>NC_140948.1:150571013-152971013 GCF_014529385.1 Adiantum capillus-veneris
AAGCTTTTTGAACTTTGGAGCTTAGCAATGTTTTGTCCCCCTAGTGATGAGACTCTCGTTAAATTTTGGTGAAATTTGGGTGTCTAGTGTAGCCGGTTTTATCATTTTTGCCCCTAACCGTTCCCAAATTGCCATGTGTTGTCGTGCCCCTTGTAGCTCCTGTGGTTGACAATGTTGTAATCAAAACACTTCTAGATGTAGTTAGGAACTTACCCCTCATGGGGCTGGAGTGAGTAAGAGTCAGCAGGTAGTGCGTAGGAGAGTGTAGAAGGTCGCCGAAATCCACCACTTAGAGCTCTTTTTCTAAGGTCTAGAATGCAAATGAGAGAAATATTGGCCTATGGGGCTATACATACCTGGACTTTCCCGGCGCCTCCTCTCAATTACCTACCCAATGAGCTCATCCAGTCTAATTGCATACTCTCAGATTGATTTTTTTTTGAAAACTGACTTCCCTCGATCATTCTGTCGTGATTTGCCTAGATGACTACTTGGTGAAAAAGGCCGTTGAACTTTTTGATCCGAATTGGTTCAAAATTTTTCTGACTCTTCCCTTGAACTTCGAGATTTGGTGTTTGAAGTTGGAATCCAATTTTGACCTTCCTACTCACTTATTTTATTTATTTTGGATTTTATTAGCATTTATTAGCAAAAATTAAAGAAAAATAGCTAGATCACTCAAAAAATTCTATTCAATACTCAGAAAAATATAAAACACTTCCACTCTTATTATTCAGCCATATTTTTGTGGATTGCTCCATTTTTTTATGATTTTGGCCAAATTACACGCCAACAAATGAAATTGTACTATATTACAATTATTAGAAGATATGTACAATATATACACACAATAGGGGTTATCATATGGAAATCCCCATTCATCTCATTATTAGGTAATCACTTAATTGGTTCAACAAAAATCAGACATTAACAAATAATTACTTCAAATCATTGCCCTTTTTACTTTCCAGATTCATATGCTTCTTTTCTTTTCAGATTGTCTCCTTGTCTCTCCCCCTCCTGGCTTCAATTCACCCTGGGTTGTGCAGTGTAGAGGGTAGAAAGTTGTATCCATGCATGGCCCTATTATGCTATGGAGGTCAATGCAAATAAACACATTATGTTGTGCAAGAAGTGGGTCTTGAGTATGGAACTCAAGGGTTTTGGACGTCGAGGTATAATGTTGCTTGGATCTTTTGAAGAGAAAATTTTGCAGCAATTGAGCTTGTTCTTTAATAGTGTGATATGCATTGTCCGTTGTGTGTTGCTTGGATACAATGGGTATCCACTCATACCTGAGTGTAGCCGGTTTGACTTGTTGTGGGGCCTTCTATACCCATTGTTGAACTTGTTTTTCGTGGATATTTGGTTTTTTTGTGGCTGTACTTTGCTTCTTCAGTTGCCATATCCATGTCCTCTTGAGTAGATGACTTCTGCTGATTGAGCAGGTGGATGTAATGTTTTCTCTTTAAAGTTGTCAGTGATGTGTAGCAATGTTTTTGGCACCCAGAATTGTTGAGGTTGGTTCTTGAACTGGCTCTTGGGTACCCAGATTTTCTTGAATCCTTCCATAGCCTGGCTAGAAGCATTCTTTAATGGAGTAGTGGTCATATTTATGACCTGACTGATGACTTATGTTTCCTAAATGGGAAATTACCAAAAGATCCCTTCCATTCTTCCTTACTGTATGCAAACGGTATTCTTAGTTGTCTGTCTTTAAGTTTGAGTTCCAACATTCGGGAATCCCAATGTTGTACTGCTTTGTAGGTTCCCATCCATGGAAACCCTAGTATTAGGTCTTCATTCATGTGTTCATCCACAATACATATCAAAGTATGTGGGCAAGAAAATCCATGAACCATAATATTCAAGTTAGTTTTTTCTAGCATTGGAGTGATTCGTTTTTTCCTAGTGTTGGAGTACTCAAGTGGTTGAATTGTTGTCTTGAGATAAGTTGAGTAACTAACAGCATTGTCTCAAGCTACTATGTACGCTAAAGCTTTCACTTTGTATCCCTCCTTAAAAATCACGTTGATCCGCATATCAAGACCATCCATCCACTCGTCATCAGTCTCTACCTCATCCTCAGTGATGGGATGAACTTGGAGAGTATTGAGTGGTACCGCCTATAGAACAGGTTGCCTTGCAGCTTTTCATTTTAGAATCTGAATACGGGCCTCATCCTGAGCCTTATCTATCACCCATTGTCGTTTAAGCTTCCTTTCCTTGGCTGTGTGCATTCACTGCAAAAGATCATTAGTCAAGAGAAGACTGTATTTACGGAGCCGACATCCACTAATCCGATTTGCCATAATTTCTCCATCTAATGTAGCTAACTTGACTGCACCCCTTGGTGAAACATCTTCAATGACAAAAGGACCATATCCATTTTTCTTAAATTTAGGTACATGTTGTTTTAGTGAATATACTAAGACTGAGTCCCCTGGCTTGAAATTTTTAGTCAGCAATTGTGAGTCAAAGAACCATTTATGTTTTTGTTTTTGTGCATAGATGTGATCAATGGCTGCTAATCATTGTTCATCCAATCGTTCCAAATCTTCAAGTCATTCTGACAATTCAAAACCCTTCCATTCTAACTCACTAGCAACTCTGAGAGTGGGTAATAAGAATTCCATTGACAAGATTGCATCCATGCCATAGACCAAATTAAAAGGAGTCGTGCTCAAAGATGTTTTGAAAGAAACTCCATAAGCCTATAAGGCAGAATGAAGATGCATTTCCCAGTCTGTTCTGCGTGAACTTACAATTTTAGTTAGTACAGAGCTTAGAATCTTGTTCGTATGTTTTGCTTGACCATTTGCTTGAGGATGATAGGGAGCAGATTTGTTATGGATTACCATGAACTCATACTAACAGATATTCTATCACTTCATTAAGGAAATTCGATCCGCGTTCACTCACAAGCTCAATAGGAAGTCCATACCTAGTGAATACACATTCATACAAGAATAAAATAGTGATTCTAGCATCATTCTTCCTAGTGGTCCGTGCTTCAGCCCACTTGGTTAAGTATTATGTGGACACAATGATATATTGTGCTTGAGTTTTGTAAGTTGGTGATTGGATTGGTCCCACAAAGTCTATACCCCACTTACCAAAGACTCGTGCTCCCATCATAGGTTGCAATGGCATATTATTGACCCTTGTCGGCATTTTTTCTCTTTGACATGCATCACATCTTCCAAGAAACTCTTTTGCATCCGGAAATAAAGTTGGCCACCAGATGCCTACCATCAAAATAGCTTTGTATGTGGTTTCATGAGAAAAGTGACCTCCTGCTAGACCTGCATGTGCTCGTTCTAAAATAGGAAGACTCCTCCTCATTTGCGAACAGTCTAAGATGTTGGTCTTTCCCTCGTCGATAAAGCTGGTTTCCAATTAAGATATAGTTGGTGGCTTTCGTTTTAATTGCCCTCCTTCATTTTTTACTCATGTTTTTCGGAAAGATTTTGTTGGTTAGATATTCTACCAAGTATCCACTCCACTGTGGTGTCAGTGAAATGTGGAATAACATGGCATGGGGTATGGCATCTTTTACTTTACATTGAGAGCACTCGTTCACATATTGATGAGCATCCTTCTTCATAGTGGGCCAATAAACCGCCAACCAAGTTAATTGTTATAAGGTTTGGTCTTGTGCAAAGTGTAGTCCTACTATTATGGTATGTGATTGACTCAAGTAGGCTTCTTGTTCCTCAGGATTGATGCACAAGAGTAGGATTCCATCTTTGTTTTTTTGATACAAACATCCAACTAGCATCTGGTACAATGCGTATTTCTTAATCAGTGGTGGTGTAACGGGAATAAATATTTGAGAATCTACCTGGAGGATGGTCATTAGGGTCACAAGGTCTTCTGGCCATGTGGGAACCATTTCCACAGAGAACATATATGCATTTGGCAAATCACACCTACCCCCTTAGGTGCTTCCTCTGTTGTGAGTCTCGATAGATGATCCGCTCTTTGGTGCGTGTTGCCTTTTTTAACCAGCATTGTTGTGAAGTCAAATTCAAGTAGGATATGAACCATCTTACTATCCTTCCAGTATCGCAGGGTTTTTTACCAAAATAGAGTAAGTCTTAATGGTCTACAAAAAAGACAGCAGATATTCCTTGAAGGCATGGCTCATCGGCCTTTGAAATGTTGCCAATGCATTTGTCAAGGCGAAGAGCATGACTCTATGGGCAAAAACTCTCCATTCCGTAGCAAAGGCTGTTTTATGTTGGTCCTTGGGATCTATTGTCAGTTGGTTGTACCCAGAGAAGCCGTCTAAAAAGCTATAAGATTCCTTGCCAGCTACCCATTCTGGCACGCGATCAGTGATGGAAAAATGATAGCTATCTTGTACAGTGGCAGAGTTCACTTTTTTGAGATTTACACACACTCTAAGTTTGCCATTTTTTAAGGTACCACAACAATTGGTGATACCCAATCTATATGTTCTATCTCATAGATAAACTTTGCTTCCTTGAGTTTTTCTATCTCTTCTTTGATTTTTTTGGCAAAGGTCTCATTATACGTATATGGTCTCTGTCGACTTGGCTTGGCATCATCTCTCATAGGGATGGTATACTGGCATATTGTAGGATCCACTTCTTTGAGATATCTATATGACCATGCAAAGACATCTCTTTATTCCTTCAATGTACTGATGAGAATCTTTTCTTCTTCTAGCGACAAATCAATAGCTATGTATGCAAGTCTTGGTTCTTCACCAAGCTCTACTAGGTCGATTCGTTTCGCATTTTTTGGACCTTCATAGGATTTCCTCGGTTCTGTTGACTGTCGTAAGTGTTGCTCGACAAAAATCATGTGATCTTGCAAAGTGTATTTTTTATAATGAGATGGAACATGATTTCTCCATGTTTATCACTATCTGATTCCATTTTTGTTGTCCATATCATATATCTTTCAAGGTCCTTTACAACTCTTTGTATTTGCAAAGTGCAGTATACGTGCTCAAACAGGCGCCAAACAAGATGTGCAAGCAATAAACAAATCCCTGCGGGGAGTAAAACCGCTCTCAAAGAGCTCAAACATTATCAAAAGTGCCAAAACAATGCATATGTGCATCAAGTACTCCCACTGAAATCTGTGTTGATGCTAAACACTGCAATCCGTAAGAAACCTGGATGCCTTGTATGTATGCAAGAACTTGTGAGGAGATGGATGCCTAAAAAACCCGAGACAATGTCGATGCCGAAAAATGTTCCTAATCAGTCCATAAACACCGTCTCAATAACACATAATAGCCATAAAACGGCTATATACCATCCCAAAATAGTCTCTGAACAACCAGCACCTGTGTCATGTACCTGTACCTGTACCTCTAGCAAAAGTACAGTTGAAAAATACAACTCCTAAAGGCGTAGCTCGGATGAAGCTTTCAACTGCACAAACAACTTCAAAAGGGGGGTAAAAGTCAAGGACACTTGATGGAAACGCTCTCGGAATGCTGAATTTGCCGATGCCAAAATCGGAAACCTGGTTTTACTTTTGAAAGTGCACGTACCGCGGACGTGAAAACGGCAAGCACAAACCTTTCTCTAATACCAATCGAAGGTGCCGCGGGAAGCGTGTGCAAGTGCAAGTGCGAGAGAGGAGAGAGAGAGAGACCTGCTTTGGGTGGAGCGCACAACAACGTTATCCTGTTGCAACTCCTTATTTTGTTTGTATTAAAGAATAAGTGTATATTGGTTAAGTTACTAGATGGGTTAGTAGTAAGTGGGATGTCCGGCCAGTTGGCTTGAATCCCAACATTACGTTCGAACTTCCACCACTGAAAAGAGGCAACAAAGTGTCATAAATGTCCTCTGTGAGCTTACATTACTGTCTCTAGTACATGATAGCAAGGGCTGAACAGAATCTTCCACAAACACTACATATCGTGAAACCAAAATACGCTTTGTTTGCGGATGATACAACCTGTAACCTTTGCTTTCAGCACTATAACCAACAAAAATACATTTGACAGCCTTATCATCCAATTTTCTGCGTTGTGTTTGTGGCACCAAAGCATATGCCAAACAACCAAAAACATGCATGTGCTCAATAGAAGGTTTTCTATCATGCCATGCTTCATATGGAGTAATAGGCTACAAAGCTTTCGTAGGACACTTGTTAAGTACATAAGTGGCACACATGATGGCCTCAAGCCAAAAAGAATGCGGCAAAGCTTGACTTTTGACCATACATCGTGCACCATTTTGCTGAGGCATATAAGGCACTGTACATTGGTGTTGTATCGTGCGACTAGCCAAAAATGCATTAAATTCACGAGACATATACTCCCCCCCTCGATCGGTACAGAGGGTGCCCATAGTACATTTCGAAACATTTTCAGCCATAGTCAGAAATTGTTTGAAGCACATAAAAACTTCGGACTTCGCTTTAAGCCGAAATACCCATGTATGCCTGGAGTAATCACCAATGAAAGTCCCGAAGTACAGGTAATTTCCCAAGGACGGAGTTTGCATGGGCCCACAAACATCACTATGCACAAGCTGCAACCTGCATGTGGCCCTAACTAAACCATCCTTTGGAAACTTAGAACACTGCATTTTACCCAGAATACAGCCTTCACAAACATGTTTGACAGGTGCTTCAAGAGGCGCCAAAGAAGCAACCATATCAGATTTCTACAAACGTAGCAAACTGGCAAAATTCAGATGACCAAAACGTGTATGCCAAAGTTTTGCATCTGAAATAGCCCTTGAATTTGCAACTGCATTTGCAAAATTTTGTTCACACTTGTCATACAAAGTGAGCTTATACAATCCACGGCACAAAAGGCCAGATGCAACAATTTCATCACCAAACTGAGATCATGAATTGTGCATCTGTCATCCACAAATTTGACTACAAGTCCAAGTCTAGCAAGTGTGCATACAGACAAGAGATTCTTCTTGATCCAGGTTCATAAAGTGCATCAACAAATGTAAAGGAATTGCCATTTACAGTAGTAAGCACAATCTTTTGAACTCCCTGAACCGGATAAGAGGCATTGTTGGCACAAGTGACTGAATTCCCATGAGGGACAGACTCAAGAGAGGTGAACAATTCACGATGTGAGGTAATGTGGTTTGTAGCACCACTGTCAAAATACCACACATGTGAATCTGCAGCAACTGACATGCATGCATCATGGACAGTAGGATTGTAAGTGCACTCTGCACTAAAAGCCCATTCTGCATCAACATCAGCAACACAGTCTCCTTTTATAGAAGACTCAACTATGGTTGCATTTGTAGTGGAACCAGCATTTGCATTGGAACCACCCTCTTTCTTCTTAGCCTCTTTGGCCTTCAACTTAGGACACTGCTTGATCAAGTGATCATTAGCTTTACAATAATGGCAACGCGTCTTCTTTTTGCCTTTATCACCAGAATTTCCAGATGAATTGCTTCCAGCAAAATCATTAGGAACAGAAATTTTTTCACTCGCAGTAGAACCATAAGAAGTGGTTGCATTGCTGTTACCACCCTTTCTTTGAGAAGCAATAAAAGCCTATTCAACTGCACGCTGCCTAGTCCTATTTTTCTGGAAAGTGACTCTTGCAACAACAATGTGCATAATGCATCAAACTTG
Organism: Adiantum capillus-veneris; assembly: GCF_014529385.1. NCBI lineage: Eukaryota > Viridiplantae > Streptophyta > Polypodiopsida > Polypodiales > Pteridaceae > Adiantum > Adiantum capillus-veneris. Next base: position 150,578,622 of record NC_140948.1, read on the forward strand.
AAACCTTTAGGATTTCCTTGGGTCACAAGTCTCCAAGTACTAGCAAAGTCTGGTAAGAATCTGGTAAGGCATCAAGAACAGTCTGCACAAGGGAACTGTCTGAAGTGACTTCACCTCCAGAAATAAGTTGCTCATTGATATCCTTGATACCAACAAGGAAAGTGTCCATATCATCTTCCTCATGCATAATCTTTGATTCCAGCTCTTTACACAGCAAAGCGATTTTAGCCTCATTACGGCTTGCATAAAGACCTGCTAGAATATCCCATTGAGCCTATTTTGCAGATTTTGTTGAACGAATGTGAGGAACAATGGTGCACGTCACAGACAACACAATCAATGCATGAGCCTACGCATCCTTTACATCCCACAAGCTTGTTCTACCGTAGGCAAAACAACTCTAATAGGAGCAGTCCTTGCAGCAAGACCTGCAACATCCTCAACATTGCCTACATCCTTAGAACCAGGACGTACATCAATGCCCTCCTCAATATTCTAGACGCACTTTGACACAAGAACATGTTGCATCATATAAGCCCACATAGGGTAATTGTCCCCATCCAACCTGTCCTCAGCAGAAAACATCTTGAACACATATGTGCTGTTGTCAGCCTTGGTAAATCGTGATTTGTTCACCTCTCTGGAATCTATCTCTCATGGGAATTTAGTTACTTGTGCCAACAATGCCTCTTATCTTGTTCAGGTAGTTGAAAAGATTGTGCTTATTGCTACAAATGGCAGTTCTTTCACACTTGTTGATGCACTTTATGTACCTAGGATCAAGAAGAATCTTTTGTATGTATCTGCACTTGCTAGACTTGGTCTTGTACTCAAATTTGTGGACGACAGATGCACAGTACATGATCTCAATTTTGATGATGAAATTGTTGCATCTGACATTTTATGCCGTGGGCTGGATAAGATCACTTTTGTATGACAAGTGTGGGAAAAATTTTACAAATGCAGTTGTGGATTTCAAGGCTATTTCAGATGCAAAAACTTTGGCATGCACATTTGGACATCTAAATTTTACCAGTTTGCTACGTTTGCAGAAATTTGATATGGTTGCTTCTTTGTCGCCTCTTGAAGCATCTGTCAAACATGTTTGTGAAGGCTGTATTTTGGGTAACATGCAACGTTCAAAGTTTCCAAAGGATGGTTCACTTAGGGCCACATGCATGTTACAGTTTGTGCATAGTGATGTTTGTGGGCCCATGCAAACTCTCTCCTTGGGCAATTACCTTTACTTTGTGACTTTCATTGATGATTTCTCCAGGCATGCATGGGTATTTCCGCTTAAAGAGAAGTCCGAAGTATTTATGTGCTTCAAACAATTTTTGGCTATGGCTGAAAAATGTCTCAAAATGTACTATGGACACCCTCTGTTCCAATTGAGGGGCGGGGGGGGGGGTATATGTCTCATGAATTTAATGCATTTCTGGCTAGTTGTGGGATAAAACACCAAATGCCTCAGCAAAATGGTGTTGCTGAGAGGAAAAACAGTTCACTTACGAAAATGGCACAATGTATGGTCAAAAGTCACGCTTTGTCGCATTTGTTTTGGCTTGAGACCATCATGTATACCACTTATGTACTTAATAGGTGTCCTATGAAGGCTTTATAGTCTATTACTCCATATGAAGCATGGCATGATAGAAAGCGTTCTATTGAGCACATGTGTGTTTTTGGTTGTTTGGCACAAACACAACGCAAAAAATTAGATGATAAGGCTGTCAAATTTATTTTTGTTGGTGACAGTGCTGAAAGAAAAGGTTACAAGTTGTATCATCCACAAATAAAGCATATCTTGGTCTCATGGGATGTTATATTTGTGGAAGATTATGTTCAGTCCTTGATGTCATGTACTAGAGACAGTAATGTCAGCTCACAAGACATTTATGACACTTGGTTGCCTCTTTTCAGTGGTGGAAGTTCAAAAGTAAATTCCAATGAGGCAAATGTAAAGCCTATGGGGGTTTTCAAAAATATTTTCAATCATCCTATTACTGATGTAGATGTACATGATGTACTTGATGAGGAAAGGGCTGAGAATGAGCAGGCTAAAGGTATGCCTAAATGGCTGGTGCATACGTTTTGTGACAGTAAATTAGATGCACCTTTGTCTAGTCGTACTCATTCAGGTTCTTGCCATGCATCTTATGCATCAGATTGTTATGTTTTGGCTGTGTCTAGCTTACATGATGTTGCGGAACGTCTATCTTTTGATGAACCACAGAATTCAAAAAATTGGATGGCTGCCATGCAAATTAAATATGATGAACTTCTAGAAAGTGACACATGGACTTTATGTGATTTTCCTTCTGGCAAAAAGGCCATTGGTACAAAGTGGGTTTACAAGTTGAAACGCAAGCCGGATGGTGAGATTGATTGTTATAAGGCTCAACTTGTTGCAAAGGGTTATGCATAGAAAAAAGGCATAGATTATGAAGAGACTTTTGCTCCCACTTGTCATATGAATACTGTGCGTTTTCTATGTGCATTGGCAACTCATTTTGGTTGGGATGTACATCAATCAGACATTGTTATTGCTTTCTTCAATGGTGACATAATTGAGGAAGTTTATGTAACGCAGCCTCACGATTTTGTCAAGAAAGGGACAAGAAGATAAAGTGTGTAGATGTAAGAAATCTTTGTATGGGTTGAAGCGATCTCCTCAAGCTTGGTATGAGAAGTCTAACACTCATTTGTTCAAACAAGGATTTCGTAAAGCAGTCCAACATAAAGCACATTGTATGTAAAGCGTGAGGGTGATGTACTTCTCATTGTTATTTATGTGAATGATTTGCTGATCACTGGGCCAAATCAGAGACATAATTGCTGAAATTAAGGCTGATTTGAATGCGACTTTCAAGATGAAAGATTTGGGGTTGTTGCATCATTACTTGGGTATACAGTTTAAGCAGTGGAATGGTGGTATTGCCTTGTGTCAAAAAACTTACATAAGGACACTGATATGTAAGTTTGGACTGGAGGATTGCAAACCTATTGCCACTCCCATGGAAACAAGTTTGAAATTGAGTCTTCATGATGCTGGTCACTCTTTACCAAACTGCTATTGGATGCCTCATTTATGTATGCAACACGAGGCCGGATATTTAGTTTGTAGTCTCACAGGTCAACATCATAGCCGAGGGTCTAAGCATTGGCAGGCTGTCAAGAGGATTTTCTGCTACTTGAGTGGCACTTTACAGCTTGGCTTGTTGTATCCCAAGGAGGGATCATTGCCGCCAGACTTACATGCTTTTTGAGACTCAAATTGGGCTGGTTGTTTTGAGACATGAGTGTCCACAAGTGATTTTTGTTTCATGCTTGGTAGCTCATGTATATCATGGTTGATAAAAAAGAAACCTACTGTGGCCACTTCTAGTTGTGAGACTGAATACACGATAATTTTCACAGGTACGGTTGAGTGTGTATGGCTCAGACGCCTTATGGCTGATTCAGGTGTTGGACAGGACACTGCCACACTATATACACTGACAGTCAGAGTGCATTGGTAGTTACGATGAACCCAATTTTTCATGCTCGCACAAAACACATTGATGTGCATTACCACTATGTCAGGGAGAGGCTCTTAGCAGGAGAGATCAACTTGGCTTATGTGCCAACACAGGACAACCTTGCAAATCTTTTCACAAAGGCATTGTCTTGTGAGAAGTTTGAAGCTTTCCGCAAAGCTCTGGGCTTACTCCCCTTTGTAGACTGATCATGTCCTTAGGGCATGGCACTTCCCTTTACTCTATGTGCCAACTCTCGTTCACCGCATCACTTCCAGGGGGGATTTGTTACCATATACACGTTGTAGTGATGTGTGTGAACACACTTAGGACCGTCGGGGCATTTTTTCCCTCGCTAGGAGGTTTTTCCCCTCGTACATTCTATATACACCCATCATTCTAGGGCTATCTATCTTTCCATTGTACACTACACTCTCTATTGTGTGCCTTGAACTTCCTTCATCTTCTCCAAGCTGTGTGTCTTTTTCTTGCAACCCTAATTCCAATCGCATATAGGCCAAATTCCATGGAATTTCAAGCATTTTTGGGCTTGTAAAGGCCATAAGATAGGTCTAGGAAAATTGAATGCTTAAATTGATCATATCTAGCACAAAAAGTGTGGGATTTGAATTCTAAAAGTTGTTGTGGGTTACCAGTGTAGTGAGAGACCTCTGGAGTGAGTTTCATCTCATTTTGACTAGTTAGACATCATGCGCGTATGATGATCATACCATATGATGTCTAAAGGGCAATTTTAGAAACCAAAGTTGACATTAGAGCTTACCTGGGTGTTTAGCTCCATAAAACAAGCTTAGAGACCAAGTTTGGGCTAATTCTGAGCACATAGACTGAAGAAGTACGAGCGGAAGTGCGACGCGAGAGAGAGTGCGAGAAGAAGAGCACGACGATATGGTGAACTCGCTCTACTGTAATGTGTAGAGCATAGTGAGTTCTTATTAGCTTTTTACAAAAGAATATGTGTACATACCTGGCGGCCCGCCCACTTACCTAGGCGACCACATTGGGCTTTATACCCCAACAACCTCCCACTTAAAGTCCAATGTGGTACTTTAAGTGTGAGAGAAGCTACTATACAAGCTAATATACAAGAGATTTAGAGAAGTGATGTACTACCCTACACCTAACTGCTTGCGAAAATGCGCAAAGCTCTCTGAGGGAAGTCCTTTTGTAAGTAGATCAGCAGGATTTTCTGTGGTGTGAACTTTGACAAGCTGAAGTTGCTTATCCTCGAGCATTTCCCTGATGAAATGATACTTCACATCCACATGCTTTGTCTTTGAGTGATAAACTGGATTGCGAGCCAATTGTATAGCACTTTGACTATCACAATATAACACAGGCATCTCTTCTTTGATTCCCAAATCTGTTACTAGTCGATTAATCCAAATTGATTCTTTGCATGCCTCTGATGCTGCAACATATTCAGCCTCTGTAGTAGACTGAGTAACACAATCTTGTAATCTAGAACTCCATGATACTGCTCCACCAGCCAATGTAAAGACATACCCTGACGTAGACCTTCGGCTGTCTAAGTCACCTGCATAATCTGAGTCTGTAAAACCCTTTACACTTAGCTCCTGACTCCCATAGCATATACGCATACTCTTTGTAGCTTTCAGGTATCTCAATATTCCTTTCACTGCCTCCCAATGTTTCTTGCCTGGGTTTGACATGTATCGACTTACTACTCCCACTGCAAATGCAATGTCTGAGCGAGTAGCAATCATTGCATACATCAAACTACCCACTGGAGATGCATATGGAATCTTATCCATTTCAGCTTGTTCTTCCTCAGACACATGACAATCTTGTTTGCTAAGTTTCACATATGGTGGCAATGGAACACTCAATTCCTTTCCCTTCTCCATATTGAAACGTTGCAAAACCTTGTCAATATACTCTGTTTGAGATAACCAAATCAACTTCTTTGATCTATCTCTCTCAATGCGCATACCAAGTATATGACTTGCCTCACCCGTGTCTTTCATGTCAAATGATTTTGCCATCTTTGAATTCAAAGCTGAAATTTCTTCCAAGTGCTTGCCAGCAATCAACATGTCATCCACATACAAAATAAGGATCAGCCAACTGCCATCCTTAGCCTTCTTTGTATATATACAGTGATCGAACTCACTACGTTTGTAGTTTTGAGAAATCATAAACTTGTGGAACTTATGGTACCATGCCCTCGGTGATTGTTTTAAGCCATAAAGACTCTTTAACAACTGGCATACCAAATCTTCCTTGCCTTTCTCAACAAACCCTTTTGGCTGCTGCATGTAAATTTCCACATCTAAATCACCATGTAAGAACGTTGTCTTGACATCCATTTGGTGCAACACCAAATCTAATATGGCAACCAATGCAAGAAAGCATCTCAATGTAGTCATCTTGACCACCGGAGAGAAGACTTCATCAAAGTCAATGCCTTGTTCTTGCTTAAAGCCCTTGGCAACAAACCTTGCTTTGTACTTTGGTTGACTATCATGAGCGGTGATCTTATACCTGTAAACCCATTTACAAGGTAGAGCCTTTTTGCCATGTGGTAATTTAACTAGCTTCCATGTCTAGTTTTTATGCAGAGCTATCATCTCTGATTGCATGGCCAATTGCCAATTCCCGGAGTCCTTCATTTGCACTGCTTCCTTGTAACATGAAGGCTCATTGCAATCAGTCAACATGACATAGTTCATAAATGGAACAAACCTATCAGGAGGTCGCGTGATACGTCCAGAGGTCGCGTGATACGTCCAGATCTACGCACAATAGGTGGCTCAGGCTCAGCCACAACCTGTGGTTCCACTCTATCCTGTTCTTGCTCCTCTTGAGCCCTGACATTTTGTCTTGCACGTGCAGGTCCATCTTCTTGGAAGACAACTCTTCTAATCTCCTCAAGCCTCTCTGGTTTAGAATGATATTTGGCTTCATTAAAGTGAACATCATTGCTGTGGATAACCTTTCTGAATTCGGGATCCCAAAGTCTGTACCCCATCTCACCAAAATTACCATAGCCTAGAAAGATGCACTTTCTACTCTTTGGCTCAAGTTTGTTCCTAAATTCCTTTGGAACATGAGTATATGCCTCACAGCCAAAGACTCTGAGATGCTTGTATGAGGGCATTTTGCCTGACCATACCATCTCTGCCACTGAATCCTTCCGCAAAACCTTGCTAGGAGATCTATTTATAAGATGAACAGTTGTTGATACAGCTTCAGCCCAAAACCCATTTGGCAGTTGTGCATTAGACAACATACTTCTGAACTTCTCTTGTATGGTCCTATTCATCCTCTCAGCAACACCATTTTGAGGAGGATTGTAAGGAGCAGTAAGTTCACGTTTTATACCTTTTGACTCACAAAAGTCCTGAAAGGCCTTTGAAACATACTCTCCACCATTGTCAGTGCATAAGCATTTAAGCTTCTTGCCACTCTGATTCTCCACAAGTGTCACAAACTTTTTGAAAACATTAAACGCTTCATCCTTGTGCTTGAGAAAGTAAACCCATACTTTCCTCGAGTAATCATCTATAAGTGTCATAAAGTAAGATCCACACAACTCTTCTAATCTCCTCAAGCCTCTCTGGTTTAGAATGATATTTGGCTTCATTAAAGTGAACATCATTGCTGCGGATAACCTTTCTGGATTCGGGATCCCAAAGTCTGTACCCCATCTCACCAAAATTACCATAGCCTAGAAAGATGCACTTTCTACTCTTTGGCTCAAGTTTGTTCCTAAATTCCTTTGGAACATGAGTATATGCCTTACAGCCAAAGACTCTGAGATGCTTGTATGAGGGCATTTTGCCTGACCATACCATCTCTGCCACTGAATCCTTCCGCAAAACCTTGCTAGGAGATCTATTTATAAGATGAACATTTGTTGATACAGCTTCAGCCCAAAACCCATTTGGCAGTTGTGCATTAGACAACATACTTCTGACCTTCTCTTGTATGGTCCTATTCATCCTCTCAGCAACACCATTTTGAGGAGGATTGTAAGGAGCAGTAAGTTCACGTTTTATACCTTTTGACTCACAAAAGTCCTGAAAGGCCTTTGAAACATACTCTCCACCATTGTCAGTGCATAAGCATTTAAGCTTCTTGCCACTCTGATTCTCCACAAGTGTCACAAACGTTTTGAAAACACTAAATGCTTCATCCTTGTGCTTGAGAAAGTAAACCCATACTTTCCTCGAGTAATGATCTATAAGTGTCATAAAGTAAGGTCCACACAACTCTTCTAATCTCCTCAAGCCTCTCTGGTTTAGAATGATATTTGGCTTCATTAAAGTGAACATCATTGCTGCGGATAACCTTTCTGGATTCGGGATCCCAAAGTCTGTACCCCATCTCACCAGAATTACCATAGCCTAGAAAGATGCACTTTCTACTCTTTGGCTCAAGTTTGTTCCTAAATTCCTTTGGAACATGAGTATATGCCTCACAGCCAAAGACTCTGAGATGCTTGTATGAGGGCATTTTGCCTGACCATACCATCTCTGCCACTGAATCCTTCCGCAAACCTTGCTAGGAGATCTATTTATAAGATGAACAGTTGTTGATACAGCTTCAGCCCAAAACCCATTTGGCAGTTGTGCATACCTGTGAAGCTGCACTCTACTTCTCATAAAGATCACTCAGCTTTGTCCATGCTTGATAAGCCGACATCTCGTCTGCTACATTGAAGTAAACGCTTTCTGCCAAAGTCAACATAATGGTAGAAAGTGCCAATTCATCCATTTCGCTCCATTCATCTTCGTCCATATCTTCTGGTTTTATCCTCTTGAGCTTTATAGGTTTTATCTGCTTCTTTTGTACCAACACGTGCCAAATCTGCTTCTTCCACAATGGGAAATTAGTTCCATCCAGCTTCTTGATATTGTAAAGAGCAGTGTCCTGTGATTCAGCCATAACTATGCTTCACAGTAGTTTACTTTCCTGGGAAAAATTCGGTAGAGTTTCCCTTGTAAACTGTCCTCTGAACCAATATCAACCTGTCAAATGAACCAATAAATCTTCAGATTCTGCAGAAATTTTGGTAGAGTCTCCTTTGTAAAATGGCTCTGGTGTACTCAAAAAACAGACCAAAAACAACTCAAAAAACCACTGTCTCTCTAACACTGTAAGGTGTGGGTAAACCTGTCCTGCACCTGTACTGTCTCTCACTGTCCTGTCACTGTCCTGTAATCATAGAGTGCGACAATGCCTCAACGGCAGTAAAGCAAAGATGCAATCCTAACTGTCTAACTCACAATCAATACATCCTAGCTGCCTATCTAAGGGTGCTCGAGGGATCGCTCCAAGACCTGTATCACCGAAAGGATCTCAACATTCGAGAATCCCCCAGCTCAATAAAACCTCAGTCGACCCTCAAGAAAGTCTGCAGTAAATCTGACAGTACATAGACTTCCCACAAAGTCATACATCCACAAATTTCCCACTGTATGTTGTAACCGCTGCGGCGGTTGTTTGCTGCGTGACTCACAGCCAGCAAACCCTCAACAGACATACATAATCCATGACAATACATCCCATGTGGAAGTACTTGCAATGTCAGGATGAAATCTGGAATATCAAGCAGCAAACACAAGCTACCTGATGAACTGGTGGATGTCGCCTACAGTCTGTGTGTAGGTGCGCCCGTGTCGTATGTGACATGCCTCCAAGAACTGTAAGCCGTCCTTCGTTGTGTAGATAGCCACAAATCAGCACTCTGGAAGTGCAGATATCCTCAGCACTTGCAGTCGTAGGCCGAAACCCCAAATTTGCAGAGTCGGATCTGCACCCGCCAAGACCACGCATTCGAAAATGGCCTGCACAGATCTTTGTCGAAGCCGAACGGTGGCCGAGATGACCTCAGAATGAAATTCTGAGAATGCCGAGCCCTTCGGGCTCGCCCACAGGATTTGGGGCCGTGTCTTCGCCTGTCGAACCTCACTCCAATCTGAGCAGGTGACTCTGGCTACTTGCAAATGCTGCTTCGAGCCTCAATCTGAGCTCTGATACCAGTTGAAGGAGTACGAGCGGAAGTGCGACGCGAGAGAGAGAGAGTGCGAGAAGAAGAGCACGACGATATGGTGAACTCGCTCTACTGTAATGTGTAGAGCATAGTGAGTTCTTATTAGGTTTTTACAAAAGAATATGTGTACATACCTGGCGGCTCGCCCACTTACCTGGGCGACCACATTGGGCTTTATACCCCAACATAGACATCATATGCGTATGATGTCTCAAGTCCAGATCTGATAGTCCAATTGCACTTTTGACCACACAGGAGGTTTGGAAATGATGTGTTAAGATTGTTTGCAAAATTTAATCTCATTTATTTTTGCATTTAAGGAGATTTTTGCAAATCCAAGAAGGTAAAGGTGAAAAAGTGGTGATTCTGAGCAATTTTGGCATCTAAAATTTATTGTGATCACATATTCTTGTTGCATGCACCAAGGAGTACCTTGGATAGAAATATAAGAGAAATCTGATCCAAAAGGCATCATACATGTATGATCTCTTAGAGACCACATCTGGGTCAAATCAGACATCTGAGTATACCCTAGTGTCCTAAAGCAAAAAGAAGTCCCTAGCCAAAATTTCATTGCATTTGGAGCACATTTGGGCTAAAAAGTGTCAAAAGAAGGAAATCAGGCAAGGTTCATGCTTGTATTGTCCATAACTTGCACAAAAAGTGTTGAAATAAAATTCTAAAAGTTGTCGAGAGTTGCTTGAGTGATAAAGAGTTAATGGGATAAAAGTCACTTCATTCTGGCACAAAATACATCATAAGTGTATGATATCTCAAGCCCCAAATTTGAAGCCAAAACTTGCATATGAGCTAATAGAAGTGTTTTCCATCACAAGATAGGCCTATAGACCAAGTTTCATTCAATTTGAATCACTTTTGGCTTAGTTAACCTCCTAGGGAAGTTGCAAGCAACCAAACAAAAAAAGGAGTGATAGACCTGACTAAAAGTGTCAGAACCACAAACTAAGACTTTTAATGGTTAGAGTACATCAAGGAGAGTCTACAATTAAAGTTTGGAGCAAATATAAGTCATGAGACATGATACATGTATGCAGTCTCTAGGCACAGGTTGACTGTTTTGGCCATAACTTGAGCTCCGAATATCGGATTCAAAAACTTTTTTTATCAAAACAAAGCTACATAGTAGCTCTACAACATTCATCCTGATCCCCTTAAACATCAATCAAAGACCCTTTGGGTAACTCATTGTTGGTCGATGTCCGAAAAACGTCGTTTAAGGCCTCAAGAATCATCCGGAAGTCTGGGGTGTCTAAAAGTGACAAATTGAGAGAATTGTGAGGAAACGGTCGGTTTGGGACATAATTTCGACTTTTCCTTGACCAAAGCACTTGAACACATTGGAATAAGTCTTCTTACATCAAGCTAGAGCTGTTAAGCCCATAAATCATGTCTATTTTAGATTCAAACTCAGCTTACACAAGATTCGAGATCCCAGTAATAGAGGAGTATCCGCCCATAATGGATCTTCCAAAGTTACAATTGATAAAGACCAAATTTATTGAGAGAGTTTGGATGACAGATCATGAGAGTGAAGGGCTGTATATATACATTGACAACAGCGAGGTCAACCTTTATAGGTGCTCAAAGCCATACCCAGAAGAGCTGACGAATTACAAGCTCTTATGTGTCGATACATACGGAGTCGACTATCAATGGAAATCTATAGGTGTTGACAAGTATGGCAAGAATACAGAACTATAGAAAGCACAAATCCTTGGATTGCATTAGAAATAAGTGGATATTTGGTCGATGAAGGACCACAGATACCTCCACCAAACACAAGAATTTCTACAAGAATCCCAAAAAGGGAGCCACCTAGATTCCCTTGTAGAGCGACAACGAGAGTTGAAATGATCAGAGAGATGGCAGACATGCCTCCTCAAGTGAATCTCCCTAATGGACCAATCTCCAAGTGAATGACCAATCCCTTCGAAGATGAACCTAGCCATAGTAGAAGGCCTCAAGCGAGAGAAGGATTGGGAGAGTCTATGGTTATTGTAGACAATCGGCGGGTTAGACCATCCCAGATCTAGAAATGGATAAACGAGAAATAATTTGGAGATAAAGATCCAAGAGATCATATAGGGGCTTTCAGAAGAGTAATTAGAGTAGAGGAAGTGTTAGATTTCGCAACACAGTTTGCGGGATTTGGACCGACTCTTGAAGATGATGCGGGTACATGGTTTGACTTAGTGGAAAGACACAATTTTGAGACTCTAGACGAGCTGTTTGAGGAATTCATGGAATTTGGAAAGGCATAGCTCACAATACGGTCTTACAAATCCACAGATTCAAGCAGAAAGAGGGTGAATCAATACGTAAAGTGGCATTACGGCTCGAGAGATATGTCAAGTTCTGTCCAATAGCGAAACTACCTACGTAGGCATGACTGATGCTCATCTTTATCCGGGCATGAGACATGCAGGTCTTTAGAAGGATTTGCATATGATAAGGAGATTAGCGCTAAACAAATTGATCAAAGAAGCTCTTTATCTAGTGGATAACTGTGAGGAGTATAAAGAAAAGGATGTTAAGAGTCAAGAGGACGGCACATCCTCTCAGCATAGTGATTCACATATGACTAAGTCCATTGCGAAACCAACGACACCTATCGATCAAGAAAAGTTTATCAATGAAATGGTCAAGAGGTTAACTCCTCTTGTAAAGTCTGATCCGAGGGAGCTTAAGTGGTGCAAAATTGAGAGGAAATGGACAAACCATATGAGGGAAGAGTGTTATCATAGCATGGAATATGCTAGGGAGAGGTATGTACAACCTGTTCAAATAGCACCTACTCCACCTAGATACGGAGAATGCGCTAGATCCAAGAGGAGTTTCAAGGCCACATCATGTCTTAGGAAAACAACCTCTCCTGCCAAGTGCTTGAATGCTTGTAGACATGAGATACCTGTTGATGATGGAAGCATCTAATACACAAGTGATAGTACTAACTACAATGTATTATAATAACCAAAGCGGGTACTGCCCTTCAAAGACATAGAAGAAGAGAAAAACACATGGAGTGGTGAGGTCGGTACAACCTCCACCTCCTGCGTTTAGACCTCAAGAAAGAAGGTATGAGATGTACGAAAGGACATTGCGGTTCATTGTGAACAGAGTCTTAGCTAGGTCAGAGGTAGGTTGTCACAAAAACCGTGACAATCACTTGGTCAAACAATGTCCTTAGATGGAGATCACACAATTGTGGTGTCATTCACTTGATCCATGACTGTTCAAAAAACCAAAACTGAGTCATAAAGATCACAATGAATATCTTAGGAATTGTTCAGCTAGCCAATAGCTCGAAGAACAAAAACGTCGTGCCAATTAAGGTAGTTACGAGAGTGCAAGCTCAAAAGGAAGCTTATGGGAATCTAGAGACAAAGAAAACGAAAACTAACGCGAGTCCAGAGACGGATTAACCAAAGACCAATGCACCTAGTCAAAAACCCAAGAGCAAACAAAATAGTTGGAAAGCTAGAAAGGCTAGGATGAAAGTACGTAGGGAACGAGAGCAAAATCCCTAGCTGAGGAGCTTACCCAAGCTAAAGAGAAGATAAGACAACATGAGGAAAGGGTTGCACCTTCTATTATGGGAGACGTCTCAACCTCTAAAAGAACCATCAACAGAAGAGAAATCGAGAAGTGCTAGTTCAGGAGGATCAGTGTTGGTCGAGAAGGTTAATGAGCCATTAGACGCCCTCTTAAAAGCCTATGAAACATGGCTAAAAAATAGCCAAAACCAAGAATAGAGGTGGATGACATATCCATATGCGAAACTAGAAAAGCAAAAGCTCAAAATGCGCCAAAAAATGATTCAAACAGCCCAAGCTTTACTAGAACCACCAGTTGGAAAACCTGAGGATGTGATCCTTGTCCCACCTACACCAGTAATCCCACCAAACAAGGAACGAATACATTTAGATTCCAATCACAAGCACGGGCCAAAGCTCAAGGAACCAATAGTAGAACCAAGGATAGTGTTGAATACCATAGATAACTCTTGTGAGGGATTTAACCTAGCTATATCTGAGTGTTGTAAAGAAATAGATGGTCTTGACGAATTGTAGAAACAAGTCAGAGAGGCCAATTGTTGGAATTAGGGTTGCAGAGAAACACACACAGCTTGGAGAAGACGAAGGAAGCTCAAGGCACACAATAGAGAGTGTGTTACTTAGTGCGCAATGGAAAGATAGATAGCCCTAGAGTGATGGGCGTATATACAATGCACGGGGGAAAAAACCTCCTAAAGAGGGAAAAAATGCCCCGGCGGTCCTAGTGTGTTCACACACATCACTACCACATGTATATGGTAACAAATCCCCCCTGGAGTGATGCGGTGAACGAGAGCTGGCACATGAGTAAAGGGAAGTGCCATGCCCTGAGGACAGGATCAGTCCACAAAGGGGAGTAAGCCCAAAGCTTTGCGGAAAGCTTCAAGCTTCTCACGAGACAATGCCTTTGTGAAAAGATCTGCAAGGTTGTCCTGTGTTGGCACATAAGCCAAGCTGATCTCTCCTGCTGAGAGCCTCTCCCTGACATAGTGGTAATGCACCTCAATGTGCTTTGTGCGAGCATGAAAAACTGGGTTCCTCGCAACTGCCAATGCGCTCTGACTGTCAGTGTAGATAGTGTTGGCAGTGTCCTGTCCAACACCCAAGTCAGCCATAAGGCGTCTGAGCCATACACACTCAACCGTAGCTGTGAAGACTGCCCTGTACTCAGCCTCACAACTCGAAGTGGCCACAGTAGGTTGCTTCTTGCTCAACCATGATATACATGAACTGCCAAGCATGAAACAAAAACCACTTGTGGACACTCGCGTGTCAAAACAACCAGCCCAATCTGAGTCCGAAAAAGCATGTAAGTCTGGCGGCAATGATCCCCCCTTGGGATAAAACAAGCCAAGATGTAAAGTGCCACTAAGGTAGCGGAAAATCCTCTTGACAGCCTGCCAATGCTTAGACCCTGGGCTATGCATAAATCTGCTGACCTGCGAGACTGCAAACTGAATATCTGGCCTCGTGTTGCATACATAAATGAGGCAGCCAACAGCAGTTTGGTAAAGAGTGACATCAGCAGGATCGCCAGCATCATGTAGACTCAACTTCAAACCTGTTTCCATGGGAGTGGCAATAGGTTTGCAATCCTCAAGTCCAAACTTACATAGCAATGTCTCTATGTAACTTTTCTGACACAAGGCAATACCACCATCACACTGCTTAAACTGTATACCCAAGTAATGATGCAACAGCCCCAAATCTTTCATCTTGAAAGTAGCATTCAAATCAGCCTTAAATTCAGCAATATGTCTCTCATTTGGTCCAGTGATCAGCAAATCATCAACATAAAGAACCACAATGAGAAATACATCATCCTCACGCTTTACATACAATGTGCTTTCTGTTGGACTGTTACGAAAGCCTCGTTTAACCAAATGAGTGTCAGCTTTCTCATACCAAGCACGAGGAGATTGCTTTAACCCATACAAAGCCTTCTTACATTTGCACACTTTGTCCTCTTGTCCTTTTATGACAAAACCGCGAGGCTGCGTTACATAAACTTCCTCAAATATGTCACCATTCAAGAAAGCAGTAACAATGTCTGATTGATGTACATCCCAACCAAAATGAGCTGCCAATGCACATAGAAAACGCACAGTAGTCATACGACAAGTGGGAGCAAAAGTCTCTTCATAATCTATGCCTTTTTGTTGTGCATAACCCTTTGCAACAAGTCGAGCCTTATGGCGATCGATCTCACCATCCGGCTTGCGTTTCAACTTGTAAACCCACTTCGTACCAATGGCCTTTTTGCCAGGAGGCAAATCACATAAAGTCCATGTGTCATTCTCTATAAGTGCATCATATTCTGATTTCATGGCAACAATCCAATTTTCTGAATTATGTGCTTCATCAAAAGACAGAGGCTCCTCAACATCATGTAAACTAGACACAGCCAAAGCATAACAATCTGATGCATAAGATGCATGGCGAGAGCCTGAACGAGTACGACTAGATAAAGGTGCATCCAATTTACTGTCACGCAAAGTGTGCACCAGCCATTTTGGCATACCTCTAGCCTGCTCATTTTCAGCCCTTTCCTCATCAAGTACATCATGTACATCTGCATCAGTAATAGGCTGTTCTAAAACATTTTCAGAAACCCCCATAGGCTGTACATTTGCCTCATTGGAACTTACATTCGTATTTCCACCACTGAAAAGAGGCAACAGAGTGTCATAAATGTCCTGTGAGCTTACATTACTGTCTCTAGTACATGACAGCAAGGGTTGAACAGAATCTTCCACAAACACTACATCTCGTGAAACCAAAATACGTTTTGTTTGCGGATGATACAACCTGTAACCTTTGCTTTCAGCACTATAACCAACAAAAATACATTTGACAGCCTTATCATCCAATTTTCTGCGCTGCACTTGTGGCACCAAAGCATATGCCAAACAGCCAAAAACACGCATGTGCTCAATAGAAGGTTTTCTATCATGCCATGCTTCATATGGAGTAATAGACTGCAAAGCTTTCGTAGGACACCTGTTAAGTACATAAGTGGCACACATGATGGCCTCAAGCCAAAAAGAATGCGGCAAAGCTTGACTTTTGACCATACATCGTGCCATTTCCGTTAGTGACCTGTTTTTCCTCTCAGCAACACCATTTTGCTGAGGTGTATAAGGCACTGTACATTGGTGTTTTATCCCACGACTAGCCAGAAATGCATTAAATTCATGAGACATATACTCCCCCCCTCGATCGGAACGGAGGGTGCCCATAGTACATTTTGAGACATTTTCAGCCATAGCCAAAAATTGTTTGAAGCACATAAAAACTTCGGACTTCGCTTTAAGCGGAAATACCCACGCATGCCTGGAGTAATCATCAATGAAAGTCACGAAGTACAGGTAATTGCCCAAGGACGGAGTTTGCATGGGCCCACAAACGTCACTATGCACAAGCTGCAACCTGCATGTGGCCCTAACTGAACCATCCTTTGGAAACTTAGAACGCTGCATTTTACCCAGAATACAGCCTTCACAAACATGTTTGATAGGTGCTTCAAGAGGCGGCAAAGAAGCAACCATATCAGATTTCTGCAAACGCAGCAAACTGGCAAAATTCAGATGACCAAAACGTGCATGCCAAAGTTTTGCATCTGAAATAGCCCTTGAATCTGCAACAGCATTTGCAAAATTTTGTCCACACTTGTCATACAAAGTGAGCTTATACAGCCCACGGCACAAAAGCCCAGATGCAACAATTTCATCACCAAAACTGAGATCATGAACTGTACATCTGTCATCCACAAATTTGACTACAAGTCCAAGTCTAGCAAGTGCGGATACAGACAAGAGATTCTTCTTGATCCCAGGTACATAAAGTGCATCAACAAGTGTGAAGGAACTGCCATTAGCAGCAGTGAGCACAATCTTTCCAACTCCCTGAACTGGATAAGAGGCGTTGTTGGCACAAGTTACTGAATTCCCATGAGGGACAGACTCGAGAGAGGTAAACAATTCACGATGTGAGGTAATGTGCTTTGTAGCACCACTGTCGAAATACCACACATGTGAATCTGCAGCAACTGACAAGCATGCATCATGGACAGCAGGATTGTAAGTGCACTCTGCGCTAAAAGCCCATTCTGCATCAACATCAGCATCACAATCTCCTTTCACAGAAGACTCAACAATGGCTGCATTTGTAGTGGAACCAGCATTTGCAGTGGAACCACCCTCTTTCTTCTTAGCCTCTTTGGCCTTCAACTTAGGACACGACTTGATCAAGTGATCATTGGCTTTACAATAATGGCAACGCATCTTCTTTTTGCCCTTATCACCAGAATTGCCAGACGAAGTGCTGCTAGTAGAAGCATTAGGAACAGAATTTTTGCCACTCGCAGCAGAACCATAAGAAGTGGCTGCATTACTGTTACCACCCTTTCTTTGAGAAGCAATAAAAGCCTGTTCAACTGCACGCTGCCTAGTCCTGTTTTTTCTAGAAAGTGACTCTTGCAACAGCAATGTGCATAATGCATCAAACTTGACAACTTCAGGATTTCCTTGGGTCATCAGTCTCCAAGTACTAGCAAAAGTCTGGTAGGAATCTGGTAAGGCATCAAGAACAGTCTGCACAAGGGAACTGTCAGAAATGACTTCACCTGCAGAAATGAGTTGCTCATTGATATCCTTGACACTAGCAAGGAAAGTGTCCATATCATCTTCCTCATGCATAATCTTCGACTCTAGCTCTTTACGCAGCAAAGCAATTTTAGCCTCATTGCGGCTTGCATAAAGACTTGCTAGAATATCCCAAGCCTGTTTTGCAGATTTTGCTGAACGGATGTGAGGAATAATGGTGCGCTTCACAGACAACGCAATCAATGCATGAGCCTGCGCATCCTTAACATCCCAACGAGCTTGTTCTGTTGTAGGCAAAACAACTCTAACAGCTGCAATCCTTGCAGCAAGACCTGCAACATCCTCAATATCGCCTACATCTTCAGAACCAGGACGTACATCAATGCCCTGCACAATGTTCCAGACACCTTTTGACACAAGAACGTGTTGCATCATATAAGCCCACATAGGGTAGTTGTCCCCATCCAACCTGTCCTCAGCAGCAAACATCTTGAACACATCTGTGTTGTTGTTGTCAGCCATGGTAAATGCTGCACCTGATGTGAAAACTGCCCGAAAATAGGAGAAATGGAGCGGGAGCAACTTGTGCTATATAGCACAAACCGTAGAAGACTATAAGGCACCTGTTATGCAGAAAACGGCACTGACAGAAAATCTGCACAAAATGACGAAATAACCTGTGCAGTACTGCCCGTAGTGGAGACGGAGGCCGAAATGAGCCCAAATCAAAATTCTGAGCAGACCTAGCTCTTCGAGTCTTCCCAAAATATTTGTCGACCTGCGAACGCTTGCCAAAGCTCACTGAAATCGGAGAAAGTGAGCAGGCGTGTGCTGGAGCAGCTGGCGACTAAGCCCGGGAGGACGTGACCTGCTATGATACCAATTGTTGGAATTAGGGTTGCAGAGAAACACACACAGCTTGGAGAAGACGAAGGAAGCTCAAGGCACACAATAGAGAGTGTGTTACTTAGTGCGCAATGGAAAGATAGATAGCCCTAGAGTGATGGGCGTATATACAATGCACGGGGGAAAAAACCTCCTAAAGAGGGAAAAAATGCCCCGGCGGTCCTAGTGTGTTCACACACATCACTACCACATGTATATGGTAACACCAATGAAGCGAGTGAGCTAAGCAGACGAGTAAACCAGAGACTGGTGATGGAAAAGGAGTGTCTCTTCCACCAATAGAGGAATTTGAGACTGGATCTCAAATGAATCTAGGAGTGCAATCGTATTGGGGAGACAAAGGCTCTGTACAGTTTATGGACGGTTCGCTAAGAACACTACTGTCCTATACGGGAGAACACAAGGCCAAGTCAAATGTAATTGTAGTCCCATCACAAAGACTGTCTTCCAACAAGGTCATTGCTTTAAAGGGCTAATAGATGTTCTATCTACCCCAGTCACTTGTACGATAACTTTAGTCGAGTTGATTAGAATAAGACCAAACATGTGGAGTACTATGGGAAAATGCCTAGAGAAGTTTTTCATAGCATAGTTTTTAGAATGATGCAAAAAGAATGACCCTAAACTTTGGATCAATTTTGTACATACCAAAGATTACGGTCGATCTCCGATCGTAGCAAAGATCAAGATGTCGACGTACTAGGGATACAGAGCCCTGCAAAGGACCTGCACGTCCTTTTGTGAGTATTATTTGTAACTTTGAGTTATATTTTCAAGCTAAAATGATTTTCAAAATAGCTTTTAATTGTCAATCCATTAAACTTAAATTTTACTAAGGCAGGAGGTTCACAACAAGAGAGATCTCGAGCTTGTCGTGAGAGAGGAGGAGCAAGGTAGAAGGTTAGATGAGGAACAAGCACTCCTCACATTGTAACAACAATCACCTCCACGTACTGAGACAGGGTTGCACGACGATTCCGATATTGATGTATACACACATTGACATTTGATGATCTATATATTCAGTCTACTTCAGCCAGCTCTAGTCTACTTATATAGTACTGTCAAGTTGATTTATTCATGTTCAGTCTACTTTAGTGAGTTCTACTCTATGTATAGTACTATCAAGTTTATTCATTCATATTCAGTTTGTTTTAGTTTTTTTTTTGTTCATTCACGTAGTGTCAAGGAAAAAAGAATCGTACTATGATCATTTATACTTTTGATTTTATTTTTGAACAAATTCATTGGTTGTTTCTTGTTGTAGTGTACGCTCTCAAGTGTACACTTTCTGCTTCGAATCTCTTGTTGTTAAGCGTGATGGTAAGTGTATATGTGTGTGTGTGTGTGTGTGTACTTACAAAAGGCTCTCTAGAGAGAGAGAGAGAGAGAGAGAGAGAGAGAGAGAGAGAGAGAGAGAGAGAGAGAGAGAGAGAGAGAGAGAGAGAGAGAGAGAGAGAGAGAGAATTGTGCAAGTATATATAGTTATAGAGAGATTTGTGTAAGTATAGAGAGAGGGAGAGAGCCCTTTGAAGTATATATTGCACTACAAGATCACATAGCTTTGTGATATTTTATTCAGTCATGAAAAATTTGTTTCAATGGCAGACATGAGTGATTAAAATGACTCAAAATTTTACAAATCAAGCAACTTGATGCTATTTGACATGCATGCTATCGTGCGGGTACCCTCTATGAGAGTAGGTGGCAATGAGGCAGCAGTAGATGCATCAGGTGCAGGATGCTCAAAGTCAAACTGATGATCTATATCTATGTGTGAATCCATGGTGCAACAATATTGTGTGAGCATGAAACAAGAATGAATACCTTGTTCAATAACTGCATAGCAAAGCTAAAGAGCGATAACAAAAGAACAACTGCAATAGAGATGTCAATTGGCCATGCCAAATCAAAGCTGCAGGTTCAAATTGATTTATCGATGCCAAAATCAAAGCCATGTTGAAGGGCTTGAAGGTAACAGTATTATCTCTTTTAAAATTCTGGCCAAAACAAGCATTCAAAATAGATTTCAGAAGCCGTTAGCTTCTTAATTACATCTGCCTTCATTATGATAGCCATCGTAATAATCTAGCAAATTGTAATCGCAATAGTTACTGCTTTGCTTGAAATTAACAATTTCTTGCTGAAGAATTGAACAAATTGCAACTGTGAAGAAAACCAAGAAGCTCTGAGATTTTCAAACTTTCTCAAAATTTCTGCAAGTTGCCTGCAAAATTCCTGCTTGATAATGACTGTGTGGACAACTTGGCCTTGCTATAGATAAGGGGTGGAAACAAGGCCTTGGCCTCAAATTTTGGCCAAAGTTGGCTCTTGAATGTGAAACAATAGCTTCTCAAGAATGAATGGCCAATTCAACAGAGGTGCACAAGATCAAGGAGAAGATAGGACGTTGTCACTTGCTTCCTGTGTGTCACCTTAGTGACGATTTTTGCTGCTAGTAGCTCGCCTCTACAACTTCCTTCTCTCCCCAACTTTTGCATGCATGCAACTCCACGCGTCCCTTTTCCTAGAATAGCACACGACCAAAGAGATATGAGAACTATATGCTCCACCCAACTTGCCCCAACCCCTCTTTATAGGCTGGTCAAGCCCCTATGCTCGGTTCCCTCTAGGCCTAACCTGGCTTGGCTACCCTTGGCCTTACAATGTTGCTTCTGTCCAATATGTGTGCGGGCTTGTCTATGAAACCTCTTATGCTTGCATGAATGTCTCAAGAAAGAATTGACGCCGGAAGGGTTTTCTAAAGGGCAATAATATCTAGCAGCCGAAGGCAAGGCTACATGAAATAGTGAAAAACACATGAGTTTTCAATTGATTTTGTGTTTTGAATGTGCTTAAGCACATATGAATGCAAGTACTGACCTTGCCCTATACAACTAATGCAAAATTACAACTATCATCAACAATGAGATGCTATTTTTGATTATGATATAGCTCAAAAAAATTGCCAAGCTCCAACATTGATCTCATCTTTCTTTTGTAGACAAATGCACATGATGACATATTTGGGCCATTTCACTTGTGTAGGGCATTTCTTTTGGTTTGTTGGAGATGGACGATAGGTGTGTGTGCATACCATGTGTGTAGGCAATTTCACTTGTTTTCTCGATATGCTTCTGATCAAGCTTAAAGGGGATTTGCATGCTGGAAAAGACAGTGTAACTCTTTGTCAACATATCACAGCTGCAATGGTCTCTCCTTCTTCTGTCTACATCTCTAAGAGTATGTAGGTTTGAGAGAGATAACTTGACCAATCCGTGGCAAAGTTTGCTCAAGCTAGGCTCTTTTTCCAAGAAGATAAGGAAACAACATAGCTGAGAGTAACTCTACTATGTTTTTTCATTGCGGGATCCCTTGTCAAAAAACTCAACGAAGTATGGTTGTTTGTTATGAAATCTGGTAATTGTGGTTGCGTTTTAGGTGGAGATGTATGCACATTAAAAGGGCATGGAAGGTTGGATGGCCTATGTAGGATCAAGGATACACAAGGTTTTGATTAGAGGTGATAATTGTGGTAATGAGGAGTCATTGAAAACAAAACAAACCCAAGATTTAGGTGCTCTATTGAGAAGCGGTCTTATGGCATGGAGAAAGGCAGAGAGGGCATTGGCTAAGAGAGTGATCCTATCCTTATCCGTTCAAAGTTTTGCTCCACAAACGAACACATTTGGTATAGTAAGAAAGGTCCGGAGCTTGACGTTTGCCGAGATCGACTCTTCAGGCAGAAGAGGAAGGAGAAGAAGAAGAAGAAGAAGAAGAAGAGTGATCGCAACAGCCTAAGAGGGGGGGGAGATGGCAAGCACAACAGTAGCCATGGCCGGCATTGTGTCGCCCACCACTCCTGCCTTGAACTCCACCGCCAAGGTCTCCACCTCTCCCTCCTTCAAGCCCGCTATGCTACCCATCCGCGCCAGCAGCTCTTCCCAACCCGCCGATCAGTGCTCCCGCCGCGCCCTCCTCTCTCTTCTCGCAACCGCCGCCCCTGCTGCCATCTTCGCCAAGGAGGCTCTCGCTGCTGCTACCAGCATCAAGGTGGAAGGTCCCCCTCCTCCCTCTGGTGGCCTGCGTAAGTATCTCTGCTCTGCAAGCTCATTGGTTGCTGCCCTACCTGTCGGATGCCGACGAGAAGTGAGGATCAGAGGGGTGTCTGTGTGTGAGCGTGTGTGTATGATTGTTTGAGGTGGTAGCGCTGAGGTACGATGATGGCTAGGATTGATATCAAGATAGATGAGCATTTTATTTGCAAATGTCAAGAATTCTCTGTGTTTCCCCCAAGACATAGACCGGCTGCGTCGAAGATCGTCTGTTCTGATGCATAAGTAGAAACGGAGGGGTAGCTTGTTTCTGGTAGTGCGTCAAGGTATCCTCCCATTGTATTCGTTCCCTGATGGGAAAGGCCAAGCTACATAGGAAAGAGTGGCGAGTTGCTACGCGTTACGCAACCGCGGATGCTGGTAGAGTTACATCTCACCAGTGATGGCCTCTGTATAGGTCCTTAATAGCTTCTACCCAATGTGAAGTTTTTTGCTCTGCTAATGATTATGAGTCTTCTTGTGATGCGTTTCTGTAGCTGGTACCGACAATGCTGATCAAGCCCGTGACACGGACCTTCCATTGAAGGAGAGGTTCTACTTGCAGCCCCTCTCTCCATCAGATGCAGCTGCAAGGGCCAAGGAATCTGCCAAGGACATTGTGAATGTGAAAGCCCTGATTGACAAGAAGGCCTGGCCATATGTGCAAAATGACTTGCGCCTCAAGGCATCCTACCTTCGCTTCGACATCAACACTGTGATTGCCTCGAAAAGCAAGGCGGAGAAGAAGGCTTTGAAGCCCCTTGTGGACAAGCTCTTCGATGAGATTAACAATGTAGGTGGCTTGGTAAATGTGTACTTTGCCCTCAATAGCATCATGACTCTGACATTGTGTGTGTTCTTTGCAGCTTGATTACGCAGCCAGAAGTAAGAGTGTCCCCAATGCAAACAAGTACTACTCGACGACTGTATCATCGTTGAATGACGTGCTGGCAAAACTTGGTTGAGTGCTGGCCTCAAGAATCTGCCACCATGATGCTATTGTAATTGTGCGATTATGCTTTCCTAAGGAGCTCATACTTCTGTTCTTTGAAAAGTGCGGCACATATAATCTTAACGCAATCCCGGGTCCTCGTGAGATTGTTCTTCTTCCTGTTTTCGGTTGTGTCAGAATGGTTTCTTGGCTGCTTGTATAGTTGTGGATGTTTGGTTGAGCATCTCTTTTTGTGTTATTCTATTTGCTAGGAATTGCTATGAAATATATTTGCCGTGAAAAGGAGGTAGACAACCTGAAAAGAGCTGGCCATTCATGTTTTCCGAGGTATATTGGATGAAGCCCACAAGTGTACATGACTTGGCCTTGTACTAGCGTCTGGCACGTCTGGGGTTATGTATCCTGGTGCACATTTTAGGCTAATGCAAATAGTATGAATCTGATGTTGGAAGTGAGATGGTATCTCATGTTTAGATGGTTATATGGTTTCAAGGAATGGGAGAAGGAAATGACTTCTTCGAAAGATGTGGCATATGCTCATTTAAACCTCTGAGCTTATGTGACCCGCCTTCGGCATGTCTGTTCGGACTCCTCTTTGAAAATGTGGGATGATATTGGAATGTTTGTGAAAGAAGTATGTGAAATCGTCAGGTAGGTGCAAGGGCAGTGTTATGCAATGTAGTATTGTAGAAATGTATCTTTGACCAAGGTTGTACCAAAGGGGAATCCACCATGGTGCCATAGAAATTGTAGGTTTGGTCGCTTTTGTTTAATATCTATTTGCAAGCAATAACTTAGAGAGAGAGAGAGAGAGAGAGAGAGAGAGAGAGAGAGAGTATTTCGATGCCATAGGAAATTATCCCACGAGACCTTAATCCAACGAGGAGAGTGGAATGATCTTATTCAAGAGGCAAATGGCATAACCAATCTACCACATTTGGGTGATGGAAAAGTGACCATTTTCCTCTTATTAGCACATCCACACCCGCACACACACACAAGGAGAGAGGATATGTATGCAGCAGGCTCAAGTATATCACCTTCCAGCACTTTGCTATATAGATACATGCACTCAAATATCTGCATTATGGCCAAAGTAGTTGGTAGCAGAATTGTTCAGCAAGAGATTTTTCAATGATGCAACTCATTAGTAGTGATCAGTTGCCTCATGAAAACTATGTCTCAATGAAAAGGCTGCAACTTAGTACTCACTTAGAGATTTAAGCAGACCTGGAGATACAAGATTCAAGGAGGCTCCCAAAGGATCCAAGCTATAGTAATGCTCAAAAAGAGGGTGGCTAAGAAAGAGCTTGGTGGTGAGAGGTCGAAGATGGCATCGTTTGCCATGTTTTGCTTGGCTCATTTGTCATCCTGCTCCGCGAGCTTGCCTCTACCTATTTATGCTAGTGTTGAGCTGGTCGCCACTTGGTACCTTCAATAGTTTTGAAGTTAATATCATAACTACTGTAGCTGCAATAGCCGCTACATTAGCCCGTTGTGCTACGGTAGCAAGTCTCTAGCTACCACCGCCATGCTGCCTGTCAATTTTTCATTTTTAGAGAAGATCCATTACAATGTAAGTTTCAAATTAATATCAAAACATTCAAAACCTAAAGCAACAATAAACAAGGAAGGAGAGACTTTTTCCATATATGCCTTTGGGTCATGTCGCTCTTGCTACGCCACTCACCTTTGCCAACTCCCCCTTTCGCATTGGTGGCGGAGCCATCCTACTAAGCTCGAATGAGCATTCAAATGCAGAGAGAGAGAGAGAGAGAGAGAGAGAGAGAGAGAGAGAGTTCCATTTGAACTCTACTTCTCTTCCTCGTCTAGCTTAGAGCAACAGTCCCCGACTCTCGACAGCTTGCAAAGCAGCTCAAAGGCTTATACTTGCGCGTTGGAATAGCAATTGGTGGTGCAATTCGTATGCATCTAGAGAGAGGGTTGTGAGACCAAGCATGGGGCAATACCTAACGCAAGCGGCGTGGAGTGAACGATGGATATTTTGGTGGGCGAGAGAGAGAGAGAGAGAGAGAGAGAGAGAGAGAGAGAGATGCACTTCCATCCATGCAGATATGTTCCCGTTGGGCCGCGTAGTGCAGGAGGAGGATCGTGTAAGAGTACGATGCCAGGGATGGCGAGCTGATCGGCGATATCTTATGTAGGGACCACACGATGGTGAAGTTGGAAAGAAGGAAGAGAGAGAGAGTGAGAGAGAGAAAGACGGGGGATGCAAAAGCATGCTGAGAATATGCAGCGGGGTAGGTTAGAGGAGCCAGTAGTGGGAAGGGGTCCAAAAGATGTACAAAAGTTAGGACCATTCAAAGGTTAGAATAGGTAATAACTTGCGCTATTAAAGGTACAATTTATCGCGTGGCACGATGAACGCGAGTGCCTTCCTAATCCTTGACTCGACCTTGGCTTAGCCTCCACTCACGAAATCCCAACACTCCACAACCTGTCCATCGTTCCTCTTTTAATACGTGATCTTCCTTGAACACAATCGTGAACACAATCGTAACCTGCACATGATAACAGACCATAAAGAAAAGCTCGTCAGTACTCATGACACATGACTGACGATAGAAGCGTGAAAATTAACAAGCTTGCAGCCTTGCACTCACAAAGGTTATTCTCAATCACAAGAACATAAACCATACACGACCTCTTACAATTGACCTTCTCCTACTGCAATCTCCTTCCTCCACTCTCACCTTTCCACAACTAGATATCACGGAACTTCCTGTATGGTATAAAAGCACATAACCAGCATAACCACTATATGCAACAATACTCCCAACAGAAACAAAAAGTTTTCTTTGCAGTACATCCATTCAGCTCGTCACTCAATAGGCCTCTTTCTGTAGAAATCCATGGCAAAGGTGTAGAAGTGCAACAAACAGAATGCAATCAACTCCTGGTAGCAACAAACCAGTCCCCACACGTTGAGTTCAACAACAGAAAGCCTCCTTGAAAGTGCAATAGCAAAGCAAGACACATCCTATCTATCAAAAGAGGACAACCAGATGTTCTTTTTCACAGATGGCGAGCAATGCCCCTTGCGAGTTCAAGGCACGTCTAATCGAAAGACACCCATAATTAGAAGGTTTGTTGTGCACAAGTCTCCTTTTTCATATAAAAACGGTGGAAGGGTTTGTTGCTGTGGCAAGATACACGTCGTACCTGTTTTTGCTTGTAGAATACCCAGAAAGAAAGCTCCCTTCATAAATCCCAAAGCTCCTAACATATCCACTCACCACCTCAACCACATTATTGCAAAACCGATTGCCTAGCCCTGAGAAGTCCACTCAGCTTGCACCCAAGAAAAAGTTTTCAATCAAAGAGTATTCCCATCTTCTCGAAACCTACAAGGACTAAATCTTCAATCGTAAGAGTGCTTTACATCAAATCACTTACTATCCCACTGTGTCAATGCACTTATTATTTTTGTGACTTTTTCGTACAAGTACCATGCTTCTAATGGCTATTTCATTTTAGGAACAACATGGCAAAGAGAAGAGATAGAGCACAAACCAATAGAAGTGGAGCAGACAAGCTAGGAAAGTCCATTTCACCAAGTAAATGCACAAAGACATCACCTCACCCCATCAACAAAAAGAAACGAACCAACAGATCTACAACCAAAATTCCTCCACTTGCAACGGAGGCCGAACCAACCTTCCCTAAGCCTAGGAATTCACCAACTGCATCAGACCCTCCAGATCACAACGCTTTTGAAGAGTTCCCACTAGCAACAACAAAACCTCGCATTCAACATAAGTGGACAGAAGAAGATATGGTTAAAGCCCTTCAAGCACGGAAGAATGGCCTCTCGTTGGTCAAGTGCTCCATGCAATTTGGGATAAGTAAAATAGCAATTGTAAATAGGGAAGAAGGAAGAACTCTCAAGAAGAGAAGAGAACCACAAACAGTTTTGGCAGAAGAAGAGAAGACTGCTCTGCTGCAATGGATATTTACAAAGTGCGATTCAGGTCATGGCGTCTCAGTGTAGGATGTTAAATTTGTAGAGTGCGCAAGTGATGGAGAAGGTAGGAAAGAAGACTACACACTCACACACCAACACACATCGAGACACACACACACAATCGTTACCCTGTAGCAGCCATTCAACGAGCTGCTCTTCTCTTCTTCTCTTTTAAAACTATTATCCAAAGTATATTTACAACATAGTATAGTCAGTGTCCAGCCGCCCATAGCACAATGGACATATTCTTTAACATCATATTCTTTAACACTCCCCCTCAAGCTCAGAGTGAGCTTGCATATGATGGATTCCCAATGCGTCACGAAAGTAGCAAAACTTCTCCTTTCCAAGAGCTTTTGTGAATATATCCGCAACTTGACTAAATGTCTCATCATAATCAAGACCTTTTGT
Source organism: Adiantum capillus-veneris (assembly GCF_014529385.1). NCBI lineage: Eukaryota > Viridiplantae > Streptophyta > Polypodiopsida > Polypodiales > Pteridaceae > Adiantum > Adiantum capillus-veneris. Next base: position 150,606,707 of record NC_140948.1, read on the forward strand.
TTGTGCATAACCTTTAGCAACAAGCCTCGCTTTGTATCTTTCCACACTACCATGTGACTTGCACTTGACTTTGTATACCCATTTTGAACTAATTGCTTTCTTTCCACTTGGCAAGCAAACCAAATCCCAAGTGTCATTCTTCACAAGAGCATTCATCTCATCATCCATAGCTGACTCCCATTCTGATTTTCCAATTGCCTCTTGAAAACATGTAGGCTCTTTATGTTGCACACGTGAAACCATGTATGCATAATGTGTACCCATGTAACCGTTGTATGTCAATCTATCAACTGGATAACGCACCCTCTTTGATCTTCTCAACTGTGGTGCACTCTTCTCTTCAACTCTTGCATATGGGGGTACATATTTCTCAATATGCTTACTGCCAGGTGTCCTCAAATGTGGTAAACCATGCTCTTCATCGAGGCTTTCATCTCCAGAACTCTCTTCAACCACTTTCTCGTCTTGCTTCTTATCTCGCAAACGACCGCTCCATGGGTTGACACTTCCTGTACTCTCCTCTGCCATATGTGGTCCTGAAATAGTTCTCGTTGATGGTCCTAGCTTATCAACAACATGACGCACATTCTCTTGCTCTTCATACTCATCTTCTATCATCACTGGCTTTGGTTTATACCATGGTTCATGCTCACAAAATCTGACATCTCTACTGACATAAACTTGTCTTGTCGTAGGATCATAGCACTTGTAACCTTTCTTTTCAACTGGGTAGCCCAAGAATATACACTTCACTGCCTTTGGCTCCATCTTCTTTCTTGCTTCATTTGGCACATGAACATAGCAAACACATCCAAAAACTTTCATGTAGGAAACTGTTGGCTTGATCCCATAAAGTCTCTCATTAGGTGAAATTTCATGAATGGCAGCTGTTGGTGTTCGATTCATAATGTGTACTGCTGTATGGACTGCTTCAGCCCAATATGTTAATGGCATATTCATCTCATTCATCATGGCTCTTGCAATCTCTGCTATGACTCTATTTTTTCTCTCAGCAACTCCATTTTGTTGTGGTGTGTATCTGCAAGTAATCTGTCTTCTTATGCCTTGTTCACGTAAGTAATCATCAAAACTGTGTGACATGTACTCTCCCCCTCCATCTGTACGTAGGCATTTAATTTGACAACCATTCTCTTTCTCAACCATAACTTTGAACTCCAAAAATACTTCAAATGCCTCTGACTTTGCCTTTAGAAAGTAAACCCATGTCATTCTGCTGTAATCATCCGTAAATGTGATAAAATATCGACAACCATTTGGCATAGCATGATCACAAGGTCCCCAAATATATGAATGAACAATTTCCAAAGGACTTTGGCTAATTCTCCCTCTCTTTGGAAATGGTAAACGAGATTGCTTTCCAAATTGACAAGCTTCACAAACATGATCAAAATTCAATCTGCCAAACTTTGGTAATCCACGTACAATTTGATTTGATTGCATATGCTTTAATCTTCTAAAATTGACATGACCAATCCTCTTATGCCATAACTCTGCCCAATCATCTTGAGTGGCTGATTTGTTTGCATACATACCACTGTGTAAACATGGATCTCCAGCTTCCAATGAGAACAAGCGATCTTTCTTTCTTCCACGTGCCAATATCTTGCCTGCTCTGCCGTTGTGAAACTCCTCTATGAAGTAGCCATAACGATTAAAACGGACTTGCAACCCTTGATCTGTCATCTGTCCAACTGATGCTAAATTCTTTGTGATTGAAGGCACATATAGAACATCTCCCAATGTGTTGTATGTCCCGTCTTTTTCTAGCAATGGAACTGAACCAACATGTGTAATCCGATGCATAGTATCATCACCTGTAGCGACAAACTCATCCTCTTCTAATTTCTCTTTTTTGTCAAACCATTCACCATGATATGTCATATGATTTGTGGCACCACTATCTAAATACCAATCATCTATATGATGTGGCTCCACCATGCTTCCAACAACATGCTCCATAGGAAATAAATGTCCACTCGACCTATTGTCATATATATTTTGATCATGAGGATTGTATCCAACAAAGTTTCCTCCATGTCTGCCATAACCTCGGCCTCTTCCACCACGATCACGATTTTGATTTAGCCTTGTGTAACATTCTCTTTCAAAGTGACCATAAATGCCACATCTGTTACAATATCCATCTCTTTGAGGATGTACAAATCGTCCACCTCCACATCCACGAGTTCGAGCTCTCCCCCTGCCTCTTTGGCTATAATCGTTGTAACTTTGACTTTGTTGGTTTTGCCATTGACCTCTTCCAACATTGTTTCCACGACCATAGTTTCCTCTTCCACCTCTATTGTTTCCACGACCTCTAGAGTAAAAAACCTGATCTCTGGAATTGTTATTTGATGTAGAAGGACCTGACTTGCCTAACTTCACCTCTTCTTGCAAACAAAGGTTTACTAACTCTTCAAAATCAGGCATGTGTCCTCGAACATATATAGATGTATCCAATGACTTGTATTCCGGTCCCAAACCATTCAATGTCACTGAAACTAAGTCATCATCTGGAACTTCAACATTAATGCTCGCAAGATCTTCCTGTATTTGCTTTATCTCTGTCACATAATCTGATATGGATCTATTTCCTCGCCATACACAATGTAACCTTTGCTTCAAGTGAACTTTTCGTGGTTCTGTATTGGAGCTGTTCATTCTTGCTAGTATCTCCCATGCTTTCTTTGGAGATTGAGCCTTCTTCACATGTGGTATAAAGAAGTCACTAATGCATAGTGAAATCCAATGCATCACTTTCCTTGAATTCTCGATCCACTTCTTGTAAGCTTCTACTCCTGCTTGCCATGTTTTATGTGCTTCAACATTCTCTCTATTTGGTTCCAAACCAACCTCGGGACACTCTTGTTCACCTGTAATATAATCCCATAAACCTTTGCCCATGATAAAGTTCTCCATCCTGTAAGACCATATGCTATAGTTCTCTCTGGTCAGCTTCTCTCCAACAATCTGTGTGACTTGAGTTGAACTTTCTGCCATCTTCACTCTCTCAATTTCTTTCAAAGGATTTTGATAAAATTTCGGCAGAGTTTCGTTTGTATTTGGACAATATCTCAAGTGACAATCTCAACCAAAGTGCTCATAAACACTGACAGAAAATCTCTCACTGCCAAGGGAAAATCCACTGATTCACTTTGCCACAGACTGACTCAGTACTATGCATAAATACTTTAAAACAATGTCCACATGGACCTATATGCAAATGCAATCCATACGGTGTCCTGTACCACATATCCATACATCCACCTTCTTCCCATAGTCATAAACGACATATGAGGTCTTTCGCGGGGCTAGTCGGGGGTTCGCTCCAGTACCTAATCCACCTTGCCAAGGTACCAAAGCTCCCAAGGCAAGGCTTCAAAAAACCTCACTCGACCCTCACAAAGGCTGCAGTTTTCCAAAATACATTGACCGCATATCCATACATAACCACAAAGTACTCAATCTGACAATATAACCGCCTCAACTTCTTCCCACAACCTTTCTTACATAGGCGGTTGTCCATAACGGACCCACAACAACCAAACATAATCTTCGATAACACAATATCATGATGCAAAAGCTCTATGTCGCTCTCCAAAACCTGTGTAAATGCTGAATTCTTCACCTGTAACCTGTAAATCTACTGCCGAGTGCAAAACTGGACATCTCCTATGCTTGTGTGAGCTGGCTGTTTGCTGCAGAAAATTGCAGATTTTGGCAAATCTGAGTATGCCAATGCGTCCGGAACGCCCAAAAACATAAAGATAGACTCCTGGATCACTGTATTCCGAGTTCGGGTGAGGGAGTTATGACCAAAAAACCTCTCTTTTTTGCTGTTTTCCAGAGCTACGGAAACCTGTGTATTGAGTGTAGCTCCTCAAACTGAGCTCTGATACCACTTTGTAGAGTGCGCAGGTGATGGAGAAGGTAGGAAAGAAGACTACACACTCACACACCAACACACATCGAGACACACACACACAATCGTTACCCTGTAGCAGCCATTCAACGAGCTGCTCTTCTCTTCTTCTCTTTTAAAACTATTATCCAAAGTATATTTACAACATAGTATAGTCAGTGTCCAACCGCCCATAGCACAATGGACATATTCTTTAACATCATATTCTTTAACAAAATTGAAAGTGGCATAAATTTGTCAAACAAGGCACACACTCTTTTCCAATGGAATCCCCGGGAAAAGTTGGTGGGCTGGCTATCGAAAGAGGCATCCAAACCTAGTTTTCCATGTTGGAGAGAGCTTGGATCAATCAAGGGCAACTCGCTTTCTACCCGATATTGTAAAGTCTTTGCATGACAACCTTCATTCATCATATCAGAAGCACAAATATCCACCTTTTAACATATGGAATGCAGATGAAACTGGATTTCAAGGATCAAGAGACAAAGGTATGAAGGTTCTAGCAAGAAAGAGGATTAAATCTGTGTATAATGTTACGTGTGATTCACGTGAGTGAATGACAATTTTATGCTGTGTGAATGCTGTTGGTCAAGCTATTCCATCATATTACATTTTCAAAGGTAGCCGAATAATGGGAAACTATATTCAAAATTGTGAAAAAGGAGCAGCAATGGCAGTGCAGAAAAAGGCATGGATGACGGATGAGCTGTTTCAAGAATGGATGGAGCACTTCGACAAAGCTATCACAGAGCTTGTCGGTAAGGAAAATAGGCATCTTCTGATTCTAGATGGCCATGGCAGTCACGTATCCTTGGATGTTGTTGAAAAGGCATCTTCTGATTCTAGATGGCCATGGCAGTCACGTATCCTTGGATGTTGTTGAAAAGGCTCGAGACTCGAGCATAAATATTATTACACTACCAACACACACATCACACAAGCTTCAACCTTTGGATGTATCCGTATTCAAATCCTTGAAGACTCACTTTCGCAAAGAGCGGGACATTTAGCATCTACGAACCAGCTGTAGGCAAGCAAGCAAGTTAGAATTGTCTACAATTGTGGCAAAAGCCATTCGCTCCGCTCTAACAGAGGACAATATTAAAGCAGGTTTCAAAGCAACCGGAATTTGGCCATTTAACCCTGATGCAGTGAAATTTGACAACATGCCATGCAATCACATCAACATTGTGGAGGACACAACAGCTGGAGAAGAAGATTTATCTCATAGGTATCAAACACACGTCTACCTCCAAATAGAGAGGATGAAGCCATTCATGCACTCACCACCATGGCAAGGCAACTCCTAGATGAAGATTCACTTCTTGAAAATACTCCCACGGTCAATGGGGTCACGTACACTAGGCTGATGGAAGACGATGATACAGCCCATTATTTTGGCAGTCTTGAACAACAAGGAACATCTTCTCACCCAGTATGTGACACCCCTCATCCATCCCTTTCAACAACCAGCCACTACCAGATGCAACAAAGAAGTAAAGCAAACCAAACTCTCCCTCAGATGATGCTGAGAAACATCAGCAATGAGAACACAAGTCAGACTGCTAATCCCACCCTGAACATGCAGCAAAGAAGTGAAGCAAACCAAACTATCCCTCAGATGATGCTGCGAAACAACAACAATGAGAACACAAATCAGATTGCTAATCCCACCCTGAACATGCAGCAAAGAAGTGAAGCAAACCAAACTCTACCTCAGATGATGTTGAGAAACAACAGCAATGAGAACACAAATTAGATTGCTAATCCCGCCCTGAATATGCAGCAAAGGAGTGAAGAAAAGCAAACTCTCCCTCAGATGATGCTGAGAAACAACAGCACTGAGAACGCAAATCAGACTGCTAATCCCACCCTGAACATGCGGCAAGATATATTTGAAAATGAGAACACAAATCTCAACATCAGCCAGCAAGGCACTTTAGCGCAATCTAGTAGCATTGTAAACATTCTACGAGTGCCGATGATGGAAGTTTCCGTGCGCCAAGTAAATAGAGAGGCCTTTGTAGATTATACCAACAACTTGATACTCACTTCCAATCAGTAATTTGAGAGTATGAAAGTCAAAACAACAAAAAAAGATGAAATAGCAAAGGCAAGAGAGCTGAAGAAGGTGGAGAAAGAGAACAAGCGACTACAAGCATTAGCTGATAAAGATGCAACCTGACAACGAAAACTTCACATGCAACAAGCAAAGGATTTGAGGAAGAGCTGGGAGGCACAACAACAACTCTTTGAAAACAATCTACGCTCTATTCTTTGGGATCAAGGTTCTAGTAAAGGGTTAATTCTTAAGCCATTGAATTTAGATACGCCATATCATGCCTATGCACGAAGGCAAAGGATGGAGAAAATGCGAAGAAAGCGATGAGCTCTTCTTTCTTGATATCTCCACTTTGTGGGCGACTTTTATTGATAGCAGCTCGTCATGTTTTGTACATGTTTGGCCCTAGCACTTCCTCCCATCTTGACAAGCTTTTCTTTCCTCATATCTATTATTTTCGCGGATGTATCGGTTAGAAAACCTACTAGATAACCTTTGTTTATAGCTTTCCAAGAACTTTTGTACATGTTAGGGTACCCCTAGTGCAAATTACCCCTCATCCATCCTCTCTCAAGAGGATATATTACCTTTTGTCACACTCCTTTTCAGATGTGCTTTCAAGAAGCATTGTACTGAGGTTTTGTCAACAATATCCCCAAACTTGCCAAATGTACTCCCCAGCAACAACAATCTCGCTTTTCATGTCTTTATCCACAAGCGTTTCACCTATTTCGGACATTAAGGATTTATGTGGTTGTGCATTTTCACTGCCTACCAAGCGCCACACAACAAAATCCCCTCTTTCAATTTTTCTTTATCGCCTACTTGCGACGGTCACCCAATTACGTTATTCACAACCAACATAGAAGGTTACAACACAGCCCACTAATGTAGAAGGTTTTAACAACCATTGCATAATGCAAAATGCACTAAAGTAAAACCTGTGTTTACCACAATTGACATAGAAGATCAACACCAACACTACAATAGAATTGACATAGAAGATCAACACTAGCACTACAATAGAATTAACACAAAGATCAACACCACAAAACCCTTTGTTTGCCCCTGTCATGAGTACTGAGTGAGCTCAGAAGCTCACCAACATCCATGGCATATCTTGTCCATGCACTTGTAGCGGGGATAGATCTGTCTGTTGTAGGAGAATACAACCTTCACTTGATGCCTGCGACCAAAACCAGGAAAACATCAACCAACAGGTAGAACAAATTAAGGGGAGCAACATGCACTCAATAACATGCACTAGGAAACCTCAATAGGTGCAAGAGCAACCTCTGTTGGACCGCCAATCGCAAGGGAAGGAGTGACTCATAGGCAAAGTTGACTCGAACGTTCATCAGAGATCAAAGGGAAGCATCAAACTGTGTAGGAGGCACTACTCTGGCAATGCGGAAGGAGGCTTTGGTGATGATAGGCCTACCTTGGCAGCTCTTTTGCAGGTGGAGTGATTCAACTTGGCACACTGTTTTGAAGGCTGCGGAGGAGGAGGAGCAGCCATTGAAGCTTGGTAGCATAGATAGGAAAGAGTAAACAATACAAGCAAGGCAAAAAACAGAGAGATTACTTGCCATGTCTGTGGGGAACAAAGCTTCCCTGGCTGTGGATTTTTCGATGCTATCAAAAACCGGCATGAAAAGCTGGATTGCCCACCGCTTTGCAAGCGATTCAAATCACTTGGCATGCACTGAGGAAGAGCTTCAGATTGACGCCCTATGGAGAGGGCATAGCCTAGAGGACCTGTGATTGCATGAGTCCGCACAGGGAGATAAGCTCGGGACTGCGCGGTCACTTCTACGAGGTTTCCAAGGAGCATTTAATGTCATGCATGGGAGTCCACCTGGTGGACTACACATGGTACATTATCAGTTGGGGTAGATATAACCACTAAATCCTGCTGTCCCACTTATTGGGGTAGATAGGTATCCTCATTGGATACCATTTTTGATACACACAAAACAATATATCTGTTTAAATTCTCATCTGAACTGCTCAAAATAGCATCATTCCACTGACATGCTCAGAAGACCTTGCCGAGCTGGCCAATACCCCCCCCCCATTCAAAAATTCCCAACATTTCCACACTAAAATTCCCTCCCAAGTTACCCGTCCCACTACTGGATCCTCTACCCTAAGATTAGAAGACTGTGTGTGTGTGTGTGTGTGTGTGTGTGTGTGTGTGTGTGTGTGTGTGTGTGTGTGTGTGAGTGTGAGTGTGAGTGTGAGTGTGAATGTGTGTGTGTGTGTGTGTGTGTGTGTGTGAGAGAGAGAGAGAGAGAGAGAGAGAGAGAGAGAGAGAGCGAGAGAAAGAGAGAGAGAGAGAGAGAGAGAGAGAGAGAGAGAGAGAGAGAGAGAGAGAGCATGCAATGCTTCAACTCCCCATGTGCAGCCACTACCTCCCCCCCCCCCTCAAAGCGACATTTCCAACTCCTCGCATGCAGGCCTTCCGGTCCACGACACCGTCTATGCTTGTGTAGTCACGTGGCTGCCTCAAACCGCTCTTCCATAATAGAGTAAATAGATGCACAGGTAAAGAGAGACATCACAAAGTCCTTTTACTCTCCCCCCCTCCCCTGGGCAGCTTGAAGGTGGCTCTCTCTATTGATTTTGCCCGATTTTCTAAATGGAGTGTATCTCACACATCATTTAATTAACACTAGATTGGTAACATGACACTTTTATGTCCTTGGACACTTTTGTGTCCTATTAAGTGACCATTTTGCTTGAATTATTTGAAGAGTACGAAAATTAATTTGTAGGTGCTATATATCCACAAAGTTGCCTTCTAAGTTGAAAAAAATTTGACAATTTTTTTTGGAATATCTATCTCACCATTAACTTTACTCTTACACAATATTTTTGAACCTAAACTATGTGAAAAACAAGTCCTTTTTTGGTTTTTTTTTTCAAATTTTTGCAACTATACCCTTCTAAACTTCATGTTTGTGAGGTTTAGATTGCTAAATGATAAGCCTTTGTAGTTCTCAACATGTTTTGACACTTCTAGGGAGATCCAAGTGTTAAAATTAAAAGTTATGACCAAATTACAAGAATTGCCTAATTTGTTTTTTGGCAAAAAATTAGCACTTTTCTGATTTTTTTTGGTGGCTTTCTTGATATCCAAATGCAATTTTGATTGTGTAAGTGGCATGCATAACATAAAGCTAATCTTCCTTGAGTTTTGGGAGACCTAAGATGCTATATAGCATAGTATATGATGATGGTCAAGTTTTTTGATTACTGAAAAATACGAGACACTTTAGTATAGCAAGTGTATCTTTCTCAATATTTCTAGTTTATTAGGCCAATTGTGTGTATTTTGTAGGTAGCAACCATATCTAATCATAAACTATAAATTTGGCTAGATATTGAGTAGTTTCTATGGGATTCTAAAGGTCATAATGCTAAACCCAGTTTTTTCATGTTTGTTGTATTTAGCATTTCATCATTGTCTCCAAGGTTCCACTTAGTAAGAGATCCATTATTCTTTTGACACGCTCCATGGTTCCTTTTGAATCCAAAGGCCCAAAGGGAACTAAGAAAACATGTATATAGTATATGTACTGAGCGTTGTTAGTGCTTGGTCTCTCAGGGCATTCAGGATATTATATTTTGAACTGTAACTAAGACCTTTAACTTTTGAACCTTAGGGCTATGTGGACATTAGTACTTATATTTTTGGGTAGTTGTGAATGTGCCTTATGGTATCTGATGGAGTGAGGCAGTTTTAGGATAACTAACGAGGCAATTCTCTTCCTCTTGATCTCGTACTGCTGTTTATGCTCTGTAATTGGGTGATGATGATGAATATACTCTGATGGCAGTCTCTTTTCCTCTTCCTTATGGTGTTCTTTGCTTATTTACTTTGTAGTATTGTGTATGAATACTCAGTTTACTGTTCCTGATTCCTATAAACTGCATGTTTCCTGCATTGAATACCTGTTAGGGCTGTGTGCCCCTAACATTTGGCGATCCTGCTTTCGGTTCGAATTTCGCCTGAACCATGTGGGCCTAAGGAATGGAGTAGGGAAATGAACTGCTGGTTGACATCGACCACTTGTGGGAATTTTCGAATTGGGCAACCCCGCAGGAAGCGTCTGACGAGTATGCAACGCAATTCTTGAAGGAGTTCTTTCCACAATTGCCAAGGGAAGTCAGAATTCTAATCGCTGACAAGGTAGTTACAACATGTTTACCCTTTGGAGCATGCAATTTACCTTCATGTTACAATTTGTATAAAAGGAGAGGGTTAGCACAATATTTTACACAAAGAAGCAGAAGCAATGCATGAGTGGATCAGGGCAAGGGTCCAATGTACCACAACATTCATATGGAACAAGGCTTATATTAAGAAGGGATTTCTCTGCAAGAGGAAGACAAGGAGAAGAGTCAGGTAATGATGACCAAGAAGAACCAGTAGGGGAACTTGCTGCAGGGGCAGAAATTGTTGGGGAGGGGACTGAAGTGCATGAACCTGAAAACAGGCTGCAAGAAACCCTACCTGCAAACCAAGAAGGCCAACAAACAACTCATCCCACATCGGACCCACTTTTGGGACCATTGGTCAATGTATTGTTAGCCCAAACAGTTTTGAAGTCTCTGTGCAGTTTCTGTGCAAATTATGTGCAGTTTGTTGCAGAATGCAATTTCAATTTTTCAGTTTGCAGAATGCAGTTTTAGTCTTTCAATTTACAGACTACAGTTTCAGGTATTTCAGTTTGCAATGTAGTTTAAGCAGTTTCAGGGTTTAAAGAGGTACAAATGCTCTCTATTCTTTTGATGGGTGATTAATGGCAAGGAAGAAGAAGAAAAAGTGTACTATTTGTCAAAAAGATGGGCACTCTGCAAAGCAATGTCCTTACATGCAAGCCACGTCAAAAGGAAGATGTATGTGTCAAATACTGTATGCATAAACTGTGCAAGAAGTTGTATCGAATTGTCAGATCTTTTCGAGATGCATCAGATCATGAGGAACTATGTGATGCACAAGAGGATTTGGATGATTTTTCTAATATGCTTGACAAGGCGGAAGACTGGCATGAAGATCGTGAAGGAAAAAGAAGAAAGTCGTGCTCTAGTATGCGCAGGATACAGGTGTTACAAGAAGAAATTGAAGTCTTGACAGAGAAGTATGAAGATCAGTTTCAGGAGGAAGATGAAAATGATGATGAGTGAGGAGTTACAACACCAATGTTCCCCTTGGTTGGGAAAAATCAAGTACAATCATGTTTAACTCCTCCAAATGCACTTGGTGTAAGTCCCAAATCAATGAAAGAAGTTCAAGCACAAAGCCAACCTGAAGAAGTCAAGAAGGTGATGTTGGAAAGGGCAGAAGAAAAGGAGCATCCTCAGAGCCAAAGAAGCCAACAGGAGCACTTAGTATCCCAAAACCACACTCCTGATAGACTCAAGGGTTTGCACACTCCAGATAGACTCAAGGGTTTGCACAATGTTGAAGTACCAACAATTTTTCAGGCACCTGCAGTTTCAAAAACTGAAGTTTCAAAGGCTGAATTTGAATTTTCAACACCTGAAGTTTTTCAACCTGATTTTGATGTTCTTGAATATGGGATCAAAGTTGTAGATACTCAGATTATTGAAGAGAAGAAGTTGATTCAATAAGGAGATTTTGTTCAATGCAAGGGAGATATAGTCCAAAAGATGATGAAGGAAGAAGGAGGAAGCCAGGAGCTACTCATGAGCCAAAGGAGCCAAGAGGATTGCCAGCTATCCCCAAACCTCACATCGAAGAGACTCTCCTCTTTGCAGGAAGAGAAGGCGAGTTGCCTAAAAGAAGAATTACTGATTGAGAAGAAGGGAATACAAGTGGAAGTGAGCGAGAGAAGCCACCAATATCCCATACAAACCCATATACCAACATTTGACATCAATCTTGAAGAGGTTGAAATTCAGGGAGACATCAGATTTTAGCGTAATGCAATGTAAGAGCTGAAGATAGATAAAGAAATAATGTGTGCTACTGATGAGGATGATGTGATGAATCAGTTTTTGATGAATCTTGATGAGGAGTATTCGACAGGTGACAGTTCGGAAGGTGTTTGTGTTGATGGAGAAGAGTTTTTTAGTGTTTTGAAGACCAAAAGCCAATTTCCAAGAGCGGATATGAATTATTCAGGTTGTGAAGACAAGGATCTTCGATTTCAGGTCCCTGAATTAGAAGTTTTGATACCGAAGGTTCTCGATTTGCAGAGTTTCAGAATTCAGGTCCCTGATCTGCAAAAAACTGATTTGCAAAAAACTGATTTGCAAAGGAGTTCTATACCTAAATTTGTTGAATATCGAAGTCTTGCTATTTCTCAAGCGGAGATGATCAACAATCTCTCATTAGAGTTGGATAATGAGAGGCATTCAAGTATGGTTGCGGCAAATGAAGCGCTTTTCAAAATCAGTCAACTTCAAGAAGAGAAGGCATCATTGATGGTGGAGATTTCTCAGGTTCAAACTGAAGCTGACTTGCATATTTCTTATTGTTATGAAGTTCATGTTGCTCTTAAGCAAGTTGTTTTGAACAAGGATAATCAAATTGAGGACTTGAAGCTTCAACTTACTCAAATCAAGAATGTGGAGTTTTCTTCAAATCTTGATGTTACAGAAGGTTTCTTGAATGATGATGTTGTTATCAATGATCTGTATGATGTTGGTTCTTTTACAAATTCAGTCAAGGATATTGGAAGTTCATCTGTTTTCAAGGAAGTTCACTTTCTTGATGATGTTCTTGATGATTTATACCAAATTCTGATGTCAATGGATTTGTTGATGCTGAGGAGATGGTTTTGACTGATGATTATGCAAGTATTTTGCAAGTTCCCGATGATGGTGAAGTTGGTTTTCCTGAAGATGGTTCTACATTTCTATGTGATGTTGTTGATGGAGGAGATGATGTTGACATTCTTATATCTCATTGGTTTTATGTCTTCATGCTTGATGACATAAGGGAAGTTTTTCAGGGAGCAAAAGTCAAAAGTTTTCAGTTTCAGGGAGATATCACTGATTGGACAGTTTTGCAGCTACAAAGTGGATTTCTTTCTATTTTCAAGGACAAATGTGAACAAGCCATCTTGGTGGTGTTTTCTATGTGTAAAGAAGAGTTCACTTTGTTATTTTTAAGCCTTGAATCAAATCAGTTTGATGAAGAAGCAGATCAATTTTGGTTTTTCTTGAATCAAGATTTTCAAGGAAATCAATTGTTTTGGCATGCGGAGTCTAAATCAGGTCTTCAAGTGTTGCATCTACATGCAGAGATATTGGATGTGTTCAAGAGATAGTGTCTAATGGTTGCAAAGTTTACATCCTACCTTGAATATTTCTTCATTCTTCTTGAAGGGAAAGCTGAACATGAACCTGACCTTGAACGTAAACCTGCTATTCTTCTTTCTTCTTGAAGGGAAAGCTGAACATGAACCTGACCTTGAACGTAAACCTGCTATTGAATTTGGATATGTATTTGAATATGAAAATGGGCCTAAAGACCTGAAATCACTTGAAGAAGAGGAGATTTTTCTACTTTGTAGAAGGTATTTCAATTCAGTAAATGTGGAGAAAATGAAGACTGAAGTGATGGAGTACATGAAGGGAGTTTGGGAGAAAATGAAAGTCATGGTGTATGATGTGGTGAGTAAACCATATCAGATGTTTGCAGAGGAGGAGATGAAGGAGGAAAAATTGTTTTTGGAGAAGCAAAATAGTGAACTGAAGCAGTGGTATACTGACCTGAAAGGGCAGTTTGAGGAGCTGAAGATGCAGCTGCAGCAACAAGGAGGCCAACAATCTGAGCAGGTGTTTGTGAATAAAAATTCTGAAGTGTTTGCAGGAACTGATGTGGCTGCAGGAGTTCAGGAGCATATTATTGAAGACACAAGGAAAGGTGCAGCTACTGCAGGACAGGCTAAAGATATTGCAGAGGAGGACACAAAAGCTGCAGGAGGAATTCACAACTTAAATGATCCAGTGCAAATGATTGTGGATGAGAAACTCTGTCAGGAGACTGAAAGTACTAATAAGGTAGTTACAGTTCAGGTGGATGCAGAGGTTGAAGAATTTGACAAGGAAACTCCAACTACAGCAGCAGTTTCACAACAAACTGAATTCAAGGATCAGCTCGTGGATGAATTTTTGATCAAGGGATATTGTGGGTTCTCACAATGTTTGAGAAACATTGCCCACCAGGTGTGCCAAGTGTTAGTGCTTGGTCTCTCAGGGCATTCAGGATATTATATTTTGAACTGTAACTAAGACCTTTAACTTTTGAACCTTAGGGCTATGTGGACATTAGTACTTATATTTTTGGGTAGTTGTGAATGTGCCTTATGGTATCTGATGGCGTGAGGCAGTTTTAGGATAACTAACGAGACAGTTCTCTTCCTCTTGATCTCGTATTGCTGTTTATGCTCTGTAATTGGGTGATGATGATGAATATACTCTGATGGCAGTCTCTTTTCCTCTTCCTTATGGTGTTCTTTGCTTATTTACTTTGTAGTATTGTGTATGAATACTCAGTTTACTGTTCCTGATTCCTGTAAACTGCATGTTTCCTGCATTGAATACCTGTTAGGGCTGTGTGCCCCTAACAAGCGTGACTATAGAAACTTTGATGATAGGTATGCAGAATGACAAAAATGCAACTTTTTAATACCTTTTTTTTTTGCCCCCCCAAAAAAAGTGAGGAAAAAGTGACCATATGTTTTGACTACCAACCCATTGAAGTTAACGAGGAATTTATCTCATGTCCTACAAAAATCCCCACTCTTGTTTATATGCAATCAACCGTAAGAAATGACTATTTTGGGCAAAATGCATTGGTTTATCAACTTTGGAGGCTAGTTTTGACAAAGACATGAGAAATGTTACAAATTTCTCATTTTTGCCATATGTAGTAGTCTTTGAACTATAAGCTCATGAAACGTTTTTCAAAATGAGTGGATCTGCTATGGTTTTGGAAACTTTTTCCAAAACCCTGAAAGAACGCTTTTATGTCTTGTTAGGTTAGCAGACTAGTGTGAGAGTTCTCAGAGAACTCTCTCTCTCTCTCTCTCTCTCTCTCTCTCTCTCAACTGATCATGACTCTAGTCCAGTAAAATTTCATGTATATCCACTTGATGTGGTAGATGGAGTGTGGTTTCCTCTCCTAGCTATGGATACGGTTGATACAATCATATCAAAGGCCGCAATCAATATAAGAGATAATGATGGGATGTCACTTTCTCCTTTTGTATTGCAATCTTCTTTTATGGAAAAAGATGAGAACAATAGTTTCTTTACCATAAGTTTTGAAAACTTGGATATCAACAAGTTCTTTATTGTCCAGTTTCACTTCGCAAAAATAGACCTTGATGTAACTGTATAAAAGCAACATCTAACATGTGCGAAGTAGGATCATGTGTAATGGAATTGGCCTATTTAATTTGAGAGTAGCGAAAATTAAAGAAAGTACTTTTGAGAAATGACTTTGTGAGCATAGCGGGTGAACATAATTGAAGGTAGCAACATAATCATAACAATTAGTTAACTTGGCATGAACAATACTTTTGCAAGAGAGAGAATTTAGAGAACATGACAATAGTTGAGGACCGGATTTATGTGGAGCCGGTCCCCCCTCCAATAGGCATTTGTATTATGATTTCTCCCATTAAGAGAGAATTGTTACAATACAGTCTTTGTGTTCCTTGTGACCTAGGTGATGCAATGAAGATGGAAAGCTTCATGCATCACAATCATAACATAAACTTGAAGAAATCTTTAACTATCCCAAGCCTCAGTCCCAAGACCTCAAACACCTTCGAAGGTGGAGAGAGCTAGCAGGGAATGAGGATAGGGAAGAGGAAGAAGAAACATTTCATAGGAGAAAGAATTAGTTCCTCACTTATCATAACTCTTGTTGCTAGCATACATAATAGCATAGTAATGAAGAAGAAGGAGATGGCAAGCTTAAGCATTGAAGCATGGCTCTTGGTTGGATTTGCACTCCATAGCCAAGAGTGTTGGTGTAGGCTCTCAACCTCTACTTGCTTGGAGAAGGAGAGGGAGCTCTTGCACTTTGCATAGTACACAATCAGAGTGCTTGTGAGTGTGTGTGGGTGAGTATACCCCCTAAGCAACCCCCCTCCTTGCTAGGTCGACCCCCTCTTCTAGCTCATCATTGAAGCTCATTGGCTCATGCCAACCTAGCCAATCACAAGCTTGGGCCATTTCTAGCAATAGGTGTAGTCTTGGGACAAGTGTCCCCCTTTTCCCTTTGAGAGAGAGGACTTGATAAATGCAAAAAAAATTAGATAATTCAAGTAATTTATCATTGGACCCCTTTGAAGCCTAGCCAATAGGATTCAAGCATCTCATGAAGGTAACATGGGTAGGGGCCTGACATGTGTCCCTGCTGCCTCTTCAAGCTTGGGCCTTCCTTGTGTGTGTGAGTGTGTGTTCTCTCTCTAGCCCCTAGGAAAAGGGCTCGCCCCCCTCTTTGTAGAGATCCTTTTGAATTTTGGTGCTCAAGCACCTTAGTCATCAAGCATGACTAAGCACTTGGACTAGGGGGTGTTCCCACAAGCATCTCAGGCAAGCTTGTCAAAGCACCTCAAGTACCTTAATCATGTAGCAAGTCAAGCACCTCAAGCATGTAGCAGATCAAGCACCTCAAGAACCTCAAGCACGACAAGCACCTCAAGCAGGACAAGCACCTCGAGGTTGGGCCGGGTTCCCGCCTCAAGCTCAACCCTAGCTTACCTAAGGTCAAAGGACTTTTTACACACATTATTGGAGGTCTTTAATGAAGCTAACCCTAAGGTCTTATGCTCCATTGGTTAGCCTTGCTCTTTGATAGACCATCTCTCATTTGGGCCCCTATACTATTGGCCCCGTGTTGAGATAGATCTATAAGCACATATCTATATCTTAACACTTGTTCCCGTTTATTCTCCCACATTAAGTGATCAATTTAATATGAGAAAATCATTTGGGTTGGTTAGATATTAGATTTTATGACATCATGGATGAAGGAAGAGTATAGACGTTCATCAATGGTTACCTTCTTCTCATATTTAAGCTCTCTATTTGATTGTTGTAGATCACTAAACTTATCGGATGTGGAAAAGGATTTGCGGTCTTCATGGTCATTGCTTGTGGCTATGCTTAATATTGTTTTTATGTTAGAAAAATTGGAATTAAAGACATAGATTCAACATGAGATATAGATAATGATTTACACTCAAGTAGACCTGGGCCTGCAAGACCCCTTTGATAAGGTATAATTACCTATTTTAAGAAGTAATTTCTATCAGTAATAATAGGGGCAATCAAGCCAAGTCTTTGTGCTTCTTTACATAGCATTGATGTAATGGCCTATAGATCAAACTTACGTTGTACATTTGTTTATTTTTGCAATCAATGCCAATGAAGATATACAAGTCAATTAAAATTTGATTTACTACACAGGCTAGAGTGTTTTGTGATCTTAACAACGTAGTCAATATCCACAATTGGCTCAATGTAAGCTTGTTTTGATTAGGGAACTTAAGAGATGAAGACCATTTTTGTGAGAAAGAAGATTTTATATCAGGATTTTGATTTTGTCTAGAGTATAGAGGATTGGGTCCATTTGTTCTTTGCTTATAGATTTTTATGAGTGTATGGTGTGACTGGACATATCCTGAAACATTTTAGTACCGTAACCATACTGAATGAAAAGTGGGTAACTTGTTTTTCCAATTTACAATCAATTATTGCACATGTCACGTTGTAATGATTGAATTATTTGAATTTTTGTCATAGCAGATGGGAATGGCTTGAAGGGATCAATCCCCGACTTCAGTAAATCATTAGTTGTCCCTGTACGTTCGAGTGATATATGTTTGTCGTTATACTTGCAAAAATCATTTGGATTTTCTTCTCTTTTCTCATCCAAATTGCAAGAAAATATGTGTGTTTTGCTCCATACTATGCTCCCTCTCTAAAAACAAACCCTGATCATCATTAGAATGGCAGGCCAACATGAAGCTTTGATTCACTTTTCACCTTGTTTCATAGTGAAAATTGGATGGGAAAAACTATTAGGGAAAGTTGCTATTTTTACTTGGTGAGCCTACATTTCCAAAATGAGGATAGGGAGTTAAGCCACTTGGCTCTATCCCAACCCTTGATTGGGGCTTTGATCCAACGCTTTTGATTGCATTTGTTACAACATTGAAAAGGAGCAGTACATCGCCCGCATTCCAATGTTGAAAAGCACCAGTGCGTCGAAGCAATTAAAATAGAGCTAGACTAGCCCAAAACTCCATGGTAGCGATCACACTTCAATCAGATATCAACGCTCCCTCAAAGTGCCAGCGTGCGACAGATAGAAGCGTCTTATTTTTTCTTTTTTCCTCTTGAATAAGCCGATTCAATAAATTCAATGATGGGCATGGTAGGGGGTCAGGACTTGGAGGTGTCAATTTCTCAGAGATGTCTCAAAATTTTATGACCATCGCAACAATAAGTGTAGCCCTAGGCAGCTTGTTCACTGCAAGATGATTGCAATGGACGCTTTGCAGATGCCTTTTCTCCTTCACTTATATGGGCATGCTGTAAGACTAAGGATCTATCCACTAGAACCAAGTTATATTTCGAGCTTCAAGAAAAAGAAGACTAGTTGAGAGAAACTACTCTAACGCTTTGATTACTGCCATAGACAAAGGCAAGCAAATCCATGATGAAATATCGAGTCAAGCATTGTTGGAGCATAGTATTATGTTGGGTTTGATTTTGTAGACATGTATGCCAAGTGTGGTGCTCTTTCTCAGGTAGTACAAAGCGTTCTAGAGAAGATCCCTTTTGGCGATGTGGTCTATTGGAACTCTTTGATCTCAGGATATTCTTCAAAAAGCCAAGGCCAAGAAGCTCGTGATTGTTTTGAATGAATACAATGCGAGATAATTTCTCCTATTGATGTGACCTATGTGTGTATTCTAAAAGCATGTGTTGGGATTGGAGCCATTGACAAGAGAAAGCAATTGCACAATGTTGTCAGGCAGATACACTGCTCGCAGCTGCTAGCAAAGTGAGAACCAGGCCAAACAAGATGTCAACCGAGGAAGGAGCTTGACCTGTAGGTGCATGGAAACAAATAGATGGGTGTCAATCACCTACTTGACCTTCTAGAGACAATCACTACCAAGGGAAATCATCTCAAAACACACTATGTATATACGTAATCGCTATCGTACCTACAATGTTTATGCTCTCTAAAACATGACCCAACGTTGTCGAATGGTCACGAAACTCAAGGATTAACCTCTACACACCTAGAGGACACTAACGTAAGGTCTCTAACCCAATTTACTACCTGCAAACACTTGGTGTGAAAAATGCGTATTAAGACAGGTCAAAAATTATAGTTCACTGATTCTCAACGTATTTAGGTCTAAAGTGTGGTTTAACTTGTCGTGAACTCAATGATATAAAGCAATAACAAAACGGATACACAATTAGAGAGAAAACTCACTTCGAAGCTTGTGGGAGAGCTCTTCGTGAAGACACCGGAATTGTGCAAGCTTGGCATTGAAGAATAGCTCTCACCGTTTCTAACGCGATTCTGTAGTCGCCTTCACAATGTAGCTTCTGTAGTGCACGTAGAGAGTAGAAGAAGACCTTCCTCACTCTCTCACACAAAATACACAGTCATGGTACGCTTAGTTGAGCTCAAAAGATGATTGATTTAAAACTTGTCCTTAGGGTTACAAAAATTGGCTTATATACCTCAACCTTAGAGGTACTAACTCATCAAAATTTTCTCCTGCTTTCTACCATGGGTTCCGTTGATCCGCATATTTAATAAGCTACAATCATGGAAACTCGCTCGAGTCTCAAAAAATATTTACAATTGAGTCCATCAAATTAAACAATACAAAAAATAGTGCAGCTTTCTTGTGTTCAATTGCCAACACCCCCCCCCCCCCCCCCTCCACGTCCATGTCGTCCCCGACATGATCTTTCCATGTGTCAAGGCGTTGTCTTTGTAGTGCTTCGGGCCCTTGTCTTTTGATTTTGTAGCAGTTTTCTGTTGTCTCCATTAATGGAAACCTAGTGGCTTTACTAACTTATGATAGGACTCATATTTGATGCTGGCTCCATTAATGGAAACCTAGTGGCTTTACTAACTTAAGATAGGACTCATATTTGATGTTGGCCATTGTGACTGTAGGGCCAAATTTCTGTTGTCATATGCAAAGAAATTGGTGTAGAAGGCTTCCTCAAATGCCTGCATGTGGTAGCTTGGCAAGAACATATGTTTTTGATAGAACATGTGTAGCACCTCAGGGGATGGCTGCTTTGACAAATCATAGGTCATTTTGATGGCGATGTTGCCCGTTGATAGTAATCTTGAGTCTGTTGCTTTGGACGGTGGTGCAAACACTTCAAGGTAGGCTAGCCATGTTTTACATATCTTCCTAAGCATTACATAGATCAAGTCAAGGGAGCCAGTGAAAAGCTTAATGGCGCCAGTGAGGGTTTTTGCCATATAAGTTTCACTTATTCTCTCTCCTTCATTGGGCAGTGGAAGCTTAGGGTAATTTAGCCAATTGGGATGTTTTTCTAGCAATTCGTAATGATCCTTCTAGGTTCTAACTCTGGGAACAGGGCAGAAGGAGACATCATCCCTTATTGGTTTTGGCGCCTCAACCAGACATACAAGGTATGCTGGATACTTGGAGAGCCATCCTCTTCGCCATTTAGGTTGTGAGTCCACTATCCTTTTGGAGTCCTCTTGATCTTTGATATCTCCCTTGAAGAGTGGTGTTGGCTCCTCTCCCTGGATGCACATTTTCATTGTCATCACGTCATACTTGAGTAGAGGTTAGGGAAGGGATGACTACATCCATTCCCCTTTGATCACATTTGCGTCAAGCTTGCGGACACCCACTGAGTGTAACATCCTCTGTTCCCATTCTATGACAACTTTTGCACTCTCTTTGGTGGCTTTCTCTATTAGAGTGTGAAGGAAAACCTCCTCTTTTGACATTAAAATGTGTTCTTCTTCCTGGATCTATGGAGATATCTCCACCAATAAAGGGTCTATTGAACTTTTAGGAAGTTCTAGAGACTCGTCTTGGGTGCTGACTCCAAAGTCACTTGGACCTAGATCTGTAGTTTGGCCTCTTGCCCTCTCTACCTCTTGTCGTAGGTCACCTAGCTGCTACTGCACCTCTTCATCTCGTCTTCTGCATTATTGACCAATTGGTCTTGTAGCATTTCCAATTCCTTCTTCAACTGGTCATTCTCTTTTTGAAGTTCCTGATGTTGAACCTTTAATCTTTCTTCGCCTGCGAAAGACCCTTCTGCCATGTGCACTCTTTGTCATTGTTCTAACTTTAGCTCTTTTTGGAGTGCTATGATTTGGGATTCCAAGGCCTGCACATCTTGGCTATCCGTTCCAGCACTTGCTCTTGTAGCCCTTGGGGTTGCTTTGAGCCTTTGTATGGTCAAATCTTGGAGCTCTAATTCGGCTTTACTAAGCTCAAGTTACTCAACTTGCTTACGTTTCCGCTAGGGTTGGTGACAGTGTTCACAAAAAACCTTTATATGAGCCAATGAAAAACCAACTCGCCACCAAACCAGCTAGGATTTGCTAGCAGAATCCGGTTACAAAAGAGCTCGGAATTTTAGACCTTGATGACATTAAATAGGCCCTTAAGAGTAGAGACAAAAATCTTTATGAGAGATGAAACAACATAACATTTGATTCCAAGGTAGACTTGAACTATGAGAGACAAAGTGGGTGGCAACATCTAAGGCAACAAGCTAAGAGGGACAAGATTCAAAGCTAAGAGGGAAAAATTACATAATCTGAAGCCATAACTCAATCCCAAATGTACAAGAACAGCACCCTCATGTCACATAAGAGAAAAATATCCAACAATATTAGCCTCAAAAGAGTTGAAACTTGAGCATAACTCTTCTCCACACAAAAAAACCAATCTCCATGAATCATTCTATGTTGGTCAACCTACATTTACATATAAAAAAGCTTAATATCAAATAAGCTTAACAAGAACTCCTTAGAGAGAGACATCATTATTTTAGACTCACCTCATAGTATCACCAAAAAGATGTCTATTGGTTTTTGCACTGCGTCTCCACATCCTTCTAAGGATATTCTCATCAAAGGTTCCACTGTCCTTACATTCAAGTGACTTTGAATCTTGGACTTGACCAATTTTGTCTGCTAAAATCTCTTTCACAAGAGGCTGTACTACAACATTGAAGCAATGCAATATTAGCCAATGTAAGCAACATAGGATATTTTTCTCGCATGGTGGAGTTTCTACCGATGGCCATCCATGTATCTTTTAAACTCCACTCATGCCACTAAGATGGGGCTTGGGGCTTGAAATATTGGCACTCTTTCTTGATTTCAACCTTCCTAATCAAAAAGTCATACTAGTCACACCTCTCACACTAGTCTTTTTCCTTCCCACAGAATGCTATCAACTTCTCTATTTCTATTTTTCCAAAGTCTCCAAATGTTTCTCTCTTTTGGGGAAATGAGGTGGGTGCTAAAGCCTCAAAACAACTAGTAATGCCATTGTCAGGAAATATTTGCTTTAAATTTTCAACAGTGCATCTCACAAATGCTTTTTGAAAGTCAATGCATGAATCTTAGTCTGAGCCATCTTCTTTTCTAGTCATTGCAATGCTTCCATACTGATTACCCCTAATCGAGGAGCATGTAATTGCCTGCTTGGAGGTCCATAATTAGGAATTTTCTCACCACACTGATATGCCTTCTAAGCATTTCCCCTTCTTCTACAAGCTTGTCTTTTTCTTCAAACTCATCATTAATCAAATCAATAACTTCATTTGAGAGAGAGAGGATGCATGGCGCGCTCTTAGAGCTTACCTTTCTACGTTTGGAACCTGGTGGGACTCCCTGATTTGACAAATCCCTTCATTCCGAGTAATGAAGATTGAACGAAGCTTGATATGTTGTTATGAGGATGAGAACTCTCTCTCTCTCTCTCTCTCTATATATATATATATATATATATATATATATAAATGCTTACCTGAGAAATTGACAAATGGAGATATTGAGAAACTTTGAAGTAATACCTTAACACGTGAGATAGAAAATTGTAGGATAAACACTGGATTGAAGAGTTTCTTAGAGTGTAAACAACTTTGCACTTCTTGCGTTGGAAGCTAAGAAAAACTTTGTTTAGGCTCAAGCAACAAACACACAAGTCAGATTAGGAGAGAGAGTGCCTATTTTTGGCTTGAAAACGGCGGAAGGTCCAACGACAAATAACTTAAAGTGAGTGCATGTACAAAACGCCCTTTCAACTTTGGAAGGCAAAAATTAAAATAGGTCAAATATGTATTATGCACGCACTGAGTGGAGAGCGTCAAGGGTTGTTGGGCACTGCACCACGAGCAGGCTTCATGCACCTATTCCCATAGAAATTACACACCGCTCATGTAATCGGGACTCAAGAGTCGAGAACCTTACACGCAGTGTCACGGGAGCCTTGCACTGTGACTGATTTCCTTGCATGCAACACATGGTGTCGCAGAGGTTGGAGGAGTCAACCTGTATGTTGCGAGTTTCAAAATAGCAATGTCATGACTCACGCTTTCTGGCACCCAAAATTCCAAGCCATAGGTTAGGTTCACATCGAGGCGGCGGAACATTCGGGTGGAAAAGCTTGCAAACGTTCTCTTCCACCGGCCATGTGTTCACATTGCTGGCAGCAAAAAATGTGAGGCAATTTTCTACCACTGTCTTATGTGAATGCCGGGAGACGGCGGAAGAAAGAGGAGGAGGCAAGTGTGGACAAAAAGGGTGGGAGGTTTAGTTTAATGTGATTGGTGCCAACATGGCACCTTTTGCCAAGGTGGAGCGTGGAAGAAAGAACTTCAAGGGGGGGGGGGGGGAGGGGGGTCGGAATATCTCCCCTTTTTCTCTTCCACAACGTGGCACTCTCCATCTCACTTTTCCGCCGTCCTATGTGAACAACAAGGTCCACATGGCACTTTCTTGTTGGTTTACAAGCTTTTCATATTCCTTTCGCCGCTCGATGTGAACCCAACCTTATCACCAGCAATAATTTATAGATTTCCAAATCCCAAAATTCCCAACTTTTCCAAATTTCTCTAGGACTCCATTTTTGAATGTTTGAAGTTCCATAATGTATATGCTTTATCTCACTATAAAAAATTTTAAAATAGAAAATAACTTATATAAGTTGTTAGAATATTATATACATAACCAATACAAACTACTAGAAGAGGTCTACCTAAAGTGAGGATCTTGATAAAAATAGTACCTTAAATAAAAGGCTTTGAAATGTACCATCTTCAAAAAAAAAAGGGATCACACAATGAAATCCTTGGTTTTGTTTATTAGCCCTTGGTTTTGTTTATTGGCCTTGAAAAAATACACTAAAGGACGATTTTTCGTGAACACTGGTTGGTGGTATGGCTCTTGGGTGTTGACACACTTTGGAATGTTGGGTAGCTTGTGCACTTTTGCACATTGGGTAGTATGCACACTTTTGCACATTCGGTTGTTTGCACACTTCTGCATATTGGGTTGGGTGCGTCGACACCTTATGTTCCACTTGGTTGTCCACCAGCTATAGCAAGTGCCATGAATAAAGGGCACTGCTATTGCTAATCTGACTCAAGTCCATCGAGATATGCAGACCAACTAGGGTAAAGGAGCCAGTTTAGAGACACTCAAGAAAAAAATTGTAATTTTGGGTGGGATTTTGCAAATTTGGTCATATTTGAATTTTGAAATTTGCATGAGATTCCTCATGCCAAGGCGGATTAGGTAATACCAAGATTGATATTTTTTTGATTTAATTTGGGCAACCAATTTGAGAAAGTTTAAATTAGGAACCAACTAGGGTAAAGGAGCCAGTTTAGAGACACTCAAGAAAAAAGTGTAATTTTGGGTGGGATTTTGCAAATTTGGTCATATTTGAATTTTGAAATTTGCATGAGATTCCTCATGCAAAGGCGGATTAGGTAATACCAAGATTGATATTTTTTTAAATTTAATTTGGGCAACCAATTTGAGAAAGTCTTTTAGGGGTTAGAAACACCCAAGGCCCAGTAGTGGGACATTTTTCAGCAAATCACAAGTTGACACATAAGCAAGATTCCTAGCATATTCCAAATTTTTGTCTCTAAATTGGGGCGTGCATGACTTTTAAAAGGCACATGTGTTACAATTGGCTCCTTTACCCTAGGGGCATGTGCTCACAAGTGCCAATCGGTATTGGTGTCATGTCCACAATGAGCGCTCGTGTCAGGTGCACGATGCCCAAAAATACAAAAAGGCCCAAAGGTGTAGTGTCTATCGTCTTGAGCATACTCACTGTGATAGAGCAAAGTGATCGGAGCATCCTAGTCCTTCTTGTAGCCCCACTACGACTTTGACCACTACAAACACTAAGGCCTTTGTTCCCACGATAGAAAATAGCCTTCAAGGCATGGCTTACAGGCTCCAGACTATTTCCTGACTCCATGTCAAAGTCACATAAACACTTGGCCTCCGGGATCTTTAATTTTGATGAAGGCCCTTTTGAAGAGATAAAAACACATTGTGTTTTGACATATTCATGAGCTATTCCAGATAGGGAAAGGAGCTACTTGAGAGGAACAACCCTAAGGGGAAGAAGAGCATGCCTTAACTTAGCCTTGAGCAAACTAGGAACTGCAAGAGAAATATGACCTAGAAAGGGGGGCAATGGAAAAGCAAGTAGACGCAAAGAGAATGTGCGCTTTAGCCTAACTACAAGCTGGTAAAAAAAAGCCAACAAAGTCGATGACCCGTCGATGAGAACTTGAGAAAAAAGAGAGAATGAAAAAACACTTGCTAGTAGCTAATTTTGACTCATGAAAAATGGGGATTGAAAAGCAAGCAAGCCCCTCCATTTCGACACTATCGATCTAAGCACTTTGGTGCACCGATGATGTGAGTCACGTGTACCACCCACTCATGATCCAAGTCACTGAAAATCTAAGGGCTATTGATTTGGGAAGGTTGCTTACAACATTGCCAATCCAAGAGCTCCAAGAATCATTCATTGGCAATTGCTTGACATTGCCGATTTGAGGGCTACAAGAAACATTGTTGATATAACTCTAGGTGTTAGATAGTGATCATCTAATTGAGTAAAGAAGGCAGAGGATATGAGCTACATTTGGGGTTGAGTAAAAACACTTTTGGCCTGTGTGGGGAGTCACACAAAACCACGGCCATAGACAAAAGAAAAGATTGCCAGAAGGCCAAAAGCACTCACAAAGGCAAATAAACCAAAATGTAATGCAACATTAGAGAAACCTAGGATCACGACACACCTAGGATCACAACATTAGAGAAACCTAGGATCACGACTTATAGAGACCATCAAGATGAAGACTATAAAGGGTATTTATATGAACAAGAAAATCCAACTTTTGCAGATGAACCCTTGGGCCAAGCATCTTTGGGAATCACAAAGAGTGCACATATAGAGCTAGAAATAGAAGTTGTTATAGGCCTCGACATTCAGCCTCAATTTATACCTTATGAAATAGATGTACAAGGTCAAGATGAAACTTCCAATGTAATTGATCTCATGACTACACCTCTTCTGCAAAAAAAGGTAGCAAATATGGAAGTGGAATCTCAAATCCCAATCTCAAGTGGTCATATAGTAGAATCAGACAAAATATACTCTCTTTCAAGCTCATCAAATGTCCCACAAGTCCAAGGCATGTCAAGCCTAGAGCAAGGACAATCACAATCATTGTTGACAGCAAACAAAGGCTCACAAAAAATGTGGATGTTCCATAGTGAACCGCCGAGCTATTGCTTGTATAGAGATGCTCATCAACACAAGCCTTTCTAAATCATAAAGTGGGAGGATTTCCCAAAAAAAAACCTCCATAAGAACCCATTATAAAATTCCAAGTAGATCCCATAATGGGTGTAAACCTATATGTTGATAAATTAGGCAATTCATACAAACAAGGAGATATGCTACACTACTATGAGGAGTAGCCTATATGGCTAAGGTGAACCAAGCTAGCCAAGATGGTATGAAGTTCAAAAAATAGTGCACCTCAAAGGATATCAAGTAAGAAACAAAAGTCAAATGCACAAGAACTCAATTGGAGATTGTTGAATGATGCCATTGTAGCAATTGAATCAACATAATGTCAATCCAGGAGGTAAGCGATCCCGATACTAGGTCATGAAAACATCACACACACACACACACACACTAAAGAGTATGTGAGTGCTGATCAAGAGGATTTGGGAGAGAGGTGAGACGAGTAGAGAAGGGGATGATTTGAGAATCAAGCGAATGGAAATCTTATCACTTTTTACTAATTCCTAGAGCTATCTACGATGCCTATGCCAATCACCTACACACACAATTAGAGAGCTCATGTTCATAATCTCAAGCCAAAAGATATATGTGTAGAGTCTCCATCTCCATAGCCTAGACACAAGTTTGAGCTCTCTTCTCTACCCTATCTCTTGGAAAATGAACTAGCCTCCTTTACACATTGGTGCATTTTGACTTATATACCTGAGGTATTAAAAGATGGGCGGCCACCCAAGAGATGCATAAAATCTAGGGCACCTCTACTGCAACCTAGGCATCATGGCTCACTCCAAATACAACTTGGAACTCACATGAACCCGAAAAGTCAATGTACATTTGTCATAATCCAAACTCATGGCTTCTGACATGTGTTAGCATTTGCTAACATTCCTCCCCTCCTAGATTGGCGCACGTCCTCGGGTGCTGCAAGTGAAGCTGGAACATCGAGCTGCAAGATAGATGTCAAGGTGAGAGTGTGTTTGCAAAAGAAGGAAATAGTTGTGAAAGCACAAGTACAACGGATTGAGTGAAGCTTGGAATTATACTACATACCAAACCTATTGCATACACTTAGCGTTTCAAAATGCTATTATAGGGCATCTATTTGATGAACTTTTTTAAAATGCTTCTATAGTGAAGTTGACCAACGAATCAAAACACAGCTAGGCAGTGGTGGTAGATGACGGTGGTACCTACATAGGAAGCATACAAAAAGCCCACAATGGGCAAGGAGAGCAAGCGGTCATAAGAAGAGCTTGGGGCCAACAAAGACAAATCTTCAAGACAATAATAGTCAACAAATGTTAACCCTCACGGCTCACAGACACCCTATCAGCTACGACAGATGCCCTATCATTTATTTAGTAGAGTCAGGGACCGAGCTTGTCGGTCCAATAGAAAAAGGGTAGAATGATCGTCGATGAGAGGTGCACTCTAACACGAACATTCAAGGGTTAGTTGGCTAAGTATGGGCGCCCAAGTGTGAATGGGGCGAGTTCATATAAAAGTCACCTAAACCTAAAAATCTCTCATTCTTTCATTTGTGCAATTGAAGAGTGCTCTTGCTCCATCTCCACTTCTTCTTCTTCATCTCCTTGTGTGTGTGTATGCGTGGGAGAGAGAGAGAGAGAGAGTGCGATCGAGCATTGCAATGACGGCACGGTGGCGGCGAGGCGGTTGAGCGCTGCACGGAGGTAGCTCCTTCTTCTTCGCGGCGAGGAATCCTCCACAAGGGCGAACGTAGGGCAGTGAGTGACATACCCTTGCTCTCTTGAGCTTGCTAGATTAGTCTAGTTGTGTGCTAGAGCCATTTGTGGCTCGCACACAGTGCATCGGCAAGTCCCTTGCATTGACACGCACAACAAACGCGCGTGTTGGCGCACATTTTTGGCGTCGTTGCCAGGGAAATGTCTTACACTAAGCTTGAGTAGCACTCTATGCTGCGTTGTGGTGCAATTTTAAATGTAGGAAAGGTAGAGAAGGAGTTTGTTTTGTTGCTATGTATTGTTTTGTTAATAAGGTGTTGAAAGGTACTGTGTTTTTTTGTTAATAAGGTGTTGAAAGGTACGGTGTTTTCTCTTAATAAGGTGTTGAAAGGTACGGTGTTTTCTCTGTGATAAGGTGTTAGAATTAAGGTAGTAGATCCATAATGTTAGTTATGTGTAAAGTACAGTAAGTAGATCTATTAGCTAATGAGTTACTATAGTAGTGTGTTAGTGTGTAACAATACCTGTATTAGTTGTAAGTAGGTAGGTTAGGTGTGTGTGTGCATGTGCGCGGCCGCGGTCCCGACGACCTTATCCAAAATAAAAAATAAAAAAATTTAAAGGTAGGACCGGGATCGAGAATATCCCCCAAACCCAAGCCCAAACTCACGCTCAGGCTCACGTCTCAGTCCCCCTTTAAAATTACGTATTTTAGTCTCATGCGTAGGTAAAAATCAACCTTTTTGAGAGGCAACGGGGCTTCGGGTTGCCGAATGTGGTGCTGCAAATCACACTACGACCCCCCGAGCAATACTCTTGTTTCGAGCTATACGTTCTAATAAAAAAATTGATCATTAAAGAACATTAAAAAACATCAAAAAACGAGTGAAAACGGACGCCTAAAAAAGTGAGCGGTTAACCTTCGAAGTTATTTGCCGATGCTTGTAGGGTGCCAAAGGCACATGCATCTGTGCTCTGGTTGTGTGCTAGAGGCCGAGCAACTAGAGAGCATTTCGACTTATGCGAGTTCTCAATATCCACCTACCTTAGGTTCCGGGCCCTCGATGGGAACTCAAGGTACCACCACTCAGGACTCGCATATAGCGTTTAGTGATTCTTCCTCTGACTATGACGTCATGGAGGGTTACCCAGTGCCTAATCCTGATAGCTCAAGCCAAGGCATGCATGCCATGGGCCCACGGTCCGGGCCGAGCGTGCTTAGCCGCTTGAAGGAAACCTTTAGTAGAGCCACTTGCTCCAAACATGGAGCTAATGATGTAAATGAGGGGGGTGGGGAAGTAAATTCGCCATTCATGACCAACGTAGATCCCATGCTCTTAGAGAGTGTGCACGTGAATACTTCATTCACTGCACCCCCTGACTCTTCAGAGCTATTCCCCTCCGAGGTTATATTACCTGATGGTAGAAGCCTTGCCGAAGTGCAAGAGATTGAGCAATATATCATTGTGGCTAGGGAAAAGGAAATCGAGAGCTTATGCAAGGCAAAGCAACAAAGAGAGTTAAAAGCGAAAGATCCTATGTCAATATCATTGCTAAGAGAGCAATCGAGTGCTCCTGAATTAGCGACCACTAAGGGCAACCCATATAGAGCAACATTGCATCTAGCTCAAAGGACACCCCTAGCACCTCAAGCCTAGATGGAGCGTTCTTAAATGAGAACTGGGAGTACGAACTACAAACGGAAACTCTAACCGAACTATACACAGGTCACACCTATCACGTGGGTTGGTTAGATGTCCTACAATCCACAACGGGTGCTACTAGTGTGGAGGATCAACAACAAAGAGTTTGTGAGGTCATCCATAGGGTTATTGAGCTAGAGATATAGAACAAGGGGATCCACATGCCTTCAATGGGTCTCATGAGATTCTTGGATATAGGGAAGGCTAAACAACCAACCTTATCGCAAATGGAGACTCCCTCGGTAAGTCAGATGGATCCTCCATATGTTGTTTTGCAAGGGGTCTCAGTGCAATCTGAGCCCACAAGTGATACCTGTACTTTTCTAAGTCTAGCTCATTTTTCCCTTGATGACACCACGACTACCATGCCTACCCCAATGATGGGCATGCCAAGAAACACGCCATGGACCTCATTTGTTAGTAAGCACCGCTACATAGTAGCTCAATGCCTGCAACAGTACCTACAAGTGTGTACCAATCGTATATACCTATAGGTTCTCGTACTCATGTAGTTCCTACCCCTCCCATTGTTTCAACAACCTATGCTCCACAACCATAACACCCAAGTTCTTATTTCCATGGGACCATACCGGCTAGCATTAGCATGTCACATCCGACGTCTGCTATGCCTAGGGCCACACATATGAACTTTGGACCGCCACATAGCACAACACCGTACCAAACGTGGAACCCAAGGGCTTCCTATGCGCCAAGACCAATGACAATACCTACTCCACATGTAGTCTCTGGAGCACCTCCACCCATGGTTCCTGCTCACTTAGGTGACTTGGCAACGTTTTCTCAAGCTATCGGTCAATCTATTGCTAAGAATATGCATAACATGCCTGATAGAGAACCTAGAAGTAAGGCAATACAAAATAGCCAAGCTCACACAAAAATTTAGTGGAGACGGGGATGTGAGAAAGCATATCGAAGTGTTTGAACAAATATGTGATTCTCTAGGAGAACACAATGACCTACATAAGAGTAATTCTTTAAGCCTAACCTTAAGTGGGAAGGCTGGGGATTGGTATAGAACCCTAAGGGCGGAAGAAAAAATGATTTATCCTACTCTTAGGAGACGTTCTTAAAAGAATACATACAAGAGGGAGTGCTTTGGGGTGTAGCCTCTCAACTCCAGAAAGCCCAACGAGAGGAAGGAGAGTCGGTGAGAGACTTTATTAGTCGCTTGAAGCATTTGAATTCTTGTTGTAATCCAAATGAGCGCTTCAATAATAATCAATTGCTTGATAGATTCATTATGGGATTACGACTTGAGGATTTCGACAATGGCCTAGTCATTAGAGGTATCAACACTTGGGAAGCGGTCACCACTAATGCCATCCAATTGGAGGATAATCTAACGATTCAAGGAGAAAGAGTGTCTGTTGAGTCTAAATCTATTAGCTCGCAAGCATTGGGGCATCAGTCAATGACCCTAAAGCCTATTGCTAAGGAGCCAAAGATATCTGAGATGACTTTAGCAGATCTCACCAAGGCCATCGAAGAGAGTCTTAGAGACAATCGTGCTTCACAAAACAATCATATGTATCCAAGAAGGAAGCAAAAATGGTGCTCAGTATGCTATGGACCGCATAGTACTAATGAATGCCCTACTTTTAGAGTAAAATTCAATGGGAACTGCAATGCCTATGGGAGGTATGGTCATCAAGCTAAGGATTGCATAGTATTTAAGCATGCAATGGCCAATAGACCAACCTTAGCATGGACAGACACACCTCGAGTGCCTGCATTGATGCTGGTCCCACCTCTTGAACAAACGTCACAACACATGGTCCCTAGGGCCCAAAATGTTGTTCAACCAACACCCTTACCACCTCCAGTGCTAGGATCTCAACCACCACATCCGAGAATCACTTCAATGAATCAAGTGGGTTGTGAGTCATCTATTGCTTGTTTGGAAGGCTGTGAGGAAGATATAGACCCTACTATTGCCTATGGGATGGATGCGCTTGAAGAAAGTCCACAATACTATATGGAGGACTATTGGGGACAAGTCAAACATGTCTATCAAGTAGCTGCTCTTGCTGCAAGAGGCCAAAATATCAATTACACTGCTAAGAGACCACATCTTCAATGCTATGAGTGTGGAGGTCCACATCGTGTGGCTGAGTGTCCTATTAGTCTACAAAAGAATGCCACACTAATGCAAACCAATCAAGTGACTACAATGCCGATGCTCATGTGTAATCTATGTGGCATAGATCCCTTGATTTACCAGTTTCCAAATAATCCAAATGCACTGAAGATCACACCATTAAACTTGATTGAGGTTACAAAGGAGCCATCACAAAGTACACATGTGGTACTAGTAAACATACTCACAAAATCAATGCTCCAAAACATAATTATATTCTTGAGGAAAGAGAGACGGCATCAATTGCCCAATCTCAAAAAAAGAAGAAAACATGAAGGAAGAGATCGCAAAAAGCAGCAAAGTCAGACCCAATTCAAAGACCAACATAGGGACTGGTGACCACCCCGTATATATGAACGATGCTGAAGAGGATTCTGATTCAGGAGAAACCATGGAGACCAATACGACCACTAAGATAGAAACCAACAAGGAAGATCTTCATGAGCCACAATGGCCAGGGTCCAAGAAGAAGATAGAAACTTACCCAAACCCTATAGAGGAGATCGAGCGAGCCAAGCAATTAAGAAGTTTAGTTGAAGAGACCCAAAGGGATCTAGAGCCAGCACCTAGGCAGATCCAGATTACAGACACCGTGTTCCATACGCAACAGCAACCTCACCAAGTCCATAGACCCTTAGCCATACCTAGTGTCTTGCAAGAAAAAAATGACTTAAAGTCATGGGAAAGTGGGTGTACTCACTTCTTGATGGAAAGAATGTTTATAGAGGGACTACCTGATCCTATCAAAGAAATGAAAATCCCATCTTTCCCATATCAAGGGGTTGAAGCCCAAAAGGTGCCGTTAAACATTGCCAAATTGAAGGAGTTCATGTCTTCAGAAGTTAGAACCACCAACCTGTCCAAACTATATAAAGACCCTGAGCTAGTCTTAGCTCTTTGAGCCTTCCTCAATGGAGAACTAAAGGGTGGGCTACCACAATTTGCATAGATGGATGGAGTTGGGGATATGCCAATAGAAGAGGGATACTTAGATCCACAACCCAACTTAGATGAGAACCTTGTGGTAGAAATACCTGTTAACAAGTTGGGACAATACTTTGAGGGTGATGAATCCAATGCGACCATACCAATCACTACTAAGAGATTAACTCTAGAGGGAATCCTTGATGGTGGTGCTGGGGTTATCATTGTAACTAAAAATTGATGGGAAACTATGGGAAGACCTCACCTTGAGACCACAACCATAGTAGTAATGATGGCCAATGGGTCTATTGTTAAACCTATTGGGATGCTAGAAGATCTCAAGTTCAAGGTCTTTGGACATAAAATAAGAATTACCTTCATTGTTATGGATTTCTCCAAGCACACTATGGCATTTGAGATGATCTTAGGACGTCCTTTTATGAGGGAAGCAAAAATGGTGCATGATTGGCCTAAAAACCATGTTTACTTGCAGTTCCAAGATTTTGTTATTCGAGTAGATCTTGTAATTGGTCGAGCACACTCCCTAGTAAATAGGTTTTTAATTGATCATAGATATGACACCACAATTCACTCGGCCCCATTGCAATACTGTTACACGTGTAAAGCGGACACTGATGTTGGGGAAGGTTCTCCTTATATGGATGTACTACCTGGGATAACCGAGTCAGACAATGTGGATTGGGTCCACCTAGCAACAACCATAGACACTTGGGAAAATAGGGGGACGACCTTGGTAACACCTGAGGGGGATGAAATGCCCGTACCCTTAAATATGCTAGTAGCAATGCAAATAGCTTCTGACAAGACTCATCCTAATATAACGAAGAAAACATACAAGCGGGTTTCTAAATCTTCTTTAGCGACCATGGTTGATGCTAAAAAACAGAAGCCTTGTAAGAAACGTCCCACTCACTCCAAGAAATGTAAGGAAACGTGGCATTAGATTCCTAAACGACTATTGGAAGCTCAAGGCTACTATCAAGGAAATGATCAAATCTGGGTGCCAAAACGTAGATTGTGTTCTTACCTCTCACCTAACCCATGTGAGTCAAACCCTATGATGACAAAGCTGGTGAAAGATCATGGAAAAGAGAAAATCACAGAACACTATACACCAAATCCGGAGCTAGTATGGGTTCCCAAGCGAGAAAGGCTTGCTTTGCTCAACTCAACCATAGAAAAAGTGAATAAAGCTTCTAGCTCCTCATGTAATGCATCCACAGAGGTAAAAGATTCTACACAACCTCCACCTACCATAGGTAGCCTCCATGAAGTTACAAAAGATTTGACACCTCCCATTGTTCAATTATTACCTGATGCACTACTTCAAGTTCGTTCATGGGAGAGTAACTTACCACCCTTGCAACTTGATGAGGCACCCAATGTAATCGAGAACTATTGGAGAAAATACTCACCTATTACCAATTGGAATAACTGGTTCCAAAAGGTGATGACATCCTTTTAAAGTATGATCTACCCAAGGAAGGGGGGAGTCTTCATTCACGTCAGCCTATTGATTTATTTCCCTCTTACCCTTCTTTTCCTGACCCTTGAGCTTTTCGATCTTAGGGAATGTATATATAAAGCCTTATACTAAAGAGCAAGAGCAATTAGCAAACGAGTGTGCACAATAAAAGTCAAAACATTGACCCAGACCTACACATTCACATTCGGTACAGTGAGACAGAAACCTATGTCATCAAACACCTTTGATCCTCATCACGCGAGTGATGGAGGGTAGGTAGGATTAGTACAATAGAAGTGTTTCTGTTTTAGAGTTTAGTGATTAGCAAAGTTCTTTCTTCCCATTGATGTGCCTCCTAGAGGTATTGTTTGTGTTTCATAGTGTGTACAGGAACATGTTACTGTGTTAGGATTTGAACCTTCATGGAATTTGTTCACTCTTCAAACCAAGCGAGATCATCAACACAAACAAGTGTTTCTTGTCCATTAGCATTGTCCCTTATCTTTTTTGCATACATCTTCTTTGATTGTGATTGGAAGCATAATATTCAACACATTTGCTTAGTACCAAACATTAAATGCAATGCAATTTTTGTCATAATCACGTGTCTAGGTTTAAAATCAAGCAGACTAAGCTAGTTTGACCAAGCTAGGCATTAGAGATCTTCTCTTAATACCATGGGGAATGCCTTCCTAATAATCTATGGTTACTTAGATTCTTAATCCGATTTACACAGCATTGTGTGCAATGTGCTAGGGCTTTCTAGTGGGCTTAGTCCCTATTGACCTTTAGCTTAAGTATTATAAAGGGAGTTTACTAGTGTGATGAGTCTGGGGAGGGTAACAGTGTTATATGACCCCCCAAAGTTACAAAATTAAAATGCTAAAAATGAACAAACAAAAAAATCAAAGTGCCACAATGTAAAATCTTAAGCTGGAAGAGAAATCTTAGCTTGATTTGGTACTCCACTCACATGTATTGCCTATGGTACTAGAGCCCTAGAGGTTCCCAGTGTGAGCGCTTTTCCTTGAAAAGCAAAAAACCCAAGGCATACAAAATAATCACACACATCAAAATTAAATCATTGTGAAAATACTTGGGGGGTCCAAGAAAAGTAAATAAGTCAGGAGATGATTTCATGAGAATTCCTTTTATCGTAGCTTAACTACAAGGTCTTCTAGGTATAGCCTCTAGTCAGCCTTCAAACATGAAATACTTGGCTCTCGCGACGATTAAACAACTTAATTGACCAGAGAAAATTGAGAAGCTTACCCATGGTATTAATAGTCGATTTTTAGTGCCTTTCGATCGTTAAATTAGCAACCCCGAACTTGTTTAATTTTTTACCTTTACAACTGTTTATGTATTTGATTATATTACAATTTAATGTTTATTGTTGACAAATGGTTTAAAGTTTTGTTACCAATCAATTTGTCTGACCACAACTGCATATGCTTTTTAATTGTATATGAGAATGCAATTACTGTGCCAATCTTGTTTGATTTTGTAGTGACTGAACAAGGCTAAGGACATTCATCTCAAATGCTCTTCCACCTCGATGAACGAGCTTCAACTCAATAACTTCCGAGGATGGAATCTACATCACGAAGGGGGGCATGTTAACCCTCACAACTCACGGACACCCTATCACCTACGATAGATGCCATATTATTTATTTAGTAGAGTCAGGGACCGAGCTTGTCGGTACAATAGAAAAGGATAGAATGATCGCCGATGAGAGGCGCACTCTAACAGGAACATTCAAGGGTTAGTTGGCTAAGTATGGGTGCCCAAGTGTGAATGGGGAGAGTTCATATAAAAGTCACCTAAACCTAAAAATCTCTCATTCTTTCATTTGTGCAATTGAAGAGTACTCTTGCTCCATCTCCGTCTTCTTCTTCTTCTTCTTCTCCTTGTGTGTGTGTGTATGTGTGTGTGTGTGTGTGTGTGTGTGTGTGTGTGTGTGTGTGTGTGTGTGTGTGTGTGTGTGTGTGTGTGAGAGAGAGAGAGAGAGAGAGAGCGATCGAGCATTGCGATGACGGCACGGCGGCGGTGAGGCGATTGAGCGCGGCACGGCGGTATATCCTTTTTCTTCGTGGTGAGGAATCCTCCACGAAGGCAAGCATAGCGTGGTGAGTGACACAGCCTTGCTCTCTTGAGCTTGCTAGATTAGTCTATTTGTGTGTTTGGATCCATTTGTGGCTCGCACATAGTGTATCGGCAAGTCCCTTGCATTGACACGTGTGACAGACGCGCACAACAAAGATTCTTGTTATCACGCTTTGTCAAACTTTAAATATGGCATCAAAAGTCGATAAATCCAATGGTTCTAGTTTTCATACTTGGATAATCGAAGCGAAGGGATATCTAAGTCCCTTACAATAAACGAAGCAAGCACATCTGTTGTAGTTACCAGAGAATTATCCATCGAGCAACAACGCAAGGACGAGCAAGCATTAGATATTATTCAGACATCTTTCAAAGATGACTTTACTCATTATTTGGATGACGTGCAATCTTCTAGTGCTGCTTGGATAGAGCTAGAGAAGATCCTTGGTGCTAAAGCTAAGTATTCAATGATGAGTCTAAGATGGAGTTGTACTCTCTTGCTATGCATGCCAACAAAAACATAACATCTTTAGCTAACAAACTAAAGAGGATTAAAACTCAACTTGTGTATGTCGAAGCCTGAGTGCCAGAAGAAAATCTCATAGACGTTTTGTTAAAAAGTTTGCCTAATGAATTCCATCAAATTGTCACTGTTTTAAAAGAGAAAGATCAGATGCCCTCCTTGGATGGTATCATCAATTCATTGCAGGAAGAAGAAAAAAGAGTATCCTGTACCAACTTTCCATTATTCCTAGTGCATATGCAATAGTATCCCCTACCAGTATTTCTGATACTCCCAGTGCATATGCAGTTAGCAATTGTGATTCTACCTTAGCTTCATCAAAAACCTCCATTAGTACCAGATCTTGTGCCATTTGTGGGCACAACAATCACTAGAAAAAGGATTGTTTCAAGAAGAATCCTTGTATTCAATATGGTAAGACAAATCATCCTTTAAATAAGTGCTTCCAAAAGGGTAAACATCAAATTCATGTGATTGATGGGGATACAGAATCCCAAATACTTTTTGTTGACAATGATGTTATTTGAATCAACTCTTTTTATGTTATAGACACTGCCACACATGAGTGGTAAGACCTCCCAAATATACTAGTTTTTGTTCAAGTCGTATTTTTGTCCCACTTCTTGTGAGGTTATTGGGTACGCCTTAAACCCAAGGTTTGAAAGTCGAACAAAAACTCCACTTGTTGGTAGCTAATTTTAACCTACACCCCATCTGTTCAGGGGGGTTTACTGACATAGCACCAGGTTATGGCTACACCAAAACCCTTGGTTGTGAGAGAGCCTAAAACTCACGTTGAAGAGTACACCAGAAACTCAAGATATCATGAGAGTGATGTATCTAGTTCGGGCTTGAGGGGGGGACTGTTGGGCTTCAAGCCCTACCATTGGGAACATACCCTTATGGCATGTAGATAAGGTCAGTTAGAAGTAGAGTTTTTGCATGAAAACCTTCTTGATTTATATATTTTAAGGCTTTTACAAAGGACATAATATACAAGGTATTTTTATTTTTGTGTCGAGCTCGTCTCTCTCTCTCTCTCTCTCTCTCTCTCTCTCTCTCTCTCTCTCTCTCTCTCTCTCTCTCTCTCTCTCTCTCTCGTTCATCTCTGCACCTGCACGTCTCTTCTCGTCGCCCTACTCACCAACCCCCTCCATAGCCGGTGTTCCCTTCATCTAGGTATGCAATTCCCCTTAACACACCTGAACTTAGAAGAGAATACTTTCTCCCTCTTGAAGTGGAAAAAGGGATAGTCGGCTACACACCTAGACATGGGAGAGAAGACTTTCTCCCTCCTTTAGTCGAACAAGTGACAAAATCACGAGGCATGCCCATTGAAACATATTTTCAATCCAAAAGAGGAAAATAAGAGGATAAAATTAAATATTAGGAATGAATAAGTACATGTTAGGAAATTGTCATTGCATAAAAGAGGGAGTTACAAGAGTTGTGCAAAGAGGGTTCGAAGCTCAAAAATTGATTTTTTTGGCATGCATCACGAGGCGTGTTGGGTTTATGGTGGTTGGGATGGAGGAGTGTGTGTTTATTTCTTTTTTCCCATGGGGCGAAGGGGGGAGGGGGGGACAAAGGGGCGGAGTCCCTTTTAGGTGGTGTTTATTTTGGGAGGAGTATGTATGTTGGTGAGTGATTAAACCAAAAACAAAATCTTGTTGCACGTATGGAATTTGGTGTTGGGTTTCTCACCAAGATATGGTCGAGGATCAAAACAACTTCAGTGGCTATAAATTTTTGGCTACTCAAAATGACTTGTTAAGGTACAAGTTCTGCTAAACAACATTAACGGGTGGTTGTTTATACATATATCAAGGCCATGAGTTGTTAATGAAAAGGTTTCATTGTTTATAGCTAGAAGTGATTAATGTTTTACCTTCAATTATCAAACGTTTCAGCAAGGCATGCAAATGATTGCACCAGAAAGTATTTAGTTTCTTTTTAGAACTATTTACACTCCTCTTTAATGTGTTCTAGGAGCATCACATTCGCCATAAGTATTGGCAAGTATGATCATGGATATGCAGGTTCAGATATGTTTTTGCTAAATGCATATACACTAGGTGTTATGGGCCCTAGTGTTTGGCAAAGGCTGATTTGGAACGGCATGCATATTCATCACATTAGTTGCTTATGAAGCATTTTGCACTCTATGTGCAGTATCTCTATGAGATTACTTTTGGATCTATCAAACACCAATAGAGGTCATGGCTCGGTTTGGATGCTTGTGGATCTTTCAAGTCAACCAGATGTTTATTCATAACATTATTGATTTCTCTGCAATGTTGTAAGGAACGGTGGTCCCTATTTACCAGTCATTTTGGAAGACTGCCTGTAAACTGTGGGGAAACACACCTCAATATTTTCAGTATCCACCAAGGAGATGGGCAGATTACAAAGTGTATTCTTGTGCTAAAGAATATGCAAAGTGCGTACGTTAGCACGAAGCAATCCAATTAGTAAGCATTTATTGCTCTAGTTGGAGCTTCATGTATAATTCGGGTTCTCAACCTTGAACACTAGTTATGGTGTGGTTGTTTACTGATACAAGAAGATAACATTTCAAGGACTTAAACTTGGCTGATGAGTTATGTTAGCAAGTTACTTTCATGGAAAGTGAAAAGAGGTACTTTTTTGAGTACATCTTAGTTGTGATAACTCGTTTAGCATACTCAAGTGAGTTTTATATGGAGTCAACACGTTATGTTGTATATGAGCCGGTTACACCAAGATGGTTGCAAAGGGACAACAATGTGAAAAATCAAGATGTTATCATGATTTCGTTGAACCTCTTGCAGAACCATGTTCTAGTCAAATGAACAGTTGGATCCATGAAGGATGCCACTGTGGAACACATTAGTGTATCATCACTCTTGTTTTCGAGGACGAAAATGCTTCTCCAAGGGAGGAGTATGTCATGCCAAGGTCATAAACCCCAAGGACCAGAGGCCGAAGGGGCCGACTGCTAGTGTGGATAGGGAATGAGTCCCAAGGGCTATATAAAGGGAGGTTGGGAGGATCATTCCAAGGCAGTCCCACCAGGGGGCTTCACAACTGTTGAGAAGAGGGTCACTATGCTCTAGAATGCCCTCATCTATCAAGGGAAGAGGCAGCATGTACCCGATGTTTGGCCAATGCAGGGGACAAGCTCAATTCAAAGGTCAAAGAGAGTAGCAGGCAGCCAAAAACCAAGCACCACTAGCTCTTCCAGGAAATGCCTAGAGTTAATATTATTAGGGATGACAAGCATAATGTTGATGTTATGGAAAACAAAAGGGAAAGAGGCAAAAGAGATATGGAGACGGAATGATAAAAAAGTGCTAGGAAGGGCAAAGAGAAGGTGAATGAAGGCAAAGAGCATCTAGAGACAAGCAATAAAAGACAACGTCAAAAGATCAAGCACACAGATTTTCAATTGGGGCATGGTCATCCAGAGTACAATTTGGTAAATGATGTTTAAAATTAGAAGGCTAATATTACTTTTGGTAAGTTGCTTGCATTGAATCCTAAGGTAAGGAGGTAGTGGTCTACTAGTGTTGGCAGAAGGCTTCCACGTACTAGGGGTGTCGCACATGCGATAGAGAATCTGGCCCTAAGGGTAGGGAGCCTAAATGATGTGATTCCAGTGGTGGATGTTTTGATTGAAAGAAGGAAGCGGGTACATGCCTATATTGATGGTGGTGCCTAGGTTTGTCTCGTGACCAAGTTTTCTATAAAGGATATAGGTATCAAGGATGTAGTCAAGTCCAATGTGCCAATGAGGATGGCCAAAGCCAGATGCTTGGGAGTGGCCTAAGATGTGAAGGTAAAAGTTATGGAAATTGAATGCCTCATTGACTTCTTTGTGATGAAAGCATGTGAAAATGCTTACCCAATCACCTTGGGGAGGCCATAGTTGGGGCTAAACATGATTGGGAAAAGGGGGTTTTAACTTGCCAAATTGAGAGAATGGTGGACATATATTCTCAACTTGAAGACCAGGGAGAGTCACTTTCACCTAGAGGCAAAAGGTGATAGGGAAGGTTTGAGCACTAGTTATGAGTATGAGATAGAGTCAACTTATGATGTAGGCTTGTTGAAGAGGCAGAGAGTGATGAAGACCTGCTGAAGTTGGACACGGATTTGTTCGGAGTCGCATAACATTCCTCCAAGCCAAGTGAAGGTATGCAAGTCCCAGTTTGTGGTCTAGAGGTTAAAGAAGTTGAAGGAATATTGTATGAGGATTTAACCAAGCAGGAGAAGGAAGGATATGTGGAGTTGTGCACATCTTATCCCAATTTGTTTGCTATGGAGTAAAAAGATTTGCCAGGAGCTAAAGAAGTGGAGAATTGGACTCTACATAAGGACGGGTGTAAGCCCAAGTCTCATAAGGTGCAAAGGTTGGGAGACATTTAGAAGGAAGATCTATGGCTAGAGTTCAACAAGCTATTGAAGGCATGTATTATCTATCCAGCGAAAGAGTCTGAGTGGGTTTCTTATCACACCAAAAAAGAATTGGAAGTGGAGAGTATGTGTAGACTATAAGTATTTAAATGCTGCTACAAAGCGGAACCATTACCCATTACCATTCCAAGATGATATTTTGAATCAGGTAGCAGGACATGAGTGGTATTCTATTATGGATTTCTTTTTAGGATATTTCCAAATTGGCATTGCTTTGGAGGACCAGTTAAAGACTACTTTTATTTCAACATGGCGATGCTTTGCCTACTACAAGATGCCTTTTGGGTTGGTGAATGCTTATGTGAACTTTCAAGAGTGGATGAACAAGGTGTTTGGGCCATACTTGGGTAAGTTTATCAGAGTTTTCATGGATGATATTGGTTTTTATAGTTCTAGAGTAGAGCACTTGTCCAAATTAATGTCGTGTTTTCAAAGACTGGACAAAAAAGGTGGACCATTGAATTCCAAGAAGTGCAAGTTAACTCAACCACGGGCTTATCTTTTGGGTAATGTGGTTTCACAGAATGACATTGAAGTGGATATGGAAAAGGTGAAAGATTTGGTTTTGATGGAACCCCCAACTAAGGCAACAAGTTTTCCTTCCTTTGTGCATAAGCTCAAGTATTCGGCCATGTTCTTTTGGACGCTTTCGTAGTATGTATATCCCCTTTAGAAGTTGAGTCAGCAGGTTTATGGTGGTTTGTAGTGGACAAAAGAGGCATAGTTATCCTTTGACAGGGTGAAGGAGATCTTATTCCACTTGCCGATGATTTTTCCTCCTAGATTTTTCCATAAAGAAGCTATTAAACTTTTTGAAGCAATGTAGCTTGAACATGTTAGAAGAGAGAAAAATCAAGAGGCCGATCAGTTGGCGAGTAATCATGTGCAAACTCAAGTGCCAGATGGTGGCCTTTTATAATACGGAATGTACACTATTGATGCAAGATGTGCCATGGGTGTCAAATTATGGGTGAAAGACAATTGGTAGCCGATCCACAAAGGGCTATCATAGCTTAAGATGCATTTGAAAAGTGGGGATTGGATACTATAGGCCCATTACCCAAGTCAATGAGCGGAAAAAAGTACATAGTGGTAGCCACTACAAATCTTACCAAGTGGGTTGAACCTAAAGCGATGAAAGAGGTGAATACTCACACATTTTCTCATTTTGTTTTTGATTGCATATGTTTTCGATTGGGAGTGCCTTGGGTGCTCATTTCTAATCGTGGCCAAAGATTTATAAGTAAGTTGGTGTGTGCACTAGTGGAAAATTTGGGTGTCTACCAACATAGGTTTCCTTCCCCAAGGATTTAGAAGTAAGTTGGTGCATGCACTAGTGGAAAACCTTGGTATCCAACTTGGTTTTCTTCCCCATATATTTCCGGTTTGGAGTGCCTTGGGTACTCATTTATGATCATCGCCAAGAATTTAGAAGTAAGCTGGTGCGTGCACTAATGCTTATCAAGTATGTGTACAAGTAGACTAAAGAGTGGGAAGCTAATATTGCCAAGTGTTTGTGGGCATATAGGACTTCTTACAAAGTTTCTACCAACTTTACACCAAACGAGTTAGTTTATGGCAAAGAGGTGATGTTGCAAGTGTAGGTGCAATTCAGTCCATTGAAAGGTATGTGGCGGATTGATAAGACTCGGCAGGATGTTTTGTAAGATAAAATTACAAGTCTTAAAGCTTTGAAGATGGATCAAAAAGTAGCAACATATTTCTATGTGAAGCAGCGATAGAAAAGAGTGGCAAAGTTTAACCAATAGCTGCCACAGAAGCAGACATAAAAGGGAGATTTGGGATCCATTTATAGAAGGAGGCAAAAAAAATCTTCAAAGGAAAGGGGTGGAGTAAGAAGGCTTTGGTTGGGACTAGGGATTACAAATAGGGGAAATAAGAATCTCATATTTATAGGAATTCAATGATGCCATTTTAGCCACCCTGGTGATTGTAATAATATCGGTGCATTGAAAACGGCACACAATCTGAGGCAAGCCAACCACATCATGACAAGTGTCCGGGTTGAGTGAGTATTGTGGTTCTATATAAACCACCTTGAGTGAAAAATCCTAAACTCCCCTACATCTATACATCACGTGTATGGAGGACAAGAAGAGTGGCAAAGCAAAGCTCTCTCAGAAGATGATGGCGGACATGAAAAGGAGGTAGAGAAAATGTTAGCCGAAGCAAAAACAATTCAAAAGGAATTGAAGAAGAAAAACAAAGAAAACAAGAAGGGAAAGGCTTTGGGAGAAAGCAGCGTAAGTAAAAAGCCATCGACGATAAAGGAAGAGGGAGAATAGTAGGAAGGGATAAACAAGATATTGTATCGGTCACCTCTTGGACTTGTCTAATGGATAATTCATTGTAGAGATTTCTTTGCAATTACGTAATTGTCATACTATCTTGTTCCTTTACCCGCG
Source organism: Adiantum capillus-veneris (assembly GCF_014529385.1). Taxonomy (NCBI): domain Eukaryota; kingdom Viridiplantae; phylum Streptophyta; class Polypodiopsida; order Polypodiales; family Pteridaceae; genus Adiantum; species Adiantum capillus-veneris. Next base: position 150,651,093 of record NC_140948.1, read on the forward strand.
TCTCTGTGTTTCATTTTTTGATGCTTAGTAATAGTGTCAAACTTAATGTCAATGAGTGTCGCGACACAACACAAGCAGGAGATCTCCGTTCCATGGTGTCGTGACACAATGCGAGGAGGAGATCTGCATTCCATGATTGCTCACTATCTCGCATTGTGGCACGATAGTTATTCATGTGGCCCTACGGGTATTCACACGAGCTCTTTACTTATTTGTGTTGTGCCAAAATGTAAGACTATGTTGTGCCTGTTAGAGAAATAAATCTTACATTATAATGCGAATAGTGTATGAGGGTACTAATCGCTCCTCCATATTGTCTTGTGATGCGACACTTTTATAAGTGTCGTGCCACAACATGATATGGAGGGACGTTCATCATAGTCACTCCCCATATCATGTTGTGGCGCGACAAAGTGTCATGCCACAACGCGATATGGAGGGACATCCATCATAGTTTTCCACCATATCGTGTTGTCTTGGGACACTAAAGTGTTGCGTCACAATGCGACATGGGAGGGCATCCATCAAAGTGAGACCCCATATCGCATTGTGGCACGACATAAATCTCCAAATCGGGCTACATTGTGATATCGAGGAACATAGATAGTAGTCACACCTCCATATCACGTAGTGGAGTGGCAAAGGTAAATGTCATGCCATAAGATAATATGCAAATGTGACTAGAAGCCTTGCATACTATTCGTGTTGTGGCGCGACAAAGGTAAATGTTGCAACACAATGTGAGATGATAGGTGCACTTTGTGAAGCCCCCTCCATATTGCGTAGCTCCACGAGCGACAAACACACAATCCCTCTCCCCCCAACGTCGTCGTGCACGAATCTGCCATGTGTTACTCATGCGATGATGTATACTTCCCAATGAGAGGCAATTAATTGCGAGCATTGCCATGATGAAAATTGCACGATTAGCAATGATGATGATGCCTATAACGTTCATATTTAACATATAGACCACTCTTGTTTGACCCCTCTAACTATGAGAGCCAACTATCCAATTCCTACCTAATTACTCGTTCTTCTCCTTTTCTTGCAATCTTTTCTTTTCCACGCAAAATTCAGGTTTTCATGGCTTTCACAAAGTAGACAGCTAAGAAGGTATACCCTCAAGGCAGCCAACCATCAACTCCACGTGTTGAAAAAAAAAGCTTGCTTAATTTATAGACAATAATGAGGAGTCGAAGGTACAAGAGAACCGAAGCGTACTGCTTGAGCTTTGAAAGCTGCAAAGGCATATATCTCTAGCTATTCTTAAGATACCTTTCCAGAGGGTTGTGCACAAGATCTATGAGAGAGAAAATCTGGATTTTTGATGGGCCATAAGCACAATGGGTTTCCTTCATGAGGAAACTAAAGACCTTTTGATTGAGCTATTCCAAGATAGGTACATCCTTACAACGCATGTCCACACAGTGACAGTCATGCCCGAAGATATCAACACACTTAGATTGCTATGCTTCAAGTACGACAGGAAACTAGCACAAATCCCTCTTTCTAATAAGAGAAGACATATCATTTTGACAATCCCGTTGATTAGCAAAGTGAAGGTTACTGATGTTAGCACCCCCAACACACATATAGCACACGTCTCAATGTAGAACGGGTCCAAGAACAAGTGAAGACGGGGAAGCAATCTTGGCCAATTCAAATGATTTGGTAATGGTATTGGCTATTGATGAGGCCAACAACCAAGTCCTACTTTCCTTGGGTCCTAGATGCGATATTGCATTGCTCGTATGGGGATGGATGATGTATTTTGCCTTTGGCCATCAGGAGATAACAATATTGTGACATGGTAAGGGAGTTGACGGACCAAATTATAAATTTTAATTTCTAGTACGTGAATTCTATTAAGCAAATCTTCTCTTGTAATTATAACATGTTTGGGGTATTGATTAATTTTTACAAATTTGCAACATGCTTGTCTCTAATTTGCCGTGGAATCGCCCATTTGAGGTAGCTGTGTTAGACACACAACTTTCAATCGTGCTCACTTCGGAGGCCACTTCCTTAATCGATGTCGTTGATTGGTATCAATCAATCAACATGGATGCAATCAAGGTTTTACTTCTAGCTTACAATGAAGAGTAAGTATTGTCTATTTTTTCATCGTTTCAATTTTTTGTTTACAATTAATAGTAGCATAATTCCTAATTATTTGCAAATAGTTCACATTGGAGCCTTATTGGAGTGAACATTGAGCACAAGCGGTGCTACCTTGCAAACTCTACGCACAGGTTTCATGCAAAAGTCCAAAGGTAGTTGTTTGTTGATCGATGTTGAAAATTATATGCAACATATCATCACCATCTGCTATGCCTTGCAGGTCTATTTAGAAACGTGCGGCTGCATAGGAAGCATTGGCCCATGACAATATTTGGGAAGGCATGCTTATGCTTACTCGCAAGGTTCCCAAACAAGACGATGAGCATTCTTGTGGATGGACAACTCTTTCAAATGCAGAGATTCTATTAGAGCACATTTATGTTGAGGAGCGTAGAAGTGTAAGTGCACTCTTTTGCTTTGGCAATTGTTTTATGAATTCTACATACATTTACTTAAGGTGTGAATTTCATTTGTATGCAAAGAACCTGGTAGATTATTATGATGTCAACGTCGACGTATTCAGGACATGATGATCCAAAATATGATCGATCTTGTGGAGACATGTCCTGAAGGAGCCCCCGACGCATTTGTCTCACCACAACCAAGGCCACAACCACAACCTCCACCCGGAGGTATGATCCGATGTCTCAAGCCTCATAGAAAGCTCTTGAATTTGTCTCTCCTCATCTCTCTGATCATTCTACCTCTAGCCTTTTTGTTATACCCAATTTTGTAGAGGTCGAGGATCCACCTTCACAATCCTCTCCTCAATCCCCAACCCGTTATCCTAAGCATGATCCGGCACCTGCTCACTCTCAATCTATTCCTTCCTCGAGCGAGCCTTTACAATCTAGTCATGATAATCAAGCATGGGAGGGATCTCCCTCACTATTGTAAATGAGAGTTACAAATCAATTGTATTGAACTTGACAATTTAGTGTACAAATGTAAAGACAAGTTGAGTCAAACTTGAAAAAACATTTGTGCTTAGACATTTTTTGCAAAAAAAAAATTATGTCATTTTCATGTAAATAACATTACAATTGTGCTCTACTATTTTGTTACAAAATTGAGGTTTAAACATTCTGATGCTTTCTGTGAGTCGTTTTCTTCGACTAAGGACTGTACTACACTAGAAACAGTCGGTCAAAATTAACCTTTGCACAAATTATCTCCTTCTTCTTAATTTGAGGGACGTGTATGACAATCAATCGCACAATTAGATTAAGCCAAAAAAAATTGACAACGACAAAAAAGGAAGTAGTATATGCAAAACATAATACCTTTTGCACATTGCACTAGAAAAGAAATTTTGAAGGTAGGTTGAGGTCAACCTCATTCTCCAAGTCCTTGTGCACGTGTCTTAGTGTCACATTGCCTCGAATACTAAGAACGGTCAACAAGTCAGATCCACACCAAACCACAAGAATCCTCCAAGGATTAGTCATGTCATCATGCAAATCCTGATCAAAAGCTACTAGATGACTATTCACTCAATGCCACCTTATGTAGTGGAAGGAAACTATCAAGTTATAAGAAGATATCATGCATTTATACACAACAAACTTCTCATCTACCTTGCATAAGATGCTATCAGAATCATGAACATCCCAACACTCATAAAAAATTCGAGGCATCTTGCAAATTAGTATAGTTGCAGTCTTCCTAAGCTCCTCATCATAAAAGAATTGATGAACACATACATGGGCATAAAGATTGAAACACGTACCACACTACTTGAAATATTTGGTCTTAAAGTACTTTTGTATCTCTTGATGAAGCTTTAGTTTAAAACACTCTCAGATTTTAGAGGTAGGCATTGGCCACTGGGGACTCTTCTTCGGAGGAAGCAAAAGATATTGAAGATTGCTAAAGCCAAGCACAAAATGTGATGCATTGTAAAAGTGCTCGAAGAAAAATACCCCCTCTCAACCACCGCTCTTCTAGTGCTAGTGTTATATATTAGTTTGCCCACTGGTGCATGAAATGCATCAAAAATCCCTACAATGCATCAACCGGCTACCAATCTTCTTTGTTCGAGAGATAGATATCTGCAACAACAGACAAGTTAAACATAAGTTAAATGGTGAATAGAAAAATCTATAGTGGAGATTAATAAACATACAGTTTAATCCGTGAGCTACAAACCCTATTAATGTTTCTTTCAAACACAGTTTTGAGTGCATATATGCATATTCAATGAGCACCTCTTAGACTATTTTAACCGTTTGTGACAAGCAAAGTCTTTCACCCTGCCTTTGTAACCATTCACAAATTCATTTCCAGTGCATTTTCTCTGTCTTGTCTATAGTAGGAGAATCCAGCTTCCGATGGTAATGATGGTTGAAAGCCAACAACAATCAAAGCTATTGAATATTTCCACAGACTTAATACTTGCGGATGATCATTGAAGTCTTTTGTTCTCCATTAGTGATTATTCAATGGCACTAAGATGCACAACACAACAGAGAGAGGAAGAGTGTTCAGTAGTTCCACTGACCACAAAGAGCATGCAAGAGAATGTAGTAGAATACAGTGCAAGTAGATGGGAACACTAAATAGTGTAGGTACAATTATCACTTCATGGGCGAGGTTTGAATATTAATATTTCTAATTTCTCTTATTAAGTGATTAGCAACGAAGGGGCCTCTTTTTTATGAACGTGCGAGCGAGAATAGCATGAAATCTCTCATATCAAAAAAGTGTGCACAATTGATTTGTCATGTATTCATGCTCACAACAAAGAGATTCGAGCAAATCGGAATGTATATTATTATTAAAAAACTAAAAATTGTTCTTTGAAAATGCAAAAAATAGATATAAAAATAAAGAAAAACCAAGCTACTGTTACGATAGTTGGTCATCGTTTGGTCTCGCAACATTCTCTCTCTAGTGCTAAAAGGTTCAAATTTGACTTCAAACTTTTTCTTATGGGCCAAAATTTTGAATTGCCTTTAAAAGAGTGATACATCATGGGTATACATAGGAAACCTCAAAAAAAATTTGTTATGACTACCAAGAACCTAGGAAGTTCTTAAAAGAGATATATTTTCGACTACATATGACATTCAAATTATCTACCTTGCTGGTTAGGTAGTAAGGGTCAAGCCTTTAACATAAACGCTTTGATGCATGGTTGGACAAGTATCCTACCCATTGCAAGGGAGCACTAACAATGTACACAAATTGTACAAACATATACATTTTGGAAAAAGGTAGAAAAACTTGTGACACTTTATAAGTCATTTGTGGAGTTTTCTAGGCAACGTAGACACAAACAAATTTTTCATTGGAAAGAAGTAGTGGTTGGTTGATATATGAAGCTATCACAATTGTCAATGAGGTTGTAGATATTAATGCAAAATAAAGAGCAAAAATTATAGTAGTCACAAATCATCAAATTGTGTAGATTTTCCTTATATCCGAAGTTTCACTTTTATAACCAATAAAAAAATAATGTGGGATTTCAGGTAGTCTGTTTGCAACTCTTGTCAGATGAGGATGGTAAAGAAGTCTTTAATAGTCAAGTTGCTTTTCCAAACATAATAGATTCATTTGAAGATCCTTAGTGTTTGGATGCATTCAAAAAAGTGTGTGCTCGTATGTGATGGGAGGAGTTTTCTAATGCGGGTGATAAGCTTCCATTAAGACATATTGCTATGCGAGTTTTATTGGTAGTTGCCTCTAGTAGAAATTGTGAAATAAACTTGTTTGCATTTGATTCCATACATAATAAGCGACAAAATTGCTTATATGTGCAAGGTGTTGCTAATATTGTCCATTGTTTTGGCATCATGTAAAATTGATAAGCATGTTGCTGAGCAAGTAGCAATTTTCAAACTCATGATGTGATTATCAAATGAATCCACCAACGGTGATAATGAAATGGAATGGAAGATTGTTGTTAGAGTTCAGGCGGCATGTCTTTGGATTCATCTAGTCATTCCTAATTTCTACGAAGGACATGTGTTGGTCGCTCTTCTCTTTTCTTGTTTTGTTCTCGCGATCAAATTCTGCTGGTCTTTCTTTGTTCTCGCGATCCAATCCTGCTTGTCTTTCTTCGCGCTCACGATCCAATTTGGCTTGTCTTACTTTGGCTTCCAAGCGTGCTTGCTCATGCTTACGCGCTATGGTTACCAATCTTTCTTCGCGTCCACGTGCTACGGTTGCCATTCTTTCTTCGTATTTACGCTCTATGGCGACCATTCTTTCGTCCCTTTCTAGCTTCATGTCCATCATCATCTTGTTGAAAGCCTCCTGTTAGGTGCAGCGGAGTGATTGTTTGCGCTTTGCTCAAGATGAGTGCTCTGAACTGTGCTCAAGGTTCCTTTTTAGTTCTTATGGAAGGGAGAGCCTTTCATTCTTAATGGAAAGTGCTATGATCATGAACAAAGTGAATGGACACTGTGCGTGCAAGTGTATGAGACTGAGAGATAGAGAGAGAAGAGAGTTACGACACCATAGACGTTGTAAAACCCTCCTCCGAAGGCCCCACTCTCGTCGGCGAGAGTGGTCTACTTATGATTGCACAAAGTGGTACAATGCGGATGCGATGGACTGACTCAACTTGGGACTATGCCGATGACGACGGCAGTGGTGAGGACGACGATTTTAGGGGCTTCTATCTGCTGAATTTTGGGGCTGTTTCGGTGGCTGAAAATGACTGTTTTGCCTACGTTTTCTAGGGCTGAAAATGGCTATCATCTGCAACCAACTAGGGCTGAATCTGCTGCAAATCTTGATTGCTGAAAACACTGCTCATCTGCTGTGATAAGGGCTGAAAACCAAAAACGTTGGGTTGCCTTCCTATCGTTAGCAAAAACGCTAGGCTGTCTGGAACTGCTGATGGCGACCTGCAATTGAAAACACCAGGGATCTGGGGGGGTGATGGCGCTATGCAAAACGCTAGGGATTTGGTATTGAAGGCGAGGTCAGCAATGCTGAAAATGCCAAAAATGGGGAGGTACTGCTGGAGACCAAAAACGCTAGGGTTGATGGGTTCTTGCTGAGAAGGTGCCTGTTGAGCATGTGCTCCTGCTGCCTCTTTTGCCATTTAGTGCTAACTTGGGTTTGCTTATATATAAACTTAGTAAAATTGCCCTACCTACTTTTGTTGGAAAGTCGCTTAAATTAATAAGTGAAAAATATCAAAAAATGGAGAAAATAGGCTGAACTCACTGGAAAATTCCCTTGATTGATTCTAATGGATTCCGATAGGAATACTGATGATCATGCTGTATGCAACCAGAGGATATGCATCTATGCTAAGTGACTGGGTATGCACAGTCTACGAATAGACTCACAAATGTGTCAGATCACTTCTAAATCTAGACTGACTGAACCCTGATCATGCTGTAGCTTGTCCACGGACACATAGGGTTGGATGTGTCATGTGACACCTCCATAGGAGTTAGTGCAATCCTTTGCGTAGTGGGGAAGAAGGAGGGTCGGAAAAACCTCCTGGTGGGAAAAACTTTTCTTCGCCACTCCCATGCTCACCACCTCCATGTGAATTATCCATTCCCGCGTCCGGTGATGACCATCCACTGAAGTCTCGGGTTCCTAAGTTCACGAGGGACTTGGGTTTTTGTGGGTCTTGGGTTCTTGGGTTTCTTGAGGGTCTTGAGTCTTGAGGTTCTTGAGCGTCTTGAGGTTCTTGAGCGTCTTGAGGTTCTTCTTTAACTTGCAATCTGTGTAAGAGAAGGATCTTCTCTTACCCAAGTTCTTCTCTTTTCCGCGGGCGCACCCGTTGGCGGCCTTGCGCTCACACCAAGGTTGCTTTTTCCCACCTCACGTCTGATGAGCGCGCGGTGGTGTGTGCAAGTGATAGAGCACGCGAAGATGTGCAGGCCTTGAGGCTTGAAGTGGAGGTACTGTGCTGCAGAAGGGAAGCGCTAGCAGAACGAGAGAGAGAGAGAGAGAGAGAGAGAGAGAGAGAGAGAGAGAGCTCACGTTTTTGGGGAAAACTCAATAAGTGAGGTTTTGGTTTTTCCACTTTTATTGTAAGTGACCTTTAAAAAATGTGTCCAAGTTCAATATGAACCTGCACAAAGTATAAAAATGTACAAAAGGGGGTTATTTAGTCCTTTAACCCAACAACCTCCCACTTAAAGGCATAAATGACGCCTTTAAGTTAACCAACTCCCACCAGCTGTATGCAATGCTCATGTTGAGCCTTAGCAAGACTCTTGGTGAGAACATATGTAGGGTTATCCTGTGTATGAATCTTAGTCAAGTTGACTAGACCATCCTCCAATACCTGTCGTATGAAGTGGTACCGCACATCTATGTGTTTGGTACATGCATGAAACATGGCATTTTTGGCTAAATAGACAGCACTCCAGCTATCACAACCCAACACGGGTGTATGAGCAGGCATGCCAAGTTCTTTTCCAAGTCTGCCCAGCCAAATGGCCTCTTTTGAAGCCTCTGTGGCTGAAATATATTCAGCCTCAGTAGTACTCAATGCCACAATTTTCTGTAACCTAGAACACCAAGAGACTGCACCACCACAATGGCAGATACATATCCACTGTTAGATTTCCTGGTATCAATGTCACCTTCCATGTCTACGTCACAATATCCCTGCAACTTTAAGTCACTTTTGCCATAACAGAGACACTTTGATTGTGTACCTTTCAAATATCTCAGAATGCATTTGACAGCTTCCCAATGCGCTTTGCCAGGATTCGACATGTATCGACTAACAACTCCCACTGCATAAGCAATGTCGGGACGAGTGGCAATCATAGCATACATAAGAGAACCACAAGCTGATGCATAAGGGATTCCCTTCATTGCTTTCAATGCCACCTCATCCTTTGGGCAATCTGCTTTGCTAAGCTTAGTGTATGGAGGTAAAGGTACTCCAAGAGGCTTAGCATCAGCCATATTAAACCTGTCAAGTACTTTTGCAATGTACCTTTCTTGAGATAAAACCAGCAATTTCAGCTTTCTATCTCTTTTAATACGCATGCCCAAAATATGCTTTGCATCACCCAAATCCTTCATTGCAAATGTTGAATTTAGCTTACGTTTCAGAGCATCAAGACTAGTCTTATGTTTCCTGGCAAGCAGCATGTCATCAAGATAGAGAACAAGTATGATGGGACTACCATCTTCATCCCTTTTCGTATACAAACAATGATCTGCATGGCTGCGTTTAAAGCCTTGAGACAACATAAAAGTGTCAAACTTCTTATACCGCTGCCGTGATGATTGTCTCAAACCATACAGAGCCCTTTTCAGTTTGCATACAAGTTCCTCACGTGTAGGAACTACAAAACCTTCAGGTTGCTTCATATATATGTCCTCTTCAATGTCACAGTGTAAAAACGCTGTCTTTACATTCATTTGATTCAATTCCAAATCAAGCACCGCAACGAGAGCAAAAAGGACACGTAAAGTTGTAAACTTTACAACGGGAGATAAGATTTCTTGAAAATCAATTCCTTCTTTCTGTGCATATCCTTTTGCAACAATCTTGCCTTGTACTTGGGTTTTTCATCCACAATCTTAATCTTGTATACCCATTTGTTAGGAAGAGACTTTCTCCCTTTAGGCAATGGCACAAGATCCCAAGTATCATTTGCATATAAGGATTTCATTTCCTCTTGCATTGCAAGCTCCCACTTACTGCTTGACTCACATGTCTTTGCCTCTTTATACGTTAGAGGCTCTCCCTCATCTGTCAACATAATGTAATGCAAAGAGGGATCATATCTACTCACAGTCCGTCTTGGACGAGTAGAGAGCCTCACCCAATGATCCACATTATCCGGAAATGGGTCTACATCAGGTGGCATAATAAAATCATCAACAATGGACTGTTGTACATCATTTTCAGCACTATTTTCAGCATTGTTTCGTGGCTGCAAATGCCCTTTAGGAGCCTCAATTTGCTGTCCAACATCATCTGGCTCAAAACCACTCGATCATCTACATTTTCAGCCATATGTGGTGCATCCTGAGGGTCAAAAATAGGCCTAACAGGTGGCTGGTCATGCTGAAATTTGATCCTTTTATGGTCATGCTTTGAGGCACAATTGTTTTGAAGCAGCCTTGTCTTATTAAAAACAACATCCTGGCTACATATAACCCTTTTGAGCCGAGGTAACCAAATCCTGTAACCCATTTCGCCTTCTTTACCATATCCCATGAAAAGGCCTTTAATGGATTTGGCATCTAGTTTACTCCTCAACTCGGGTTTGACATGCACAAAAGCCTCGCAACCAAAAATGCGTAAGTGATCATATGAAGCAGGCTTTCCAGACCAAACCCGTTCAGGGATGTCACCTTTCAAAGACATGTGAGGGGATCAATTGCATATATGCACTGCAGTTTTCAAAGCTTCTCCCCAAAATCCATGAGAGAGATTAGCTGTGGACAACATGCATCTCACCCTCTCACAAAGTGTCCTATTGAATCTTTCAGCCACACCATTAGAAGAGGGGCTGTATGGCACAATAAGCTCCCTCTTAATGCCCAAATTTTCACAAAATTTGTTAAATTCAGCACTTGTGAACTCCCCCACATTGTCCGTACGCAAGCATTTTAGCTTTCTACTTGTTTGGGTGGTCACAAATGCATGAAATCTCTTAAACGTAGCAACGCTTCATCCTTAGATTTAAGCAAATAAACCCAAATTTTTCTAGAATGATCATCAACAAAGGAGCCAAAATAGCATGCACCTCCCATAGACTTAGTAGGCATGCTACATACATCAGAATGTACAAGATCAAGCACACAAGATTTACGAGAGACACCAGAGTAATAAGAACGCTTTACTTGCTTGCCATATTGACATTCATTACAAAAGTCAAGCTTTGTGCCTTTAGCATCAAGCTTGTTCAAAGTAAAAAGTTTAGAAAGGCACTTTTGGCTCATATGGCCAAGCCTCTTGTGCCAGAACTCCATGTGAGAGTTAATTTCAGCCAATGCAATAAACTTACCCAACACGGCCTTTCCATGCATGCAGTAAAGTGTCCCTTTCTTTGTGCCCTTTATAATCATCCGCCTTTAGTCATTTTCCATGATCCTCTCTCAAACAAGATGCTGTAACCATGCATATCCATTTGACCAACAGAAAGCAGACTCTTCTTGATTCCCGGCACATATCTAACATCATGCAAGACAAGCTCATTTGTACCATCTATGGAGAGATGCACAGTGCCAATACCCTCAATGGAATATGTATGATTGTTTCCAAGGTATACATGACCACGCTTGCTTGCATCAAAAGTAGAGAAACACTCCTTGATAGGAATCACATGAAATGAAGCACCGGAATCAACTATCCAAGTCTGGGATAATGCATCATTTACAGGCAACAAAGCATCGATAAGATCACTCTTGGTGATTTGCATGTCCTTTGAATGAACATTAAGAGAGGCATCAATGTCATAAGCATCATCATCTGACAAAGTGGCACACAAGATGTCCTCTACATCTGACAGCTCCTCAATCACAACACTAGAAGCCACATTGGCCTTCTCTTTATTCTTTGAGCTATCCTGTGCATCTGTCTTGACTTCCTTCTTCTCTTTCTTTTTGTCTCCACCATTCTTTTTCCGTTCTAACTCGGCTTTGTAGTAGTACCTGCAATCGGGTTTCTTGTGACCTTTCCTGCCACACTGATAGCAAGTCACATCACCTTTGCCTTTGCTAGCATTTCCCCTTTCCTTACTCTTACTCTTACTCCTTTGTGCATAGGCATTCTTCTTTTCTGTCCTGCCTCTAACCATGTTGGCAGAGCTGCCTCCCTCTCCACTTGCTTTCCTCCTGATTTTCTCATTCAAGATAGAATCCCTAACACCATCAAAGGTCAAATTGGGGTTATTGGACAATGAAACCACCAATGTTTCCCATGACTCAGGTAAGGTCATAAGCAAGAAGATAGCTTTCAACTTATCATCAAAAGGGGGCAAGCCTGAATCCTGTAACTGTGACAAAGTACATGCGAACAACGACAAGTGCTCCGTAGCGCTCTTGGACTCATCGTTGCATGCCAACAAGTTTTCGTATCAAATGTACTTGGTTGGCAGGCGTTGTATTCTCATACATTCCCTTTAACTTCTCCCACACATCAAAAGCACTTGTGAGACCTTTCACATCAATGACTGTCTCATCGGTCATGTCCATTTTAATGTATGTAACAACCTTCTTGTTCAGGGTAACCCATGCTTCATCTGTCATATTCTGTGGCTTTACCTGTTCAAGTGCCCCTTCACAATCCTTAAGAAATAGGATTCCCTGGATCCTGTCTTTCCAAAGATCGAAACCTGTTCCATCGAATCTCCTAATCGCGAAGAGATTCTTCACATCCAAAGAAGATGAGACCATAGTTGCACGAATAAGAGGGCTAATACGCTGAATTTTTGGGCAAAATGCACAAAAACTGGAGTATAGCCTCACAAAGGTGTGTACTACAGCTCCAAATGGTCAAATGAGCAATTTTGAGGCAAAATAGGTCGATTTGGGCACAAAAAAACAATTTTTGAAATTTATACGCAGGAAATTTCAGTGAGTAAATTTGTGCTCAAAAACAACAAATTTAGTTGTTTTTAGTCTCACGGAACATACATAAGGCTAATGCACAGCTTTTAGGAGCATGTAAGAGCAAAAGCCCCAATTTGTAGCATCAAATTGCACGAAATTGAGCCACAAATGGTCATACATAGCCAAAATTTGTCAAACGTGCATAGATTGCATCAATTTGCACTCTCCCCAATGTAGTCGTATCATAAAAACACTTGCAAAAACTTGCGTAAATCTGAAATTTGCTGAAAACACCTGTTTTTCGGCAATTTCAGTGTTTTCGGGTAGCGGGGACTTAGTAAAAGTGTTCCCACACCTTAATACATCATTTGTAAAACCTGTATTTTGCTGTCATAACTTGTAATTTGCTGATTTTGATGTAATTTCAGCATGTTTTAGGTCAATTTGACTTGCCGAGAGCTCTCTAGTGTTCGGGGACGAGTCCTTTGGCGATGAAATTGCAAAATCTCGCGTGAAAGTTGACCTCCTTGGCTGAAAATCAGCGTTTGTAGGTTTGGGAGCAAACCCTAATTGGGCTCTGATACCAGTTGATGAGCGCGCGGCGATGTGTGCAAGTGATAGAGTATGCGAAGATGTGCAGGCCTTGAGACTTGAAGCGGAGGCACTGTGCTGCAGAAGGGAAGCGCTAGCAGAACGAAGAGGGAGAGAGAGAGAGAGAGAGCTCACGTTTTTGGGGAAAACTCAATAAGTGTGTTTTGGGTTTTCCCACTTTTATTATAAGTGAATATGAACTTGGACAAAGTATAAAAATGTACAAAAAGGGGTTATTTAGGCCTTTAACCCAACAACGTCGATTGGTTGGCCGCTAAGTGCACGGTCTGCTCTCAAAGAGTGAAAGAAACAAGGGGAGGTTGGACAAGCCCTTCTTTCTTGGGTTTCCTGTCACTCTTCAAAAACACGGTTAGGAATCGACACACCCAAGAGGACTTGGGTTACAGGCGATCGCAACAAGAAAAGAAAATATAATGTGGTTTTTGTGGTTCTTTTCTTGAGTGATACAGAACACTGTCAAAGCTCTGATACGAATGTAAGGTGCAGCGGAAGTGAAATTTGAACTTTGCTCAAGATGAGTGCTCCGAACTGTGCTCAAGGGTTCTGTTTACTTACAAAAGGGAGAGCCTTCCGTTCCTTTAGTGAGAGAGTGCAAATGATCACAAACAAAGTGAATGACACTGTGAATGAAGATACTGAGACTGAGAGATAGAGAGAGAAGAATATGACACCAGAATGTTGTCAAACCCTTCTCAAAAGGCCCCACACTCTATGGCAAGAGTAGTCTACTATTGATTGCACAAATCTCTACAATGCTTTGGACTTGCCGACGATGTCGACGACGACGAGACGGCTGAAATCTAAAAACGCTTATGGCTGAAATCTGCAAATCTTCTATCTGCTGAATTTTGATTCTATGTTGATGACGACGGCGATGACGATGATGCAACGACGACGCGCTTAAAAGGCAGATGCTGAAATCTACGTTTTTTAGGTTGAATCTACAAACTTTGATGGATCTGACTGTGCGGCGAGGATCTGTTGTGGGAAGGTGAGTGCTGAAAATTGAAAACATTGGTGCTTCTTGGGATTCTTTCGCGGTGAATTTGCAAAATGCCGAAGTGTTATGCTAATGCAAAAACGCTATGGCTGAAAATTGTTTGTTGCAGTGGGAATATGTTAACGCTAGGGAACCTGCTGTGTTGCTGTCGCAAGGGCTGATTTGCTGTGCAAAAACGCCAAGGCTGATCTGTGTGATGAAAACGCTAGGTCCTTGCTTCTGATGCAAAAACGCTAGGCTTGTTGGGGGTCCCTGCTGAGAAGGTGCGTGTTGAACCGAGTTCCTACTGCCTCTTCTGCCCATAAGTATTAGTGCTAGGGTTTTCTTATGTACTTGCTTAGTGAATTTGCCCTACCCAGTTTCCAACAAAAGTCACTTAAAAATAATAAGTGAAAAATGTCAAAAATAGGAAAATAGGTCTATGCACTGTAAAAATGCTCCTGATGAAAATCTGATGATCATGTTGTGTGCAACCAGAGGATATGCATCGAGGATATGCATCTAATCTAAGTGTCTGAACATGCACGGTCTATGAACAGACTCACAAAAGTGCCATATCACTTCCTAAGCTAGGCAAACTGAATTGAATTGAACCCATGTCATGAAGTAGCTTGTCCACGTACACATAGGGTTAGATGTGCACGTGACATGTGCTCAAAGTATAAGGGAGTGGGAGGGTCTCACTCTCAGACTACGTCCAGATGCTATGCAGAGTGGGAGCCTTGCCCACACTTATAAAGGTTTACAAGGGATGCTAAAAGCAGAGCCCCAAAAGCTGCCCATAAAAAGCATTAAAAAATAAAATCATTCATCTTACAAGGCTTGCTTGATAAAGCAACTGAAAATAAAGCTCTCTTTGAGTAGAAATTTTTCAGCCATTGCGGAGAAAAAGCAGCCCGTTTTGCGTAGAGAATTGTCCGTACAACCTGCCGTACGCATCTGCCACGTCAGCCTGATTTCCCGTCGCAAAACGCGAAAATGCCGTACAGTTGACACTCAGCAAGCCTGCGGATTTTTCGGGACCAGCTTGCCAAGGAGAGGGTGTGTGTGTGCTCTGCTTAGCTGCCCCCATGTCTAGGGCCATGCCATGACCCATTTGTGACATACCCCTCTCTTGAAAGCATTGTTATCGCCCTCGATTATGCTTGCAAAACAGATAGAGGCCATAAATTGTCTTAGCAGACATTGACTGTTAGTACCGATGCACTAGGAACACATATCTTGCATGTGTACCAATCGACAATCACATCACACGACATCACATGACAAATCACATTCAAAAATTCATTCGGATCTCAGACCATGATTAATCGGCAACGTATTTAGCAATCACATCTAGATCTACTCGAGACCTCATAGATGTCCGATTAACTAATCCTTATTGCAATCACGTCTATCGAGATCTTTCAGACCGAAATGCTGCAGTCATTTCGTCTATCAGTTCTTGTACTTAGACAAGTCAAGAACAAATCAATATCATATTATCGAGGATTCGAGTTCATAAAGTCATACAACAGAATACTGTCAACTCACAGTATCCTTGAAACTCAAAAGAGTTATCAGTGACTTTAGCATCAAAATCGGGGCAATCTATTGACAAAGGAGTGAAGCGACTCCCCTCTTGTGCATACCCATTGCACCAAATTCTTCCTAGCTAAGTTCGGGGTTCAATTTTGGAATAGACTATGCTAAACCAAAAGCTTTAGGGTAAAGGTTCACAATCTGAGGAGTATCTGCCAGGTCCTCCTGCTCCATCCACTTCGTATCCAATGCGGGATAATTCTTGAATTTAACCAAGAACCGCCTTATAATTCTACCTTTTACTTTTCTTTTTTATGTGCCAAAATCTGTTCTGGAACGAGTATCTCCTCGTTTTCCTCCACTTTGGGTTGCTCATCAGGCTCCCCATTATTGGGCACATTGCCTTCAAAAGGCTTGACGAGACTCACATGAAAAGCATTGGGAATCCTCCAAATATTGGGCAGCTTCAATTGAAAGGAGACATCATTTATCCTTTTGGAAATCTGGAAAGGTCTATAGTTTCTCATGGTAAGCTTTGGAAAAAACCGCTCCTTTCCCTTTTTCTTTCTCACGTGTGCTTTTTCAAAACGTAAGGCACCCAATCGTTCTCCTTTAATTTCAAATCGCGACAATGTAGATCTACTTCCTTTTTGTGTGTTTCTTGAGATTTTTGATTGCAAAGCCTCCCGGACCTTGACAAAAGCCGTGTCCAAGTGCCGCGTGTGCTCGTCGGCTTCAAAAATCTTATCTTTCGTGCTTAGGAAGGGTGGAACCTTTGTAGCACCTTCGATAATCTTAAATGGCGCCTTCCCCGCCGAAGAGTGTATCGTTTTATTGTAGGCAAATTCCACCAAAGGTAAATACTTTTCCCATTGAGTCTTTTGATCTGAGAGGTAAGACTTCAAGAAATCTAGTACCATTGAATCAGCAATCTCTGATTGCCCATTAGTCTGCGTGTGGAATGGTGTCGAGGACTGCTACCGCGTGCCAATGTTCTCCCAAATAGCCTTCCAAAACAAACTCGTGAATCTGGGGTCTCTGTCGGGGACACAATCGTCTTAGGCATGCCATGCAATCTAAAGATTTGGGCCACAAACAATCTCGCTAAGTGATCCAGCTTGACTGTTTTCTTCACTGGAATGAAATGAGCTTGCCTTCTAAATCTGTCAATAACAATCCAGATGCCATCGTGCCCAATTTGTGTTCTCGGGAGATAAAAAATGAAATACTTTTCCAGGGTCGGGTGGGTATGGGTAAAGGCTGTAACAATCCTTTTGTGCTTTATGCCTGTCAAACTTCAGTTTCTGGCATAGTAAGCAAGTGCGTACAAAATTGCCACATCCTTCTTGAGTCCCGACCAAAAGTAGTATCTTTCCACACCTTTCAAGGTGGTAGCTATGCCGCGGTGACCCGTAAAAGATGGACAGTGACAGTCGGTTAAAACCTTTTTCCCTTAACGGCTGTGTTACGCACAACATGGTCCATCCCGAATGGAATATCCCGCTACTACCTCCCCACTCCGTATCCAAAATATCTGCAAAATCTGTATCTGTGGCATACTCATCAACCATATCCTTGAAGCTCCTATGATGTATCGCGGAAATAGCCAGAACCAACGGCTTTCGAGACAAAGCATCCGCCACCAAGTTCTTATGTCCCTGCACAACGACAATCTAGAAGTGAAACTGTAACAAGATGTTCGCCCACCGCATCTGCTTTTTTGATAGCTGCTTCTGTGACAAGTAGTGGTGTAAACTCTGATGGTCTGTGAAGACAGTAAAATCCGCTCCGAGTAGGTAATGTCGCCACTGAGTAAGAGCATGGATAACCGCCAAAAGCTCTTTCAAATAAATCGTGTTGTCAATTCCGGCCTTGAGAACAATCAGCTCTCGTAGGCAATGACATGGCCTTCTTGCATTAAGACCGCACCCAAACTACGACCACAAGCATCACAATATACTTTGAATGACTTCTGCAAATCCGGCAAAGTCAAAATTTGTCCTGTAGTCAATTTGTCTTTCAATGTTTAAAAGGCAGTCACCTCTGTGGGTCCCACGAGAAAGGGAGTCCTATCTGTGTCAACATATGCAAAGGGGAAGCAACCTCTGCAAACTTTCTGATGAACTGCCGGTAGTAAGAACATAAGCCCAAGAAGCTTCTAACTTCATGGACATTCTTCAAATCAGGCCAATCATGTATAGACTCCATCTTGGCCGCGTGTATTTGCACTACTGCTGCTGAGACAATGTCTCTTAAAAAGTGTATCTCAGGGCTCAGCTCACACGGTATGGTGGCCGGTTCGGTGGTGTGCTTCCTGGTATCAAATCAATGGTATGATCCTCAGGACGAGCTGATAGCAACTCGCTTGGCAGGCCCTCTAAAAAGCAATCGGCATGAGTGTGGAAAAAATCTTGGCGTTTTTTTTTCGAGGTCAAAACTATTGGACCTTCGATCATCATTCAATCCTCTCCAGAAAATGAAGTAAAGAAACTGAATTTCATCAAGTACAATGGCTGCGCCCTTCATTTGTCAAAGTCGCATTCTCGGCCCAATAGTCAACCACGGCGTTGTTCTTGTACCAAGGGATTTCGAATAGGACGTCACAACATACCAAGGGATTTACGTAGAAATCCTCGTGCCCTAAACACCCCTGACATTGCAAACGAAGTTTGCCAATGATCGGTGTAATGGCAACATCCTGTCCGGGTGCCCCTAGAACTACCTCGACCTGTGGCCTCAGCCTGTCAGGCATAATCCCAAATCGAGCTACCCATTCAAGTGAAAAGAAGTGGGTCTTGGCTCCTCCATCAAAGAAAATGAGGACTTCCTGATCTTTCACTTTGCCCTAAACGCGGCAAAGTTTTATACTTTCATTCATCTAATTCAGTTCGGGCCCCACGCAATGTGGTACCAATTTTGCTTTCATGTGTCTTTTCTTCCTCGTTCCTCAGCTGCTTTTCAACTCACTGGCCTTGTTCTTTCTGTGCCTTTTTAGGGCACTTCACGGAGATGTGTCTTGTTTCCCCGCATCCAAAACACTTTTCCTGTTTGATGTAGCTGGCTCTTTCTCGAGGAGTGAACCGGGGTCATGCATCCTTATCTTTCTGATCTTGGGGACTCTTCTTCTTTCTACTTTCATTTTTAGAAGTCTGTTCTATTTTCTCGTCATGATCTCATTGGTGGGGTAAGTCAAACTGCCAGAGTGTATGGCAAAGCCCCCGTTTTGCACGACTCATCAATTCTTGAATAGAATCTGACTTTTGCTCTAAGCAGTGATCTCGGATCTCCGTAGGAAATCCATGGTAAACCGCTCAGTCTGTTTTTAAACACAATCTTCTTAAATGAAGAAGCGGGTAGAAAAGAGCTCCAAAATCTCTCGCGATATGCGTCCAAGATATCTTTCTTGGTCATCCGAAGATGGTTCCAAGCAGTTTGTGTGTCGCATACTCCGAGTCAACCAAGAAGAAATAAAAAGCCTTTTAAATTTCAGCCATTTAACTGGTGCTTTCTTGCTCAATAGAAGAGTGAACCACCATGTTCAAGCATTTCCCTTAAAGTAAGAGGTAGCCCTCTGAATCTTGGAATGCTCTGAGTAATGTCCTCCAGAGAAAGCTTTGTCAAACTGTCGTATGAAGGCCAAAGCCCTTGAAGCATCTCGGAATCAAAAAGACTTGTCAAATTTAATTGACTGTCCATCTTCTTTAAATTCTCGAACTTTTTTGCTTTTATCCTCTAGAAAGTCATACTGGTTGGCTTTATAGAAATTCTTCTTCTTTGCATAAAATTTGTGATCATCGTCTGAACTATCGTCCGAAGCGTGCTGCTGATTCTCGCCAGGTTTTGCAAAGTGTCGTATGCGTCCAAAAGTCATCTAGTGCGTGGGGATACTGACTGTGAAGCGTCCTAGTACAGTTATGTTGCCGAAATCGGGCCAGAACAGGTGTTTCTTAGCCTGGATTGTGCGGGGCAGCTCGTAGGAGATCACAGGTTTTATTCCCTCTGTTAAAGAATAAAGAAATACCGAAAGGGGTGCCAATTTTGGTGCTTACAGGTTGTTGGCCTCTGCTCGGAGCATTTTAGCTTCCGAGACGTGTGTGTACTTAGGTGTTAATCCTCGTTACAGGTTACCTTTGCAAAGTGCTCTGTGTGTGTCTAAAGTAAAGAATTTCGGATGAAAGCCAGCGCCTACCGCCTCACAGGCCATTTTTAGGGAGTCCTTTCTGTGTCAAGATATGCAAAGGGGAAGCAACCTCTGCAAACTTTCAAATGAACCGCTGGTAGTAAGAACATAAGCCCAAGAAGCTTCTAACTTCATGGACATTCTTCAAATCGGGCCAATCACGGATAGTCTCTATCTTGGCCGGGTCCATTTGCACTCCTGGTGCTGAGACAATGTGTCCTAAAAAAGTGTATCTCAGGGCTCGGCTCACACGGTATGGTGGCCGGTTCGATGGTGTGCTTCCAGGTATCAAATCAAAGGTATGATCCTCAGGACGAGCTGATGGCAACTCGCTTGGCAGGCCCTCTGAAAAGCAATCGGCATGAGTGTGGAGAAAATCGTTCCTTTTCGAGGTTAAAACATATTTGACCTTTAATTATCATTCAGTTCTCTCCAGAACATGAGGTAAATAAATTGAATTTCATCAAGTACAATGGCTGTGCCCTTCATTTGTCAAAGTCGCTTTCTCGGCCCAATAGTCAACCACGGCGTTGTTCTGGTGGTACCAAAGGATTTCGAAGAGGACGTCACAACCTCCCAAGGGATTTACGTAGAAGTCTTCGTGCCCTAAACACCCTTGACATTGCAAACGAAGTTTGCCAATGATCGGTGTAATGGCAACATCCCGTCTGGGTGCCCCTAGAACTACCTCCGCCTGTGGCCCTCAGCCTGTCGGGCGTAATCCCAAATCAAGCCGCCCATTCAAGTGAAAAGAAGTGGGTCTTGGCTCCTCCATCAAAGAAAAATGAGGGCTTCCTGATCCTACACTTTGCCCTAAATGCGGCAAAGTTTTGTACTTTCATTCATCTGATTCGGTTCGGGCCCACGCAATGTGGTACCAGTTCTACTTTCATCTGCCTTTTCTGCCACTTTGCTTAGCTGCTTTCGAACTCTCTGGACTTTTTTCATCTTTTTCTTTCGGTGCCAATTTAGGGCACTTAGCGGAGATGTGTCCTGTTTTCTCGCATCTAAAACACTTCCCTTCTTTAATGTAGGTGGCTCTCTCTCACGGAGTGAGCCAGGGTAGTGCGTCCTTATCTTTCTGATCTTGGGAGCTCTTCTTCTTTCTACTTTAATTTTTAGAAGTTTGTTCTGTTTTTTGCGTCATGATCTCATCTGTGAGGTAAGTCAAATTGCCTGAGTGAATGGCAAAGCCCAGTTTCGCATGACTCATCAGTTCTTGAATAGAATCTGACTTTTGGTCTAAGCAGTGATCTCGGATCTCCGTAAGAAGTCCCAAGGTAAACCGCTCAATCTGTTCTTTAAACAAGATCTTCTTAAATGAAGAAGCGGGTAGAAAAGAACTCCAAAATCTCTCGCAATATGCGTCCAAGGTATCTTTCTTGGTCATTTGAAGATGGTTCCAAGCAATTCGTATGTCACGTTCGTACTCCCGAGTTAACCAAGAAGAAATAAAAAGCCTTTTAAATTTTAGTCATTTAACTAGCGCTTTCTTGTTCAATCGAAGAGTGGACCACCATGTTCGAGCATTTCCCTTGAAGTAAGAGGTAGCCCTCCGTATCTTGGAGTGCTCTGAGTAATGCCCTCCAGAGAAAGCTATGTCAAATTGTTGTATGAAGGCCAAAGCCCTCGAAGCATCTCGGAATCCAGAAAAAGTGTCAAATTTAATCGATTATCCACCTTCTTTAAATTCTCGAACTTTCTTGCTTTTATCCTCCAGAAAGTCATATTGGTTGGCTTTATAGAAATTCTTCTTCTTTACATAGAATTTGTGATCATCGGGGTCCGAACTATCTGAAGACGAGTCCGCTGTAGAACTGTCAGAAATTGGGCAAAACTTAGGCTTCTTTGCCTTTTTCTTGCACTTGCCGAAGCTTTGCTTTTTGCTTCACTTTTTTCCTTTTCTGTCTTCTTTGCTCGAGTCAGAAGAGCTAGAAGAACTGTCAGAAGAAGAAGAAGAAGAAGAACCGGATACTCCTTCAAATTTGACATGCTTTTTCTACTTTCTTACCGAGGCAAAAGCAGACGAACGACCCAAATAACCCAGGAAGTCAGTTCTTTTTTTCTGCTTTTTGTCATGCTTTTTGGCTCTGTTGGTTGCGTCAAAAAGCTAGGTAATTCGTGTATCAACCACCTCTTTCAATTCTTGTTTTGTAAACAGCCTTGGAGTCGGAGGTTGTTTGAGTGCTGGTTTGAGGGGTGGCTACGTGGTTTGCCGCCACTGTGAGTGTACCTTGTCCAAGGAGGCCTGGGTCAAAAAAGTTGTCATCATCTTTGTTGCATCGTCAACCATTTTTCATCATCTTTGTTGCATCGTCAACCAATTATCGACGCTCCATCTCTTCAATCTTCGCACGAGTAGGCCAATGCGAGCTGTACTCCTCGTGAGAATCTTCTTCGTGATCTCTTCCTGCATCTCCAGATGCAGAGGAAGTTGACCGATCTCTGTTTGAATCCATAAGCGTCGCGAGAAAAGGATCGGATTTCCCGGTAGAAGAGAAATCGATCGTGCTTTGATACCATTGTAACAAACTTGGTCACCCCAAGTCAAGATTCTACTGCGACACAACATAGATTCACTTCAAAACAGTTCTCAAAGACGACACGCCCCGGCATAGTTCCGTGCCCACATTTATTGGCCCCAAAGATTGGCATCTCTTTCGGTATTTCTTTTTGTATTAAATCTGTGTTCAAAGTATAAGGGAGTGGGAGGGTCTCACTCTCAAACTCTGCGTGTAGATGTTGTGCAGAGTGGGAGCCCTACCCACACTTATAAAAGTTTACAAGGGATGCTAAAAGAAGAGCCCTAAAAGCTGCCCATAAAAAGCATTCAAAAATAAAAGCCATTCATCCTACAAGGATTGCTTGATAAAGCAACTCAAAATAAAGCTCTCTTTGTGTAGAAAATTTTCAGCCATTGCGTAGAAAAAGTAGCCCTTTTTGCGTAGAGAATTGTCTGTGCAGCCTGTCGTACGCGTCTACAACGTCAGCCTGATTTTTCGCTGCAAAAACGCAAAAATGTCGTACAGTTAACACGTTTGCCAGCCTGCGGAATTTTCGGGACCATCTTGCCAAGGAGAGGGTGTGTATGCTCTGCTCAGTTGTCCCCATGTCCAGGGCTATGCCATGCCACGTCACCCATTTGTGACACCTCGCACGATTGAAGATCGATTGACATAGCCTCAAGCAAAATGGTATGGCAGTCATGTCTTTCTCTAATCATGTTTTGTAGCTTGATAGACAATTACACAAATTGGATGATGAGCGCAAGGAGGATTTTATTTTTGGATTGGACGACTATATCAGGTTTGATGTCTAAGTCCTCGACCCTATAGATCTCAACAAGGTGGTAGCGATTGCTCTCGCACAAGAGATAAAGCACAATAAGGGAAATCCTAAGGAGAACAAGACTTCGCAAAGTACCTCTCAGACTGCTCAGAACCCTCAGAACGGGAGGCACGATAAGAATGGTATCTCTTCTAACCAATATTCCTCTAGTCTCTCAGAAAAGAACTCTCCAAATGAATCTAAGGGTAAAGCTAACACGATTGCTAAACCTAAGGTCTCTCCATATGAAAAGGCAGAACAAGGAATTTTAGGAGGATACATTACTGCAGAAGAACAAAGCATTTATTCTAAGGAAGGTCGATGTTATAATTGTCACATCAAGGGTCACATAAAAAGAACATGTCCTAAGCTTGACTCTAATGAATCTAAAGAACCCACAGAACCCACATCCTCTGTCAATCCAATAAATGAGAACACGAGTGTGACCAAGTTTCTCATGATCCTCCTATTGATGAGTCTCTCATTAAGTGTTATGGTCTTGTAAAGGATCACTGTTTTGTCATATTGTTTGACCCAGACAATATGCATTATGTGATTAGTGACTCTCTTGTCGAAAGAGCTCGTTTGGAGGTTAGCAAGAAATCTCCTTTCGAGGTGTCGGGCTTCACTCCCGGTATGGACTCTTTCATTACGCAAGAGTGCCTTGATGTTTTATTCACTTTTCAACAAGCGTCCTTCCGCAGAAAATTTGTAGTCTCTCCTCTTTCAGGATGTATATGCTTTTGGGCATTCAATGGTTTTGTGAGCATAATCCTCTCATTGATTGGACGGAAAATACGTTCACTTTCAATACCAAAAGTGACTCTTCCATTGTCATTCGTGCAGAGGAAGTTGTTCATTCTTCATTTCTT
The DNA here is from genome assembly GCF_014529385.1 of Adiantum capillus-veneris. Classification (NCBI taxonomy): domain Eukaryota; kingdom Viridiplantae; phylum Streptophyta; class Polypodiopsida; order Polypodiales; family Pteridaceae; genus Adiantum; species Adiantum capillus-veneris. The sequence continues at coordinate 150,675,226 of NC_140948.1, forward strand.
GTTTCTAATGTGCAGGCGAAGCTTGAAAAGAATCAAGAGAAGTAGACTCTCTCAGTCTTGTCTTCTCCACAGCACGACACACATGATTTGCATGATAAAGATGTGATTATTCACAAACATGATGATTTGCATGATAATGATGTGATTGTTCACAAGGATGATGGTTTAGTTGATACTTTGTCTAGTGAAGCTAACCTTATGCAGATTCGATCAATCTCGAAGAACCGATCTTGGCTCTTGAGTCCAGATCCCAAGAACCCCCACTGGAAGTATTATGGGTACGCATGATTAGTCAACAAGCATTATTCGAGTGTTTCATTCGTATTGATTTTTTGTATTTTAGTCACCGTCCTTATATGATTCCTTTTCATAGGCATGCCATATGGTACGATGGACATGATTCACTCATGAATGAGCACGGATATATGGGGATTACTCATGAAAAGATGAAATGTTTGCACCCAAGGAATTTACCTTCCATGTCTCTTCCTTGAAATGACACAGTATCTGAAAGAGCACAAGAAGGATTGAGCATCAAGCATCGGCATTTTCATTGTGATTTACCACGGTTGATAGATTTAGATCAGAAGACAAGTTTCGATTCCATTGTTTGCATGTGTTTGATCAAAGGTTTGACACTCCGTCTATATGTTCATCTACATTGCATGCACAGTCTTTAAAGAAGACTAGAATTTTTTCAGTCACTTTACACAGAATGGGTATGTTCATGTTTTTGTGTTCGAAGAGGTTTCATGAATTTTTATCCTCGGAGATTCTTGAAGAAGGTAGACGCATGACTATAGACGAAGTTGAAGCATTGAAGGAGCCACAAATGACTGTCGCTTTCGACGCGGCCCAAAGAAGCAAGCGTTGCAAACCTTTATGAAGTTCAAGTATCCCATGACCCACGCATTAGAGCGTTTGGGCCGACGAAGAGTCCTTTCCAGGATTCCGGACGCTGTTGGCGATCTCCCTCGATGCCATACAGTTTGGTACCAGTACTGCACTTTGAAAAGGAGGGGCTGCCACGTGCACATCTAACTCTATGTGACGTGGACAAGCTACTTCATGTCTAGGGTTCAGTTTAGTTAGCCTAGCTTAGGAAGTGTTCTAGCACTTTTGTGGGTCTATTCACAGATCGTGTATGTCCAAGCACTTAGAGTAGATGCATATCCTCTGGTTGCACATAGCATGATTATAAGATTACCATTAGAGCCTATCAGGAGCATTTTTACAGTGCACAGACCTATGTTCCCTATTTTAGGCATTTTTCACTTATTACTCATAAGTGACTTTGTTGGGAAACTGGGTAGGGCAATTTGACCAAGCAGGTTTATAAGAAAAGCTAGCGCTAGTGTTTTTTGGTAGAAGAGGCAGCAGGGACCAAGTGTCCAACATAGCACCTTCTCGGCAAGACTCCTCGACAAGCAATCTAGTGTTTTCAGCCACCAAAGAAGCCAACATTTTCAACATTTTCAGATCAGCCCAGCGTTTTATAGTTGCAGATAAAGCCTAGCGACAACAGATCATAGCAAACTTCCTAGTATTTTTGCATCAAGCAGCAGATCAGCCCACCGCTTTTGCATTGCAGACTAACCTTAGGGTTTTGCAGATTTTTGGAGACAGATCAGCATAGAGCATCATCGTTTTGCATTTGCATCACTTAGACAGCATACCGCAGCCTCCATACCTCGCAGATCTCACCTTCGCGTAGCAGATCCTCGTGACACGATCAGATCAGTAAGCGTTTGCAGATTCAATTTGCTATTCGTAGATTTCAGTATCTGCGTTTTCAGCGCATCGTCGTCGCGTCGTCGTCATTGACATAGAGTCAAAGTTCAACATATACAAGATTTGCAGATTTTAGCCCTTAGCGTTTTCAGATTTCAACCCGTCTCGTTGTCGTCATCATCGGCATCGAATTTCAGTCTGTCTCCTTATCATCGGCATCGATTTCAGTCCGTCTCGTCATCATCGGCAAGTCCATTGCATTGTAGAGATTTGTGCAATCAATAATAGATCGCGCTCACCATAGAGGGTTGAGCCTTTGGAGGAGGGTTTGACAACATTCTGGTGTCGTATTCTTCTCTCTCTATCTTTTAGTCTCAGCACCTTCATTCACAGTGTTTACCGCTTGTTTGTGATCATTTGCACTCTCTCACTAAAGGAATGGAAGGCTCTCCCTTCGATAGTTAAAAGGAACCCTTGAGCACAATTCAACATTCACTTCCTCTATACTTTACACCACGTCAGCAGCGCAAATCGCGAAAATCCATAAAGGCTGCCACGTCACTTTATCAATGCAATTTGCAGAGCGTCTGTATTGTTGCCACATCATCAGTTCCTTCCCAAGTGTCTTTTTGTGTGTGTATGGGTCCTGCTTTATTTTAATTCCTTTATGTCACTTGGGCCCCATCGGACGAGGTCCCATAAGTTGGTAGGACTTCTTCTTCTGTTGTTGCTTGTTCTTCTTAGGGTTTAGGCCCCTGGGCCGTGATCTGAAGGTTGGCTCTGTTCTCCAGTGACTTGACACGTCAGCAATTTGTGACATCCCTTCTTTTTGAAAGAAAGTAACCGTCCACGATTACAACATATCTGCAAAACAACTCAAGTTACTTCAAAAAAAATTCGAGGGACAATCAGTTTGCTCTTTTTTTTGTGAAGGAGTTGGCTTCTTTTTTCGGCTCTTTTGATCAAGTTGGATTTTTCTTTCGACTCTTTTGATCAAGGAGTTGGCTTCTCCTTTCGTCCAGATTGGAGCTCTTGATATTCTGGCGTAGTAAAATTAGCCATCTCACCCAGAGCGCACTGATCTTCCAGTGGTGTCTTGATGCACTAAAATTACATACTCAAGAAATCTCATCCAATCAAGAATATTTAGTGGTTGGCACATCATAATGCAACACAAATTCTCACATATGCATGTTACAAGACATAGAAACAAAAAGTCGCATAACCTAATAAGGTCCGGGCCGACAGATATTCAACGACTCCCTCATCACTCGTTCCGCATAACCTAAAAAGGTCCGAGCCGGGAGATATAGAGGCCTTTTACAACCAAACGTCCCCAAGACCGCAACCTGTGTCGTTTAGAGATGCTGAGAGTACCATTGCTCAGACTTCTTAATACTCCTCCCGCATAACCATCCAAGTCCGGGCCGGGAATAACAACAACAATATTTTTGTAGCATACAATGAAACTCTCCCCAAACATCCCGTCTGCGTCGTTTCAAGGTTCAAACAATACGAAAACAACATTTCTCACTACTCCACGCGAGAGTAAAATCACCAATCATTCAAACCAGTATTAAAATCAAAGTCAAACATTCTAAATCGGCACCAAGATAGGTTTAAAACAGATACAACCTATTTCAAACAAATTTTAAACAGGATCACCAAACAAGTTCTCAAACAGAACTCAAACTTAAAAAGCAATCTCGAATCAGTCGAGCTCGTAAAGTCGACTAACTGTCCATCCTGTAACCTGCATCAAAAATAAGGGTTAGATTCTTTCCATAAGGTCGTAGCCGACTATAGCATGGTCCATCAGCTTTTGGACAGAAAGTGTTTCTCTAGCGGGCGATGATAGTCCCAAGACAGCAATCACATCGGACCTCCAAGGTTATCAGCCCAAGAAGAGACATCTACTGAGAGATGTCGAGAGATTTCAAGTTATAATCTGCTAGGGCTTCCATGCCAAGCATTTCAGGATATCCCACTCTACCAGAGGTTGCACTCCAAGGAAGATGTCAGAAACCACATAACTTCCGGTCTTTTTTTTTTTCCTAAAAGCTTGTCAAGTCCTTGGATTGTGCGCCTTGGTAGCTATAGACATCAACATTGCATGACACTACTTTTGGAAAAATAGTGACTCGAAACAAATCTTGAATCCTTCTGTTGCAAGTGATCTTTATGGCTTATGCCCTGGAAGACATGAGCGGTGAAGACGAGAGCTCGATGCGCGATGAAGTAAGGGTGGGAGTGCCTAATAAGTCCAGGGTCACGACCTGGAGATACTTCAAATAAGATTCTAATTGACTTTGGAAGTGTCATCTTTCTCTATTTGATCTTTTGTAGGACCGGTATGCTTTCAGAAAAGCACACACTTGATGCTCTGATACCATTGTCACAAGATGGGCACCACGTGCCAATAGAAAAGAACAGACTGAATAGACTTTTAGCACTTGAATAACAACTGAACTAACAGAGAGAGCACACGCCACACGGAGTGACGGAATTCCACCCCAAAGAGTATTGGTCCCAAACCTTGGCATCCCTTTCGATATTTCTTTATATTGCATCATCAAAGTATAGCCGGTACTCCATCCTCTGCACCTTCGTCGAGAAGCATGCCAGAGAATGAGCCCTAGCCTCATATATAAAGGCCCTTGGCTCGAAAAGTAGTTACAGTGAAAAGCTTCAAACTCAAAAGCAATTGGCCCAAAAGCAGATACCCAAAAGCTGCCAGTGTGATTTACGAAAATCCGAACAGACTTATTTGAAAATTAGACATCTGGAGAGGGTTGCCGTTTGATGTGCCTTAATAGTCTTTTTGACAGGCAAAGAGTGTGTTTTCTTGTTAAGCTTGTCGACTGAAACAATCCAAGTTGCTTCCCTTAGTGAAATTTTGACTTTTGGCATACCACACATTTTGAAACATACTCTTCATGGTATGTTTACTTTTCAGGATAGGCCAACATAAATACATTTCTACTCCTCAAAGAGTAGATTATGGAATCATTCTTTGCTCCGCATAATTAGAAGCATGGGATTCATACATGACTTTCCTATTGTATGGATAAGTAACACATAGCCTATTGCCGTTTGGAAGATAACCATCCTTCAAGGTGAATGGTTCTTTTTTCTTCCCTGATGCAAGGTTGTATTTATGTATTTAAAGTCTTGATCAATCACATACTCATCTATCATAAAAGATAGATCATTGTGAGTTTCTATAGACACCACATTTACCCTTGGCCGTCGTGAAAGTGTATCGATCACTTGATTGTGCTTGCGAGCAATGTGAGCAATACGAAATTTAAGTTGCAAAAGAAAATTTACCCAGCTCATATGTTTATCGGAGAGCTTGGTTTGCGTCATGAAGTTCTTGAGGCTTTGTGATCCATTCGTACGATGAATGGAGTCCCCAAGAGATAGAGTTTCCACGTGTCTAGGACATATAGAACAGCTAGTAGCTCTTTTTCGTATTTGCCCAATACTCGCTTATCGGAGTTGAGTCTTTGACTTTCATATGCTACGGCATGCCCTTCTTGAAGCAAAATAGCTCCAAGGCAATCACCACAAACATTTCATTGGACCTCAAATGACTTTGAGAGATCTAGTAGTGTGAGCACACGTTGGAGATAAGCTTTTTCTTAAGCTTCTTGCACTTTTATAGTCCATGAATATTTAACTTTTTTTTTGTTACGTCATGTAATGGGCCTGCTATGAGTGAGAATTTTTCTATGAAGCATCAATAGTATGCACACATACCTACAAAGTCTCATACCTCCTGTAGATTCCTTGGATTAGGCCATCCTTTTATTATCTCTAACTATGTTGGATCCACACGGGTGCCACCTTTAGAGATAATGTGACCTAAGTATTGAATCTCTTGTAGGAAAAATTCACTTTTGTTTTGATTAATGAAAAGATTATTTTCTCTCACAAACTTGAAAGATTACCTGGAGGTGTCGCTTGCACTCCTCAAGAGAATTTGAGTGGCTTGAAGTTTTTTGTCCATCATGAGTTTGAATGCGGCTAGAAACTTGTAACTTATCAAATAGACCTTCTACCCGCGACACGAAAAATCTTTTTGTTTATAATGATCCTATTAAGTGCGGTATAGTCGACATACATGTGATATGTGGCATCTTTCTTTTGCACTAAAAGTACTTGTGAACAGAATGGAGAGGATCTAGGTCTCACCATTCCTTTTTCCACCAATTCTTGCACTTGCCTCATGGTCTCCTTTTGTTGAACTTGGGAAAATCGATAAGGAGACTTGTTAGGTGGTGAATTTCTTGGTAGGAGCTAAATTGCATGGCCATCATGCCTTATTTTGGAGGTAGCTCACTAGGGATGTCATCAATGAAAACATCTTGCAATCCATTTAGGAAATTAGACAACCCTTGACAAATCTATTGTCGATCGTCAAGAAAAAATTCCCGTGGAAGGTTGCAAACCTGTCCCAAAACTGTGTTGACAAGCTCACAAGAGATCAAAAGCTATCTCGCAACTGGTGTTGACAAGCTCACAAGAGGGCATGAAAGTGATCAATTATGTAGGGCCACACTATCACTGGGGAAGGAGAGGACATGGAGAAAGCAGAAGTCCAAACTCTATCAAAACCTTCAATCATAATCTATAATCTGGTACAAAAGTGCAACCGAATCATCAACCTACTACCAATCGGATAGGTAGCTACGTCGACAATTCCAAGAGAGATGTGCATTTTGTAATCTATCTCCTCGAAAAAAACACATAGCCATAGAAACCTGCTCTAGAAGATCCTACTACTGTCCAAACACTTCTCTCTGAAGAAGCTGGAAATGAATAACTTTCCCTTTGGATCCTACATGCTTTCTTCCCTTGCAAGAAGGTACGATAACATAACTTCATCTGGGAAAACCAAAGCAATCGAACACTCCTACACATCCTGAAGCCTCCATTGGGTTCCCCTTTGTGAAGAGAGGTCGGGGTAATCAAGGGTAAAGATTGGGAAGTCGTAGATGAGGATCCAAGGCCTTGAAATATCCAAATCTACCCCAAACTTGGAGAAAACTACAAAAAACAACAAGCTTCTATCCTCTCAATCATGTCCAAAATCGCACCAAATTAGCCACATCGAAGCATCCAAGTGATCGTATCATGATAGGGCTCTGATACCATGTCAAAGGTGGCAGTGAAAGATGCAATGAGACAAGAATTGACTTGTGATTGAGTGGGTAACTTGACTTATCTAGAACACCTACAATGCAAAACACATGAACAAGGCACACCTGTGGAGAAGAGATATCACTAAAGTTGTTAGCAGCAGCTAACACATACTACACCAATTATGCACCAAGCTAGGGATGTGCTATGGATGTGCGCAATATTTCCTATTCACATTGTATAAGGTCTTGGGCTCATTTGAGAGTTCCAAATTGTATATGCTACAAAGCTCAACTTAATCTCATAGTAGAAAGTCTTGTGGTGCATGACTTTATAAGAAAGCTTTTTATGCAAAGACGAATCATTCTTGAGGATCCATTCTTGAGAGCTCACTCTTGAGTGTTCACTCTATTGATTGCCTAACCTTGGGCTTAATATCCATGCTTAGAAGGCTAGTGCTAATCTTGTATAATTAGAGAAGCACTTCTTGATTAATGTAATTTCTACTTTTTTTATTAGTCTTAATTCTTCTATATTCCATTATGTCATGAAGTAGTTTCACTTATTTTAGGTTTGAGTGTGTGGTGATGACTTCTTGCTTATTGACCACTCCTATTATTCTATGAATACTCAATTTGTGATATTTAACATCTCTAATGAGGTTGATTAAGTGGGTTCTTAATCTTATGATTAGAGTATGTGCCCTGTTGTTTGCTTATGTGTGGATGGATTTAATGAGAGTCAAGCACCATTCATCTTTGTGTGTGTAGCTTTTGATTAAGTACCTCGATTGGTATGTGGTGATTGTAGAGGCCAACACCAATGCAATTAGTGTGTGCTTGTCAAGAAAGTGCTTTGAAATTCAAGTATATGGCGAGTCCAATGCAATTAGTGTGTGCTTGTCAAGAAAGTGCTTTGAAATTCAAGTATATGGCGAGTTGGACTTAAGTCGGCAAAATGTGTTTAGGTGATTCTTAATTGATGATTATGGTGTGATTAGAGTTAGTGATTCATTGTTAATCTCTATTGCATTGGAAGCGCATTCTCTTGAATCCTCTCATTCAATACATCCAATGATGCTCATGTATCCAAGCTCTAGCTAGGTTGTCGATCTACGAATTGAATAATTTGTTGGTCTTGGATTGTGATTAGGTGATGCTACGATGACCACTAACATTTGGCGCCGTTGTCGGAGATCGATAACCTAAGCTAGTGAATAGAGAATGTCTGGAATAGAGTAATGTTTTCTATTAATTTCATCAATTTTGAGTATGTGTAACTCAATTTTGCATTAATTTGATTGTGTGTGCAAGTAGTTGGAAGCTAATTTTTGAATTATGAAAATCGCAAACCTCCAATTTTACTAATTTCTCACTAACCGTTACTAATTTTGCTTCATTTACATGCTAATGATACTAATTCCATGCTAACTTTTATTTATTCTTTTTTAACTTTGCTAACCTAACCGCTAACATTTGATATGTAATATATGTTCAATTCCCTTACAAGAGGTGGAATCAACACTTTTATCAAGTTTCTTTGTGTTAATCTATGTCTAATCTATTGATTTGAGTGGTTGATTTTTGACGTACAATAGCCAATTTTTGGACCAAAATTGGAAGAACCACACATGTGTGTACAAGGTGGAATCAACGCATGGAGCAAGGATTAGCTTGGATGCAATCGATTGTAAGTGCATTGGGCTACTTCATTCAATTTTTGGGTGATTAATTTGATTCCAGTATATTGTTAATTTATTGTTAAAATTAGGTATATAAATCAATTGACATACTTTGAGAACTTAATTTGATTGTTGTGGAATGATGTGTGTGTGAATGATGGATATTTCTCTATGCCTGGGCCATGGAGCAAGACCAAGCAAGAAAAACCAAGCAAAGACAAAAAGACAAACCCCCAACCCAAGCCCACCAACAAGGAACTATGACTGGAGATGTGCTGCTAAGATCTGCTGCCAAGGAATGTGCAATGCAGTCTCGGTGCCAGATTGTATCAATGATTATCTACGAAAATGATCACTTAATAGTTCAGCAAAAAGGAAGAGAGAGAATGTTGTCTTTAGTTTGAAAGAGAGACGAAAATTGAGATGAGAACGAGATATTGTGAAATTATTGAGCAATTTGAATAGTGAAAATATTGTTTTTACAGCAAGCTTTACAAAACTTATCTTTGGCTTAAAAACCTTTCGTCGATGCAGCTTCGTAGGCTTCCACTTTGCTTGAAGGTATCAGGGCTTACACCCTATAGGGCAGCGCGACAACAAGCTTACACCCTATAGGGCAACGCGATGACTTGTTTCTTTCTTCTCTCTCTCTCTCTCTCTCTCTCTCTCTCTCTCTCTCTCTCACAACATCCTCATGGCAAATTTTCTCTCTCTCTCTCTCTCTCTCTCTCTCTCTCTCTCACAACTTGGAGCAACAACAAATCGCTCTTTCTCTTCAATCCTCCTCGAATCCCTTCCTATGGGAGCACCCCCTAGATAAGCTTAATGAGTTTTCTTTTTATTGCTCTTTTTTCAATTCCCTGCAGAGAGCGAGATCGAGCTCTCTCTCTCTCCTCGATCTACAGTGGGGCAAAGCCCTTTCTCTCTTCGATTGGCCACAGGGAAGTGCCTCTCCTGGCGATTCTCGGCAGCACACAGCAGGGCCGAACCCCCTCTCTCTCTTCAACTCCTCTCACACAGCAGGGCTGAGCCATCTCTCTCTCTCTCTCTCTCTGGTTCTCACTGATCTCAGCAGCACCCAATTGCTCTCCAAGAAACTCCTTTGCCAGGGATCCATCTCTCCATCTCGGTTCTCCTCAATGCATGGCGGCCCTCTCTCTCACTGAGGGTCGTCCTCATTCTCTCTCTCTCTCTCTCTAATCCCTTCACTGGCGCTCATGGCGGCCTACAGATCCCCTCGTCATCTCCCCTGGCGACTCTCTCTTACTTAGAAAAGTCCCCCCTGGACATCGTCCTCAGCATGGCCTCCCTCGGTATGGCCTACAACTCCCCCATTCTCTCTCCCAATCTCTCTCCTCGATGGTTTATGCACACAGAGAGAATCGCGCTTTCTCATCTCGCTCTCGGATTTCTTGATTAAAAAAACAACAAGCTCATCTTCATCTCAGCACGGCTCTCGACTGGCCTTCATATGGTGGTGCTTCCCTCCTTCAATCGACAGACCCTCTCATTATTGCAAATGGTGGTGCCTGTTCGGTATGGCTTGCTAACCCCCCCCCATCCAACGCACTGACTCCCGGCTTATGGCCTGCTCGCTCTCCCTTGCCAACGGTGGTGTCTCTCCAATTGACAAACCCTCTGTTCGCCACCCTCTCGTCAGTTTATTCCCCAGACGAAAAAAAACCTTTTTACAATACCTTTTTTTTTGTTTCATTCATCATAGCCTCTTCAAGCCCCCCTTTCACACGAATCTTGCGGCATCTCTCTCTCATCTCTCTCTCTCTCTCTCCTCGTGGATGCACACACACATAGGTGAATCCCTCAGCCTATTGCGACCCCCTCTCGGTTGTCCTGGTCCTCTTGTTCTCGGCAGCCTTGACATGGCTCAAAAACAGCGCATATGGCTACCTCATCATGCTGAGTTCCCTTCCTCTAGACAGCTTCAGCATTCTCCCCACAACACATTAAACAAACATATTAAAGCACAATTTTTTATATTTGACAAAGGCTTCTCCGAACTCCCTTTGGCAAACACACACATTCTTGCACTCACACACTCGCATAATACGATAAAGTCACAGACGATATGCAAAAAAACAATAAGCGGCCATTGGTGGCCATCCTCTTCAAACTCTCGTCCAACCGCCATGGTACACCTCTAGCAGTGACCAATCTCGATCTTTAGTCGCAAGGTCGAGGACTTCATTGTAGCATTTCCAAGCATATCATACCCTGTCAAAACAACTCCTTAAAGCAGACCAAGTGAGATCATCGCTGTGAAATTATGATAAAACAACCTTTCAAGCTCGCTTCAACACTCAAATCTCATACAGATGCTCTGTTTCTCTGTCGAAATCCCCATGCCCTTGGCCAAAAAAAAGTGCAACAGTGAAGATTAAGCTTGATTTGCAAATAGATTTCATGTGTGCAAATATTAATGTGTGTGTAATGCACGTAAGAGAAAAAAAAAGTGTTATAAAATTCAAGTGTGTGCACTTAATTTTGAGTATGTGCGCATAAAAATTGAGGAATTGATGATATGTGAATGTACAATCATGTAATTGATATAAATGTTATGAAATTTTAATCATTAGATATATTTATTTGTAAAAAAAAGGTCAAAATTTGAGTGTGTGCCCAAAAACCATTTGATTTAATTGATGGTCAATTGAAGCACTCAAATGCTTTATGATTGCGAAATGTGTATAAAATGTTTGTGCAATCATTAGGGATATGCTTAATTGCATTGCCAATTGAGGTAAATTTGTGGGTGTATATCCATGCTCAATTGTAAAGATTTTTTGTATATTGTCATGGTAATGATTGATCAATGTGATGAACATGGCAAAGATGCATGCATTAATGTATATGTAATGGAATTCAAAATTCACTTTGATGCATGGTCATGCAAACCAAAATGACAAATCTAAATGGGTTTGGATGATTAAAGATAGTAGATATGAGCAACTTATGCTGTAATGATTTGCAATTGATTTTAGAATCGCTAAGAGAGGATTTATAAAAACAATTAATAAATTGCATCAATTTTGAATTAAAACTCGAGTTTTTTTGCATACGTGGTACATGGATTCCAATTAGACGTATGCATTCAAAAATTCATGTAATTAAAGCAAAGAAAATGAGAGTTTGTGTTATAATGTCCATAAAATAATACGTATTTTTGAATGTGTGTAATCTTGAGTTGCATTGAATAAGACAATGGTAAATTTTTCACAAGTAAGAAATTGAAGAATATCTCACTGTTTCACACTTGTTGGTTATGATGACTCTCAAATCTTTAAACCTTTACTTGCCATAAGAACAAGTCTCAAGAGCATTTCTCTAAATGTTGTTTGGCAGAAGGGAAACACACACCTTTATTAAAAAAAAAGGACGAGCCTTTCTTTCTCTCGCTACACGATTTCAGACACACTGAACCGTATGTACATGCACAAGTGGTACAACCACTTGCCTTCGGGCTCAAGCGCGCGCACACACACACACACTCTTTGGATCTTTTTTCTGGATCCTCGCCAATGCAGTAGAGACGAAAAATTGTCGAGGATTCAAAAAACAGATCCAGAGAGTGTGTGTGTGTGTACTTGAGTCCGATGGTAAGTGATTGTGTCACTTGTGCATGTACATACGGTTCAATGAGTGTCTCAAATTGTGTAGCGAGAGAAAGACATGCACGTCGTTTTTTTTTTAAATGTGTTGTGTGTTTCCCTTCCACCAAATAGCGTTTGAAAAACTTCTCTTGGGATTTGTTGCTATGGCAAGTAAGGATTTTGGTATTTGAGAGCCACCATAACGAACAAGTGAGAGAGGAGGCTTGGCACATTATTCCTCAATTTTCAATCCCTTGCAAAAAATTTACCATTGTTCTTAATCAATGCAACTTAAGGTTACACACATTCAAAAATACATCAAATTTTATGCATATCATAACATAAATTTTCATTTTCTTTGCTTTACTTACATGAATTTACACGTTTAATTGAAATTCATGTACCACGCATGGCACACACACTCAAATTTTTCTCCTTTTTTGTTTCCAAATAGATACATCCAATGATTTGAATTTCATAACATTCATATCAATTACATGATTATCTATTCACATATCACTAATTCTTCATTTCTATGCATGCACACACTCAAGATTAGGTGCACACTTGAATTTTATGGCACTTTTTTTTTTTCTTTGATGCATTATACTCACATTAATATTTACATACACATGAATTCTTGTTGCAAATCAAGCTTAATCTTGACACACATATCATTTCAAAACAATCAAATTAAGCTCTCAAAGTATGTCAATTGATGTACACATCTAATTTTAGCAATAAATTATCAACATATTGGAATCAAATTAATCACCCAAAAATTGAATGGAGTAGGATAATGCACTTATAATCGATTACATCCAAGTTAGTCTTTGCTCCACGTGTTGATTCCACCTTGCACACACATGTGATTCTTCCAATTTTCTGCTCAAAAATTGACCATTGTATGCCAAAAATCAACCACTCAAATTAATTGATTATGCATGGATTAACACAAAAAACTTGATAAAAGTGTTAATTCCACCTCTTATAAGGGAATTGAACATACGTTACACATCGAATGTTAGCGGTTAGGTTAGCAAAGTTAGTAAAACCTGAGTAAAAGTTAGCATAAAATTAATACAATTAGCATGGAAATGAAGCGACATTAATAACGATTAATGAGAAATTAGTGAAATTGAGGGTTTGGGATATTCATTACTAAAAAATTAGCTCCAAGTATTTGCATACCCAATCAAATTAAAGCGGAATTGAGTTACACATACTAACCGATGAAATTAGTAGAAAAATTACTCTATTCTAAATATCCTCTACTCACTAGCTTAGGTTATCGATCCCCGACAACAGTGCCAAATGTTGGGACTCATCGTACCATCACCTAATCACAACCCAAGACCAACAAAATTATCAATCCGTGGATCGACAACCCGGCTAGAGCTTGGAGGCATGCATCATTGGATGTATTGAATGAGAGGATTCATGAGCATGTTCTTCCAATGCAATAGATTAGCAATGAATCACTAACTTTAATCACACCATAGTCATTAATCAAGCATCACCTACACATAAGCCCACCAAAGTCCCAACTTGCCACATAGACTTGAATCTCAAATCACTCTCTGGGCAAGCACACACTAATTGCATTGGTGTTGGTCTCTCCAATCACCATATGTCAATCAAGGTACTTAATCAAAAGCGACACACACAAGGGTGAACGGTGTTTTAGTTGCAGTAAACCCATTCACACATGAGCAAACAATAGGACATATACTCTAATCACAAGATTAAAAACCCACTCAAAAGCGACACACACAAGGGTGAATGGTGTTCTAGTTGCATTAAACCCATTCACACATGAGCAAACAATAGAGCATATACTCTAATCACACGATTAAGAACCCACTTAATCAACCTAATCATAGATGTTAAATATCACAAATTGAGTACTCATAGAATGATAAGAGTGGTCAATAAGCAAGAAGTCATCACCACACACTCAAATCTAAAATAATGAGAAGGTGAAACTACTTCGTGACATAATGGAATATAGAAGAATTAAGACCAAAGAAGAAAGTAGAGATTTAGAGTGAACACTCAAGAGTGAACTCTCAAGATTAAATACTAAAGAAAGAATCCTCTTTATATAAAATGCGTTCTTATAAATGCTACACCATAAGCCTTTCTACTGTGGGATTAAGTTGAGCCATCTAGCATATACAATTTGGGACTCCCAAATGAGCCCAAGACCTTATAGAATGTGAATAGGTAATATTGTGTACATCCCTAGCTTGGTGCATAATCGATGTAGTATGTGTTAGCTGCTACTAACAAAGGTAGAGAGAGACAAGACATCTGAGAATGAGAGAGAGAGATATTTGGAAAAGGCATCTTCATGTTGATAACAATCTGCTTATACAACTAGTCCCACATAGAAGTGACATGCCAAATCGATAGACCCGAGGTACACAGAATTGCGGTTACTAACTACTGACATTGCCAACTGCTCCTGCACACGAGACCACTAACATGGTCTCCACATGAACATCACCTCCAAGATGCTATGAGAGCATAGATCTTGTGCATCCCCTCAGGGCTAGATCTAGATGTGGATCTAGATCTCGATCGAAAAAACCTACCACTACATGGTCGCAAGGGACACTAATAGGCTGTCTTGAGATGATATTGCACCGTAGAGATGATGTCCGAGCTCTGCTACTTCTATTCATAAAAATGATAAGATTGAGTGCCGCCCTCTGGCTAGGGGAGAAAAACAATGGGCTGCAAGGAAAAATTGCTAGGACTGCAAGCTCTCTCTACCCATTGCACCTCTTATGGCTTCACTCTAGGGACGCCCTATGCTACCCAAAGCCTGCACACACTCACTCTCCCTTGCTGCTCTTGCCCTTACTATATAGGTCCAAGCATCCAACTTGGACAGGCAACCAACCCTCACGACCTGGAATAAATGGAGGAAACAGAGAAAATATGGCGGAAAAGCAGCAGATACCCAGGGAAAAATACTAGCAAGGATGAGAAAAATACTCCCACCTTGGAGGAGCATAATCGCCATGGAATAGAGCCAAACCCCAAGGTTAAACATAGCTAGACACAACCCAACATGAGAATCCAACCTCACATTGGCCAGACACAACCACAAAAAAGTATCTTAGTCTCTTCTTCTCCAAAGCATGACACACATGATTTGCATGATAATGATAAGCATGATGAATTGGATAATAATGATAAGCACGATGATTTGCATGATCAAGATGTGATTACTCACAAGCATGATGATTTGCAGGAAAAAGATGTGATTGTTCACAAGGATGATTGTTTAGTTAATGCTTTTTCTAGTGAAGCTAACCTCATTGCAGATTAGATCAATCATGAAGAACTGATCTTGCCTCTCGAGTCGAGGTCCAAAGAACCCCCACAGGAAGATTCGATCAATCACGAAGAACCGATCTTGGCTCTCGAGCCTAGGTCCAAAGAACCCCCACAGGAAGTATTATGTGTTCAAATAATTAGTCAACACGCATTATTCGAGTATTTCGTTCGTGATGCTTTCCTATATTTTAGTCACCGTCCTTATGTGATCCCATTTCATAGGCATGACATATTGTACGCTAAGCACGATTCGTTGCAATATAAAGAAATACCAAAAGGGGTGCAAAGATTTGGGGCCAATACTCTCTGGGATGGAATTCCGCCACTCCGTGTCGCATGTGCTCTCTCTCTTTCAGTTTAATTGTTATTGAAGTGCTAAAAGTTTGTTCGGCCTATTCTTTTCTATTGACACGTGGTGCCCGTCTTGTGACACAAGACGAGGGTGGCATATATGTGCGCTCCAAAGACCGCTATCAAACCATTTCAAATGCTTGTCGGGGCCAGGAGCATCTTTCACTCTAAAGATAAGTGTAAAACCAAGTGGCAGAGGCTGCACACTCTTTACACAAGAGTATGAGATTATGAGAGACGAATTCCCTACGCTTGCAACAATTTTTGGCAAATGGAGATATCGGAAAGGCATGCCAAAAGATTCCTGACTGACATTTCAAGAAGCATGAATAAGGTTATCGCTTGTTGCCGTTGTCTCACCTCCACCCTTGCGTAGCAGCTCACGTTGTCTCCCCATTGCCCCAACCTCCCTCCCGTTGTCCTTCGTTGCACCCCCCTCGTGCCCTCGCGCCCTCGCGCTCCTACCCCGCCCCCGCATTCGCTGCCTCACTCGCTTCCGCCCCCCGCTCACTGCCCTACCCCTCGCGCCACCCCCGCCCCTCGCTTGCTGCCTCCAACCTCCCCCTGTTTCTTCCTCGTGTAGCCCCCCCCCCCCCCCCCCCCCCCCCCCCCCCCTAGTGCCTTCGGTTTCTGCTGGCACCTCGGCCTTGAGGGCTTGTTCTTCACCGTCGGAGTTCTCTCGGAAGTCATCTGGTTCTCCTCATCCGCAACATTCAAAGCAGTAGACATAGATGAAGGCTCATGCTCTGGCCCAAAGGGACTCTCTAGAAGCCCGCTCGCCCAACCTTGCAGAGCCTACCATCCGACTTGCTCTCTCGCCGAGACAGAGCAAGCGAGCCTAGCCGCAAAGGTGGAGCGTCTCCAAGCGACCTTCGTCATCTGCAAGATCATCGGTACCCGACCTAGCAGAGCAGAGGTGCATAATCACCTCCAGGCCCGTCTTTTAGCAGAGGTGGGCAAGATTCTCGACGTCCAGCTTCTTGGACGTGGCTACTACCAGATAGAGTTTGAGACTCTCGAGATGGCCTCCAAGGTCATTGCGATGAGCCCCCTCGCCATCCGAGTAGTTTGGACTCACTTCAATAGTGGCGCCATGGTTTTGATCCAACTACCGACGTTCTTGTCGAGGAGGCAGACCTTCCTATCTCAGTCTGCCTCCCCGGTTTGATGAGGGAGTACCTTCCGCTCCTTTCCAGGATAGGCTCAGAGATTGGGATTGTCCTGGAGACACCTCGCATGGCAACCTCTGTAGGTGCCAAGGCAGTTGGCATTCAGGTTCTAAACACCCACACCCTCCCGAAGATCATCCTACTACCTCGAGTGAGTGGTGGTTGGTTCCACCAGAGCATGGAGTATTCGGGCCTCCAGGATTAATGTTTCATTTGTCGTCAAATGGGCCATCTTGCGAAGGCATGTCCATGGAGAAGGCCCCGCCCTTCACCTCAGGCTCTACCCCAGCCTCCAAAGGGCTGGCCAGTAACAGCAGACACAGTCACATGATACTCGGGCAGATTCACCTCCAAGTCTAGGACTCAGGCAGAGAAGGACTAGCAGCAGGTTCATAGTTGGCGTGGAAAGAGGCCACCACGTCAGCCTGGCCCTCAGGGTGGTCGCTAGGCTTCAGGCCAGCAATAGTGGATTCCCACAGGAAACCGTTTTGACCCTCTTCAACAAGACGAGGTCCCAGCTCCACCCTCCATCTCAACCTCACCTTCGGCAACCCCTCCCCCCCCCCCCCCAACACCTCCATCTCACACTAACCCCCCTGCTTCTACATCACCTCCCGCTCCTACCTCGGGGGCAAGACCTTCCTCGGCTACTAAGAGATCTCTTGGCAGTGCTTTTGCCATGAGTCGCTTGGCGAGAGAGAGACAGCCTTTCTTGCGAACCCCCGTTCTGGTGCAACAGTCTCCCTTTGCAGCAGTTTCTCGTGGACTAACGACCTTCGACGTTTGTCGTAGGTGGGACTTCTATCACAAACTGATGATGTGGCAAGACACCCGTCAAATGCGCCGAGACAGGCTGACGTGGTAGCCAACGGAAAATCCGCTGCAATTCGCGCTGACATGCTGACGTGGCAGGCTGTACGGACAACTGTACAAACGTTCCGCTTTTCACGTTGACAACCATATGGATTTCCAGAAATTCCGATGAGATGCTTTTAGGGCCCTATGCTTTAATTTGTGAGAAACTTCTAAAGTTTCTAAAGCTTTTGATTTTGAGATTTTTGGGGCTCTGCTTTTGGGCATCCCTTGTACCAATAAATAAGTTGGTTGGGTCTCATTACTCTGAGCATCTAGACGCAGAGTCTGAGTGTGAGTCCCCGCCGATTCCCTTGTACTTTTGTACTAAGATTAATATAAAAGAAATACCAAAAGGGACGCCAGTCTTTGGGGCCAATACCTCTGGGCACGGAACTACGCCAAGCCGTGTCGTCTTTGTGAACTGTTTTGAGGTGAATCTCTATTGTGTCGCGGTAGAATCTTGACTTGGGGTGACCAAGTTTGTTATAGTGGTATCAGAGCACGACCAATTTCTCTTTTACCGAGAAATCCGATCCTTTTCTCGCGACACTTATGGATTCCAAAAAGAATCAGTCAACTTCTTTTGCATTTGCTAATGCGGGAGGAGATCACGAAGAAGATTTTGATGAACAAACAGAGGAAGAGTACGGGCCACCTCGGGCTATTCAGTACGAACTCAAAGAGATGGAACGTCAACAGCACGATGACGAGTGCACAAAGCAAATGATTAAAATTGTGAAGGATCCGCAATTTGCAAAAATTGTCTCAGCGATCCATCGCAGAAGTGCACACCAAGTGGCAGAAAGCCACAGAACCACCCATCAAACCGGCAATCAAGAAACCTCCTTCTCTGAGGAGGTTTACAGAGCAAGAATTACAAGAGGTGGTTGAGACACAGATCAGCCCAACTTTTGGAGGCAAACAACAAATCCAAAAAGCAAGAGAAAAAGCACAAGAAAGAGACTGACTTCCCGGGTTATTTGAGTCGTCAATCTTCTTTTGCATCGGCAAGAAAGTAGAAGAAGCCTGTACGATTTGAAGGACTACCCAGTTCTTCTTCTGACTCTTCTTCTAGCTCTTTTGACTAAAGCGAGGACAAAAGAGGCAAAAAGCGAAGCAAAAAGCAAAGCTTCGAAAAGGGCAAGAAAAAGGCAAAGAAACCCAGATTTCACCCGCTTTTTGACAGTTCTACAGAGGAGTCATCCTCAGACAGTTCGGACTCCGACGATCACATGTTTTATGCAAAGAAGTATCAAAGTCGACGATACGGAAGCGTAGTGACCAAGGGAGTGAGCACGAGAGAGAGAGAGAGAGAGAGAGAGAGAGAGAGAGAGAGAGAGAGAGAGTCTCCTGAACCAATCAATCTTTGCAATGAATAACTGAATGTGTATACAATGGAGGCAAGGGGTTGCTTATATAGCAATCCCAGTAAATTGCCCTACCCAAGACTTTGACAAATAAGTAAAATAAATACCTATAAGCCAAACTAAATAATGGGATCACATTGAGCAATTCACTTGAGATGCTTAAACTTTAACACCCTCTCTGCAGCTCATAGTGGACATCAATAGTGAGACCAAGTTGATGAAGAAGCTACCATGGACACCGTAGAAGTGGCCACCAACTGGCACCTCGCTCTCCTAACTTTGTACCTGAAAGTAATGCCATCTTGAGCATCGGTTGCCTTTGTAGAAACTTTGCACGAGTCCACACTACGTCCAATAATCCCCATTCGTGAATTGTGAACACACCACGTCCAAAATATAAAATATATATACCTAGATGAATCCAAGATAAGGCCAAATTCACCCTTAAAGGAAAGTGCAAGGTATAGACCCGTGGTAGTCACCCACAAGACAATATAACCATCATCTCCATCATGCATAGTATTGACTAAATACCACCACATCCCCACAAATGTCGTGAGTGCCCAATAGTGGGTGTAGAACTAGGTACTAGCATATGCTCCCAAACACCACACACACCACACGCACACGCACTAGGTACTAACATATGCTCCCAAACACAAAGTTCAACGTACTGAGTTTCTGTCATGACTCTGGAGATCAAGGGCAGACTCAGCCATAATGAAGCCTAGCACTCAAAGATGCATTAAATCGAAAAAATTAGCACAAAAATGAGGTAGTTGATAGGGCATACGCACCACAAAAGATAGAAAGAATTAGCACAATATCAATTGGTCGTAACTCGAACGAAAATATAAAACTCCAAGATAATGAACTATTGGAACACATCCTATCCATAATCCGACCAACAATGAATTGGCTAGCCCATCCATAGTGTGTTAGACGACTGATTGGTTCCCTCCCAGATGCATGTGCATTGAACTCCGACCTGCGGGTCCAAACACCAATAACTTCAACTCCAACACAAGGGTCCAAATTAATTATAGGGAGCATTGCTTGCCCCTCTCTACCACTCACAAGCCTCTCTCTTGCTGAAGCTAGTGGTGACACCTGTCATTTGACTAGAAATCTTACGTTGAGGCCACTGTGGCCACCGCCACGTGTGCCATACCGATCTCCTCTGTCAAACCTTTATTACCCTAATCTCTATCCAGATTGCCTCTGTCCTTGTCTATCTGTGAGTTCCTGCTTTTGCCTTTGGCTTCAAACTCTCAAGCCAAACAAAGCGTCGAATCACAATCATAACTGTGGTCGTACCTCTCGGGTACGGAGGCCGCTAACTGAGTACTGGTACTATCATCCTTGTCCAACTGACCTTTGTCGCTGTCCTCTAGCGAACTCCTCCTCCATTTGCTTTTGACTTCACAAACTCGAGCCAAACAAATTGTCCGGTTCCTTGAGAACTGTGGCGTTGCATAGGCCGCTAAATGGATGGTTGACGATCCGTTATCCATAGTTTTTGGTCGGCTTTTCTGGCCTCTTTTGCTGCTCCCTACTACTTCAAAACCGCTCCCAAGCCGCTCCGGGGTTTCGCTTCCATCTCCGCCTCTTCCGAGCCGCCGTGTAGCACTTCAATGGTGGTTGCAGAATGTGCACCAAGCAGGCTCCTAAACACATTAGGACGCCAAAGTCTCCCCCTCCAAGCCACCTGTACAAAACTCCACCAAGCCGTTTCGCCAAAACTTTAACACCCTCTCTCTAGCTTAAGTACCTTCTCAAAAGCCTCCACCCGCCATTCTCTATTCTATGCCCATAGCCCACAATGTTTTAAAACGCTAGGCTCATTGCTAAGAGAGGGGTCACTGTTGTAGTGCATTTCAAAACGCAAGGGAGGGAACTGGGCGGGGTTGTCGACAGTAAGCGTTTCAAAACGCAGGGACAGTGTGGGACTATCGTCGCTAAGGTTGACCGTTGGCCTAGCCTTTCAAAATGCTGACCGCATCACAGACTGAACCTGCGGGCAGCAATAGAGAGGTGCGTTCTGAGATGCTCGGCGTCGAAGGGCAAGATGGTGTGGCCAATTGGCTGCCGGGAGCAGAAACGCTAGCGACACAAGGGGTCTTTTGGTGCATCCGACGGTGCCGTTTCAAAACGCTCGCAGATAGAGGGGTTCCACGTGAGGCCAAAATGCTAAGGTGCCGTCAATTGAAGTTCTTCTCCTCTCTTCATGGTGCCGGCTCCTCCACCAAGGGCTTCAAGCGACACGAAGCTCCACCAAGAGCTCTGATACCATGTCAAAGTCGATGATGCGAAAGCGTAGAGACCAAGGGGAGTGAGCACGAGAGAGAGAGAGAGAGAGAGAGAGAGAGAGAGAGAGAGAGAGAGAGAGTCTCTTGAACCAATCAACCTTGGCAATGAATAATTGAATGTGTATACAATGGAGGCAAATAAGTAAAATAAATACCTAAAAGCCAAACTAAATAATGGGATCGCATTGGGCAGTTCACTTGAGATGCCTAAACTTTAACAAGAAGAAGCATTTTTACATAGCCAACCAATATGGCTTTCTCGAAAACAAAAGGAAGAAAGTAAAAGAATTCAAAGAAGGTGGACAGTCGATTAAATTTGAATCATTTCTTGGGTTCCGAGATGCTCCGAGGGCTTCGGCCTAATTCAACAGTTTGACATAGCTTTCTCTGGAGGGCATTACTCAGAGCACTCCAAGATTAGGAGGGCTACATCTTTCTTCAAAGGAAATGCTCAAACATGGTGGTCCACCCTTCTTCTGAGGAAGGAAGCTCCAGTTAAATGGTTGAGATTCAAAAGGCTCTTTATTTCTTCTTGGCTGACTCAGGAGTATGAACGAGATATATGAACCGCTTGGAATCATCTTCGGATGACCAAGGGAGATTTTTTGGACGCTTATTGCGAGAAATTTTGGATCTCTTTTCTACCAACCTCTTCATTTAAGGTCTCTTTTAAGGAACAGATTGAGCGGTTTTGCTGCGGACTCCCTACACAGATCCGAGACTAGTGCTTAGAACAAAAGTCGAAATCTATTCAAGAATTGATGGGTCATGCAAAATGGGGTTTTGCGATACATTCGAAAAATTCGACCTACCCCACTAATGAGATCTTGACTCAGAGATCCCAACAGACCTCTCACAATGAAAGTAGAAAGAAAAAGAGTTTCCAAGAAGAGAAAGACAAGGATACATGACCCCGGCTCACTCTTCGAGAGAGGGCCAGTTACATCAAAGAAGGGAAGTGTTTTGGATGCGGGGAACATGGGCACATCTCCGCGAAGTGTCCCAAAAAGGCACAGCAAGAACAACATGAAGGCAGGGCAAAGAGTTCGAGAGCAACAAAGGAATGTGGCAGAAAAGGCAAGATGAAAGCAGGACTCATTCTAGATTGCATGGGTACTGACCCAAGCATGATTGATGAAAGTACAGAACTTTGCCGAGCTTGGGACAAAGTGAAAGATCAAGAAGCCCTGATTTTCTTTGATGGAGGAGCCAAGGCCAACTTCATTTCACTTGAATTGGTGGCACGGCTCGAGATTACACATGTACGATGGAACCACCAGCAGAGGCCGTTCTAGCGGCACCCGGACGGGACATAGCCATTACACGTCATTGACAAATCTGTATCACTCAAGGAAAGAAGCACGTAACCCTAGTCCACTTGGGCGTGTCGATTCCTAATTGTGTTTTTGAAGAGTGACACAAAACCCAAGAAAGAAGGGCTTGTTTGGCCTCCCCTCGTTCCTCTTTTCACTCATTGAGAGCGGACCATTCACTTAGCGGCCGGCCAGTCGAGTGAGGTAGGAAAAAGCACCTTGGTGTGAGCGCAAGGCCACCAAGGGGTGTGCCCGCAGGGAAGAGTCGAGCTCGGGTAAGAGAAAAGCCTTCTCTAACACAGATTGCAAGCTAAAGAAAGACCTCAAGAACCCAACAACCACAAGAACCCAAGTTCCTCGTGAACTTAAGTACCCAAGATCTCAGTGTATGGTCATCATCCGAAGCCGAATGGATACTTTGCATGAACGTGATGAGCATGGAGGTGGTGAAGAAGAATTTTCCCCACCAGGAGGTTTTTCCGACCTTCCCCTTCCCCATCTACGCCACAGTTTGCACCGAATCCTATGGAGGCTTTGGTCAAGTCGATGATAGACATGATGCTACAACAAGAGGCGCAGCATGCCACCTTTGATCGTGAGCGCGAGCAAGCGTGCTTGGCGGCCGAAGAACGAAGGGTAGCCTTGGAGATGAGCGTGAGCAAGCGCGCATGGCGGCCGAAGAAAGACGAGCGACCTTGGAATTAGAACGTGAGGCACAGAGAGACCAACGCATGCAAGAGTTGGTCCTACAAGTCCTCACCTCGAAGTCCGAGCCACTCAAAGAATCATCACGTAGCACAAGTCGAGAAGCGGATTCGAACAACCCCGTCACTGAAAAGTTGACATTCAGTAAGTATGACGGTAAGATGGATGCTAATTTTATTCATTCTTGGTTACATCAATTTAATGCTTATTTTGCAACAACTAAGAAGACAGGGAATAGAAAAGTTTTGACGACATCCATGTATCTTGCTAGTGATGCCATTAATTGGTATCAAGCGTGGCAAGAGGAGCAATCGGCCACGCACCTAGAGGAAGCCAAGGAAGGCGTGCCCCTTTCTTTCAATTGGGCCAACTTCTAAGACAAGCTCAACGTTGCAAACCTTCATGAAGTTCAAGTATCGCACGACCCACGCATCAGAGTGGGCCAACGAAGAGTCTTTTCCAGGATTCCAGACGTTGTTGACGCTCTCCCTCGACGCCATACAATTCGGTACCAGTACCTCGCTTTAAAAAGGACGGGATGTCATGTGCACATCTAACTCTATGTGCATGTGGACAAGCTACTTCAGGTCCAGGGTTCAGGTCAGCTTAGGAAGTGTTATGGCACCTTTGTGAGCCTGTGCGCAGGCCGTGCATGTCCAAGCACTTAGAGTAGTTGCATATCCTCTAGTTGCACACAGCATGATCATCAACATGACACTCAGTAACCATCATGAGCATTTTATAGTGCACAGAACCCATTTCCCCTATTTATCCATTTTTCACTTATTATTAATAAGTGACTTTGTTGTGAAACTACGTAGGGAAAATTTGCTAATTTAATATAAAAGACGCCTAGCAGTCACTCAATAGAAGCAGAAGAAACCAAGAGAGCACAGGCAGACTCTGCAGCAGGCCCTCTAGTGTTTCTCCTCAACAAGAACCTCAGCAAGACCAACGTTTTCATCAAGCACCTTCGGCCCTAGTGCCAGGAATTTCAGCATTCAGTGTTTGCAGATCAGCCAACCAGCATTTTCTATCATCCTACTCCAACGTTTTCAGCAGACTGAGCTAGCCAGCAGCAGCGTTTTTCAGCAGCCTGTATTCAGTCAGACAGTCCAACGTTTTCAGCCTCTGAAGACAGCGTTTTCCGCCAGCAGTTATCAGCGTCGTCGTCGTCGCCGTCGTCACTGACTTAGACCATCATTGCATCGTAGTATCAAGAACTTGCATCAGCACCTTTGTACCAGATTTGTGCAATCAATAGCATAGACTTCTCTCGCCACCGAGAGAGGGGCCCTTGCACAAGGGTTTGACAACAGTCTGGTGTCGTATTCTTCTCTCTATCTCTCTCTCAGTCTCAGCACCTTCATTCACAGTGTCATTCACTTTGTTTGTGATCATTTGCACTCTTTTGTTTTGTTTTGTTTTTGGAGTCGGGTAGGGCACGCCCGACCGCTCCCCTTATACACCAAAAAAGTATACAAGAAGAACAACCAGGACTATGCACCCAGAAACCGAAGGCAGATGCTGTTGTCACTAGTTTCCTCTGGACTACGAGAGGCTAGAATTATCTACACTCTTAGGGCCATGACTAATCCCTTGAGAGACCCATTTCGCCAACTTGATTTGGACGTGACAGCCACCAAGTACTCCTGTATTTTAGTTAACATCGTTATGTGATCCCTTTTCCTACGCATGACATATTGTATGTTGAGCATGTTTCTCTCATGGATGAGCACGAATGTATGCGGATTGTTCATGAAAAGCTGAAAAGTTTGTATGTAAGGAAGTCACATTCCATGTCTCTTCCTTGGCATGACACAGTTTCCGAACGAGCACATGATAGTATGAGCACCAAGCATGCGCATTTCTATTGTGATTTGCCACAATTGATTGATTTCGATCAAACAGAAAAGATTTGATCTCATTGTTTGCATGTGTTTGATGAATGGGTTGTCATTCCGTCTCTATGTTCATCTAAATTGCCTACACAATCTTTAGAGAAGACAATATTTTTTTCCTTCACTTTACACGGAATGGGTATGTTCATGGTTTTGTGTTGGAAATGGTTTCAGGAATTTTCAGCCATGGAGATTCTTGAAGACGAAAGAAGCAGGTCTCTAGACGAAATTGAAGCAAGGAAGGAGCCACAGAAGACTTTGTGTCGCTTTCGGCGCGGCCCAAAGAAGCAAGCGTTGCAGACCTTTATGAAGTTCAAGTACCGCACGACCCACACATCAGAGTGGGCCGGCGAAGAGTCCCTTCAAGGATTCCGGATGCTATTGGCGATCTCCCTCGACGCCATATAGTTTGGTACCAGTACCTCACTTTGTGTCGCTTTCGGCGCGGCCCAAAGAAGCAAGCGTTGCAGACCTTTATGAAGTTCAAGTACCGCACGACCCACACATCAGAGTGGGCCGGCGAAGAGTCCCTTCAAGGATTCCGGATGCTATTGGCGATCTCCCTCGACGCCATATAGTTTGGTACCAGTACCTCACTTTGAAAAGGAAGGGATGTCACGTGACACATCCAACCCTATGTGTCCTTGGACAAGCTACACCACAACAGGGTTCAATCAGTCCAGTCAAGTCTAGATTAGTAGTGATCTGGCACTTTTGTGAGTCTATTCGTGGACCGTGCATGCCCAGTCACTTAGTATAGATGCATATCCTCCGGTTGCACACAGCATGATCATCAGTATTCCCTTCAGAATCCATCAGATTCAGTCAGGGGAATTTTCCAATGTATTTAGCCTATTTTCCTATTTTTGGTTATTTTCACTTATTATTTTTAAGTGACTTTCCAACAAAAGTAGGTAGCGCAATTTTGCTAAGTTAATATATAAGCAAACCCAAGTTAGCACTTAATGGCAGAAGAGGCAGTATGAGCTTCCCGCTCAACAAGCAACTTCTCAGCAGTACCTCTAGCACTTGACGTTTTTGGAGCTTCCAGCCTCGCCATACCCTCAAAACCCCCTAGCGTTTTTGGATACAGATATCAGCCCAGCGTTTTCTCTTGCAGTTACTGCCGGCAACACCAGATCCCCAGCGTCCCCCCCCTTGCATCATCACCATCGCCATCAGCCAGGTAGCGTTTTTGTTTCCCTCATCAGTACCAAGATTCCAAGGCGTTTTCAGCCCATGCTTGATCGCCCTCATCCCCCAAGCCTTCTAGCGTTTGCAGATCTACCCGGTTCACAGCTGAAGTGCCAAGTGACCTAGCGTTTTTACTTACGCTCAGCCCTGCAGCAGCGTTTTTTAGTTTCAGCCCCAACCTCCCGCAGATACACAGCGTTTTCAGCATTAGACATAGTAGCAGAGTCACCCCTTGAAGCATTGCCAAGATCCACCATTTTCAGCCTTAAAACGCAGCCAAAACAGTCATTTTCAGCCACCGAAACAGTCCCGAAATTTGGCAGATAGAAGACCACAGATTTCAGCCATCAAGTCATCGTCGTCATCACCGTCGTCGGCGGCGGCATAGTCCAAGTTGCAGAAGTCCATTGCATACGCATTGTACCACTTTGCGCAATCAAAATTAGACCACTCTCGCCAACGAGAGTGGGGCCTTCAGGGGAGGGTTTTACAACCTCTCGGGTGTCGTATCTCTTCTCTCTCCTTCTCTCAGTCTCATTCACTTGCACGCACAATATCCACTCACTTTGTTCGTGATCATAGCACTCTCCATAAAGACGGAAGGCTCTCTCCTTCCCTAAGAACTAAAAGGAACCTTGAGCAAATAAAGATCACTAATCTTGAGAAAATACAACATTCATTCCGCTGCACCTAACATTCAAACAATACCAAAAGAGTATTTCTCACTTCTCCACTCGGGAGTAAAATCACCAATCAATGAAACCAATATTAAAACCAAAGTCAAACATTTCAAATTGGCACCAAAACAGGTTCAAAGCAGATACCATCCATTTCAAACAAATTTCAAACAAGATCACCAAACAAGTTCTCAAACAGAAGTCAAACTTAAAAAGCAATCTCGACATCAGTCGAGCTCGAAAAGTCGACTAACTTTCCATCCTGGAACCTGCACCAAAAATTAGGGTTAGGTTCATTCCATAAGGTCATAGCCGAGCACAACATGGACAGACGGTGTTTCTTTGGCGGCGATGGTAGTCCCAAGATAGCAATCGTACTGGACCTCCAAGGTCATCTGCTCGTGAAGAAACATCTACTGGGAGATGTCGAGAAACTTCAAGTTATAATCTGCTAGGGTTTCCATAGCAAGCATTTTAGGATACTCCACTCTGCCAGAAGTTGCACTCCGAAGGAAGATGTCAGAAACCATATAACTTCGGGCAAAATTTTTCTTGAAAGCTTGCCAAGTACTTGGAGTATGCTGCTTGGTAGCTGTAGACATCTGTATGGTACTGTCTTGGAGAAAAACAGCGGCTCGAAACAAATCTTGGATCCTTCTCTTGCAAGTGATCTTAATGGCTTATGCCCTGTAAGACATGAGCGGTGAAGACGGGAGCGCACCCGATGCGCGATGAAGTAAGGGTGGGAGTTAAGGATGGGAGTGGCTAATGAGTCAGGGTTGGAGGGCAAAGATACCTCGAATAAATTCCTCCGTCTGCTCTTTTGTGGGACCGGTATACTTTCAAAAAGCACACGCCTGATACTCTGATACCACTGTCACAAGACGAGCACCACGTGCCAATAGAAAAGAACAGAGTGAACAGACTTTTAGCACTTCAATAACTACTTAACTGAGAGAGAGACACACGACACGGAGTGGCGGAATTCCACCGCAGAGACTGTCACAAGATGGGCAACACGTGCCAATAGAAAAGAACAAAGTGAACAGACTTTTAGCACTTCAATAACAACTTAACTGAGAGAGAGAGAGAGAGAGACGACACGCGACATGGAGTGGCGGAATTCTACCCCAAAGAGTATTGGCCCCAAACATTGGCACCCCTTTTCGTATTTCTTTATAGGAAAAATTACCAAAATACCCCTCTAATTTGAGGAAATTCCCAAAATACCCCTCAAATTTCAAAAATTCCCAAAATACCCTTGTATCTATTTTGGTTGGATTGTTCAAGATTTTCTAATCTTCATTCGTTTTTGACAATTGAGATCCGTTTTTGAGTGCTCAGCATCTAATTTGTCACCAGTTACCATCGCAAAAAAGACAATTATGTCTAAAAATAAGGAAGCAATTCATCTCCAAAGTCTATGTAACCAACATCTTGTACGATACACAATCACTCTTCTTGAGAAGACCTATAAAAAAATTTATTTTTCGAGAAATTTACTCACAACAAGGGGCATTTTGGAAAATTTGAAGGGCATTTTGGGAATTTATGACAAAATATCAGGGGTATTTTGAAAATTTCCTCAAATCAGAGGGTATTTTGGTAATTTTCCCTTCTTTATATTGCATCAACACAGTACAAGCCAGTACTCCAGACTCTGCACCTTCTCCAGGAAGCATGCTAGAGAATGAGCCCAAACCTCATATTTAAAGGCTCTAGGCCCCAAAAGCAGTTTCAGTAAAAAGCCTTCAAACTCAAAAGCTTCTGGTCCAAAAGTAATGCGAAAAAGCTACCAGTGTAATTTACGGAAATCCGTACAACTTGCCGCTTCATCAGTCAGTCCAAAACGCGGAATTTTGTACAGCTTGCCACGTCATCATGCCAGCGTAATTTTCGGAAATCTGTTGTTGCTTCTTCTAGTGCTTCTGCTTCTTCTAGGGTTTAGGCCCCTCAGCCGATAGCTCTGTTCTTCAGTAGGTCGACATGTCAGCAGTTTGTTACATCTCCCCTTCTTGAAAGAGAGTAATCGTCCGCGATTACAGCATATCTGCAAAACAACTCAAGTTAACTCAAAAAATAAAGAAATTCCGAGGGTCATTCCGAGGGACATTCACTTTGCTCTTTTTGTTAAGGAGTTAGCTTCTCCTTTCGGCTCTTTTTATCAAGGAGTTAGCTTCTCCTTTCATCCAAATCGGAACTCTTGATATTCCGGCGTAGTAAAATTAGCCACCACACCCAGACCGTACTGATCTTCCACGGGTGTCTTGATGCACTAAGATTACATACCCAGGCAATCTCATCCAATTAGGAATATTCAGTAGTTGGCACATCACAATGCAACACAAATGCTCACATATGCATGTTACAAGACATAGAAACATAAAGTCGCCGATGAACTCTCCTCCCGCATAACCTAACAAGGTCCGGGCCGAGAGATATTCAACGACTCCCTCATCACTCCTCCCGCATAACCTAAAAAGGTCCGGGCCGGGAGATATAGAGGCCTTTTACAACCAAACGCCCCCCAGACCGCAGCCTGCATCGTTTGGAGGTGCTGAGAGTAACCACTGCTCAGACTTCTTAATACTCCTCCGGCATAACCATCCAAGTCCGGACCGAGGGTCACAACAACAATTACTTTACAAGCATACAACCAAACGCTCTCCAGGCATCAGCCTGCGTCGTTCGGAGGTTTTCTAACATACAACGAAACGCTTCCCAGGCATCGGCCTGCGTCGTTCCGAGGTTCAAACAATACCAAAACGGTATTTCTCACTTCTCCACCCGGGAGTAAAATCACCAATCAATGAAACCAGTATTAAAACCAGAGTCAAACATTTCAAATCGGCACCAAAACACGTTCAAAACAGATACCATCCATTTCAAACAAACTTCAAACAAGATCACCAAACAAGTTCTCAAACAAAAGTCAAACTTAAAAAGAAATCTCGACATCAGTCGAGCTCCAAAAGTCGATTAACTTTTCATCCTAGAACCTACACCAAAAATTAGGGTTAGGTTTATTCCATAAGGTCGTAGCCGAGCACAGCATGGTTCATCAGCTCTTGGACAGACAGTGTTTCTTTGGCGGCGATGGTAGTCCCAAGATAGCAATCGTACTGGACCTCCAAGATCATCTGCTCGTGAAGAGACATCTACTGGGAGATGTCAAGAAACTTCAAGTTATAATCTACTAGGGTTTCCATGGCAAGCATTTCAGGATATCCCAATCTCCCAGAAGTTGCACTCCGAAGGAAGATATCAGAAACCATATAACTTCGGGCAAAATTTTTCTTGAAAGCTTGTCAAGTACTTGGAGTATGCTGCTTGGCAGCGTAGACATCTGCATGGTACTGTCTTTGAGAAAAACAGCAGCTCGAAACAAATCCTGGATCCTTCTCTTGCAAGTGATCTTAATGGCATATGCCCTGTAAGACATGAGCGGTGAAGACGGGAGCGCGCCCGATGCGCGATGAAGTAAGGGTGGGAGTGGCTAATGAGTCAGGGTTGGAGGGCGAAGATACCTCGAATAAATTCCTTTGTCTGCTCTTTTGTGGGACTAGTATGCTTTCAGAAAAGCACACGCCTGATGCTCTGATACCACTGTCACAAGACGGGCACCACGTGCCAATAGAAAAGAACACACTGAACAGATTTTTAGCACTTCAATAACAACTTAACTAAGAGAGAGAGAGAGGCGACGTGCGACACGGAGTGGCGGAATTCCACCCCATAGAGTATTGGCCCCAAACCTTTGCGCCCCTTTCGGTATTTCTTTATATTGCATCAACAGAGTACAAGCTGGTACTCCAGACTCTGTACCTTCTCCAGGAAGCATGCTAGAGAATGAGCCCTAACCTCATATTTAAAGGCCCTGGTCCCAAAAGCAGTTTACAGTAAAAAGCCTTCAAACTCAAAAGCTTCTAGTTTAAAAGCAATGCCAAAAAGCTGTCATCGTAATTCACGGAAATCCGTACAGCCTGCCGCGTCATCAGTCAGCGCAAAACGCGAAATTCCGTACAGCTTGCCACGTCATCATGCCAGCGCAATGTTCGAAATCTGCCGTTGCTTCTTCTGTTGCTTCTGCTTCATCTAAGGTTTAGGTTCCTCGGCCGGTAGCTCCGTTCTTCAGTAGGTTGACACATCAAAAGTTTGTTACAGAGGACATGGCTGATCAGTACGCCACAGATCCAGATTTTTCTAATGTATTCACTCGAATACATAATGGGGAGGTAGTAGCGGGGTATTCCATACGGGATGGCTACTTGATGAAGACAACGATGTTGTGCGTTACACAATCGTTGAGGGAAAAGGTTCTACCTGAATGCCATTGTCCACCTTTTACGAGTCACTGCGGCATTGACACCAACAGGCTCTGTACCAATTTTCACCAAACTCTGATCTTGAAGTACATGGGGGGGAGAGGTGGGACAGGATGGCAGGCTGAGGGCAACACATGGGACCTGGCCTACGGACGTTGGTTGTAATGAAAGGCCCCTTGAAAGGTGTGGAGCGTTACTTCTTTTGGCCGAGACTCAAGAAGGATGTGGAAGACTTTGTACGCAGTTGCTTGGTATGTCAGAAGGTCAAGTTTGACAGGCATAAAGCACAGGGATTATTACAACCTTTACTCGTTTCCACCCGCCCATGGGAAAGTATTACTATGGATTTTATTTTTTATCTCCCGAAGACACAAAGTGGGCATGATGGCATTTGGACTGTCATCGACAGATTTAGCAAGCAAGCTCACTTCATTCCAGTCAAGCCGGATCATTTAGCGAGACTATTCATTTCACAGATTTTCAAATTACGTGGCATGCTTGAGACAATAGTCTCTGACAGAGATCCCCGATTCACGAGTTTGTTTTGGAAGGCTATTTCGGAGAACACTGACACACAATTGCAGTTCTCTTCATCTTTCCACCCGCAGACAGATGGGCAATTTGAGATTGCAAATTAAGTCGTACTGGATTTATTGAA
This sequence comes from Adiantum capillus-veneris, assembly GCF_014529385.1. Taxonomy (NCBI): domain Eukaryota; kingdom Viridiplantae; phylum Streptophyta; class Polypodiopsida; order Polypodiales; family Pteridaceae; genus Adiantum; species Adiantum capillus-veneris. Next base: position 150,707,563 of record NC_140948.1, read on the forward strand.
GTCTTGACATTTCTGATCAGAAGACTCAATGGGAAAAGAATTTGCCCTTGGCAGAATTTGCCTACAATAACACAATCCACTCTTCGACGGGCAAGGCGCCATTTGAGATTATTGAAGGTGCTACGAAGGTTCCACCCTTCCTTAGCACGAAACACCAGTATATGAGGGACTTAGACACTGCTCTTGCCAAGGTCCGAGACGCTTTAGCGAAATCTCAGGAAAGACACACAAAGGCAACAGATCAACACCGTCGCGATTTGAAATTAAAGGAAGACGATTGGGTGCTCTTACATTTTGAGAAGACATGCCTAAGAAAGAAAAAGGGAAAGGAGCGGCTTTTTCCAAAGCTTAGGATGAGATACTATGGCCCTTTCCAGATAACAGCAAAGATAAATGATATTTCAGGTGACACATCCAACCCTATGTGTCCGTGGACAAGCTACAACATAACAGGGTTCCGTCAGTCCGGTCAGTCTAGATTAGATGCATATCCTCTAGTTGCACACAGCATGATCATAAGCATTCCCATCAGAATCTTTCAGGGGAATTTTCTAGTGATTTAGCCTATTTTACCTATTTTTGGGATTTTTCACTTATTAACTTAAGTGACTTTCCAACAAAAGTAGGTAGGGCAATTTGGGTGAGATAATATATAAGCAAACCAAAGCTAGCACTAAATGGCAGAAGAGGCAACAGGAGCCAAGCTCAACAGGCCACTTCTCATCAAGACCTTCGCGGTTTCCCTCACCAAGCAAGAAGAAGCGGAACCTCCCCATTGGCGTTTTATCCAGCAGTTGGTCATCGCCATACCTCCCAGATCCTAGCTTGTTGCATTAGCTTGCCATCGCCAGGAGATCCCAGCCACTAGCGTTTTTGTTCCTCTCAAGCCACTAGCATTTTTGCAGAGGATAACCTTGGCGTTTTTTCCCATCCATCAGCCTAGCATTTTCAGCCTCAACCCACAGCAATTTCAGCAGCAGATAAAGACCAGCAAGATTCACCTAAAGTGCAGCAGATTCAGCCGGTAAAGACCTCAGTTTTCAGCCTTAAGCAACCTCACTTTTCAGCCCTAAACCTGCAGAATTTCAGCGACAAAGACCCACAGAAACAGCCCCAAAAATCAGCGTTTTTGAACCCGCAGCAGATTTCAGCCCATAGCATTTTTGGCACAGCAGTAGAAAGATTGCAGATTTCAGCCCTTAGGTCGGTCTCGTCGTCACCATCGTCATTGCCGACATAGCCTAGACTTGCATCAATCACATGCATCAAGATTGTACCACTTTGTGCAATCAATAGTAGACCACTCTCGCCAACGAGAGTGGGGCCTTCGGAGGAGGGTTTTACAATGTCTCTGGTGTCGTATCTCTCTTCTCTCTCTATCTCTCAGTCTCATACACTTGCACGCACAGTGTTCATTCACTTTGTTCGTGATCATAGCATTCTCTCATTAAGAACGGAAGGCTCTACCTTCCATAAGAACAAAAAGAACCTTGACCACAGTTCGGAGCACTCATTTTGAGCAAACCGCAAACATTCATTCCGCTACACCTAACATGATATCTCCTTTAGACTAAAGCTGCTCGATACTTGGAAGATTCACAATGCTTTTCATGTGAGTCTCTTAAAGCCTTTTAAAGGCGATGTGTCCGATGATGGGGAGCGAGATGAGCAACCCAAACTAGAGGAAAGCGAGGAGATATTGGTTCTAGAACAGATATTGGCACACAAGGATAGAACGATTAAAGATAAAGAGATTAGGCGGTTCTTGGTTAACTTCAAGATCCTACATTGGATGCGAAGTGGATAGAGGAGGAGGACCTAGAAGATACTTCTCAGATATTTGGAACTTTACCTTGAAGCATTCGGTTTAGCATAGTCTACTCCGATAGAACCCCGATTTCAGCATGGGTGAATCTAGTGCAGTGGGCTTGCACAAGAGGGGAGTCGCTTCGCTCCTTTGTCAACGGATTACCCTGATTTTTGAATAGAGTCACTGATGTCTCTTTGGGTTTCAGGGATACTGTTAGGCTAACAATATTCTGTTGTATGACTTTATGAACTTGAATTCCCAAAATGAAACTAATTGATTTGTACTTGACTTGTTTGAGTGCAAGAACTGAAAGACGAAATGACTACAGCATTTTGGTCTTATAAATCTCTATAGACCTGATTGCAATAAGGATTAATTAATCAGGCATCTGTGAGGTCCCGCGACTGGATCTAGATGTGATTACTAAATACGTTGCCGATTAATCATGGTCTGAGATTTGGAATGAATTTGAAGGTGATTTGTCATCTGATGTTTTGTGATGTCAAGTGATGTCATGTGATGTCTGGTGATGTGACTGTCGATTTGTACAAGTGCTAGATGTGTTGTGCCTAGTGCGTCGGTACTAACAGTCAGTGTCTACTAAGACAGTTTATGGCCTCTATCTATTTTGCAGGCGTAATCGAGGGAGATTACAATTCTTTCAAGAGAGAGGTATGTCACAAATCGGTGACATGGCAGGACACCCATGAAATGCACCGACAAGCTGACATGGTAACCAACGGAAAATCCGCCCCTAACATGCTAACGTGGCAGGCCGTATGGAAAGCTGTACGGACGTTCCGCTTTTCACGCTGACAGCCGTATGGATTTTTGGAAATTGCGTTGAGATGCTTTTTCGGCCCTATGCTTTACTTTGTGAGAAACTTCTAAAGTTTCTAAAGCTTTTGATTTTGAGATTTTTGGGGCTCTGCTTTTGGGCATCCAATAAATAAGTTGGTTGGGCCTCATTACTCTGAGCAACTAGACGCAGAGTCTGAGTGTGAGTCCCCGTCGACTCCCTTGTACTTTTGCACCAAGATTAATATAAAAAAAATACCGAAAGGGGCGCCAGTCTTTGGGGCCAATACCTCTGGGCACGGAACTATGCCGACGGGCCGTGTCGTCTTTGTGAACTGTTTTGAAGTGAATCTCTGTTGTCTCACGATAGAATCTTGACTTAGGGTGACCAAGTTTGTTACAACTTCTTTGCCTACGACTTCACACGTTTTCTCGGTGACCCTTCACCAAACTTTGAGGTGGCTTGTTTCAGAGTTCATGTACTGTTCCTTGCAGCTGGAGAGATGGAGGCCCTGGACTCAATGGTTGACTTCTCTTTTCCCCTATGTGACAGGGACCAGTCTGAGTGGACTCTAGACTCAGTGATGGGGTGGCTAAAGGCACATGCCCTCGAATTCTCTCACCACATGGGAGACCTCACGGTTACAAACCTGGTACAGACTCTGTGGCCGTTGGCCAAGTTCTCAGTGACACCTCCAGACTCGGTAAGATGTAGACACATTGTGGTACACTTCTTTGCTGACACAAAGAGCCCGCCATGCTATGTACACATACATGAGGACTCCTGGATAGAGGAGGTTGCCCTGCGCACAACTCGCTCTTCTTGGGCCTGGGCTAGTCACTCTTTGCAGTCACGCCTATCTCGGGGACGGTCGGATGCAGATTATTCTGCATCCAAGCCAGCCTCGAAGATAGCACGGTTAGTTGCTGTTGCAGTATCAGTTCTCCTCGTTCTCCATGAGGATTGTCTCATGGAACATGTAGGGATTAGGTGGGCCCCAGTTTAAGCGCCACAAGCGATTGAGTCAAGAGTTGTAGCGATGCCTTGTGGGCGGAGAGATTGATCTTCTTATGCTGCAAGAGAATCATCTTTGTGAGAGCCACATTAGACGATGTGGTCAGCTTTTGCGTGGGTGATATGAGACATTTTGGTCAGCTGCATTTGGACCTCGTGGTATCCAGGGAGGGGTATGTATGACTATTGAGGACTCTTGGCAGCAGGCCATTGTGGACAGAGATATTGTTGTGCTTGGTAGGGCTCAGTGGATTACTATGCAGGTTCAGGGTTGCCTAAGGGGTTTCCTCAACATCTATGCGCCCAATGTGGCAAGTGTACGTGCAGAGTTTTGGTCTCACATTGTAGAGTCTCTGCCGCACGCAGAGCAATGGTGCATTGGGGGTAACTTCAACATGTTGGAGGACTCCTCTGACACAATTGGAGGTAGCAATGCTACTGGGCACGGAGCTGAGTTGGCAGCTTGGGAGAGGCTATGTACTTTAAGGGTTTCACATGTTTGGCAGCACTCTGCCTTTGTGAGGCCCCCAAGCAGCGCCTTCTCTCGTTTGGACCGCAGAGTGGAAAAGTGAATCTATCTCGGATAGATCGTTTCTACGCTAGTGACCACATATGTGACTTCGGTGGGTCAGTTTGCATTTTGGCTAGGACATCTTTTGCGGACCATGCACTAGTGATCCTCACTATGACAGATAGACAGAGGAGGGGGAGCACGATGCTACGCATCCCTGAGAGGATCTTGTTGAACTCTAAGCTCAGAGAACGAGTGGTGGCTATATGGACAGAGGGCTTTGACACGTAGGACTCTCCTGCTGAGAGAATGGCCTCTGGACTTCCTCAACTTAGTCGTCAGTAGCACCAAAGGTGCCATCGTAGGTAAGGAAAAAGATGCTCTTCCCTCCCTCTTTGAACTTCTTGAGCTTGGACGACCTCTTCCACGCGGCATAGGATTTCCTATGGCCTCTTCTTTTTTATGGTTCAAAAGTTGCACCATCACTTTCTTCAAAAGATGAAGAATTTGAGGAAGATGGAGAAGAGGGTGACCTCTTTCTCGCCTTTTTCTTACCTTGATCTTCTTTATCTGCACCATCACTTTCATAAGAGGAAGAGGATGAAGAAGATGGAGAAGAGTGTGTCCTCTTTTTTCTTCTCTTGCTTTTTGTCATCCCTCTTTGAATTGTGGTGTGGAGAAGTGTGCGATGGTCTTCTCTGTTTTGGAGGTGATGGAGAGCGTTTAGCCCGCCGTCTCCGTGGAGCCATCTCCACCGAGGTAGCAGGAGACTCACCTCTTTCTCGTTCCTTCGGTGAAGGCTCTTGAGTTCTCCTTTGAGAAGGAGATGCGTCATCAAGAAGCAAATTTCTGAGCCCTTCGTATGGATCCGCTCCTTGACAAAACCTGTCTGGGTCTCGTGTATGATGCTCTCTAGAAGTGACTGAATCCTCAAACTCAGAGCCTTGGCTAGAATTTTGTAGGCTGAGTTGAGGATGATGATGGGCCGCCACTGCCGAATCTCATCCAAGGAGCCACCCTCCTTGGGAATGAGGTAGATCAAGCCCTCACTCATGCTGTTAGGCATCTCTTCTATGTGCAAGATGTACTGAAAAGCGCTGCAGAGGTTTGAGCCAAGCAAGTCCCAGTACTCTAAGAAAAAACTGGGTGTCAAACCATCCTCACTGGGACAACTTCCTCGGAGAAGCACTCTAAGAGCCGCATGGAGGTCCTCTAGCTGAAGAGGCAGCTCAATCCTTTGGCGCATCTCCTCAATCACAAGACAAGGCATCTGTGCCCAAACCTGCTCTCTGCATGCATCATGACGCTCTGACTGAGGCTCTGCTGACAGCATGTCCTCTGGCTCTGAAGCAACTGACCCATCAGGCCTCCTTAACTGGCTGACACTCGGGTGCGTATGCCGGGGTCCCACTGTCTGAAAGAACGCCCCAGTCACTCTGTCACCCACCTGGGTCCACTGAGATGCTTGTCAATGAAAAGCAAACTCATGACGCCTCTCCTCTATTCTGGCAAGCTCCTGCAGGCCTACTGCAACTGCTCCTCCATCCAAGGACAAGCAACGCCTCGTCGGAGATGTTGCTCCTTTCCCCTCGCTGCAGCCAGGTGTGTCAGCTCTCTACAGACGTGCACACAGTCAGGTGCTTTTGGCAGGAGGTAGAGAAGACCGTTTCATGCTCACACGTTCAGTCAGGCAGGGTTGTCCTCTTGCCCCCTTCCTCTTTCTATTCTATGCTGAGGCGATGAGCACATTCTTGGTTTCATAGCAGGTTGGTCTACATGGCTTAGCGCTCCCTATTCAGAGCGATGAGCTACGGACTGTTGAGTTTAAAAACGACTCAGCTTTGTACTTGGAGGGCCAGGAGGCCAACCTGCTCTAGAGACATTTTGTTGTGCATTAGGCGCACTGATCAACTGGAGGAAGACAGTGGCTTTCTCGGTTGGCAGTGCTCCTACGCCTGATTGGCTTCCAGGTGAGGGTTTGAGATGGATCCCCCAGGGACTGCAGCTCGATACTTGGGCTGTCAGGTTGACCTGGACTTGTCTCCTGAGTAGCAAATTGCTCCCCTCCTCCTGTCCATCAGAAGGAAATTGTTACATTGGAGTTCGGCACGACTCTCTTTGGCAGGCAAAGTTATAGTGGCCAACCAAGTATTGTTGGCTACTATGTGGTACATTACATCTTGTTGGATCTTTTCGAGCTCCTGCATCAGCCAAGTAGAGAGGCTGATCAAGACTTTCTTTGGTCAGGGCGCGACACTCAAATAGCACAGGCCAAAGTAGCCTGGCAGGTCATCACTCTACCTTGTTCTCAGGGGGGTTGGGGATCATAGACCCAGCACAGTAGAGCAGATCCCTTCTTGGGAAGTTTGTTGTCAGAGGACTGCTTCCAAGGGAGGAGCCCTGGAAGGAGTTTTTGCTTCAGCGGCTTAGAGCTCGAGTACCTCAGGCAGGAGGCCCTTGGAGACCTTCCATCGGATGGATCTTCACAGAGATGTGCAGAGTTGGTCTGAGCAGGAGACTGGAGGATCGTTTTGTTGTGAGCCTGCTTCGCTCTTGGAAGAAGCTCCGGAGAGGCCTGGAGCAGCAACAACCCACCTGCACGAAGGAGCAATTGAGACAACCCCTTGTTTGGAACCCCTAGGTCAGCACTCAGAGAGGCCACTTGGTTGGTAGTAGGCCTCATGTTTCTTGGGGTCCCATGGCAAAGGGTCCAACACACACTCTAGGTGACTGGCTTCAATTCTCACGTTTGCCAGAGGAGTCACAGAGCATCCAACTGCAGGGCATGAGAGGGGTGCAGAGCATGTGTCAGGACATCACAGAGGCAGTACCAGCTGAGTGGCTCACACCTCTAGTATTAGGTGCAACGGAAGAGAATAAGGATTTGCTCGGATCTAGTACTCCGCACACAAACACAAGGGACACTTTACTTCACTTGAAAGAACTGAATTGTATTGAAAGAAAGAGAGAGACAAGAGAGAGAAAAGAGACGACACAGGGATGTCAGGTCCCAACCCTCAAGGGCCCCCTTGCTCTGTTGCCAGAGCAAGTACTTTCTTTATTCTTTCTCAAATGCTACTATAATGATGCTGATGCTAATGGGTACCGATGCTACTGATGTTGGGTACTGGACTCACTATTGGTGCTGGGAACTACTAGGTATTGATAGGTACTGAGAAACTGAGAGGTTCTAGGCTGACAACGATGATGTCGACGACGATGGTCTGTGTCGATGACGATGATGCCGACGACGAATACTGTGGGTTCTATGTCGAAGACGGGGAGGTCGACGACGAGGTCTACGTCGAAGACGATGAAGTCGATGATGAGGTACTAAGAGTCTTTGTCGACGACGGTATTGTGTCAAAGATGGTGAAGTCGACGACGGTTCTGTGTCAAGGACGGTGAAGTCGACGACGGTTCTGTGTCGAAGACGGTGAAGTCGACGACAGTTCTACAACGGTGATGTCGACAACGGGTACTGCTGGTCTATGTGGACGACGATGATGTCGACGAAGACAATGGTGACTGTAACGATGACGACGATGGTGTTGTCGTCAACTCCGGGATCTGTGACAATGGCGACGAAGGTGTCTTCGTCAAGATAAGGATCTACAATGACGATGAAAAAGGTGTCGTCGTCAAGATAGGGACTGTGATGATGATGACGATGTCGATGACGACGATGGTGTTGACGACGACGGCGTCAAGGCTGAAAACTGAAAACGCTAGATGCTCTGCTGGGGATCTCCTATTGTGGCGGTACTCGAGCCTGGATTTGCAACCGCTTCGCCGAGCTAGGGCTGAAATACAAAAATGCTGGCTGATGTAGGCTGAAATTGCAAAACGCTGGCTGAGGTCTGCTGAATTTGAAAACGCTAGGCTGATCTAGTACTAGATGGGGAATTGGTGAGGATTTGCAACCAGAGGATGCGGGTTCTCGTGAGGATAAGGCTGGAAACTAAAAACGTTGGTGGTGGTGGCTGAAAATGCTGATTGCTTGAGGCTGAAAACGCTGGACCGATCTTGAGAAAATGCTGGGACCTGTGGGTACCTGCCCTTATGTGTCCTGCTTCTACTAAGTGCCCAATGGGTTTCTTTTATAGATTGCCTCAACTCTTGAAACACGCTCCTTCAATGTTACTTCTATAGGGTGAGTTCTCATACTTGACATCCCCTGAAGAGAGGGGACGACCATCAATGACTTCTACAGTTGCTGGATTAGACTTCTCCACAAGTGGTATGCCTTGTTCTTTTGCAAATTCTTTGTCCATGAAGCACGCCGTTGCGCCTGAATCTAGTAATGCTTCACAATCCATGTGCCTACCCGACATATGGATCTTGACTGGTAGCATAACACTTGAAGTGGAATCAACCGGAAGAAATTGACCTTTTTTTGCTTGTCTTTTGTCCAACTGGTCGGTCTCTATTGGGGTTGGACGTCCATGTTTTCCGAACACGTTGAAGCCATTGCACCATGAACCTTCATCCTTCTCTTCCTTGGACACTGTTGAACTATGTGCCCATGCTCTCCACAATACATACATAAGCCATTAATGCGTCGCCTTTGCTTCTCGTGGGCTGAGAGAGGTTGAAACCTTGCTGAATCAATTTGCATGGGCTCAATGCTTGATTCATGGCCCTGTTGAGGTGTGTAGCCATTATGTGTCACTTCTGTTTGGGGTCGCAATGGTGCCCCAAGACGCCTCTCTCGTCTCCTCTCAAATAGTCGATTATCACATTCTATTGCTTGAGAGATGAACTCGCTTAGTGTGTAAACCTTTGGCGTAGTGAATAAAAGATCTTTTACGTCATCCTTTGATCCCCACCAAAATTGGCTAATGAAATATTCCTCATGCCAAGTCAGATCACAAGTGAGCTGTTGAAATTCGGATGCATACACGGATGTAGGTCTTGATCCTTGGCGGAGATTTCTAAGTTTGGTTTCAACAACCCTTGCTCTATCAGTATCCCCAAAGGTTGCAGAGAACTCCCGCAAAAAGCTTCAAAGTCATGAAGGAGAGGAGATTCTTTTTCAAGTAAGGAAGCAAACCAAGAGAGAGTCGTACCCGAGAGGAGGGTCCCAATAAGGCCTACTTGAGAGGCATCATCTGGATAACGCTCTCGTTGCATTCGAATGAAGAGACGCACTTGTTGGAGAAAACCTCTAAACTTTGATCTAGTCCCATCAAATTTTTCAGGCATGCTGACCTTCGGCTCCTTATGTTGTTGAGAATAGTTGGATCTTGCAGCTTGTGCTTGATGTGTGCTTGTCTCTTGAAGCTCTTGAATTTGACTTTGAAGATCTTCCAACGCCGGTCCCAAGATTAGGGGGTTTGCCTTGCTTGAAGTTGAGCGTTACTCTCGCGAAGTTCTTGTAACTGAGCTTGGATGCTTTGCAATGAGTTGATGACACCTTACATCGTCAGCTCCATGATGGCTTGAGAAGATTAAGAGATGGTAGTCTTGCCAAACTGTTATGAGCGCCTACAGAGCTAAAAGAGAGTAAGAGGAGACGCTCACAATGTACAAGAACTTGGACTTGATGATAAGCTTAATAATGATTATAAGGCTTAATACTTTATTAAGACAGCTAGATACAAGACTTGGATTACATGACTTGAGTACAAGACAAGGCTTGATTGCAAGGACAAGACTTGAACATAAGAACTAGAAGAGGGATTTCCTCATAGGAGGCTCACAACTGGTGTTGGCAAGACCGAGGGGCTTGTGGCCCAAGACCCCTATTTATACTAGTGCTTGAGGGGGTTACTTGAGGAGGTTAGGACTTTCTAGGTTCTTCTTGAAGAGGTTAGAAACTTCTAGAACCTTCTTGATCCTTCTAGTTCTTCAAGAACCTTCTAGATCCTTCTTTAACTTTCTAGAGCTTTCCAGAAACTTCTAGATTCTTCCGGAACTTCTCCATGCTTCTAGAAACTTCTAGAATCTCCTTGATACTTTTAGAACCTTCTAGAATCTTCTAGATCCTTCTAGAGCCTTCTAGTGATGATGCAGACGATGACACAGGCGATGATGCAGGCAGCGGACTGACTCGCAAGCATCCATGACACTCCCAAAAAAAAACCTCGGCCCAGTGAAGACAACCCCAAGGTAAGTGTAAGCATCTGTATATTCTACAATCTCTTGACCATATGTGAAAGTCGGTATTGAGCTCCTGATCCACTGTGGTGTGGTGTTAAACACCATAACCTTGGTTTTACCAAGATTTACATACAATCCACTATACTCAGCAAATTTGTGTAATGCATCCAATTGTCGCTGCATACCCCCTAGTGACTCAGAGATCACCATAATACCATCAGCATATAGCAACAATGGGATCCACGTCCCTGCCAGCTAGGCACCTCTATCACCCTCTCTGTCAATGTAATCAGACACCTCATCAACATACATACCAAATAGAGTAGGAGACAATGGGCAACCCTGTTTCACCCTCTCATCTCTCTACACTTCTCATCATACCAACTGTTCTGGGACACTTCCAGAAAATCGCCTCCGACCCGGCTGAGTGTGTGGGTATACCTCTGATGTTGCACCATGCAGTGTCTCAGTCAGTAAAGTGGTGCACTCTTCCACTGAGAGGCAAGGACCAACTGTGCTAGACGGCTATAGATCTCCTCTGTATAAACTGAGTCAGTCTCTGGTGTAAATGTATAACGGGTATGTGACCTACCTACTGATGTCTAGGTTGTACTATACTGAAATGAAATAGAAAATGTCAAAAGTGCATGACCCACTGCTACGCTCACTGGTCTGGCTCCCACTATGAAATCCTGAATACAAGGAATAAAAGCTCGGCTGTGCCATAACATAGTCCACTGTACTGGCTCCGTGTCTGTGTAAAAAGCATGTGAAACCGGATGATCCAGGAAATCGCTGTAAACCATTAAATATGGCTAACCCGTGTGCAGTCGTCATCTCCGTGAGGTATCTTCCATACTCCATCTGCTCTCTGTCATGTGAGCATCTATCAAGCCCTAACTCACCCACATCCAGCTCTCTAAGCATCTCATCTGAAGTGTCGTAGAAGACTGTCTGGAAGTTTTCCGTTCGGGCATTGAAGTCCCCTAGGAGGATTATATCACCATTCCTAGAAAACTCCCATATATCATCATATAGTATAGAGAAAGGCGACTATCCTCTGGATGCAGCATATACTGACGTAATGGGAAGGAAGTAACATATGGCAATGTATAGAAATTGGCCTGTGTCAGCTCTCAGCCTCACCCACATATATCTAGCATGATCATCTCTGCGTACAATATGTAGTAGTGGCTGTAACTCCTCCCTAAATAGCACTGCTACTCCTCCTAAACCTCTACTCCCATGCTCAAATCTCGCGATTGTCCTGTGGGTTGTCTCCCATCTGTATCCCACCACATGTGGCATAAGCTGTCCGGGGACCTGATACGTCTCTGAAATGAAAACAATGTCCTTGTCTCTGAAATTGTCCTCAAAGGCACCAACGTCCAACCTCATAGATCCATTACAATTCCAAGTATCCATCTTCAATGTGGTCCCATAAGTCTCACACAGTCCATGTAGAGCGCCACTCTACAATCACCACCAGACCATCGCTGTAAAAGGCCATCTTTTCCTTCTCCCTTGCCGCCGTAATCTCTGGCATTACCTCTCTCATATACGCAAGCTGTGAGAGAGTGAGATCATCACCGAGAAAAATACACGTCCTCTTGAGAGTAGGCCTCTTTCTCAAGAATTCCTTCTTCTCTTCCAAGGAGGGGAAGTGTAGTCTCCCTTTTGAAGATTCTCCCAAGCCATCGCTCTTCTTACCTACTCTCCATGCCTGTGTGTGTGAAGGTTTGTCCACCCCCATCATGGATGTGAGGCTTGTGACCTTTTTTTCCACATTGTTTATGTCCTTGAGGCTGGTTACCCTCACATGTAGAGCCCGCATCCTCCTCCTTTGTACTTCTTCGAGGGTCATGTTAATAAGAGTGGGTGTACAAGGAAAACGATCCTCCTACACATATCATCTCTTTCTTCGGTCCACCTTTGAAGAATAGTGCTCCTCTCCTTCCTCCACTCTTCAACTTCGTTTCTCCATTCTCTCATTTCTGTCTCTATTGTCGACATCCTTTTCCCTGTCCGCATGAAAGAGGCTTTGTGGGCAGCCGGTCAGGGATGCGTCTTCTTACACGTGGGAGAAGCTGTTAGCACTTCTTCGACGCTTCCCATGATTGAGAGAGAGAGAGAGAGAGAGAGAGAGAGAGAGTCTAAAGCAGCAAAAATATATATATATATATATATATATATATATAAAAGAAACCCTAAAAAACAACAAGAAACGTTTGTGAAACCTTAATAATCAACAAAACAGAGATTTAAAACCCTAAAAAACAGTGACGAAACCTTAAAAACAGCAAAAAAAAATAATTTCAAAACCCAGAAAACAACAAAAAAACAGTGACAAAACCCTAAAATCAGCCAAAAGGCAATTTTGAAACCCTAAAAACAACAAAGAAGAAGTGACGTAACCCTAAAAACAGTGAGAGATCCATGAGTGAGAGAGAGAGAGAGAGAGAGAGAGAGAGAGAGAGAGAGAGAATGAAATGAAATGGGGTCCCAAAGCCACAGGAATGGCATTTACTTTAGATTGCACGAATGCTGACACAATGAGTGCTGATATTGAATACTGATGCGGTACTAGAATAAACATAAACTTACTGATGAATTCTTCACAATAGAATCACTCGGACCTGGGGATATTGAAGGTAGGTGCTCGGTACTGAAGGGCTGAATGGCTGAATACTGAAGGCGCTGGTACTGAATGGGTTGAATAATGCTGGTACTCTCGCTGAAGGAAAACGCAGGCTAATCTGTTGCCCACGCAGGTACTACTCCAAATATGCACGAAGAGGGAGTCAGGACTCTATATGAATCTGACTGTCTAGAAGCTAAGATATAATTTAAATGCCTTATAAGTTACTTATTAATAAGTGACTTAATTAATGAGAATGTGAATTGTTGGCATAATTTTGGCCAATTTGGTCGCCCCAACATGCCTGATGCTTGATGTGTTGGGCATGGGACTTTGGGGACCCATGCCCCACACATAGTACTACTTTATGACAATCCCAAACGCCAACAACCGCATAATAATGCATGGTTCTGTCTTGTGCAATCACAGTGTAGGCATAATTAACTAAACTCTTTGGACATGCACATCCTACGAACAGGATCACAACAGTGCCAGATCAATCCCTAAGTAATCCTAAGCCTTAGATATAGAAGTAGCTTGTCTATATGCACATAGAGCTAGATGTGCACATGGCAGTAGTGCATGCATTTCCTCTCTCTGGGCATGGCACTTTGGGGACCCGTGCCCCACACACAGTACTACTTTATGACAGTCCCAAATGCCCACAGCCGCATAATAACGCATGGTTCTGTCTCGTGCAATCACAAGATAGGCATAACTAACTAAACTGTCTGGACATGCACATCCTAGGAACAGGCTCACAACGGTGCCAGGTCAGTTCCTAAGTAATCCTAAGCCTTAGATATAGAAGTAGCTTGTCCACATGCATATAGAGCTAGATGTGCACGTGGCAGTAGTGCATGCCTTCCCTCTTCTCTCTCCCCTCTGTATCTCTTATATTCGTTTCTCAATTGTTTCATGCTACAACACTCTTTTGCCTGTAAGCTTCCGCTTCCTGTACTTGCTTCCTAGAGGGTGGAACCGTCCTCATCCTCCCCATCCCACTATTCCACACAAGAAGATTTAGGCATTTTCTCAAATAGAAAAGTGGAGTCTTTTCTCACTAATTTTCATAGAGTGCATAGCATCAAGAGCTTCCGCTCGAGAGGCACCGCAAACCTAGCTAGGTGCGATTGGGGGTAGGGGACCACCGGCCACAATGTGAGAATTATCGTGAGAGTTTGTCCAAAACTTCTTGTGCCAGAGATGCCTCGCAAGGGAATCTCTCTCTCTCTCTCTCTCTCTCTCTCTCTCTCTCTCTCTCTCTCTCTCTCACACACACACACACACACACACACACACGTGTGACAGACGGGTGGAAGTCTAGAGGGAACTTGGGTATTGATGGAAGTTTTTTACTTTTTTTTTTTGAAATTTACCACTAGTACCCCATAAGGTTGTTCACATGTATGGCTCCTCCCATACATAATCGCATATGAATCCTCGGACACCTTTTCTGCTTGTTTGAATGCATGGCAAGAAACATTAGCCCATTTAAAATAGGCCATGTTAATGAAAGATGCAAACATTAGGTTAGGCAACTATATCTGTTATCAAGATATAGACTTGCATAGAGCTGAAAGCAGTCTTAACAAAATTCAGTCAGAGGTATACTTAACCTTTTTGCAAAGTGGCCTTTAATTTGTTTTTTTTAATATTTTCTCGACTTGAACCCGTCATCGGGCAACTCCACTAACCTAATTGATAAACAAGAGTTGAAACACTTTGGGAGAGCCATAACTTCTAGCACTAAAACTCGACTTAAATACGGAAATAGAAGATTAAAACATCATTAAAGTACTAGAATAAAAGATCAAAACATGCCACATTGTGACTTAGCACAACATCATGAGCTTCTGTGAGGGAGACACCGCATACCTAGCTAGGTGAGATTAACTTATGCACATTGGTTCAAGGTTTCAAGCTCTCAAATTTCACGACCGTTACATTCAGCTGCAATGTGGCAGACATCTTAAGACCGCCGGTCCAATGAGAGGCCCAGCTAGGTATGCGATGCCTCCCGAGAGTAAGCTCATAATATTATGCACTATATGAAAAACAGTGAGAAAACCTCCATTTTCCTTCTGAATCTTCTTGTGAAAGGTGGGAGTTAGAAATTGGTGTATACAAAAGGGGATGGTGACCTTCAAAATGATCAAATGCAAGCCTGTTGCCAAGGTTGTCGACTATAGGCCACCCACTGACAAGCGATCGGCACAAAGCACGGACTTGGGACCGTGGTAACCCGCTGCTGCCACCCTTATTAATATTTTCCTTGAGGGTTGATTTGTTGAGCGCCTGATCAGCATCAGCCCTCTCAGGATTTAAGCCGGAGTTTATCTTCTTCATCAGCTCCTGGACATTGATCTGATTGCCCACCTCCTCAACGTGTGTGTGTGTGTGTGTGTGTGTGAGAGAGAGAGAGAGAGAGAGAGAGAGAGATTGCAAATAAAACCCAACAATTTTCTGATGAGAACTTGCAAGCCCGTGACCCGACTGCGGACTGTGTATTAGAGAAAAAGAGAGAGAGAGAGAGAGTTGATTATGGGATAGGTCAATATGTTCATTACTATGTAATAAGCTGCGCGACTTTGGAGGTTCCTTCGTGGATTGGAAAATTAGCCGTTGCGTCAAGAAATGCTGATGTGGCGAAAAGATTCCTCCCGCCGGGGCAGAGTTCCTCTTCCAAGGTTCATTAGGCTGGGTTCAAACGAACCCGCCGGCAAACTCTGTGAATATTTTCTGCCTCCGTCCTCATGTTCACACAGAACGGCAGCTTAGCTTTACATAAACAATGGCGCCAGAATAGACACGCAATGGTGAGTAGCCTGGCAGGTGTGTCATTGGGTGTAGGCCTGACATGCGCAGATCAACTCGCTATGTCCGCGTTAAGGAGCCCGGCAACTGCAGATCTTCCGGGGGCGGGGGGGCTCGCCCAGGTCCGGAGAGAAGTGAGGAAATTGTAATCCAATCGGCACGCACCAGGTGCATCTTCGTTCCATTTTGCCGCCAGCCCGTCTGAACTCTGCCTTGTATAGAAAGCTCAGTTCAAAATCAATGCGCGATGTGTTGCCTCATGTGCACAATATGAGGAAGGCGACGATGATTGACGTGGCATCTACTGCTGGCATCTCGCCTCGTTCATGACTATCACACCGGGTCACTTAGTGCCATGGTAGAGCCATCACAACAGGTTGTCTGATGGATATATCCTGAGGCCCCGTTCAGACTGCTCAAAATTGGAGCACTTTTCAAATGATGAGCCAATGAAAAGAGGCGATCATGAACTTGTGGTTCACACTACGCAATGCCCATCTGCCAGCATTGTCTTGTTGGCGAGCTAAGTCACGCCCAATTAGCTTCAATGAAGTTCCGATCTCCCACCCCGCCCATGCTCTAGCAAATCCTAGGGCGTCCAATGAGCTTTGTTCCTTAGATACTCCCTCTCAAAACTCCCGCCAAATCTCCACCATACTACACCTATAAAAACCCAGGCACTCACCTTCTCAAGTGTGTTGCCATTATCTGCTAGCTAAAGGTTTCCATGGTCTCCCATGATGACGATGCTTGGCAGTCTTGCGACTGCACGACCAACCTTGCATAGCAAACAAGCCTGACCTCAATGATGCAGTGTGTACTTCTTGAACTACTTGCTTAGTGTTGCATAACATTTGCATAGTTCATGAAGGTTTGTTTGACATGGATTGGGTGAATGAAGCAGAAGGAGACCCCAAAGCTAGACAAGTGGAAGATGAGCCCACCCGAAGTGCCAGGAGTTCTTTAGCTAAGCTCCAAGCACTGAGACCAATGAGTACCTCAGAGGCAATCGCACGCCAGTCAGTGGCGACTGCTGAAGAAGCTAGTATGCTTGGCAATGGTTCTGGTCGACGTGACAATCTTGCAAAGTTCATGTACAATGAGTTCAAGCGGAGACGGATACAACTTGTGTTCCCCAACGATGTTGTTGAAAGCGAAGAATCTCGAAGTGCCTCTGAAAGTGAGCGCAATGAGTCTTAGTCCATTGAAGACAATTCCTCTTGACCTCCATAATGTGATTTATGTGATTGTACCCCACATTGTTCTTGTTATTTCCAACCCACACCCCCCTCCCTTCAACTCTCTCTCTCTCTCTCTCTCTCTCTCTCTCTCTCTCTCTCTCTCTCTCTCACACACACACAAGTTCATATAATGTCTATTTTTTTCTCTATCTCATACACACTATAATACAATCTCACGTTTCAAATTAAATTAATTCGATCCTTGAGTATTGTGGGAATCAAGGTCAACTTGAGCGTGTGACTTTGCGAGCGGCCCTTCTGACGTGGTGAGCATGGCGGCCAACAGTCCACTGTAGTCTAAACAGCATGCGAATGTTGCTACTTGGACGCCCCTTTTGTGGGTGGAAAAGTACAGGTTGAGTGTGTGGGGAGGAGCATGCAGTCTGAACCAGTCTAATTTCTAAAAGACTTGTTTCCGTGTAGGACTTTCAGATTGGACGTGCCATGTTGGCCTGCCACGCTTGGCCTTCGAGCAGCGTCCCACTAGAGACTAGCAGCCAATGGAGGGCAAGCCAGCTGAGGACAGATGAGAGCGCTTGCAGAGCAGCACTTGTTACCATATACATGTGGTAGTGATGTGTGTGAACACACTAGGACCGCCGGGGCATTTTTCCCCTCTTTAGGAGGTTTTTCCCCCCGAGCATTGTATATACGCCCATCACTCTAGTGCTATCTATCTTTCCATTGGACACTAAGTAACACACTCTCTATTATGTGCCTTGAGCTTCCTTCATCTTCTCCAAGCTGTGTGCGTTTCTCTGCAACCCTAATTCCAACAATTGGTATCAGAGCAGGTTACGTCCTCCCGGGCTTAGTCACCAGCTGCTCCAGCATGCGCCTACTGAGTCATTGCAGCCATTGTTGAGTCTTCTGTGAAAGGAGACTGTGATGCTGATGTTGATGCAGAATGGGCTTTTAGTGCATAGTGCACTTACAATCCTGTTGTCCATGATGCATGCTTGTTAGTTGCTGCAGATTCACATGTGTGGTATTTTGACAGTGGTGCTACAAAGCACATTACCTGACATCGTGAATTGTTTACCTCTCTCAAGTATGTGCCTCATGGGAATTCAGTCACTTGCACCAACAATGACTCTTATCCGATTCAAGGAGTTGAAAAGATTGTGCTTACTGCTGCAAATGGCAGTTCTTTTACACTTGTTAATGCACTTTATGTACCTGGGATCAAGAAGAATCTCTTGTCTGTATCTGCACTTTCAAGACATGGACTTGTAGTCAAATTTGTGGATGATAGATGTACAGTTCATGATCTCAGTTTTGGTGATGAAATTGTTGCATCTGGCCTTTTGTTCCGTGGGCTGTATAAGCTCACTTTGTATGACAAGTGTGGACAAAATTTTGCAAATGTTGTTGCAGATTCAAGGGCTATTTCAGATGAAAACTTTAGCATGCATGTTTTGGTCATCTGAATTTTGCCAATTTGTTGCGTTTGCAGAAATCTGATATGGTTGCTTCTTTGCCGCCTCTTGCAGCACCTGTCAAACATGTTTGAGTGTTCTAAGTTTCCAAAGGATGGTTCAGTTACGGCCATATGCAGGTTGCAGCTTGTGCATAGTGATGTTTGTGGGCCCATGCAAACTCCGTCCTTGGGCAATTACGTGTACTTCGTGGCTTTCATTGATGATTACTCCAGGCATGCATGGGTATTTTCGCTTAAAGCGAAGTCCGAAGTTTTTATGTTCTTCAAACAATTTCTGCCTATGGCTGAAAATGTCTCGAAATGTACTATGGACACCCTCCGTTCCGATCGAGGGGGGGAATATATGTCTCATAAATTTAATGCATTTCTGGCTAGTCATGGGATAAAACACCAAGGTACAATGCTTTATACACCTCAGCAAAATGGTGTTGCTGAGAGGAAAAACAGGTCACTGATGGAAATGGCACGATGTATGGTCAAAAGTCAAGCTTTGCCGCATTCTTTTTGGCTTGAGGCCATCATGTGTGCCACTTATGTACTTAACAGGTGTCCTACGAAAGCTTTGCAGTCTATTACTCCATATGAAGCATGGCATGATAGAAAGCCTTCTATTGAGCACATGCGTGTTTTTGGTTGTTTGGCATATGCTTTGGTGCCACAAACCCATCGCAAAAAATTGGATGATAAGACTGTCAAATGTATTTTTGTTGGTTATAGTGCTGAAAGCAAAGGTTAGAGGTCATATCATCCGCAAACAAAGCGTATTCTGGTTTCACAGGATGTAGTGTTTGTGGAAGATTCTGTTCAGCCCTTGCTGTCATGTACCAGAGACAGTAATGTAAGCTCACAGGACATTTATGACACTTTGTTGCCTCTTTTCAATGGTGGAAATACGAATGTAAGTTCCAATGAGGGAAATGTACAGCCTATGGGGGTTTTTGAAAATGTTACAGATCAGCCTATTACTGATGCACTTGTACAAGATGTACTTGATGAGGAAAGGGCTGAAAATGAGCAGGCTAGAGGTATGTCAAAATGGCCGGTGCACACTTTGCGTGACAGTAAATTGGATGCACCTTTGTCTAGTCGTACTTGTTTAGGCTCTCGCCATGCATATTATGCATCAGATTGTTATGCTTTGGTTGTGTCTAGCTTACATGATGTTGAGGAGCCTGTGTCTTTTGATGAAGCACAAAATTCAGAAAATTGGATGGCTGCCATGCAATCAGAATATGATGCACTTATAGAAAATGACACATGGACTTTATGTGATTTGCCTCCTGAAAAAAAGGCCATTGGTACGAAGTGGGTCTACAAGTTGAAACGCAAACTGGATGGTGAGATCGATCGCCATAACGCTCGACTTGTTGCAAAGGGTTATGCACAGCAAAAAGGTATAGATTATGACGAGACTTTTGCTCCCATTTGTCGTATGACTATTGTGCATTTTCTATGTGCATTGGCAGCTCATTTTGGTTCGGATGTACATCAATTAGACATTGTTACTGCTTTCTTGAATGGTGACACATTTGAGGAAGTTTATGTAATGCAGCCTCGCGGTTTTGTCATAAAAGGACAAGAGGCCAAAGTGTGCAAATGTAAGAAGGCTTTGTATGGGTTGAAGCAATCTCCTCGTGCTTAGTATGAGAAAGTTAACACTCATTTGGTTAAATGAGGCTTTCGTAAAAATCCAACAGAAATCACATTGTATGTAAAGCATGAGGGTGATGTACTTCTCATTGTGGTTCTTTATGTCGATGATTTGCTAATCATTGGACCAAATGAGAGACATATTGTTGAATTTAAGGCTGATTTGAATGCTACTTTCAAGATGAAAGATTTGGGACTAATGCATCATTACTTGGGTATACAGTTTAAGCAGTGTGATGTCGATATTGCCTTGTGTCAAAAAAGTTACATAGAGACATTGCTATGTAAGTTTGGACTTGAGGATTGCAAACCTACTGCCACTCCTATGGAAATAGGTTTGAAGTTGACTCTACATGATGCTGGCGATCCTGCTGATGACACTCTTTACCAAACTACTATTGGCTGCCTCATTTATGTATGCAACACGAGGCCAGATATTCAGTTTGCAGTCTCATAGGTCACCAGATTTATGCATAGCCCAAAGTCTAAGCATTGGCAGGCTGTCAAGAGGATTTTCTGCTACCTTAGTGGCACTTTGCATCTTGTCTTGTTTTATCCCAAGGGGGGATCATTACCGCAAGACTTACATGCTTTTTTGGACTCAGATTGGGCTGGTTGTTTTGACACGCGAGTGTCCACAAGTGGTTTTTGTTTCATGCTTGGAAGTTCATGTATATCATGGTTGAGCAAGAAGGAACCTAGTGTGGCCGCTTTGAGTTGTGAGGCTGAGTATAGGGCACTCTTCACAGCTACAGTTGAGTGTGTATGGCTCAGACGCCTTATGGGGCTGATTTGGGTGTTGGACAGGACATTGTCAGCACTATCTACACTAACAGTGAGAGCGCATTGGCAGTTGCGAGGAACCCAGTTTTTCATGCTTACACAAAGCACATTGAGGTGCATTACCACTATGTCAGGGAGAGGCTCTCAACAGGAGAGATCAGCTTGGCTTATGTGCCAACATAGGACAACCTTGCAGATCTTTTCACAAAGGCATTGTCTCGTGAGAAGCTTGAAGCTTTCCGCAGAGGTTTGGGCTTACTCCCCTTTGTGGACTGATCATGTCCTCAGGGCATGGCACTTCCCTTTACTCATGTGCCAGCTCTCGCTCACCGCATCACTCTAGGGGGGATTTGTTACCATATACATGTGGTAGTGATGTGTGTGAACACACTAGGACCACCGGGGCATTTTTTCCCTCTTTGGGAGGTTTTTTCCCCCGAGCATTGTATATACGTCCATAACTCTAGGGCTATCTATCTTTCCATTGCATACTAAGTAACACACTCTCTATCGTGTGCCTTGAGCTTCCTTCGTCTTCTCCAAGTTGTGTGCGTTTCTTTGTAACCCTAATTCCAACAGATTCTGTTCAGCCCTTGTTGTCATGTACTAGAGACAGTAATGTAAGCTCACAGAACATTTATGGAACTTTGTTGCTTCTTTTCAGTGGTGGAAATACAAATATAAGTTCCAATGAGGCAAATGTACAGCCTATGGGGGTTTCTGAAAATGTTACAGATCAGTCTATTACTGATGCAGATGTACATGATGTACTTGATGAGGAAAGGGCTGAAAATGAGCAGGCTAGAGGTATGCCAAAATGGCTGGTGCACACTTTGCGTGACAGTAAATTGGATGCACCTTTGTTTAGTCGTACTCATTCAGGCTCTCGCTATGCATCTTATGCATCAGATTGTTATGTTTTCGTGTGTCTAGCTTACATGATGTTGAGGAGCCTCTGTCTTCTGATGAAGCACAAAATTCAGAAAATTCGATGGGGCTACCATGCAATCAGAATATGATGCACTTATAGAAAATGACACATGGACTTTATGTGATTTGCCTCCTGAAAAAAAGGCCATTGGTACGAAGTGGGTTTACAAGTTGAAACGCAAGCCGGATGGTGAGATCGATCGCCATAAGGCTCGACTTGTTGCAAAGGGTTATGCACAGCAAAAAGGCATAGATTATGAAGAGACTTTTTCTCCCACTGGTCGTATGACCACTGTGCATTTTCTATGTGCATTGGTAGCTCATTTTGGTTGGGATGTACATCAATTAGACATTGTTACTGCTTTCTTGAATGGTGACATATTTGAGGAAGTTTATGTAACGCAGCCTCGTGGTTTTGTCATAACAGGACAAGAGGACAAAGTGTGCAGATGTAAGAAGGCTTTGTATGGGTTGAAGCAATCTCCTCGTGCTTGGCATGAGAAAGCTGACACTCATTTGGTTAAATGAGGCTTTCGTAACAGTCCAACAGAAAGCACATTGTATATAAAGCGTGAGGGTGATGTACTTCTCATTGTGGTTCTTTATGTCGTTGATTTGCTAATCACTGGACCAAATGAGAGACATATTGCTGAATTTAAGGCTGATTTGAATGCTACTTTCAAGATGAAAGATTTGGGGATGTTGCATCATTACTTGGGTATACAGTTTAAGCAGTGTGATGGTGGTATTGCCTTGTGTCAGAAAAGTTACATAGAGACATTGCTATGTAAGTTTGGACTTGAGGATTGCAAACCTATTGCCACTCCCATGGAAACATGTTTGAAGTTGAGTCTACATGATGCTGGCGATCCTGCTGATGTCACTCTTTACCAAACTGCTATTGGCTGCCTCATTTATGTATGGAACACGAGGCCAGATATTCAGTTTGCAGTCTCAGAGGTCTAAGCATTGGCAGGCTGTCAAGAGGATTTTCCACTACCTTAGTGACACTTTACATCTTGGCTTGTTTTATCCCAAGGGGGGATCATTGCCGCCAGACTTACATACTTTTTCGAACTCAGATTGGGTTGGTTGTTTTGACACACGAGTGTCCAGAAGTGGTTTTTGTTTCATGCTTGGTAGTTCATGTATATCATGGTTGAGCAAGAAGTAACCTATTGTGGCCACTTCAAGTTGTGAGGCTGAGTACAGGGTAGTCTTCACAGCTACGGTTGAGTGTGTATGGCTCAGACGCCTTATGGCTGATTCGGGTGTTGGACAAGACATTGCCAACACTATCTACACTGACAGTCAGAGCGCATTGGTAGTTGCAAGGAACCCAGTTTTTCATCTCGCACAAAGCACATTGAGGTGCATTACCACTATGTCAGGGAGAGGCTCTCAGTAGGAGAGATCAGCTTGGCTTATGTGCCAACACAGGACAACCTTGCAGATATTTTCACAAAGGCATTGTCTCATGAGAAGCTTGAAGCTTTTCGCAAATCTTTGGGCTTACTCCCCTTTATGGATTGATCATGTCCTCAGGGCATGGCACTTCCCTTTACTCATGTGCTTGCTCTCGTTCACCGCGTCACTCTAGGGGGGATTTGTTACCATGTACATGTGGTAGTGATGTGTGTGAACACACTAGGACCGTCGAGGCATTTTTTACCTCTTTAGGAGGTTTTTTCCCCTAAGCATTGTATATATGCCCATCACTCTAGGGCTATCTATCTTTCCATTGGACACTAAGTAACACACTCTCTATTGTGTGCCTTGAGCTTCCTTTGTCTTCTCCAAGCTGGGTGCTTTTCTCTGCAACTGTAATTCCAACAGCACTTTATGTGCCCATTGCTCTCCAAGGTTTCTCATTTTTTCTCTTCCTTTTGCTGCACATAGAGCTAGTTCACATGGAGCCGTAGTTTGCAACTGGTTGCCAACCAGTTGTGCAAACTAATTTTGTTCCCATGAAATTGAAGAAAAATTTTCACAACAACTGGTTGGCAAAACTAGCTACATGCTGGCTCATGGGGGAGGAGGTGCAGCGAGGCGAGAACCACAGAGAACAACGAGAGTAGTTTGGGCTTTGTGCACACTTTTTCAGTGTCGTAGAGAGAAAAAGTACCTTTTTTTCCATTTCAAGTTGCAAAAAATCAGCCTGCATGTGAACTCTCTTGCAGGTTGCCGTTTGTGCACAATTGCATAACCCTGGGGCCATGTGAACTAAACCATAGAGTAGCTCATATTATATCTAGAAAAAAGTGATAGAGCATCATCAAAAAGCTGGCAGAAACTTGTTCATGTGCACAAATGGGAGGGCATCTCATTACCCCCCTTGCAGTGAGTAGGTGCTTGCCCTACAAGCGCTGCAAACTTTGAGTGAAACCCAGATCTTATTGGCATTAACACAAAAAGACAGTCATTTGGATGGTGCTAGATGATTGGCCCGAATTCTCAAAAAGTATTTTCTAATTCAGTTACCGCTTTTTCAACTCCATTCAAAGTTCAAAATCGTGCTTGTGATTTTCATTTTGAACAAGCTTTGGATAAAGCAAACCTATCTTCTCCCAAGCCCTGGCTCCATTAGATCCACGACTCTCTCTCTCTCTCTCTCTCTCTCTCTCTCTCTCTCTCTCTCTCTCTCTCTCTCTCTCTCTCTATGTGTGTGTGTGTGTGTGTGTGTGTGTGTGTGTGTGTGTGTGTGTGTGTGTGTGTGTGTGTGTGTGACTGTTTTGTCTAGATCCCTCCAAAACCTTGGAGAAATCCACTCATTCTTTCCTTCTATTCTCATAGTATTTGCACGACGACAAATTTTGTAAAGGTCATGACTACGAGGTTTCTTTGATTTTGTACAAAATACACTTGTGCATAGAGAGAAGAATCGCATGTTTCTATCAACTCTTAAAGCAACACACCGCCAGAATTTTTCACACAATACATCAAACTTCATCAAGCAGTTGAAACCGATTGAACAATAACACATGGTATTAGAAACCGTGTATGTATGTAGATATGCAATAGCAAGCATAATGCCAATTGCAACCTGAACAGTTTGAATAAGCTCATGTCCCGTCTAGGACATCATTTTTATCAACCATAGTAGCCTTGTATTGTAAAATTTGCAATAGAGATATGTAATTTTTTGGATAAAGTGTTTCGTTTGTACGGGGACTAGGTCTGGGCTTGAACTCTCCTTTGGGATTTAGCACTATAGTAACACAGTACAGCTCTTGTGCGATATAAAATGTTGGAGGAACATGTTACTTTCTACCTGCAAAGGTGCTTGGGAAACTATGTTAAAGGCTTATCCAAGGAGGAACTCAAGATAAGCGCTTGGCAAGGTATGCTCTTGAATTATGACTGTTTGGACATTTGGTAATGGCTATGAGTGTTAAGAGTTATCATCAATTATTAGCAAGGGATGAAGATGTTGAACCTTTGTGTGTGTGTGTGTGTGTGTGTGTGTGTGTGTGTGTGTGTGTGTGTGTGTGTGTGTGTGTGTGTGTGTGTGTGTGTGTGTGTGTGATGACTATGAGTGTTAGAGCTATCAAACAACCTCATTGTTCAGGACTCCATATATCTAGATCATCATCTATAATCGCAAAAACTAGATATCCATCAACAACTAGTGGTCGTTGCCAAACTATAGTCAGCATTGATAGACACCTTGTAGGAAACTATTTCTCCACCACATATTCTATAGATCCACACCACTCAGTCATTGTATTATTTAAACCTGTGTGCTAACCATTCAAAAAACCAACAAAAACTAAAAAGGCAATCTAGATCTATCCATGGTCAAAAAGTTGGTGTTGTGGGGTTGGTGGCAGATATTGACCCTGAATGCCATATAGGGGAGGTGAAACTTTAAAAAAAAACTCTTCTTGAAACTACAATGAAACTTGCTTAAGACCTTGCGTGAGCATCTTTGTTGTGTAAACCTCTACTATTCGCAAAACTTGAATATTGTGTAATTATGTTTAGTAATCAACCATAACTAGCCAAAAGAGTGGTTGCTAGCATGGTGACATGGATGATGTGGCCTGAGGAGAATTATGGTAATGATGAGGGGACGTCACTGATGACATGGTTTAGATGAGGACATGACGCCTCCGATGATTGTTACCATATACATGTGGTAGTGATGTGTGTGAACACACTAGGACCGCCGGGGCATTTTTTCCCTCTTTAGGAGGTTTTTTCCCCCGTGCATTGTATATACGCCCATCACTCTAGGGCTATCTATCTTTCCATTGCACACTAAGTAATACACTCTCTATTGTGTGCCTTGAGCTTCCTTTGTCTTCTCCAAGCTGTGTGCGTTTCTCTGCAACCCTAATTCCAACAATTGGTATCAGAGTAGGTTGCGTCCTCCCGGGCTTAGTCGTCAGCTGCTCCAGTACACGCCTGCTCACTTTCTCCGATTTCAGTGAGCTTTGGTGAGCGTTTGCAGGTCGACAAATATTTCGGGATAGCTCGTAGAGCTTGGTCTGCTCATATTTTTTATTTGGCTCATTTCGGCCTCCATTTCCACTACAGGCAGTACTGCACAAGCTATTTCGTCATTTTGTGCAAAATTTCTATCAGTGCCGTTTTCTGCATAACAAATGCCTTATAGTCTTCTACGGTTTGTGCTATATAGTACGTGTTGTTCCCGCTCCGTTTCTCCTATTTTCGGGCAATTTTCACACCATGTGCAGCATTTACCATGGCTGACAACAACAACACAGATGTGTTCAAGATGGTTGTTGCTGAGGACAGGTTGCATGGGGACAACTACCCTATGTGGGCTTATATGATGCAACATGTTCTTGTGTCAAAGGGTGTCTGGAACATTGTGCAGGGCATTGATATACGTCCTGGTTTTGAGGATGTAGGTGGAGGATGTTGCAGGTCTTGCTGCAAGGATTGATGCTGTTAGAGTTGTTTTGCCTACGGCAGAACAAGCTCGTTGGGATGTAAAGGATGCGCAGGCTTATGCATTGATTGCGTTGTCTGTGAAGCACACCATTGTTCCTCCCATACGTTCAGCAAAATCTGCAAAACAGGCTTGGGATATTCTAGCAGGTCTTTATGCAGGCTGCAATGCGGCTAAAATTGCTTTGCTACGTAAAGAGCTGGAGTCGAAGATTATGCATGAGGAAGATGATATGGACACTTTCCTTGCTAGTGTCAAGGATATCAATGAGCAACTTATTTCTGCAGGCAGTGAAGTCATTTCAGACAGTTCCCTTGTGCAGACTGTTCTTGATGCCTTACCAGATTCCTACCAGACTATTGCTAGTACTTGGAGACTGATGACCCAAGGAAATCCTGAAGTTGTCAAGTTTGATGCATTATGCACATTGCTGTTGCAAGAGTCACTTTCTAGAAAAAACAGGACTAGGCAACGTGTAGTTGAACAGGCTTTTATTGCTTCTCAAAGAAAGGGTGGTAACAGTAATGCAGCCACTTCTTATGGTTCTACTGCGAGTGGCAAAAATTCTGTTCCTAATGCTTCTGCTAGCAGCAATTCGTATGGAAATTCTAGTGATAAGGGCAAAAAGAAGATGCGTTGCCATTATTGTAAAGCTAATGATAACTTGATCAAGTCGTGTCCTATATTGAAGGCCAAATAGGCTAAGAAGAAAGAGGGTGGTTCCACTGCAAATGCTCGTTCCACTACAAATGCAGCCATTGTTGAGTCTTCTATGAAAGGAGACTGTAATGCTGATGTTGATGCAGAATGGGCTTTTAGTGCAGAGTGCACTTACAATCCTGCTGTCCATGATGCATGCTTGTTTTTTGTCTGCAGATTCCCATGTGTGGTATTTTGATAGTGCTGCTACAAAGCACATTACCTCACATCGTGAATTGTTTACCTCTCTCGAGTCTGTCCTTCATGGGAATTCAGTCAATTGTGCCAAAAATGCCTCTTATCCAGTTCAGGGAGTAGGAAAGATTGTGTTTATTGCTGCTTATGGCAGTTCTTTCACACTTGTTGATGCACTTTATGTACCTGGGATCAAGAAGAATCTCTTGTCTGTATCCACACTTGCAAGACTTGGACTTGTAGTCAAATTTGTAAATGACAGATGTACAGTTCATGATCTCAGTTTTGGTGATGAAATTGTTGCATCTGGCCTTTTGTGCCGTGGGCTGTATAAGCTCACTTTGTATGACAAGTGAGGAAAAAATTTTGCAAATGTTGTTGCAGATTCAAGGGCTACTTCAGATGCAAAAAATTGGCATGCACATTTTAATCATCTGAATTTTGCCAGTTTGTTGCGTTTGCAGAAATCTGATATGGTTGCTTCTTTGCCGCCTCTTGAAGCACCTGTCAAACATGTTTGTGAAGGCTATATTTTGGGTAAGATGCAGCGTTCTAAGTTTCCAAAGGATGGTTCAGTTCGGGCTACATGCAGGTTGCAGCTTGTGCATAGTGATGTTTGTGGGCCCATGCAAACTCCGTCCTTGGGCATTACGTGTACTTTGTGACTTTCCTTAATGATTACTCCAGGCATGCATGGGTATTTCCTCTTAAAGCGAAGTCCGAAGTTTTTATGTGCTTCAAACAATTTATGGCTATGGCTGAAAATGTCTCGAAATGTATTGTGGGCACCCTCCTTTCGGATCGAGGGGGGGAGTATATGTCTCATGAATTTAATGCATTTCTTGCTAGTCGTGGGATAAAACACCAATGTACAATGCCTTATACACCTCACCAAAATGGTGTTGCTGAGAGGAAAAACGGGTCACTTACGGAAATGGCACGATGTATGGTCAAAAGTTCAGCTTTGCCGCATTCTTTTTGGCTTGAGGCCATCATGTGTGCCACTTATGTACTTAACAGGTGTCCTACGAAAGCTTTGCAATATATTACTCCATATGAAGCATGGCATGATAGAAAGACTTCTATTGAGCACATGTGTGTTTTTGGCTGTTTGGCATATGCTTTTAACACAGCGCAAAAAATTGGATGATAAGGTTGTCTAATGTATTTTGTTGGTTATAGTGATAAAAGCAAAGGTTACAGGTTGTATCATCCGCAAACAAAACATATTCTGGTTTTACGAGATGTAGTGTTTGTGGAAGATTCTGTTCAGCCCTTGCTGTCATGTACTAGAGACAGTAATGTAAGCTCACAGGACATTTATGACATTTTGTTGCCTCTTTTCAATGGTGGAAATACGAATGTAATTTCCAATCAGGCAAATGTACAGCCTATGGGGTTTCTGAAAATGTTACAGATCAGCCTATTACTGATGCAGATGTCATGATGTACTTGATGAGGAAAGGGCTGAAAATGAGCAGGCTAGAGATATGCCAAAATGGCTGGTGCACACTTTGCGTGACAGTAAATTGGATGCACCTTTGTCTAGCCGTACTCGTTCAGGATCTTGCCATGCATCTTATGCATCAGATTGTTTTGCTTTGGATGTGTCTACTTTACATGATGTTGAGGAGCATGTGTCTTTTGATGAAGCACAGAATTCAGAAAATTGGATGGCTGCCATGCAATCAGAATATGATGCACTTATAGAAAATGACACATGGACTTTATGTGATTTGCCTCCTGGAAAAAAGTCCATTGGTACGCTGTGGGTTTACAAGTTGAAACGCAAGCCAGATGGTGAGATCGATCGCTATAAGGCTTGACTTGTTGCAAAGGGTTATGCACAGCAAAAAGGCATAGATTATGAAGAGACTTTTGCTCCCACTTGTCATATGACTACTGTGCGTTTTCTATGTGCATTGGCAGCTCATTTTGGTTGGGATGTACATCAATCAGACATTGTTACTGCTTTCTTGAATGGTGACATATTTGAGGAAGTTAATGTAACGCAGCCTCGTGGTTTTGTCATAAAAGGACAAGAGCACAAAGTGTGAAAATGTTAGAAGGCTTTGTATGGGTTGAATCAATCTCCTCGTGCTTGGTATAAGAAAGCTGACACTCATTTGTTTAAACGAGGCTTTCGTAATAGTCCAACAGAAAGCACATTGTATGTAAAGCGTGAGGGTGATGTACTTCACATTGTTGTTCTTTATGTTTATGATTTGCTGATCACTGGACCAAATGAGAGACATATTGCTGAATTTAAGGCTGATTTGAATGCTACTTTCAAGATGAAAGATTTGGGGCTGTTGCATCATTACTTGGGTATGCAGTTTAAGTAGTGTGATATGGGTATTGCCTTGTGTCAGAAAAGTTACATAGAGACATTGCTATGTAAGTCTGGACTTGAGAATTGCAAACCTATTGCCACTCCCATGGAAACAGGTTTGAAGTTGACTCTACATGATGTTGGCGATCCTACTGATGTCACTCTTTACCAAACTGCTGTTGGCTGCCTCATTTATGTATGCAACACGAGGCTAGATATTCAGTTTGCAGTCTCACAGGTCAGCAACTTCATGCATAGCCCAGGGTCTAAGCATTGGCAGGCTGTCAAGAGGATTTTCCGCTACCTTAGTGGCACTTTATACCTTGGCTTGTTTTATCCCAAGGGGGGATCATTGCCGCTAGACTTACATGCTTTTTTAGACTCAGATTGGGCTGGTTGTTTTGACACGCGAGTGTCCACAAGTGGTTTTTGTTTCATGCTTGGAAGTTCATGTATATCATGGTTGAGCAAGAAGCAATCTACTGTGGCCACTTCGAGTTGTGAGGCTGAGTACAGGGCAGTCTTCACAGCTACGGTTGAGAGTGTGTATGGCTCAGACGCCTTATGGCTGATTTGGGTGTTGGACAAGACACTGCCAACATTATCTACACTGATAATCAAGGCGCATTGGCAGTTGTGAGGAACCCAATTTTTCATGCTCGCACAAAGCACATTGAGGCGCATTACCACTATGTCAGGGAGAGGCTCTCAGCAGGAGAGATCGGCTTGGCTTATGTGCCAACACAGGACAACCTTGCAGATCTTTTCACAAAGGCATTTTCTCGTGAGAAGCTTGAAGCTTTCCGCAAAGCTTTGGGCTTACTCCCGAGAGAGAGAGAGAGAGAGAGAGAGAGAGAGAGAGAGAGAGAGAGAGAGAGAGAGAGAGAGAGAGAGAGAGAGAGAGAGAGAGAGAGAGAGAGAGAGAGAGAGAGAGAGAGAGAGAGAGAGAGAGAGAGTTGGTGTGTGTGAATGTGTGTATGTGTGTGTGTACATGAATAGGTGTATTTGCGTGCACGTGCATGTGTGTGTATGTGTGTGATTTTGTTATGTGTGCATGTGTTTTTGTGGGTATGCATGTGTGTACAGAGATAGGTGTGTGTGCGCGCATGTGGGGAGAGGTAGGAAGGTAAGAACGTGGCAAGTGATACAACATAAAGCGGCCAAACCACTCAAACAATAGTACCAAGGAGGTTAGTTAGGAGCAACCTCATCCACAAAAGTAGACCACTTTTAGATTAAATATAATGCAGATTAAACCTTCAAACATCTATGTACATTTAGAAGGAAACAAACATGGTTGTACATTCCATGTCGGTAGGTAACATCTTTGTCTGCTAAATAGGTAGCCAAGAAAACCCAATTAGAGTAGCATGAATGAACCACATTAGAGATTGAACTTAGGTGTTCCCATAACTTCTTCGCCAGGAAGAAGATACCACCCTCAAACCAACAATTTATCCCGAGATCTTTCAACCCAAGTGGACCATTATGGCCTTATTTATTTGACAAAAAAATTATCAATGTTTTTCAAATTGATTAACTAACCCAATTTCTAATTTTGAAATGCCAGCATAAAAAGTGTTGCAACAAATTCACAAGGGCAAGAGTTTTTTTAACATCATAAAAAACACAGTAGTAGGTTAACTTGCATAAGAGAAAGTTTGGGATTCCATGAAATTTCAAACCAGGTGGGCCAAGTATTAATCTTGGAAACAAAAATGGCTCAGATTTGGAAAAATAGAATAGTTTACTCCCAGTAGTATGCCCATGTTCTGGAAACTGCACAACTACCTTTAAAAATGCAAGTATACACAGTTTAAGCATGAGTTATGTAATGATATTCACCACAATGACGATTACAAAGCTAAAACAGTAACTAAAACCAACAGCAGGTCATCCTTAATAGGTGATGAATAGTGTGAAAAAAGGGGGAACCTGAGTAGCAGCAGGTATTTCCACAGAGACCATGGTAACCAGATATGAGGTACATATGTCAACAAGTTCCATAGCTATAGAAATCCACATTAAAATATAAAAAGTCACTTATGCACACTTTCTCAAAAGGATCCTCTTTTATCAGTATCAAGATGTACACACTCTCTCACATTCGCATTCAAAGTACTGCAAAGCATAAAAAGTATTGCAATGCTAAGTGAGGGCAACGAGAACCCTCACCTGTTTAAGTAGGTTGCATGTGTGTAGGCAATTTCCAACTTTAGCCACCAATGTTTGCTTTGAGATTAGCCAAGCCTAGGTACAAAATATCTTACCAAATCTTGGTATGTAGGCATCAAGAGTCTACAATCTTCATAGGTATGCTCAATAGGCAAGGCCTCGTGTCGGTACGGGGGATCAAGAGAGGGATAGAGAGAAAGGAGAGGCAATTAGGTAGGGAGGGTTCTGCAAAAGAGGACAACCCATTGTGGGATATGCTAGGAGAAAATCCACGAAAGAATAAGAATGAGTGAGGAATACCCAGCACGAGGTATGCAAGGAAAGAGCACTAAAAAATGAAATAGGGTTGCAAGGAAACAAACACAACTTGGAGAAGATGAAGAAGCTCAAGGAACACAACAGAGAGTAGATTACTTGCTGTGCAATGGAAAGATAAGATAGTCTTATAGTGATGGACGTATATACAATGCACGGGAGAAAGTCTTATAGTGAGGGAAAAAATGCCCTGGTAGTCCTAAGTGTGTTCATACACATCACTACCACATGTATATGGTAACAAATCCCCCTTGGTAGTGATGCAGTGAACAAGAGCTGGCACATAGAGTATAGGGAAGTGCCATACCCTTAGGACATGACCACTCCACAAAGGGGAGTAAAACTAAAGCTTTCCAGAAAGCTTCAAACTTCTCACGAGACAATGTCTTTGTGAAACTATCTACAAGATTGTCCTATGTTGGCACATAAGCCAAGCTTATCTCTCTTACTGAGAGTCTCTCCCTGACATAGTGATAATGCACCTCAATGTGCTTTGTGCAAGCATGAAAATTTGGGTTCCTCACAATAGTCAATGCGCTATGACTTTTGGTGTAGATGATGTTGGTAGTGTCTTGTCCAACACCCAAATCATCCATAAGGTGTCTGAACCATACACACTCAACCATAGCTATGAAGAATCTCCTGTACTGAGCCTCACAACTGAAAGTGGCCACAGTAGGTTGCTTCTTGCTCAACCATGATATGCATGAACTGCTGAGCATGAAACAAAAACAGCTTGTGGACACTTGTGTGTCATAACAACCAGATCAATGTGAGTCCAAAAAAGCATGTAAATCTGGTGGCAATGATCCCCCCTTGGGATAAAACAACCCAAGATGCAAAGTGCTTGAAAGATGCACTTGACAGCCTACCAGTGCTTAGACTTTGGGCTATGCATAAATTTGTTAACCTATGAGACTGCAAACTGAATATCCGACCTCGTGTTGCATACATAAATAAGGCATCCAATAGCAATTTGGTAAAGAGTGACATTGACAAGATAACCAACATCATGAAGACTCAATTACAAACCTATTTCCATGGGAGTGGCAATAGCTTTGCAATCGTCAAGTCCAAACTTATATAGCAATGTCTCTATGGAACTTGTATGACACAAGGCAATACGACCATCACACTGCTTAAACTATATGCCTAAGTAATGATGCAACAACCCCAAATCTTCATCTTGAAAGTAGCATTCAAATTAGCTTAAATTCAACAATATGTGCCTCATTCGGACCAGTGATCAGCAAATCATTCATATATAAAGCAGCAATGAGAAGTACATCACCCTCACACTTTACATACAAGGTGCTTTCTATTGGAGTGTTAACGAAATCCTCATTTGAAACAAATGAGTGTCAAATTTCTCATACCAAGCATGACGAGACTACTTCAACCCATACAAATCTTTCTTATATTTGCACACTTTATCTTGCTGCCCTTTAATGACAAAACCATGAGGTTGTGGTACATAAGCTTCCTTAAATATGTCACCATTCAAGAAAGCAGTAACAATATCTGATCGATGTACATCCTATCCAAAATGAGTCGCCAATGCACATAGAAAATGCACAGTAGTCACATGACAAGTGGGAGCAAAAGTCTCTTTATAATCTATGCCTTTTTGCTATGCATAACCCTTTGCAACAAGTCGAGCCTTATAGCGATCAATCTCACCATCTGACTTATGTTTTAACTTGTAAACCCACTTTGTACCAATGGTCGTTTTGCCAAGCGGAAAATCACATAAAGACCATGTGTCATTTTCTATAAGTGCATCATATTCCAATTGCATGGTAGCCATCCACTTTCTTGAATTATGTGCTTCATCAAAAGACAGATGTTCCTCTACATCACATAAGCTAGAAACAACTAAAGCACAACAATCTCATGCATAAGAAGCATGGCAAGAACCTGAACGAGTATGACTAGAATGCATCCAATTTTCCATCCAATTTACTATCTGGCAAAATATGCACCGGTCATTTTGGCATACCTCTAGCCTGATCATTCTCATCCCTTTCCACATCAAGTACATCATGTACATCTACATCTGTAATAGGTTGATCTGTAACATTTTTTGAAACCCCCATAGGCTGTACATTTGCCTCATTTGAATTTACATTCAAATTTCCACCACTAAAAAGAGGCAAAAAACTATCATAAATCTATTGTGAGCTTACGTTACTGTCTCTAGTACATGACAACAAGGGCTGAAGAGAATCTTCCACAAACACAATATCTCATGAAACCAAGATACACTTTGTTTGTGTATGGTACAATCTATAACCTTTGATTTCAGTATTATAACCAACAAAAATGCTCAGCCTTATCATCCAATTTTTGTGTTGCATTTGTGGCACCAAAGCATAAGCCAAACAACCAAAAATGTGCATGTGATCAATAAATGGCTTTCTGTCATTGGCATGCTTCATATGGAGTCATAGATTGCAAAGCTTTCATGGGACACCTGTTAAGTACATAAGTGGCACACAAGATAGCCTTGAGCCAAAACGAATGTGGAAAAGTTTGACTCTTGACCATACATTGTGCCATCTCTGTAAGTGTGTAATGGAAATGGCCTATGAGCTTTGAGAATAGCGAAATTAAGAGAATTAGAGTGAGCATTTTCATGAGACTACTTTGAGAACATACAGGGTGAACTTAATTAGCGATATTAACATAACCATTAGACTTAATTAACTTGGCATGAACAATACTTTTGCAAGAAGAGAGAGAATTAGAAAACACGACTACAGTTGAGGACCGGATTTATGTGGAGCCGGTCCCCCTCCAATAGGCTTTTGTATTATAGATTCTCCCATAAAGAGAGACTTGGTATAATACAATCTTTGTGTTCCTTGTGACCTAGGTGATGCAATGAAGATGGCAAACTTCATGCATCACAAGCATAACATAGTCCTTGATAAAAGCATTAACTATCCCCGGCCTCAATACCAAGGTCTCAAACGCCTTCGAAGGTGGAGAGAGCTAGCAGGGAATGAGGGTAGGGAAGAGGAAGAAGAAACATTCATATGAGAAATAAATAGTTCCTCACTTATCATCACTCTTCTTGCTTAGCATACATAATAGCATAGTAATGAAGATGGAGCAGATGACAAGATTAAGCATTGAAGCATGGCTTTTGGTTGGATTTGCATTCCATAGCCAAGAGTGTTGGTGTAGGCTCTCAACTTCTCAATAAGCTTGGAGAAGACGATGGAGCTCTTGCACTTTGCACTTAACACAATGAGAGAGAGAGAGAGAGAGAGAGAGAGAGAGAGAGAGAGAGAGAGAGAGAGAGAGAGAGAGAGACTGGGATAATATACCCCCCAAGCTAGCCCCTAGCTTCCTTGGTCGACCCCTCCTTGTAGCTCATGAAATAATTTTTTTGGAACCCTTCAAGCCTAGCCAATCACATGTAGAGTGCATATCAAGCAACCATGCTAGCCTTGGGACAAGTGTCTCCCTTTCCCCTATGAGAGAGAGCACTTGATAAATGCAAAAGCAATCAATTAAAATAGCTAAAATATTATTGGACCCCTTGAGAGGTCAACCGATAAGCTTTAGGCACACCATGAGTGCAACATGGAGAGGAACTTGACAAGTGTCCTTGTTGCTTCTTTAGACCAAGCTTACCTTGTGTGAGGGTGTGTGTGCTCTATCTCATGCTCCTACAATGAGGGCTCACCCCCCCTCCCCCCTTGAGTAGGGACCATGTTGACTTTTGACAACACCTTGAACCCCTTAAGCACCTTGGCACCTTAGTCATTAAACACCTCACGCACCTTAGTCCGTAAGCACAACAAGCACCTCAAGCTTGGACCGGGTTTCCACCACCTCAAGAACAACCCTAGCTTGCGTAAGGTCAAAGGAATTTTAACACTAACCTTTAGAGGTCTTTAATGAAGCTAACCCTAAGGTCTTTCAGCTCCATTAGCTAGCCTTGCTCTTTGACATATCATCTCTCATTTGGACCCCTTTAACCTTGGCCCCGTGTTGAGATAGATCCATAAGCACATGTCCATATTCTAACTCTTGTTCCTGTTTATTCTCCCACATTAAATGATCAATTTAATATGAGAAAATCATTTGGGTTGGTTAGATATTAGATTTTATGACATTACCTCTCTCTTGAAATCATAGTCGTCCTCGACTATGAGGTAGAAGAGATAAAGCCTTAGTCATTAGTTGATGTTTCTTAGCAAGTAGAGGATCCCTTTTTACCCTACGATATCATTCCAAGATGGATGACTAATCCATTTGGGCCTTGGGAGACTTAGTTGCTACAAGCATGTCTTCTCTTTAATCCATATCATAGTGCCAAAGTAGAGTGACAATTTCTACTTGGTGTTTGAGAGACGTTGTCAACACAAACATGATTCTAAGCATGCATACCACTTAATTTGTGCTCAATAAAAAAAAAATTAGTCTTATAAGATAAAATCATTGATCATTTAAAAGAAACATTTACATTTGCTTACTCTAATGTAGCATTTAAAGCATTGACAAGGTTCATACTATCCTTAAGCTGTATTCCTTACATCTATCTACAATCTTCAAAAGGATAATTTTTGAACTTAATAAGATACCATCGGATAATCTTACCATGTCGTAGTACTTTGTCTTCATGCTGAAGGATCACTTTGGTTGTAGCACCTCTTTTTGGTCTTCGATTTCTGGAGGGTCTTCAATAATTGGTTCTCTTGGAGGCTCTCCTTTGTAGGGCTTGAGTAGGCTCACATGAAAAGCATTGTGTATGATCCAATGGTTGGGCAACTTGAGTTGATAAGCCATGTCATTGATTGGCTTCAAGATTTTAAAAGGACCATAGTATCTTTTTGCTAGTTTAGCATGATACTTTTGATGGCCCATACGATTTTTGCCCATTGTTTGCATGAATAGAGCCTTGGGAAACTTTAGTAAGACCCAATCATTTTCTTTGAATATTAAGGCCCTTCTATGCTTATCATCAGTAATTTTTTGCCTTTGTTGAGGGATGGATATAGCCTCCTTAATCTTTTGGAAAGATTCTTGTAGGTCAGGGCTATACTCATCAGCAGCAAGCAAAGATCTTCCCATGTACTTTAAGTAGCAAGGGACTTTTCGATCTTCCCTCTATGATCTCAAAAGGTTCCTTTCCCATAGTAGTATGGATAGTATTATTGTACGCATACTCTACAAGGGGTAAGTACTTTTTCGATTGTGAATGTTGATCTACTTCTGTAACATAAGTCTTTAGTTGTAAGATCGAGAATTGTAAGATTGGCTATCTCACTTTGGCCATCCGTTTGTGGGTGATAGGCGGAAGAGAAATTCAACCTTGCACCTAGATTTTCAAAGAGACCTTTCCAAAAATTACTGGTCATTCTAGGATCTCTATCTAACACAATGGATGTTGGCAATCCATGGGGTTTGTTCTGAGATATAAAGGAATTTGCCCTTTGGTTTGTCTTAATAGTCTTTTTGGCAAGAATAAAATGTGCTTTCTTGCTAAACTTGTCAACTATTGTCCATATTCCCATATTCCCATGGATAGACTTGGGTAATCCAAAGATAAAATCCATGGATATACTCTCCCATGGTGAGTTAGGGATTGGCAATGACTGGAGTAATCCAGGTTGCTTCCCTCTATCATACTTGGTCTTTTGGCATACCACACATTTTGAAACATACTCTTGTATGTCTACTTTCATGGTAGGCCGATAGATATACATCTCTACTCCTCGGAGAGTAGTTTGAATTCCTCTATGCCGCGCATAGGGAGGAGCATGAGATTCATACATAACTTCCTCACGAAGGGAGTGGGTAGCACATAGCCTAGTGCCATGGAGAAGATAACCATCTTGCAAGGTGAATGGTTCTTCTTTCTTCCCCAATGCAAGGACTAATATTATGTCTTTAAAGTCGGGGTTAGTAGCATACTCATCTATCATAGAAGATAGATCATTATGAGTTGCTATAGACACCACATTAACTCTGTTGTCGTGAATCGACCACTTGATTATGCTTACAACAATGTGAGCAATATGAAAATAAAATTGCGAAAGAAAATTTTCCCACCTCGTTTTTTTGTCGGAAAGCTTGGTTTGCTTCATGAAGTACTTGAGACTTTGGTGGTCCTTTCGCAAGATAAATGGAGCATGTAGAACAGCTAAAAGCTCTTTTTGGTATAAGCCCAAGACTTGTTCATTGGCATTGAGCCTTCAACTCTCATATGCTATGGCATGTCCTTCTTGAAGCAAGACTGCTCCAAGACAATCACCTCAAGCATCATGTTGGACCTCAAATGGATTTGAGAGATCCGAAAGCATGAGGATTGGTTGGGAGGCAAGCTTCTCTTTGAGCTTGTCAAAAAAAAATTTCTCCTTAGCAGTCCATGAGTACTAACGTTCTTCTTTGTTAAGTCATATCATGGTCTTGCTATTTGAGAGAATTCTGCTATGAAGCGTTTATAGTATGCACACATACCAATAAAGCTTCTTAGTTCATGTACATTCCTTGGATTAGGCCATGCTTTTATTACCTCCGACTTTGATGGATCCATACAGATACCTTCTTGAGAGATAATATGACCTAAGTATTGAATCTCTTGAAGGGAAAATTTGCTCTTGAGAGATAATATGACCTAAGTATTGAATCTCTTGAAGGGAAAATTTGCTCTTCTTTTGATTGATCAAAAGCTTCTCTCCCTTAAAGCTTGAAAAATCACTTGGAGATGTTGCTTGTGTTCCTCCAAGGACTTGGAGTAGATGATGATATCATCAAAAGAACACTCCACTAAATTTACAGTAGGGTCTAAAGATTTTCTCCATTAAATGATTAAACGTGTCTGGTGCATTTGTCAAGCCAAAATGCATGACTACATATTCATAAAGACTAAACATTGTACGGAACACGATCTTTAGGATATCTTCATTCACTATCCTTATTTGATGGTAGCCACTTTTAAGGTCAGTCCTTTTGAAGTAGGTAGAGCCTTGTAGCTTATCAAACAGATCTTCTACCCGCAGTATGAGAAATTTGTTTTTGATAGTGAATTGGTTTAGTGCTCTATAGTCCACACACATGCGGTATGTACCATCTTTTGCACTAAAAGGACTAGAGAACAAAAGGGAGAGGAGCTAGGCCTCCACGTCCCTCTTTCTACCAATTCTTGTACTCCTCTTGTTGAGCTTGGGAAACTCGATAAGGAGGCTTGTTAGGCGGTGAGTTTCCTCAATTTGATGGTCATCATCTCCTCATTTTTGAGGTAAGTCCAAAGGGATATCATCAATAAAACCTCTTGG
The DNA here is from genome assembly GCF_014529385.1 of Adiantum capillus-veneris. Classification (NCBI taxonomy): domain Eukaryota; kingdom Viridiplantae; phylum Streptophyta; class Polypodiopsida; order Polypodiales; family Pteridaceae; genus Adiantum; species Adiantum capillus-veneris. The sequence goes on from NC_140948.1 coordinate 150,747,225, forward strand.
AATTCTTTTAGAAAATTAGACAAGTCTAACTCTTCTTGATTCCTACCATTTTCATTTGATAAAACATTAGCATCATTTAGAGACTCTTTGACAAAAATCATGTACACCCAAATTGAGCGTTTCATTGACTTATGAAAAGCAGGTGAATTTACAAGTGGTATAGTATGATCCAATTCATTAGCATCTATATACATGCTCTTTTCCCTGTAGGTGACGTAAATTCGCCTTTCAAGGAACTTCATGTTGACAGCCATGTGGTTGAACCATGGTGCTCGTAGGATAACATCCTCATGTTGGAGAGGAGAGATGAAGAAGTCTTCTTTCTCGACATAGCTTTGGATATGAAGCCTCAATTTCCCAATCAAGGGAGTAACAGAGGCTTGCTGTCCCTTGAAATATCCATTGATAGTTACAGTATCTTCCATCTCGAAAGCTTGAATGCCCAACTTAGTGGCCAACTCCTTTGATATGAAGTTGTGAGTAGAGCCAGGGTCAAACAAAATAAAGGCATCATGCTCCCTTACCTTTCCCCAAGCATAGGAGAGAGGTGATCCTTTGCAATGAGCATCCTCTTTTGGAGCTTCGATCATGGAAGCTTTAGGAGTCTCATTGCGGGAATTCTTTTGGGACAAGAACGGTAGCCATGTCCTTGCTCCCCACACTTAAAACATTTGTGGTCCTTACAAAGATCTTCTAGGTCTTCAGCAGAGAGTTTGTTTTTACCTTTGTAAGCTCCCTTCTCCTTGGACCAATTGTTGTTGGAATTGCCTAGGGAAGAGTTTTGGGTATTGTTTTTCCCTTCGCATAATTTTTGTCTTTGCTTTCCATGGGCTTGGCATTCCTTTTAGCCCCTTGTTGGAAATTGATGTGTGAAGCAATCATAGTGTGGTGAATTACTTTGGTGATAGAACCAGGCCGTTGGGAGTTGACATACTCAACCATTTCTTCAGGTAACCCCGCACATAATTGTTGCTTTTGCTTGGTGAAGTCTATCTTTTGAAATATAGTAGCCTTCAGATGTAAATCCCAAAACTTGTCCACATATTTGTGGATAGACTCGTTGGAGAGAAGCTTCAAAATTTGCCATTTGGTAAGCACTTTTTCCTTTGCATCGCTTGCGAGGAATTGCTTCATAATGGAAACTCAAAGAGTTTTCCATGTCTTTGGGGCTTCATCGTTTCCACGAAGACTAGCCCACCATTGACGAGCAGATTTCTAGAAGTAGATAGCTACATGGCGTAGCTTGGAGGACTCTACAAAGCCCTCGTCTCCAAAGGCTGCATCAAATTTCTAGGTGAAGGCCAATACCTTGTTGATAGCTCCAAAGGTGCCATCATAGGTGAGAAAAGAGATACTATTTCCTCCCTCTTTGAATTTCTTGAGCTTTTGGGACCTTTTCCATGTAGGGTAGGATTTGTGATGGCCTCTCCTCTTGTATTCTCTAGGAGAATATCCAATGCTTTTGCAAAAAGAGGAGGAAGGTCAATAAAAAGGAGAAGAGGGTGACATCTTTCTTGCCCTTTTCTTCCTTTGTTTCCTCTCTTTCCTTTCAGAGTGATGAGGAGAAGAACTGTGGGTTGACCACTTTCTCTTGGGAGGAGTTGGCGATCATCTAGACTGTCATCTTTGTGGAGCCACGTCTTCAGAGGAACTTAGGGATTTGCTTCTTTCTCGTTCTTTGGATTCCTCCTCTCTTATGGGAGAGAGTCTTCTTTTGGGAGTCTCTTCAAGAGGCCACCTAAGCTCTCTCTCCTCTTGGAGAGGAAGGGAAATCCCATAATCACGAAGTTGTTGAGTAACTTTGGCTTGCAAAGCAGGGTTGCCCATAGCTTGCTGCAACTTAGTAACAAGATAATTAACAAACATGGAGGCATCATCATTAGCACATTCGTGTGCAAAATCAAAGTTATCAATGTTCATTCTACTCTCTCGGTTATTGTCAACCATGCTAATTAAACTTATGTATAGAATTACTTTGTGCTTTGGTACCCTCAAAAACCTTAGTCGCTCCTCTTTTTTACCTTTGTAAAATTAGTTCTCAAGCAGCCACACCCGTGGTTTAGATACTATTGATTGCAAATACAAGTGGAGAGGGTCTAACATTGCTCGGTTGATTATGGTTCCTGTTGCGCTTGCTCGTAGCTCAATAATGGTTAAATAAGCCAAAAACAAACCCCGAGAGGCTCCATTATTAAGACTTTAGTTCCCAACTGTGTACTTCGAACTAAGTCCTTCTCAACCAAGATAATAGATCCTCTTCCCACTTACCCTATTGCAATTAACATGCCCAAATTTTCATAGACAAATTAAGGACCTCTCTTCTTAAGCAAGAAGCAACAAACTAATAACTGTGATACCAATGTAATAGAAATGGCCTATGAACTTTGAGAATAGCGGAATTAAGAGAATTAGAATGAGCATTTTCACGAGACTACTTTGAGAGCATAGAGGGTGAACTTGATTAGCGGTAGCAACATAACCATTAGACTTAATTAACTTGGCATGAACAATACTTTTGCAAGAGAGAGAATTAGAGAACATGACAACAGTTGAGGATCGGATTTATGTGGAGCTGGTCCCCCCTCCAATAGTCTTCTATATTGTAGATTCTCCCATAAAGAGAGACTTGGTACAATACAATCTTTGTGCTCCTTGTGACCTAGGCGATGCAATGAAGATGGGAAACTTCATGCATCACAAGCATAACATAATCCTTGATAAAAGAATTAATTATCCCCAACCTCAATTCCAAGGCTTTAAACACCTTCAAAGGTGAAGAGAGCTAGCGGGGAATGAGGGTAGGGAAGAGGAAGAAGAAACATTCATAGGAGAAAGAAATAGTTTCTCCCTTATCATCACTCTTCTTGTTTAGCATACATAATAGTATAGTAATGAAGATGGATAAGATGACAAGCTTAAGCATTGAAGCATGGTTCTTGGTTGGATTTGCATTCCATAGCCAAGAGTGTTGGTGTAGGCTGTCAACTTCTCAACAAGCTTGGAGAAGGAGATGGAGCTCTTGCACTTTGCACTTCAGAGAGAGAGAGAGAGAGAGAGAGAGAGAGAGAGAGAGAGAGAGAGAGAGTATACCCCCCCAAGCTAGCCCCTAGCTTCCTTGGTCGACCCCCTCCCCCCCCCTTGTAGCTCATGAGAGCATATATTCTCCCATAAAGAGAGACTTGGTACAATACAATCTTTGTGTTCCTTGTGACCTAGGTGATGCAATGAAGATGGGAAACTTCATGCATCACAAGCATAACATGATCCTTGGTAAAAGCATTAACTATCCCTAGCCTCAGTCTTAAGGCCTCAAACACCTTTAAAGGTGTTTGAGGCCTCTCTCCACCTTTAAAGGTGGAGAGAGCTAGCGGGGAATGAGGGTAGGGAAGAGGAAGAAGAAACATTCATAGGAGAAAGAAATAGTTCCTCACTTATCATCACCCTTCTTGCTTAGCATACATAATAGCATAGTAATGAAGATGGAGAAGATGGAAAGCTTAAGCATTGAAGCATGGCTCTTGGTTGGATTTGTATTCCATAGCCAAACGTGTGGGTAATAGGTTGTGCTTAAAATGGTTAAGAAAACAAATTTGACCAGCACCTAGGGACTTTGTCGCGACACATATTTGAAATAATGGACGCGAGCGTCAGTCCAAGAGACTCATATTCTCCACATGTGGAATATGTCTCGTGTAAGGATGGTTGTAAAAAGAACATCCTTGAAGTACGAGATGTACTTGTGTATGGAGGTAGCTGCAAACACTCCGCAATGTGAGTGAGAGGGAGCCTCATTATCCTTACTCCACACTGGCTAAACTGAACTTTTTGAGTTCCTAGACCATGTTGTATCCCATGTGACAACATGTGTAAAATAAACCCTACAAGTGGGTCTATAATTGCGTACACGGAAACTTATTTTGGACCCTACAACCCAAATTTCTTGGCTCTTACATGACCTTGTCATTTCTCTCAAGAGAAAAAATAGATGAAAAGATAGAAGTTTATGCATCCTACTTGGAAAAGCCAAAAGAAAAAAAACCAAATCAAATGCATACCTGGAGATTGAATAGTGTTCACTTATTCGTAGTGAAAAGCACATGCCCAAATTTCCCATCTACAAAGGCCCAGGAGCACATATTGAAAATTAGTAAAATGCTAGTATTGCACGTGTAACCTTGGGTGTTGCCTTTGCAATCCAAACCCTTTGGTTAAAATCAACATTGTCAAACCCCTTGGTTACACTTTTGTGAAGAAACTGCTCAACTAGCAGCCAACAGTTTTGAATTCAACTTTGGAAGTTGAAATTATCCACTACCCCTTGGCAGCTTCTAGACTTCTTTTCTTGAAAGTCCAAGAATGGGTCTACCCCACAACTGTACGCATATAGACACTTAATGCTATAGATGATCCATCGAAGGTGGAATCGTATTCACAATTGGATCTCTTCCAAACTCAACAATCAATAATCTTAGGTTTTTGTGAACAATCATGCTGCTTGAAATAATGGTTGCATCTATACACCTTGGTAGAAATAAACCCTTACAAGTTTAAAACATTCAAAAACTCCACTTGATCTTCACACGTAAAGCGTGTGGTGCTACAATAATGCACAAAAAATCGTTAATGGTAGGACGCTTGCTTGTCCATTAGAATTAATGGGCTAATGGTAGGACACTTGCTTGTCCATTAGAATCGATGGGTACTCCACCGCATAGAATTGTTCGATCTTGAAAGCAATCACTCATGGATTACAAAGAGATGGCTTTAGCCATTTCAAACTAGGTGGCAATTGTTAAGTATGGAGCCTGATTTACCCTTGTAATTTTCTGTGGTAAAAGCACACATTTGTAAGGCCCCCATTATGAGGAGAAGCCATCGTGCGTGAAGGAAAATCACTCACCGGAAACCAAAATTTTCACGGACAAGAATCAGGGGCAACTTTAAAGGCCTCGGGGGCGGAGGCCCCCGAGACTTTTTTTTTCGCCGAAATATTCTTTATCGCCGGAATATTATGGCCGGACGGCGGCCGAAAAGTGGTCGGAAAACAACCGGTCGGTTGGCCGGTGGCCGGTAGTCAATGGCCGATGGCCGGTGGTTGGAAGTCAATGGCCGGTGGCCGATGGCCGAATTCAATGGCCGGTGGCCGAATTCAAAAGCGGACTTGTCTTCTCAAGGGCGGCCACACATGGGCGGATTGGAGGGTCCGATTTGGACTTATTCGCACAAGGGCGGCTACACTTGGCTGTCTCTCATAAGAGAGGGCAGCCCTTTTCGCCTATAAAAGGAGGCCATTTCTACACACATTTCATAGTGTGAAGTTGATGCAACAAGGTGAGTGTGAGGTGGTGAGAGTGAAGCAAGGCGGGAGCTCCATTAAGGGTATAATCCCTTTGTAAACTACTTCTTGTTTTGAAGTACTAAAGCCATTGAGTGGCTGCTTTCCCGTGGACGTATCCCACATTGGGTGAACCACGTATATCGTGTGTACTCTCTCTCTCTCTACTCTATAATCTCGTGTATATAAATCTGTCTCTCTCCATTAAGTAATCTACTCAATTATCTATTGAGCTACGTCTTATTTCCTAAAAACTGGTATCAGAGCAAGGTTTGCTCGTAGCTAAATTATCTCAAGGAAAGGATTCCTTGAATTGAGTGGGAGTTATGGCGGAGGAAGGGAAGCTCAAGATTGAGAAGTTCAACGGCAAAAACTACCAACATTGGAAGATGCAGATTGAAGACTATCTCTACCAGAAGGACCTCTATTTGCCACTAGGCGGTCTTGCGAAGAAGCCCGCAACAATGGCAGATGAAGCATGGATTGTCCTTGATCGAAAGGCACTGGGAACAATCCGATTAAGCTTGGCGTCAACGGTGGCCTTCAATGTTTCGGAGATGAAGACCACGGAGGACTTGATGAAGTCACTTGACGACTTCTACGAGAAACCATCGGCATCCAATAAGGTATTTCTTATGAAGCGCTTGTTCAATCTAAAGATGGCAGAGAATGGTTCAGTTGCAGAACACCTAAATGACTTTAACACAAACATAAGTCAACTTCGATCAGTGAAAATTAATTTCGGAGACGAAGTGCGAGCTCTTCTTATACTATCATCTCTACCGGATAGTTGGGACAGCCTTGTGATGGCTGTAAGTAATTCTATCTCTGGCACAAATACTCTTAAGTTTGATGATGTTGTGGGTGTTCTCCTAAGCGAGGAAATGCGAAGGAGAAGCACAGGAGAATCATCAAGTGCTTCACTATCAGTGGAAACAAGAGGAAGGCTTAAGGAGAGGTTCAAAAACCAAAAGGGTCGTGATCGCTCAAGGCGGAGCAAGTCACGCACAAAGTCAGTTCTTGAATGTTGGAACTGCGGCAAGAAGGGCCATGTCAAGAAGGATTGTTGGTCCAAGAAGAAGAAGGAGACAGAGTCTCAAGACAACAAGCCAACATCGGAGGCCAATGTGGCAGGTAAAGTAGAGCAAGATGCTCTAATTCTCTCATTAGACAATGTGTCTAATTCCTGGATAGTAGATTCCAGGGCTTCATTCCATGCGACACCACACAAGCAACATTTCCAAGACTACACCAAAGGTAATTTTGGGTATGTATACTTGGGAGATGATGAAGCTTGTGAGATTGTCCGCAAAGGTACAGTTTCTTTCAAAACTGCTAACGGAAATGGATGGAAGCTTAAAGATGTTAGGCATGTTCCTTCTCTTCGCAAAAATTTGATCTCTACAGGACAATTGGACGATGAAGGTCACAACATTGCATTCGGAAACAAACGGTGGAAGATCTCAAAGGGATCTTTGGTGGTTGCCAAGGGAGAAAAGGTCGGTACACTTTACTTGTGTACTGTTAGCACGCAACCTTCAGCTTGTGCAGCAACTACAGAAGTTGACAATGCAGTGTGGCACTACCGGCTTGGGCATATGAGTGCCAAAGGAATGCAAATCCTTCAAACAAAGAAGCTTCTACCAGGTTTGAAAGAAGTGGACTTAGAGTTCTGTGAAGATTGTGTTTATGGTAAACAAAAGAGGGTAAAATTTCAAAAATCAGGAAATGAAAGAAAAATAAAAAAACTTGAGTTGGTTCATTCTGATGTTTGGGGTCCTGCAAGTACACCATCACTTGGTGGCTCATTGTACTATGTAACATTCATAGACGATGCGACTAGAAAAACATGGGTTTATGTCATGAAGAATAAATCCGATGTATTTTCAATAATTCAAAGGTGGAAAGCCTTTGTGGAGAATGAAACAGCTACCAAGGTTAAATGCCTCATATCCGACAATGGAGGCGAATATTGCAGCCAAGCTTTTGAAATCTTTTGTGCTAGCAATGGCATTCGGAGGCAAAGGACAACCCCAAGGACACCTCAACAAAATGGGATTTCGGAAAGGATGAACAGGACAATCATGGAGCGAGCACGAAGCATGCGGCTACATGCAGGCCTATCGCTTGAGCTTTGGGCGGAAGCTGTAAGTACGTCTGTGTACTTAATCAATCGGTCACCCTCAACGGCATTGGATGGGGGAGTTCCAGAAGAGGCATGGACAGGTAAACCGGTGAATTATGCATTTCTCAAAGTGTTTGGGTGTGAGGCTTTCATGCACATAGATAGAAGCCTAAGATCAAAGCTAGATGAAAAGTCTAAAAAGTGTTTCTTCATTGGATATGGAGAAGGTGATTTTGGGTATCGCCTATGGAATCCTGAAGATGGTAAAATCTTAAGGAGTAGGGATGTAATTTTTAACGAACAAAATATGTACAAAGATTACTTGGAAAGAAAACAAACAAAAGAAACAGGTGATGAGTACATGGAGCTTGAGGACGGTGAAGACTCCAGGACTGCAAATGATGACAATGTGCAACAACGTCAACCAAATGAGGAGCCTCAACCTATTCCCCGAGGATCTACAAGAGCAAGTACACCTCCAGAAAGGTTTGTTCCTTCCTTCAACCATCTCTTGATCTCAGATTCTGGAGAGCCGGAATCATACGAAGAAGCTATGCAACATGAATCCAAAGAAGAATGGACGAAGAGCATGCAAGTGGAGATGGACTCACTACATCGCAACCAAACATGGGAGTTGGTTGAGTTGCCTAAAGGTAAGCGGGCACTTCAAAATAAAGTACAAGCTAAAGGAAGAAGAAGGTGGGAAGAAAAGGTACAAGTCTAGGCTTGTGGTAAAAGGTTTTTCTCAAAAGAAAGGTATTGACTTCAATGAAATATTTTCTCCTGTTGTGAAAATGAACTCAATTAGTCTTGTCTTAAGCCTTGTGGCTACTCATGATCTAAATCTCGAGCAAATGGATGTAAATACAGCATTCTCTCACGGTGACTTAGAGGAGGAAATCTACATGCTTCAACCAAAGGGGTATGAAGTAAAAGGTAAGGAGAAAATGGTTTGCAGATTAAAGAAGAGCTTGTATGGTTTAAAGCAAGCATCAAGACAATGGTACTTGAAGTTTGATCGATGGATGTTGGATCATGGATTCACAAGATGCAACTCGGATCACTGCGTCTACACGGAGAATTTGGGAGATGGGAAATTCATCATCCTAATGTTGTATGTTGATGACATGTTGATTGCAAGTGCTAACATGCAGGACATCAAAGACCTAAAAGAGGAGCTGTCCAAATCTTTTTCAATGAAAGATTTAGGTGCTGCAAAGAGGATACTTGGTATGAAAATATCAAGGGACAGGACGAAGAAGACAATAAAGCTATCTCAAGAAGATTACATCAAGAAGGTACTAGAAAGGTTTGCAATGCAAAATGCAAAACCAGTTTCTACACCTTTGGCTGGTCATTTTAAACTAATGAAGGATATGTGTCCAAAGACACAAGAGGAGATAGCCTATATGTCTAAAGTTCCATATGCTGCAGCGGTAGGTTCTCTAATGTATGCTATGGTCTGGACAAGGCCAGACATTGCACATGCAGTGGGAGTTGTGAGTAGGTTCATGGACAACCCAGGTAAAGAGCATTGGCAAGCTGTGAAGTGGATACTTAGGTATCTAAAAGGGACAACAACAAATGCTTTGTATTTTGGAGGAACTGATATTTTTCTAGAAGGGTATGCTGATGCAGATATGGCAGGTGACAAAGATACTTGAAGGAGCACTACTGGCTATGTGTTCACGGTTGGAGGCACAGCAGTAAGCTGGGCTTCAAAGCTGCAGAAAGTGGTTTCACTTTCTACCACGGAAGCAGAGTATGTAGCAATGACGGAGGCAAGCAAAGAAATTCTGTGGCTTCACAGATTCTTAGAAGAGCTTGGATTCAAACAAGACAATTGTGTCTTGTACAGTGATAGCCAAAGCGCTATCCATCTTTCGAAGAACTCAGCCTTTCATTCAAGGACAAAGCACATTGAGGTGAGATATCACTTCATACGCACTCTTTTGGAAGAGGGACAACTAAAGCTAGGAAAGGTGCATACAAGTGAAAATCCTGCAGACATGTTTACAAAGGTGGTCAACAAGGAGAAGTTGAGCTTTTGCTTATCTTCAATTGGCCTTCAAGGATAAGAAGCCAGAATGGAAAGCAATCACAGGTTTGGTTTGGAGATCAGTCTCCAAGTGGGAGATTGTTAAGGATGGAGCCTGATTTACCCTTGTAATTTTCTGTGGTAAAAGAGCACATTTGTAAGGCCCCCATTATGAGGAGAAGCCATCGTGCGTGAAGGAAAATCACTCACCGGAAACCAAAATTTTCACGGACAAGAATCAGGGGCAACTTTAAAGGCCTCGGGGGCGGAGGCCCCCGAGACTTTTTTTTTCGCGGAAATATTCTTTATCGCCTGAATATTATGGCCGGACGGCGGTCGGAAAGTGGTCGAAAAACAACCGGTCGGTTGGCCGGTGGCCGGTAGTCAATGGCCGATGACCGGTGGTCGGAAGTCAATGGCCGGTGGCCGGTGGCCGAATTCAAAAGCGGACTTGTCTTCTCAAGGGCGGCCACACATGGGCGGATTGGAGGGTCCGATTTGGACTTATTCGCACAAGGGCGGCTACACATGGCTGTCTCTCATAAGAGAGGGCAGCCCTTTTGGCCTATAAAAGGAAGCCATTTCTACACACATTTCATAGTGTGAAGTTGATGCAACAAGGTGAGTGTGAGGTGGTGAGAGTGAAGCAAGACGGGAGCTCCATTAAGGGTATAATCCCTTTGTAAACTACTTCTTGTTTTGAAGTACTAAAGCCATTGAGTGGCTGCTTTCCCGTGGACGTATCCCACATTGGGTGAACCACGTATATCATGTGTACTCTCTCTCTCTCTACTCTATAATCTCGTGTATATAAATCTGTCTCTCTCCATTAAGTAATCTACTCAATTATCTATTTAGCTACGTCTTATTTTCTAAAAGCAATAGATGGCTCTTAGCCCTTCCTGTTACCGTATTGACATAGAAAGATTTCAATAAAATGATGCCTAGTTTCACCTTTCTCGCATAGAAGTTGAAGAGAGAGAGAGAGAGAGAGAGAGAGAGAGAGAGAGAGAATTTTGGGCCAAGGAAAAATCCTTATTCTAATGTGTTGTATGTCCCTTGCATATGCTCCAGAAATGAGAGAGAGAGAGAGAGAGAGAGAGAGAGAGAGAGAGAGAGAGAGAATGTTGGGCTAACGAAAAATCCTTATTTTAATGTGTTGTATGTCCCTTGCATATGCTCCAGTGCAGACCATGTCTGTGTCATAGCTTATCCTATAAGCATACAACAGTGTGTGTGTGTGTGTGTGTGTGTGTGTGTGTACAACACTCTCGTAGAGAGAGATACCATAAGTCACATCTTGACCCACCTACATTGTATGTGAGTGTGATTGTATCAAGGTGACTTAAATACGACACTTTTCCAGTGAATAAAGATAAAAAATGTTTTAAGATATCAGTCAGTTGCTTTGTCCTTGACAGAGTAGTTAGTGTTATAGCAAAAGCGTAAATGCTAATGAGATGGAATTATGTCAATCTCACTGGCATGCCATGCACGCAAAGGTTTAAGCCCTTGGCGACATTGACAGCCCTACAGATTAAGCTGATACCAGAGTGCCTTGCACAATTGGGCATGGATACATCACAATTTTCCATTGTCATACATAATGCAACGAAGGGAGAAGAATTTTTCCTGTGGAGATCTTTCTGGCCGTATTCAAATTGTGCCCATGTAATCAACCCTGAATGGCTTCAACAAAATGTAACATTTTTTACTTATGTTCTAAGCACTGACCTCGTATCTTTGTGGGTAGACCCAAGGTAAACCGCTCAATCTGTTCCTTGAACATTGTCAAATTTGGTTGCTTTGTTGTGGTAAGTTGTCTTGAGTCTCCATAATAAAATTCGCTTGGATGTGGCTCATAGCCATATCTGCTACGGAAGAGAATGTCGTTGTATGCACCATTTACAACCTCTTGTGATGTAAAAACCTGCAGGCCTCTTGGCGTACGTACCCATTGCTGAGGAATTGCCACCACACCCTTGATTTGCTTGATTCTTTGCAAAAACCTCCTCTCACATACTTGGAACTGGGTTGGGGTCGTAGCCTCGGATCCCAATGCATCTTGTTCAATCTTCTTCTTGATTTTCCTACTCTTCGCTCATGCAATTGCAACCGCACCATTGTAAATCTCTGGGATCTCAAAATCCACCTTTTCTCAAACTTTGGAATGCAAACACGCCATGAACCTTCTCCAATTTAAATTACTCACTACCGTTAGCCAATTGCATGGCAGTCGCCAGCTCTGCCCAACATTCTTCAAAACGATTGAGGAAAACTCCAAACTCCTCATTCACGTCTTGCCTTAAAGTCTTCAACCTTGCATCCAAATCGACTGGAGATACCTCTTTACGAAAGTCTTGTAGAAAGGGAGTTCATAAGGCCGGTCACAAGAGCCTTGGTTCTCCTTCCAAATCATAACACCTCGTCTTTGCTTTCCCCCGCATAAGGAGCGAAATTGTTTGCATCTTGCTATCCTCGTTTGGCATATGCAAAGATAGCATATATAGCTCAAAATCAACCATCCACTCCTTTCGATCTTCTTCTACAGTGAGAATCGGCGTCGTTCTACCATCTCTTCTTTGTGAAAAAACCACTCCTTTGATCAGACCAACGAGCAATCAAATGGTCCTCTTTGGGGGCACTAGAAGATGGAGAGGGGGAATGGGAACATAGTCAAAAACACGCCCAAATGCCTCTTTATAGCCCAAGGCACTCACAACACCCCACTCCTCTCAAAATCACCTTCAAAATGACATTATTTCACCTACAGAAACTTGCCACACAGTGCAAACGTGCACACGCACACCTTGGAGAATTCGAACTCACACCACGCACCCACAACTTTGATTGCACACCACAACCGCACACAGAATTCTCTCTCTCTCTCTCTCTCTCTCTCTCTCTCTCTCTCTCTCTCTCTCTCTCTCTCTCTCTCTCTCTCTCTCTCTCTCTCTCTCTCTCTCTCTCTCTCTCTCTCTCTCTCTCTCTCTCTCTCCTCCCCTCCCCCCCCTCTTTGCACCACACCACACCACACCACACCCGGTTTGGGGAACACATATGACACCACCGCCAAACAACAAAAATGGTAGAAAAGAGCAGGGGGGTGGGGGAATAGACAAAGAATGGAGAAATGATGAGCTTCATTCCCTTCAAAAATATGAGTACAACCTTCATGTGCTCTCTTCCCTCTCTTTGTAGGCTCCCTCCCCTAAAAATGAGAAAAATATGGCCCTTATAGGGTGTTTTCCAATTTTTAGCACTTCTTCTTTTCCTTCAAACACTTGTCCACCGCTTTTAGTGTTACTGCATGACAAATGCCCCTTCAAACCAACTTTCTTTGCATGCCAATCCATGCATGATCTCCCTCTTGGGTTGTCATGGCGTCGTGACAAGCTAGGGGTGGAACTTTCCCTTGAATAAAATGGTTGGGGCTTGTTTGGGACCGTGCAGGAAGTAGGTCTCTACCAAAGCTGCCAAATCATCACTACATAAATGCCATTGGCCACCACCACCATCTTGCCGCCTAGTGGCCAAAATTGCCACCAACACTATTGCAATCGCCCGCGAGTGCTTGACATCGTTGCGAACAACATGATGCAGTTCCCGTCAGGGCTTGCCATGTCGACGCCTAAGAGGAGCTGTTCCTCTCTCTCCTTGTGATAGAATGGGGGGCCACGCCCTAGCTCATAAAGCGTACCCTCCTGGATTTCATTTTTGCATGTGGCTCCATTTGTCCGCCACGTGGAAATACCACATTAGTTCAAGCTTACAAGCTCCAAAAAAAACCCCACAATGTCTCATGACTTGTCAACCTTATAGACTTGTAGTATCAGCCCATTCAGACTTGTGCTCATTATGATAGTTGGGGTTTCACATGCACTACTGTAGTGTCACCATCACCTGCTCATGTAGGCAAAAGAGAGAAAAGTAGCCATGGCACACTAGTTGCAGAGGGGTTGAACCCAATGACATGCTATTCCACCAAGAAGGAGATGTTCCTTTACAAATGTCCGTTTGTGGTCCCCTCCACTATCCGACCCTCCTTGACCCAAACTCATCTTGACCCTACCTGCCCTTCCTTTTTCCTGCTCATGCACTTCTCCTACTTAGCCTCTTCATCCTTTGCCTTTGTTCGCTATGCTCTAAACCTTGTTCAAACCCTAACCCCCCCCAACCCTACCCGCCCCTCTCTTCCCCCTGCTCTTGTGCTTTTATTGCGTTGCCTTTGTAGCCCCTACCTTTGTCCCCTCTGCAACACACTTCTTTCTTGATTAGTTGGGTGCTAGCCCCCATTGCCGCTTTGCTCTAGTTGTAACCTTCAGGCATGCTCCTTTTGCTTCCTACCTTTCTCCACTCACACTCACACTCACACGCACATTGCGCACGCACTCATGAGAGAGAGAGAGAGAGAGAGAGAGAGAGAGAGAGAGAGAGAGAGAGAGAGAGAGAGAGAGAGAGAGAGAGAGAGAGAGAGAAGGGGGGGGGGGCAAGTATTAATTAGGTTGCATCAGAGAGGAACCAAAGTCAGTGCCTCTATAGCTACCTTGTGGCTATTCCCCAGACAAAGTGACACGGGCAACACAACTCCTCTCCTCTTCATGTGCATATTGCTCGTGAAGCCTCAACAAATAAAGCATGGTTAAAATATCCCTTGGAAAATCCAAAAAAATAACCAACGGCCACTTGAACATGCTACCAAGCTAGGAGGGAGAGTGCCTATAATGAGGAACCAACTTTCTACATGATGCATGTATGTGTGTGTGTGTGTGTGTGTGTGTGTGTGTGTGTGTGTGTGAGAGAGAGAGAGAGAGAGAGAGAGAGAGAGAGAGAGAGAGAGAGAGAGAGAGAGAGAGCTATGTCCTTGGTCCAATATGTGGGAGAAAGAAGAAGATCATCTTTCTTTTGCCTATAAAACAACGGCATGGAGAGAGAGAGAGCATGCTTGGCAAAAGCAAAGATTTTGGTGCTCGCTAGAACTACTTTGATCATCTCATGCACATGTTGCATATGTACTCACTGCTCGTTGTTGTAGGGCTTGATGTAGCATCACCATCGCCTGCTTATGATTCTTGCATTCAAGCTAGGAGATTACAGATCTGGATGGTCAAACTTGCAAACAAGCAATCTAAATCAGATTTAAAATAGTATTGTGCGGCAAAAGAGAGTGGGAACCTAGGCTATTACAAGCTAGCAATCGCACGCTAGCAAGGAAAACCTTGTGGGAGACAACCTAGCCGATACCACCCAAGTAGGTGCAATTCTTCATTGCAAGGACACGGCCAGTGTGGTTGTCTCTCTCTCTCTCTCTCTCTCTCTCTCTCTCTCTCTCTCTCTCTCTCTCTCTCTCTCTCTCTCTCTCTCTCTCTCTCTCTCTCTCTCTCTCTCATCGTGCGTTGTTTTAGTGCAATTGTTGAGTTGTAGGAAACACTATTGGAGTAAGCCACTTGTGACACGTGGCTGAGAGGAGAGATCCCAAATCATAGAAGTGCATCTTCATTGGATATGGTGTGGACCGAGAGATGGGATATTGTCTGGCACTGGAAATTTAAGAATCTTATACACAGCTCATAGATGATGTTCAACGATTCTAAGATACATAGACAACCAGTGAAAGCGATCGAATATCGCAAAGTATGGTTTGAGGATGTTGCCTCACCATTAGTTACACAAAATGTTGGGCATGCTAGTGATACACCTTCCACTAGTACACAGATGACTGTTGGTCTAGAAAGAGTTGTGCTTGGTTTAGTAGCCATAGAGGACATGGAATTGGTCCAAATGGATCTGAAGACTGTGCTTCTTCATGGGATCTTAAAGAAGATGTCTACATGATGCAACCAAAAGGTTTTGAGATAAATCTTGAGAAGACAACAAGGGAAGAACTGGTGTGTAGACTCAAGAATGCTTTGTCTGGACTAAGCAAGACTAGAGGCAATGGTATGTCAAGTTTAATAAGTACTTTCAATCCCAAGGTTATGTACGGAACCAAAAGGATGACTACTTGTATGTAAGGAGGTTGAATGATGGTTCCTAATTATGTACGTCAATGATATGCTTATACTCGGGAAGTCAAAAGATAAGATTGCACTTCTCAAGGACGCCTTAAACAAAAAGTTTGCCATGAAATATTTGAGCAATGAACATCACTTTCTTGGTATGTGTATCAAGAGAGATCGTAAGCGCCAATGGCTACATATGTAAAACTGAGCAAGAATGATTGCCCCACATCAGATGCTGAAAAGATAGATATGAAAAAAGTGCCATATTCTTGGATAGTTGACAGTCTCATGTTCGGCATGGTTAGCATGCGTCTAGACATTGGATAATGGAAGTGGTCAGCAGGTATATGGCAAACCTACACAAAAAGCATTAGGAAGTAATGAAGCATATCTTGAGATACATCAAGGGTTGAGCTAGCAAGTGCTTACATTTTGGGAACAGTGATGCATCCATAGTTGGATACACTAATTTTGATTATGCGGGTTGTGTGAACACTAGGAGATCCACATCTGGCTACGTTGTCTTGTTTGTTGGAGCAGAACTCTCTTGGAGATCATGTCTCCAAAATTGCGTGTCGTCTTCCACCACTGAGGCTGAGTATGTTGCATTTTCCAGTGTCAACAAGAAAGTTGTGTGGTTATCTCGCCTAGTGGAGACCTTGGTATACACTAAACTCCAGTGTAACATTGTGACAGCCAGAGTACGATTGAATTAGCAAAAAACCCCGTGTTTCATTCCAAATTGAAATACATCGAGGTCAGGTATTATGTGATACGAAATATTTTGGCTAGCAAAGGCATTGATTTAGCCAAAGTCAGGTATCATGTGATACGGGATATTTTGGCTAGCAAAGGCATTGAGCATTAGGGAAAATTTGGACTCTCAAAGGGGCCCTATAAGGCCCAGGTTTGACTTTGCCTCTCTTGTCCAAAGTGGGCAACCCAGTGAATTACATAAACGCTTGTCAAAACCTATCAACCAACATATCATTGGGAAGATCTTAAAAACTAGGTTCTAAATCCCCAAACTCCAACGAATTTGGAGTTGATTTGTAGAAGTTATGGCCTCCCCACTAAAGCTGAAATGTGGGGAGAGACTCCATTTATAAGATGGAGTTGTCACATCAAAATATAGAATCTTCTAGAATATAAGGAATCTGATGGTATACTATATATCAATGGATAGATCTTGATGAGTACATTCTAAGTCCAAAAGGTTTGTCAAGTTTTGATTTTATTTGTAAAAATTTTACCGTGCGCCCGTTTGAACAAGAGGAAGAAAGTCAAGTCCTTATAGGGCCCATTTGAGAGTCCAAAATTTCCTTAATGTTAGCCAACGTCCATACGAATGAGAACCCAACGGATTCTCTAACAAAGAGTTTATCTTCAAGCAGTTTGCACATTGCATAGAGATGATGGACGTAGGGTGAAACTATGGTCATGCTTCACACTTGTATAGTTGTACATACTAACCCTTTCATGTATAGCTACAGGCCACGTTGGCATCAAGTGTGAGATTGTTAGGGTTTAGGCCAAGTGGCCGATCACCCATCACTAACCATACTAACGTATTCTTTGGTTACATGGAAAGAATAAGGAGTGGTGATAACTTTTGACTGTAAGCCCCACCAAAAACATTGTCCCCTCTCCTCTTCTCCTTCCCTCTTTCTGCACACATAAGTGCGGGACGGGTGTCCAACCTCACTCCTATCTTATTGCAGATTTAGAGAGAACCACGATTAAATATTCAATCCATGGCACGAAGCTGACTCGACTAGTGCATAGAGGCTACAAGAGGTTGTCAATCTCTTGAAAAACAACAAACAACTTGCATCTAATTCAAGCTACACTCAAGTGGCTGAAATCACCAAAAACCAATCGCTCATCGACAAACAAATCACATCCGTTACAGCATCAAATGACATTCAAATGTAACGAAACTTCTAGGACAAGTTTATAAGACCTAAGCACACATGCTTCTGGTCTCAAATCCCACTCTAGGTCAAGTGCAAAAATCACGAGTATTAACAGCAGTGGATTTTGTCCTAGTCGTTTTCGACCGAGAGTGCATCTAAATGCTTAGCAATGATGCCCCAATACCCCGCCTATACTTAGTTTTTTATTTTGAAGTGTAAATTTCTACTTATGATGAAATTAGGCCACGGGTCGGCGACGCCAAAAGCTACGACATACCGTGAAATGCTTACGTCAATGTGTAGAGGTCTTACCTACGGTTGCAACGCAACAGACGTGACTGCAATGTGACAACCAGAGAGGGAGTAGAAAGCGCAAGAAGGAGAGAAATGAGCGCCGTTAGCTCACGCTATGTATTTCATTGTTCAAAACTTGAAAATAACTTACAAAAAAATGGCTTTTATACCTTAGCCAAGGTTTTTTGTAGTCAAAACTAATAACTTTGGGAGCTCTAACTAAAGATGGGTAAACACAGGTTGATACAATCTGGAAGCTTGTAGCCCCGGCTCATCAATTACAAAGTTTATCCGTAAAATAGGAGTTACAATATTCCCAATTTATCAAAATAATAAGTGTTTTTACAATGAGAGCTCCAAAAAATGGTATCCAAATTAGCTTGCTGCTAACATTCTCTCCCTCCTCGCTTATGTCGTCCCTTGACACAGCCGTATGGGCTGAAATAATCTTCCGGTTGATGGTTGGCGAGGCAGTCTTTAAGTGCATGTAGGGCCTTTTCATATGTGATTTTTCTCTCTTTGTCTCGCAGCTGCAAAAAGTGCATAGTGACTCTGTTTTTAAGCTCGACTGTGGAGTAGCCGACAAATCTTGAAGTCAGGTTGCTGATCACTGGCCCAAAAATCTTCGTTTGCCAAGTGAAAAATGCTATGTAAAACGCTTCCTCAAACGCCAACATATTATGAGAAGGTAAGAACATGCAACGGGCGTAGAAGCCATAGAGGACTTCTTTGAAAGGTTGGCCACTGAGGTGGTAGCATAAACCCTTATTTCCCTCAAGGAAAGACATCCACGAGGTTCCTGCTTGCTCTGGCTCATGAAAGACTTCAATGCAGGTGAGCAGCATACGACAAATTTTGTAAAGCATAGCACATGAGAGATCAGGGAGGCTTTTGAAGAACGACATGGCGCCCGTTAGGGTTTTCACCATGTAGTCCTTTGTCGGCGTTCCCTTTTTTGGAGCTGGAAATCTTGGATAATTCATCCATGTAGGCCGCTTCTTTGTTATTGCCTCATGTGCTTGCCACGTCCTTACTCTTGGTACGGGACAAAAAGTTGGATCCTTTTGAAGTGCCGGAGGTTCTCTTGTGAACAGAATCAAGTATCTAGGATTCTTGTTCAGCCCAGCTCTTTTTCCACTTGGGATGGACTTCATCTGCGTATTCTACTTGCATGTCTTTATAAAGTCTTTCCTTGACTTGGAGCAGCTCTACCTTTATCAAGGGATATGACAGTGATTGTTGATGCCATTGTGCATTGATTTGGTTGGGAGTGAGTTGAGTAACATTGACAAAGTGAAAAACTCTCAACTCCCAATCCATTGCTGCTTTCTACTGCTCATCCGCCTCCTAGATAACATTTCCTTTAAGTGCATCTTCCTTAGCTTTTGACAACTTGACCATTGGCACTTCATCAGCTTCTGTTGATGGTACTTGGAAATCTTCTTCGCCACCTAGCCCTTCTGCTGGCTGTGTTTCCATCTCAACAAAAGAGACTGAGGGAATATCAATATGTAGCTGCTCTGACGTACCTGCTTCTTCCTGATTCTCGTGCTGTCCATCTCACAGTAGCTGGTTGACTTTTTTCATCTCAGCTATTTCCTTGAGCGGTTGTGCGCGTATGTCGCACGTGTCAATGCAAGGAACTTGCATTTACACTGCGTGCGAGCCACAAATGGCTCCAAGCACACAACAAGTCTAAACTAGCAAGCTCAAAGATAGCATTGGTGTGTCACTCACCGCTCTACGCTCCCTGTCGTGGAGGATTCCTCGTCGCGAAGAAGAAGGAGCCGTCGTCGTGCCGCCGTCGTAATGCTCGATCGCACACACTCTCTCTCTCTCTCTCTCACGCTACACACACACACACACACACACACACACACACACACAAAGAGGTGAAGAAGAAGAAGATGGAGATGGAGCAAGAGCACTCTTCAATTGCACAAATGAGAGAATGAGTGAATTTTAGGTTTAGTTGACTTTTATATGAGCTCGCCCTATTCACACTTGGGCGCCCACACTTAGCCAATCTTACCCAAAGTTCCAGTTTTAGAGTGCGCCTCTCATCGGCGATCACTGTTACCCTTTTCCTATTGGACCGACAAGCCCGGTACCTGACTCTACCAAGTAAATAATACAACATCCGTTGTAGGTGATATGGTGTCCGTGAGCCATGAGGGTTAACATGCCCCCCTTCCTGATGTAGATTCCGTCCTTGGAAGCTATTGAGTTGAAGCTCGTTCGTCGAGGTGGAAGAGCATTTGAAATGAATGTTCTTAGCCTTCTTCAGTCACTGCAAAATCAAACAACATTGGCACGGTAATTGCATTCTCATATAGAATTAAAAAGCATATGCAATTGTAGCCAGACAATGTGATTTGTAACAGAATTTTAAACCATTTGTCAGCAATAAACATTAAATTGCAATATAATCAAATGCATAAACAGATATAAAGATAAAAAATTAAACAAGTCCGGGGTCGCTAATTTAACGGTCGAAAGGCACTAGAGATTGACTATTAATACCATGGGTAAGCTTCTTAATTTTCTCTGGTCAATTAAGTTGTTTAATCGCGAGAGCCAAGTATTTCATGTTCGAGGGCTGACTAGAGGCTATACCTAGAAGACCTTGTAGTTAAGCTACGATAAAAGGAATTTCTCATGAAATCATCGCCTGACTAAAGCTCATTCGTCGAGGTGGAAGAGCATTTGAGATGAATGTTCTTAGCCTTCTTCAGTCAACTGCAAAATCAAACAACATTGGCACGGTAATTGCATTCTCATATAGAATTAAAAAGCATATGCAGTTGTAGCCAGACAATGTGATTGGTAACAGAATTTTAAACCATTTGTCAGCAATACACATTAAATTGCAATATAATCCAATGCATAAACAGATGTAAAGGTAAAAAATGAAACAAGTCTGGGGTCGCTAATTTAACGGTCAAAAGGCACTAGAGATTGACTATTAATACCATGGGTAAGCTTCTTAATTTTCTTTGGTCAATTAAGTTGTTTAATCGCGAGAGCCAAGTATTTCATGTTCGAGGGCTGACTAGAGGCTATACCTAGAAGACCTTGTAGTTAAGCTATGATAAAAGGAATTTCTCATGAAATCATCGCCTGACTGATTACCTTTTCTTTAACCCCCCAAAGTCTTTTCATAGTGATTCAATTTTGATGTGTGTGCTTATTTTGTATGCCTTGGGTTTTTTGCTTTTCAATGAAAAGCGCCCACACTGGGAACCTCTAGGGCTTTAGTACCATAGGCGATACATGTGAGTGAAGTACCACATCAAGCTGAGATTTCTCTTCCAGCTTAAGATTTTACATTGTGGCACTTGATTTTTTTGTTTGTTCGTTTTTAGCATTTTAATTTTGTACCTTTGGGGGGTCATATAACAATGTTACCCTCCCCAGGCTCATCACACTAGTAAACTCCCTTTATAATACTTAAGCTAAAGGTCAATAGGGACTAAGCCCACTAGAAAGCCCTAGCACATGTTACACAATGCTACCTAAATCGGATTAAGAACCTAAGTAACCATTAATTATTATGATGGCATTCCCCATGGTATTAAGAGAAGATCTTTAACGCTTAGCTTGGTCAGACTAGCTTGGTCGGACTGCTTGATTTTTAAATCTAGACAAGTGATTATGACAAAAACTTACATTGAATTTAATGTTTGATACTAAGCAAATGTGATGGATATTATGCTACCAATCACAATTAAAGCAGACAAACATGAATGCAAAAAGATAAGGGGCAATGCTAATGGACAAGAAACACCTGTTTGCGTTGATAATTGCACTTGATTTGAAGAGTGAGTCGAGATAAAGATTCCATGAAGGTCCAGATCCTAACAACAGCAACACGCTCCTGTACACACTAGGAAACACAAAGAATACCTCTAGGAGGCACATCAGTGGGAAAAGATACCAACACTTATTTAACACAACAAAAAACATAAGGAACCCTAACCTAATTATTTGCACTCCCCCTAGAGAGTCAAGGGAATAGGATATTGTAGAGATTGGGGGGAAACCCTAAGGCTAAACCCCTATCCTCGTCGTTGAGATAAACAAAGTCATCATCCATGAGACCATATGTGCCATCCGTGTAGTCATGTAAATCTTCTTCTTCATCATAGGTACCCATGTTCACTAAGAAGGTCACTAGACGCCTATAGTCATCTTGGTCAAAAGGGTAGGCTTGTGCAATGGGAGTAACGCTCTCTACTAAGTATGGATCAGACGTGGTCAAGAGACGTATCAGCCATTCTAACTCCTCGAAACTCCTCTCACATGCTAGCGTACCTACCAATTCCCATTCACATGCAAGCACCCGAAAGACCATGTAAAACATTTGTGAAAAGTAACGAGGGTACCTCTCACCCGAGGCAGGAGTGGATGACTCTAGCGTACTAGCCATATCTGTACACGCAAATAGATGATGGTTAGAGTGCAAATATTACAAGGGTTGTGTTCTTGTGCATAATGTATTTTTATGATTTTGTCTTATGGCTCTTGCTCTTTTACTTTTTTATCTTGTTTTTGTGAGTATAAGGCTTTATATATACATTCCCTAAGATTGGAGATTAAGGGGTCAGGGAGAAAGGTTGAGAGGGAAGCAAGTGAATGATGGATGTCAGCAAACACTCCCCCCTTCCTTGGGTAGATCATACCGTTTAAAATGATGTCGTCACCCTTTGAAACCAGTTGTTCCAAGTTGTTATAGGTGAAGGCTTTAACCAATAGTTTTCGACCGCTCTATGCGTTTCATCTAGTTGCAAGGGTGGTAAGGTACTCTCCCATGATTTTATTTGCAACATTGTTGTAGGTGGTGAACTTACAATGGGAGGTGTAAACTCTTTCTTGCTTGTATGGATATGTACAATGGTAGGTGGAGGTTGTGTCGAAGCTTCTATTCCGTATAGGAACTACATGAAGAGCAAGAAGCTTCATTTGATTTCCCTGTTCCTGAGCTAGGTGGAACAAATCGTTCTTTCTTTGGTACCCAAACTAGCTCTACAACGGGTGTGTAACATTCCGTGATTTTTTCCTTTCCGCGATCTTCAATTCGTTTTGGAGCCACAAGATTGAGCTCACATGGGCCCGGTGACAAGTAAGAGCACAATTTACGTTTTGGCACCCAGATTTGATCATTTCCTTTATAGTAGCGTTGGGCTTCCAATAGTTTTTTAGAAATCCAATGCAACGTTTCTTTACATTTCTTGGGGCGAATGGGATGTCTCTTACCAAGCTCCTGTCTTTTAGCACTGACTATGGTTGCTAAAGAAGCTTTAGGGACCCACTTGTATGTTTTCTTTGTTATATTGGGATGGGTCTTGTGTGTCTCAAGCTTTATTTCAGCTACATCAGTTGAAGCTCTAGAGACTTGAGCTATGGGGACATATGGTTCAACCTCTTGGACATGCAATGTTTTGGGTTTTATTTCCTTAAGAGGCAATATCTCAGGGAGTGTGGCTTGAGTGGCAGGGCTAAGAGTTGGTTTCTGTGTTGTGACACCCCTTGTCCCCCAATCAATAGTGCATTTGGTGTCTATCATCCACGTTCGTCCTAGATTTATATTACCCTCCATAGTTCCAATAGGCATGACCAAAAAGTCTTGAGCTACAACCCCATTGTCATGACTGACAGAAGTGTGCCAGATTCCAAAAACCAAAGTTTTTTCTTGTTGACACCCTTGACTTGGATAATACTCTCAGATAGAGGTGGCTCCCCTAACTGACACCACACCCCATATGATAGCAGATTATATTTAGCACACGTGTCCAATAAGGTGTTATATAGCACTTTTCTATAGGTGTTGTTTACCTCAATAGGGTATCGTAGAGGTATGTCAGAGTCCAACCAATCCTCGTTGTTTGCAACGTGGAATGCATGTGTGACTCCAAGGTTAGCCTCTCGTTTTCGTCTTATACGTTGTTGTCGCTCCTTAGCCTCAGCTTGAGCTTGTATCTTCTTTAATTTTATTTGTGCCTTGGCTGCCTTTTTTGTATGGATGGCACGCACTTCCTCTTGGCTTAAAGGATCATAGTATCTTTTAAATTTGCTCCCATTGAGGAATCCAATGGTTTCATTTCCATCAAGAGTCTCCACACGAATGGTTCCTTGTGGGGTGATCTCACATACTCTATATGGTCCTTTTTTCGCATATTTCAACTTTTTCTTTTCATTACGCACTCCATTCATAAGGACTTTATCACCAACATTGATATCTTTGTTCTTTAGATGACGGTCAAACCATTTCTTCCTCCTATCTTTCTCCACAAGTGCATTTTGCACAGCTAATTGCGTCTCTTCATCTAGCCTTTCAAGGATATATAATTGCTCAACTAAGGGGTTACCATCCCAACCTTCTTGAGAAGCTACTCGAAGACTAGGAATGACAAACTCCCATGGCATAACCGCTTCTTGGCCATACACCATCTTGAATGGTGTGCAGTTAATGGAAACTTTGTACGCAATACGATAAGCCCATAGAACTGATGTAAGCTTTAAATCCCAATCTATGTGATGAGCTTCCACCGTTTTGGTTAAGATAGAGATTAAGGTCTTATTGGTGCTCTCAGCTTGGCCATTTGCTTGTGGATAATAAGGTGTGGACTTATGGTGAGCTATCATAAAGTTGGTAGTGAGTTCTTTTATTACTCCATTTTTAAAATGAGTACCATTGTCACTCACAATCTCAAAGGGACAACCAAATCTTGTAATTAAGTTCTCAAAGAGAAACTTGGCAGTTGACCTTGCATCGTCCTTACGTGTCGCCTTGGCTTCTGCCCACTTTGTCACATAGTCAGTGGCAACGATAATATATTGAGATTGAGTGCTACGAGTTGCATGACTAATTGGGCCTACAAAGTCCAAATCCCATTTTTCAAATGGTTGAGTCACTTTAACAGGATGTAAGGGCATCCTATCCTTTCGTTGTGTGATCTTGTAACGTTGGCATTCATCACATCCTTTTGCAAAAAGTGATGCATCCTTAAATAAGGTTGGCCACCAATAGCCTGATTGCAACACCTTTCTAGCTGTTAGTTCCCCTGAGAAATGTCCTCCGGCTATACCCATGTGGGCTTCTTGCAGTATGTATAAATACTCATCTTCACGGGCACAATGTCTAAGAATATCATCCTTCCCTAGCCTGTAGAG
This sequence comes from Adiantum capillus-veneris, assembly GCF_014529385.1. Lineage (NCBI taxonomy): Eukaryota > Viridiplantae > Streptophyta > Polypodiopsida > Polypodiales > Pteridaceae > Adiantum > Adiantum capillus-veneris. Next base: position 150,772,108 of record NC_140948.1, read on the forward strand.
AGTTCCTGCAATGAGAGAGTAAGATTCACATTCTTTTAACAGTTTTCGAGCTATGTCTTTACGAAGCTCTTTGGGTGGAAAACCATTAACTAGAAAGTTCACAATCTTCTCACTCCATTTAGGTATGGTTTCGACTAAGAATAGAGAAGTATCGGGCAACTCATCATCGACTCCAGTAGAGGCTTCACCATTGGGTATGCGAGACAAATGATCCGCCATGACATGTCTTTTACCAGGTCTCACCACAACGGTAAAATCAACTCAAGGAGAATTAACAACCATCGTGTAATTCTTCCCGTGGAACAAGGTTTATTTACTAGATACAACAAGGCTTGATGATCAACATAGAACACAAACTTGTTGGCCAGAAGGTAGTAGCGAAATTTTTTCACTGCATAAATCATACCTAAACCTTCTCGCTCTGTAGTGGTGTAGTTTCTCTTAGCATCATTCAACTGACGACTTACAAAGCTAATGGGGTAGTCCAGTTTATGTTCTCCTGGTTGAGCTAGAACACACCCAATAGCAAAGTTCGATGCATCAATATGCACATGAAAAATTACATTCCAATCGGGCACTCGTAGAATAGGAGCACTAGTCAAGGTCTTTTTCAATGACTCATAAGCATGGTCACACTCCGCAGTCCATTGGAACTCAATAAGAAGCTTGTATAAAGGACGAGCTATCTCGGCAAAGTTTAAAATAAACCGTCGGTAATAACCAACATGGCCCATGAACCTTTGAACTCCTTTATAGTCTGTAGGTGGTGGCAATTCAGCAATGGCTTTAATTTTGCTCTCATCTGTGGAAATCCCATTTTTGGAAACTATATGCCCTAAAATGACTCCATGTTTAACCCAAAATTGGCATTTGAAAAGGTTTAAGGAGATGCGATAATCTACACTTCTCAAACACTTTTCGTAAGCATGATAGATGTTCTTTCCAACAGGAATAAACACAAAGGTCATCTAAGAAAGCTTCACAAAACTCCCTCAAATATTCTCTAAAAGCAGTGTTTATTAATCTTTGAAAGGTAGCAGGGGCATTGGTTACACCAAAAGCCATAACAGGAAATGTGAACACTCCAAATTTGGTTATCAAGGCTGTTTTAGCTTGGTCCTCCAGCGCAATTGTGATTTGATTGTAGCCAGAGTACCCATCTAAAAAGCTATAAGCTTCCTTTCCTGCAACTCTTTCAAGCACGTGTTCTGAATATGGCAAGGGGTAATGGTCCCTCCTAGTGGCGGCATTGACCTTCTTGAGATCCACTCACACTCTGACTTTCCCATTCTTTTTTGGCACAATCACTATTGGTGACACCCATTCTGAGTGCTCAATAGGGTATATGAATCCGCATTCCACAAGCTTTTCAATCTCTTCTTGAACGATTTTTGCATATTTAGGATTCATTGGGTAGGGTCGTTGTTGAACTGGTTTGGCCATGCTATTCATGGGGATTGTGTGTTGCACCACGGAGGTGGAACACCTTTCATATCATGATATGTCTAGGCAAATATATCCCTGAGTTCCTTGAGAAGTTCTTTAAGTACACACTCCTCAGTCTCTGTCAGATCTTGGGCAATGAAAATAGGTTTAGACTCTTCTCCTAGGTCTGCTAACTCTATTTCCTTAACTATCACTGGACCGTCATAGACTCCATTGCTCCCATTGATAGGCTTTCTCTGAGCCTTTGTATACACAACCTTACATTCCTCTATGGAATAGGATTTGAAATGTTTAGGTGGTGCAGGGTGTAAGTCTGTGGAGTCCTATTGTTCTGTGGACTGGGATTTCACTTTTGATTCCTTTTGTTGTTGAGCTAACTCTCGATTTTGTCGTCTACTTACAGTAAGGCTCAACTTTGGCTTCTCTGTAGCCTCTAGTTGTGCGATGTCAATGGGTTGTGGACTACACCACATAACGCTTTGAAGGTATTCACCCCAGTTATCTATCAACTTCCGATGAGCATCACATGCCCCTATATAATTAAGCCATTCTGCGGTAGATTTCTTTTCACTTATTCTAGCACGCACATTTGCTCGATATCGTCACCTCTTATATCTCTTACTCTTATTGCTTAATTCTCGATTACGGCCGATCTCTAGTGAAGAGTCACTAGATGAATCACTACTTGTGTCTTCTGCTCCCTTGGATAGATTGTCATCTAGGTTACCACTGGGCCCTGAATGGTTTGTCCCCACATTTGCACTAAGGTTTAACTCAGATTCTTCATCCTCAGAGTCAATTTCAATTGATGATTCTGACCCCAAATCGTGTGGGCTATAGTCTTGTGAGGCGCTACTGGTTCCAATGCCAGTCAAACTTTCATCTTGTAGGTCATCAGAAGCTATATGCATTGCTTCTAGCATGTTTAAGGGTACGAGTGGTGGCATTTCATCCCCCTCAGGTGTTACCCAGGTCGTCCCCCTATTTCCCCAAGTATCTATGGTTGCTGCTAGGTGGACCCAATCCACATTGTCCGACTCATTCATCCCAGGTAGTACATCCATATAAGGAGAATCTTCCCCAACATTAGTGTCCGCTTTACACGTGTAACAATACTGCAATGGGGCCGAGTGAATTGTGGTGTCAGATCTATGATCAATTATAAACCTGTTTCCTAGAGGATGTGCTCGACCCGTCACAAGACAATACTGCAATGGGGCCGAGTGAATTGTGGTGTCAGATCTATGATCAATTATAAACCTGTTTCCTAGAGGATGTGCTCGACCCATCACAAGATCCACTTGAATGACAGAATCTTGGAACTGCAGGTAGACATGGTTTTTAGACCAGTCATGCACCATTTTTGCTTCCCTCATGAAAGGACGTCCTAAGATTATCTCCGATGCCATAGTGTGTTTGGAGAAATCCATAACAATGAAGGTAATCCTTATTTTATGTCCAAAGACCTTGATCTTGAGATCTTCTAGCATCCCAATAGGTTTAACAATAGACCCATTGGCCATCTTCACTACTATAGTTGTGGTCGCAAGGTGAGGCTTCCCAGCAATTTTTAGTCACAATGCTAACCCCAACGCCACCATGAAGGATTCCCTTCATAGTTAATCCCTTAGTAGTGATTGGTATGGTCGCATTGGATTCATCACCCTCAAAGTATTGTCCCAACTTGTTAACATGTAATTCTATAACAAGGTCCTCATCTAGGTTGGGTTGTGGATCTAAGTGTTCCTCCTCTATTGGCATCTCCCCAACTCCATCCATGTGTGAAAATTGTGGAAGCCCAAACTTCAGTTCTCCATTGAGGAAGGCTCGAAGAGCTGAGACTAGCTCAGGGTCTTTATATAGTTTGGACATGATGGTGGTTCTAATTTGTGAAGACATGAAATCCATCAATTTGGCAATGTTTAACGGCACCTTTTGGGCTTCAACCCCTTGACGTGGGGAAGATGGTATCTCCATTTCTTCGATAGGATCAGGTAGTCCCTCTATAAACATTCTTTCCATCAAGAAGTGAGTACGCCCACTTTCCCATGACTTTAAGTCACTTTCTTCTTGGGTGACACTAGGTATGGCTAAGGGTCTACGGACTTGGTGAGGTTGTTGTTGCGTAGGGAACACGGTGTCTGTAATCTGGATCTGCCTAGGTGTTGGTTCTAGATCCCTTTGGGTATCTTCTACCAAACTCCTTAATTGGTTGACTCGCTCAATCTCCTCTGTAGGGTTTGGATAAGTTCCTATCTTCTTCTTGGATCCTGGCCATTGTGGCTCATGAAGATCTTCCGTGTTGGTTTCTATCTTAGTGGTTGTTTTGGTCTCCATGGTTTCACCTGAATCCGAATCCTCTTCAGCGTCGTTCATATATACGTGGTCGTCACCAGTCCCTATGTTGGTCTTTGAACTGGGGTCTGACTTCGCTGCTTTTTGCGATCTCTTTCTTCGTGTTTTCTTCTTTTTTTGAGATTGGGCAATTGATGTCGTGTCTCTTTCCTCAAGAATATAATTTTGTTTTTGGAGCATCGATCGTGTGAGTACGTTTATTGGTACCACAGGTGTACTTTGTGATGGCTCCTCGGTAACTTCAATCAAGTTTAATGGCGTGATCTTTGGTGCATTTGGATTATTTGGACATTGGGCAATCAAATTATCTATGCCACATCGATTACACATGAGTATCGGCATTGTAGACGTGCTCACTTGATTGGTTTGCATTAGTGTGGCGTTCTTTTGTAGCCTAATAGGACACTCGGCTACACGATGTGGACCTCCACACTCATAGCATTAAAGAGGTGGTCTTTTAGCGGTGTAATTGATATTTTGGCCTCTTGCCGCAAGAGCAGATACTTGATATACAGGTTTGACTTGTCCCCAATAGTCCTCCATGTAGTATTGTGGACTTTCTTCAAGCACGTCCATCCCATAGGCGATATTAGAATCTATATCTTCCTTACATCCTTCCAAACAAGAAATAGATGACTCACAACATACTTAATTCACATAAGTGATTTTCGGATGTGGTGGTTGTGGTCCTAGCACTGGAGGTGGTAAAGGTGTTGTTTGAACAATATTTTGGGCCCTAGGGACCATGTGTTGTGATGTTTGTTCAAGAGGTGGGGCCGGTATCAATGCATGCACTCGAGGTGTGTCTGTCCATGCTAAGGGTTGTCTAATGGCCATCGCACGCTTAAATACTATGCAATCCTTAGCTTGATGACCATACCTTCCACATGCATTGCAATTTCCATTGAATTTTACTTTTAAAATAGGGCATTCACTGGTACTATGCGGTCCATAGCATACTGAACACCATTGTTGCTCCCTTCTTGGATACATCTGATTGTTCTACGGAGCACGATTGTCTCTAAGACTCTCTTGAATAGCCTTGGTGAGATCTGCTAAAGTCATCATAGATATCTTTGGCTCCTTAGCAATAGGCTTTAGGGTCATTGGCTGATGCCCTGATGCTTGAGAGCTAGTAGATTTAGGCTCAACAGACACTCTTTCTCCTTGAATCATTAAATTATCCTCCAATTGGATCGCATTGGTGGTGACTGCTTCCCAAGTGGTGATACCTCTAATGACTAGGCCATTGTAGATATCCTCATGTCGTAACCCCCTAATGAGTCTATCAAGCAATTGGTTATTGTTGAAGCGCTCATTTGGATTACAACGAGAATTCAAATGCTTTAAGCGACTATTAAAGTCTCTCACCGACTCTCCTTCCTCTCGTTGGGCTTTCTCGAGTTGAGAGGCTACATCCCAAAGTACTCCCTCTCGTATGTATTCTTCTAAGAACAGTCTCCTAGAGTAGGGTAAATCGTTTTTTCTTCCACCCTTAGGGTTCTATACCAATCCCCAGCCTTTCCACTTAAGGTTAGGCTTAAAGCATTACTCTTATGTAGGTTATTGTGTTCTCCTAGAGAATCGCATATTTGTTCAAACACTTCGATATGCTTTCTCACATCCCCATCTCCACTAAATTTTTGTGTGAGCTTGGCTATTTGTAATGCCTTACTTCTAGGCTCTCTATCATGCGCGTTACACATATTCTCAGCAATAGATCGACCGATAGCTTGAGCAAACGTTGCCAAGTCACCTAAGTGAGCAAGCACTGTGGGTGGAGGTGCTCCAGAGACTACATGTGGAGTAGGTATTGGCATCGGGCTTGGCGCAAAAGAAGCCCTTGGGTTCCACGTTGGGTACGATGTTGTGCCATGTGGTGGTCCAAAGTTCATATGTGTGGCCCTAGGCATAGCAGACGTCGGATGTGACATGCTAATGCTAGCCGGTATAGTCCCATGGAAATAAGAACTTGGGTGTTGTGGTTGTGGAGCATAGACAATTGAAACAATGGGAGGAGTAGGGACTACATGAGTGTGATGACCCATAGGTGCATATGATTGGTAGACACTTGTAGGTACTGTTGCAGGCATTGAGCTACCATGTAGCGGTGCTTTACTAACAAATGAGGTCCATGGCGTGTTTCTCGGCATGCCCATCATTGGGGTAGGCATGGTATCCGTGGTGTCATCAAGGGAAAGATGAGCTAGACTTGGAAAGGTGAAGCTATCACTTGTGGGCTCAGATTGCACTGAGACCCTTGGCGAAACAACATATGGAGGATCCATCAGACTTACCGAGGGAGTCTCCATTTGTGATAAGGTCGGTTGTTTAGCCTTTCCTATATCCAAGTATCTCATGAGACCCATTGAAGGCATGTTGATCCCTTTGTTCTGTTTCTATAACTCGATGACCCTATGGATAACCTCACAAACTTTTTGTTGTTGATCCTCCACACTAGTAGCGCCCATTGTGGATTGTAGGACATCTAACCAACACATGTGATAGGTGTGACCTGTGTATAGGTCGGTCAGAGTTTTCGTTTGTAGTTCGTACTCCCAGTTCTCATTTAGGACCACTCCATCTAGGATTGAGGTGCTAGGAGTGTTAGATGCAATGTTGCTTTCTAGGGGTTGGCCCTTAGCGGTTGCTAAGTCAGGAGCACTCGATTGCTCTCTTAGCAAGGATATTGATATAGGGGCTTTCGCTTTTAACTCTCTTCGTTGCTCCGCCTTACGTAAGCTCTCGACTTCCTTTTCCCTCGCTGCAAGGATATATTGCTCAACCTCTTGCACTTTGGCAAGGCTTCTACCATCGGGTAATATGACCTTGGAGGAAAATAACACTGAAGAGTCAGGAGGTGCAGTGAATGAAGTATTCACGTACACATTCTCTAAGGGCATAGGCTCTACGTTGGTCATGAATGGAGAATTTACTTCCCCACCCCCCTCATTTACATCATTAGCTCCATGTTCGGAGCGAGTGGCTCTACCAAAGGTTTCCTTCAGGCAGCTAAGCACGCTCGGCCCGGACCGTGGGCCCATGGCATGCATGTCTTGGCTTGAGCTATCGGGATTAGGCATTGGGAAACCCTCCATGACGTCGTAGTCAGAGGAAGAGTCACTAGCCGCTATGTTCGGTTCTTGGTTTGTATTACTTTGGGTCTTCGTCGAGGGCCCAGAACCGAAAGTAGGTGGATTTTGAGAACTCGCGTAAGTCGAAATTCTCTCTAGTTGCTCCGTCTTTAGCACACGACCAGAGCGCAGATGCATGTGCCTTTGGCACCCTACAAGCGTCGGCGAATAACCTCGAAGGTTAACCGCTTACTTTTTTTAAGCGTCCGTTTTCACTCGTGTTTTTAATGTTTGATTTTTTTGATTAAGGTGTGTGATAGCTCGAAACGAGCGTATCACTTAGAGGGTCTCTATGTGCTTTACAGCACAATTTTCGGGCATCTGAAGTACCGTTGGTCCTCAAAAAATCGATTTTTAGCTACGTGTGAAGCTAAAATTTGTAATTTTAAAAGACGACTGAGGCCTAGGCCTGAGCGTGAGCTTGGGCTTGGGTCTGGGAGATATTTCCGATCCCGGTCCTACCTTTAAAATTATTTTTATTTTTATTTTTATTTTTACTTTTTTTAAATTTTTTTTTAAAAGGGTAAGGTCGTCGCGGCCTGCACGAGAGCACACACACACACTCTATCTACCTATTTCTAACTAAGACACCTACTGTTACACACTAACACACTCTATTAGCTCTCACAGATCTACTTCCTACTTACTGTACACAGAAAACTAACAACCTTAATACACAGAGAATAAACACAGTACCTTTGAAAACTCCATTAACAAAGAAAACTAACAACCTTAATACACAGAGAATAAACACAGTACCTTTGAAAACTCCATTAACAAAAAAAATACACATTACAACACCAAATCCTTCTTCTCAACACACACACACACTCCTTCCCTACCTTTCCTACAATTGAAATTGCACCCCAAAAGAAGCACAGAGTGCCATTCAAGCTTAGTGTATGGCATTCCCCGGCAGCGGCGCCAAAAATGTGCGCATATGTCGCACGTGTCAATGCAAGGAACTTGCCGATACACTGCGTGCGGGCCACAAATGGCTCCAAGCACACAACGAGCCTAAACTAGCAAGCTCAAAGATGGCGTTGGTGTGTCACTCACAGCTCTACGCTTCCTGTCGTGGAGGATTCCTCGCCGCGAAGAAGAAGGAGCTGCCGCCGCGCTGCGCTCAACCGCTTCGTCGCCGCCGTGCCGCCGTTGTAATGCTCGATCGTACACTCTCTCTCTCTCTCTCTCTCTCTCTCTCTCTCTCTCTCTCTCTCTCTCTCTCTCTTTCTCACGCAAACACACACACACACAAAGAGGTGAAGAAGAAGAAGATGGAGATGGAGCAAGAGCACTCTTCAATTGCACAAATGAGAGAATGAGTGAATTTTAGGTTTAGTTGACTTGTATATGAGCTCGTCCCATTCACACTTGGGCGCCCACACTTAGCCAATCTTACCCAAACGTTTTACGTTCCAGTTTTAGAGTGCACCTCTCATCGGCGATCACTCTTACCCTTTTCCTATTGGACCGACAAGCCCGGTACCTAACTCTACCAAGTAAATAATACAACATCCGTCGTAGGTGATATGGTGTCCGTGAGCCGTGAGGGTTAACAGCAGCTCTTCTTCTCGTTATACCCACATTAATGACAGGTCCCTGCGTTGAGACTTCTCCAGCTTTAGCTCTAGCTCTAGCTTGAGATCTTTATTCTTTTTCTCCAGTGCTTTGTACACTTCGTCTGTACCTTTGATCGAGGCAACTGCGAGATTTTCTGTTATTTGTCGCAAAAAGGTTTCCTGATCGTTGATCCTCTGCTCTGAATATTGCAATGAGGCGTTTGCTACGTCTAGCTGTACTTGAATCTTCTGCACTGACAGAGTTGTAGTTAAAAGTTTGTAAGTAACCTCTGTCAGCTGTTCATATTTGGTTTTGCAGGCATCTGTTAACTTCATGAGAAGTTCGTCTAACTCTTTCATTTCCTTTTGTTGCATGCATTCTTTCTAACAATTCACTGGTTAGTGGCAAATTGTACTTCTTTAAACGACATTCACTACTCCAATTAGCCTATGGTTCACCATCTAGGGTGTACATCTTCAATGATAAACGGTCCGTTTTCCTTTTTCTTAAGCTTGGGAATGTGTTGCTTAAGGGAATAGACTAAATTTTTGTAATTAGATGGGAATCAAAAAACTGTTTTTGTTTCCGCTTTTGTGCATAGATGTTAGCTACAGCAATTAGACTTTTGCTCATCTAGATTTTCTAAATCTTCAAGTCTCGCTGACAATTCATATCTAGCCCACTCAAGATCCTTAGCTACCCTTAGTGTCGGCAATAGAAACTATATTGGCAGTATGGCATCAAGACCATAAACAAGGTTAAAGGGTGTAGCATTTAAAGATGTTTTGAATGAAACTCGGTAAGCCCATAGAGCTGCATGGAGATTCATTTTCCAGTCTATCCTTCCTGAACTAACCACTTTGATCAATATCGAGCTAAGAATTTCATTCGTATGCTCAGCTTGTCCGTTTTCTTGGGGGTGATAGAGAGCTGATTTGTTATGGATGACCATAAATTCATTATTCAAATACTCGATTCCCTCATTGAGGAAATGAATTCCCCTATCACTGACAATTTCTATTGGCATTCCATATCTTGTGAACACATACTCATATAAGAATGCGGCAGTGGTTCTGGCATCATTCTTTTGAGTTGCTTTAGCCTCGGCCCACTTGGTCAAATAGTCCGTAGACACAATGATATATTGAGCTTGGGTTCTATAAGCAGGTGGTTGTATTGGCCCAACAAATTCTATACCCCATTTTGCGAAAGCTCTAGCCCCCATCATTGGTCTTAAGGGCATGTTATCTACACGTGTTGGCATTTTTACTCATTTTGACAAGCATCACACCTTCGAACATATTCTTTGGCATCTGCAAAAAGTATCGGCCACCATATGCATGCCATTAAAATTGCTCTTGTAGTGGTCTCGCTAGAAAAGTGACCTCCAACTAATTTAGCCTGTGCTTGTTCTATAATTGGAATATATTCGTCTTCATTTGCACAAAGATGCAGATGTTGGTCCTTACCTCTCCGATATAATTGGCTTCTAATAAGACCATAGTCTCTTGCTTCAGTTTCAATTGCTCTTTGATGGCATTTACTCATATTCTCAGGAAATGTTCGGCTTGATAAGTAAGTAACTAGATAGCTACTCCACTTAGGAACATGCGACATTTGGAACAATGTTACATGAGGTATGGGTGTTTGTTTTTGACATTGAGGACAATTTTTCACAAAAGAATGAATATCACTCCTCATAGTTGGTCAAAATACTCCAAGTCTTAAGATCCGTCGCCTAGTTTGATCTTCTGCAAAGTGAAGTCCTACTACGGTAATATGCGCTTGACTTAGGTACTAGATTATCTCCTCAGGATTGATGCATAAGATCAATATTCCATCCCGATTTCTTTTGTACAACCTTCCAGCTAGCAATTGATACATAGCCGATTGCTCAATTAATCTGATTGCAATAGGAAGTGGTGTTTGCGAATCCACATGAGCTATTGTGATCAATGATACCATGTTTTTCGACCATCTAGGTATCATTTCCACGGAGAACAGATATGCATCTGGTAGATCATCATCTACTTCTTTAGGTGGTTCTCCTTAAGCAATCCTTGACAAATGATATGCTCTTTGATGTGTAGTGCCCTTTTTTACAACTACAGTGAAATCAAATTCCAGAAGAATAATGAACTATAGTGAAATCAAATTCTAGAAGAATAATGAACTACAGTGAAATCAAATTCCAGAAGAATGATGAACCATCTCACTATTCTTTCTGTGTTGCATGGCTTGTTGACCAAGTACAATAAGGCTTGGTGATTTACAAAGAATACAAATTATTTGCTAATAGGTAATGTCTATACTTTTTCATGGCATAGATCATTCCTAATCCTTCCCTTTTGGTGGTGGTATAATTCTTTTCTGCCATATTCAACTGTAGGCTAGCATAAGAAATAGGAAAATCAAATTTTCCGTCTCCTGGTTGAGCTAGTATACACCCGATGGCAAAATTGGAAGCATCTACATGTAGAATATCTTACTCCAATATGGTGCTTTCAATATTGGAGTTGAAGTGAGAGCTTGCTTAAGCTTCATGAAGGATTCTTCACATGCCTCAGTCCATTCAAAGTGTGTAATCAAGCTATACATGGGTTTTGCAATTATAGCGTACATATAAATGAACCGTCTGTAATATCCACAATGTCCCATGAAGGCTTCAACCCTCTTGATTGTTGTCAGTCTAGGCAAATAAGCAATAACATGAATTTTGTCCATATCAGTAGCATTTTTAGACACTATATGTCCAAGAATTTTTCCTTGTGTACCCATGAATGTGCACTTCTTAGGATTTAAGCAAATCTTATAAAGTCTACATTTTTCGAATACCCTTTTGAGGTGTTCAAAATTATCAGCTCGGATTGATAAATGTACACATAGATCATCCATATATACTTCCATGAATTTTCTAAGATATTTCTTAAAAGCATGGCTCATCAATCTTTGAAAGGTGGCAGGAGCATTAGTTAATCCAAAGGGCATAACCCGATAGGCAAAAATATCCCATTCCATTGCAAAGGCAGTTTTATGATGATCTTGTGGGTCAACCAAAAGTTGATTGTATCCCGAAAAGCCATCTAAAAAGCTGTAAGCTTCTTTTCGTGCGACTCGTTCTAAAACATGCTCAGTGATTGGAAGAGAAAATTTGTCTCTAATGGTAGCTGCATTCACTTTCTTGAGGTTGACACAAACTCGTAATTTTTCATTTTTCTTGGGTACTACCACAATTGGCGACACCCAATCTGTGTGTTCAATTTCATAAATGAAATCAGCCTCCCTTAGCTTTTCAATCTCTTCTTTGATCTTCCTAGCAAACATTTCATTATATGTGTATGGCCTTTGTCTACTTGGTTTTGCATCATCTCTCATGGGTATGGTATGTTGACAGATTTTTGGATCAACACCCTTGAGACCTTGTAAGACCAAGCAAAAATATATCGTTATTCTTTCAGTAAGCTTAACAAAATCCCTTCTTCTTCTTCCGTAAGATCATGTGCAATGTAGGCTGGTCTAGGCTCTTCTCTTGGTTCGGCCATATCTATCTTTTTTGCGTTTTCAGGCCCTTCGTAGGACTCGCCCTGTTTTTGTAGTTCCCTAGCAGGTTGTTCGACTATGATTTTTCGATCTTGGAGAGTATATTTCTTGTAATTGGATGGAACACTCATTACACCTTTACCATCTTCTTCAATGGTTTCCATTTCAGTTGTATATATCTCCTTTAGAGCTTTTTTCAACTCTAGATATTTCTATTTTCATTCGACTCTTGTCATGGTTAAATCCGTGTCTTGGTTTTTAGGTTTTGCTTGAGTTTCCTTTGTTGTTTTTCTCGATGTTTTTGTCATTTCATGTTCTTCGTTTAAAAGATATCTACCAATGATTTTGTCCTTGACACAATCATGTGCATCTATCTGCATCAGGAACTGTGTTCTACAGGAGATTGATGACATAGGTCTAGCTTTCAAATTTCTAGTGTCTCTTTTTCATCTATACCATTTCTGTCTTCTTGGTATTGCTTCCAGTTTCTTTCACATTTTCCTGGAATACCTTCTTTGCTTTCTCCTCAATTTCAGCCCTTTGTTTTTGTTTTTTCATCTCATACCTTTTGTTTCTACTTCGTTTGGTCTTTTGAGAGGAAACTTTTGTATTTTTTGAATCATCAGAGGAGTTATGTTTCTTTTTCTTAGCCTGGGCTCTGATGATTACCGTGATTGGAACAATCGGTTCACTCTCAGATGAGCTACTAGGTATCACTTGGACCACGTTCACTACTGTTTTACCCTTGTTTAAAGGATTTTTTGGACAATCTTTCGGGAAGTGTCCTCTCTTTTTGCAACATTGTATGCAATAAGCTTCAACTGGCTTGAGGTTCTTGTCAGGCTTTGGACATTCATTTTTCCAATGATCATCTGCACCACAGTTATGACAGTTTCCAGTTCTTGGTTTAATCACGGGTCTTACCATAGGAGGTCTAACACCTTGATTAGCCACATAGTACATTGGTGCAAGCTCTGGTGTAGCATAAGTCACAGGTTCTTCCATTGGTGGTGGATGTGAATTATATCAATCTCCTTCTACCATTACTGTAGATGGACTAGGCTCATCATAGGGTGTAACAAGCACTAGTGCTTGTTCATCTATGACTCCCTCTGGATGCATGTACAAGCATTGCATTATGTCCCGGATATGGAGGTTGTTGACCCAACACGGGTTGAGGTCTATTTATACCCATCGATGGTCTTTGAGTTGGGGCCATATTAGGCTGATATCTGTACATGGGTTATCCTTGTGGCCTCATAGGCACGTACTGAACATTTCCATCATACTTTGGTCGGTAATAGCACTCATTGGTCTCATGGTTGGTCCATTTACCCTCGATTGCATACCATTTCTGCGGCCTAATTGGTTGTCCCTACTGAGGTATTTCTTGACTTGTTCCTCTCATTAGGTGCTTTTTGCATGTCATTCATCCTTTTGAGCATGTCTTCTATGGTTAAAAGTGGTGCTGCAGCAGCCGTTCCCACTTGAGCTGGTTTAGTGGATGCTAGTTTCTCACTTTGGTTGTCTTTAGGGACATCTTCTGAAAACATCACAATTGTCTCCTAGATCAATAGCATCTGACACACACTCTTCTAGGGTTGTATGCTTCTTGCTATACAATACAGCATGAAGTTCTTTGTTTAGCAGTCTCTCTAGAAACAATGATACTAGTCATTCTTCTCCAGGTATCTCTTTGGGCATCTGGCAATGTATTATTTCATTCGAGTTGCACAATCCCTAACAGACTCACCTTGTTTTTGTTTAAAGCTGTAGATTTGAGCTACCGTGTTGTGTTTGATCCCCGTTTTGGAACAAGCAGCTACAAATCCTTGAGCTAATGTATATAAATCCATGATCGACCTTGGTGGAATGTTTTGAAACCATGTTGATGCTTTTCCTTCTAATGTCATTCTAAACCCCTTGAATTGAGTATGAAAATTGAATATGCGTTCTACTCTTAGCACTTGCTTAAAGCTTGCTAAGTGGTCATAGGGATCCCTAGATCCACTGTATTTTCTGACCCATTTCTGAAAATCAGCTGGTCTGACATGTCTATTTGGTTCAACTCCCAGTTTCTTGACAGTTGGTCCCGTTCCGAGTCCTTCAAACCAGTCTGTTGGAAATAGTGACTCATGTAGCCCTGGACTAGCTTTAGTGTCACCTGGTTTTCTTCGTGATGAGGTGGTTTCTGGTTTCTTAAGATTACTCTCAGAAGATCTCTCACGGTGTTCATCTCTTGGAATAGTTTCTGGTCCTTGGCCCAATATCCAATCCCTTATGGAGTACCCTTGGTATTTGGTTTGTTCCACCTCCTCAGGAGTCATCATAACAGAGTTGTTGTTATAACATTCCCTAAACTGGTAGGTTGGTAGATCTGTTGAACTCTTATCTTTGATCTTGAAGATATAGATGATCTTCATGGGTGTTAGTTGTCCTTATTTGGCATGCGAAGTCCACAAAAGATCCTTGACGTTTCTATCCTCCCAACGATAGACTCCGATCCTAGGATTGTCTCTACTAAGCCATTTCAAAGGCTTCAAATCAACTTGATCGTATCCCTTGAATTCTAAAGTTGGTGGTCCTTCTTTTGCCGTCATATCTGGAATTATGGTGTTTACTTCTAACCCCCATTTGTCTATCACGTCAGGTTTTCAACTTGTAAATATTGAGTTCCATTTCGATCCATGTACATTTTTTCTTGTTTGTTTTCCTTGATCTCCTCTTCCAACTCAATACCATGGTTCATCAATGCGAACAGCATACTCTTTGTTAGGATCCAGGTAAACCTGAGCTCCATGGCGATTAGTCTTATAAAATGAGAGTATATGCTTGTAACGCACTGTCGTTTCGCTTTCTGAGTGAGTCGAATAGGAAGACATTTCAGATGTTGAATCTGGAAAAGTGTCTGAGACTTCTTCAAAGATAGTGTGCAAGGGATTGCCTTGATTCACACTCTCTTCGGTGGATACTCTACTGGAGGTTTCTCCAAATATGCCTTGGTTTTCTAGTATACGACCAGATCTAAGGTTCATATAGACTTGTGAACCCCTAGATAGAGTATTTACCATCGGATTGACTTGTTATCAACTTTTTCCACTTGGCTTGATTGCAACTTATGTCAAGCTGTCAATTCCTTGTCTGCAACCTGATTCTTATTTCAATTTTTATCAAGTGAGCTATTCTTTCACAAAGATTGTGTAGTTTTTGCTAACTATTGTGATTGGTCTATGTGTATCACTTCAAATCGAGCTATGGGAGTTAGCAATTGAGAGTGTACAACATGTTAAGGTCCCTGGACAAGTTTCACTAAATTTGGATAAAATTTGTTCAAGTTTATCGATTGTTTCGTGTCTCCAGACTCAATTTTCAAGAATCTGGCTTAAGTCTCATTTTTGTGATCCAAATTTCACCAAAATTGATTTGTATGGTCTACTTAATATGCTTGACCTTGTGGTATACTCCAGTGTGCAAAATTATTAATTTTTAAAGCAAACGTAAATAATCATGATTATTTACTTCAGCTAATTTTTTATAATTTTTTGTCCCAACCTTGGCACAGATCTGTCAAGTATCTCAACTTAAGGTCTCTAGCCAAGTTTCATCAAGTTTGGACAATTTATGTTCAAATGGTCATCAGTTTTGTGTCCGCAGACTGACTTTGCAAATTTGGTCACAATTTTCAATCCAATGATCCAAATCTTATCAAATTTGGTTTGTGGTCTTATTACAACATGGTAAAGCTATTGGTATGCTAACTTGATCAAAAAAGTTAAAAAATGAGGCAGATGTTAATAATGACGATTATTTACATCTGACAAATTTTTGCATCTTTTTGGTCAACTGAGCATGTATACATGTCTATCACATCAATATAAGCCTATGAGTCAAGTTTCATTGAGTTTAAACAAAAATTTTCTCAATTTACACTCAAGTTCCCAAAAGTCAGTATAGACTTTAGTTTTTACCTAGTTTTTGGTCAATTTGGCGATCCAAATTCTATGTGCCTTTAAAAAAGTTGTTTGTACACATACAATGAGTCATTGGTATCAAACTTGGTCAGTTTTGAGCTGAAAGTAAATAATCGCGATTATTTACTTTAGCCTCAAAATGAACTTTTTTTTGCACTTTTTCAATGGATAGTCTTTTCATGAGCTATTTTAAGCCTATGAATCACGTCAAAACTTAATTTGGCCTAAAATATCCAAAAAAAGTAAATAATCTGAGTTTTTGGAAACTCTTGATATTTTTACATGAATGTGACCTTGAGCTTATTCACTAGTTCATACAACTTTTAAGCATACTCTCCAGTCGGATTGAGTGATTGGCAGTTTTTTCATGCTATTTCTAGCCGTAGACTTGAAATTTAGCAACTTTAAATAACAACTCACAATGATTTCTTCAGAGAGAGCAATGTTCTGAAATCCACTTCCACCTCGGATTCTACTTATCCTACTCTTAGGTTCTACTGCAATGGGGTTATGGAAAGTGTCCACAAACATTCGTTTTTTGTTTTTTATGGTGTTTTGAGCTTTGATCTTAAGACTTGTCTCGTCCATCAATCATTCTCAAAATCCTATCCTAGTTCTACAATCCTACGGGTACTTAGCAAGTACGATTACTTCCAAGCTACCTTTACACAGCAAAAGACGACAATCTTAAGCTATGCGGTTTCTTAAAAAAAAGTTTTGACTCTAGAAGATCCTAAAGGAAGTTAAAGAATAACTTTACAAAACGCTTGTGTTTTTCTCTAGTTTAGGTCTCTTCGATCCCCGACAGCGGCGCCAAATGTGGGACAAGTGTCTAACCTCACTCCTATCTTATTGCAGATTTAGCGAGAACCACGATTAAATTGTCAATCCATGGGACGAAGCTGACTCGACTAGTGCATAGAGGCTACAAGAGGTTGTCAATCTCTCGGAAAACAAAAAACAACTTGCATCTAACTCAAGCTACACTCAAGTGACTGAAATCACCGAAAGCCAATCGCTCATCGATAAACAAATCACATCCGTTACAGTATCAAATGACATCCAAATGTAACAAAATTTTAGAACAAGTTTATAAGACCTAAGCGCACAAGCTTATGGTCTCAAATCCCAGTTTAGGTGAAGTGCAAAAATCGCGATTATTAACAGCGGTGGATTTTTGACATAGTCGTTTTCGACCCGGAATGCATCTAAATGTTTAGCAATGATGCTTCAATACCCCGCCTATACTTAGTTTTTGATTTTGAAGTGTAATATCCTACTTATGATGAAAATAGACCGCGGGTTGGCGACGCCAAAAGCTACGAAATACCGTGAAATGCTTACGTCAATGCGTAGAGCTTTTACCTGCGGTTGCAACGCAATAGACACGACTACAATGTGACAACCGGAGAGGGAGTAGGAAGTGTGAGAAGGAGAGAAGTGAGCGTCGTGCATTAATTAAATTCTTACATTTCATTCTTGATTTTTCATTAGTTAACTTTTGATTAAGTAGATGTGTGTGTGTGTGTGTGTGTGTGTGTGTGTGTGTGTGTGTGTGTGTGCGCGCACACACACATACACACACACACTAACTTAATTAAGTGTGTATTTTCCTTTTGGATGTATCTGTTCTTGAGGACTAAAGTTTGTTCTTCAATGAAGTGGTGGGAATTATTTAAAAGCAAACCAGAAAGAACTTTTCTTTTGAATTACGCATTTCAACTTTTGAAATTGGAAGCTGTGAAGCTCTCTTTTTTACTTATTGGAGATTTTTTTTAAATGGAGTTTATTTTAAGAGTTACTTTTCACAATCGCTAGCTTCCTTGACTTCACTCTCTCTCTTAAGTGAGCTGGCCCTTGTTTCCACACTATTTGGCTCCACGCTATCTCCTATTTGGGTGGCCAAGCCCTTTCCCACGACAATAAGAGCTTATTGGTTTAAGCACTAAGCTTTGGTCTCCATAGCACATCAAAAAGATATACAAAGGGCACCAAACATTCAATCACAAACTATAGCATACCCAAAACAATATCGAGCATTAATCCCAAAGCAACGAAAACAGATTTCTCAATAATAACGATCGGTTTTCAAAGCCTCGTCACAAATCTCAAATAGTGTAAGTTAAAAAATATTCATGGCTCCAATTATCTTAGTTTATAGATTTGGATATAATTGTAATGTATGCAAATATCTAAGTAGCTTCCACATTGCACCTATGAGCACTTATACACATTAGTTTGCAAAGGAATTAGAGATTGTCCATCCCAAAGACATGGTAGTATCCTTATATATTATTTTTGCGTTTCTACAATGGATATGCACTAGACCCGGTACAAAACCATGTGTACCCACATGTGCACCATCATCATCAGAATTCTTCAAATTCCAAAAGACAAGAAAAATTGAAGCATAGTAGCAACATAGTTCCCAATAGGAAGTGATGACTCGCATTAGTAAAGTGTCTAAACACTGCTTCAAATCACATAGTTTGGAGGTAAGACCTACACTATTTTTTGCATATAATTCATTATTATGAGCTCTATGTAGTTACCCAATGTAACCCATAGCAAACTCCTTGAATAAAATCTATACTTTTTCATATAAGCTTCATCTTAGGAGGTGTTTGTTTGGGGAAGATTTTAGCTTACAATGAGAACGATCCCTAAAAAGAAAAGTAGGTACTATTATGTACAAAGTCACACTTTTTCCATAGAACCTTGTAGGCTCAGACATGCTATAGATTATAGCGACATACTACTTGTTGTACCCCATATGCTATTTGGCATTTTTTACATGTGGTGCATATACCTCTCACTTTTGAGCCTACATAAGGCCCCTATGCAAAGCGTGTTTTCTCTCTTAATTTCAACAATCAATCAAGAAAATTTTATTCTACATTGTATTGAGCTCTCTCTTCTAATATATCTAGTTATCTATTGTTGTGGTGCAAGCACAACCATGAGTGCTACATTGGTTTACCCACCATAGCACTTACAATTCAGCCTTTCGAATGTGACAAATGACTTGGCATTGAAAGGTCAAATTGAATAGGAAATGGAGGTGAAAACCCGTGATGTTAAAGTCACGTAACCCATTTTGTATATGATATATTGTACTATTGGATGCCTACAAGCTCTATATGCTCATGCGGGCTACGTTGTTTCACTTGTGCTTCTATAAATTATACTTGGATTGTGTCCTAGTCATGCATGTATGCAAGCCTTGTTACAATAGACTTTTCGACACACACACACACACACACACACACACATATATATATATATATATATATATATATATATAGAGGGTTTTTTCTTGTCTACCCTCGACTCAGCATAACCCCAACATGTCTTGGTCATGAAAGTTTCAATTTCAAGGTGTTTGCTTTTGTTTTCATTTTGCAATTGTTTCCTGCAAATTAGATCTCGAGTAACAAGGATAAGGTGTTTTGTGCAAGCTTTTGTTTCCATTTTGAAAATGATTTGTGCAACTTAGATCTCAAAGTGACATAGATTCATCCTCTTGAGATTGTTCTATGGTGAGCTTAAATTATAACTTTCACTGGGTCACATCCTCCGATCTAGAATTCCCCGCCCCCAAAAATTCGTATTGGATGTGGTAATTGTATCGAACTTGCCAGCAGATTCATGGACATGGTTATGTATATATACGTGTGTGTGTGTGTGTGTGTGTGTGTGTGTGTGTGTGTGTGTGTGTCCACTTGTATATTTCCACTTCTAGAGAAATGCCACCATCAATGGAACCGACAAGGAGTACCTCAATGCAACGAAGACATTTATCATCACTATATGGACCATGAAAACAACAATCTCTTATAACTAGATCATAGGGGAGAACCAATGTAAGAATGATTCGATTGCTTGTTTAAGCATCCATGTGCTTCCAAATAGAAGGCAAAGCATGAGAAGAAGCTGCACGAAATGATTGTGATTACCTAATTGCAAAATCCAAAGTCAAAGAACACAAGTTGCACGAGCTTTGATCTAATATATGTCGCAAGTTTCACATCCGGAGACTTGTTAGCACAACCCCTATGCGACATGATGCTAAACCATCGAAAAAACCAGAACCAAGATACTATGCAAGTAGTAAAAGCAAGAGGGTAAGAGGAAGAACAGCCAAATAAGAAAAATTCAGAGCAAATGGAGCCATAGAGTTTAGATGATGAGTGAAGGGAACACAGTAAAACCCTAGAGCAAGCCTAGTCAAAAGATTGAATTCTACTACCCGTTGCCAAAATTGCACCTTCTCCACTAATAGTGAACCACAGTAGTATGGCCTGCAATACAAACAAAATAAAATCATCGGAACTAAGAGAAGCGTTGCAAAGCTTTGGAAACCACTCAACATCCACACAAAGGGTAAACGAAAAAATAAATCCATCCAAAATTGATTCAAACTTTTAAAAAGAAAGACACAAAAACACCCACAGTTGACCCAAACTATCAAAAGACAATGTAAGCTTGAAAATCTAAAAGTCGGGCATAAATAGCTAACCATTGAGCATCCAGCTGGCGCACTTTCAGAAATGAGCTACATTTTTTGCGATGACAATATGCGGTTGCCCTTTTTGTAAAGTCTCAGCACTAGAGCATTCCTGCAATTTGAGAACCCTCTATGCAAAGTGGAAGTTGAATATCAAGGCAAATTGACATTCTCAAATGACAATACAGAACATGCCCTGATTCTGCATCCTGCACAACATTTGCCTAATCTACATTTGAAGAAGCATCTGCAATGGCTGCATTTGCCACCACTTTGAAAAGTGCATTACGCAGATGAAAACTGCAATCTCTCCTGTTAAGGAGTAAAAAAAGATGGTCTTGCCCCCTTTGTATGATTTTTGGCAACACAAAAATACACATTTTCTAGAATATTGTTTAAGAACTGTCCCAAGTCACACTTAGTAAGTGACCTGAGTTAGGACCTAACCATTGCATACGTTAATAAAAGCACTGGTTTGACATGCTCCTGCATGCATTAGCAGCTGTATGTGCACACATCTCCTTTGCAACGAGTCCATTGTGGTTAACTAAAAGAGATGGCTTTTACGTACCATTCTCTCTCTCAAATTACAAGCCCTTAATCGATAGTTGTGTGTGATGTAAAAGCGGTATTAAAAGTGATGTATGAGTAATAAGACCACCTTGATGCAGATCCTGAACCATTCAGTGATGCAAAAGCATTATCCTCAGTCTGCCTTGACTTTGACTATGAGCCATTGAATGGTCTAGATTTGGGCAATACGAATTCGGGAAAGAACAGCTCCTTCATCTAGAGCATGCAAAGCATCCAACATATTCATGCGCAGAGAAGCTGGCCCACTCGATCTTTCATAACCAATTTCACCAGATAAACCGAACAAAGCCAGCGCATACGCTGCTGATTCAAGAGGCCTTCCAGGATTGATAGAGACAAAAGCAGCAATGAGAGCTGTTACCGCGCAACCGGTAGCTGTTATACGTTGCATTAGAGATACTCCATTACTTACTCCCAACACCCGCTTCCCATCAGTAACCAGGTCAACAGCACCTGACACTGCCACAATGCATTGTGCCTTCTTGGCTAAATCTTTCGCTGCCTCCAATGCATCTGTCGAATTGTCAACTCCCTGCAAAATGTGGTCCATACTGAGAAACCCGAATTTGTACTACATGTAAATCACAAATTCTAACATAAAATCCTTTGCTAAGCCTTTACTCAGAACCTTCAGACTCATTTCTAGTTGGTTAAACACAATCCCAAGTAACAAAGATCAAAATTGACCCCTTCATGTGCTATCAGCTCAACACCTACAATCGTCTCCCATCTCCTCCTCAAAAATGTATGCATGACCACCTTGGCCAGTAAGAAACACCTCAAACAGCTACAGCAAGGTCTAGTACAAATAATACACCTTTCATCTAAAAAATGAGAAAGTATTGAGCTGGACTTCAGTTCCTTAAGCAGTGCTGATCACTCGTAGCCCTGAGGAGAAGATTGAGACTGAAAAACAGGGATGGGTAGCAGAGGTCTCCAAAAAAAAGAAAAAAAACTCCGCAAAGAGGTGCAGGAGGATGCACGCACAGAAGGAAGAGCTACAAAGTGTGCATAACACTTAGAACGAGAAGTTGAGGTACGTCCGCCACCTCAACATGTGTCATGGGCATGATTGAGCATGCGGACTCCCATAGGCCCTTTACAAGAAGTTTGGCTACTAGAAAGAGGACCCCTGTAACCGGCAAATGGATTCAGCTCACAGATGCATGATAGGGAGAGAATACACAGCTCTTAGAGTTACTCAATAGAGGAAGAAAGAGTTCAGCTCATAGAACTTAGAGAGGAGATGGGAGTTTAGAAGGTAGAATAAGAGAGAAAGAGAAATGAGCTAATTTGGTTTGAATCAGTCACCAGCTATTTTTGGGTTGCCAAGTCTGGAACCTGCTCTTTCTGGGCAATTGAATCTAGTTTTGGGCAGCTGAACCAGCCACCTGCCATTTTTGGACAGCAAGTACGTCTAGCTCCTCTCCAACAGGCATAAGCACCTCAAGCTCCGCAAGCTTCTCAAATAGAGTTTGCTTAGTCAGCAATTTGTGACAACCCCCTCCCCTTTAGCAAAGCTTGGAGAGCCATGTCATCAAGTTGTGACATACCCATGCTTAAGAGAAGAGTGATTGCCCCCGATTACATATACAAAAAAATATCCAATGCTGAGTACACATTGGCTTCATGTAGACATGCCCATGACATTCCTCACTAAACAGTACATTCTCCAAGCATGCATCCACACCTAGTTCACCCTGAACATTTATATCCCAGTCTATCTCAGGCAATTCATGTTAGGGGTATTTAAGCCCCTCGGAGTAGTATATAAATAGACTCTGTCCCCATTGTAACAATCAATCTCATTCATTGCCAGTTGGTTGGATCTCTCTCTCTCTCTCTCTCTCTCTCTCTCTCTCTCTCTCTCTCTCTCCAAAGGAGGCTGATTTCTATAACACCCAAATGGTGCCGATTCTGAGGGCAAATACATCACTATTACAAACCAAGAAAGAAGGTAATAATCTAGAAACTCTAAAAACTGAAAATAACTAGCCACATGGCAACTGTAAAAACTGAAAGCCAAGTTTAAAACCTCTCCTAAAGAGAGTAAAAGTGTTAGGTGCAGCGGAATAAATGTTTGTGCTTTGCTCAAGATGAGTGCTCCGAACTGTGCTCAAGGTTCCTTTTGTTCTTATGGAAGGTAGAGCCTTTCGTTCTTAATGAGAGAATGCTATGATCACAAACAAAGTGAATGGACACTGTGCATGCAAGTGTATGAGACTGAGAGATAAAGAGAGAAGAGAGATACGACAACAGAGACGTTGTAAAACCTTCCTCCGAAGGCCCCACTCTCGTCGGCGAGAGTCGTCTACTTATGATTGCACAATCTAGTACAAAAGATATGCATGAAACTGATGCAAGTCTAGGCTACGTCGACAATGACGACGGTGATGACGAAGTCGACCTAAGGGCTGAAATCTGCAATCTTTCTACTGTTGTCCAAAAACGTTAGGGCTGAAAATCTGCAATTCTGACGCCGGTTGTCTTGCAAATGCAAAACGTTAGGCTGATCTGATGTCCTGCTCTGCTGCCGGAATCTGCAAGTGCAAATCGCTGACTGATCTGGTCCAAAAACGCTAGGTTGTTGCTGTGGAGCAAAAACGCTAGGTCTCTTGGGGGGGTTCTGTTGAGAAGGTGCCTGTTGAGCATGTGCTCCTACTGCCTCTTCTGCCATTTAGTGCTAGCTTTGGTTTGCTTATATATTTTCTTACCCAAATTGCCCTACCTACTTTTGTTGGAAAGTCACTTAAATTAATAAGTGAAAAATGTCAAAAATAGGGAAAATAGGCTAAAATCACTGGAAAATTCCCCTAACTGATTCTAATGGATTCTGATGGGAATACTGATGATCATGCTGTGTGCAACCAGAGGATATGCATCTATACTAAGTGACTCGGCATGCACGGTCTGCGAACAGACTCACAAAAGTGCCAGATCACTTCTAAATCTAGACTGACTGGACTGACTGAACCCTTGTCGTGCTATAGCTTTGTCCACGGCCACATAGGGTTGGATGTGTCACGTGATATCCCTTCCTTTTCAAAGTGAGGTACTGGTACCGAACTGTATGGCATCGAGGGAGATCGCCAATAGCATCCGGAATCCTGGAAGGGACTCTTCGCCGGCCCACTCTGATGTGTGGGTCGTGCGATACTTGAACTTCATAAAGGTCTGCAACACTTGCTTCTTTGGGCCGCGCCGAAAGCGACACAAAGTCTTATGTGGCTCCTTCAATGCTTCAACTTCGTAGAGAGTCATGCTTCTTTCTTCTTCAAGAATCTCCATGGCTGAAAATTAATGAAACCACTTCCAACACAAGAACATGAACATACCTATTCCATATAAAGTGAATGGAAAAAATCTTGTCTTTCTCAAAGACTGTGCATGCAATGTAGATGAACAAATAGACGGAGTGCTAACCTGTTCACCACACACACGCAAACAATGAGATCGAATCTTTCTCTCATGATCTAGAGCAATCAACTGTGGCAAAACACAATGGAATACCCACACTTGGTGCTCATACGTTCATGTGCTCGTTCGAAAACTGTGTCATGCCAAGGAAGAGACATGGAATGTGACTTCCTGACATACATAGTTTTCAGCTTTTCATGAAAAATCCGCATATAGTCATGCTCATTCATGATTGAAACGTGCTCAACATACAATATGTCATGCCTAGGAAAAGGGATCACATAAAGATGCTGACTAAAATGCAGGAAACGATCACGAATGAAACATTCGAACAATGCGTGTTGACTAATCATGCGAACACATAGTACTTCTTGTAAAGGTTCTTTGGACCTAGGCTCGAGAGCCAAGATCAGTTCTTCCTGAATGATCGAATCGTCCTGTGGGGGTTCTTTGGACCTCCACTCGAAAGCCAAGATCGGTTCTTCGTGATTGATTGAATCTACAACGAGGTTAGCTTCGCTAGAAAAAGCATCCACTAACACATCATCCTGGTGAACAATCACATCATCTTCATGCAACTCATCATGCTCGTGAGAAATCACATCTTGATCATGCAAATCATCATGCTCGTGAGAAATCACATCTTGATCATGCAAATCATCATGCTCATCATTATCATTTAAATCATCATGCAAATCATTGTCATTCAAATCATCATGCAAATCATGTGTGTCTTGCTTTGGAGAAGAAGAGACTGAGATAGTCTTCTTTTCCCGAATCTCTTGCATCTGTGCCTGAACTTGAGAAAAGAGTCGCAAGAATTCTTTCATGTGTTGCTCGCTCTTTTCTTTCATGGCTTTGTTCTCGCGATCAAATTCTGCTTGTCTTTCTTTTCCTTCCAAGTCGTACTGACGCTCTATGGTTGCCATTTCTTCTTTGTATTCACGATCTATGGCTGCCCTTCGTTCTTCGCAGGCCTTTCTTTCTGCTTCTCTTTCTGTTTTTCTTTCTTTGCGTTCTAACTTTCTTTCCTTAAACAATTGCTTCAACTCCTCCATAGGAGTTAGTGCAATCCTTGTCGTAGATGGGGAAGGGGGAGGGTCGGAAAAACCTCCTGGTGGGGAAAATTCTTCTTCGCCTCTCTCATGCTCATCACCTCCAGGCGAAGTATCCAATCCGCTTCGAGTGATGACCATCCACTGAAGTCCTGGGTTCTTGTGGTTCTTGGGATCTTGGGCAGAGTTACCAGGGAACGGCATTTTAGGGCCTTGGAACGCCGGAACGGCGTTCCGGCCGGCTGGAGGTTTCTGGAACGCGTCGGAACGGAACGGCGTTCTGGCTGAAAGCTGTCACCGGAACGGGACCACCGGAACGGACTGGAACGGGACGGAACAGGCCGGAACGGTTGGAACGGCCCCAACGGCAGTTTTTGAAATTTAAAAAAATGACTGTTGGGCAGCCAACGGCCATTTTCAGCAATGAAAAAGGTATATAATGCCCCCCTTCTCTCCCATTCTTCACACACTCATCAAGCCTCAAGGCCCATTCTCCCTTGCTTGAGCCTTGCTCTCAACTCTCAAGCCAAGCTCATTCTCCCTAGCTTGCTCTCAACTCTCAAGCCATAGTGTGGCGCCGCGGCATGCCTCAAGGCTCAAGCTCTCAACCTCTCTCTCTCTTGGGCTAACTTCTAAGTTCTAACCCTCAAGTTTCAAGGCTCAAGGCTCAAGCTCTCTTTCAAGCTCTCACGGAATCAAGCGGCAAGCCTCTCTCTCTCAAGCCCTCTCTCTCTCTCAAAGTTCAAGATCAAGCTCTCTCTTTCACGGATAATCCATCATCCATGGCCTCTTCTTCTCGTTCAACCCCCTCCGTTCATGCGGGCAACACTCAAAAGGCGAAGGAATGGTCGTGGTGGGATGAAGTGACCTCGGAGGGCACCTTGTCGGCGGCGGGAGGTTCTCGTGCATGGGGATGCAAGCTATGCTCTTACACGCGGAAAGGGGGGCATGACAAAGTGAGGGCACACTTTCTTCGAGTGCCGGGACATGAGGTGAAATTTTGTGCCAACGTAACCATCGAGAAGAGGAAGGAGCTCGAGGAAAAGGATCGACAATTCAACCATAAAGCCAAGCAGGCACGCAAAGGTATTGATCCAAAGACCCTCATTTTCCCTTCTTCCTCTCTACCCGGTGTAGGTGTTGGTGCATCTTCAAAAGGTCCAATTCGTCGACAAAAGACCCTTGCCACCTCTTGGGACCCAAAGAAGAAGGAAGAGGTGGATGCGGCCGTGGCCCGATTCTTCTATCACGACCATATCCCATTTGTCGCAGCGAGGTATGTTCATTGTTTTATGATTCATCAATCTTCTCTCTCATTTCTTCCGTTATCGTCGTTTCCACTTTTTTGATACTAACCTCTTCTATGTTTGATTGAAATAGGTCGGAGTATTGGAAAGTCATGGTGCAACGGATAGGAGAGTATGGCACCGCCTATGTGCCACCATCTTCAGAGGCTCTCCGAACCACCTTGCTCGATCGAGAGAAGGCTATCGTGGAGCAAGCAACCCTCAACATTCAGCGTCTTTGGGCAAAACATGGCGTTTCCCTCATTGCTGACGGGTGGAGCGATACAAGGAAGAGATCTATCCATGGTCTCGTCGCATACTCCAGTGGAGAGATGTACTTTGTGCACTCTCATGATGCCACTGAGAGTGGCAAGTCCGCCGATGTTCTCTCTGCAGAGTGGACAGCGGCCATAGAAACCATCGGTGAGCAACACGTGGTGGCCTTTGTCACAGATGGGGAGGCATCAAACAGGGCAGCAGCAGCTATCATAGAGGGCCACTATCCGCATGTGACAGTGTGCTTTTGCATAGCACACTGCTTGAACAACCTTCTAAAAGACATCGGCAAGCTAGGCATCAAACAGGGCAGCAGCAGCTATCATAGAGGGCCACTATCTGCATGTGACAGTGTGCTTTTGCATAGCACACTGCTTGAACAACCTTCTAAAAGACATCGGCAAGCTAGACTGGATTGCTCCAGTCATTGCTGATGCAGTGAAGATGGTTACTTTCATCAACAATCACAACTTGGTTCGGAGTGAGTACCTCAAGAGGTCGGGCGGCAAAGTGCTTCTAAAGTATTCAGATACTCGCTTCGCATTCAACTTTCTTCTTGTACGCAGGCAGTCTGAATGTCAAAATGCGGTCCGACAGGTCTTCATTAGTGATGAGTTCACCACCTCCCCCTATGCAAAGACAGTTGCAGGGATTTTGTGCAAGGATAAGGCAGAGGATCTTGAGTTCTGGAAGGAGCTCAAGAGTCTAGATGCACAGGTAAAACCGGTGGTTCATTTGTTTCGAGTTCTGGATGGCATGGATCCTTGCATTGGCAAGATTTATGAGGCAATGGACCGCATGATTGAGCAGCTTGCACAGCTTGAGCCAAACGCAGAGCGATATGAGGAGATCCATGCGCTTTGCAGCTCGAGGTGGAATTCATATGCCTCTCCTTTACACGGGGCAACGTACATGGTGGATCCAGAGTTCCAAGGTGCAGGGCAAGAGACAATTAGGGAAGTCATGAACCAATTTACAGAGATCTTAAACAAGATAGTTCTAGACAGAGATGGGCAACGCATTGTCAGAGATCAGCTGAGACAGTACAGAGAGATGTGAGGGTCATTTGGCAGTCCAGATGCTCAGATTGATCGCAGGAAAATAGGTTCAGTGCTTTGGTGGGAGGACTATGGCTATGATGGCCCTGAGCTTCAGAGATTGGCGATCCGTATTCTCAGCCAGTCAGTTAGTACCTCATGCTTGGAGCAATTGTGGAGTACCTTTAGCCACATTGCTTCCAAGAAGAGAAATCGGCTTGGAGTGGAGAAGGCTAATGATCTTGTCTTCGTCAGCGCAAATTTGAAAATGCTTTGCAAGAGTACAGACAAACAGACAGATCCTTTTACACAGTGGGAGATGGAGCAAGAGGCTTCTCAGGCGGGTGGAGATGCACATCCACCAACACCAGGTACTTTATCTGTGGCTGAGATCGAGCCGGACCTAGACCTCGATGATGAGGAATGGGAGGATCTGCATGATTTACAGCCGGCTACTACGGATTGGGAGGCCTCTCAGGCTAGTGGCTCTTGAGTCTTGAGTCTTTGCCATTTATCCACCTTTTTGTATGGCTGCTTGAGCCTTGCCCTCTTTGCCATTTGTAGCTAGTAGCATCTTTATGGTATTTGTCACCTTCAGTCTTTTGGTATTGTGGTCACTGAAGTCTGGTTTGAACTTTGCCCCCCTTTGGTTTTTTTGTAGCACCTTGGCCGCTGGTGGCCCTTGAGGCTTGTTACTATGTTAGCCATAATTAATTCCAAAGTGTTATCTCTGACTATTACTCTTGCAATTATTTGAGAGCATTGTGTATGTACTATGGGCATTGTGTTTGCTCATTGTTGTTCATCTGGCTATGTACTCTGGGCGCCTCATATCCCAATCAAGTCATAATAAGGTTAAATGGTCTTCGAATCGTGTTTTTTGTGGGTATTAGAGTCAAAGGACTCTAATACTACTTGTATTCAAACACATAACGCTAAAAAAAATAATATTTGGGTGTTTTTTTAGCCTGCCGTTCCATGCCGTTTCCGTTCCGGGCCCATTCCCGTTCCCCCGTTCCGCAAGGAGGCCCGTCGCCGTTCCCGTTCCGCGTTCCGAGTAACTCTGGTCTTGGGTTCTTAAGTTCACGAGGAACTTGGGTTCTTGGGGGTCTTGGGTCTTGGGGTTCTTGAGTTCTTGAGGTTCTTGAGTTCACGAGGAACTTGGGTTCTTCGGGGTCTTGGGTTCTTGAGTTCACGAGGAACTTGGGTTCTTGGGGGTCTTGGTTCTTGAGGTTCTTGGGGGTCTTGAGGTTTTCTTTCGCTTGCAAACCGTGTTTGAGAAGGATCTTCTCTTCACCCGAGTTCTACTCTTTTCCGCGGGCGCACCCCTTGGCGGCCTTGCGCTCACACCAAGGTTGCTTTTTCCCACCTCACGTCGATTGGCCGGCCGCTAAGTGCACGGTCCGCTCTCAATGAGTGAAAAGAGACACAAGGGGACGCTGGACAAGCCCTTCTTTCCTGGGATTCCTGTCACTCTTCAAAAAACACGATTAGGAATCGACACGCCCAAGCGAACTTGGGTTCGTGCGTCTGCAACAAGCAAAAAAAATTCTTGTGATTCTTGTGGTTCTTTCCTTGAGTGATACAGAACACTGCCAAAGCTTTGATACCAACGTTAGGTGCTGCAGAATGAATGTTTGCGCTTTGCTCAAGATGAGTGCTCCGAACTGTGCTCAAGGTTCCTTTTGTTCTTATGGAAGGTAGAGCCTTCCGTTCTTAATGAGAGAATGCTATGATCACAAACAAAGTGAATGGACACTGTGCGTGCAAGTGTATGAGACTGAGAGATAGAGAGAGAAGAGAGATACGACACCAGACATTGTAAAACCCTCCTCCGAAGGCCCCACTCTCGTCGGCGAGAGTGGTCTACTTATGATTGCACAATCTGGTACAAATGGTATGCATGAGACTGATGCAAGTCTAGGCTATGTCGACGATGACGACGAAGTCGACCTAAGGGCTGAAATCTGCAATCTTTCTACTGCTGTCCAAAAACGTTAGGGCTGAAAATCTGCAATTCTGACGCCGGTTGTCTAGCAAATGCAAAACGTTAGGCTGATCTGATGTCCTGCTGCTGCCGAAATCTGCAAGTGCAAATCGTTGGCTGATCTGGTCCAAAAACGTAGGCTGTTGCTGTGGAGCAAAAACGCTAGGTCTCTTGGGGGGGTTCTGCTGAGAAGGTGCCTGTTGAGCATGTGCTCCTGCTGCCTCTTCTGCCATTTAGTGCTAGCTTTGGTTTGCTTATATATTTTCTTACCCAAATTGCCCTACCTACTTTTGTTGGAAAGTCACTTAAATTAATAAGAGCAAAATGTCAAAAATAGGGAAAATAGGCTAAAATCACTGGAAAATTCCCCTAACTGATTCTAATGGATTCTGATGGGAATACTGATGATCATGATGTGTGTAACCAGAGGATATGCATCTACACTAAGTGACTGGGCGTGCACGGTCTGCGAGCAGACTCACAAAAGTGCCAGATCACCTCTAAATCTAGACTGACTGGACTGACTGAACCCTTGTCGTGCTGTAGCTTGTCCACGGACACATAGGGTTGGATGTGTCACGTGACAAAAAGGTGCCTTGGCAAGCTAAGTGGAGAGAGGATGACAACAGCCTCTAAAAGATAGGCACTTCCACCAAGAGCAAACTCCTCTAATGCAAATCAAAAAACGGGTCCACCAAAAGACACCAACTGTGAAAAGGACAAGGAGCATGTGTAGTGGCAGAGCTCGAACATCGGGCATTGCCTACCAACTCGTAAAACTTGATAGCAATAGACAATGGATAGACAGAAGGAAGAGACCAGTTAGTCATGAAGATGAGGGAGAAGAGACAACTTGTGAGAGTGCGCATGTGCGGAAGCGTGAGAGAGGAGAGTGAGAGATAGATAGATTGAATTATCGTCCACGGAAGTCAGATATGACTTATGGGACCGAAAACAAAACATTACAAAGAGGACTGAAGGTCAGATACATCTCAGTTAAGGACCGAGGGTCCAATGAGGGGTGGAAAAAAAAAGAGAGAAGAAAATATGGAAACCTGAGGAGGGGTCGATGAGGGCAGAGCCGGTTTGGGAGTGCGAAACTCCTGGATAATGGCTCCACCTCCTCGATAACTGCCCATTTTCCTGCCGTGCGCGCTTCTCGCATCTTTTGTAATTCTTTCTTCTTCTGTTTGAGTTGAGCGGGGGTACGGTCTTCTACAAACCAAATTTTAGTGTCCTTGAGAAGGCTCGATTGCTCAAGGAGTTTAATTCGGTCCGTCTTGGTCTTGAAAGTGAGGCTTGGATGGTCGGTGCGATGCTCGTGTGTGAGAGAAGTAATTGTTGCTGGATCCCATTGTATCATGTGGATTGTTGTTTAGATGTGAGCAAAGGACTCCTTGAACTTGAGGTCTCCCTCCCCTTTCCAATTGCTTGGAAGCCCGCCAATGCGAACATTAAGGGCGATATCCTCCTGTCTTTGTCGTTCGCGTAGCGTGGACGCCACACGGACTTCAACTTTGTGAGAGATGGTTTCTTGCACTTGATTCTTGACAGTCTTTGTGAGATTGGTTTCTACTTCTACCTTTGTCTTGTTGAGCTTGACTTCCATCTCTTCCTTCTTACCGTTCTCCATTGCGACGAGCCGAGCCTCGATGTCAACAATTCTCCATTTCAGGTCATCGTTCTCTTTGCGGAGTCTTTCAACTTCATTTTGGAGACGGGCAATGTTGTCCATCTTTGGGGGTGTTGCCACGACCCCGACAAACGTAAGTTTTCCTCGGGGTGAAGCCCGAGTGGTTATGCTTGTTGCTTACTCGATGTACTGAAGGGCAGCTCCTGGTGGGACTCGTTGCTTGACTGTTAGTTTTCAAAACTAAGAGTTCGATAGTCGGGGTCGTGAGCAGGGGCTGTCAGGTCAAAGCCTATAGGATAGTCGACACACGACCTCCGGGGCAGTGGCGCCGTTTATGCAGGTTGAAGGCAGGGCAGGGCTATGGCCTTGGTTGAAGGCGAGGCAGGCTCTGTGTGTCGCGTGCAGATTGAAGGCAGAGAGAGAGAGAGAGAGAGAGAGAGAGAGAGAGAGAGAGAGAGAGAGAGAGAGAGAGAGAGAGTTGCAAGTCCTCACAGCTTGCAAGATTTGCAGGTCCCCACAGCTCGCGAGATTTGAATCAATAGGTCAAAGAGCTTAAGGTCGAGAGAGCAAACGAACTGCAAGAGGTCGGCTTTGATTCTGTGAGTGTGCGAACTTGAGGTCTCCACATCCCTCCACAGGCCCGCCCTTGAGCCTAGGAGGGACAGGCAGTGCGGGTTTAGGGTTTTGCCAAGAGAGAGACCAAGCTTTGTCGGGTTGAGAGAGAGAGAGAGAGTAGACCACAAACGCAAGATATAGGAAGAGGGGGCGATCAGTCCCCCCATGACTACCATGAGCAGAAGACCCAATACACCTATATCAGATTGTCACGTGACATATCCAACCCTATGTGTCCATGGACAAGCTACAGCATGACCAGGGTTTAGTTCAATCAAGTCAGTCTAGAATAGAAAGTGATCTGGCACTTTTGTGAGTCTGTTCGCAGACTGTGCATGTCCAGACGCATATCCTCTAGTTGCACACAGCATGATCATAGATTACAATCAGAACCCATCATAAGCATTTTTACAATGCATAGACCTATTTTTCCTATTTTTGACATTTTTCACTTATTATTTTTTTAGTAACTTTTGTTGGAAAGTAGGCAGGGCAAATTTACTAAGTTTGTATAAGTAGAAACCTAGCGCTAGCGCAGGAGCACCATGCTCAACAACAACTTCTCAGAGCAACCAACCCCCGCGACAACTCTGGCGTTTTCTCTCACCAGAAGGCCTAGCGTTCTTGCACCAGATCAGCCAGTGTTTTTGCACTTGCAGATTCCCGACGACTATAGACAACAGATCATCCATAGCATTAGCAGGTTTCCCCAAAACAGCAGATCAGCCAAGCGTTAGCAGTTCCATCAGCAAGGACAGATTTCAGCCGCACGGTCAGATGAGTTTATAGTTTCAGCCCGGAAAACGCAGACTTCAGCATTTGCGTTTTCAGCGCGTCATCGCCCTACCATCGTCACCGACATAGAGTCAGAATTCAACAGATAAAGATTTGCAGATTTCCGCCATTAGCATCTTCAGATTTCAGCCCGTCTCGTCGTCGTCCTCATTGTCGTCGACATCGTCGGCAAGTCCAACCATTGTAGAGATTTGTGCAATCAATAGTAGACCGCTCTCGCCATAGAGAGTGGGGCATTCGAAGGAGGGTTTGACAACATTGTGGTGTCGTATTCTTCTCTCTCTATCTCTCGGTCTGAGCACCTTCATTCACAGTGTTCATCCACTTTGTTTGTGTCCATTGCACTCTCTCACTGAAGGAACGGAAGGTTCTCCCTTCCGTAAGTAAAAGGAATCCTTGAGCACAGTTCGGAGCACTCATCTTGAGCAAAGTTCAACATTCACTTCCGCTGCACCTTACACAGATGATGGAAGTGGGTACCCCCTGGCCCCATAAATAGGTTCCCAAGGGGAGATAGAGCAAGGCCCAATAAAAATCCCCATGACCCAGCAGAAAAATGAAATATGGAAATATATGTGTGGGCGCCCGGACAAGGTGGGCGGCCGGCCCCAAACTCGGGCCGCCGGACCAGGAGCAACCTAGACTATGGGTGGCCAGCTCGGAGACATACTAGCCGTACAAGTATGCCCTAGCCTGAACGAGCAGCAAAGTGGTGTAAATCTAACACCCCCTCTCAGCACATGATGCTGAACAAACCGCGTGAAGCCAAAGATGTGAGGCAAATGATAAAGATGTCTACTGCAATGTCCACTAAAGGATACTCCATGAGTGTAGCAACAATCTCGGGTGTCACGAACCGCCGAGGGATCTCCATGGTAAAGTGCCGTCACGAGCACTAGCAAACTATTGTACTCCGCCGATACAGGGTGAAGATGTGAAGGTCCCGAACTGAGTGTGAAAACAACTCCTTGTCGTAAAAGAAGTGCCAATAGACGTGCAAGTGTCCTGCCTAGTAGGATCTGTGGTGTCTGTAGTCAAACCATCTGGAGAAAATGAGGAAGCCTAGGAACCGTCATGAGAATGATCGGAAGCCTATCAATGCACGAACCTGTAACCCAGTGTGGCCAGGTGGCTAAGCTGTGTAAAACTCTAGGAAGGCCAGATGTAGCAATCTGTGTCGTAAACGTCCTTCGAATCAAAAAAAGCCAAACTAAGCAATCTGCACTATAGAACCTACAGTAAGCTGTAGCAGTCACCGTGCAAGGTGCAGTCGAAGTGAAAGTTGATAGTGCTCAGGATGAGTGCTCCGAACTGTGCTCAAGGGTTCCTTTTACTTACAAAAGGGAGAGCCTTCCGTTCTTCTTAGAGAGAGAGTGCAAGTGCAATGATCACAAACAAAGTGAATGCTACTGTGAATGGGAGTGTTGAGAATGAGAGAGAGAGAGAGAGAGAGAGAGAGAGAGAGAGAAAGAGAGAGAGAGGAGATATGACACCAGACAGTTCTCAAACCCTCCTCCAAGGGTTCCCCTCTCTATGGTGAGAGAGGTCTATGCTATAGATTACACAAATCTGGTACAAAGGTCTAGATGATGTGAACTTGATGATGACAATATCGACGACGACGATGGAAACTATGATGATGACGACGATGGTGTCGTCATCAAGTCTGCGATCTGCGACGATGGCGACGAAGGTGTCGTTGTCAAGATAGGGATATGCGATGACGATGACGAAGGTGTCTCGTCAAGATGGGACTGCCATGATGATGACAATGACGATGGCGTCAAGGCTGAAAACTGAAAACGCTAGATGCTCTGTTGGGGATCTGCTTTTGTGGCGGTATTGCGGCCTGAATCTGCAACTGCTTCGTCGGACTAGGGCTGAAATGCAAAAACGCTGGCTGATCTGGCTGAAATCTGAAAACACTAGGCTGATCTGCTGAATTCTGAAAACGCTAGGCTGATCTGGTACTAGATGGGGAATCTGGTGAGGATCTGCAACCGAGTGGGAGCACGTTCTCGCGAGGCTAAGGCTGAAAACTGAAAACGCTGGTGGTAGTGGCTGAAAACGCTGATCTTCTTCTTCTTGAGAAAACGCTAGGGCTCTTGCTAAGGTGTTGCCTGACTACTAGGTGCCTGCCTCCTTGTGTCCATGCTTCTTCTGCTTCTACTGAGTGCCCAATGATTTTCTTTTGGGCTTCCTTTAACAAATTGCCCTACTTACTTTTCCAACAAAAGTCACTTATTAATAAATAAGTGAAAATGTGTACTTTGGCAGAAAGGGTTCTATGCTCTGGAAAATGCTCATGACGGGTATTGAATGTCATGCTAATGATCAATTAAACACTTAGTCGAAAGTAAAAAAGTTACACTTACTAGTTCTCTGCTCAAGGATACAGCATTTCTTTGGTGGCAACGACGGGTTGCTGATGGTAAACACACACCTTCTTGGGATAAATTCCAGCGTGCTATTCGCAAGGTGTTCGAACCTGCCAATGCGGATTTTCATGCCCGATCCTCTCTTCGCCGCCTAAGCCAAACAGGTTCCTTGGCCGCGTACATCACAGAGTTCCAAAGGCTAACTCTGGAGATAGAGACCCTTAGTCCCTCTAATAAACTTCACAGCTTTATCGACGGACTCAAACCCAACCTGAAGGACGATGTGCACAAATACAACCCTACCACCTTGGATGCTGCAATTGCCTATGTGGAGCGTCTTGGCGATAATCGGTGCCCTACATGGAATTTTCTCCCTGGACAACTGTACATTGTTCAAATGAAAAGCCCACTAGAGGGGCATAACATACTGCCATAGGGGAGAGAGAGCGCAGTGCGTAGCGTGCAGGGCATCACTCCTGGCACCGCACTGTACATAGGAGGGAAAGTAAGCACTCCATAGCTCTTAACCTACGACAAAATCTGAAAAATGAGCCTTCTTTCTCCTAAATTCAGCGCCACTTCTTGTTGCATGAGGAAAGTGCACCAGAAGGTGCCACTTGGCACATTTACAAGCATTTTCCCGTTTCGAGGTTGCCGCCTACAAATCTCCCAACCGGTTGCCCAGTTGACTTCAAGGCAGAGTAAGAAAATGTTCCCCTAGTCATACCGGAGGTAATGACACGAACACATTTTCAGGTCCCAAAATAGCAGTTCCCTAAATTTTAGGAGATGCTACCATTGTATCTTTCTAGGTCATCTGACCCCCTTTGTACACTGCAGCCACACCCAAAATTGAAATGTAGCCTCTGTAGCAAAGGATTCCACTTTGGCTAGTCAATGACCCCACTTTGGTTAACCATAGTCTTTGTCCAACCTTAGAGCTCTCTTGGCCCTCAAGCCTGGACTCCCTCTGGACAGTTCCATACTAGCTATGCAATGCAGGGCAGTTAGATTTCCTGAGGGGTGTTTCCAAAAAGTGAAAGTAAATAAGTAATAAGAAAGAAATCAACAAAAAGGATAGATAGTAGTCACACGTTGGTGACACATATTCCTGAAGACTCCTCCGATTGGAACAGACGGCTGAGAAGGTTGCCGGTTGAAAGCTCTCGTACTTTGTGGTGCCGAAGGAGGAGGTACCACCTGGGGCATCAGAGGGGGTAACATGTAGTTCAAAAATTGTTGAAAACTTCACAGCATCGGAAGATTCTGCTGAGGATGTCGCGAAAGAATGTCGTGAAGCTCATTGAGCGGAAACTGCAACTATTCTGCTGAATCCATGAACTCCAAGTATTGGGTTCTTTATGGCTTATGCCCTGTAAGACACTGCGATGAAGACGGGAGCGCGCCCAATGCGCGATGAAGTAAGGGTGGGAGTGGCTAGTAAGTCCGGGTTGGAGGGCGAAGATAACTCAAATAAAATTCCAAAAAACTCTGTCTGCTCTTTTATAGGACCGATATACTTTCAGAAAAGCACACGCGAAATGCTCTGATACCACTATCACAAGACGGGTATCACGTGCCAATAGAAAAGAACAGACTGAACAGACTTTTAGCACTTCAATAACAACTGAATTGAAAGAGAGAGACGACACGCGACACGGAGTGGCAGAATTCCACCCCAAAGAGTATTAGCCCCAAACCTTGGCGCCCCTTTCGGTATTTCTTTATATTGCATCAACACAATACAAGCCGATACTCCAGACTCTGCACCTTCTCCACGAAGCATGCTAGAGAATGAGCCCTAGCCTCATATTTAAAGGCCCTTGGGCCGAAAAGCAGTTACGGTGAAAAGCCTTCAAAACTCAAAAGCTTCTGGTCCAAAAAGCAATGCCAAAAGCTGTCAGCGCAATTTACGAAAATCCGCACAGCCTGCCACGTCATCATGCCAATGCAATTTTCAAAAATCTGCCACGTCATCAATTTTTGCATGTATGCGGGTCCTGCTTTATTTTTCCTTTATGTCACTTGGGGTCCCATCGGACGGGGTCCCCATAAGTTAATAGGACTTCTTCTTCTGTTACTTGTTCTTCTTAGGGTTTAGGCCCCTCGGCAAGCATTTGCAAGTTGGCTCCATTCTTTAGGCTTTGACACGTCAGTAGTTTGTGACAGATGAGTCTCTCATTAAGTGTTATGGTCATGTGAATGGTCAACGTTTTGTCATATTGTTTGACCGAGGCAATATGCATGATTTGATTAGTGACAGGAATTCCATGATCTGCATGATGATTTGCATGATCACGATGTGATTTCTCACAAGCATGATGATTTGCAAGAAGATGATGTGATTATTCAAGAGCATGATGATGTGATTGTTCACCAGAATTGTAAGGTGCAGCATAATGAATGTTTGAACTTTGCTCAAGATGAGTGCTCCGAACTCTGCTCAAGGTTCCTTTTGTTCTTATGGAAGGTAGAGCCTTCCGTTCTTAATGAGAGAGTGCAATGATCACAATCAAAGTGAATGGACACTGTGCGTGCAAGTGTATGAGACTGAGAGATAGAGAGAGAAGAGAATACGACACCAGAGACGTAAAACCCTCCTCCGAAGGTCCCACTCTCGTTGGCGAGAGTTGTCTACTATTGATTGCACAAACTCGTACAAGTGGATGACTGTGGACTGATGCAATCCTAGGCTATGTCGAGCTTGACGACGAGGATGACGAGATCGACAATACGGGCCGAAAACTGATGCTCTTGTCCTGCTGTCCAAGAACGCTACTGGCTGAAATCTGATGCAAAATTGCTGTTGTCCCGAAAACGCTAATGGCTGGAAATGTCTCGAACCAAAAACGCTGATGTGGGCTGAGATCTCTGCTGGCTGAAATCTGCCAGTTCTTAGGCTTGTCAAAGGCTGAATTTCTGCTGGTTCTTAGGCTTGTCAAAGAATGAAATCTGCTGATGCTTTATCTACTGAAAAACGCCATACAAAGGGGGCGATTTGGGGTTCTAGAAACGCTAGGGCTGAGAGGCTATGGCTATGATGCTATGATGAAAAACGCTAGGGCTGAGAGGCTATGGCAATGGTGACCTGCTGATGAAAACGCCAGAGGATGGGAGACCTTGGTGATGCTGACTTGATGAAAAACGCTAGGATACTGAGGTTCTTGCTTTTGGAGGGAAAACGCCACCAAGGGGATCTTGCTGAGAAGTTGCCTGTTGAGCAAGGTGCTCCTGCTGCCTCTTCTGCCAATTAGTGCTAGCCTAGGTTTGCTTATATACAAACTTACTCAATTTGCCCTACCTACTTTCCAACAAAAGTCACTTAAATTAATAAGTGAAAAATGTCAAAAATAGGAAAAATAGGTTAAATGCACTGGAAAAATCCCCTGAAGGATTCTGATGGATTCTGATGGGAATGCTTATGATCATGCTGTGTGCAACTACACTAAGTGCCTGGGCATGCACAGTCTGCGAACAGACTCACAAAAGTGCCAGAACACTTCTAAATCTACACTGACTGGACTAACTGAACCCTTGTCGTGCTGTAGCTTGTCCACGGACACATGGGGTTAGATGTGTCACGTGACATCCTCTCCTTTTCAAAGTGAGGTACTAGTACCACACTGTATGGCGTCGAGGGAGATCGCCAATAGCATCCGGAATCCTGGAAGGGACTCTTCGCCGGCCTACTCTGATGTGTGGGTCATGCAGTACTTGAATTTCATAAAGGTCTGCAACTCTTGCTTCTTTGGGCCGCGCCGAAAGCGACACAAAGTCTTATGAGGCTTCTTCAATGCTTCAACTTCGTTGAGAGTTATGCTTCTTTCTTCTTCAAAAATCTCCATGGCTGAAAATTCCTGAAACCATTTCCAACACAAAACCATGAACATATCTATTCCATGTAAAGTAAGTGGAAAAAATATTGTCTTCCTAAAAGACTGTGCATGCAATGTAGATGAACAAAGAGACGGAGTGCCAAACGGTTCACCACACACACGCAAACAATGAGATCGAATCTTTCTCTTATGAACTAGAGCAATCAAATGTGGCAATTCACAACGGAAATGTCCATGCTTGGTGCTCATACTTTCATGTGCTCTTTCTACAACTGTGTCGTGCCAAGGGAGAGCCATGGAATGTGACTTCCTTGAATGCATACTTTTCAGCTTTTCATGAAAAATCCGCATACATTTGTGCTCATTCATGAGTGAAACGTGCTCAACGTACAATATGTCATGCCTGTGAAAAGGGATCACATAAAAACGCTGACTAAAATACAGGAAACGATCACGAATGAAACACTCGTACAATGCGTGTTGTCGAATCATTCGAACACATAGTACTTCCTGTAAGGGTTCTTTGGACCTAGGCTCGAGAGCCAAGATCGGTTCTTCGTGATTGATCGAACCTGCAATGAGATTAGCTTGACTAGATAAAGTATCAACTAACACATCATCCTTGTGAACAATCACATCATCCTCAGGCAAATCATCATGCTTGTGAGAAATCACATCTTGATCATGCAAATCATCATGCTTGTCGTTGGCATCTAAATCATCATGCTCATCATTATCATGCAAATCATGTGTGTCATGCTTGGGAGAAGAAGAGACTCCTTCTCCTAATTCTGTTCAAATTGCGCATGCACAATTGAAAAGAGTCGCAAGAACTCTTTCATGTGTTGGTCGCTCTCCTCTGTTCTTGCTTTGTTCTCACGATCAAATTCTGCTTCTCTTGCTTTGTCTTCCAAGCATGCTTGCTCGTACTTACGCTCGATGGCTGCCAATCTTTCTTCGCGTTCACGTGCTATGGCTGCCATTCGTTCTTCATATTTCCATTCTATGGCTTCCATTTTTTTGTCGCTTTCTAGCTTATTGTCCATCATAATGTCGAAAGCCTCCATAGGAGTTAGTGCAATCCTTGGCATAGATGGGGAAGGGGGAGGGTCGGAAAAACCTCCTAGTTGGGGAAAATTCTTCTTCCCTTCGCTCATACTCATCACCTCCAAGCGAAGTATCCATTCCGCTTCGAGTGATGACCATCCACTGAAGTTGTGGGTTCTTGTGGGTCTCAGGTTCTTAAGTTCACGAGGAACTTGGGTTCTTGGGAGTCTTGGTTCTTGGGGTCCTTGAGTTCTTGAGGTTCTTGCGGGTCTTGAGGTTCTTCTTTAGCTTGCAATCTGTGTTAGAGAAGGATCTTCTCTTCAACCGAGTTCTACTCTTTTCCGCGGGCGCACCCCTTGGCGGCCTTGCGCTCACACCAAGGTTGCTTTTTCCCACCTCACGTCGATTGGCCGGCCGCTAAGTGCACGGTCCGCTCTCAATGAGTGAAAAGAGACACAAGGGGACGCTGGACAAGCCCTTCTTTCTTGGGATTCCTGTCACTCTTCAAAAAACACGATTAGGAATCGACACGCCCAAGAGGACTTGGGTTACATGCGACCGCAACAAGGAAAAAAATTATGTGGTTCTTTCCTCGAGTGATACAGAACACTGTCAAAGCTCTGATACCAATGTAAGGTGCAGCGGAATGAATGTTTGAACTTTGCTCAAGATGAGTGCTCCTAACTATGCTCAAGGTTCTTTTTGTTCTTATGGAAGATAGAGCCTTCCATTCTTAATGAGAGAGTGCAATGATCACAAACACAGTGTCCATACAAAGTGAATGGACACTGTGCATGCAAGTGTATGAGACTGAGAGATAGAGAGAGAAGAGAATATGACACGAGAGACGACGTAAAACCCTCCTCCGAAGGCCCCACTCTGGTTGGCGAGAGTGGTCTAATATTGATTGCACAAACTCGTACAAGTGGATGACTGTGGATTGATGCAATCCTAGGCTATGTCGAGGTCGACGACGAGGATGA
The DNA here is from genome assembly GCF_014529385.1 of Adiantum capillus-veneris. Classification (NCBI taxonomy): domain Eukaryota; kingdom Viridiplantae; phylum Streptophyta; class Polypodiopsida; order Polypodiales; family Pteridaceae; genus Adiantum; species Adiantum capillus-veneris. The sequence goes on from NC_140948.1 coordinate 150,813,563, forward strand.
CGAGATCGACACTACGGGCTGAAAACTGATACTCTTGTCCTGCTGTCCAGAACTGCTATTGGCTGAAATCTGATGCAAAACAGCTGCTGTCCCAAAAACGCTAATGGCTGAAAATGTCTGGAACCAAAAACGCTGATGTGGGCTGATCTCTGTTGGCTGAAATCTGTCGGTTCTTAGGCTTATCAAAGGCTGAATTTCTGCTGGTTCTTAGGCTTGTCAAAGGCTAAAATTTGCTGATGCTTTATCTGCTGAAAAACACCACGCAAACCGGGCGATTTGGGATTCTGGAAACACTAGGGCTGAGAGGCTATGGCAATGATGCTATGATGAAAAACGCTAGGGCTGAGTGGCTATGGCAATGGTGACTTGCTGATGAAAACGCCAGAAGATGGAAGACCTTGGCAATACCGACTTGCTGGAAAACGCTAGGATGCTGAGGTTCTTGCTTGGAGGGAAAACGCCACCAAGGGGATCTTGCTGAGAAGTTGCCTATTGAGCAAGGTGCTCCTGCTGCCTCTTCTGCCAATTAGTGCTAGCCTAGGTTTGCTTATATACAAACTTACTCAATTTGCCCTACCTACTTTCCAACAAAAGTCACTTAAATTAATAAGTGAAAAATGTCAAAAATAGGGAAAATAGGTTAAATACACTGGAAAATTCCCCTGAAGGATTCTGATGGATTCTGATGGGAATGCGTATGATCATGCTGTGTGCAACCGGAGGATATGCATCTACACTAAGTGCCTGGGCATGCACAGTCTGCGAACAGACTCACAAAAGTGCCAGAACACTTCTAAATCTAGACTGACTGAACCCTTGTCGTGCTGTAGCCTGTCCACGGACACATAGGGTTGGATGTGTCACGTGACAAGAATCATGGGTTAGTTGATACTTTTTCTAGTGACGCTAACCTCATTGCAAATTCGATAGATCACAAAGAACCGATCTTGGCTCTCGAGTCAAGGTCCAAAGAACCCCCACATGAAGTATTATGTGTTCGAATGATTAGTCAGTACGCATTGTTCGAGTGTTTCATTCGTGATGCTTCCCTGTATTTTAATCACCATCCTTATGTGATCCCTTTTCATAGGCATGACATATTGTACGATGAACATGATTCACTCATGAATGAGCACGGATGTATGCGGATTTCTCATGAAAGGCTGAAAAGTATGTATTCAAGGTAGTCACATTCCATGTGTAAGCTGCAGCGGAATGAATGTTTGCGCTTTGCTCAAGATGAGTGCTCCGAACTGTGCTCAAGGTTCTTTTTGTTCTTATGGAAGGTAGAGCCTTCCGTTCTTAATGAGAGAATGCTATGATCACAACCAAAGTGAATGGACACTATGCGTGCAAGTGTATGAGACTGAGAGATAGAGAGAGAAGAGAGATACGACACCAGAGATGTTGTAAAACCCTCCTCCAAGGCCCCACTCTCGTCGGCGAGAGTGGTCTACTTATGATTGCACAAAGTTATGCGTATGCAATGAACTGATGCAACTTGGGACTATGCCGATGACGACGACGACTTTAGGGCTGAAATCTGTGGTCTTCTAACTGCTGAATTTCTGCTAATCTTTGGGCTGTTTCGGGTGGCTGAAAATGACTGTTCGGCTGCGTTTTTATGGCTGAAAATGGCTGTTGTCCTTGACTCCGAAACGCTGGTTTGGTGCGGCGATTGAGGGCTGAAAACGCTGCCCAAATACAGGTCCAAAGCTGCATTTCTACATGCTGTAAAACGCTGGCTGAATATGCTGAAAAACGCTGACTGCTGCAAGGCTTGATGGCGATCCAAAAACGCTAGGCTTGTAGGTGTGATGGCGATCAAGCCAATCTGCAAACGTTAGGTATTGGGGAGATGCTGAAGAAGTCCAAAAACGTTGGGGTATCTGTGGCGAGGATGGAGACCAAAAACGCCAAGGGGTGCTGGGGGTTCTACGGGTTCTTGCTAAGAAGGTGCCTGTTGAGCATGTGCTCCTACTGCCTCTTCTGCTAGAAAGTGTTAACTTGGGTTTGCTTATATATTAACTTAGCAAAATTGCCCTACCTACTTTTGTCACGTGACACATCCCAACCCTATGTGTCCGTGGACAAGCTACACCACAGCAGGGTTCAGTCAATTCAGTCAAGTCTAGATTAGCAATGATCTAGCACTTTTGTGAGTCTATTCGTAGACCGTGCATGCCCACTCACTTAGCATAGATGCATATCCTCCGTTTGCACACAGCATGATCATCGGAATTCCCATCAGAATCCATTAGCATCAGTTAGGGGAATTTTCCAGTGCATTTAGCCTATTTTCCTATTTTTGGTTATTTTCACTTAATATTTTTAAGTGACTTTCCAACGAAAGTAGGTAGGGCAATTTTGCTAAGTTAATATATAAGCAAACCCAAGTTAGCAGTAATTGGCAGAAGAGGCAGCAGGAGCTTCCTGCTCAACAGGCAACTTCTCAGCAGTACCCCCCCCCCCTCAGCACCCCTAGCGTTTCCAAGCCTAGGCTGACTCCCACTTCCTCTGGCATTTTCCCATATCCAGTCATCGCCATACAAGTCCTCCATTGCTGGCGTTTTTAACCATCACCAGCAGATCAAGTCCATAGCGATTGTGACTCGCAGATCTCAGCCAAGAGCAGCCAATTACTAACGATAGCCCTACTGCATACTCCAGCGTTTTTCCAAGCATTAGATCAGCATTTTTCTAGCAGCATCAAGCAGCGTTTTTCAACCATATGAAAACGCAGTTTCAGCAGTGACAAAAACGCAGAATTCAGCCTATAGAAAGGTAGCAGATTTCATCCCAAGTTGGTTGCAAATGTTCCCCCATTTTCAGCCATAAAAACGCAGCCAAAACAGTCATTTTCAGCCACCGAAACAGCCCCGAACTTCAGCAGATAGAAGATCCCAGATTTCAGCCATCAAGTCGTCGTCGTCGTCACCGTCGTCGTCGTCGGCATAGTCCAAGTTGCATCAGTCCATTGCATTAGCATTGTACACCTTAGTGCAATCAAAGCATAGTTACCAGGAACGGGAACGCAGAACGGGAACGCGGAACAAAATGCCGACGAGAGTGGGGCCTTCGGAGGAGGGTTTTACAACCTCTCCGGTGTCGTATCTCTTCTCTCTCCTTCTCTCAGTCTCATTCACTTGCACGCACAATATCCACTCACTTTGTTCGTGATCATAGCACTCTCCATAAGACGGAAAGCTCTCTCTTTCCCTAAGAACTAAAAGGAACCTTGAGCAATAAAGGTCACTAATCTTGAGAAAATACAACATTCATTCCGCTGCACCTAACATTGGTATCAAAGCTTTGGAAGTGTTCTGCATTACTCAAGGAAAGAACCACAAGAACCACAAGAATTTTTTTTGCTTGTTGCGATCGCACAAACCCAAGTTTACTTGGGCGTGGCGATTCCTAATCGTGTTTTGTTGAAGAGTGACACGAATCCCAAGAAAGAAGGGCTTGTCCAGCCTCCCTTTGTGTCTCTTTTCACTCATTGAGAGCAGACCGTGCACTTAGCGGCCGGCCAATCGACGTGAGGTGGGAAAAAGCAACTTTGGTGTGAGTGCAAGGCCGCCAGGGGTGCGTCCGCAGAAAGGAGTAGAACTCGGGTGAAGAGAAGATCCTTCTCCAACGCGATTTGCAAGCGAAAGAAAACCTCAAGAACCCCAAGAACCCAAGACCCTCAAGACTCAAGAACCTCAAGAACCCAAGATTCTCACGAATCAAGGACCTCAAGAACCCAAGTTCCTCGCGAGCTTAAGGCCCCAAGATTATAGTGCATGGTCGTCACCCGAAGCGGAATGGATACTTCGCATACATGTGATAAGCATGAGAGAGGCGACGAAGATTCGTCCCACCCGGAGATGATTTCTTCAACCCTCCCCCTTTGCCATCTACGCTAGCAAGTGCACCAGACCCTATGGAGGCAATGGTCAAGCAGATGATGGCCATGATGGATAGACAGGAAGACAAGCGCCTTGCTTTAGAACGCGAGCGCCTTGCTCAGGACCGTGAGCGCGACGACAGAATTGCAAGAATGGCCGCAGACCAAGCAGCCAAGGACCGCGAGCGCGACGAAAGAAACGCAAGATTTGCCACACAACAAGAAGAAAATCGACTTGCTCTCGAGCGCGAGCGCGATGAACGAAATGAATGCAAAGCAGAAAAGGACGCCGAGCGAGAAGCTCAAAGGGAGATTCGCAATCAAGAATTTATTTCCCAATTGCTAGCCTCGAAGACCGAACCACCCAAAGATCGTGGGAGTTCAAGTGGCGCAAGCCACGACGCTGATTCCAACCATCCAGTTACAGAAAAGTTGACTTTCAGTAAGTATGATGGTAAGATGGATACTACGGTTATTCATTCTTGGTTGCATCAATTTAAATGCTTATTTTGGGACAACTAAGAAAACAAGCAATAGCAAAGTTTTGACGGTAGCTATGTACCTTGCCGATGATGCCATCAATTGGTACCACGCATGACAAGAGGCACAGCTAGCCGCGCACCTAGAGGCAGCCGACGATTTCACGCCCCTCTCTGTTAGTTGGGTTGATTTCCAAGACAAGCTCAAGGCGCGGTTTATGCCACCTCAGTACCTCGCACGATTGAAGGACGATTGGCGCTTTCTTAAGCAAAATGGTATGCCAGTCACGTCTTTTTCTAACCATGTTTCGCAGCTAGGCGCTCAATTACGCAAATCGGATGATGAGCGCAAAGAGGCTTTTCTCTTTGGGTTAGACGAATACATCAAGTTTGATGTTGAAGTCTTTGACCCCGTGGATCTCAACAAGGCGGTAGCAATCGCTCTCGCCCAAGAGATGAAGCACAACAAGGGAAAGCCTAAGGAGAACAAGACTTCCACAAGTACCTCGCAGACTTCTCAGAACCCTCAGAACGGTAAGAACGGTAAGAATGGTAAGAATGATAACTCTTCTAACCAATCTTCCAACAGTCTCTCAACGAAGAATTCTTCCAATGAATCTAAGGGTAAGGCTAACACAATTGCTAAACCTAAGCTTTACTCCAGATGAAAAGGTAGCACAAGGAATTGTAGGAGGTTACATCACTTCTGAAGAACAAAGCACGTATTCTAAGGAAGGTCGTTGTTTTCATTGTCACATTAAGGGTAACATAAAAAGAACATGTCCTAAGCTTGAATCGAATGAATCTAAAGAACCCACAGCACCCACTACATCTGTCAATGCAATGAATGATAATACGATTGTGCCCAAAGTTTCTCAGGACCCTCCCATTGTTGATTCTCTCATTAAATGTTACGGTCGTACATCGGGGCACCATTTTGTCATATTGTTTGACCCAGGTAGTATGCATGATGTGATCAGTTCCTCTCTTGTTGAGAGAGCCCACCTCGAAGTTAGTCCGAGATCTCCTATCGAGGTCTCTGGCTTTCGTCCCGGTATGGACGCTCTCATCATGGAGGAGTGCCTTGATGTGTTGTTTGCAATTCAACAGACTGGCTTCACTAGAAGATTTGTTGTTTCTCCTCTCTCAGAATGTGATATGATTTTAGGCATTAAGTGGTTTCGTGAAACTGATGCTTTCATAAATTTTTCGGCTAACACTATAACTCTCAATGTTGACAGTGATTCTCCTACTGTCTTTCATGGAGTGGATACTTCTCCTTCTCCATCTCTCATTGCTAATATGCAAGACAAGGTGGAAAGAATTCGAGATAAGGAGACTCTCTCAGTCTCTTTTGACACACAGAACTTGCATGATTATGAGAAGCATGATGATTTGAAGGATAATGATTTGCATGATGATTTGGATGAAAAAGACAAGCATGATGAATTGCATGAAGATGATCCAAAAACGCCAAGGGGTGCTGGGGGTTCTGCCGGTTCTTGTTGAGAAGGTGCCTGTTGAGCATGTGCTCCTGCTGCCTCTTCTGCCAGAAAGTGCTAACTTGGGTTTGCTTATATATTAACTTAAGCAAATTGCCCTACCTACTTTTGTTGGAAAGTCACTTAAAAATAATAGTTGAAAAATACCAAAAATAGGGAAAATAGGCTAAATGCACTGGAAAATTCCCCTGATTGAATCTGATGGATTCTGAAGGGAATATTGATGATCATGCTGTGTGCAACCAGAGGATATGCATCGATGCTAAGTGACTGGGCATGCACGGTCTACGAATAGACTCACAAAAAGTGTCAGATCACTTCTAATCTAGACTGACTGGACTGATTGAACCCTGATCATGTTGTAGCTTGTCCACGGACACATAGGGTTGGATGTGTCACGTGACACCATGTCTCTTCCTTGGCATGACACAGTCGTAGAAAGAGCACAAGAAAGATTGAGCATCAAGCATCGGCATTTCCCTTATGATTTGCCATAGTTGATAGATTTAGCTCGTAAAGTCAAGATTCGACCCCATGGTTTGCGTGTGTTTGAACGGTTTGGCACTTCGTCACTTTGTTCATCTACATTGCATGCACAGGCTCTACAGAAGAGTAGTGTTTTTCCAGTCACTTTACATGGAATGGGTATGTTCATGTTTTTGTGTTGAAAGTGGTTTCAAGAATTTTCAGCCTCGGAGATTCTTGAAGAAGGTGCATGACTATAGAAGAAGTGGTAGCATTGAAGATGACTTTGTGTCGCTTTCGGCACGGCCCAAAGAAGCAAGCGTTGTATACCTTTATGAAGTTCAAGTATCGCACGACCCACACATCAGAGTGGGCTAGCGAAGAGTCCTTTCCAGGATTCCAAAAGATGTTAACGATCTCCCTCGACACCATACAATTCGGTACCAGTACCTCACTTTGAAAAGGAGGGAATGTCACGTGACATATCCAACCCTATGTGTCCGTGGACAAGCTACAGCATGACCAAGGTTCGGTTCAGTCAAGTCAATCTTGAATAGGAAGTGTTCTCGCATTTTTGTGAGTCTGTTCATAGACCGTGCATGCCCAGGCACTTAGAGTAGATGCATATCCTCTGGTTGCACACAGCATGATCATCAGCATTACCATCAGATTCCATCAAGATCATTTTCCAATGCATTAAACCTATTTGCCCTATTTTAGCCATTTTTCACTTATTAATTTAAGTGACTTTTGTTGGGAACTGAGTAGGGCAAATTGCCTAAGTTAATATATAAGGAAACCCTAGCACTAGCATTTCTAGCAGAAGAGGCAGAGTGCACAGGCAAGCCACTTGCAGCAGCCATCTCTCTGACTCTCTCTCAAGCAAGACTCTACATAAACCAGATTCCATCAGGATCATTTTCCAGTGCATTAAACCTATTTTCCCCATTTTAGCCATTTTTCACCTATTAATTTAAGTGACTTTTGTTGGGAATTGGGTAGGGAAAATTGCCCAAGTTGATATATAAGGAAACCCTAGCACTAGCATTTCTGGCAGAAGAGGCAGGAGGGCATAGGCCAGCCACTTGCAGCAGGCATCTCTCTGACTCTCTCTCAAGCAAGATTCTACAAAGACCTGGTGTTTTTTTGCAACGAAGGCCAACGTTTTTCAGCAACATCTCCAGCGTTTTTGGAACCTATCAGACCAGCGATTTTCAGCCCTTGGACAGCGCTACTACAGCCCCCTGTACCAACGTTTTCAAGCACTAGAAATCAGCGTTTTTGAACACAGCAAGATCAGTGTTTTTAAGACAGTAAATCAGCGTTTTTACCAGCATCAGAATAGTGTTTTGGAGCAGCAGTTCAGCGTTTTTGCCACAGCAGTAATTCAGCAATAGAATCAGAGAACTCTGCAGATAAGGATCAGCCCGAAGAGAGCCATTTCAGCCAGACGTCGCCGCCCTCATCGACACCGTCGTCTCTATCCTAGACACTTTGCATCATAGCTTCACAACTTGCATCGGCATCTTGTATCAGATTGTGCAATCAATAGCATAGACCTCTCTCGCCATCGAGAGAGGGGCCCTTGGAGGAGGGTTTGACAACTTCTTGGTGTTGTATTCTCTTCTCTCTCTATCTCTCAGTCTCAACACCTTCATTCACAGCGTCCATTCACTTTGTTTGTGATCACTTGCACTGTCTCATATAGAACGAAAGGCTCTCCCTTCCCTAAGTAAAAGGGACCTTGAGCACAGTTCGGAGCACTCATCTTGAGCAAAGTTCAACATTCACTTCCGCTGCACCTTACACAAATATGATATCCAATTCAGATGCAGAAATTATTATTGATGAAGAAGTTTTTCCAAGTGATACATCGTTACCAGACACAGATAAGGACATGGTTGCAGATTGTGAGTCTGAGGACAACTATGCTTTCTTTGATTCTTTGTTGGATGATAATATGCCAATTGCAAGTCATGAAGTGGTAGTTTTTGAAGATGACTCTGAAGAATTTTGGGATTCATTATTGGATGATGATTACACTCTCAAGCCAAAATCCTCTCTAGTGATTACTAAAGTTGAAGTTACCCCATCTGAAGAGTGCCTTGAAAATATTTCCTCTTCACCAACTATGTAAAACCCTCCTCCGAAGGCCCCATTCTCGTCGGCGAGAGTGGTCTACTTTGATTGCACAAAGGTGTACAATGCATATGCAACGGACTGATGCAATGGGACTATGCCGATGACGACGACGGTGATGACGACGGCGACTTGATGGCTGAAATCTGAGTTCTTCTATTCGCTGAATTTCGGGACTGTTTCGGTGGCTTAAAATGACTGTTTTGGCTGCGTTTTTATGGCTGAAAATGGGGGAACATCTGCAACCAACTTGGGGGGAAATCTGCTACTGTTTCATGGCTGAAAATCTGCGTTTTCTTCAAGGCTGAACAGCAGATTCCCTAGCGTTAGTGTTTGGGCTCTGGAAAGGGGCTAAAGTCTGCTGGCGTTTTTGTGAAGAAAAACGCTGCTGAAGATGGAGCGTTTTTGCAAATGAAAAACGCTGGCTGAAAGGCACTGTAGAGCGATCATGCAAGGGGAAGATGTTGGGAACCTGATGCTGTGAAAAACGCCAAGGCTAGGCAAGGATGGCGATGGATCTTAGAGGTGAGGGGGTACTTCTGAGAAGTTGCCTGTTGAGTGGGAAGCTCCTGCTGTCTCTTCTTCCAGAAAGTGCTAACTTGGGTTTGCTTATATATTAACTTAGCAAAATTGCCCTACCTACTTTTGTTAGAAAGTCACTTAAAAATAATAAGTGAAAATAACCAAACAAAGGAAAATAGGCTAAATGCACTAGAAAATTCCCCTAACTGATGCTAATGGATTTTGATGGGAATTCCAATGATCATGCTATGTGCAACCGGAGGATATGCATCTATGCTAAGTGACTGGGCATGCACGGTCTACGAATAGACTCACATAAGTGCCAGATCACTTCTAATCTAGACTTGACTGAACTGACTGAACCCTTGTCACCAAGTGATGACGTGGCGGACAGCAGAAACCCTAATTTCTGCCAAAAACCCTAATTTCCGAAAATCGCGAAGACGGATTATTAAAAAAAAAAAAAAAAATGATGAGCGACATAAATTTCGCTTTTTCTCTACTTAAATGAGAAAGAGAGAGAGAATGCTTTTGCTTTCATGTTTTGACTCTCTGTGAGAGAGAGAGAGAGAGAGAGAGAGAGAGAGCAATTGCTTTTGATTTTGAAAGCTTTTGGGGCTTTGCTTTTGGGCATCCCTTGTAACCTTTAAATTAGTGGTGAGGGCCTCACTTCTCAGAGCATCTGGACGCAGAGTCTGAGAGTGAAACCCTAACCGCTCTCTTGTACTTTGATGATTGATTAATACAAAAAGAAATACCGAAAGGGGCGCCTGTCTCTAGGGCCAATATCTCTAGGCACGGAACTCCGCCGGGCCAGTGCAAATCTATTGTGATCTGTGAATTGTTTTGAAGTGGTTATTTGGTGTTGTCGCGGTTGATTCTTGACTTGGAGTGTCCAAGTCTGTTACAGTGGTATCAGAGCACGGCCGATTTCTCTTCTACGGGTAATCCGATCCCCGAATTTTTTTTTCCGCAACACCTATGGCTTCAGGCAATGATCAGTCGACTCCCTCTGCATGTGGAGATGCGGGCCGGGATCACAACGAAGATTCAGGCAGAGAGTATGGCCCGCCTTGGCCTACTTAGGCGGAGCGGCGAGAGATAGAGCGTTGCCAGTTGATCGGCGATGCAACAAAGATGATGCTCAATTTTGCCAAGGACCCGAAGATGGCAAAATATATGAACCAGACCTCTTTGGAAGAGGTACAGATGGAGTGGCAAAGAACCACAACACCACTCCCGAAACCCGCTCTCAAGAAACCTTCTACCTCCAAGAAAATATACGGAGCAGGAACTGGAGAACGTGGTTGATGCACGGATTGCTCAGCTTTTTGACACGCAAAAGAAAGCCAAAAAGCACGGCAAAAAGCAGAAGAAAGGCACTGACTTCCCAGGATATTTGGGTCGTCGGTCGACATTTGACAAAGCAAAGAAATTGAAGAAGCGCGTCAAGTTTGAAGACCTACCCAGTTCTTCTTCTTCTTCTTCTTCTTCTGACAGTTCTTCTAGCTCCTCGGATTCGAGCGAAGAAGACAGAAAAGGTAAAAAGCGAAGCAAGAAGCAACGCTTTGGAAAGGGCAAGAGAAAGGCAAAGAAGGCTAAATCTCGCCCAGAGACTGACAGTTCTACTGAGGACTCGTCTACAGATAGCTCAGATTCCGATGACGGAAAGTTTTATGCGAACAAGAAGAATTTTTACAAAGCCAACCAGTATGACTTTCTCGAAGATAAAAGCAAGAAAGTCCGAGAGTTTAAGGAAGGTGGCCACTCGATCAAGTTTGATACTTTTCAGGATACTCAGATGCTTCGAAGGCTTTGTCTTTTATACAACAGTTTGACATCGCTTTCGTGGGAGGACGCTATTCAGAGCACTCCAAGATTCGGAGAGCTGCCTCTTACTTTAAGGGGAATGCTCGCACTTGGTTGTCCACGCTTCTATTAAGCAAGATTGTGCCAATTACATGGCTGAAATTCAAGAGGCTTTTTATTTCTTCTTGGTTGACTCAAGAGTTTGAGCGAGATATACGAGCTGCTTGGAACCATCTCCGGATGACCAAGAGCGATACAGTGAATTCTTACTGTAAAAGATTTTGGAACTCTTTTCTACCTGCCTCTTCATTTAAGAAGATCTCGTTCAGAGAACAGATTGAGCGGTTTACATTGGGTCTACCTACAGAGATCCGAGACCACTGCTTGGAACAGAAGTCAGCTTCTATTCAGGAGTTGATGAGTCATGCGAAGCGGGGCTTTGCAATTCACTCTGGCAGTCTGACCTACCCCACAGATGAGGTCACGACACAACGAACCGGACAGACTTCTGGGAATGAAAGTAGAAAAAGAAAGAGCAACCCAGAGAAAAAGGATGCACGACCCAGACTTACTCCTCAGGAGCGGACTCGCTACATCAGGGAGGGGAAGTGCTTTGGATGCGGGGAAACTGGACATATCTCCGCGAAGTGCCCTAAAAAGGCACAAAAAGAACAGAATGACAAGGACGACGAAAGGCCTGAGAGTTCGAGAGCAGCTGAGGACTGTGTACGAAAAGGCAAGATGAAAACAGGACTGGTTCCAGATTGTGTGGGTACTGATCCCGACACCATGGATGAGAGTACAGAACTTTGCCGAGCTTGGGGCAAAGTGAAAGATCAAGAGGCCCTGATTTTCTTTGATGGAGGAGCCAAGGCCAACTTCATTTCACCGGAATTGGCGGCGCGGCTCGAGATTACTCCCGATCGGATGGGACCACTTGCAGAGACAGTTCTAGCGGCACCCGGCAGGGACGTAGCCATTACACCTGTCATTGGCAAACTTCGGTTGCATTGTCAGGGGTATTTGGGGCATGAGGACTTCTTCATAATGCCTTTGGAGGGTTGTGATGTTCTCTTAGGGATTCCCTAGTACCACAAGAACAACGCCGTGGTCGATTATCGGGCGAGAAAAGCGACTTTGACTACAGAAAAGGGCAGAACAATTGTACTTGATATTAAACTGAAGGGCGAGTCTGTCCCTATTATATCGGCTTCGGCCATTTCAAAATTAATGAAATCCAGTCTGTTTGTTTACTCGATCTTTATGAAAGAGTTGAGTGATGATGATAGGACAAATATGTCTAAACTTGATAAAGAACGCCAAGATTTTCTACACTCTCACGCCGATTGCTTCTCAGAAGGCCTACCAGGAGAGTTACCACCTGCTCGTCCTAAAGATCATACCATTGATCTGATACCTGGTAGTACACCACCGAACCGGCCACCCTACCGTGTGAGCTGAGCACAGAATGAAGAGATTATGAACCAAGTGAAAGACCTCTTGGAAAAGGGTCTTGTCCAGCCTAGTACTTCACCGTATTGCTCTCCAGTATTGTTGGTTTTGAAGAAAGACGGGTCTTGGAGAATGTGCATCAATAATAGAGCTCTCAACAAAATCACCATCAAGAACAGATTTCCGATTCCTAGGATCGATGATATACTCGACAGGTTACAGGGATCCTCATGCTTTAGCAGGATTGACTTGAAGAGTGGATATCATCAGATCAGAATAGCACCGGGAGACGTCTACAAGACAGCTTTTCGGACGACTTTTGGGTTATTTGAGTTTTTGGTGATGCCTTTTGGCTTAACCAATGCTCCTGCGACATTTAACCGGATGATGGATAGGATTTTTCGAGAGTACAGGCTATTTGTTGGCACTTTCTTTGACGACATCATTGTTTTCTCCAAGAATGAGGCAGAACACAGAGATCATCTGCTTCAGGTCTTTCAGGCATTACGAGATCACAAGTTAGTGATTAATGCAAAGAAAAGTGAATTTTTCCTACCAGAGATACACTTTTTGGGACACATTGTGTCAGCCGCAGGAGTGCAAATGGATCCGGCCAAGATAGAGACTATCCGTAATTGGCCCAACTTGAAGAATGTCCATGAAGTTAAAAGCTTCTTGGGACTGTGTTCGTACTACAGGCGGTTCATACGAAAGTTTGCAGAGGTTGCTTCCCCTTTGCATATCTTGACACAGAAAGGAGTACCTTTTTCGTGGGGACCCCCAGAGGTGACTGCCTTTCAGACGTTGAAAGAGAAATTGACTACGGGACCTATTTTGACTTTGCCGGACTTGCAAAAGTCATTTGAAGTATATTGTGATGCTTGTGGTCGTAGTCTGGGTGCGGTCTTGATGCAAGAAGGCCATGTCATAGCTTATGAGAGCCGTTTGTTCTCTAGGCCGGAGATGACAACACAGATCTATGAGAAAGAGCTTTTGGCGGTTATCCATGCTCTTACTCAGTGGCGGCATTACCTACTCGGAGCGGATTTTACTGTCTTTACAAACCATCAGAGTTTGCGCTACTTCTTGTGACAGAAGCAGCTTTCGGAAAAACAGATGCGGTGGGCGAACATCTTGTCACAGTTCCACTTCCAGATTGTCCATGTGCAGGGACAGAAGAATGTGGTGGCAGATGCTTTGTCTCGGAAACCGTTGGTTCTGGCTATTTCCGCGATACATCATAGGAGCTTCGAGGATATGGTCGATCAGTATGCCACAGATACAGATTTTGCAGATATTTTCACACGGATACGGGATGGGGAGATAGTAGCTGGATACTCCCTTCGGGAAGGCTACTTGATGAAAAAGACTATGTTGTGCGTTACACAGCCGTTGAGGGAAAAGGTTATGACTGAATGCCATCATCCTCCTTTTACGGGTCACCGCGGCATTGCTACCACCATGAAAGGGGTAGAGAGATTTCTTTTGGCCGAGACTCAAGAAAGATGTGGAAGAGTTTGTGCGCAGTTGCTTGGTATGCCAAAAGGTCAAGTTTGACAGGCATAAAGCACAAGGATTGTTACAGCCTTTACCCATACCCACCCGCCCCTGGGAAAGTATAGCGATGGATTTCATTTTTGATCTCCCGAGAACACAGAGTGGTCACGATGGTATCTGGACTGTTATTGACAGATTTAGCAAACAGGCTCATTTCATTTCAGTGAAGAAAACAGTCAAGCCGGATAACTTAGAGACTGTTTGTGGCCCAGATTTTCAGATTACATGGCATGCCTGAGACAATTGTCTCCGACAGAGACCCCAGATTTACGAGTTTGTTTTGGAAGGCAATTTGGGAGAACATTGGCACGCGGTTGCAGTTCTCGTCATCGTTCCACCCGCAGACTGATGGGCAATCCGAGATTGCCAATTCAGTGGTTCTAGATTTATTGAAGTCTTATATCTCAGATCAGAAGACTCAATGGGAAAGATATTTACCTTTGGTGGAATTTGCCTACAATAACACGATACACTCGTCGACGGGGAAGGCGCCATTTGAGATTGTTGAAGGTGCTGCAAAGGTTCCACCCTTCCTGAGCACGAAAGATAAGATCTTTGAAGCGGATGAATATACGCGAGATCTGGATACGACTTTTGCCAAGGTTCGCGAGACTTTGCAGAAGTCTCAAGAACGACAGAAAAAGGCAGCGGATCGCCATCGTCGCGACATGAAATTGAAGGAGGATGATTGGGTGCTCTTACGTTTTGAGAAGGCACGCCTACGAAAGAACAAGGGAAAGGAGAGGCTTTTTCCAAAGCTTAGTGTGCGATACTATGGCCCTTTCCAGATTACTGAAAAGATAAATGAAGTCTCCTTCCGACTGAAACTGCCAGATACTTGGAGGATTCACAATGCATTTCATGTGAATCTCTTGAAACCTTTTAAAGGTGATGTGCCTGATGATGGGGAGCCTGATGAGCAACCCGAAGTGGAAGAAAACGAGGAGATCCTTGTTCCTGAACAGATTTTGGCACATAAGGATACGAAGAATAAAAGTAAAGTCCGAAGGCGGTTCTTGGTTAAGTTCAAGAATTATCCTGCACTTGATGCGAAGTGGATGGAGGAGGAGGACCTAGCAAATACTCCTCAGATTGTGAAACTTTACCTCGATGCTTTTGGTTTAGCATAGTCTACTCCAAATGGAACCCAGAATTCAGCTTGGCCGAAGATCTGGTGCAGTGGGATGCACAAGAGGGCAGTTACTCCACTCCTTTGTCAACAGATGCCTCGATTTTGATACTAAAGTCACTGATGTCTCTTTGAGCTTCAAGGATACTGAGAGCTGACAGTATTCTGTTGTGGCTGCCATTCTTTCTTCGTGTTCACGCTCTCTTTTTGCTTTTCTTTCTGCACTTCTTGCTTCTCGTTCTAACTTCTGTTTCAAAAAAAATTGCTGCAAAGCCTCCATAGGAGTTAGTCGTAGATGGGAAAGGGGGAGGGTCGAAAAAACCTCCTGGTGGGGAAAATTCTTCTTCGCCTCTCTCATGCTCATCACCTCCAAGCAAAGTATCCATTACGCTTCGAGTGATGATCATCCTGCAATTGTGGGTTCTTGTGGGTCTTGGGTTCTTGGGTTCACGAGGAACTTTGGTTCTTGAGGGTCTTGGGTTATGAAGTTCACGAGGAACTTGTGTTCTTGGGGGTCTTGAGGTTTTCTTTCGCTTGCAAATCGCGTTGGAGAAGGATCTTCTCTTCACCCGAGTTCTACTCTTTTCTACGGACGCACCCCTTGGCGGCCTTGCGCTCACACCAAGGTTGCTTTTTCCCACCTCACGTCGATTGGCCGGCCGCTAAGTGCACGGTCCGCTCTCAATGAGTGAAAAGAGACACAAGGGGAGGCTGGACAAGCCCTTCTTTCTTGAGATTCCTGTCACTCTTCAATAAAACACGATTAGAAATCGCCACGCCCAAGTAAACTTGGGTTCGTGCGACCGCAACAAGCAAAAAAAATTCTTGTGGTTCTTATGGTTCTTTCCTTGAGTAATGTAGAACACTTCCAAAGCTCTGATACCAATGTTAGGTGCAGCGGAATGAATGTTGTATTTTCTCAAGATTAGTGATCTTTATTGCTCAAGGTTCCTTTTAGTTCTTAGGGAAAGAGAGAGCTTTCCGTCTTGTAGAGTGCTGTGGTCACGAACAAAGTGAGTGGATATTGTGCGTGCAAATGAATGAGACTGAGAGAAGGAGAGAGAAGAGATGCGACACCGAGAGGTTGTAAAACCCTTCTCCGAAGGCCCCACTCTCGTCGGCGAGAGTGGTCTACTTGATTGCACAAATGCGTACAATGCAAATGCAATGGACTGATGCAATGGGACTATGCCGATGACGACGACGATGGTGACGGCGACGACTTGGCTGAAATCTGAGATCTTCTAGATGCTGAGTTTCTTGGACTGTTTTGGGGCTGAATTGGTCTACTTCTATCTGCTGTCAAAAGGGGCAACTGCTACGGTTCTAAGAGGTCTTAGGGCTGATTCACATGGCTGAAATTCCCTGTTTTGACGAGGAATTTAGGGCTGAACAAAACGCTGGAAAACGGGGTTCAAGGCTACGTTTTTGAAGAAGCTGCCTTGGCTGAAAACGCTGGCTTATTGCAGTTCTAAGGGGCTGAAATCCTTGCAGTGTTTAGGTGCTGAAAACGCTGCAGATATGCAACTTGAATGCTGGGGGCTGCTACTAGTGAAGAGCAAAAACGCCAGGCACGAGGTAGCATAGAGGGCGATGTCTGGCTTTGGAAAACGCCAAAGGAGAGGGTCTTATGGCGATGGCGGTGGTGAGGAAAAACGCCAAGGGAAGCGGGAGTGGGTCTTGCTGAGAAGTTGCCTGTTGAGCAAGGTGCTCATGCTGCCTCTTCTGCCAGAAAGTGTGAACTTTGGTTTGCTTATATATTAACTTAGCAAAATTGCCCTACCTACTTTTGTTGGAAAGTCAGTTAAAAATAATAATTGAAAATCCCAATAAATAGGAAAATAGGCTAAATGCACTGGAAAATTCCCCTAACTGATGCTAATGGATTCTGATGGGAATTCCGATGATCATGCTGTGTGCAACCGGAGGATATGCATCTATGCTAAGTGATTGGGCATGCACGGTCTACGAATAGACTCACAAAAGTGCCAGATCACTGCTAATCTAGACTTGACTTGACTTGACTGAACCCGGATGTGGTGTAGCTTGTCCACGGACACATAGGGTTGGGTATCAATCATGCGAACACACAATACTTACTGTGATGGTTCTTTGGACCAAGGCTCGAGAGCCACGATCGCTTCTTCGGGATCTATCGAATCTTCTTGTGGGGGATCTGTGGACCTCGACTCGAAAGCCAAGATCGATTCTTGGCGATTGATCGAATCTACAACGAGGTTAGCTTCGCTAGAGAAAGCATCAACTAACACATCATCTTTGTGAACAATCACATCTTCTTCATGCAACTCATCATGCTTGTGAGAAATCACATCTTGATCATGCAAATCATCATGCTTGTCATTGGCATCCAAATCATTATGCAAATCATTGGCATCCAAATCATCATGCTTATCATTGTCCTTCAAATCATCATGCTTACCAATATCATTCAATTCATCATGCAAGTCATGGTCAATCAAATCATCATCATGCTTCACACAATCATGCAAATCCTGTGTGTCATGCTTTGGAGAAGGAGACACGGAGAGTCTCCTTTTCGTGATTCTGTACAAAGTACGCCTGTACTTGAGAAAAAAGTCACAACATCTCTTCATTCTGTCGGTCGCTCTATTCTTTGAGAGCTTTGTTCTCACAATCAAATCCTGCTTGTCTTTCTTTCGCTTCCAAGCGTGCTTGCTCGCTCTCGCGCGCTATGGCTGCCATTCTTTCGTGGTACTTACGCTCGATGGTTGCCATGTCTTCTTCGTAGGCTTTTCTTTCTGCTTCTCTTTCTTGGTCCAACTCCTCCATAGGAGTTAGTGCAATCTTTGTCATAGATGGAAAAGGGTGAGGGTCGGAAAAACCTCGTGGTGGGGAAAATTCTTCTTCGCCTCTCTCATGTTGATCACCTCCAAGCGAAGTATCCATTCCGCTTCGAGTGATGACCGTTCTGCAATCGTGGGTTCTTGTGGGTTCTTGGGTTCTTGGGTTCTTAAGTCCACGAGGAACTTGGGTTCTTGCGGGTCTTGGGTTCTTAAGTTCACGAGGAACTTGGGTTCTTGCGGGTCTTGGTTCTTGGGTTCTTGGGTTCTTGGGGTTCTTGAGGATCTTGAGGTTCTTGAGGTCTTCTTTCGCTTGCCAATCGCGTTGGAGAAGGATCTTCTCTTCACCCGAGTTCTACTCCTTTCTGTGGGCGCACCCCTTGGCGGCCTTGCGCTCACACCAAGGTTGCTTTTTCCCACCTCACATCGATTGGCCGGGCGCTAAGTGCACGGTCCGCTCTCGATGAGTGAAAAGAGACACAAGGGGAGGCTGGACAAGCCCTTATTTCTTGGGATTCCTGTCACTCTTCAACAGAACACGATTAGAAATCGCCACGCCCAAGTGAACTTGGGTTCGTGCGATCGCAACAAGCAAAAAAAAATCTTGTGGTTCTTGTGGTTCTTTCCTTGAGTAATGCAGAACACTTCCAAAGCTCTGATACCAATGTTAGGTGCAAAGGAATGAATGTTGTATTTTCTCAAGATTAGTGATCTTTATTGCTCAAGGTTCCTTTTAGTGCTTAGGGAAGGAGAGAGCCTTCCGTCTTGTAGAGTGTTGTGGTCACGAACAAAGTGAGTGGATATTGTGCGTGCAAGTGAATGAGATTGAGAGAAGGAGAGAAGAGATACGACACCGAGAGGTTGTAAAACCCTCCTCCGAAGGCCCCACTCTCGTCAGCGAGAGTGGTCTACTTTGATTGCATAGTCCCATTGCAACGGGCTGATGCAATGGGACTATGCCGATGACGACGGCGACTTGATGGCTGAAATCTGAGTTCTTCTATTCGCTGAATTTCGGGACTGTTTCGGTGGCTTAAAATGACTGTTTTGGCTGCGTTTTTATGGCTGAAAATGGGGGAACATCTGCAACCAACTTGGGGGGAAATCTGCTACTGTGTCATGGCTGAAAATCTGTGTTTTCTTCAAGGCTGAACTGCAGATTCCCTAGCGTTAGTGTTTGGGCTGAAAAACGATGGAAAGGGGCTGAAGTCTGCTTGCGTTTTTGTGAAGAAAAACGCTGCTGAAGATGGGGCGTTTCTGCAAATGAAAAACGCTGGCTCAAAGGCACTGTAGGGCGATCATGCAAGGGGAAGATGCTGGGAACCTAATGCTGTGAAAAACGCCAAGGCTGGGCAAGGATGGCGATGGATCTTGAAGGTGAGGGGGTACTACTGAGAAGTTGCCTGTTGAGCAAGAAGCTCCTGCTGCCTCTTCTGCCAGAAAGTGCTAACTTGGGTTTGCTTATATATTAACTTAGCAAAATTGCCCTACCTACTTTTGTTGGAAAGTCACTTAAAATAATAAGTGAAAATAACCAAAAATAGGAAAATAGGCTAAATGCACTGGAAAATTCCCCTAACTGATGCTAATGGATTCTAATGGGAATTCCGATGATCATGTTGTGTGCAACTGGAGGATATGCATCTATGCTAAGTGATTGGGCATGCACGGTCTACGAATAGACTCACAAAAGTGCCAGATCACTACTAATCTAGACTTGACTGAACTGACTGAACCCTGCTATGGTGTAGCTTGTCCACAGACACATAGGGTTGGGATGTGTCACGTGACATTACGTCTAAAGTCATGTCTCTTCACAAGGAGATGTGTCTTTTCATTTGTGTCTCTTCGTCTCCTATATAAGGAGCCCTTGTATCACACATTCAATCAATCAACACAGAGTCTTTTGAGTCTTGTTTCTGAGTACATTTCAAGTTTCTTAAGTTTTAATCGTGAGTTTAAGTACTTAATTAAGGATTAGTACCTAGAATCCTTACATGACAACCTTTCTAATCTTCCAATTCTCAATAGTTCGAGTTTATCGATGGTGTGATTCTCTTTGAGTCTCAAGTTCTTTGAGATTTGGGTTTGCTATTCAGTTACAGAGGAAGCAATTTTACTCCAAGTTGAATTTGAATCCTTAAAGGCAAGGGGAGGCTCTCTCTCCACAAGCAAGATCAACAATGTTCAAATAGAAATGGGCAAGTTTGCCTGCTAGATAAGAGCATATGATGCCAAATCAAAACCAAAGCTTTGAAGTCTGCACGAGTAGTTCAAAGGGAAAGGAAACTCACCTAAAGCACTCTAACAATTGTGTTAAGAGACTGGCACTCAGCACATCATCTCGAGATCTAAGGAACTTGCACTATTAACTTGACCTTTTCTCTCTCGAACTTTGCTTCACATAATCCAAGCTTACCCACAAGATTAGAAAAACCACAATCAACTCCTCTATTTCAATTTATTTAATGGTGGTAGACTATTTCTCTAGCTACCTTATTGATCCTTCCACTACTTGAGTTTGCCTCATCCTTATTAAGCAGCATACAAAAATTCCCTTCTTTCTCATTTAACAACACTACCTTAAAGATAACACACAATATACCTGGATAAGCCTAGATTCACCCTTAAAAGGAAAGTGCAAGGTATAGACCCATGGTAGTCACCCACAAGACAATATAACCATTAGCTCCATCATGCATATTATTAACTAAATACTACGACATCCCCACTAACGTCGTGAGTGCCCAATAGACTTAGTGAGCATAACACATGAACTTAGTAAGCATGACACAAAAGTTTAGGAGCATCTTCCTCGGCTTACAAGTTACAACCATAGTAGCTTCACCCCGATATTTAGACATGCTTTCAAAGTAACTTAGAGCCGCAAAACATTAACTTTGAATTTCTTCCAGTAATCCAAGCGTACCCACAAGATTAAACCTCAAGTAAGTCGTCTACTTCAATTTATTTGATGGTGGTAGACTCTTTGTCCGACTCCTAGTTACGTGACATGGCCCCAAAACACTTGCTTGGGATGAGAGAAACACCAAAACAACACTTTAACCTCCCAGAACGCATTTCCCATCTGGAAACATTTCAAGCTTCCTAAAATTGCTGCCATGAGGCGTTCCAAAACGTTTCAGACATATGAAACATGGAGTTTCGGATTGACTTGGACCAGTAAAATTTATTTTAGGGTAAGCACATACATCGCTATTGTAATACGTATCCTCATTTGGGAAATGAGGTCACTTGTGTGATCATTTAATTCACAGATCTCTTTTTAGACTCATGTCTTTATCTCTTTCTAGCTGCATGATTTATTGCTCTTTCTTAATTCTTGAGTCCCATTTCTTGTTATGATCCATATTTGTATGGTTCTTCTAGATCTTAAAGTTCTTCAATTCCCTAAAACATTAATAGTAGCACACACTCTTGCTTACGTGGCATTTTCGTGTTTCAACCCTCTCAAACTTTGTCCTTTCCTTTTCTGGCACCTCTGCTCTACCTACCTTACTGCTTTCACTACCCTACTAATCCTTTCAATATTTAAACATGCTTTTTCTTTTTCCTCATCCTTATTAAGCAACATACAATAAATCCCATTAAATAGTGCATATCTTCTCATACTTGCCATGAGTAGCCATGGACAAAGTTCTACCTGATGATGATAGGGTACACTTATCCCTTGGCTGACAAAGAAGTCAACCAAGCAATCCACTTATATGGCTGGCACCTTAATTGCCTACATGATTTCCACAATCGTTTTCCAAAGTCATTTGTGCATAGAAATCCACTTACATGGCTGGCACCTTAACTGCCTAAATGATTTCCGCGACTATTTTCCAAACTCATTCATGCTTATACAATGGCAAGAAACTATGTTTTTTCACCCTCTGAAGTTAACTAGCTACTTCATCCTGCCAAAAAATTGCTACATGTGCCATCTTTCTCTACAGGTGGGTAGGAACAATCACCAGGTACAAGGCGCTCCAGAATAATAACATTCGGAATAATAACACCCTATCAGTATGGCTATAAGCTGAGATCCTGACACACATAAACTAAAGAACACCCATCGTGTGTCACAATTGTAAAAAAAGGCCTTAGTGTAAAGCAAATAGTAGACGCTGTTTCTAACCAATGACAAATGTGGGAAGATTAAAGACATGTCATTAAAGTCCTTGCCATACTTCGCAGCCCAAGATAAGATGAGGCTGTTATCCTGTTGAAATCACATGTTATGAGCAATGAAAAAAGATATAAACCTAGATGAATCCAGGAAAAGCCCAAATTCACCTATCAAAAAAAGTGCAGCTGAGACTTGCGGTAAGACAATATAACCATCAGCTTCATCAAGTATAGTACTGAGTAAAAAGATAGCTACTCAAAGTACTATTCACAAGATATCAGAGCACCCAGTAAGCATCTTCCTCTGCTTACCGTCGTTTAACTTCTTGAGAACCAGCATGGCATTATGCTAAGAGCTTGATAGCCACATATCAAACTCCTTACGAACAAATGTTTTGTCCAATATGCAAAAACAGAGAAAAGAAGGCATAATCTACCTTTGTGGGAGCAATTGTAGCTCCAACCACAGCCATGATCTCAGATGCATTGCCACGGATAACAGCAGGCCGCAAGGCAATGAGTTCAAGGCACCTCTCTGTTCGAAACCTGGAGGCACCAACACCCACAGGATCAAGGACCCAAGGTTTGTTAAGCTCATTTGCACGGACTGCAGCGGCCTTCATGGAGAAGATCCATTCAGGTGACAGGGTTCCTATGTTAATGCAGAGTGCATTCGCGATGGCAGTAAACTCGGATATCTCCTCCACGGCGTGTACCATGGCCGGGGAAGCACCTGCTGCCAGCAGCGTGTTGGCCATGATGTCCATAGATACAAAATTGGTGATGCACTGAATTAGGGGCGCCACTTCTCGCACCTTGCACAGGCTCTTCCATGCCTCGGCGCTCCAGCTCTCATTCCCCCTAAACTCACGGAAGCTCGCCATCATTCTCCTCTTCAACAGACCTTCACTCGCCAATGATTACTAGCTGGTGTCCACAGCAGCTGCACTTCTCACTAGTTTACGTCTCTAGGGTAAGAGCCTAGCTGAGCTGGACGCGCAGGCCAAAAAAAAAGCGCTGCCAAACTCACCGACGGACATCCAGCACGCCCACTTTATTTAAAATTAAGTTTTGAGCTCTGCCGCACCGCAGGTGAAACAGCAAGAGAGAGAGGATTGGGCTCGCAGGTGCTCGCTCCTCTCTGCCACAGGTGAAGCAAGTTGCTTCTCTCTCGCAGGTGAAAGAGCATCGTGCTTGCTCCTCTCTGTTGTAGGTGAAACAACGTTGAGCCCTATAGCTCCTCTCTACTGGCAGTAAAACAGCTCCCACCCTTGCTCTCCCTCGTCTCCTATTGGCAGGTCGTGGCAAGAAGATCAAAGCAGGTCTCTTGCCTCCTTGGGGATGTATCTATTGGGTTAAAGGCCCGTGTGCCCGGCTGCCCGTTGTTCAGCCGTCCCTATACAGCCATTCTTTTACTCATTCATAATAACTATACTCATAACTACACAGTACCGCCCCGCCAAACGTTGTGTCTATCTCTTTCTTCGTGCTGGCTCTCTGTGTGTGTGCTCTCCGATCCCAACAAGTGGTATCAGAGCTTGGTAGTGAGAGCATTAAGAGCTTCATCATCATTGTTGAGTGTGCTGAAAATTGCTGCTGTTTCATTGCCGTTTTTTTCGGTCTCGTGCACACACGCATTTCTAAAGAGTAGAAGGTTTTTCCGAGCTTGGCATTGGAAGGTTCAGCACTCCGCGTGTATTTTATTCACGTGTCCTGGAGTTTAACCCCCCTTTTCGGAGCCATTCGTGCCATCAAAAATCCCATCCGAGCTATAGACTAGGAGCTGCGTTTTTCAGCTCTCTTTGGTAGTTTTCTGTTGCTGCCAGAGCTTCCAAAGCCATTACAGGTGCCATTGCTGCAGTGTCTTCCACTTACGTGAGCCCACAACTCATTTGAGAGTGTGTAGCCTCTTCTTGGAGTGGCCTCATACACACAAATAGAGTGGGAGTTTGGCGGCACTGTCTTCTTCGACTACAGGTACAGGTGCAGGTAGTACAAGTACAAGTTACAAAGAGCTTTGGATACACGTTTCTTCTGTGGTTACAAAACATGTATTTTGACTGCGGGATGGCCATGTATATGGTTGTAGTTTGAGTGGGAGCTTCTACTTTTCTGGGCAGTCTGTTTATCCGTGTTCTTGAGCTACAGGTTTACATCATCTATGTATGTTGATGGATGTGGATATGGCAGTTTGACAGACACTCTTTATGCATGATATTGTGGAGATTTGGTTCACTTATACATAGAGCGGGTTTGCTCTTGCTTGCAGTGTTGCGGTTTGAGTACGGACAGGTACTTGGTTGACAGTAGAGATTGGACTTCGTTGAGCTTCTGCATTCGTTATATGCTCACTTGGATCCATTTATGCTCACGGATTTGTGTAAGCTTGGTCAGCTTATGTCTCTATTGTGGTTATTCAAACATGGAGTATGTTTATGCCTCTATGATAGCTCATTGTTGATGCATTTTGTGGCACGGTTTGCCTAGGCCGGTTGAGTTACAAGTGTCACAGGTTTATGCATTTGTTTGTGAATTTCTACGTACGTTTTTTGACCATATTATGGGCTGATTTATACTCTATGTGTTTACTCTTTTGATTGAGCAGCAAGTGTTGTCAGATTTGCAGCACTACTTTGTTGTGGCAGTTTGTTGGTTGGTTACAGGTTTCTGATTGTTGCATTCTTGTTGTAATGGGCACTAAAGAGGACACAGTTTTCAATATTGAGAAGTTGGATGGTGCTAACTTTTCATATTGGAAAGATCAAATTTGGGATGTCTTAGTGCAGAAGAAACATATTCGACCTCTAAAGTTGCAGGGAGTTAAGCCAGAGAACATGGAGAGGGATGATTGGGAGGAGTTGGATGAGATGTGCAGGTCTACCATTAGGCTTTCCCTTTCAAAGTCTGTTTATTACAATGTGAAAGATGCACAGGGTGGAGCTTATGAGCTATGGCAGCGGATTTGCGATATGTATGATAAGCATTCGGCTGCTTCTATGGTGTATTGGATTAAAAAGCTTACTGATTTGCGAATTGAGGAAGGTGCTTCCATGAATGCGCATTTGAATGAGTTCAATACAATTTTCACCCAACTTGTTACGCAGAAAATTACGTTTGAGGACAATGTAAAAGCTATGTTTTTACTTGTCACGTTGCCTGAGTCATGGGACACATTTAGGATAGCCATAGTAACTCGGTTCCTGCGGATGAGTTGACAAGTACTAATGTGGAGTTTAGTCTTCTCACGGAAGAGATTAATCGAAAGAATAATGCAGGTAGTAAGTCTTCTAGTGCAATGGTTGTCAGAGGCAGGACTATGGACAAGTATAAGTCCAACAAGGGTAAATCTAGAAGCAAGTCCCGTGCAGGCACAAGTAAAAAGGATGTGGAATGTTTTCATTGTGGTAGAAAAGGCCATTTCAAAAAGGATTGCTACAAGTGGAAAAGGGAAAATGGAGATGGTAAGAAGAAAGACCATGATGCTAAGGACAAGCCTAAGTCCAATGTCAAGATTGAAGAGTTAAATGCAACACAGGGAGAGTGTAGCTCTCAAGATGACCATGTATGTGCTCCGACTAGTGCTACTAGTGAAGAGCTTGGTGATGTGCTGCTTGCATCCTATTTTGATGATGCTTTTCTTCTCACTCATGAGAGTAGTATGCCTATGGATTGGGTCATTGACAGTGGTGCTTCTTTTCATGTTACGCCTCATAGGTCGTGGTTTCATGACTATGATGCTTCAAGCACAGGTACTGTCAGGATTGCCGATGGGCGTACTATGCAGATTCATGGCATTGGGGATATTCATTTGGCTATGCCAAACTCTACTACGTTTGTCTTGCAGCGTGTGCGTCATGTGCCGGCTCTTGCAAAAAACTTGATTAGTGTGGGTCAGTTGGATTCACTTGGTTTCAATGTATCTTTTGGTGACGGAGGTTGGAAGCTCACTAAGGGCAGCCTTGTTTTGGTTAAAGGTGCTAAAAGGAATACGTTGTATTCCCTTTCTGTAGCTAGTGTGGCTGATCACATTGTGGGGATCACTGAGCAACCTCCTGCTTCTTTATGGCATCAGCGTTTGGGGCATATGTCACTGAAAGGTTTGAAGTTGTTGGCACATGCGGATTACATTCCCGTTTCAGATTTTGGTGGTTTTGAGTTTTGTGAACATTGCCTTTATGGTCGACATGCTTGGTCTTCTCATAAGAAGAGGGTTCCACACAGATCTTTGGAAAAGCTAGCTTTGGTGCATAGTGATGTATGTGGGCCGATGCCCAATGCTTCTCTTGGAGGTGCTATGTACTTTGTTACGTTCATTGATGATGCTAGCAGGAAAGTATGGGCATACCCCATTCGTAAGAAGGATATGGTGTTTGATATATTTAAGCAATGGTTGGCTCTTGTTGAGAACCAATCAGGTTGTAAGTTGAAGTGCTTACGTACGGACAATGGGGGTGAATTTATGTCTCATGCTTTCACTACATTATGTGTTGAGAAGGGTATACGGCGTGAGCTTAGTGCTCCCTATACACCTCCTCAAAATGGTGTGGCAGAGCGCATGAACAGGACTATACAGGAGAAAGTCCGTAGTATGCTTTCTATGGCTGGTTTGTCAAATGGATTTTGGGCTGAAGCAGTTGCCACTTCTGTGCATTTGATAAATCGTTCACCTAGTGTTCCTTTGGGCTTCAAAGTGCCTGAAGAGGTATGGACAGGTTTGCCACCTTCATATGGTCACCTTCGTGTTTTTGGCTGTGAAGCTTATGTACATGTACCTAAGGCAAAATGCAGCAAATTGGATCCAAAGAGCAAGAGATGTATCTTCTTGGGTTATGGTAGCTCTGGTGAGATGGGTTATCGATTGGGGATCCTATTGACAGGAAGATTGTGCGCGGCCATGATGTTGTTTTTCATGAGGACTCTATGTATAGAGCATTACCGCGAACGGTTGAGGTTCGGTGTGTGATATTTGAGGAGGATGGTCATCGGTATGATGGTCCCATGGCTGCTCATGGGCAGCCCATTGACCCTCAGGTGGGAGATCAGCCCTTGTTGGGAGATCATGTAGATGTGGGACATCCAGATGCACCTCCTGCACAGTTTTTGAGGCGCTCAGAGCGGCGTGCAAGACAGCCTCAGCGTTTTGTGCCTTCTATGGATTATGTATTGTTGACTGATTTCGGGGAGCCATCATGTTATGATGAGGCCATGTCTAGTGTTGACAAGCTCAAGTGGGAGCAGGCTATGCAGTCAGAGATGGATTCGTTGATCCAAAATGATATGTGGGAGCTTACTCCTTTGCCAAAGGGTAAGAAGGCACTACCATGCAAGTGGGTTTACAAGATAAAATTGTGTTCAATGGATGCAAAGCCTAGGTACAAAGCAAGGCTTGTGGCTAAAGGATTCAAGCAACAGAAGGGCATTGATTTTGATGAGATCTTCTCCCCAGTGGTGAAGATGTCTACTTTGCATATGTTGTTTGCTTTGGTAGCTACAGAAGACATGGAGTTGAAGCAAATGGATGTAAAGACAGCTTTCTTACATCCGAACTTGCACGAGGATTTGTACATGGAGCAACCAAGTCGGTTTGTTATTCATGGTTCAAACAAGATGGTATGTCGGCTTCTTAAGACCTTGTATGGGCTGAAGTAATCACCTCGTGAATGGTATCGTAAGTTTGATGCATTCATGAGTTCATTGGGCTATGTACGCAGTTATGAGGACCCATGCCTCTATACTCGCAGGGTTGTAGATGGTAGTCTTATTGTTTTGGTTTTGTATGTGGATGACATGCTGATCGCAAGGAAGTGATGTGGATGCCTTGAAACATAGGCTACATGAGACCTTTGCCATGAAGGATCTTGGGGATGCCAGTCATATTTTGGGTATGCGGATCTCTCGTGATCGTTCTCGCAGGGTGCTCTTTCTTAGTCAGAAAGAGTACATTGACAGGGTGCTTGAGCGTTTTCATATGGAAGGGGGGAAGGCCATTAGTACCCCGTTGCCTCCATATGTAAAACTCACTCATGATGACTACCCTCAGACAGATTTGGAGACTGCAGAGATGTCTCAGATTCCCTATGCGTTAGCAGTTGGTTCCTTGATGTATGCCATGGTGGTTACGTGTCCAGATCTTGCTCATGCAGTTGGTGTGGTTAGCAGGTACATGTCTAACCCGGGCAAGCGTCATTGGGATGTGTTACCATATACATGTGGTAGTGATGTGTGTGAACACACTAGGACCGTCGGGGCATTTTTTCCCTCTTTAGGAGGTTTTTTCCCCCGTGCATTGTATATACGCCCATCACTCTAGGGCTATCTATCTTTCCATTGCACACTAAGTAACACACTCTCTATTGTGTGCCTTGAGCTTCCTTCGTCTTCTCCAAGCTGTGTGTGTTTCTCTGCAACCCTAATTCCAACAATTGGTATCACAGCAGGTCACGTCCTCCCGGGCGTAGTCGCCAGCTGCTCCAGCACACGCCTGCTCACTTTCTCCGATTTCAGTGAGCTTTGGCGAGCGTTCGTAGGTCGACAAATATTTTTGGCTAGCTCGAAGAGCTGGGTCTGCTCAGAATTTTGATTTGGGCTCATTTCGGCCTCCGTTTCCACTACAGGCAGTACTGCACAGGCTGTTTTGTCATTTTGTGCAGAGTTTCTGTCAGTGCCGTTTTCTGCATAACAGGTGCCTTATAGTCCTCTACGGTTTGTGCTATATAGCACAGGTTGTTCCCGCTTCGTTTCTCCTATTTTCGGGCAGTTTCCACATCAGGTGCAACATTTACCATGGCTGACAACAACAACACAGATGTGTTCAAGATGTTTGTTGCTGAGGACAGGTTGGATGGGGACAACTACCCTATGTGGGCTTATATGATGCAACATGTTCTTGTGTCAAAGGGTGTCTGGAACATTGTGCAGGGCATTGATGTACGTCCTGGTTCTGAGGATGTAGGCGATGTTGAGGATGTTGCAGGTCTTGCTGCAACGATTGCAGCTGTTAGAGTTGTTTTGCCTACGGCAGAACAAGCTCGTTGGGATGTTAAGGATGCGCAGGCTCATGCATTGATTGCGTTGTCTGTGAAGCGCACCATTGTTCCTCACATCCGTTCAGCAAAATCTGCAAAACAGGCTTGGGATATTTTAGCAGGTCTTTATGCAAGCCGCAATGAGGCAAAAATACTTTGCTGCGTAAAGAGCTGGAGTCGAAGATTATGCATGAGGAAGATGATATGGACACTTTCCTTGCTAGTGTCAAGGATATCAATGAGCAGATTATTTCTGCAGGTGAAGTCATTTCAGACAGTTCCCTTGTGCAGACTGTTCTTGATGCCTTACCAGATTCCTACCAGACTTTCGCTAGTACTTGGAGACTGATGACCCAAGGAAATCCTGAAGTTGTCAAGTTTGATGCATTATGCACATTGCTATTGCAAGAGTCACTTTCCAAAAAAAACAGGACTAGGCAGCGTGTAGTTGAACAGGCTTTCATTGCTTCTCAAAGAAAGGGTGGTAGCAGCAATGCAGCCACTTCTTATGGTTCTGCTGCAAGTGGCAAAAATTCTATTCCTAATGCTTCTGCTGGCAGCAATTCGTCTGGAAATTCTGGTGATAAGGGCAAAAAGAAGATGCGTTGCCATTATTGTAAAGCTAATGATCACTTGATCAAGTCATGTCCTAAGTTGAAGGCCAAAGATGCTAAGAAGAAAGAGGGTGGTTCCACTGCAAATGCTGGTTCCACTACAAATGCAGCCATTGTTGAGTCTTCTATGAAAGGAGACTGTGTTGCTGATGTTGATGCAGAATGGGATTTTAGCGCAGAGTGCACTTACAATCCTGTTGTCCATGATGCATGCTTGTCAGTTGCTGCAGATTCACATGTGTGGTATTTCGACAGTGGTGCTACAAAGCACATTACATCACATCGTGAATTGTTTACCTCTCTCGAGTCTGTCCCTCATGGGAACTCAGTCACTTGTGCCAACAACGCCTCTTATCCACTTCAAAGAGTTGGAAAGATTGTGCTCACTGCTGTTAATGGTAGTTCCTTCACACTTGTTGATGCACTTTATGTACCTGGGATCAAGAAGAATCTCTTGTCTGTATCCGCACTTGCTAGACTTGGACTTGTAGTCAAATTTGTGGATGACAGATGTACAGTTCATTATCTCAGTTTTGGTGATGAAATTATTGCATCTGGGCTTTTGTGCCGTGGGCTGTATAAGCTCACTTTGTATGACAAGTGTGGACAAAATTTTGCAAATGCTGTTGCAGATTCAAGGGCTATTTCAGATGCAAAACTTTGGCATGCACGTTTTGGTCATCTAAATTTTGCCAGTTTGTTGCGTTTGCAGAAATCTGATATGGTTGCTTCTTTGCCGCCTCTTGAAGCACCTGTCAAACATGTTTGTGAAGGCTGTATTTTGGGTAAGATGCAGCGTTCTAAATTTCCAAAGGATGGTTCAGTTCGGGCCACATGTAGGTTGCAGCTTGTGCATAGTGATGTTTGTGGGCCCATGCAAACTCCGTCCTTGGGCAATTACCTGTACTTCGTGACTTTCATTGATGAATACTCCAGGCATGCATGGGTATTTCCGCTTAAAGCGAAGTCCGAAGTTTTCATGTGCTTCAAACAATTTTTGGCTATGGCTGAAAATGTCTCGAAATGTACTATGGGCACCCTCCGTTCCGATCAAGGGGGGGAGTATATGTCTCATGAATTTAATGCATTTCTGGCTATTCGTGGGATAAAACACCAATGTACAGTGCCTTATACACCTCAGAAAAATGGTGTTGCTGAGAGGAAAAACAGGTCACTAATGGAAATGGCACGATGTATGGTCAAAAGTCAAGCTTTACCGCATTCTTTTTGGCTTGAGGCCATCATGTGTGCCACTTATGTACTTAACAGGTGTCCTACAAAAGCTTTGCAGTCTATTACTCCATATGAAGCATGGCATGATAGAAAGCCTTCTATTGAGCACATGCGTGTTTTTGGCTGTTTGGCATATGCTTTGGTGCCACAAGTGCAACGCAGAAAATTGGATGATAAGGCTGTCAAATGTATTTTTGTTGGTTATAGTGTTGAAAGCAAAGGATACAGGTTGTATCATCCGCAAACAAAACGTATTCTGGTTTCTCGGGATGTAGTGTTTGTGGAAGATTCTGGTCAGCCCTTGCTGTCATGTACTAGAGACAGTAATGTTTACTCACAGGACATTTATGACACTTTGTTGCCTCTTTTCAGTGGTGGAAATACGAATGTAAGTTCCAATGAGGCAAATGTACAGCCTATGGGGGTTTCTGAAAATGTTTTAGATCAGCCTATTACTCATGCAGATGTACATGATGTACTTGATGAGGAAAGGGCTGAAAATGAGCAGGCTAGAGGTATGCCAAAATGGCTGGTGCACACTTTGCGTGACAGTAAATTGGATGCACCTTTGTCTAGTCGTACTTTGCCTCTGTCTTTTGATGAAGCACAAAATTCAGAAAATTGGATGACTGCCATGCAATCAGAATATGATGCACTTATAGAAAATGACACATGGACTTTATGTGATTTGCCTCCTGGCAAAAAGTCCATTGGTACGAAGTGGGTTTACAAGTTGAAACGCAAGCCGAATGGTGAGATTGATCGCCATAAGGCTCGACTTGTTGCAAAGGGTTATGCACAGCAAAAAGGCATAGATTATGAAGAGACTTTGCTCCCACTTGTCGTATGACTACTGTGCGTTTTCTATGTGCATTGGTAGCTCATTTTGGTTGGGATGTACATCAATCAGACATTGTTACTGCTTTCTTGAATGGTGACATATTTGAGGAAGTTTATGTAACGCAGCCTCGCGGTTTTGTCATAAAAGGACAAGAGGACAAAGTGTGTAGATGTAACAAGGCTTTGTATGGGTTGAAGCAATCTCCTCGTGCTTGGTATGAGAAAGCTGACACTCATTTGGTCAAACAAGGCCTTCGTAACAGTCCAACAGAAAGCACATTGTATGTAAAGCGTGAGGGTGATGTATTTCTCATTGTGGTTCTTTATGTTGATGATTTGTTGATCACTGGACCAAATGAGAGACATATTGCTGAATTTAAGGCTAATTTGAATGCTACTTTCAAGATGAAAGATTTGGGGCTGTTGCATCATTATTTGGATATACAGTTTAAGCAGTGTGATGGTGGTATTGCCTTGTGTCAGAAAAGTTACATAGAGACATTGCTATGTAAGTTTGGACTTGAGGATTGCAAACCTATTGCCACTCCCATGGAAACAGGTTTGAAGTTGAGTCTACATGATGGTGGTGATCCTTCTGATTTCACTCTTTACCAAACTGCTATTGGCTGCCTCATTTATGTATGCAACACGAGGCCGGATATTCAGTTTGCAGTCTCACAGGTCAGCAGATTTATGCATAGCCCAGGGTCTAAGCATTGGCAGGCTGTCAAGAGGATTTTCCGCTACCTTAGTGGCACTTTACATCTTGGCTTGTTTTATCCCAAGGGGGGATCATTGCCGCCAGACTTACATGCTTTTTCGGACTCAGATTGGGCTGGTTGTTTTGACACGCGAGTGTCCACAAGTGGTTTTTGTTTCATGCTTGACAGTTCATGTATATCATGGTTGAGCAAGAAGCAACCTACTGTGGCCACTTCGAGTTGTGAGGCTGAGTACAGGGCAGTCTTCACAGCTACGGTTGAGTGTGTATGGCTCAGACGCCTTATGGCTGATTTGGGTGTTGGACATGACACTGCCAACACTATCTACACTGACAGTCAGAGCGCATTGGCAGTTGCGAGGAACCCAGTTTTTCATGCTCGCACAAAGCACATTGAGGTGCATTACCACTATGTCAGGGAGAGGCTCTCAGCAGGAGAGATCAGCTTGGATTATGTGCATTTCCATTGCACAGTAAGTAACACACTCTCTATTGTGTGCCTTGAGCTTCCTTCGTCTTCTCCAAGCTGTGTGTGTTTCTCTGCAACCCTAATTCCAACAGGATGCAGTGAGAGGTATTCTCAGATACTTGAGAGGGACTTCAGAGTTGTCCCTATGTTATGGCGAGAAGGATATGTTTGTTTGCGGATATACAAATTTAGACTATGCAGGGTCAGTGGACTCGAGGAAGTCTACTAGTGGCTATGTGTTTACAGTTGCAGGTGGACCGGTTTCGTGGGCATCACGTTTACAGCCATGCGTTGCTTTGAGCACTACAGAGGCTGAATATCTGGCTGCCACCACTGAGGCTGCCAAGGAGGCCATATGGCTCTCACGACTAGTGGGAGATCTTGGTATGGCTGGTGATGCTCCGATACTACATTGTGATAGCCAGAGTGCCATAGCGTTGGCACGGAATCCTATCTTCCATGCGAAGACAAAGCACATTGAGGTGAGGTATCACTTCATACGAGAGGTGCTAGAGGACAAGCGCATAAAGCTTGTCAAGGTACACACTGACAATAACCCTGCTGACCTACTCACGAAGTCGTTAGCCTCACAACGGTTTGCACACTGCAGATTGCTGATGGGTATGGCTTGACTTATTTTGTTGTACTTTGGCCACTTTAAAGGCACACTGTCTTTAAGTGGGAGATTGTTGGGTTAAAGGCCCGTGTGCCCGGCTGCCCGTTGTTCAGCTGCCCATGTACAACCATTCTTTTACTCATTCATAATAACTATACTCATAACTACATATTGTAGTGTGAGTACCGCCCCGCCACATGCTGTGTCTATCTCCTTCTTCGTGCTGGCTCTGTGTGTGTGTGCTCTCCGATCCCAACAGTATCTTTGCCTTTGAAATGCAAAATATTGCAAGCAAAGCTGCCATAACTTGGGAATCTTATGCGTAGTGAAATTTGTCATGCAGTGAAAATCTTATGCATGCGGCGGAGGGTGTATGTCAAAGCTTGCAGTATGCTTAACATTTTGGTGGTATGGAAGTGTGGCATGCATACTTTCGTCAAGGATTTTGTGGACCGTATGTAAACTGGATGTGGAAGCGCATAATGCTTTTGTTGGTGTTGTTGCGATGATGCCTCTCACTAGTGGGTGTGTTGCAAGGCAATGTGTGCAAAGGAATTGTCAGCTAGCACATAACAATGTATCTCCTCTTTGAGTGTGATGAGGTATTGCATGCTGAGGATTTTTCCATGAACATTGTTATGTTGTATCTCATTGCTGGGTGTGCTACAAGATAATGTCTAGCAGTTGACATGCTTTGATTATTGGATGTGCCTACTAACAACAACGGATGAAGGAATGTGCATGCTGAGATTGTTATGATAAGTGCTATGCTGGTGATTTGCTTTGGAACGTTGGGTTTGGGTTGTTTAAGGCAGTAGTCGGAATTCACCATTGGCATCAAATTGTTTTCATTTGTGAGTTATGTTGGGTTATATGTGTGATTGCTGATCTTGTCAAGCATGGCCTCATCGCATTGACAAGTGCTCTTTACGATCATGTGTGGTTTAATCTCCATGCTTTTATTGTTGCTTCGGCAAAGGAAGCAAGCAAGAAATCATCTTGAGACTCAGCAATTGCTACTTTTTAATGGTCGCAGAAGGCTGGCGTGCACACGGAACAGAGATTGTAATGTCTTCATTTCTTTGTT
The DNA here is from genome assembly GCF_014529385.1 of Adiantum capillus-veneris. Classification (NCBI taxonomy): domain Eukaryota; kingdom Viridiplantae; phylum Streptophyta; class Polypodiopsida; order Polypodiales; family Pteridaceae; genus Adiantum; species Adiantum capillus-veneris. The sequence continues at coordinate 150,848,067 of NC_140948.1, forward strand.
GCAAATGTATATTGAGCACTTCTGTTTAGAGTCCTTCATTGCATGACGTGCAATTTTAGAGTGGTATGTGAAACCCCGCACACTTAAGTGGTGGAATTATTATGTCGGTTTTGTTCGGGCTGATGAGCAAAGGTTTAAGAGTATCTTTAGGTTGCCGTTATCACTCTTTCAAAACCTGGTGGATCTCCTTAAGGAGCAATTGCAACACAAAAATATACCGGCATCATTTGCAAGTATAAAAGGCAGAGTTCTTTCTGTCGAGAAGCAAGTGGTCATTGGGGTATTCCTTTTGGCAACATGTACTTCAACCATGGCCATTAGTGAATTGTTTGGTGTTGGAAAGTCAATAGTTGTGGAGACTATAAACAACTTTATCATTGCATTGCTGGTTCATCAATGCAAGTTTATAGCTTGGCCTAACAACTTGTCTCTTATCAATAACATCAAGGCATGATTTTTTGCTAAGCAAGGTTTACCAAATGTGTGTGGGGCTATGGATGCTACACACATTGTCATGGAGAAGCCACAAGGTGAGTTGGCCTTGGATTGGTACGATCGTAACAAGAACTATTCCATATTGGTCCAATGTGTAGTGGATAGTGAGATGCGGTTTATGGATGTTTGTGCTGGTTTTCTAGGTTCTGTTAATGACTCTAGGTTGCTTCAAAATTCAGCATTCTATTCTTGCGCAAACAGCGATGTGATTTTGAATGGGGTGTTTTCTCCATTAGAGAGTACATCGTTGCAGATGGCGGGTATCCCTTACTTCCATGGCTTATGAGGCCTTATAGGACACCCTCTACTCCGATTGAGAAGCTTTTCAACTATAAGCTTTCATCTACATGAATTGTGCAGAACGCGCCTTTGGCTGGCTTAAAATGAAGTGGAGATACCTGCATGGCAAAGTGATGAAACCATATCCACACCACCTAGCAAGAGCTATCATTGTATGTTGCATGCTTCATAACATGTGTTTGGATTGTGGGGAGGACATAGAGCAGCCTACGTCAAGTGTCGAGAATCACAATGACATCATCAATGAAGAATTGACATCAGATGCTGAGGCTATGCGAGACTCATTGGCAAAATTTATTCACCCCTTGTGAAGGTGCACAATTGGAATGTTCATCGTTGGTTATGCTAAGCTTGTTGGTACTGCACCAAGTATTCTCATTTTGTTTGCATTTTGTCTTCAGTTTAATTTGTAACGAAGGGCTGGTCCGAGCATGACACCATATTTATGCGTCTCAAATTATGCAATTAAATATCAGCTACTACTGAGTAGTCTCATGAGTTATCAGCTCTGTATTTTTTATGCTGCTCTTTTCATGGTGATATGGTGTGATATGGCGAGTATAAGCCATTGTTAGTGCTCCGATAAACTGGGAAATTTTTTCCTCATGTGGTAGGTGTGGAGTACAACAGTTTTCTTGGCAAGAATTTGGTTTCCTTGGCAATGAAATGCTCGATACTCTGTCTATATTGGCTTTCATGTAGAAGGGCTGATTTCTCTCAAGTAAGAGTTGTAGGATCTTTACTCAAAACATGGGGGCACCGTATTTCCAGGAGGCTGGTCGGTTGCTAGCTTTGGCAAAATTTATTCACCCCTTGTGAAGGTGCACAATTGGAATGTTCATCGTTGGTTATGCTAAGCTTGTTGGTATTGCACCAAGTATTCTCATTTTGTTTGCATTTTGTCTTCAGTTTAATTTGTAACGAAGGGCTGGTCCGAGCATGACACCATATTTATGCGTCTCAAATTATGCAATTAAATATCAGCTACTACTGAGTAGTCTCATGAGTTATCAGCTCTGTATTTTTTATGCTGCTCTTTTCATGGTGATATGGTGTGATATGGCGAGTATAAGCCATTGTTAGTGCTCCGATAAACTGGGAAATTTTTTCCTCATGTGGTAGGTGTGGAGTACAACAGTTTTCTTGGCAAGAATTTGGTTTCCTTGGCAATGAAATGCTCGATATTCTGTCTATATTGGCTTTCATGTAGAAGGGCTGATTTCTCTCAAGTAAGAGTTGTAGGATCTTTACTCAAAACATGGGGGCACCGTATTTCCAGGAGGTTGGTGGGTTGCTAGCTTTGTTGGTACGTAGAATGGGCAATTCTCAGCCAGTATATTGCTATGTTGCTTTCCTGCTCTTTTCATTTTAAGTCAGAGCTAGCAAGAAAAATTTTACACATGTATTCAATTTTACAAGTGTCGATCTGGGTTGCACATATTCTTGAATTGAGCATTCCAGGACCGCAAGGTGTGTGAAATGCAAGAATTAAAAAAAAACTTATTACACCAACATTGGAAAATATAACACCCTTTCCCAAGTTTGTGTAAATTTAATGAAGTCCTGCATTTCAAGAAAAACACAGATTGGCTGTAATCATTTCAAGCAAAACAGAGATTGGCTATAATAATTTCAAGTAAAAAACGGAGAGATTGCCCTCAGCGAGGCTTGCTTCTCAGAAAATTAATGATGTACTATCTCAGATATCCACAAAAGAGCAGCAAAAAAATTATTATACGCATCAGGAGGAGACCGACAATATTTACATCACTTGAAATTAGCGAGCAAAAAATAAGTTTCCATTACATTATCAACGAGATAATTGGCATACACATCGAAGGTTGGAGATAAGACAAAATATCATCCCAATAGGCGTACAAAATTTAGCTTTTGCTGCTCAAAAAGCCATGTCTCAAACACCAAATTTTTCCAGTACGCATTTCTTGAGTTTAGTATAAGACTAAATACCATGCTGGCATAACTCAAAATATGATAATATTTAGGGAATTTTCTAGAAGCTGTGCTTTGATGCATGCACTGCAAAACACTTAAATGCATCAGCAATTTGTTTAAGTGCTTCATTTGACTCCTCCTCTAATGCCAAGCGTTTCCTATTGAGTGTCACTGCCTCCTCAAACTCAGCCTTCGTGAGCTCGATGACCTCATCATCATGCTTTGATCTTCTTGCGTCTGCATTATCCATGAATGAAATCAGCTGCTTAGTTGTGCTCTCAAGTTCTTTCTTCAACACCGCCATCTTGTCGCCTCTGTTGCGCTTTTTTCCAGATAAGGACTCCTCCTCCATGAAAGCTTTGCCTTCTTTCTTGTTTAAACCACAAGCTTTATTGGGTGATGCAAAGGAATCTCCTACATATAGAGACACGACATGCATAACAACAATGAAACATAGTGAAGAATAAGCAATGGTAGCAACAAGAAAATCCACACCTAGCCAAGTTAAGAAAAAGAAACTCACCCAAGTTATCCTCCATAGTATCATAGACAATGTCATCAGGGTTGAGTTGCCTCTCTTTCCCGACACGATCAAGCATAGTAGTGTATAACTCCTCTGAAAAGGTTCGTGGGAGCTTCATTTCTTCTCGTTGGTTTGCGAACAATTTCCAATATCTATCACAACCAGATGGGATATGTCGTTCATAGTCGTGCACCTTCTTGAATAAAGCTGAAATTCTATCCCAACGAAAGAGACATTGATCGGCGGAACGAAGCACTCCTCGTTGGACACAATATTTTGAAATAAAATCCCATCGCTCATCTCCTGTTTTGAAAATGACATTCAAATGACCATCTCTCATGTCTTCAAATAGCTTGGTGCGTGCATCCAATAAAGTAGCAGTTTCTTTAATTGTCCAATTGCCTGATGCATAAAACATGTTCCTTTGGATGGGCTTTCCTCCATTGCATTGAGCTTCACCAATCACCTCTTTGGGAATGTTTGTAGGCATTGGCTGGTAATTCAACTCTGGAATATTTGGGGAATTTCTAACGATGGGTGGTGCAGGCTGAGATGTAGTTTCCATTGCTCTCTTTCCTCTTCGAGCCTTCAACTTGCCCTTTACTTGCGCCATTTGAGGTGGAGTCACATTGACAATGTTTGTCAAAGGAGTCCGTGTAGTTGTCGCAGCCTTATTTAGCGTGTACGGAGTCTTAGGCGATTGCATGAGATCCACTTGAGAGAAGCAATGCTGCAATTGAGAGCAAGGAGTCTTTGGAAACTGCTCAAGATCACCCTGCGAGAAGTAGGGCTGCCCATTCTTATCCGTAGGCTCCAAAAATGACAAGCTTTGAACACCCCAAGTTGGAGAATATTGGCTACACGGCACGGTTTCATCATCTTCACACCACTCCGTCTAGAGTGAAATTTTCCATCTGCAAGCACTTGTAAACATTGCAATTAGAGTTAAATATAGATTTTCAAAGCCATAATATATTGCAGATCTCTAAGGATTCATAAAAACAAAACCAGTTGAAGAGAATGAAAGCTTTCACCAGAAAAGAGAAACATGTTTTGCGTGTGTGTGTGTGAGAGAGAGAGAAAGAGAGAGAAGCTTCTGTAGGTGTGTGTGTGTGTGTGTGTGTGTGTGTGTGTGTGATAGAGAGAACCTTGTGTGTGTGTGTGTGTGTGTGAGAGAGAGAGAGAGAGAGAGAGGGAGAGGGAGAGGGGGGTGAACTATTCACTTGCAGAGCTTGCAAGGAGTCTGACGCCCACACAGAAAGCACCAGAAATTTGTTACACGGTGTGTGGAGTAGACTGCATACGTTGAAGTCCAGGAAAAAAGTGGCCTTTATATATTATTTTAATGAGGAGAAGGCCTCCCGCCTTACGAATAGGCGTGAAAATCTCACTATTGAAAAAACTGGATACTGCTTAAACACCAGCATGGCGGTGAATGACAATCATGCATGCGATCTCCTGCCAACCAGCCTTGTAATGTTTTAGCCCTACTGTAAAAGCTGGATAGTTGCTTCATGCGACCAGGCTCTAAGTGTGCCAGTAAAAAACCGGGCCCCTCTTTAGAGCTAGTCGTACCCCAATAAATAATGCAAGAGCTGCGCCAGAAGCAGAATAGTGCAGTTTGAGTTCTTGGTAGCGGACTATCGACGTGCTCTTTTGTGGTTGGTCCATGAGGGGGTTCGATCCTTGCTGGAGCCTTTGGCTCTAAATACCCCCATGGAAGGTCCCTTATCAGAGTGCACTTTTGTTACACAGGAAAACGAAGATGCCTATGCCGCTTTTGCTACAAGCCATTGCCGGCGATGACACCTTTTGCTACAGATGCCCTAAGGCCAATCAAAATGGAACAACAAATCGTGCGCAATTGCCCCTCCAATTTCGTCGTCTCTAAATGGGGACTTCTACCCTATATGCAAGGGGGCTCTATGGCCGCAATAAGCCGGCTCGAGGTAATCTGGGTCATCCAATCTTGTCGATTGGTGAAGTTGGGGATACCATGACATGCGATCGTGTGATAGCAAGGTTTTTGCTTGGAAAATTGGGGGTCATGGGTTCAAATCCCTTGCTCGAGATTCCCCCCCCCCCCCCCCCCCCCCCCCCCCCCCCCTCTTTCCAATTTTACCCTTAGTTCATGTGGCGATTCCCTTGCCTCACGTCCGTTGATGAGCACCATAGGTCCCCCCTCAAGAACCCCGTGTCATGTAGTGACAAGTGGCCACCCTCAATGACCAACAAGTGCCACCCCTCCTTAGGGACTAGATCGCTAGTGAAATGAGGATTGTTAAAACAGATAAAGGAGAATCCTTGTGGAAAAGGATGGGAATAATGAGTGGCTAGGCTAGGCAAACATGTGCCGAGGCTGATGCACAGCGTGCTCCAGGATCTTCCTCTCGCTTTGTGAGACTACTCTCTCAACTAGTATCGTAGCCATAGAGGAGCCTCCCCTCCTCTCATCGATTGAGATAAGCACCATAGATTCCCCCTCAGGAACTCGTGGCATATAGTGATGATGTCATGCAATGTCTAGTTTACACAAAGAAAACACGCTTTTCTTTGCCAATGATAGGAAAAAGTATGTCTCAGTGCAGCTTTGAGTCGGTTTGATATTCAAGACAACCAACTGAGAGAAGATAGAGAAGGAAACATTTTGCTTGGATTTTGTGTGCGCATATGTCGAACGTGTCAATGCAAGGAACTTGCCGATACACTATGTGCGAGCCACAAATGGCTCCAAGCACACAACTAAACTAATCTAGCAAGCTCAAAGATGGCGATAGTGTGTCACTCACCGCTCTACGCTTGCTGTCGTGGAGGATTCCTCACCATGAAGAAGAGGGAGATGTCACTACGCCGCGCTCAACCGTCTCGCCGCCGTCGTGCCGCCGCAATGCTCGATCTCTCTCTCTCTCTATCTCTCTCTCTCTCACGCATACAAACACACACACACAAGGAGATGAAGAAGAAGAAGATGGAGATGGAGCAAGAGCACTCTTCAATTGCACAAATGAGAGAATGAGAGAGTTTTAGTTTTAGTTGACTTTTATATGAGCTCGCCCCATTCACACTTGGGCGCCCATGCTTAGCCAACCGATCCCTTGAATGTTCTAGTTAGAGTGCGCCTTCATCGATGATCACTCTTACCCTTTTCCTATTGGACCGACAAGCCCGGTACCTGACTCTACCAAATAAATAATACAACGTCCGTCGTAAGTGATAGGAATGTGCATGAGGGTTAACATGCCCCCCTTCCTGATGTAGATTCCATCCTCGGAAGCTATTGAGTTGAAGCTAGTTCTTTGAGGTGGAAGAGCATTTGAGATGAATGTCCTTAGCCTTCTTCAGTCACTACAAAATCAAACAACATTGGCACAGTAATTGCATTCTCATAATACAATTAAAAAGCATATGCAATTTTAAGTAGACAAATTGATTGGTAGCATAATTCTAAACCATTTGTCAGCAATAAATATTAAATTGCAATATAATCAAACGCATAAACAGTTGGGAAGGTAAAAAACTAAACAAGTTCAGGGTCGCTAATTCAATGGTCGAAAGGCACTAAAGATCGACTATTAATACCATGGGTAAGCTTCTTAATTTTCTCTGGTCAATTAAGTTGTTTAATCGCGAGAGCCAAGTATTTCATGTTCGAAGGCTGACTAGAAGCTATACCTAAGACCTTGTAGTTAAGCTACGATACAAAAAATTGCTCATGAAATCATCGCCTGACTTATTTCCTTTTCTTTGACCCCCCAAAGTCTTTTCACATTGTTTCAATTTTGATGTGTGTGCTTATTTTGTATGCCTTGGGTTTTTTGCTTTTCAAGGAAAAGCGCCCACACTGGGAACCTCTAGGGCTCTAGTACCATAGGCGATACATGTGAGTGGAGTACCAAATCAAGTTGAGGTTTCTCTTTCAGCTTAAGATTTTACATTGTAACACTTTGATTTTTTGTTTGTTCGTTTTCAACATTTTGATTTTGTAACTTTGGGGGGTCATATAACACTGTTACCCTCCCCAGGCTCATCACACTAGTAAACTCCCTTTATAATACTTAATCTAAATGTCAATAGGGACTAAGCCCACTAGAAATCCCTAATACATTTCACGCAATGCTGCCTAAATCGGATTAAGAACCTAAGTAACCATTGATAATTAGGAAGGCATTCCCCATGGTATTAAGAGAAGATCTATAACACCTAGCTTGGTCAAACTAGCTTAGTTGGACTGCGTGACTTTTAAACCTAGACAAGTGCTTATGACAAAAAATTACATTGAATTTAATGTTTGATACTAAGCAAATGCGTTGAATATTATGCTACCAATTACAATTAAAGTAGACAAACATAGATGCAAAAAGAAAAGGGGCAATGCTAATGGACAAGAAACACCTGTTTGTGTTGATGGTCGCGCTTGATTTGAAGTGTGAACGAGAGAAAGATTCCATGAAGGTCCAAATCCTAACCACAGAAACACGTTCCTGTACACTGTTGGAATTAGGGTTGCAGAGAAAGACGAAGGAAGAAGACAAAGGAAGCTCAAGGCACACAGCTTGGAGAAGACGAAGGAAGCTCAAGGCACACAATAGAGAGTGTATTACTTAGTGTGCAATGGAAAGATAGATAGCCCTAGAGTGATGGACGTATATACAATGCTCGGGGGAAAAAACCTCCTAAAGAGGGAAAAAATGCCCCGGCGGTCCTAGTGTGTTCACACACATCACTACCACATGTATATGGTAACAAATCCCCCCTGGAGTGATGTGGTGAACGAGAGCTGGCACATGAGTAAAGAGAAGTTCCATGCCTTGAGGACATGATCAATCCACAAAGGGGAGTAAGCCCAAAGCTTTGCGAAAAGCTTCAAGCTTCTCATGGGACAATGCCTTTGTGAAAAGATCTGCAAGGTTGTCCTGTGTTGGCACATAAGGCAAGCTGATCTCTCCTGCTGAGAGCCTCTCCTTGACATAGTGGTAATGCACCTCAATGTGCTTTGTGCGAGCATTAAAAACTAGGTTCCTCCCAACTGCCAATGCGCTATGACTATCAGTGTAGATAGTGTTGGCAGTGTCCTGTCCAACACCCAAATCAACCATAAGGCGTCTGAGCCGTACACACTCAACCGTAGCTGTGAAGACTGCCCTGTACTCAGCCTCACAACTTGAAGTGGCCACAGTACGTTGCTTCTTGCTCAACCATGATATACATGAACTGCCAAGCATGAAACAAAAGCCACTTGTGGACACTCGTGTGTCAAAACAACCAGCCCAATCCGAGTCCAAAAAAGCATGTAAGTATGGTGGCAATGATCCCCCCTTGGGATAAAACAAGCCAAGATGTAAAGTGCCACTAAGGTAGCGGAAAATCCTCTTGACAGTCTGCCAATGCTTAGACCCAGGGCTATGCATAAATCTACTGACCTGTGAGACTGCAAACTGAATATCTGGCCTCGTGTTGCATGTAACATTTAATGGCTTAATAACTTGTGTGTAGCGGAAATGAGCATGAACATAGTGGGCATTTCATTAGAATAGATTCCTAATGAGAATTACAAGAGTGCTTGGGTGGAGAGAGCAAAAAAAAAACATAACACCTAGTTAGATAGCATCGACAATACTTTCAAAAGAGAGAGAAATTAAGCTAATGACAACAATTGAGGACCGGATTTGCATGGAGCCGGTCCCCCCTCCAAAAGGCTTTGTATTATGGTTTCTCCCATCAAGAGAGACATTGTACAACACAATTCTTTGTGTTCCTTCAAGACTAGCTAGTGCAATGAAGATGAAAGCCTCATGCACTAAGCAAAACAATTAGCAAACACAACTTGAATTATCCCCGTTCTCAGACCCAAGACCTCACACACCTTCGAAGATGGTGAGAGCTAGCAGGGTATGAGAGTAGATTGAGAGGAAGAAGGAGTATCTTACGAGAAAGATGTACATCTCCTCACATGATCACTCATATTAGCATAGCTTAGCGTAGTAATTAGCTTGGTAGAGGAGATGAGCATGCATTGAAGCTTGGCTCTTGGTTGGATTTGCATCCACATGCCAAGAGTGTGTGGATGTAGGCTTCTATCTCACAAGCTTGGAGTAGGTGATGAGCTCTCCATTAAAGCTTGGGAAGAGATAGTCTTCTCTTTCTTCACACATGAGATTGTGTGAGTGTGTGTGTGATAATGCCTTGCAAAAATCAGCCCCCTCTCTCTCTTGGGCGAGCCCTCTTGCTATTTGCTCTTGCTGAGCCCTCATTGGCTCTCCCCAAGTCAAGCCAATGACTATTAAGCAGCATAAGTGATAGCCTTCTGACATGTGTCCCCCTTTCCCCTTTTGTGAGAGCTTTAGGTAATTAAATAATTAAAATAAACTCTCATTGGACCCCATTGCCTCCTGGCCAATAGGAATCAGGCAAGCCATTGGGCTCCTGAATGTTCATTGGACCCCTTGTGAGACTGCCCAATAGTCTTCTAGGAGACTTAATTCTCATTGGTTTCTTTTATTAAATGTTTTTAAATTAATTAAACTAGATTTACTCTAGCTTAATTCTCATTGGTCGACTTCAAGGGTCATCCAATAGAAACTGGGCACACCTTGTGGGCATCTGGCCTAGGGAGCTTACATGTGTCCCTCATTCCCTTTGTGTAAAGGGAGCCTGTGTGTGTGTGTGTGTGTGGCTTTCTCTCTCATCCCCTAGAAGAAGGGCTCGCCCCCTCCCATGTAGGGATATGTGTTGACTTTGGAGAGCACACAAAGCATCCAATTCCCCCTAAGCATTAACCCTTTGGACACAACCTTTGAATTTTGGAACCTTAGCATTTTGGAAGTCTTAATGGGCTGAACCTTAGGGTCTTTTTAGCCCATTGTTGCACATGGCTCTTTTGCAAATGGCCTCCCCTTTGGATCCCTATTTTCCCTCCTTTGGATCCCTACTGTGGCCGGTCTGCTAGCTTAACCAATATTCTAGACTTTTCTCCCCTGGCACTTCCCCACATTAAATGATCAATTTAATATGAGAAAATAATTTAGGAGAATTAGATATTGATTATTATGACATTACCTCTCTCTTGAAATCATAGTCGTCCTCGACTATGGTGTAGAGAAGATAAAGCATATTCATGAGTCCTTTTCTTAGCGGGTAGAGGATCCCTATGTTACCCTATGACATCATTCCACAATGGATGACTAGTCCATTTGGCGCTTGAGAGCCTTAGGCTGCCGCAAGCATGTCTGCACATTAGTCCTATCAGTCTTCCATAATAGAGTGACAAGCTCTACTTGGTGTTTAGGAGACGTCGTCTCCGCAAACTTGATCTAAGCATGCATACTACTTCATTTTTGTGCACAATAAAGAAAAAGAAAGTCTTATAAGACAAAAACTTGGTTCATTTCTAACATTTTGTACATTTGCTTACTCATTGGGAAGCATTGTAAGCATTGACAAGGTTTAGGTTATCCTTTAATTGTATGCCTTGCATCCATCTAGCATCTTCAAAAGGATAATTCTTAAACTTAATAAGATATCGTCGGATAGTCTTACCGCCTCTTAGCACCTTGTCTTCATGTGGGAGAATGGACTCGGGCTGCAGCACCTCCTCTTGGTCCTCGATCTCCGGCGGGTCTTCAATAGTTGGTTCTTGAGGTGGCTCTCCTTTGTAAGGCTTTAATAGGCTCACATGGAAAGCATTGTGTATGAGCCAATGATTGGGCAACATGAGTTGATAGGCCATCTCATTGATTGGCCTAAGAATCTGAAAGGGACCATAGTACCTTTTTGCTAGTTTAGCATAGTACTTTTGGTGGCCCGTAGGATTCTCATCCGTCGTGTGCCTTAATCGAGCCTTGGGAAACTTTAACAAGACCCAATCGTTTTCTTTAAAGGCTTGGCCTCTTCTGTGCTTGTCAGCAACAGCCTTTTGCCTTTGCTGTGAGATAGAGATAGCATCCTTAATCTTTTGGAAAGATTCTTGTAGGTCTCAGCTATACTCATCTGCAGCGAAGATCTTCCCATGTACCTTAAGTAGCAAGTGACTTTTTGATCTTCCCTCAATAACCTCGAAAGGTGCTTTTCCCGTGGAAGTATGTACAGTGTTATTGTAAGCATACTCCACTAAGGGTAAGTACTTCTCCCATTGGGATCTTTGATCTACTTCCGTTACATAGGCTTTTAGTAGATCGAGAATGGTTAGGTTAGCTATTTCACTTTGTCCATCTGTTTATGGATGATAGGCCGAAGAGAAGTTTAGCCTTGTCCCTAAATTCTCAAAGAGACCCTTCCAGAAATTACTGGTCATTCTTGGATCTCTATCCGACACTATGGACATTGGCAAGCCATGGTACTTGAAAATTTGTGAAATGAAGAGGGTTGCCATTTGATGGGCTTTGATAGTCTTTTTGACATGTATAAAATGCGCTTGTTTACTGAACCTGTCTACTATCGTCCATATTCCCGTATTCCCATGGATAGACTTAGGCAATCCAAAGATAAAATCCATGGATATGCTCTCCCATGGTGAATTAGGGATTGGCAAGGGTTGAAGCAATCCAAGTTGCTTCCCTCTATCAAATTTTGTCTTTTGGCATACCACACATTTAGAAACATACTCTTGTATGTTCACTTTCATGGTAGGCCAATAGAAATATGTTTCAATTCCCTTTAAGGTAGACTGAATCCCTCTATGCCCCGCATAAGGTGGAGCATGAGATTCATACATCACTTTTTCACGTAGTGAGTTAGTAACGCATAGTCTATTGCCATAGAGAAGATAACCATCTTGTAAGGTAAATGGTTCTTCTTTCTTCCCTAATACAAGGGCTGAAATCACATCTCTAAAATCGGGATCAATAGCGTACTCATCTATCATTGAAGATAGATCATTGTGAGTTGCTATGGAAACCGCATTCACTCTCGGCCGTCTTGAGAGTGCATCAGCTACTTGATTATGCTTGCCAACAATGTGAGCAATATGAAAATGAAATTGCGAAAGGAAATTTGCCCACCTCATTTGTTTGTCAGAGAGCTTGGTCTGTGTCATGAAGTACTTAAGACTTTGGTGATCCGTTCGCAGAATGAAAGGAGTCCCCAATAAATAGTGCTTCCATGAGTCTAAGGCATGTAGAACTGCAAGGAGTTCCTTTTCATATATGCCTAGAGCTTGCTCAACAGGGTCGAGCCTTCGACTCTCATAGCCTATGGCATGCCCTTCTTGGAGTAAAACAGCTCCAAGGCAATCACCACAAGCATCACATTGGACCTCAAATGGTTTTGAGAGATCCGGTAGTGTAAGCACAGGTTGAGAGATAAGCTTTTCGAAAGCATTGTTCTCCTTAGCAGACCATGTATACCTAACGGTTTTCTTTGTTAGGTCATGTAATGGTCCCGCAATTTGTGAGAACTTTTCTATGAAGCGTCTATAGTATGCACACATACCTATAAAGCTTCTTAGTTCATGAAGATTCCTTGGTTTAGGCCATCCTTTTATTACCTCTAACTTAGATGGATCCATTTGGATGCCATCTTGAGAGATAATATGACTTAAATACTGAATCTCTTGCAAGAAAAATTCACTTTTCTTTCGATTAACATAAAGTTTATTCTCTCTTGAAACTTGAAATATTACCTGGAGGTGTTGCTTGTGTTCCTCCAATGAATTAGAGTAGATGATAATATCATCAAAGAACACTCCAGTGAATGCATTGGTCAAGCCAAAAGGCATGACAATGTATTCGTAAAGACCAAATGTGGTACGAAATGCGGTCTTTACAATGTCTTGATCAACTATCCTTATTTGATGATAGCCACTTTTTAGGTCAATCCTACTGAAGTAGGTCGATCCTTGTAGCTTATCAAATAGGTCTTCTACCCGTGGAACGGGAAACCTATTCTTGATAGTGATCCTATTTAGTGCTCTATAGTCGACACACATATGATATGTGCCGTCTTTCTTTTGCACTAATAGCACAGGTGAGCAAAATGGAGACGAGCTTGGCCTAACCATACCCTTCTCAACTAACTCATGCACTTGCTGCATAATCTCCTCTTGTTGAGCTTGAGAAACTCTATAAGGAGGTTTGTTAGGCGGTGAACTTCGTGGAAGAAGTTCGGTTGCATGGTCATCATTACCTTGTTTAGGAGGTAGCTCACAAAGGATGTCGTCAATAAAAACATCTTGAAACCCCTTGAGAAAATTGGATAACTCTAATTCCTTTTGGTTGCTTTTATTTTCTTTTGCTAAAGCATTAGGTTCATTTTGAGAGTTTTTAACAAAAATCATGTACACGGAAATAGAGCTCTTTATTGACTTGTTGAAAGCTCGTGTATGTACAATGGGGATAGTGTTACCCATTTCCTTAGCATCTATATACATGTCTTTTTCCCTGAACTTAAAGGAGATTCTCCTTTCAGGAAATTTAGCATCGGCAGCCAGGCGGTCAAACCATGGTGCCCCTAGGATTACATCCTCATGCTTAAGAGGAGAGATAAAGAAGTCCTCTTTGTCCACATAGCCTTGGACATGAAGCCTCAATTTCCCAATTAAGGGAGTGACCGAAGCTTCTTGCCCCTTGAAGGCACTGTCTGCGGGTAGGACATCTCCCATCTCGTAGGATTGTATGCCAAGCTTGGTGGCTAACTCCATAGATATAAAATTGTGAGTAGAACCAGGGTCAAAGAGAATAAAAGCATCATGTTCTCTTACCTTTCCCCAAGCATGGCATAGAGGAGATCCTTTGTGGTGAGTTTGGTGAGTCTCCTCCTCTTGGATTTCAACCAAGGAAGCTCTAGGAGGATCTTGGCGGTTGTTCTTTTGGGGACAAGCGCGGTACGCATGCCCTTGTTCTCCGCACTTGAAACACCGGTTATCCTTACGATAACGCTCAAGCCCTTCAAGAGAGAATTTATTCTCACCTTTGTAAACTCCCTTCTCTTTAGCTTTGTTGGAGTTGCCCTTAGGAGACTTTTGGACATTGTCCTTTCCCTTAGGCTCATTGGAACCCTTGTTTTCTGGGGGCTTATTATTTCTTTTAGCCCCCGTTTGGAAATTGATTCGAGAGGCCACCATAGTATGGTGTATTACCGCCGATATGGTACGTGGCCTTTGGGAGTTGACATACTCCGCCATTTCTTCAGTTAAGCCCGCACAAAATTGTTGCTTTTGCTCTTCAAAATCCAACTTTTTGAAGACAGTGGCTTTGAGTTGTAGGTCCCAAAACTTGTCTACATATTTGTGGATGGATTCATTGGGGGAGAGCTTTAAGATTCGCCATTCGGTGAGTACTTTGTCTTTTGCATCGGTGGCCAAAAACTGCTTCATAATGGAAGCTCTTAAAGCTTTCCATGTTCGTGGAGCTTCACCGTTGGCTCGTAGGCTAGACCACCATTGTCTGGCGGACTTTTAAAAGTGCATAGCTACATGGTGTAGCTTAGAGGAATCCGTGAAGCCCTCATCTCCAAACGCCGCATCGAATTGTTGGATAAAGGCCAAGACTTTGTCCGTAGCACCAAAGGTGCCATCATAAGTAAGGAAAGAGATGCTCTTCCCTCCCTCTTTGAATTTCTTCAGCTTGGACGACCTCTTCCATGCGGCATAGGATTTCCTATGGCCTCTTGTTTTTTATGGTTCAAAGGTTGCACCATCACTTTCTTCAGAAGGTGAAGAATTTGAAGAAGGTGGAGAAGAGGGTGACCTCTTTCTCGCCTTTTTCTTGTCTTGATCTTTGTCGTCTTCACCATCACTTTCATAAGAGGAAGAGGATGAAGAAGATGGAGAAGAGGGTGTCCTCTTTCTCGCCTTTTTCTTCTCTTGCTTTTTATCATCCCTCTTTGAATTGTGGTGAGGAGAAGAATACGATGGTCTTCTCCGCTTTGGTGGTGATGGAGAGCGTTTAGCCCGCCGTCTTCGTGGAGCCATCTCCGCCGAGGTGGCAGGAGACTCGCTTCTTTCTCGTTCCTTCGGTGGAGGCTCTTGAGTTCTCCTTTGGGAAGGAGATGCTTCATCAAGAAGTAAATTCTTGAGCCCTTCATATGGATTCTCTTCTTCTTCCCGAATCGGAGAGAGACCTCTTTTGGTAGTCTCACAAGGAGGCTTCCTAGGTGTTCTCTCATCATGGTGATAAGCTTGGAGAATCCCGTGAGCACGGAGCTGCCGTTGCACTTCACTTTGGAGAGATGGATTGCCCATGGCTTGTTGAAGCCTAGAAACAAGATAGTTAACAAGCATTGAAGCATCATTAGTAGCTTGCTCATGAGCAAAATCAAAGTTATCAACATTAACTTCACTCTCTTTACTATTGTCAGCCATTCTAACAACTTTTAGGTGTAAACTTTTTAGGTGTACTTTGGCACTTCAAGCCCTAGTTGCTACTCCTCTTTACCCCTTTAGAAAAAGCACTCAAGCTACTGTACCCGCGGCTCGAATACCATTAATTGCAAGGAATAGAAGAGAGGGTCTTTCGACACCAAAACAACACCGTCTCCTGTCAAGCTTCTAATAGCTCAATAGTGGTTAAGCCGTAGGCAAGCCCCGTAGGACTCCACTATTAAGACCATAGGTCTCGACGGTGATGCCCCATTAACTGCACAAAGGCAGGCGCAATGCAAGGCTGAAAAATCCCTATTCTACTTACTCACAGGCAATTAATAATACCAACCATTTGTAGTTAGCTTGAGGATCTCCCTTCTTGAGCAAGAAAAGAGAAACCTTGTGCTCTGATACCATTGTAACATTTAATGGATTAATAACTTGTGTGTAGCGGAAATGAGCATGAACATAGTGGGCATTTCATTAGAATAGATTCCTAATGAGAATTACAAGAGTGCTTGGGTGGAGAGAGCAACAAAAAAACATAACACCTAGTTAGATAGCATTGACAATACTTTAAAAAGAGAGAGAAATTAAGCTAATGACAACAATTGAGGACCGGATTTGCATGGAGCCGGTCCCCCCTCCAAAAGGCTTTGTATTATGGTTTCTCCCATCAAGAGAGACATTGTACAATACAATTCTTTGTGTTCCTTCAAGACTAGCTAGTGCAATGAAGATGAAAGCCTCATGCACTAAGCAAAACACTTAGCAAACACAACTTGAATTATCCCCGTTCTCAGACCCAAGACCTCACACACCTTCGAAGATGGTGAGAGCTAGCAGGGTATGAGAGTAGATTGAGAGGAAGAAGGAGTATCTTACGAGAAAGATGTACATCTCCTCACATGATCACTCATATTAGCTTAGCTTAGCTTAGTAATTAGCTTGGTAGAGGAGATGAGCATGCATTGAAGCTTGGCTCTTGGTTGGATTTGCATCCACATGCCAAGAGTGTGTGGATGTAGGCTTCTATATCACAAGCTTGGAGTAGGTGATGAGCTCTCCATTAAAGCTTGGGAAGAGATAGTCTTCTCTTTCTTCACACATGAGATTGTGTGAGTGTGTGTGTGATAATGCCTTGCAAAAATAAGCCCCCTCTCTCTCTTGGGCGAGCCCTCTTGCTATTTGCTCTTGTTGAGCTCTCATTGGCTCTCCCCAAGTCAAGCCAATGACTATTAAGCAGATAAGTGATAGCCTTCTGACATGTATCCCCCTTTCCCCTTTTGTGAAAGCTTTAGGTAATTGGACCCCTTTGCCTCCTGGCCAATAGGAATCAGGCAAGCCATTGGGCTCCTGAATGCTCATTGGACCCCTTGTGAGACTGCCCAATAGTTTTCTAGGAGACTTAATTCTCATTGGTTTCTTTTATTAAATTTTTAAAAATTAATTAAACTAGATTTACTCTAGCTTAATTCTCATTGGTCCACTTCAAGGGTCATCCAATAGAAACTGGGCACACCTTGTGGGCATCTGGCCTAGGGAGCTGACATGTGTCCCTCATTCCCTTTGTGTAAAGGGAGCCTGTGTGTGTGTGTGGCTTTCTCTCTCATCCCCTAGAATAAGGGCTCGCCCCCTCCCATGTAGGGATATGTGTTGACTTTGGAGAGCACACAAAGCATCCAATTCCCCCTAAGCTTTAACCCTTTGGACACAACCTTTGAATTTTGGAACCTTAGCATTTTGGAAGTCTTAATGGGCTGAACCTTAGGGTCTTCTTAGCCCATTGTTGCACATGGCTCTTTTGCAGATGGTCCCCCCTTTGGATCCCTATTTTCCCTACTTTGGATCCCTACTGTGGCCGGTCTGCTAGCTTAACCAATATTGTAGCCTTTTCTCCCTTGGCACTTCCCCACATTAAATGATCAATTTAATATGAGAAAATCATTTAGGAGAATTAGATATTGATTATTATGACATTGCATACATAAATGAGGCAGCCAACAGCAGTTTGGTAAAGAGTGACATCAGCAGGATCGCCAGCACCATGTAGACTCAACTTCAAACCTTTTTCCATGGGAGTGGCAATAGGTTTGCAATCCTCAAGTCCAAACTTACATAGCAATGTCTCTATGTAACTTTTCTGACACAAGGCAATACCACCATCACACTGCTTAAACTGTATACCCAAGTAATGATGCAACAGTCCCAAATCTTTCATCTTGAAAGTAGCATTCAAACCAGCCTTAAATTCAGCAATATGTCTCTCATTTGGTCCAGTGATCAACAACTCATCAACATAAAGAACCACAATGAGAAGTACATCACCCTCACGCTTTACATACAATGTGCTTTCTGTTGGACTGTTACGAAAGCCTTGTTTAACCAAATGAGTGTCAGCTTTCTCATATCAAGCATGAGGAGATTGCTTCAACCCATACAAAGCCTTCTTACATTTGCACACTTTGTCCTCCTGTCCTTTCATGACAAAACCGCGAGGCTGCGTTACATAAACTTCCTCAAATATGTCACCATTCAAGAAAGCAGTAATAATGTATTATTGATGTACATCCCAACCAAAATGAGCTGCCAATGCACATAGAAAATGCACAGTAGTCATACGACAAGTGGGAGCAAAAGTCTCTTCATAGTATATGCCTTTTTGTTGTGCATAACCCTTTGCAACAAGTCGAGCCTTATGGCGATAGATCTCACCATCCAGCTTGCGTTTCAACTTGTAACCCCACTTCGTACCAATGGACTTTTGCCAGGAGGCAAATCACATAAAGTCCATGTGTCCTTTTCTATAAGTGCATCATATTCGATTGCATGGCATCCATCCAATTTTCTTAATTTTGTGCTTCATCAAAAGATAGAGGATCCTCAACATCATGTAAACTAGACACAGCCAAAGCATAGCAATTTGATGCATAAGATGCATGGCGAGAGCCTGAACAAGTACGACTAGACAAAGGTGCATCCAATTTACTGTCACGCAAAGTGTGCACTAGCCATTTTGGCATATCTCTAGCCTGCTCATTTTCAGCCCTTTCCTCATCAAGTACATCATGTACATCTGCATCAGTAATAGGCTGATCTATAACATTTTCAGAAACCCCCATAGGCTGTACATTTGCCTCATTGGAACTTACATTCGTATTTCCACCACTGAAAAGAGGCAACAAAGTGTCATAAATGTCCTGTGAGCTTACATTACTGTCTCTAGTACATGACTGCAAGGACTGAACAAAATCTTCTACAAACACTACATCCCGTGAAACCAGAATACGCTTTATTTGTGGATGATATAACCTGTAACCTTTGCTTTCAGCACTATAACCAACAAAAATACATTTGACAGCCTTATCATCCAATTTTTTGCGTTGTGTTTGTGGCACCAAAGCATATGCCAAACAACCAAAAACACGCATGTGCTCAATAGAAGGCTTTCTATCATGCCATGCTTCATATGGAGTAATAGACTGCAAAGCTTTCATAGGACACCTGCTAAGTACATAAGTGGCACACATGATGGCTCAAGCCAAAAAGAATGCGGCAAAGCTTGACTTTTGACCATACATCGTGCCATTTCTGTAAGTGACCTGTTTTTCCTCTCAGCAACACCATTTTGCTGAGGTGTATAAGGCACTGTACATTGGTGTTTTATCCCACGACTAGCTAGAAATGCATTAAATTCATGAGACATATATTCCCCCCCTCGATCGGAACGGCGGGTGCTCATAGTACATTTCGAGACATTTTCAGCCATAGCCAGATATTGTTTGAAGCACATAAAAACTTCGGACTTCGCTCTAAGTGGAAACACCCATGCATGCGTGGAGTAATCATTAATGAAAGTCACGAAGTACAGGTAATTGCCCAAGGACGGAGTTTGCATGGGCCCACAAACATCACTATGCACAAGCTACAACCTGCATGTGGCTCGAACTGAACCATCCTTTGGAAACTTAGAACGCTGCATATTACCCAAAATATAGCCTTCACAAACATGTTTGACAGGTGCTTCAAGAGGCGGCAAAGAAGCAACCATATCAGATTGGTGGACCCAATCCACATTGTTCGACTCAGTCATCCCAGGTATTACATCCACATAAGGAGAATCTTCCCCAACATCAGTGTCCGCTTTACACGTGTAACAATACTGCAATGGGGCCGAGTGAGCTATGCTGTCAGATCTATGATCAATTATAAACCTGTTTCCTAGAGGATGTGCTCGACCAGTTACAAGATCCACTCTAATGACAGAATCTTGGAACTGCAGGTAGACATGGTTTTTAGACCAGTCATGCACCATTTTTGCTTCCCTCATGAAAGGACGTCCTAAGATCATCTCCGATGCCATAGTGTGTTTGGAGAAATCCATAACATTGAAGGTAATCCTTATTTTATGTCCAAAGACCTTGATCTTGAGATCTTCTAGCATCCCAATAGGTTTAACGATAGACCCATTGCCCATCTTCACTACAATGGTTGTGGTTGCAAGGTGAGGTCTTCCCATAATTTCCCAGCAATTTTTAGTCACAATGCTAACCCCAACGCCACCATGAAGGATTCCCTTCATAGTTAATCCCTTAGTAGTGATTGGTATGGTCGCATTGGATTCATCACCCTCAAAGTATTGTCCCAACTTGTTAACATGTAATTCTATAACAAGGTCCTCATCTAGGTTGGGTTGTGGATCTAAGTGTTCCTCCTCTATTGGCATCTCCCCAACTCCATCCATGTGTGAAAATTGTGGAAGCCCAAACTTCAGTTCTCCATTGAGGAAGGCTCGAAGAGCTGAGACTAGCTCAGGGTCTTTATATAGTTTGGACATGATGGTGGTTCTAATTTGTGAAGACATGAAATCCATCAATTTGGCAATGTTTAACGGCACCTTTTGGGCTTCAACCCCTTGACGTGGGGAAGATGGTATCTCCATTTCTTCGATAGGATCAGGTAGTCCCTCTATAAACATTCTTTCCATCAAGAAGTGAGTACGCCCACTTTCCCATGACTTTAAGTCACTTTCTTCTTGGGTGACACTAGGTATGGCTAAGGGTCTACGGACTTGGTGAGGTTGTTGTTGCGTAGGGAACACGGTGTCTGTAATCTGGATCTGCCTAGGTGTTGGTTCTAGATCCCTTTGGGTATCTTCTACCAAACTCCTTAATTGGTTGACTCGCTCAATCTCCTCTGTAGGGTTTGGATAAGTTCCTATCTTCTTCTTGGATCCTGGCCATTGTGGCTCATGAAGATCTTCCGTGTTGGTTTCTATCTTAGTGGTTGTTTTGGTCTCCATGGTTTCACCTGAATCCGAATCCTCTTCAGCGTCGTTCATATATACGTGGTCGTCACCAGTCCCTATGTTGGTCTTTGAACTGGGGTCTGACTTCGCTGCTTTTTGCGATCTCTTCCTTCGTGTTTTCTTCTTTTTCTGAGATTGGGCAATTGATGCCGTGTCGCTTTCTTCAAGAATATAATTTTGTTTTTGGAGCATCGATCATGTGAGTACGTTTACTGGTACCACAGGTGTACTTTGTGATGACTCCTCGATAACTTCAATCAAGTTTAATGGCGTGATCTTCGGTGCATTTGGATTATTTGGACATTGGGCAATCAAATGATCTATGCCACATTGATTGATTATCGGCATTGTAGACGTGCTCGCTTGATTGGTTTGCATTAGTGTGGTGTTCTTTTGTAGCCTAATAGGACACTCAGCTACACGATGTGGACCTCCACACTCATAGCATTGAAGAGGTGGTCTCTTAGCAGTGTAATTGATATTTTGGCCTCTTTCTGCAAGAGCAGCTACTTGATATACAGGTTTGACTTGTCCCGAATAGTCCTCCATGTAGTATTGTGGACTTTCTTCAAGCACATCCATCCCATAGGAAATATTAGGATCTATATCTTCCTCACAGCCTTCCAAACAAGCAATAGATGACTCACAACCCACTTGATTCATAGAAGTGATTCTCGGATGTGGTTGCGGTCCTAGCACTGGAGGTGGTAAGGGTGTTGTTTGAACAACATTTTGGGCCCTAGGGACCATGTGTTGTGCTGTTTGTTCAAGAGGTGGGGCCGGTATCAATGCAGGCACTCGATGTGTGTCTGTCCATGCTAAGGTTGGTCTATTGGCCATCACATGCTTAAATACTATGCAATCCTTAGCTTGATGACCATACCTCCCACAAGCATTGCAGCTCCCATTGAATTTTACTTTAAAAGTAGGGCATTCATTGGTACTATGCGCTCCATAGCATACTGAGCACCATTGTGGCTCCCTTCTTGGATACATATGATTGTTTTGTGGAGCACGATTGTCTCTAAGACTCTCTTGAATAGCCTTGGTGAGATCTGCTAAAGTCATCTCAGATATCTTTGGCTCCTTAGCAATAGGCTTTAGGGTCATTGGATGATTCCGTGATGCTTGCGAGCTAATAGATTTAGGCTCAACAGACACTCTTTTTCCTTGAATCATTAAATTATCCTCCAATTGGATCGCATTTGTGTTGACTGCTTCCCAAGTGGTGATACCTATAATGACTAGGCCATTGTAGATATCCTCATGTCGTAATCCCCTAATGAATCTATCAAGAAATTGATTATTATTGAAGCGCTCATTTGGATTACAACAAGAATTCAAATGCTTCAAGCGACTAATAAAGTCTCTCACCGACTCTCCTTCCTCTCGTTGGGCTTTCTGGAGCTGTTGGGCTTTCTGGAGCTGAGAGGCTACACCCCAAAGTACTCCCTCTCGTATTTATTCTTTCAAGAACAGTCTCCTAAGAGTAGAGTAAATCGTTTTTTCTTCCACCCTTAGGGTTCTATACCAATCCCCAGCCTTCCCACTTAAGGTTAGGCTTAAAGCATTTCTCTTATGCAGGTCACTGTGTTCTCCTAGAGAATTGCATATTTGTTCAAACACTTCAATATGCTTTCTCACATCCCCGTCTCCACTAAATTTTTGTGTGAGCTTGGCTATTTGTACTGCCTTACTTCTAGGCTCTCTATCAGGCGTGTTACGCATATTCTCAGCAATAGATCGACCAATAGCTTGAGAAAATGTTTGCCAAGTCACCTAAGTGAGTAGGCACCGTGGGTGAAGGCGCTGCAGAGACTACATGTGGAGTAGGTATTGGCATTGGGCTTGGCGCATAGGAAGCCCTTGGGTTCCACGTTGGGTACGTGTTGTGCCATGTGGTGGCCCAAGGTTCATGTGGGTGGCCCTAGGCATAGAGACATCGGATGTGACATGCTAATGCTAGCCGGTATAGTCCCATGGAAATAAGAACTTGGGTGTTGTGGTTGTGGAGCATAGGTTGTTGAAACAATGGAAGGAGTAGGGGCTATATGAGTACGAGGACCCATGGGTGTATACGATTGGTACACACTTGTAGGTACTGTTTGCAGGCATTGAGCTACCATGTGGCGGTGCTTTACTAACAAATGAGGTCCATGGCATGTTTCTCGGCATGCTCATCATTGGGGTAGGCATGGTAGCCATGGTGTCATCAAGGGAAAGATGAGCTAGACTTGGAAAGGTAAAGCTATCACTTGTGGGATCAGATTGCAATGAGACCCCTGGCAAACCAATATATGGAGGATCCATCGGAATTACCGAGGGAGTCTCCATTTGTAATAAGGTCGGTTGTTAAGCATTCCCTGTATCCAAGAATCTCATGAGACCCGTCGAAGGCATGTTGATCCCCTTGTTCTGTCTCTCTAACTCAATGACCCTATGGATGACCTCACAAACTCTTTGTTGTTGATCCTCCACACTAGTAGCACCCATTGTGGATTGTAGGACATCTAACCAACCCATGTGATAGGTGTGACCTGTGTATAGGTTGGTTAGAGTTTCCGTTTGTAGTTCGTACTCCCAGTTCTCATTTAAGAAGGCTCCATCTAGGATTGAGGTGCTAGGGGTGTCCTTTGAGCTAGATGCAATGTTGTTTTCTATGGGTTGACCCTTAGCAGTTTCTAAGTCAGGAGCACTCAATTGCTCTCCTAGCAAAGATATTGACATAGGAGATTTCGATTTTAACTCTCTTCGTTGTTCCTTTTCCCTCGCTGCAAGGATATACCACTCAACCTCTTGCACTTAGGCAAGGCTTCTACCATCAGGTAATATAACCGCGGAGGGAATAGCTCTGAAGAGTCAGGAGATGCAGTGAATGAAGTATTCACGTGCACATTCTCTAAGGGCATAGGGTCTGCGTTGGTCATGAATGTAGAATTTACTTCCTCACCGGGTCCCCACCCCACTCATTTACATCATTAGCTCCATGTTCGGAGCGAGTGGCTCTACTAAAGGTTTCCTTCAAGCGGCTAAGCACGCTCGGCCCGGACTGTGGAACCATGGCATGCATGTCTTGGCTTGAGTATCGGGATTACGCATTGGGAAACCCTCCATGACATCGTAGTCAGAGAAAGAGTCACTAGCCACTATGTTCGGGTCTTGGTTTGTACTACCTTGGGTCCCCGCCGAGGGCCTGGAACCTAAGGTAGGTGGATATTGAGAACTCGCGTAAGTCAAAATTATCTCTAGTTGCTCCGTCTCTTGCACATGACCAGAGCGCAGATGCATGTGCCTTTGGCACCCTACAAGTGTTGGCAATAACCTCGAAGGTTAACCCCTTACTTTTTTAAGCGTCTGTTTTCATTCGTTTTTTTGTTTTTTTATGATTGATTTTTTTGATTAAAGTGTGTGTTAGCTCAAAACGAGCGTATCACTCAGAGGGTCGCTGTGTGCTTTACAACACAATTTTTGGTCACCTGAAGCTCCGTTGGTCCTCAAAAAAGTCGATTTTTAGCTACGTGTGAAGCTAAATAATAATTTTAAAGGGCGATTGAGGCCTGAGCCTGAGCGTGAGCTGGGGCTTGGGTCTGGGAGATATTCTCGATCCCGATCCTACCTTTATTTTTTTTATTTTTTTTTGGGGGATAAGGTCGCCACGACCTGCCCGCGAGCAGACACACACTCTACCTACCTACTTACAACTAATACACCTACTGTTACACACTAACACACTTCATTAGCTCTCACAGATCTACTTCCTACTTACTGTACATTACATTACACAAAACTAATAACCTTAATACTAACACTTTATCACAGAGAAAACAAAACACAGTCCCTTTCAAAACTTCATTAACAAAGAAATACACAGTAGCAAAAACAAAATCCTTCTTCTCAACACACACACCTTCCTTCCCTACCTTTCCTACGATTGAAATTGGACCACAAAAGAAGCACAAAGTGCCATTCAAGCTTAGTGTATGGCATTCCCCGGCAGCAGCAACGCCAAAAATGTGTGCGTCTGTCACACGTGTCAATGCAAGGAACTTGCTGATACATTGTGCGGGAGCCACCAATGGCTCCAAGCACACAACTAGAATAATCTAGCCAGCTCAAAGATGGCGATGGTGTGTCACTCACCGCTCTACGCTTGCTGTTGTGGGGGATTCCTCGCCGCGAAGAAGAGGGAGATGCCGCTACGCCGCGCTCAACCGCCTTGCCGCCGTCATGCCACCGCAATGCTCGATCGCACACTCTCTCTCTCTCTCTCTCTCTCTCTCTCTCTCTCTCTCACGCATGCACAAGGAGATGAAGAAGAAGAAGATGGAGATGGAGCAAGAGCACTCTTCAATTGCACAAATGAGAGAATGAGTGAATTTTATGTTTAGTTGACTTTTATATGAGCTCGCCCCATTCACACTTGGGCGCCCATGCTTAACCAACTAATCCCTTGAATGTTCCAGTTAGAGTGCGCCTCTCATCGGCGATCGCTCTTACCCTTTTCCTATTGGACTAACAAGCCCGATTCCTGACTCTACCAAATAAATAATACAGCGTCCGTCGTAGGTGATAAGAATGTGCGTGAGGGTTAACATTTTGCATGTAGATAGCATATAAGGATTGGCTTAACGCGATTTGTGTATTTTCGGGATACAGTTTTTTTCAAAACGTTGCTTAGAGTTTGGAGATACAAAGCCTTTTGTACAGTAAATAGGCATGGATAATGATGCACAAGTGTTAGGGAGTGATATCTAATAACTACAAAGCAGGTGGTGGTAGTTCTAATCTAGCTCAAAGAGAGTTACGTTATGAGCTTGATGTACTTATCATTTCAAAGACAAGACAAGGAGTTGGCTTTGGGTTTTCAAAGTACCCCACAAACCCCCCACAAAGCAGCAAAGCTTGACTTTTGACCATACATTGTGCCATTTTCGTAAGTGACATGTTTTTCCTCTTAGCAACACCACTTTGTTGAGGCGTAGGCACTGTACATTGGTGTTTTATCCCACGACTAGCCAGAAATGCATTAAATTCATCAGACATATCCTCCCCCGTCGATCTAAACGGAGGGTGCCCATAAACATTTTGAGACATTTTTAGTCATAGTTAGAAATTGTTCGAGGCACATAAATACCTTGCACTTTGCCTTAAGCAGATACTCCCATCCATGCCTGGAGTAATCGTCAATGAAAGTCACGAAGTAAAGGTAATTGCTGTGGCCCTAACTAAACAATCCTTTGGAAACTCCAAACGATGTATCTTACCCAAAATACAGCCTTCACAAACATTTTTGACAGGTGCTTCAAGAGGCAGCAAATAAGAAACCATATTAGATTTCTACAAACATAGAATACTGGCAAAATTTAGATGCCCAAAACGTGCATGCCAAAGTTTTGCATCCGAAATAGCCTTAGAATCCACAACTGCATTTGTAAATTTTTACCATATACATGTGGTAGTGATGTGTGTGAACACACTTAGGACTGTCAGGGCATGCTTTCCCTTGCTAGGAGGTTTTTCCCCCGTGCATTGTATATATGCCCATCACTCTAGGGCTATCTTATCTTTCCATTGCACACTAAGTAATATACTCTCTGTTGTTCCTTGATATTCCTTCATCTTCTCCAAGCTGTGTGCGTTTTCCGATAACCCTAATTCCAACAATTGATATCAGAGCAGGTTGCGCCCACCCGGGCTTAGTCGCCAGCAGCTCCAGCACACGCCTGCACACTTTCTCCAAAAACAAATCGAGCTTTCGGAGGTCAACAATTATTCGGGGAGGTCTCAAGGAGCTCAGTCTGCTTAGATTTTTGGATTCAGGCTCATTTTGGCCTTCGTTTCCACTTCAGGCAGTACTGTGCAGACTATTTTGTCATTTTGTGCAAAAAGTTTGTCAGTGTCATTTTTTGCATAACATGTCCCTTATAGTCTTCTACGGTTTGTTCTATATAGCACGTGTTGTTCTCGCTTTCTTTCTCTCTTTTCAGGCAATTTTCACATAAGGTGCATCATTTACCATGGCTGATAACAACACATACGTGGTCAAGATGTTTGCTGCTGAGGACAGATTGGATGGGAGCAGTTACCTATGTGGGCTTATATGATGCAACATTTTCTTGTGTCTAAGGGCATTTGGAACATTGTGCAAGGCATTGATGTACTTCCTGGTTCTGAGGATACGTGCGCTGTTGAGGATGTTGCAAAGGATTGCTGCTGTTAGAGCTGTTTTGCCTACGGCTGAGCAAGCTCGTTGGGATGTAAAATATGTGCAGGCTCATGCATTGATTGCGTTGTCTCTGAAGCGCACTATTACTCCCCACATTCGTTCATCAAAATCTGCAAAACAGGCTTTATTTTGGTTGGTCTTTATGCAAGTCGCAATGAGGCAAAAATTGCATTGTTGCGTAAAGAGCTGGACTCGAAGATTATGCATGAGGAAGATGATAAGGACACTTTCCTTGCTGGTGTCAAGGATATCAATGAGCAACTTATTTTTGCAAGTCGTTTCAGACAGTTCCCTTGTGTAGACTGTTCTTGATGATTTGCTAGATTCTTACTAGACTTTTGCTAGTACTTGGAGACTTATGACCCAAGGAAATCCTGAATTTGTCAAGTTTAATGCATTATGGACATTGTTGTTGCAAGAGTCACTTTCCAAAAAAAACAGGAGTAGACAACGTGCAGTTGAACAGCCTTTATTTGTTGCTCAAAGAAAAGGTGGTAACAATAATGTAGACACTTCTCATGGTTCTTCTGCGAGTGGTAAATCACATGTTCCTAATGCTTCTGTTGGCACTAATTCTTCTGAGAATTCTGGTGAAAAGGGAAAAAAGAAGATGTGTTGCGACTATTGTAAATCTAATGATCATTTGATCAAGCAATGCCTTAAGTTAAAGGTTAAAGAGGCTAAGAAGAAAGAGGTTGGTTCCACTACTAATGATGGTTCCACTACAAATGCAGCTATTGTTGAGTCCTCTATGAAAGGAGACTGTGATGCTGATGTTGATGCAAAATGGGCTTTTAGTGCAGAGTGTACCTATAATCTTGTTGTCCATGATGCATGCATGTCAGCTGCTGCTGTAGATTCACATGTTGATGCAGAATGGGCTTTTAGTGCAGAGTGTACCTATAATCCTGCTATCCATGATGTATGCATGTCAGTTGCTATAGATTCACATGTGTGGTGTTTTGACAATGGTGCTACAAAGCACATTACCTCACATCGGGATTTGTTCACCTCTCTTGAGTCTGTCCCTCATGGGAATTTAGTTACTTGTGCCAACAATGCCTCTTATCCGATTCAGGGAGTTGGAAAGATTGTGCTTATTATTGCAACTGGCAGTTCTTTCACTCTTGTTGCTACATTGTATGTACCTAGGATCAAGAAGAATCTTTTGTATGTATATGCACTTGCTAGACTTGGACTTGTATTCAAATGTGTGGATGACAGATGTATCGTACATGATCTCAGTTTTGGTGATGAAATTTTTGCATCTTGCATTTGATGCTGTATAAGATCACTTTGTATGACAAGTGTGGGCAGAATTTTGCAAATGAAATTGTGGACTCAAAGGCTATTTCAGATGCAAAACTTTGGCATGCACATTTTGGACATTTGAATTTTGCCAGTTTTCCGCGTTTGCAGAAATTTGATATGGTTTCTTCTTTGCCACCTCTTGAAGCACTTGTCAAACTTGTTTGTGAAGGTTTTATTTTGGGTTACATGTAGCATTCTAAGTTTCCAAAGGATGGTTCAGTTAGGGCCACATGTAGGTTGTAGCTTGTTCATAGTGATGTTTGTGGGCCCATGCAAACTCCGTCCTTGGGCAATTACCTTTACTTTGTGACTTTCATTGACGATCAATTTTTGGCTATGGCTGAAAATGTCTCAAAATGTACTATGGGCACCCTCCGTTCCCATCGAGGGAGGGAGTATATGTCTCATGAATTTAATGTATTTCTGGCTAGTCGTGGGATAAAACACCAATGTACACTACCTTATACACCTCAACAAAATCGTGTTGCTGAGAGGAAACACAAGTCACTTATGGAAATGGCACGATGTATGGTCAAACGTCAAGCTTTTCCACATTCGTTTTAGCTTGAGGCCATCATGTGTGCCAGTTATGTACTACACAGGTGTCCTACGAAAGCTTTGCAATCTATTACACCATATGAAGCATGGCATGATAGAAAACCTTCTATTGAGCACATGCATATTTTTGGTTGTTTGGCATATGCTTTGGTGCCACAAACACAGCGTAGAAAATTTGATGATAAAGCTGTCAAATGTATTTTTGTTGGTTATAGTGTTGAAAGCAAAGGTTACATGTGTATCATCCTCAAACAAAGCGTATCTTGGTCTCACGAGATTTTGTGTTTGTGGAAGATTCTGTTCAGCCCTTGTTGTCATGTACTAGAGATAGTAATGTCAGCACACAGAACATTTATGACACTTTGTTGCCTCTTTTCAGTGGTGGAAGTTTGAATGTAAATTCCAATGAGGCAAATGTACAGCCTATGGGGGTTTCTGAAAATGTTACAAATCAGCCTATTACTGATGTAGATGTACGTGACGTACTTGATGAGGAAAGGGTTGAGAATGAACAGGCTAGAGGTATGCCTAAATGGCTGGTGCATACTTTCTGTGATACTAAATTGGATGCACCTTTGTCTATTCATACTCGTTAAGCATGCATCTTATGCATGAGATTCTTATGCTTTGGCTGTGTCTAGCTTACATGATGTTGTGGAACCTCTATCTTTTGATGAAGCACAAAATTCAAAAAATTGGATGTCTACCATGCAATCTGAATATGATGCACATATAGAAAATGACACATGGACTTTATGTGATTTGCTTCCTGGCAAAAAGGCCATTGGTACGAAGTGGGTTTACAAGTTGAAATGCAAGCCAGATGGTGAAATTGATCGCTATGAGGCTCGACTCACATAAAAAAGACATAGATTATGAAGAGACTTTTTCTCCCACTTGTCGTATGACTATTGTGCATTTTCTATGTGCATCGGCATTTCATTTTGGTTGGGATGTACATCAATGAGACATTGTTACTTCTTTCTCTAATGCTGACATATTTGAGGAAGTTTATGTAATGTAGCCTTGCAGTTTTGTCAAGACTCTTGTCAAGAAAGGACAAGAAAATAAATTGTGCAAATGTAAGAAAGCTTTGTATGGGTTGAAGAAATCTCCTCGTGCTTGGTATGAGAAGGATGACACTAATTTGGTCAAACGAGGCTTTTGTAACAGTCCAACAAAAAGCACATTTGTATGTAAAGTGTGAAGGTGATTTACTTCTCATTGTGGTTCTCTATGTGGATGATTTGCTGAGCACTGGACCAAATGAGAGACGTTGTAATGGAAATTGCTTATAAACGTTGGAAGTAGCAAAATTAGGAAATTAGGTGAAGCACTTTTAAGAGATTACTTTGTGAGCATAGTGAAGTCGCAGAGCGCAACTTAGATCGACTCACACACACACACACACACACACACACAGATATACATAGACAGAGAGCTTACACAGTACGCAGATAATTCGGTGAAGGGTTATCTCCCAAATCTTATTATTCACACAAGTATATGTGAGTATATACAAAGAGTTAGTGATAAGCGAGTTAGGCGGGCGGGCGGCCATATCCGTATAAGAGGCTACTTGGGCTTTAATCCCAACAACCTCCCACTTAAAGTCCAATGTGGCACTTTAAGTAACTGTAAATCTATGAATATAAATGTACAAAGATTTACATGGCTTCCATCTATCCAATGTCCAATAACTCACGACAATGCACAAAGCCCTCTCGTGGAAGTCCCTTTGTGAGTAGATCAACAGGATTGTCCTTGGTGTGGATCTTCAGCAATTGTATTTGCTGTTAGGAAATAAGACGTAGCTAAATAGATAATTAAGTAGATTACTTAATGGAGAGAGACAGATTTACATACACGAGATTATAGAGTAGAGAGAAAGAGAGAGTACACACGATATACGTGGTTCACCCAATGTGGGCTACGTCCACGGGAAAGCAGCCACTCAATGGCTTTAGTACTTCAAAACAAGAAGTAGTTTAAAAAGGGATTATACCCTTAATGGAGCTCCCACCTTGCTTCACTCTCACCACCTCACACTCACCTTGTTGCATCAACTTCACACTATGAAATGTGTGTAGAAATGGCCTCCTTTTATAGGCTAAAAGGGCTGCCCTCTCTTATGAGAGACAGCCATGTGTAGCCGCCCTTGTGCGAATAAGTCCAAATCGGACCCTCCAATCTGCCCATGTGTGGCCGCCCTTGAGAAGACAAGTCCGCTTTTGAATTCGGCCATCGGCCACCGGCCATTGACTTCCGACCACCGGCCATCGGCAATTGACTACCGGCCACCGGCCAACTGACCGGTTGTTTTCTGACCACTTTCCGGCTGCCGTCCGGCCATAATATTCCGGCGAAAAAAAAGTCTCGGGGGCCTCCGCCCCTGAGGCCTCTAAAGTTGCTCCTGATTCTTGTCCGTGAAAATTTTGGTTTCCGGTGAGTGATTTTCCTTCATGCACGATGGCTTCTCCTCATAATGGGGGCCTTACAAATGTGCGCTTTTACCACAGAAAATTACAAGGGTAAATCAGGATCCATACTTAACAATCTCCCACTTGGAGACTGATCTCCAAACCAAACCTGTGACAGCTTTCCATTCTGGCTTCTTATTCTTGAATGCCGATTGAAGATGAGAAAAAGCTCAACTTCTCCTTGTTGACCACCTTTGTAAATGTGTCTGCAGGATTTTCACTTGTATGCACCTTTCCTAGCTTTAGCTGTCCCTCTTCCAAAAGAGTGCGTATGAAGTGATATCTCACCTCAATGTGCTTTGTCCTTGAATGAAAGGCTGAGTTCTTCGCAAGATGGTTAGCGCTTTGGCTATCACTGTACAAGACACAATTGTCTTGTTTGAATCCAAGCTCTTCTAAGAATCTGTGAAGCCACAGAATTTCTTTGCTTGCCTCCGTCATTGCTACATACTCTGCTTCCGTGGTAGAAAGTGAAACCACTTTCTGCAGCTTTGAATCCCAGCTTACTGCTGTGCCTCCAACCGTGAACACATAGCCAGTAGTGCTCCTTCGAGTATCTTTGTCACCTGCCATATCTGCATCAGCATACCCTTCTAGAAAAATATCAGTTCCTTCAAAATACAAAGCATTTGTTGTTGTCCCTTTTAGGTACCTAAGTATCCACTTCACAGCTTGCCAATGCTCTTTACCTGGGTTGTCCATGAACCTACTCACAACTTCCACTGCATGTACAATGTCTGGCCTTGTCCAGACCATAGCATACATTAGAGAACCTACCGCTGCAGCATATGGAACTTTAGACATATAGGCTATCTCCTCTTGTGTCTTTGGACACATATCCTTCGTTAGTTTAAAATGACCAGCCAAAGGTGTAGAAACTGGTTTTGCATTTTGCATTGCAAACCTTTCTAGTACCTTCTTGATGTAATCTTCTTGAGATAGCTTTATTGTCTTCTTCATCCTGTCCCTTGATATTTTCATACCAAGTATCCTCTTTGCAGCACCTAAATCTTTCATTGAAAAAGATTTGGACAGCTCCTCTTTTAGGTCTTTGATGTCCTGCATGTTAGCACTTGCAATCAACATGTCATCAACATACAACATTAGGATGATGAATTTCCCATCTCCCAAATTCTTCGTGTAGACGCAGTGATCCGAGTTGCATCTTGTGAATCCATGATGCAACATCCATCGATGAAACTTCAAGTACCATTGTCTTGATGCTTGCTTTAAACCATACAAGCTCTTCTTTAATCTGTAAACCATTTTCTCCTTACCTTTTACTTCATACCCCTTTGGTTGAAGCATGTAGCTTTCCTCCTCTAAGTCACCGTGAGGGAATGCCGTATTTACATCCATTTGCTCGAGATTTAGATCATGAGCAGCCACAAGGCTTAAGACAAGCCTAATTGAGTTCATTTTTACAACAGGAGAAAATATTTCATTGAAGTCAATACCTTTCTTTTGAGAAAAACCTTTTACTACAAGCCTAGACTTGTACCTTTTCTTCCCACCTTCTTCTTCCTTCAGCTTGTACACCCATTTGTTTTGAAGTGCCCGCTTACCTTTAGGCAACTCAACCAACTCCCATGTTTGGTTGCGATGTAGTGAGTCCATCTCCATTTGCATGCTCTTTGTCCATTCTTCTTTGGATTCATGTTGCATAGCTTCTTCGTATGATTCCGGCTCTCCAGAATCTGAGATCAAGAGATGGTTGAAGGAAGGAACAAACCTTTCTGGAGGTCTACTTGCTCTTGTAGATCTTCGGGGAATAGGTCGAGGCTCCTCATTTGGTTGACGTTGTTGCACATTGTCACCGTTTGCAGTCCTTGAGTCTTCACCGTCCTCAAGCTCCATGTACTCATCACTTGTTTCTTTTGTTTGTTTTCTTTCCAAGTAATCTTTGTACATATTTTGTTCGTTAAAAATTACATCCCTACTCCTTAAGATTTTACCATCTTCAGGATTCCATAGGCGATACCCAAAGTCTCCTTCTCCATAGTCAATGAAGAAACACTTTTTAGACTTTGCATCTAGCTTTGATCTTAGGCTTCTATCTATGTGCATGAAAGCCTCACACCCAAACACTTTGAGAAATGCATAATTCACCGGTTTACCTGTCCATGCCTCTTCTGGAACTCCCCCATCCAATGTCGTTGAGGGTGACCGATTGATTAAGTACACAGACGTACTTACAGCTTCTGCCCAAAGCTCGAGCGGTAGGCCTGCATGTAGCCGCATTCTTCGTGCTCGTTCCATGATTGTCCTGTTCATCCTTTCCAAAATCCCATTTTGTTGAGGTGTCCTTGGGGTTGTCCTTTGCCTCCGAATGCCATTGCTAGCACAAAAGCTTTCAAAAGCTTGGTTGCAATATTCGCCTCCATTGTCGGATATGAGACATTTAACCTTGGTACCTGTTTCATTCTCCACAAAGGCTTTCCACCTTTGAAATATGGAAAATACATCGGATTTATTCTTCATGACATAAACCCATGTTTTTCTAGTCGCATCGTCTATGAATGTTACATAGTACAATGAGCCACCAAGTGATGGTGTAATTGCAGGACCCCAAACATCAGAATGAACCAACTCAAGTTTTTTATTTTTTCTTTCATTTCCTAATTTTTTAAATTTTACCCTCTTTTGTTTACCATAAACACAATCTTCACAGAACTCTAAGTTCACTTCTTTCAAACCTGGTAGAAGCTTCTTTGTTTGAAGGATTTGGATTCCTTTGGCACTCATATGCCCAAGTCGGTGGTGCCACACCGCACTGTCAACTTCTGTAGTTGCTGCACAAGCTGAAGGTTGCGTGCTAACAGTACACAAGTAAAGTGTACCGACTTTTTCTCCCTTGGCAACCACCAAAGATCCCTTTGAGATCTTCCACCGTTTGTTTTCGAATGCAATGTTGTGACCTTCATCGTCCAATTGTCCTGTAGAGATCAAATTTTTGCGAAGAGAAGGAACATGTCTAACATCTTTAAGCTTCCATTCATTTCCGTTAGCAGTTTTGACAGAAACTGTACCTTTGCCGAAAATCTCACAAGCTTCATCATCTCCCAAGTATACATACCCAAAATTACCTTTGGTGTAGTCTTGGAAATGTTGCTTGTGTGGTGTCGTATGGAATGAAGCCCCGGAATCTACTATCTAGGAATTAGACACATTGTCTAATGAGAGAATTAGAGCATCTTGCTCTACTTTACCTGCCACATTGGCCTCCGATGTTGGCTTGTTGTCTTGAGACTCTGTCTCCTTCTTCTTCTTGGACCAGCAATCCTTCTTGACGTGGCCCTTCTTGCCGCAGTTCCAACATTCAAGAACTGACTTTGTGCGTGACTTGCTCCGCCTTGAGCGATCACGACCCTTTTGGTTTTTGAACCTCTCCTTAGGCCTTCCTCTTGTTTCCACTGATAGTGCAGCACTTGATGATTCTCCTGTGCTTCTCCTTCGCATTTCCTCACTTAGGAGACACCCACAACATCATCAAACTTAAGAGTATTTGTGCCAGAGTTAGAATTACTTACAACCATCACAAGGCTGTCCCAACTATTTGGTAGAGATGATAGTATAAGGAGAGCTCGCACTTCGTCATCGAAATTGATTTTCACTGATCGAAGTTGACTTATGTTTGTGTTAAAGTCATTTAGGTGTTCTGCAACTGAACCATTCTCTGCCATCTTTAGATTGAACAAGCGCTTCATAAGAAATACCTTATTGGATGCCGATGGTTTCTCGTAGAAGTCGTCAAGTGACTTCATCAAGTCCTCCGTTGTCTTCATCTCCGAAACATTGAAGGCCACCATTGACGCCAAGCTTAACCGGATTGTTCCCAGTGCCTTTCGATCAAGGACAATCCATGCTTCATCTGCCATTGTTGCGGGCTTCTTCGCAAGACCGCCTAGTGGCAAATAAAGGTCCTTCTGGTAGAGATAATCTTCAATCTGCATCTTCCAATGTTGGTAGTTTTTGTCGTTGAACTTCTCAATCTTGAGCTTCCCTTCCTCCGCCATAACTCCCACTCAATTCAAGGAATCCTTTCCTTGAGATAATTTCGCTACGAGCAAACCTTGCTATGATACCAGTTGTTAGGAAATAAGACGTAGCTAAATAGATAATTAAGTAGATTACTTAATGGAGAGAGACAGATTTACATACACGAGATTATAGAGTAGAGAGAGAGAGAGAGAGAGAGAGAGAGTACACACGATATACGTGGTTCACCCAATGTGGGCTACGTCCATGGGAAAGCAGCCACTCAATGGCTTTAGTACTTCAAAACAAGAAGTAGTTTAAAAAGGGATTATACCCTTAATGGAGCTCCCGCCTTGCTTCACTCTCACCACCTCACACTCACCTTGTTGCATCAACTTCACACTATGAATGTGTGTAGAAATGGCCTCCTTTTATAGGCCAAAAGGGCTGCCCTCTCTTATGAGAGACAACCATGTGTAGCCGCCCTTGTGAGAATAAGTCCAAATCGGACCCTCCAATCTGCCCATGTGTGGCCGCCCTTGAGAAGACAAGTCCGCTTTTGAATTCGGCCACCGGCCACCAGCCATTGACTTCCGACCACCGGCCACCAGCCATTGACTTCCAACCACCGGCCACCGGCCATCGGCCATTGACTACCGGCCACCGGCCAACTGACCGGTTGTTTTCTGACCACTTTTCGGCTGCCGTCCGGCCATAATATTCCGGCGAAAAAAAGTCTCGGGGGCCTCCGCCCCCGAGGCCTCTAAACTTGCCCCTGATTCTTGTCCGTGAAAATTTTGGTTTCTGGTGAGTGATTTTCCTTCACGCACGATGGCTTCTCCTCATAATGGGGGCCTTACAAATGTGCACTTTTACCACAAAAAATTACAAGGGTAAATCAGGCTCCATACTTAACATCTGCTTGTCTTCAAGTACTTCCCTAATGAAGTGATATTTCACATCAATATGCTTAGTCTTCGAATGGAATACTAGATTCTTTGCCAATTGTATAGCACTTTGACCATCACAATATAACTCTGGCATATCTACTTTGATTCCCAAGTCTGCTATCAATCTACCAAGCCAAATAGCTTCTTTGTATGCCTCATTTGCTGCAACCTACTCAGCTTCTATAGTAGACTGCGTAATACAATCTTGTAATCGAGATCGCCATGATATGGCACCTCCAGCCAATGTAAAGACATAGCCTAATGTAGATCTCCTCTTATCCAAGTCTCCTGCATAATCTGAGTCAGTGTATCCTTTGACACTCAAATCCTGACAACCATAGCATATGCGTATACTCTTTGTATGTTTTAAGTATCTCATGATACCTTTCACTGTCTCCCAATGTTTCTTGCCGGGATTTGACTTATATCTGCTAACCACTCCCACTGGAAATGCAATATCCAGACATGTAGCAATCATTGCATACATCAAACTCCCATACGGCACCATATCCATTTCAATCTTTTCCACCTCAGACTGTGGGCAATCTTGGTTGCTTAGTTTCACATATGACGGCAATGGTGTCATCAATGCCTTTCCCCTGTCCATATGGAAACATTGCAACACCTTGTCAATATACTCTTCCTGAGATAAGTAAAGCATCTTCTTTGACCTATCTCGCTGGATACGCATACCCAGTATATGACTTGCCTCACCCATGTCTTTCATGTCACAAACCTTTGCCATTTTTGACTTAAGAGCTGAAATTTCTGCCATTTGTCTACCAACAAGTAACATGTCATCCACATACAAGATGAGGATTGTCAAGCTACCATCCTTAGCTTGTTGAGTATACAGGCAATGATTTGTCTCATTTCTCTTGTATCCTTGAGAAAGCATAAATTGGTGAAACTTCTCTTTGTCATAGAGACTCTTTCTCAAACGACATACCAATTTCTCTTTGCCTTTCTCAACATACCCTTCTGGCTGCTGCATATTAACCTCCTCATGCAAATCTCCATGAAGAAATGCCGTTTTCACATCCATCTGATGTAAATGCAGATCATGTTTGGCAACCAAAGCAAGTACACTTCTCAATGTTGTCATCTTGACAATTGGTGAAAAGACTTCATCAAAATCTATTCCGTGTTCTTGCTTAAAACCCTTAGCAACCAACCGTGCTTTGTATTTTGGTTGTCCATCATGAGGAGTAAGCTTATACCTGTAAACCCACTTACAAGGTAGAGCTTTCTTGCCCTCTGGCAATTGAACCAAATACCACGTTTGATTCTTATGCAGAGCAGTCATCTGTGATTGCATGACCAACTTCCATTGTCAACCACTTCCAATGCCTCCTTGTAACAAGATGGTTCTCCGCAATCCATGAGCATGACATAATTTAGAGGTGGCACATAATGATCAGGTGGTTTGGAGACACTCTCACAACGTCTCACCACAACTGATTCTGCCACTATAGGCTGTTCCTGAGCCTGACCATGCTGTCTTGATGTGCTAGCACTAGGTCCATCTTCCCTTGAAAACAACTCTTCTGATCTCCTCTGTCTTCTCTGGCTTAGCGTGAAACTTGGCTTCATTGAAATGCACATCATTGCTACGAATAACTTTTATGGACTCAGGATCCCAAAGCCGGTAACCCATCTCGCCCGATTCTCCAAAGCCGAGAAATATACACTTCTTGCTCTTTGGTTCTAACTTATTCCTGAACTCCTTAGGAATATGGCTATAAGCTTCACAACCAAAGACTCTGAGATGCTTATACGAAGGTACCTTGCCTGTCCATAGCAGCTCACCACTTCACTCTTATCTAGAACCCTACTAGGAGACTTGTTGATCAAATGGACTGATGTAGCCACTGCTTCTGCCCAAAATCCATCAGGCAACTCAACATTTGACAACATGCTTCTGACCTTCTCTTGTATGGTTCTATTCATACGTTCTGCAACTCCATTTTGTGAAGGATTGTATGGTGCAATAAGTTCCCGCTGTATCCCTTTAGCTTCACAAAAGTCTTGGAAAGGCTTGGAAACGTACTCTCCACCATTGTCTGTCCTTAAGCATCTCAGCTTCTGACCACTCTGATTCTCCACCAGTTGCAAGAATGTCTTGAAGACCTTGAGCACCTCATCCTTGTGCTTCAAGAAGTAAACCCATACTCTGCGAGCATAGTCGTCTATAAAGGTACAAAAGTACGCTGCTCCCCCTAGTGACAAACTAGGCATTGGTCTGCATAGATCACTGTGCGCAAGAGCTAACCGTTTGTCCCTATGATTCCTCTTTGATCTGTGCGGTTCCTGTGTTTGCTTACCATAAACACAATGCTCACAAAACTCGAAATCTTGAAATGAAAAGCCAGGCAAATAACCATAATGAGAAAGTATTTCCATTCCTCTTTTTGACGTATGTCCCAGCCTACAATGCCACAGTGACACACTTGGCTGCTCAATCACATTAATTACATGGTTTTTAACCTTTGAAACATGTAAAGTGTATAGAGTTCCTGACTTGCTACCATGTGCTATAGTCATCGAACCTTTGGAGATCTTCCAAGTGTTGTTCCAAAAAATTGTCACATAACCCGCATCATCCAACTTCCCTGTACTGATCAAGCTCTTTCGGATTGCAGGAACATGTCGGACATTCTTGAGCCATAAAGAAGAGCCATTCTGAAACTTCAACTGCACATCTCCCACTCCAAGCATGTCACAAACCTGCTCATTGCCAAGTTTGACATAATCTTTAGTAGCCACATATGATGTAAACCACTCTTTGTGCGGAGAAACATGTAAAGATGCCCCTGAGTCGATAATCCAATCACTCATAGCATGTCCATCCTTTGTAGTCAAGAAAATAGAATCAAGATTGCTTGTGAGGATGATGTCACCAACTGCTATACCAGAATCACTGTCTCAACCAGATCCTGTGACATTCACCTCTTCAATCTTCATTGAACTCTTCTTTTCATCTTGCTCAGAACTCTTTGTTTTGCCTTTTTCTTGTTTCCACATCGTACAGTCTCTCTTCATGTGACCCTTCTTGCCACAATGGTAGCATTCTATGTCATCCTTTGACTTTGAGTCACGAGACTTACTTCGATTTTGTGCCTTCTTACCCTTCTTCTCTTTAGACTGTTCTCCCTCAAACGACCAAAGCCCTATTGCCTCTGCCTTTGTCAATGTTCTTCCTGTTCACTTCCTTTGTAAGCAAGCTGCCTTCTACATTGGCACTTGTAAGACCCTCTGGCGCGACAGACTTACTTAATGCCGTGTAAAAAGTATCCCAACTGTTTGGCAAAGTGATTAAGAGAAACATAGCCTTCACTGAATCTGGAAAGACTATCTCCTGTGCTGTTAACTGGCTGAAAATTGTGTGAAATTCATTGAGATGATTTGACATGGCTGTCCCTTCCTTCATCTTCAAATCCACCAATTTCTTGAGCCAATAAATCTGAGAAGCAGCACTTTGTTTCTCGTACATACCACATAGCTTTTGCCATACGCCATACGCCATACGCTGTAGCCTCTTCTACTACGTTGAAGTAAACATTTTCTGCAAGTGTCAGCATGATTGTGGAACAAGCTAATTCGTCAAGCTCTTCCCACTCTTCAGTGGCTTCACTTGTTTTTGATGGTAGCAACATAAACATGGTACTTAGTTAACTTGGCATGAACAATACTTTTGCAAGAGAGAGAGAGTTTAGAGAACATGACAATAGTTGAGGACCGGATTCATATGGAGCCGGTCCCCCCTCCAATAGGCATTTGTATTATAGTTTCTCCCATCAAGAGATACTTGGTACAATACAATCTTTGTGTTCCTTGTGACCTAAGTGATTCAATGAAGATGGAAAGCCTCATGCATCACAAACATATCATAAACTTGAAGAAAGCATTAACTATCCCAAGCCTTAGTCCCAAGGCCTCAAACACCTTCAAAGGTGGAGAGAGCTAGCGAGGAATGAGGATAGGGAAGAGGAAGAAGAAGCATTCCATAGGAGAAAGAAGTAGTTCCTCACTTATCATTACTCTATTTGCTAGCATA
Organism: Adiantum capillus-veneris; assembly: GCF_014529385.1. NCBI lineage: Eukaryota > Viridiplantae > Streptophyta > Polypodiopsida > Polypodiales > Pteridaceae > Adiantum > Adiantum capillus-veneris. The sequence goes on from NC_140948.1 coordinate 150,888,501, forward strand.
CATAATAGCATAGTAATGGCGATGGAGAAGATGGCAAGCTTAAGCATTGAAGCATGGCTCGTGGTTGGATTTGCATTCCATAGCCAAGAGTGTTGGTGTAGGCTTTCACTCTCACATGCTTGGAGAAGGAGGTGGTGTTCCTCAACTTTCACCAAGAGACAATGGTGTCTCATATGAGTGTGTGTGATGGTGTATATCCCCCTAGCACCCACCCTCCTTGCTGTGGGCGAGTGGAGACTTTTCCACATGCTGCAGGCTCATTGGACCCCTCTCCCCCTGGCCAATCACATGTAGCATGCAGTCAAGTACATGGGTAGTCTTTTGACAAGTGTGCTCCTTACCCCTTAGAGAGAGAGATCTTGAAAATATCTAGATATGTGTTAGATGGAAGTAGAAGCTCATTGGACCCCTCTTTAGCCCAACCAATAGCATTCAAGCACACCATGTGGTTAAGCTTAGTGAGAGTCTGACATGTGTCCCATGTGCTCTTTTAGAATTCCCCCAACTTTGAGATTTTTATGCATAGGAAGTTTCTCAAGCAACTTCCTCATTGAGTGAGACAAGTACCTCAAGTACCTTAGTCATCAAGCATGACAAGCACCTTAGGTGGAGTTCCCAGCTCAAGCACAACCCTAGCTTGCCTAAGTTTAGGTCGAGTTCCCACCTCAAGCACAGCCCTAGCTTGCCTAAGTTTAGGTCGGGTTCCCACCTCAAGTACAACCCTAGCTTGCTTAAGGTCAAAAGGACTTTTAACACTAACCATTGGAGGTCTTTAATGAAGAGAACCGTAAGGTCTTTTAAGTTTCATTAGTTAACCTTGCTCTTTGACAGACCATCTCTCATTTGGGTCCCTTTACCATTGGCCCCGTGTTGAGATAGATCAGTAAGCACATGTTCTATATTCTAACCCTTGTTCCCGTTTATTATCCCATATTAAATGATCAGTTTAATATGAGAAAATCATTTGGGTTGGTTAGATATTAGATATTTAATGACATTACCTCTCTCTTGAAATCATAGTCGTCCTTGACTATGAGGTAAAAGAGATAAAGTCATAGTCATTAGTCAATTTGTCTTAGCGGGTATAAAATCCCTTTTTACTCTATGACATTATTCCAAGATGGATGACTAATCCATTTGGTGCTTGGGAGACATAGCTGCCGCAAGCATGTCAGCTCTTGGCCATTCATTTGTGGGTGATAGGCCGAAGAGAAATTCAATCTTGTACCTAGATTTTTGAAGAGACCTTTCTAGAAATTACTGGTATTCTAAGATCTCTATCTGACACGATGGATGTTGGCAATCCATGGTGTTTGAAAATATTGATATGAAGAGAGTTGCCATTTGATGTGCCTTAATAGTCTTCTTGACAGGGATAAAGTGTGCTTGCTTGCTAAACCTGTCGACTATTGTCCATATTCTTGTATTCCCATGGATAGATTTTGGTAATCCAAAGATAAATCCATGGATATACTCTCCCATGGTGAATTAGGAATTGGCAATGGCTGGAGTAATCCAGGTTGCTTCCCTCTATCACACTTGGTCTTTTGGCTTACTACACATTTTGAAACATACTCTTGTATGTCCACTTTCATGGTAGGCCAATAAAAGTACGTCTCTACTACTCGAAGAGTAGGTTGAATGACTCTATGCCCCGCATAGGGAGGGGCATGGGATTCATACATGACTTTCTCACGAAGGGAGTGGGTAACACATAGCCTATTGCCATGGAGAAGATAACCATACTGCAAGGTGAATGGTTCCTCTTTCTTCCCCAAAGCAAGGACTGACATTATATCTTTAAAGTCAGGGTCAATAGCATACTCATCTATCATAGAAGATAGATCATTGTGAGTTTCTATTGACACAGCATTAACTTTTGGTCGTCGCGAAAGTGCATCAGCCACTTGATTGTGCTTACGAGCAATGTGAGCAATGTGGAAATTAAATTGTGAAAGAAAATTTGCCCACCTCATTTGTTTGTTGGAAAGCTTTGTTTGCGTCATGAAGTACTTGAGACTTTGATGGTCTGTTCGTAAGATGAATGGAGTCCCCAATAGATAGTGCTTCCATGTGTCTAGGGCATGTAGAACAGCTAACAACTCTTTCTCATAAATGCCTAAGACCCGTTCATCCATGTTGAGCCTTCGGCTCTCATATGCTATGGCATGCCCTTCTTGAAGCAAGACTGCTCCAAGGCAATCACCACAAGCATCACATTGGACCTCAAATGGCTTTGAGAGATCCGGAAGCACAAGGACTGGTTGGAAGATAAGCTTCTCTTTGAGCTTGTCAAAAGAATTTTTCTCCTTAGCAGTCCATGAATACTTAACATTTTTCTTTGTTAAGTCATGTAATGGTCCTGCTATTTGAGAGAATTTTTCTATGAAGCGTCTATAGTATGCACACATACCAATAAAGCTTCTTAGCTCATGTAGATTCCTTGGATTAGGCCATGCAAGTTTATTACCTCCAACTTTGATGGATCCATACGGATGCCATCTCGAGAGATAATGTGACCTAAGTATTGAATCTCTTGAATGAAAAATTCACTTTTCTTTTGACTGAGAAAAAGCTTATTCTCCCTTAATGCTTGAAAAAACACTTGGAGATGTTGCTTATGTTCCTCCAAGGAATTGGAGTAGATGATGATATCATCAAAGAACACTCTAGTGAATTTGCGGTAGGGTCTAAAAATTTTCTCCATTAATCGATTGAATGTAGCTGGTGCATTAGTCAAGCCAAAAGGCATGACTAGATATTCATAAAGACCAAACGTTGTACGAAACGCAGTCTTTAGGATATATTCATTCACTATCCTTATTTGATGGTAGCCACTTTTAAGGTCAATCCTAATGAAGTAGGTAGATCCTTGTAGCTTATCAAACAGATCTTCTACCCGGGGTACGAGAAATCTATTTTTGATAGTGATATGGTTTAATGCGCGATAGTCCACACACATGCAGTATGTACCATCTTTCTTTTGCACTAGAAGGACTGGAGAGCAAAAGGGAGAGGAGCTAGGCTTCACCATTCCTTTGTCTATCAATTCTTGTACTTGTCTCATGATCTCCTCTTGTTGAGCTTGTGAAACTCGATAGGGAGGTTTGTTAGGCGGTGAGCTTCCTGATAGGAGCTCAATTTGATGGTCATCATCCCCTCGTTTTGGAGGTAAGTCCATAGGGATATCATCAATGAAAACATCTTGGAATCCTTTTAGAAATTTAGACAAGTCTAACTCTTCTTGATTCCTACCATTCACTTTTGATGAAACATTAGGACCTTTTAGGGATTCTTTGACAAAAATCATGTACGCAGACTGAGCTTTTCATTGATTTATCAAGGGCGAGAGGATTTACAAGTTGTATAGTATGACCAGACTCATTAGAATCTATATACATATTCTTTCCCCTGTAGGTGAAGTAGATTCTCCTTTCAGGGAACTTCATGTTGGCAGCCATGCGGTTGAACCATGGTATCCCTAGGATAACATCCTCATGTTGGAGAGGAGAGATGAAGAAGTCTTCTTTGTCGACATAGCTTTGGACATGAAGCCTCAACTTCCCAATCAAGGGAATAACGGAGTCTTGCTGTCCCTTGAAAGCGGCATCGACCGTTACAGCGTCTCCCATCTCAAAAGCTTGAATGCCAAAACTTGGTGGCCAACTCCATTGATATGAAGTTGAGAGCAGAACCAGGGTCAAACAAGATGAAAGCATCATGCTCCCTTACCTTTCCCCAAGCATAGGAGAGAGGTGATCCTTTGCAATGAGTATCCTCTTTTGGAGCTTCAATAGTGGAAGCTCTAGGAGTCTCATTGCGAGCATTTCTTTTAGGGCAAGAACGATAGCCATTTCCTTGCTCCCCACACTTAAAACATTTGTGATCCTTGCAAAAAGTTTCAAGATCTTCAGGGGAGAGTTCATTTTTACGTTTTAAAATCCTTTCTCTTTGGACCGATTGTTGTTGTTGTTGGAATGGTCGTGGGAAAAAATTTCGGCATTAATTTTTCCCTTTGCATCACTTTTGTCTTTATTTTCCATGGGTTTGACATTCCATTCAACCCCTTGTTGGAAATTGATGCGTGAAGCAACCATGGTATGGTGGATTACTTCGCTGATAGAGTCAGGCTGTTGGGAGTTGACATACTCGGCCATCTCTTCAGGTAATCCCACACAAAATTGTTGTTTTTGCTCAGCAAAGTCTATGTTTTGAAAGACAGTATCCTTGATATGTAAATCCCAAAACTTGTCCACATATTTGTGGATAGACTCATGAGAGAGAAGCCTTAAACTCCGCCATTCAGTGACCACTTTGTCCTTTGCATCACTTGCAAGGAATTGCTTCATGATGGAAACTCGTATTGTTTTCCATGTCTTTGGGGCTTCGCCATTGCCTCAAAGGCTAGCCCACCATTGATGAGCCAATTTTTGGAAGTGCATAGCTACATGGCGTAGCTTGGAGGACTCCGTGAAGCCCTCGTCTCCAAAGGCCGCATCAAATTGTTGAATGAAGGCCAATACTTTGTCGGTAGCACCAAAGGTGCCATCATAGGTGAGAAAAGAGATACTCTTTCCTCCCTCTTTGAACTTCTTGAGCTTTTGTGACCTTCGCCATGCAGGGTAAGATTTGTGATGTCCTCCCCTCTTATATTATCTAGGAGAATAGCCATAGCTTTCATCGGTAGAGGAGGAAGGTGAAGAAGAAGAAGGAGAAGAGGGTGACCTCTTTCTTGCCATTTTCTTCCTTGGTTTCCTCTCTTCCCTTTTGGAGTGACAAGGAGAAAGACTATGGGTTAACCGTTTCCTCTTGGGAGGAGTTGGTGATCGTTTAGTCCTTCTTCTTTGTGGAGCCACATCTTTGGAGGAATTTAGGGATTCATTCATTTCTTGATCTTTGGATTCCTCCTCTCGTATGGGAGAGAGTCTTCTTTTGGTGGTCTCTTCAAGAGGCTTTGTAAGCTCTTTCTCCTCTTGGAGAGGAAAGGAAATCCCATAAGCACAAAGTTGTTGAGTAACTTCGGCTTGCAAAGTGGGGTTGCCCATAGCTTGTTGCAACCTAGTGACAAGATAATTAACAAACATGGGAGCATCATCATTGGCACCTTCATGTGCAAAATCAAAGCTATCAATGTTCATTCTACTCTCTTGATTATTGTCAGCCATGCTAATTAAACTTATGTGTTTACTTAGTGTATGCTTTGGCAATTCAAAACCTTAGTTGCTACTCCTCTTAGCCTTTGAAAATAGGCACTTAAGTATCTACACCCACGGCTTGAATTGGTTAATTATAGAGAGTAGTGGAGTGAGTCTAACATAGCGAAGTTGTCGAGGGATAGCTCCTTTCGGACTTCTTATGGCTCAATAATGGTAAAGCCATAGGCAAGTCTAAAAAGAATCCATTATTAAGTCCAAAGCTCCCAAGGTGTGCACCATATCCCACATAGTGGGCTCAACAAAACTGATAATAGATCCCAGTCCCACTTACCCTAATATAATTAACAAAATCAACCATTAATAGGCTACTTAAGGACTGCTCTTATTAAGCAAGAAAAGAGAAACCAAATGCTCTGATACCAATGTAATGGAAATTGTCTATAAACTTTGGAAGTAGCAGAATTAGGAAATTAGGTGAAGCACTTTTAAGAGATTACTTTGTGAGAATAGCGGGTGAACTTAGTTGATGGTAGCAACATAAACATGGTACTTAGTTAACTTGGCATGAACAATACTTTTGCAAGAGAGAGAGAGAGTTTAGAGAACATGAAAATAGTTGAGGACCGGATTCATATGGAGCCGGTTCCCCCTCCAATAGGCATTTGTATTATAGTTTCTCCCATCAAGAGAGACTTGGTACAATACAATCTTTGTGTTCCTTGTGACCTAGGTGATGCAATGAAGATGGAAAGCCTCATGCATCACAAACATACATAAACTTGAAGAAAGCATTAACTATCCCAAGCCTCAGTCCCAAGGCCTCAAAAACCTTCGAAGGTGGAGAGAGCTAGCAGGGAATGAGGATAGGGAAGAGGAAGAAGAAACATTCCATAGGAGAAAGAAGTAGTTCCTCACTTATCATTACTCTTCTTGCTAGCATACATAATAGTTAAGTAATGGAGATGGAGAAGATGGCAAGCTTAAGCATTGAAGCATGGCTCTTGGTTGGATTTGCATTCCGATCCGTAAGCACATGTTCTATATTCTAACCCTTGTTCCCGTTTATTATCCCATATTAAATGATCAGTTTAATATGCGAAAATCATTTGGGTTGGTTAGATATTAGATATTTTATGAAGACGTATTGATGAATTTAAGGCTGACTTGAATGCTACTTTCAAGATGAAATAATTGGGGATGTTGCATCATTACTTGGGTATACAGTTTAAGCAGTGTGATGGTGGTATTGCCTTGTGTCAGAAAAGTTACATAGAGACATTGCTATGTAAGTTTGGACTTGAGGATTGCAAACCTATTGCCACTCCCATGGAAACAGGTTTGAAGTTGAGTCTACATGATGGTGGTGATCCTTCTGATTTCACTCTTTACCAAACTTTGTTGGCTGCCTCATTTATGTATGCAACATGACGCCGGATATTTAGTTTTCATTCTCGCAGGTTAGCAGATTTATGCATAGCCCAAGATCTAAGCATTGGCAGGCTATCAAGAGGATTTTTTGCTACTTGAGTTGCACTTTACATCTTGGCTTGTTTTATCCCAAGGGGGGATCGTTTCCGCGACTTACATGTTTTTTTGGACTCAGATTGGGCTGGTTGTTTTGACATGCAAGTGTCCACAAGTGGTTTTTGTTTCATGCTTGGCAGTTCATGTATATCATGGCTGAGCAAGAAGCATCCTATTGTGACCACTTTTAGTTGTGAGGCTGAGTACAGGGCAGTGTGTATGGCTTAGACGCCTTATGGATGATAATTTGGGTATTGGATAGGACACTGCCAACACTATCTACACTGATCGTCATAGCGCATTGGCAGTTGCGAGGAACCCAGTTCTTCATGCTCGCACAAAGCACATTGAGGTGCATAACCACTATGTCAGGGAGTGCCTCGCAACAGGAGAGATAAACTTGGCTTATGTGCCAACACAGGACAACCTTGCACATCTTTTCACAAAGGCATTGTCTTTTGAGAAGTTTGAAGCTTTTTGCAAAGCTTTGGGTTTACTCCCCTTTGTGGACTAATCCTGTCCTCAGGGCATGACACTTCCCTATACTCTATGTGCCAGCTCTCTTTCACCGCATCACTCCCATGGGGGATTTGTTACCACATACAGGTGGTAGTGATGTGTGTGAACACACTTAGGACCACTGAGGTATTTTTCCCTCTCTAGGAGGTTTTTCCCCCCGTGCATTGTATATACTCCCATCACTCTAGGGCTTTCTTATCTTTCCATTGCACACTAAGTAATATACTCTCTGTTGTGTGCCTTGAGCTTCCTTCGTCTTCTCCAAGCTATGTGTGTTTTCTTGTAACCCTAATTCCAACAAAAATTATGTCCACACTTGTCATACAAAGTGAGCTTATACAGCCCATGACATAAAATACCAAACGCAACAATTTCATCAAAAAACACAGATCATGTCCTATACATCTGTCATCCACAAATTTGACTACAAGGCCAAGTCTAGCAAGTGCAGATACATGCAAAAGATTCTTCTTGCTCCTAGGTACATTCAATGCATCAACAAGTGTGAAAGAATTGCCATTTGTAGTAGTAAGCACAATCTTTCCAACTCCCTTAACCATATAAGAGGCATTGTTGGCACAAGTGACTGAGTTTCCATGAGGGATATCCTTGAGAGAGGTAAACAAGTCACGATGTGAGGTATTTTCTTTGTAGAACCACTATCAAAATACCACACATGTGAATCTGCAACAACTAACATGCATGCATCATGGACATCAAGATCATAAGTACACTTTGCACTAAATTCCCACTCTGCATCTACATCCGCATCACAATCTCCTTTCACACAATAGCTGCACTTGTATTGGACCCTATAGTTGATCCAGCCTCTTTTGCCTTTAATTTTGGACACTGCTTGATCAAGTGATCATTAGCTTTACAATAAAGGCAACACGTCTTCTTTTTCCCTTATCACCAAAATTCCCAAACATATTGCTGCGGAGCAGAAGTATTAGGAACAGGTGATTTACCACTCGCAGAAGAACCATGAGAAGTGGCTACATTTCTATTACCACCTTTTTTTGAGCAACAATAAAGGCTAGTTCAACTGCACACTGTCTAGTCCTTTTTTTTTGGTGGAAAGTGACTCTTGCAACAGCAATGTGCATAATGCATCAAACTTGACAACTTTTGGAATTCCTTGGGTCATAAGTCTCCAAGTACTAGCAAAAGTCTGGTACGAATTTGGCAAAGCATCAAGAACAATCTGCATAAGGGAACTATCAGAAATGAATTCACCTGCAAAAACTAGTTGCTCATTTATATCCTAAACATCAGCAAGGAAAGTGTCCATTTCATTTTTCTCATGCATAATCTTTGACTCCAACTCTTTACGCAACAATGCAATTTTAGCCTCATTGCGACTTGCATAAAGACCAGCTAGAATATCCCAAGCCTGTTTTTCAGATTTTGCTGAAAGAATGTGAGGAGTAATAGTGCGCTTCATAGACAATGCGACCAATGCATGAGGCTATGCATCTTTTTACATCCGAATGAGCTTACTCAATTGTAGGCAAAATAGCTTTGCTAGTAGCAATCCTGCCACCAAAACCTGCAACATTCTCAACATCGCCTACATTCTTAGAACCAAGACGTACATCAATGCCCTGCACAATGTTCCAAATTCCCTTTGACACTAGAACATGTTGCATCATATAAGACATAGGTAGTTGTCCCCATCCAATCGATCCTCAGCAGCAAACATCTTGAACACATCCGTGTTGTTGACAACCATGGTAAATGTTGCGCCTGATGTGAAAATTTCCCAAATAGAGGAGAAACAAAGCGGGAACAAGACGCGCTATGTAGCACAAACAGTAGAAGACTATAAGGGACCTGTTATAAAAACACAATGACTGAATTCCCATGAGGGACATACTCGAGAGAGGTGAACAATTGACAATGTGAGGTAATGTGCTTGTAGCACCACTGTCAAAATAGCACACATGTGAATCTGCAGCAATTGACATGCATGCATCATGGACAACAAGATTGTAAGTGCACTCTTCACTAAAAGCCCATTCTACATCAACATCAGCATCACAGTCTCCTTTCATAGAAAACTCAACAATGGTTGCATTTGTAGTGGAACCACCCTCTTTCTTCTTAGCCTCTTTGGCCTTCAACTAAGGACACTGCTTCACCAAGTGATCATTAGCTTTACAATAATGGAAACACATCTTCTTTTTTCCCTTATCACCAGAATTTCCAGACAAATTGCTGCCAATAGAAGCATTAGGAACATGTGATTTTCCACTCGCAGAAGAAACATAAGAAGTGGCTGCATTGCTGTTACCACCCTTTCTTTGAGTAGCAATAAAAGCTTGTTCAACTGCACGCTGTCTAGTCCTTTTTTTTTTTGGAAAGTGACTCTTGCAACAGAAATGTGGATAATGCATCAAACTTGACATTTTCAAGATTTCCTTGGGTCATAAGTCTCCAAGTACTAGCAAAAGTCTAGTAAGGATTTGGTAAGGCATCAAGAATAGTCTGCACAAGGGAACTGTTTGAAATGACTTCTCCCACAAAAATAAGTTGCTCATTGGTATCCATGACATCAGGAAGTAAAGTGTCCATATCATCTTCCTCATGCATAATCTTTGACTCCAGCTCTTTACGCAGCAATGCAATTTTTGCCTCATTGCGGCTTGCGTAAATACTAGCAAGAATATCCCAAGCCTATTTTGCAGATTGTTTTGAATGAATGTGAGGAGTAATGGTGTGCTTCACATATAAAGCAATCAATGCATGAGCCTGTGCATCCTTTACATCCCAACGAGCTTGTTCTATCGTAGGCAAAACAATTCTAATAGCAGCAATCCTTGCAGAAAGACCTACAACATCGTCAACATCGTCTACATCCCCAGGACGTACATCAATGCCCTGCACAATATTCCAGACGCTCTTTGACACAAGAACATGCTGCATCATGTAAGCCCATAAAGGGTAATTGTCTCCATTCAATTTTTCCTTAGCAGCATACATCTTGAACACGTTTGTGTTGTTGTCAGCCATGGTAAATGTTGCACCTAATGTGAAAACTGCCTGAAAAGAGGAGAAACAAAGCGAGAACAACACGTGCTATATAGCACAAACCGTAGAAGGTTGTAAATGACTTGTTATGCAAAAAACGGCGCTGACAAAAATTCTGCACAAAATGATGAATTAGCCTCTGCAGTACTACCTGTAGCGAAAATGGAGGCTGAAATGAGCCCAAATAAAAAATCTAAGCAAACCTACAAACGCTTGCCAAAGCTCATTGAAATTAAAAAAAGTGAGTAGACGCGTGCTGGAGCTACTGGCGGCGACTAAGCCTGGGAGGACAACACCTGCTCTGATACCAATTGTTGGAATTCAGGTTGCAGAGAAACGCACACAGCTTGGAGAAGACGAAGGAAGATCAAGGCACACAACTGAGAGTATAATACTTAGTGTGAAATGGAAAGATGGATAACCCTAGAATGAATGGGCGTATATACAATGCACGGGGAAATAAACCTCCTAAAGAAGGAAAAAATGCCCTGACGGTCCTAAGTTTGTTCACACAAATGTATATGGTAACATTAATTTCCTCAAGTGTTTCACATGTGCTACCCTATAATTTCCTCTGAATGGAATTTGGTAGCTAAACTCGTGTATGAGAAAAATTCTGAGGACTTAGAAGGGCTGATACGTCTTTTAACCATGAGCGATCCCTACTCAATAGAAGATATTTCCCTAATTTCATAGGTTTATCCTTTTTTTCAAGATAAGTATCCATGATTTGGTAGCTAAACTAACATATGAGGAAAATGTTAAGGAGTTAGAAGGGCTGATATGTCTATTGACCATGAGTGATCCCTACCCATTAAAAGATATATTCCCAATTGCACAGGCTTGTCCCTTTTTTCAAGATGAGTATCCACGCTTGATGAAATTCCTAGACTTCACGGATTTCATATTCACATAATCACAAGTTAATCACCAAAATATTCAATTCTCAACTCTTTACATTCACAAAAAATGACAATGTGACCTTAAGGGAACCTGGCAGGCCGGTTAGATTTGCCCGTCGGTACAAAGTCCTAGCCTACCAGGCTACTGAGGTAGCCATCAGGAAGCACGCTTGATGGGCCCTCTGGTTACTATATAAGGGGACCCTCCTTTTCACAATTTCTAAGCTTTGTGATCTCCCAAGCACTATCGATCTCTCCCAAGCTATCTCAAGCTTTTTCAAGCCCTCTTAAGCCATATAAAAATTAACGGTATAATCCTTACCTTAATTTCATGTATGTTATGGTATGATTAATTCCATTTAAATTTTTGTTTTAATGTTTTTAAATGTTTTTTGTAACTGTTAAAGTGTGTTGATCTTGCCTTTCATGTCATCATCATTGGATCGGAAGTGTCGTTATGACGCTAGACCAGTAGGCACTCGTGAGTTATAAGTAGTAAATCAATTTTTCTTCGGCATTAGTTCTACTTTGGGCCAGTCGTGTCGCTATGCAAATTGGTGAAACTAATTTGTTTTACAATGTGGCCACTATTTTCACTTTGGCATTGGTTCTACTATGGACCAGAAATGTCTTTGTTGAACATGGTGGTTACGTTTGACTTATGGGTAGTTGTATTGGTCTTGTCCTCGACATCAATTCTATTATTGGGATGGGAGTGTCGTTGTACAAGCTAATAGGTTGCTTTCTATGTCTTGTGTGTGATTTATGTATACATGCTTTTAGGCTAGTTCGGTGTTACTTACGTTACTAACTCTACTATTGGGTTGGAGTTATCATTAGATTCATTGAATGATGCCATGCTTTTTAGGCTTGTCTAGTGTTGCTTTTGGCAGCATCAACTCTATTATTGAGTTGGAGTTCTTCAATAGTTAAAGTGGTCACTACAAAATCGCTTGCGGCCATATGTGTTATTTTCCATGTCTCATGCAAAACATGATGAACAAGAAGGAGTGCCATATATGCAAAGCTCCCATTGACGAGCTTGTTTATTCAATGGAGAAAGACTATGCACGCTTAATGGCAGCCATATATGCAAATCTCCCATTGATGATCTTGTTTATTCAATGTTCAAAACAGAAAACGCCTATGAATGCTTAGTGGTAGTCATTGTGTGTGTGTGTGTGTGTGTGTGTGTGTGTGTGTGTGTGAGAGAGAGAGAGAGAGAGAGAGAGAGAGAGAGAGAGAGAGAGAGAGAGAGAGAGAGAGAGAGAGAGAGAGAGAGAGAGAGAGAGAGAGAGAGAGAGAGGTTGTTTTAGACAACTTAGAGTTATCTTTGTAGACGCCACAACTGGATTGAAAAGTGTGGAACATGCTTTGTAAAACTTGCAGTGACTTCTTGAATCATTGTATATGATACTTTCATTTACAAAACGTTCGGTTGCAAAAAAGTATCGTTGTGTATATATTTTTGGCAAGCTACGAGTAACAGAACAAGCGGATAAAGTGTCCTATGAATGTTTGAATTCAAGTGATGTTGTCAAAGTTATAAATGGTCAAAAGCCATTTATTGTGTATATCCAACATGGTGGTCCTAATACTAGTTTTCTAAATGCACTTAAACTCCAATGATGGTGATCCAACATGGTGGTCCTATTGTACTTAAACTCCAGTGGTGATAGACAATAAAGAAAAAGTTGATATTGGTGATAGACAATGGTGGTAAACAAGACTTGTCACTTAACCTTGTAAATGCACTTAAACTCTAATGGTTGATAGACTTTAAAGCAACATATCTACTTACTAGGCGATGTTGAGGATGTTGTAGGTCTTGCTGCAAGGATTGCTGCTATTAGAGTTGTTTTGCCTATGGTAGAACAAGCTCGTTGGGATGTAAAGGATGTGTAGGCTCATGCATTGATTGTGTTGTTTGTGAAGCACACCATTACTCGTCACATTTGTTCAGCAAAATCTGCAAAACAGGCTTGGGATATTCTAGCAGGTCTTTATGCAAGCCGCAATGAGGCTAAAATTGCTTTGCTGTGTAAAGAGATGGAATTGAAGATTATGCATGAGGAAGATGATATGGACACTTTCCTTGCTGGTGTCAAGGATATCAATGAGCAACTTATTTCTGCAGGTGGTCATTTCTGATAGTTCCCTTGTGCAGACTATTCTTGATGCCTTACCAGATTCTTACCAGACTTTTGCTAGTACTTGGAGACTAATGACCTAAGGAAATCCTGAAGTTGTCAAGTTTGATGCATTATGCACATTGTTGTTGCAAGAGTCACTTTCTAGAAAAAACGGGACTAGGCAGCGTGCAGTTGAACAAGCTTTTATTGCTTCTCAAAGAAAGAGCAATGCAACCACTTCTTATGGTTCTACTACGAGTGGCAAAACTTCTGCTCCTAATGCTTTTGTTGGCAGCAATTCGTCTGGAAATTCCGGTGATAAGGGCAAAAAGAAGATGCGTTGCCATTATTGTAAAGCGAATGACCACTTGATCAAGCAGTGTCCTAAGTTGGAGGCCAAAGAGGTGAAGAAGAAAGAGGGTGGTTCCACTGCAAATGTTGGTTCCACTACAAATGCAGCCAGTGTTGAGTCTTCTGTGAAAGGAGATTGTGATACTGATGTTGATGCAGAATGGGCTTTTACTGTAGAGTGCTTACAATCCTGCTGTCCATGATGCGTGCATGTCAGTTGCTGCAGATTCACATGTGTGGTATTTCAATAGTGGTGCTACAAAGCACATTACCTCACATCGTGAATTCTTCACCTCTCTCGAGTCTGTCCCTCATGGGAATTCAGTCATTTGTGCCAACAATGCCTCTTATCCGATTCAAGGAGTTGGAAAGATTGTGCTTACTGTTGCAAATGGTAGTTCCTTCACACTTGTTGATGCACTTTATGTACGTGGGATCAAGAAGAATCTTTTGTCTGTATCAACACTTGCTAGACATGGACTTGTAGTCAAATTTGTGGATGATAGATGTACAATTCATGATCTCAATTTTGGTGATGAAATTGTTGCATCTGGCATTTTGTACTGTGAGCTATATAAGCTCACTTTGTATGACAAGTGTGGATAAAATTTTGCAAATGCAGTTGCAGTTTCAAGGGCTATTTCAGATGCAAAACTTTGGCATGCACCTTTTGGTCATCTGAATTTTGTCAGTTTGCTGCATTTGCAAAAATCTGATATGGTTGCTTCTTTGCTGCCTCTTGAAGCACCTGTCAAACATGTTTGTGAAGGCTATAGTTTAGGTAAGATGCAACATTCAAAGTTTCCAAAGGATGTTGTAGTTAGGGCCACATGCAGGTTGTAGCTTGTGCGTAGTGATGTTTGTGGGCCCATGCCAACTCCATCCTTGGGTAATTACCTATACTTTGTGACTTTCATTGATGAATACTCCAGGCATGCATGGGTATTTTCGCTTAAAACGAAGTCCAAAGTTTTTATGTGCTTCAAACAATTTCTGGCTATGGCTGAAAATGTCTCGAAATGTACTATGGGCACCCTCCGTTCCGATCGAGGGGGGGAGTATATGTATCATGAATTTAATGCATTTTTGACTAGTCGTGGGATAAAACACCAATGCACAGTGACTTATACACCTCAGCAAAATGGTGTTGCTGAGAGTAAAAACAGGTGGCTTACAAAAATGGCACGATGTATGGTCAAAAGTCAAGCTTTGCCACATTCTTTTTGGCTTGAGGCCATCATGTGTGCCACTTATGTACTTAACAGGTGTCCTACCAAAGCTTTGTAGTCTATTACTCCATATGAAGCATGACATGATAGAAAGCCCTCTATTGAGTACATGCATGTTTTTGGTTGCTTGGCATATGCTTTGGTGCCACAAACAAAACGCAAAAAATTGGATGATAAGGCTGTCAAATGTATTTTTGTTGGTTATAATGCAGAAAGCAAAGGTTACAGATTGTATCATCCGCAAACAAAGCGTATTTTGGTTTCATGGATGCAGTGTTTGTGGAAGATTCTGTTCAGCCCTTGCTGTCATGTAGTAGAGACAATAATGTAAGCTCACAGGACATTTGAGGCAAATGTATAGGATATAAGGGTTTCCAAAAATGTTACAGATCAGCCTATTACTAGATGAAAATGTACATGATGTACTTGATGAGAAAAGGGCTGAAAATGAGTAGGCTAGAGGTATGCCAAAGTGGCTGGTGCATACATTGCTTGACAGTAAATTGGATGCACCTTTGTCTAAGTCGTACTCGTTTACGCTTTGGCCATGCATCTTATGCATTAGATAGTTATGCTTTGGCTGTGTCTAGCTTACATGATGTTGAGGAGCCTCTGTCTTTGATGAAGCATAGAATTCAGAAAATTGCATGGCTGCAATGCAATCAGAATATGATGCACTTATAGAAAATGACACATGGACTGTATGTGATTTGCCTCTTGGCAAAAAGGAGATCGGTACAAAGTGGGTTTACAAGTTGAAACATAAGCCGAATGGTGAGATCGATCGCCATAAGGCTCGACTTGTTGCAAAGGGTTATGCACAACAAAAAGACATAGATTATGAAGAGACTTTTGCTCACTTTGTCGTATGACTACTGTGCGTTTTCTATGTGCATTGGTAGCTCATTTTGGTTGGGATGTACATCAATCAGACATTGTTACTGCTTTCTTGAATGGTGACATAGTTGAGGAAGTTTATGTAATGTTGCCTCGCGGTTTTGTCAAGAAAGGACAAGAGGACAAAGTGTGTAGAAGTAAGAAGGCTTTGTATGGGTTGAAGCAATCTCCTCGCGCTTGGTATGAGAAAACTGACAATCTCCTTGCGCTTGGTATGAGAAAACTGACACTCATTTGGTCAAACAAGGCTTTCGTAACAGTCCAATAGAAAGCACATTGTGTTGGGGTGGTAAAGCCCAATGTGCCGCGCCTAAGTGTTGGGTGGCCGGAGACTACCGGTAACTAACACTGACCATTCATTCTACATAAAAGAATAAGGACTCATAACCCTAACACTATTGTGTTTAGAGTCCAACCAAACCTGTGTCTCCTCACTTCTCCATTGCTGCACACACACACGCTCTTGCACACACTCTTCAACTGGTATCAGAGCTCAGGGATTGGGAGCACCATTGGAACTCATTGGGGAGGCAAGCGGAGAAGCAACAAAAAACTGCAGCATGTTTTTGCATATCTATTTTGGCCTACCAAAACGTCTTCATTTAAGCAAATTCTCGTGTTTCATGACTAGTTTTTTGTCCTTTTCAACTTTGCAGAAGAAAGTTTTCTCAAAATCTTCACCAATTTTGAGACACGTCACTCAGACTGCCTGTAGGTCGTGAAGTAGAAGCTACAGATTGTTACAGATTTGTTTTGATATGTAAAAACAGCTTATTTCAAGTCCATTCCCGCAATCTCTAACCATTTTCACGTGGTCTACAACTTTGCAGAAGGAAGTTTCTGCAAATTTTGCACAGTTAGAGATATTCAGTTCAGACAGCAAGGTGGTCTACCCTCGTCGGTTCTTCTACATACAGGTTTTCGTTGCGGACTCTTTCTGCAATGTCTGTCACATGCATATTTGATGTAAGGTCTTGAGGGTCTGTTATATCAGACAAACCGCCGCAGCGGTTACAGAAAAGGGTTTCTGTGGTTGATGTAAAATCTTATGCGGTTTATGTATTGTGATAGAAATATGCAAAGCCTATTGTTGAGGGTCGTGGTAAGGTCTTATTGAGCTGGGGGATTCTCAAATGTGGAGATCCTTCCGGTGATACAAGTTTTGGAGCGAGCCTCCGACATCCCCATAGTTTCGACATTGACATAGAATGTATTTTTATGACGTTAGTACAATATTGGTGTGCATCTGCTGATGCGTCATTGTTGGCATTGCTCTCATCTTTATGCGTATGCCTTTGACAATGTTTAGTTGGTCAGAGACACTCTTCTAGAGTTGGAGACATTGACAGTCACAGTTCTTTGAGATTTTATCTTGCCGGTTTAGCCACTTTGATCAGCATTTCAATCATTGTACACATTTGTTTTGGGTTCATAAGTCAGTTTTGTAGGGGAGACTCTGCCAAAATATTTCAGGTTTTCTAGCATCTTCTTTAGTGGAGCGGATCTATCACTTTTGTTCCTTGTCGAGTGATGGCTTCATCATCGGAGAACTCTTTGTTCAACATTGAGAAGTTAGATGGCAGTAACTTCCCATTTTGCAAGGAACAAATTTACAATGTCTTAGTACAGAAGAAGCAGATCTGGCCGATAAAGATGAAGGGGATAAAGCCTGAGGATATGGATGAGTATGATTGGCAGGAGTTGGATGAGCTTGCCAGGTCCACCATCATGCTGACTTTGTCAAAGAATGTGTACTTCAATGTGAACATGGAAAAGACTAGTTATGAGATGTGGAAGAAGTTATGTGACCTGTATGAGAAGCAAAGTGCAACATCACAGGTTTATTGGCTAAAAAAGTTAGTTGATTTGAAGATGGATGAGGGCACACCCATGTGCAACCATCTCAATGAGTTCATCACAATTTTCAGCCAGCTTTCTGTGCAAGGGGTCAATTTTGACAATTCTGTCAAAGCAATGTTCTTGCTAGTTATGCTGCAAGAAAGTTGGGATACTTTTCGCACAACCATAAGTAACTCAGAACCTCCTGATGGTTTAACATGTGCTGATGCTGAGGGCAGTTTGCTTACTGAAGAGGTTAGCAGGAAGAATCTTGATACTTCTCGTGGTACTAGCAATGCTCTCGTTGTTCGTTGGTCGATCACAAGAAAAGGGCAAGCAGAATCAGAGAGGAAAATCTAGTAGCAAATCATGTGGCCGAAAAGACATTGAATGCTATCATTGTCACAAAAAGGGTCATATGAAGAAAGACTGTCGAAAGTGGAAACAAGAGAAAGGTAAAGATAAGAAGTCGGAAGAAGGCAAGATTAAGGAAAGAAGTATAAAGATTGAAGAGATCAACAGTGTTTTTGTTGAAGATTCTGATGGAGTTATTTATTCCACATCTGCCATGGATTCAACATTTTTGGTTGCCACTGATGACTATGCTTTACAGGATTGGGTTATTGACTCAGGTGCATCGTTTCATGTGACTCCTCATAGAGAGTGGTTCAGTACATATGATGCAGCCCATAAAGGTCGTGTTCGTCTTGGCAATGATTTTGCTTGCTACATAGTTGGTGTCGGCGATGTGCAATTGAAATTTCAGAATGGTTCTTCACTCATGCTCAAGAATGTGAGACATGTGCCGAAGATTACCAAAAGCTTGATTAGTACATGACAATTGGATGACGCAGGATATTACTGCACATTTGGTGATAGTTTGTGGAAGATCACCAAAGGTTTTTTAGTGGTAGCACATGGTTCAAAGTCTGGAACTTTGTACATGCTACATGTATCCAATGTTAAAAACCATGTAATTTGTGTAACCGAGCAGCCAAGTGTTTCTTTGTGGCATCGCCGGTTAGGACATATGTCTCAAATGGGAATGAAAATCTTATCTCGTTTTGGTTATGTGCCTGGCTTCAATTTCTTAGACTTTTCAATTTGTGAGCATTGTCTTTATGGTAAACAAACACAGTCACCACATAAAAAGGGAAGCACTCGAAAAAGTGAGCCATTAGAGTTAGTGCATAGTGATGTCTGTGGACCTATGCTTAACGTATCCATGGGAGGTTCATTGTACTTTGTTACATTCATTGATGACTTCTCAAGGAAAGTGTGGGTATATCCTCTCAGGAAGAAGGATGAAGTTCTTTCATAATTTCAGAATTTTGTGGCATTAGTGGAGAATCAGTCTAGCAAGAAAGTAAAGTGCTTGAGGTCAGACAATGGTGGTGAGTATGTCACTAAAGCCTTTCAGAATTTTTGTGATTCCGAAGGCATCAAAAGAGAGTTGACTGCTCCATGTAACCCTCCAAAAAATGGTGTTGCTGAGAGGATGAACCGTATCATATAAGAGAAGTTACGTAGCATGTTATCTAAAGTAGAGTTGCCTTATGGATTTTGGGAGTAGGCGTTAGCAACTGATGTCCATCTTATTAACCGATCTCCTAACAAGGCTTTAGATGAGAAGGTACCTGAAGAGCTTTGATATGGGAAGTCACCTTTTTACAAGCATCTTAGAGTCTTTGGCTATGAAGCGTATTGCCATGTTCCAAAGGAGTTTCGAAGCAAGTTGGCTCCTAAGTCAAAGAAATGCATATTTCTTGGCTATGGCAATCCTGGCATGATGGGATTTTGGTTATGGGATCCTGAAGCTAAAAAGATAGTTCGCAGCAATGACATTTACTTCAATGAAGAAAAGATGCATAAGAAGCCTATGCATACAGTGGAGGTCAGGAGAGCTATCTTCCAAGAAGATGGAATTGTCCCTCAATAGGACTGAAGTGCCTCATGTTCGACAACACGTGCAAAATCCTCTTGCAGTACAAGATGTTGCTGAGGGACAACTGGCTCAAGCAGTTATTAGAAGGTCTACAAGAGTTTCAAGGCCTCTTGATAGATTTACTCCCTCATTGGACTACATTATGTTGACAGATTACGGAGAGCCTTCCTGCTATAAGGAAGCCATGTCAATGGATGACAAGGCAAAGTGGGAGAAAGCTATGCAATTAGAAATGGACTCGTTGCATAAGAATCAAACTTGGAAGTTGGTTCGGTTGCCTGAAGGTAAAAAGGCATTACCATGAAGATGGGTGTACAAGAAAAAAATTACACCTCATGATAATAAACCCAAGTACAAGGCACGACTTGTTGCTAAAGGATTTAAGCAGCAGCAGGGTATTGACTTTGATGAGATCTTTTCTACAGTTGTCAAGATGACTACTCTGCGGTGTGTACTTGTGTTGGTTGCTAAAGACGACATGGAACTTGACCAGATGGATGTCAAGACGGTGTTCTTGCATGGTGATCTTCAAGAAGAAGTTTATATGAAACAGCTAGAAGGTTTTGTTGAGAAGGGAAATGAAGACTTGGTGTGTCATTTAGAAAAGACTCTTTATGGTCTAAAATAGTCATCGAGGGAGTGGTATCATAAATTCTACTTGTTCATGCTCTCTCAAGGCTACAAACGTAGCAATATGGACCATTGCCTCTATAGTAAGCGAGCTAACGATGGTAGTTTGCTAATTTTGGTCCTTTATGTGGATTATATGTTAATTGCCGGGATATGCAGGGATGAGATTTCAGCCTTGAAGTCAGAGTTACATGCAAACTTTGAAATAAAAGACATGGGTGAAGCAAGCCATATCCTTGGCATGCGCATGAAGCGAGACAGATGCAAGAAATTGGTCTATTTGTCTCAATCTAAGTATATTGCTAAAGTTCTCAAGCGTTTCAATGTGGAGAAGGGGAAGGCATTGAGTACTCCATTGCCTCCATATGTGAAACTTTCTAAAAATGATTGCCCTAAGTCTGAAGAGGAAAGGCTGAAATGAAAAAAGTGCCTTATTCATCTACAGTTGGGAGTTTGATGTATGCTATGATTGCTACACGTCCTGATATTGCTTTTGCAGTGGGAGTTGTTAGCAGATATATGTCAAATCCAGGCAAGAAAGATTGGGAGGCAGTGAAAGGGGTTATGCGATATTTGAATGGTACAAAAGACATGTGCATTTGCTTTGGAAGAAAGGAACCATGTGTAATTGGTTACACGGATGCAGATTATGCAGGAGACTTGGACAAGAGAAGGTCCACTTCAGGCTATGTTTTTGAATTCACTGGAGGTGCAGTTTCATGGCGATCTCGTTTCCAAGATTGTGTTACCTTGTCTACTACAGAGGCTGAATATGTTGCAGCTTCGGAAGCTTGCAAGTAAGCTATATGGCTTGGTTGGCTGCTGTTGGGAGACTTTGGAATCAATGTTGAGATGCCTGTGTTACATTGTGATAGCCAAAGTGCTATACAATTGGCAAAGAATCCAGTGTTTCATGCAAAGACAAAGCATGTGGATGTGAAGTGTCACTTCATTTGTGAGGTGCTTGAGGACAAGCAATTGCAGCTTGCCAAGATTCACACCACTGAAAACCCTGCTGATCTTCTAACAAAGGGCTTACCTTCAGAGCGGTTTGCACATTGTCGGGCACTCATGGGCATTGGGTAGATGATCATGGTCATTGTCTACCTGTATTGTATATATATATATATATATATATACACACACACATTGTCACCCCAGCTTAAAGGCACATTGTGCTTTAAGTGGGAGGTTGTTGGGGTGGTAAAGCCCAATGTGCCGCGCCTAAGTGTTGGGTGCCCGGAGACTACCGGGAACTAACACTGACCATTCATTCTACATAAAAGAATAAGGACTCATAACCCTAACACTATTGTGTTTGGACTCCACCCAAACCTATGTCTCCTCTCTTCTCCATTGCTGCACACACACACACGCTCTCGCACGCGCTCTTCACATTGTATGTGAAGCGTGAGGGTGATGTACTTCTCATTGTGGTTCTTTATGTAGATGATTTGCTTATCACTGGACCAAATGAGAGACATATTGTTGAATTTAAGGCTGATTTGAATGCTACTTTCAAGATGAAAGATTTGGGGCTGTTGCATCATTACTTGGGCATACAATTTAAGCAGTGTGATGGTGGTATTGCCTTGTGTCAGAAAAGTTACATGGAGACATTGCTATGTAAGTTTGGACTTGAGGATTGCAAACCTATTGCCACTCCCATGGAAACAGGTTTGAAATTGAGTCTTCATGATGCTGGTGATCCTCCAGATGTCACTCTTTACCAAACCGCTGTTGCATGCCTCATTTATGTATGCAACATGAGGCCGGATATTCAGTTTGCAGTCTCATAGATCGGCAAATTTATGCATAGCCCAGGGTCTAAGCATTGGTAGGATGTCAAGCGGATTTTAGGCTACCTTAGTGGAACTTTACATCTTGGCTTGTTTTATCCCAAGGGGGGATCATTGCCGCTAGACTTACATGCTTTTTGGACTCAGATTGGGCTGGTTGTTTTGACATGCAAGTGTCCACAAGTGGTTTTTGTTTCATGCTTGGCAGTTCATGTATATCATGGTTGAGCAAGAAGCAACCTACTGTGGCCACTTCTAGTTGTGAGGTTGAGTACAAGCCAGTCTTCACAGCTACGGTCGAGTGTGTATGGCTCAAACGCCTTATGGTTGATTTGGGTGTTGGACAGGACCCTGCCAACACTATCTACACTGACAGTCAGAGCGCATTGACACTTGTGAGGAACCCAGTTTTTCAATCTCGCACAAAGTACATTGAGGTGCATTACCACTCTGTCAGGGACAGGCTCTCAACAGGAGATATCAGCTTGGCTTATGTGCCAACACAGGACAACCTTGCAGATCTTTTCACAAAGGCATTGTCTTGTGAGAAGCTTGAAGCTTTCCGCAGAGCTTTGGGCTTACTCCCCTTTTGTGGACTGATCATGTCCTCAGAGCATGGAACTTCCCTTTACTCATGTGCCAGCTCTCGTTCACCGCATCACTCCAGGGGGATTTGTTACCATTTACATGCGCTAGTGATGTGTGTGAACACACTAGGACCGTCGGGGCCTTTTTTCCCCTCTTTAGGAGGTTTTCCCCCCCGTGCATTGTATATACGCCCATCACTCTAGGGCTATCTATCTTTCCATTGCACACTAAGTAACACACTCTCCATTGTGTGCCTTGAGCTTCCTTCGTCTTCTCCAAGTTGTGTGTGTTTCTCTGCAACCCTAATTCCAACAGTTAACAAACCAAATTTGGGCCAATTCTGAGCACATAGACATCATATGCATGATGTCTCAAGGCCAGATCTGACATTTCAATTGCAGTTTTGACCACACAGAGGGTTGGGAAATGTTGTGTTAAGCTTGCTTGCAAAATTTCATCTCATTTGGACACATACTTTTGCACTTAAAGAGGATTTTGCAGATACAAGAAGAGAAAGGTGAAAAAGTGGTGATTTTGAGCAATTTTGACATCCAAATTTGTTGTAATCACATATTCTTGTTGTTTGCATCAAGGAGTACCTTGGGTAGAAATCTAAGTGAATTCTAAGCCAGTACACATCATACACGTATGATGTCTCATAGGCCAGATTTGGGTCAAAACAGACATTTGAGTATACCTCAGTGTCCTAGAGCATAAAAGAAGTCCCTAGAAAAAATATCATTGACTTTGGAGCTCATTTGAGCTTGTAAAGGCCAAAAGATAGATTTGGATGGATTCATGCTTGTATTGATCATAACTTGCCATAACTTGAGCTTCCGATACTGGATTCAATAACTTTTTTCATCAAAACAAAGCTCTAGAGTAGCTCTACAACTTTATGTGTAAACCCTGAACAACAATCAAATACCCCTACTAGGTCATTCATTGTTGGTCAAAGCTCGAAAAAGCATCGTTTAAGGCCTCACAATGCATCCGCAAGTTAGGGGTGTCCAAAAGTGAGAATTTTAGAAAAAACGGTTGCGGTTTTGGACATAGGTTCGACTTTTCCCTAGCCAAAACACTTGAACACATTGGTCCAAGTCTTCTTCCATCAAGCTAGAGCAGTTAAGCCCAAAGATCATGTTCTCTTTAGAGTCAAACTCAGCTTATACAAACTTTGGAACCAAGCGGTAGAGGAGCATCCGCCCATAATGGATCTTCCAAACTTGCAATTGATAAAAACCAAGATTGTTGAAAGAGTTTGGATAAGAGTGGAGCATTATATAGATACATTGATGATAGAGAGGTCAATCTTTATAGGTGCACAGAGCCATACCCAAAAGAGCTGACAGATTACAAGCTCTTAAATATCTATACATACAAAATCAACTACCAATGGAAATGTATAGTTGTTGACAAGTATGGACGAGAATACAGAGCTATAGAAAGCACAAATCCATGGACTGGATTAGACACACGTGGAACTTTGGTCAATGAAGGACCACAGATACCTCCACCAAACACGAGGATTCCTACAAGAATTCCAAAGAGGGAGCCACCTGGATTCTTTCTAGGGCGATAACGAGAAATGACATGATCATAGAGATGGCAGATATGCCTCCTCAAGTGAATCTACCTAAAGTTGAACAGTCTCCAATAGAACGACTAATCCCTTCGAAGAAGAACAGGTGTGGTCAAAGAAACTGTAGTAGATCTAAGAGGATGTGCAATGGCCTGTGGTCTAGGAAGCCAAATTTGTCTATGTCCTCTATAGAATCCCTGTGCCTCTAGTGACTGCCTAGATGTGAGCCAACCATGTGATAGTCCATCATGTGTGTTGTGGCTCTCAATCCAAATTGGCATGTCGTCACTAGCTAAAGGTCTAACATGTGTCATCGTGCGAGGCACATAAACATGTCTAGTAGTCCTATCATAAGCTCTTGATGATGAGCTATAGGCCTGATATGTCCAAGGTGGCTCATGGGTGGGACTACTCCTCGTTGGAACATCCTCTAATGTAGGCTCTACCTCTCGGGGTATCTCAAGTACAATGGTAGAAGTCACTCTCGTCAAAGGGGTCCCTAGATCTGATGTATGACGTCTACACTCGGGGGGTGACAGTCATGGTCTCTAAATACCTCATCTATCCGTGTCTTGCATGGGGCGTCTATGTGCTCAATCATGAATGAATCTGGTGGTGGATTCTCATGAGTAGGTGTCTCTATGCAGGCATATGTCTCTATAGGTATCTCGGTCTCTAAAGGCTCTGTAATAATGTCAACACTCTCATGGTCATGTGCATCCGCTATCTCCTCATGTATAGGCTATGGTGGGACATCTACCTCTATGATAGGTGCAAGGGGATCATCAATAATGGCTATGCAATTTGGCACTCTATTAATCTCTAGTGGCTTAGTGCTCATGTCTAGTGTAGGAGTAATCTCACTAGGTTGTACATCCCTCGTAGAACAAGCATCAACCTCTCGAATTGGCAATGTAGGTGGCTCCATGGTAGGGCCCTCTAGTGTACTCGTCCTATCATCAATTTCAACATTCGTCCTCTGCATCGCAATCACTCTAGATCATAACTGATCAACTGTGCTCTATGGCAAAATCTGTCTAGGTGATGAAGCTCTAGGAGGTAACCTGGTACGGGATATTTGTATAGGAGGTGTATGTGAACTTTCGGTGGGTATTTGTCTAGTATCCTGGCCATGCCGTGGAGAATAGGGCAATCCAATCATCAAGTAGTAAATCTCACCCAATGGGTCCCTATAAACCTATCGCAAAGATCTCCAATAAGATATGCCATAATGCTCATGGCTGGCTCAATATACCATTTTGTCAGCTCATATCTGTACTACGCCCACTATCATCAACATAAGTCAATGTGTGCTCCAATCTATGTAACTGCACTATCCTAGGATGTACATGGGTATCTAAACAATCATCGAGATGTGCTCTATCAATAGCATCATATGGGTTGGTCGGCAGGGACATGCATGTGCGCTTGAGTTCATCGGTAAAGAACTCAGTCGTACCAAAATGTCTCCTCTGAACTCTAGCTATCTGCCGTATTGAAGGGTCTATGTCGTCTAAGAAGGTACCTTTGGTATAGGAATGTCCGTCATGGTCAAGAAACCAAGGCATGGCTCCTCTATGGCCTACAAAATGTAGCACAATCTCATCTCAGTCCTCAATACTCGGAGTGTCAACCCTAGGATTGGCTCGTGCTTGCATGGTGGCTCTAGGTGATCTAGCAATCATCGATAAATCTTGTGCATGTGAGCTGGAAAGCTCAATATCTGGTGTGCTCATGGCTGGCAATGTGGAAGGTGGTACCATGTCTACAACCTCTCTAGCATGTGTGCTAATAGTAGGAACATTCAAAATCTGAGGTGTAACTGTCTCTGTGGCTTGTAGCTCTGGTCGTGCACTAGTATGGCTCTGCATCCTACGCTCCATATCTGCTCTAGCCTCTGCTATGATCTTTGCTAAGGTCAGTCTCCTAGATGGTGGCGAGGATGGAAATCCTAGAGGTGATTGAACCTCAAGATCCATGACTGCCAAAGTCTAGCAGTCAAGGTCAAATCTGCTGTTGCTAGGGGGCAATAAACCAATGCACTAGGTGCAAGGCGTAATCTGGCAATGAATGGCTATCCAAATGGTAATTGGGATCTCTATGTGTAATCTGGCTCTAACATTGGTCACCGGTCAAAGTCGTAGCCAATGTAGGTCTAGTAACCAAATCGACCTCTAATCGCGCGTTAGTGTGCTAAGAATAGCCAAAAGCATCCAAATCAAGATCTTGCGTGTGAACAGGCTCTAACTAGCTAAATTTGATCAATATCGAGACCAAAACGAATCTCTATCGCAAGTCGAGGTCAAATATGCTCAATCCTGGGACTCTGCGGCGGTCAAATCGAGCCAAAATGCAATATTGCGGGTGAAACAGCTCGAAAGCATGTAATCTGGAAAATCGTAGACCCAAAATTAAAATCCTTATCAAACAAGGTTTGTATGTGTGATATGGCTCGAATATGCTAAAACGACTCAAATCGACAAAATTGAACAATTTCAGATGAAATCTGACTTTCGGGGCTCTAAATGCATCTATTTGTGCTTAAATGCGGGGGCGTGTGCGGATGTTTGATGCATGTGCAATGCAATGAAGGGAAACAAGACAGAGAAAAACAAAAACGAAAACAAAAAAATTTTGTTTTTTGAGTTTTTGATATATATATATATATATATATATATATTTGTCTTGTGTGTGCACGCGAGAGAGTAAACGTGTGTGTGTTTGTGCATGTGTGTGTGTATGTTTGTTTGTGATTGTGTTTTTGTTTCTTTGTGTGTTGACTTTCATGTTTTTTCTTCTTTTGTTAGTTTTGCTTTTGTTTTGTTTGTGTGTGTGTGTGTGTATGTGTGTGTGTGCGCGCAAGGGTTGGGTCACACGAGGTCAAGGAGTGGAGATTGGTTAGAGAGTGTGTGTAGAGTTTTTTTTGCTTTTGTTTTGTTTGTGTGTGTATGTGTGTATGTGCGCGCAAGGGTTGGGTCACACGAGGTCAAGGAGTGGAGACTGGTTAGAGAGTGTGTGCACAGGGGCAACAAGTGCGGGACAAGGTAAGTGCAAATGTGGATGTAGGCAAGGTTGAGCGGGGCCCGGTGGTCATGGAAGCGGGGTGGGTGAAAATATACACAGATGCAACAAAGTTAAAATATTTGGCCGAGAAGGTAAAATTACCCAAAAAATATCCGAAAAATGCTAAAAACAACCAGAAACTTAGCGAGAGTTCATCGTTTCAAATTTTTTGGTTTTGGATCGATTGTTCACATCATATTTTCACAATTTCATCAATTTTTGATAAAAATTGAACGATTTTAAGCACTAAATTACCACAAAAAATGCTAAAAATACCAAAAATTAACGAAATAATTACAAAAAATTAGCCGATTTTTCTTGAAAAATATGCAGTTCATTCTACTTGATTTCCAACAGTTGGAACATCAAGATACAATCCCAATCAATTTCCAATGCATTTGACAATCAAATCGATGTAAAATTGATCGTTTTTTGCCTCTTTTTTGTCCAATTTTGACCAAAAAAATAGCAAACTTAATGATACGATTAGGCAAATTTCTGCACATACCCTTGATTATTGTGCTTTGAAATTTGAACGCAATCAATTACACATCAATTTGCAACAAATTACTTTGTGTGTAAAAACTAGCAAAATTAAGCATAAATCCGGTAATTAGTGTGCACACACAATTTCTACCGCAATTTCGATGGCATAATGGCGCAATTTTAGCAATCAAAAAATATGAAGCATCATTATCATAACATCATCAAACAAGTCATTGCCTTTCACAATTCTAATTGGCACCAATTAAGCCACAATTAGCACTCAAATGTGTGCACTTTGTCTACACATGGACATACTAATTGTACTTAAATTTACACTAATCTTTTGTGTAATCAAAATTTAATCAAACCTGCAAATCAATTAATTGAGTGGGTTAGTGCACTCACACTTTCATGAGCAACGCGTTGATTTTCAACTCCAATTGATGCCTACACATATGTGTGTGTACTAGCAATTGCTTAACGGCATTTCACCTACAATCAATTGAGCACAAAATCTCATGTGTAGCATCATTTTCAATGAAATTAAACACATAAGAATAATAATCACAACTCTAATCAACGATTTAGCTATGTGTAGCACAAAAAGCACTTGTGATTAGAGAGTAATTAGAAAACCTAATTAGGAAAAAATTGCTAATTACACACTAAAAAATCATTCAATTTTAGTCAAAATTGTTACAATTTCATATCAAAAGAGTGATGATTCAAGCACTTGAATTAATAGTGGACTAGTCAAAAATTCGTGATCAATTAGTGAGAAATTGGGGTTTTCTACCTAAATCTACTCCTAAACACTCGATTATACTAAAAAATTCTCCTCTAGCTTAGGCTACCGTCCCAAAAACGGCATCAAATGTTAACTCCTCATAGCATAGCTCCTAAGAATCAACAAAATTATCAATCCAAGGATGGTAGCGACCCGGCTAGGGCATGGAAACATCACACATGGGTGATTGTGTGAGAGAAATGAGATAGAATTGAGTGGGGAAATCACATGAGATTATCTACATTAAGAATAAGAGAGAACTAATGAAGGAAATTAGTGTATGCACACATGCTAACCCTTATGCTAATCAAGGTTGCTAATCGTTGCATTCTCTATTAATCCTCATGGTCACATCCTAATCACAAGCTCACCCAAGCTCATGGAGTTATGATTAGAGCAATGCATGAACAAATCCTTAATCTACACACTAATCTAATCATGCACACACTACTAGAACCAAACATACAATAGGCAATCAAGAATTAGAGAGCAATTAGTTCTTAATCTACACCATCAAGACACTAATACACAACTTAATGAAAAGCAAGAGAAAGGCAAAAGGACTCATCTTCATTACATGCATACAATCGGTCCGTGAAGAGAGTACATGCGGCTCCATGCTTCCACCTCCATAGCCTCCTTCTTCTTCTTCTCTACTCTAGGTTTCTCTCAAAATGATATCTCCCCCTTTCACATGAGCTACTTTCACTTATCTACCTAGGGTTTTAAAAGTTATGGCCGGACACCCAAAGTACATGAAGTGAATAAACAGACACAACTTGGAACTCAATGTGAGCCCATGAATATATACATAGCAAATGGAAAAATAATGTCCAAGAGAAGGTGAAAATGGTTGTTGACGTTAGATGCATCCAATAGAGGGACTAGGAATTTTTTTGAGTGGGAGTTTCATGCGTATGGATTATGCATATGTTGGCATAAATTTTGTGCTATGAGTTTTTTTAAGAGCGTTTTACACCCCGTAGGGATTTGATTTATATGATTCTTTGCTTGTACACTTGTTGGTGCTCGTTTGAGCACATACATTGCATTTTGCAATGATTTCATGACATATGTATGTTGTGTTTTAGATACTATGATTGTACGCCCTTGTGGAGCCGATTTTGGCTTATTTTGGCAGTCAAGACCGTTTTTGAGACTCGGTTTGGAAGAGCCCTTTCTGAGACTGTGGCAAGTCGTGTCTGCATAGTCTTTTGAAGCCAAGCATTGGGGCCCAGGTTATCCAATGTGAGGTGGATTAGGTTGTTGGATATCCCTTTTTGTGGCCTTGCCACAGGATATGTATAGAAGGGTATAGGTGATTTGGTGCTAAGTTGGAAGTCTTTTGACAGATCTTTTGAGTACTATATGCCAGTTGATGCCCTGCCATCACTATTTTACAGTTTCTGCATTGTTTTTATCAAGTTTCTCTTTGAGGTGTTGATATCTGTAAAGAGGAAACTTTACTAGAATTTCCACAAAAAAATTGCCATAAATTCCTAGTCTCGCTCTCTTGCACTTGCTCTTGTCAATCATGGTTGGATCTTTTGAGAAAGAAGAATACTATACCAAGAATTTTCATGACACCTTCACAATATGGAAGCAACATATGCTTGATGTTTTGGTCAATAAAGGCCTTGCAACACCATTGAAAGAGCGTAAAGAGGGTGTTTAAAGATAAGTGGGAAGAGCTTGATGCTTGTGCTCTGGGAACCAATTGCCTGCATCTTAGTGAGTCTATTTTCTTACAATTATGGAGAAGACTACTGCAAAGGAATTATGGGAGTCATTATTGTTTTACACCTTACATCTAAGGGAATCGATTTCAATGACGGAATGAAAGCTTTTTTCTTGCTATGTTCGTTGCTTTTATGATGGGACACATTTAACACTACCATTTATAACTATGATCCTAATGGAAGCTTGTTTCAGTGATGCTACTAGTGCTTTTCTCACAAAAGAGATTAGATATTAGTCTCTTGATGCTAGTGTGCATGGTGATGCATACATGGCTGGTGATGGTCTTCACAGGCAAAAAGGTCATAGTTGTAGTCACAATTGGTCACAAGATCACAATAATGCTTATAAAAAGAGTCATGGATGTGACATGCACAATGTGGAATGCTATCATTGCCACAAGAAGGGCCATTTGAAGAAAGATTGTCCCATTTTGAAATGTGAAGAGGTAAAGCCTTCGTCAAGTCTGAACCTCCAAAGAGCAGTGTGAAAATTGAAAAGCTCAATGTAGTTGAATCTCCACCCATGCCTAAGGTTGTTCCTGATGTACCACAACCATCAGATGTCTTGATATATACTATTGATTTGAGTCCAAATGCATTATTGGCTCTTGATGAGTGTGATGTACAAAACTGGATCATTGACTCATGTGCTAGTTTCCATGTTACTTCCGATAGGGAATGGTTCTCCAATTATGCTTCTATGTATGATTTGGTCAATTTATGCTTTGAGGTGTTAGACATATGCCAAAGTTGACAAAGAGCTTAGTGTCAACATGTTAGCTCGATGATTTGGGCTAGACTATTGTTTTTGACAGTGGCTCTTGGATGATTTGCAAGGGAAATTTGATAATTTTGAAAGGAAAAAAGTCTGGCTCATTGTACTCTTTGTATGCCTCTACCGTGAAAGAGAATTCCGTCTATGTCGCCAAGCTGTCTTCTACTGAGTTGTGGCATAGCCGGCTTGGACATATGAGTCAGAACGAATGAAACAAATTTAACATTTTGGCTACTTACCGTCTTAAAATATTATAATTTTGGTTTGTTGAGCATTGTATTTATAGCAAATAGACTAGGTTTACCCCTTTGCCATTAAATCAAGGGTTAGGGAATCCTCTAGACTGGTACATAATGATTTTAGTTTGTGTAAGCATTGTATTTATGGAAAATAGACTAGGGCTACCACTACCATTAAATTAAGAGTTAGAAAATCCTCTAGACTTAGTACATATTGATCTATGTGGGCCTATGCTGCATACATCTCCAGGGGGGAATTACATTTCCTAACATTCATGGATGACTCTACTTGAAAGTGCAGGTCTACCTCTTGAGGAAGAAAGACAAAATTTTTACTACGTTTAAAAAAATTCCTTGCATGGTAGAGAACCAATCATGCAAGAAGCTGAAGGCTTTGCACACGAAAAATGAGGGAGTGTACTTCTCCACTGAGTTCAAGGCCTTTTGTTTGCAAGAGAGGGGTTAGAGAGAAATTTACTACATCATACACACTTGCTCAGAATGGAATTGCTGTGTATGAATAGGACAATTCAAGAGAGAGTCATAGCCGTGTTGTCTATGAAAAACTTACCTCCAGAGTTCTTGGGCAAGGCTGTCTTGATAGCAGTGTATATCATAAATTATTTTCCTAATCTGTTATTGAACTATAAGATTTTGTAAGAGATGTGGACTAGCAAGAAGCTAGTTCACATCAGAGTTTTTGGGCAAGGCTTTCATGATAGCAATGTATATCATAAATCACTCACCTAGTTTGTCATTGAGCTATAAGATTCTGTAGGATATTTGGACTAGCAAGAACTATGATAGATTATGTGTATCTGGGTGTGAGGCATTCTCATATGTCCCTAAAGATCTATGCCAAAAGCTAGATCCAAAATCACACAAATGCATCTTCATTGGATATAGTGCAGATGTAGAGATGGTCTATCATCTTTGGCACCCAAAATCTATAAAGGTCATTCGTAGCTCACATGTTATCTTCAATGATTCAAAGATGCACAAAAAACCTACCAAAGAGGTTGGGTATCGCAAGGTCAAATTCAAGGACATAGCCTCAAGTGAAATTAAACAAACAACTTGGTTTACTAGTGACGTTCCTACCTCTAGTAGTTCTCTAGAGAGAGGAGAGTTCAACCATTAGGTGTTGGCAAACTGTCTTGATTAGATGGAGTAGCCTAGCGAGAACTCAAACCAGAATAAATATGTCAACTGGAGGATGTACCTAACCCAATTAGTGCATGGAAACATTGAATACAATGCCCCAATGGCAATGCACCGAGGAGAAAGGTGTCACTCTCAAGCCAAGAAGCAACTAAAAGGGAAAATGCGTAAGTCTCCCATGTGGTCTAACTAGCACTCAAATGGTCGTAGAGGTTTCAAATGAAATCAGAATGACATGAAACTGGGGATTAGTGTCTCTAGGCTATAGGCAATATGTTTCCAACAACAAACTTGCAAAAGTCACTGTCGGGTAGGTGAGCAACTGTAATTGTTGCCACCTCTTACCTTCACCAAAAATGTGGAATGAGGGGTTGTTTGGCTCCTCCTAAGGCCTACTTACCTCTATCCATGCTTAGTTTCACTTAAAACACCATTAAAAACTCAAAACAAGCAAATAAACACAGTAGAGACCTAGAGCTAAAACCGCTCATTGCGTCACGCATGCGTACGCATGTACACACACACACACACACACACACACACACACACACACACACACACACACACACACACACACACACACACACACACACACACACACACACACACACACACACACACACACACACACACACACACACACACACACACACACACACACACACACAAAGATAGCACATTGAGCATGTACACAATGCCAAGAGTATGAGGAAGCGATGCTTACCCATACAAAGAGTAGTGAGCACGGAGTGTAGGTGTACTCTTCACTATGTGAGCTCCAAATTAACAGATCCTCTAATAATTACAAATTGCTTCTTATATAACCAAGGTTAAAATTGGGTATTTGGCTAGAAATGGATAAATCCTTCAAAAATCCCTTCATTAAGTACAAAATTGTTTGGAAATAATCAAACTCTTTCGGGTTTAGGATTTACAACACCGGTTTAGGCAAAAAATAAATGATTAAGAGGGAGAAGTTTTGTAGGCCAGTCCAAATTGGTGTGATTGAGCTCTTTGCTTCAACACCCCCCCCTCATAGCTTCTTGTCATCCCTGACAAGACTTCATTATTTGAGCAGGGGCTTTCTTTGTTTTTGTTTGTCAATGTATTGCTGGAATGCTAGCATCATTTGCTATACTTGATCTTCCTCCCATGGCTTGTATATTCTTGTCAAAGGGTTTTCCCTTTCATGGAGGGTGTGGGCCAAAAATTTGAGCCAAAGATCCTTGCAGATTAGCATGAATATAGTGGAATCCATCTTGAATTAGCCCATGTAGAAAGACTCCTTGAAGGTTTGCATGTAGTGGCTGTTGGGTGCAGCGGCTATGGAGGCTGTTGGCGAGGAGCCATGGCGTGCATCAGAGAGTGAAAGAGAGAGAGAGAGAGAGAGATTGACAGCTTGAAAAGAGAAACACAAAATTACACGCTATAATGATCACTACTTTTGTGAAGCCTTACATATATAGGAGGCTTGAGGTAGCCATGCAAAAAACCACTCGACTTCTAATTGAACTTTCCCTTGCATTCTATAAACCGTGTTTCCACGAGATTGCAAAACCTAAGAATCCCCCCTCAAGGCCGAACTAGACAAGCAACTCATGATACTTCGAGTTTTTGGTGTACTCGTCAACCGTAAGTTTTAGGTTCTCTCACAACCAAGGATTTCTGGTGTACCCATAACCTGGTGCTAGGTCAGTAACCCCCCCTTGAACAGATAGGGTGTAGGCCAAATATTTAGCTACCAAAAATGGAGTTTTTGGTTCATTTCCAAACCTTGGGTTTAAGGTGTACCCAGTAACCTCATGAGAAGTGGTAATAAAATATGACTTGAGAACAAAAACTGATAATGTGGGAGGTCTTACCACTCATGTGTGGCAGTGTCTAGAGCCCGTACAATTTATTTTGACTAAAAACATGAAAAAAGTTTAACTAAAGAACATCATTATCAACATAATATATTGCAGGCTCGGTGTCTCCTTCAATCATATGAATTTGATTTTTATCCTTTTGAAAGCATTTGTTTGACGGATGATTTGTTTTACCATAGTGAACACAAGGATTCTTCTTGAAATAGTCTTTTGTCTGATGATTGTTGCACCCACAAATGGCACAAGATCTGGTTCCACTAAATGGTCGTGATGAAGCTGAGGTAGCAGCACAATTAGTGATTGCATAGGCACTGGAAGTATCAAAATAATTGATGGGGGATACTACATTGGAGACTGTATATGCACTAGGAAAAATAGTAGAACTGGTATTGGTACCCTTTGTTCTTCTTCCTGCAATGAATTGATGATACCATCCAAGGAGGGCAGCGGATCTTTCTCCTTTAAAATAGTAACAATTTGATGAATATGTTAGGCAAACTTTTTAACAAAACGGCTATGAGATCTTCTTCTGGTAGTGGGGCTTCGACATAAACAAGTTGAGTTTTAATACTCTTCAGTCTATTAGCTAAGGCTACAATGTTTTTCATCTTCACACAAAAAGCTTTGGCACCAAAAAGCTTCTCTACTTAGCTTTGGCACCAAAAATCTTCTCTAACTCTATCCAAGCAGCACTTGAAGAATCAACATCATCCATATAACGAATAAAGTCGTCTCCTAAGGAAGTTAAATGATACCAAACTTGTTCGTCTTTCCTCTGTTGCTCCGTAGATAATGCCCTAGTAGCTGCAGTGGATGTACCTGATTCGTCGGGGCTGATAGTGGCTTGACAACGTTCCACAAATTTTTCTGCATCAAATAACCCTTTACTTTAATTTGCCAAGTGTGGAACCCGGATCCATTAAATTTATGGATCTTTGATGCCAAGTTGAAGCCTTTCAGACACTTGATAGACAATTTCCGTTGTTGCTGGCTTAACTTTTGATTGCCTTCGTCGTTATCTGTCGTTGCATGCATGTATTAAGCTACTACAAAAAAAACTGTTGAAATCACCACCGTTGACTGCGTTTGAACCGCACCTTCAAATATTTATGAGCCAATGTATTTAGACTTTGTCGAGTGGGAATACACGCTTGTGTAAAGACTCTAGGACCAAATTGGGTGGGTCACTGCAATGTGAAATAAGCAAAAAAAAATAAATCAACCTCTGTATTGCAGAGATGGCGGAAACAACAACGAGGAAATTTGTTGGGCTCGCAATAGACTGTATTTGCTGAGTTTGCAGGCGCTTATGAGTCGAAGTCTCACTAGCAGGCCAAGGCGATTCAATTGAGGGAAGTTCAGGTTGATTTGTTGCAAGTGAAAACGCCTTCTTTCTCCTCTTCTAGCAACGGTTCTCATGCTGTTGAGTTGAGCCAAGCTCCTCCTTGCTTGACGGCCATCCTAGGCTCTGATACCAAGTGTTGGATGCAGCGGCTATGGAGGATGTTGGCAAGGAGCAATGGTGCACGCATCAGAGAGAGAAAGAGAGAGAGAGATTGACAGCTTGAAAAAAGAAACACATAATTACATGCTATGATGATCACTACTTTTGTGAAGCCTTACATATATAGGAGGCTTGAGGTAGCCATGCAAAAAAACACTCGACTTCTAACTGAACTTTCCCCTGCATGCTATAAACCGTGTTTCCACGGGCTTGCAAAAACCTAATAGTGGCTTGGGACGAACATAATTTTTGAGAATAT
This sequence comes from Adiantum capillus-veneris, assembly GCF_014529385.1. Classification (NCBI taxonomy): domain Eukaryota; kingdom Viridiplantae; phylum Streptophyta; class Polypodiopsida; order Polypodiales; family Pteridaceae; genus Adiantum; species Adiantum capillus-veneris. The sequence goes on from NC_140948.1 coordinate 150,924,508, forward strand.
GCCATAGATTACCTTCATCTTGGGGGTATCATTCTTGTTGAATATAAGTCCTTTGTATCCCTCCAAGAATGAAGTTCATTTTACTTTGGTGGCCTCTATATTTCTAAATGTGTTGATGCATGCGGAGAGCATGTAGCAAATCTTCAACATCATCTTGCCTGCTATATCTGACTTCCCTTGTACTAGGCTAATGAAATGCTTGATGGACTTCCTCATGTAAGTGAGTGAAGGTGCCTCTCTTGGTTTGGGGAAAATCGGGTAGTTTAGCCATGTAGGGTGAGAAACAAGTAGTTGCTCAAAGTCAGTCCACTTTCTTCTCGTCTGATTAGGTAGTATGTCGGGTCAATTTGAAGGTGGGTTGGAGAAAAAGAGCTTACTATTATTGCCTGCTTGTTTTCCGCCATGAATTGAACTTTCCATGTTGGCCGGACCTCCTTAATCTATTTTGTGGTCCATTCCAAAAGGTCAGCATCTTTGTAACTCCCCTCAACATCTGGTAGAAGTGTTGGTTGTAGCTCCCTCTTCTTTTCTATTGTTAGCCATTTGAGTAGTGGATATAGCAGTTCTTACTCAGGAACCTTCTCTCGTAGCTAATCTAGAGTTAATGTATTTTAGTAAATCTGAATTTAATAAATGATGCTCATAGCGGAGGTTCCTAGCCACAACTTCCCTAGTCACTTCCCACTGATAGATGTGAGTACTCTTGAGGTAATTTATGGGACTTAGTTAAAGTACCCACATCTACCAGGACTTCAAACTAATTGTACTCCTGCTCTATATCTCCTTCTATTCGGTTCTCAAAGTCAGGTCCTATTTCCAAGGGTCCTTTCTCTCTGGGAGGGAGGTTCTGGGATTGCTTGATCGTTGATAGCTGCTTTCTTAAATCCTCCACTTCCTTCATACGCATCTCAATGCTTTCATCGTTTGCTGTTCGATCTTCTGTCATGGCCTTGCCCTTAGTGTGTAGATCCTCTTCCAATGTAATCATTGTAGTTTGAGAAACTTCTAGTGCCTATTGCAAATCTGCGTTCTACTTCTTATAGATGTTAGTATGCTTAGAGCTACTTGTCGGGATGATCAAAGGATCTTCTGTAAATGCCTCTAGCTATCTGTTTAGTTCATCCGTCCGACCTTTAAGCACATCTGTTGATATCCTTTTCTTCTGAGCTAGTGCTGCTGACTCTTTAACACTCTACTGGGTGTGTTGATCTTGCTTTTCTTTCTAGTCCAAGGCAAGCTTATTGCTCTAAGCTATACCTTCCTATACTTGCTTGGCCATTACTTCCTTTTCATATAACTCTTTGTACTTTGCCAGATCTCCATTGACATGTTCTATTTGTGCATCTCTTCTTTGTAGATCTTCTACCAAAAGTGTGTTGGTCTCGACTAACTATTTGTTTTTATTTCTTGTTTTGTCCATCTCTTGTAGTATGCTGACCACTGCTAGGCTAAGATTGGCATTGTTCTCTTCTTCTCTTTTGTATTTGAGAGTTATTTGCATGATTTTCTTGTTTAGATCTTCAACCAGCTTAGAGATCAATGCTGCCTTGGCCATACTAGACATTGATTCTTGAACGATTGGTCCTTGAGCAACATCTTGTGGGTGCTTTATATATTAGCTTGACTAGCATGCTCTGATTGAAGGCTTGTATCAATGGTGAGGGGCTCCATCCAAATCAGATTTCTAGGCACCGGGCTTGGTATCTTTGATTCTTCTTGTTGTTTCCCTTACCTTGCCTGCTCCTCTTGCTGATAGATTTGGTCCATCATTTCTATAACATTATCTTCTTGGGTTTTATCAAAGGATTTGTGCACTCCTTGCCGCACTGTTGAAGCAAGGGCCTTGCCTAACACTGTGTGCGAGCCATAGACGGCTCCAAGCACACAACTAGCTTAACTAGTAAGCTCAAAAGAGGGCAATGGTGTGTCACTCACCGCTCTATACTCCTGCCGTGGAGGATTCCTCACCGCGAAGAAGAAGGAGACGTCGCTACGTCGCGCTCAACCGCTTCACCGCCGTCGTGCCGCCGCAATGCTCGATCGCACTCTGTCTCTCTCTCTCTCTCTCTCTCTCTCACACACACACACACACACATACACACACACACAAGGAGGTGAAGAAGAAGAAGATGGAGATGGAGATGGAGCAAGAGCACTCTTCTATTGCACAAATGAGAGAATGAGTGAATTTTAGGTTTAGTTGGCTTTTATATGAGCTCACCCCATTCACACTTGGGCGCCCATGCTTAGCCAACTAATCCCTTGAATGTCCCGGTTAGAGTGCGCCTCTCATCGGCGATCACTCTTACCCTTTTCCTATTGGTCCGACAAGCCCAGTACCTGACTCTACCAAATACATAATACACGTCCGTCGTAGGTGATGGGGTGTCCGTGAGCCTTGAGGGTTAACATGCCCCCCTTCTTGATGTAGATTCCGTCCTTGGAAGCTATTGAGTTGAAGCTCGTTCGTCGAGGTGGAAGAGCATTTGAGATGAATGTCCTTAGCCTTCTTGAGTCACTGCAAAATCAAACAACATTGGCACTGTAATTGCATTCTCATAAGTGAGTAAAAAGCATATGCAGTTTTAGGTAGACAAATTGATTGGTAAAAGAATTTCAAACAATTTGTCAGCAATGAACATTAAATTGAAATGTCATCAAATGCATAAACAGATGTAAAGGTAAAAAATTAAACAAGTCTGGGGTCGCTAATTTGACGGTCGAAAGGCACTAGAGATCGAATATTAATACCATGGGTAAGCTTCTTAATTTTTTGTGGTCAATTAAGTTGTTTAATCGCGAGAGCTAAGTATTCATGTTCGAGGGCTGACTAGAGGCTATATCTAGAAGACCTTGTAGTTAAGCTACCATAAAAGGAATTTCTCATGAAATCATCGCCTGATTGATTACTTTTTCTTTGACCCCCCAAAGTCTTTTCACAGTGATTCAATTTGATGTGTGTGCTTATTTTGTATGCCTTGGGTTTTTTGCTTTTCAAAGAAAAGCGCCCACACTGAGAACCTCTAGGGCTCTAGTACTATAGGCAATACATGTGAGTGCAGTACCAAATAAAGCTGAGATTTCTCTTCCAGCTTAATATTTTACAGTGTGGCACTTTGATTTTTTGTTTGTTCATTTTCAGCATTTTAATTTTGTAACTTTGGGGGGTCATATAACACTGATACACCTCCCCAGGCTCATCACACTAGTAAACTCCCTTTATAATACTTAAGCTAAAGGTCAATAGGTTCAAGCCCACTAGAAAGCCCTAGTACATTTCACACAATGCTACCTAAATCGGATTAAGAACCTAAGTAACCATTGATTATTAGGAAGGCATTCCCCATGGTATTAAGAGAAGATCTCTAACACCTAATTTGGTCAAACTAACTTAGTCGGACTGCTTGATTTTTAAACCTCGACAAGTGATTATGACAAAAGATTACATTGAATATTAGGCTACCAATCACAATTAAAGCAGACAATCATAGATGCAAAAAAGATAAGGGGCAATGCTAATGGACAAGAAACACCTGTTTGTATCGATGGTCGCGCTTGATTTGAAGAGTGAGTCGAGATAAAGATTCCATGAAGGTCCAAATCCTATCAATAGCAACACGCTCCTGTACACACTAGGAAACAAAAGGAATACCTCCAAGAGGCACATTAGTGGGAAAAGGTACCAACACTTATTGAACACAACAAAAAACATAAGGAACCCTAAATTAATTATTTGCACTCCCCTAGAGAGTCAAGGGAATAGGATATTGTAGAGGTTGGGGGGAAACCCTAAGGCTAAACCCCTATCCTCGTCGTCAAGATAAACAAAGTCATCATCCATGAGACCATATGTGCCATCCGTGTAGTCCTGTAAATTTTCTTCTTCATCATAGGTGCCCATGTTTACTAAGAAGGTCACTAGACGCCTATATTCATCTTGGTCAAAAGGGTAGGCTTGTGCAATGGGAGAAACGCTCTCTACTAAGTATGGATCAAACGTGGTCAAGAGACGTACCAGCCATTCTAACTCCTCAAAATTCCTCTTACATGCTAGCGTACCTATCAAATCCCATTCACATGCAAGCACTGGAAAGACCATGTGAAATATTTGTGAAAGGTAACGAGGGTACCTCTCACCCAAGACAGGAGTGGATGACTCTAGCGTACTAGCCATATCTGTACACGCAAATAGATGATGGTTAGAGTGCAAATATTACAAGGGTCGTGTTCTTGTGCATAATTTGGTTTTATGATTTTGTGTTATGGCTCTTGCTCTTTTACTTTTTTATCTTGTTTTTGTGAGTATAAGGCTTTATATATACATTCCCTAAGATTGGAGATTAAGGGGTCAGGGGGAAAGGTTGAGAGGGAAGCAAGTGAATAATGGATGTCCACAAACACTCCCCCCTTCCTTGGGTAGATCATACTGTTTGAAATGATGTCGTCACCCTTTGAAACCAATTGTTCCAGTTGGTAATAGGTGAGGATTTTTGCAGTAGTTTTCTATTACCCTAGGTGCCTCGTCAAGTTGCAAGGGTGGTAAGGTACTCTCCCAGGATCGAACTTGAAGTGGTTCATCAGGTGATTCTTGAACATTGGGAGGTGTGGATTCTTTTGTAGCTTCATGGAGGTCCACTACTATAGATGGAGGCTGTGTAGAAGCTTTTACCTCTATGGATGTATTACATGAGGAGCTAGAAGCTTCAGGGAACTCCCCCCTTCTTGAGCTAGCTGGAATAAATTGGTTTTGCCTTGGAGCCCAAACTAGCTCTGGACTAGGTGTGTAGCATTCTGTGATCTTTCCCTTCCCACGGTCTGCCATTGGCTTTAGCGTTACACTGTTTGACTCATATGGGTTTGTTGTCGATAGGGAAGGACACATTTTACATTTAGGTATCCAAATTTTCTCATTTCCATCATAGTAGCCTTGGGCTTCTAATAGTCATTTTGGAATCCATCGTGATTTGGTCTTGAATCTCCTAGAGCGCGCTCTTGGTTCTCCAGGGAAATTTTTTCTTGAAATGGATGGGAGGGTTGAGGTAGTTGGAAGTAAGGCCTTGGGGACCCATTGATATTTACTCTTAGGTTGTGCAGGTTGAGTACTTGCAATATTACTGCTTGCTGCAACTACAAGTGTTGAAGTGCTAGGTTCATGGGTAGCCGGCAAAGACGAGTTAACCACCTTGGCTTGTGAATGTTGGCTATCCTTCAAGTTTTCTAGAGTTTTCAACGTAGGTGACTTTGCTTGAATGATAGGGGTAAGAGTCGGTGGTCGCGTCGTGACACTACCGGTATCCCAATCAATAGTGCATTTGGTTGCCAACATCCACGTGCGTCCCAGGTTTACGTTGCCTTCCATAGCTCTCGCAGGCATGACTAGAAACCTATGCACTATGCTTCCATTGTCATCAACAATAGGGGTCTGAAGGACTCCAAGAATAGCAGTTTTCTTTTTATTAATGCCCTTGACTTGCATCATACTCGGGGATAGGGTCGGTTTCCCTAATTGACACCAAACTCCATAGGATAACAAATTGTGTTTAGCTCCCGTATCTAATAAGGCATTGTATAGTACTTTTCCATAGGGGCTATTTAGCTCAATTGGGTATCGTAGGGGTGGCTCAGATTCTAATGAGTCGTCATCTGTCTCCTCGAAAAATGCTTGCGTGATTCCCAAATTAGCCTCTCGTTGGCATCTAAGATGTTGTTGTCGTTCTCGAGCCTCAACTCTTGCTTGGATTTTTTAAAGCTCTGCTTGTTCCTTGGTAGCCTTCTTTTGATGGATGGCTTGCAACTCTTCCTGGCTTAGAGGATCATAATATCTTTTGAATTTACTCCCATTAAGGAATCCAATGGTTTTAACTCCATCTAGAGTCTCCACACGAATGGTACCTTGCGGGGTAATTTCACACACTCGATATGGTCCCTTACCAACGTATTTCAATTTCTTCTTTTCATTACGTACCCCGTACATAAGAACTTTATCACCAACCTTGATGTCTTTATCCTTTAAATGGCTATCAAACCACTTCTTTCTCCTATCCTTTTCCACTAAAGCATTTCGCACAGCTAATTGCCTTTCTTCATCTAGCCTTTCCAGGATATATAATCGCTCCACTAAGGGGTTACCATCCCAACCTTCTTGAGAAGCTACTCGAAGACTAGGAATGACAAACTCCCATGGCATAACTGCTTCTTGGCCATACACCATTTTAAACGGTGTGAAATTAATAACAACTTTATACGCAGTACGATAAGCCCATAAAGCTGATGTAAGCTTTAGGTCCCAATCAGTGCGATGAGCCTCAACTGTCTTTGTCAAAATGGAGATGAGAGTTTTGTTGGTACTCTCAGCTTGGCTATTTGTTTGGGGATAATAGGGTGTAGACTTGTGGTGGGATATCATGAAGTTTGATGTGAGTTCTTTTATTACTTCATTTATAAAATGAGTTCCATTGTCACTCACAAGTTCAAAGGGGCATCCAAAACGTGTGATAATGTTCTCAAAGAGGAACTTAGCTGTTGTTTTTGCATCCGCCTTTCGTGTTGCTTTTGCTTCAGCCCATTTGGTTACATAGTCGGTAGCCACAATGATATATCGTGATTGCGTGTTACGTGCAGCCGGACTAATCGGTCCTACAAAGTCTAAGCCCCACTTTTCAAATGGTTGGGTTACCTTGATGGGATGTAGAGGCATCCTATCCCTTCTTTGTGGCTTGTTGAAGCGTTGGCATTCATCACATCCCTTTGAAAAAAGTGATGCATCCTTAAACAGAGTGGGCCACCAATAGCCTGACCGTAAGATCTTTCGGGCAGTCAAATTTCTTGAAAAGTGACCACCAGCTACGCCCATGTGTGCCTCTTGTAGAATATATAAATACTCATCCTCGCGGGCACAGCGTTTAAGAACATCATCTTTTCCTCTCTTATAGAGAGTTCCAGCCAGTAAGCAATAGGATTCGCATTCCTTGATTAATTTTCGAGCTATATCTTTTCGCAGTTCTTTGGGTGGAAAACCATTAACTAAGAAGTTAACAATCTTTTCACTCCATTCAGGCATTGTCTCAACAATGAACAAAGGAGTATCAGGCAATTCATCATCAACCCCCGTAGGAGCTTCGCCATTAGGGATACGAGATAAATGATCCGCCATGACATGTTTTCTCCCAGGCCTCACAACAACGGTGAAGTCAAACTCAAGAAGAATTAACAACCATCGTGTAATTCGACCTGTGGAACACGGCTTGTTTACCAAATATAGCAATGCTTGATGATCAACATAAAACACAACTTGGTAGCAAGAAGGTAATAGCGAAATTTCTTTACTGTGTAAATCATAGCTAGACCTTCGCGCTCTGTAGTAGTGTAGTTCATCTCGGCATCATTTAATTGGCGACTTGCAAAGCTAATAGGGTAGTCCAATTTATGTTCTCCTGGTTGAGTTAGAACACACCCAATAGCAAAATTTGATATATCAATATGCACATAAAAAGGTACATTCCAATCAAGTGCTCGCAGGATTGGAGCACTTGTTAGGGCCTTCTTTAATAACTCATAAGATTGATGACATTCTTCCGTCCAGTGAAACTCGATAAGAAGCTTGTACAATGGACGCGCAATCTCGGCAAAGTTTAAAATAAATCTTCGATAATAACCAACATGGCCCATAAATCTTTGAACTCCTTTATAGTTCGTAGGTGGTGGCAAATCGGCAATGGCTTTAATATTACTCTCATCTGTGGATATCCCGTTCTTGGACACTATATGCCCTAGAATGACTCCATGCTTAACCCAAAATTGGCATTTGAAAGGGTTCAATGAGATGCGATAAAATCTGCACCTTTCAAATATTTTTCGTAGATATAACAAATGCTTCTCCCAAGAAGAATAAACACAAAGGTCGTCTAGGAAAGCTTCACAAAACTCCCTTAGAAATTCTTTAAACGTAGTGTTTATTAATCGTTGGAATGTAGCAGGGGAATTTGTTAAGCCAAAAGCCATAACACGAAATGCAAACACTCCAAACTCTGTGATAAAAGCAGTTTTAGCTTGGTCCTCTAATGCAATTGTGATTTGATTGTAACCAGAGTACCCATCTAAAAAGCTATAAGCTTCCTTGCCCGCAACTCTTTCAAGCACATGTTCTGAATATGGCAAGGGATAATGATCTCTCCTAGTAGCTGCATTAACTTTCTTGAGGTCCACGCACACTCTTAGTTTCCCATTCTTTTTTGGCACAATGACTATTGGAGAAACCCATTCTGAGTGCTCAATAGGGTATACGAATCCACATTGGATAAGTTTTTCAATCTCCTCTTGTACAATTTTGGCGTACTTAGGATTCATTGGATAGGATTGTTGCTGGACGGGTTTAGCAGTGTTGATCATGGGAATTGTATGTTGCACCACAGAAGGTGGAACGCCCTTCATGTCATGATATGTACAAGCAAAGATATCCTTGTATTCCTTGAGGAGCTCCTTAAGTACAGCCTCTTCAGTTTCGGTAAGGTCTTGAGCAATGAAGACTGGTTTAGACTCCTCACCTGGTTCTGCTAATTCTATCTCTTTAACTACCGCTGGACCATCATAGACTCCACTGCTTTCATTGGTAGGTATTCGTTGGGCCTTGGCATACACAACCTTTCGCTCCCCCGTGGTATAAGATTTAAAATGTTCAGGAGCCGTATGTAAGTCAGCAGGCTCTTGTTCTGACGGAGACCTTTCTTTTAGTTCTGCCTTCTTTTGTTGTTGTGCTAACTCTCGGTTTTGACGTCTTCTTATAGTTCGACTCAATTTCGGCTCTGTAACCTCCAATTGAGCGAGGTCAATGGCTCGCGGGCTGCACCACATGACACTCTGGAGATATTCACCATAATTGTCTACTAGCTTTCGATGAGCATCACATGCCCCTAGATAGCTAAGCCATTCTACAGTAGATCTTTCCTTGTTTATCCTAGCTCTCACATTTGCTCGATATCGTCGTCTCTTATATGACCTTTGTTTCTTGTTAAGGTTTTGATTTTGGTAAATGTTTGAACTCGACTCGCTTGATAGGTCTTCGCTTGTATCTTCTTCACTCTCATATAAATTACCATAGATGGTCGTACTAGACCTTGAGTGTTCAGTTTCTATACTTGGCTCACTCGATGTTTCTTCAGGTTCTAAATCCATTTCTTCGTGAGATTTTGTTTCCGATGTGTATTGGCATGAAGCCTTTGAGGAATCATCAATTTCACTCTCCGGTAGGTGTGCCTCTTTCTTATCATTGGATGTTACATGCGCTACACCTAACATGTTTACTGGTGCAATGTGTGGTATCTCTTCCCCATCTGGTGTTACCCAGGTTGTTCCTCTAGCTCCCCATGTATCTATAGTTTCCGCTAGGTGTACCCAATCGACATTGTCTGACTCAGCCATTCCGGGTAGGATATCCATATAAGGAGAGTTCTCCCCAATATCTGTGTCTTCGTTACACGTGTAACAATACTGTAATGGAGCTGAGTGAATTGTTGTGTCTGATCGATTATCAATGATGAATTTATTTCCTAGAGGATGCGTTCGACCACTTAAAAGATCAACTCGAATGACAGAGTCTTGGAACTGTAAGTAGACGTGGTTTTTGGACCAGTCATGCACCATTTTTACTTCCCTCATGAATGGACGCCCTAAGATCATCTCAAATGACATAGGATGCTTGGAAAAATCCATAACAATGAAAGTTTGCCTTACCTTGTGTCCCAAGACCTTGATTCTGAGATCCTTTAGCATTCCAATAGGCGTAACAATAGATCCATTAGCCATTTTTACCACTACGCTTGTGGCTTCAAGGTGAGGTCGCCCCATAGACTCCCAACAACTCTTTGTCACCATGCTGACTCCCGCACCACCGTCAAGGACTCCCTTTACAGTTAATCCTTTAGTAGTGATTGGTACAGTAGCATTAGATTCATCACCTTCAAAGTATTGCCCCAACTTGTTAACGAGTACTTCAATTACAGATTCATGTCCCGCTAGGTCAGATGGTGGTGCTAAATGTTCCTCATCATTCATTACCGAGTCAGGTTTGTTCATATGTGCAAACTGTGGTAATCCGGCCTGTAATTCTCCATTGAGGAAGGCTCGAAGAGCTGAGACTAGCTCGGGGTCTTTATATAGTTTGGACATGATGGTGGTTCTAACTTCTGAAGACATGAAATCCATCAATTTGGAAACATTTAATGGCATCTTGTGGGACGTAGGACCCTGACAAGAGAATGGTGAAGATGGAATCTCCACTTCGTCAAGGGGGTCGGGCATTCCCTCACCAAACATTCTCTCTAATAGGAAAGGTGTGTGTCCACTTTCAGATGTCCTACCCTCACTCTCTTCCCGAATGATACTGGGTATAGCTAACGGCCTGTAGTTCTTGTGAGGTTGAACTTGTGTGGGAAACACTGTGTCTGACATCTGGATATGTTTGGGCTTAGGTTCTAATGTTCGTTGAGTTTCTTCCACCAAACCCCTCAGTTGTTGGACTCGTTCAATTTCCACTGTTGGGTTTGGATAGGTTCCAATCTTTCTCTTGCAATCCTCATTTTTTGTCTCTCGTGGCTTATCTTGGGGGTTCGCAACTGGGTGGTTTAACCTTGAATACTCTTTTGGTGTTCGTCGTAATTCCCTCTCGTGATCCTCCTCACTGGATTTTTCCTTTGTAGTAACAATTTTGGTTTCCGTGGTCTCTATCGAATCTGAGTCATCCTCAGGGTCATTCATATACACAGGATCCTCTCCTGTCCCTATGTTAGTCTTTGAACTAGGTTTTGAGCTAGAAGCATTAAGGGATTTCTTTCTTCGTGTTTTCTTCTTTCTTGCTCGGCCAATGGATGCAGCATCTCTCTCTTCAAGGATGTAATTTCGCTTTTGGAGCATCGACCGTGTGAGTGCATTCATTGGTGCTATGTTTATAGTTGGTGGTGTCCCATCAACAATCTCTATTATGTTCAATGGTGTGATTTTTGGTGCGTTTGGATTGTTAGGACACTGTGCGATCAAATGATCTATGCCACAACGATTACAAGTGAGTATTGGCATTGCCAATGCATTCCCTTGACTTGTTTGCATTAGTGCATCATTCTTTTGCATTCTAATGGGGCACTCAGCTACTCGATGTGGTCCACCGCATTCGTAGCACTGAAGAGGTGGTCTCCTGGCAAAACTATTAATGTTTTGGCCTATTGCTGCTAGCGCAGTAGCTTGATATACCGGTTTGATTTGTCCCCAATGGTCTTCCATATAGTACATGGGACACTCCTCAAGCATGTCGGCTCCATAGGTGATACTAGAGTCTAAGTCCTCTTCGCAATCTACATAAGTACTAGATGACTCGCAACCTATTTGGTTCATAGGTGTAACTCTTGGATGAGGGGGTTGCGGTCCTAGCACTGGAGGTGGCAACGGCGTGGTTTGGACCACATTTTGGGTTCTAGGGACCATGTGCTGTAATGGCAACTGTTGCTCCATGGGTGGGATAGGTATCAATGCAGGAACTCGAGGTGAGTCTGCCCAAGCTTGATGGCCATACCTACCACACGCGTTACAAGTCCCGTTAAACTTTACTCTGAAAGTAGGGCATTCACTCGTAGTATGTGGGCCCAAGCAAAGTGAGCACCATTGTTGCTCCCTTCTTGGATACATATGAGTGTTTTGTGGAGCACGATTACCCCTAAGGCTTTCTTGGATGGCCTTGGTGAGATCTGCCAAAGTCATCTCAGATATCGTTTGCTCTTTCACGATTGGCTTTATCTTCATTGGCTCATGCCCTGATGCTTGCGAGCTACTAGACTTCGGCTCGGCAGACACTCTTTCTCTTGCAATCATTAAATTATCCTCCAATTGGATTGCATTCATGGTGACTGCTTCCCAAGTAGTGATACCTCTAATGACTAGGCCATTATAAATACTTTCATGTCGTAGTCCCCTAATGAATCTATCGAGCAATTGGTTGTTGTTGAATCGCTCGTTTGGATTGCATCGAGAATTCAAATTCTTTAGGCGACTAATGAAGTCTCTCACGGATTCACCTTCTTCTCGTTGGGCTTTCTGGAGCTGAGAGGCTACACCCCAAAGTACTCCCTCTCGTATGTATTCTTTTAAGAACAGTCTCCTAAGAGTAGAGTAGATCGTTTTCTCTTCTACTCTTAAGGTTCTATACCAATCTCCAGCCTTTTCGCTTAGGGTCAAACTCAAAGCCTTAGACTTATGTAGCTCATTGTGCTCTTCCAAGGAATCGCACACATGTTCAAAGACTTCCATATGCTTTCTAGCATCTCCGTCTCCACTGAATTTCTATGTGAGCTTAGCTACTTGAACTGCCTTGCTCCTAGGCTCTCTATCAGGTGCACTACGCATGTTTTCCGCAATAGAGCGACCGATAGTTTGAGCAAATGCTGCCAAATATCCTATTTGAGCAGGTATAATGGGTGTATGTGCTCCTAGAACCACATGTGAGATGGGAGTTGGCCTTGGCCTTGGCATACGCACGGCTCTTGGGTCCCAAATTTCGTATGGTGGTGTACCAGACGGTGGTCCAAAGGTTACAGGCGTGGCCCTAGGCATAGGGGGTGCCTGATATGGCATGTTATTATTAAATGGCATGGCTCCACTTGTATAAGAGCTTGGATAATTCCATTGTGGATTGTAAGCTCTTGGAATAATCGGAGGTGTAGGAGCTACATGAGGCTGAGGTACGATAGGTGCACATGATTGATACATACATGTAGGTATAGTTGGGGGCACTGTGCTACTAGGCATCGGCGCAGTGTTAACAAATGAACTCCATGGTGTACTTCTTGTCATGCTCACCACTGGGATATGCATGGTAGCCGTAGTGTCATTAAGATAAAGATGAGCTAGATCTGGGAAGGTAAAGCTGCCACTTGTGGGCTCAGATTGTACTGAGGCTCCTGGCGAAACAACATATGGAGGATCAATGGGGCTCACTGAGGGAGTCTCCATTTGTGACAGGGTTGGTTGGTTGGCCTTTCCCGTATCCAAGAATCTCATTAGGCGTGTTGAAGGCATGTTGATCCCTGTGTTCTGTCTTTCTAACTCGACAATCCTATGGAGGACATCACAGACTTTCTGTTGTTGCTCATCTATGCTAGTAGCACCCGATGTGGATTGTAGAACATCTAACCAACCCACATGATAGGTGTGTCCTGTGTACCGATCAGCTAAAGCTTCTGCTTGTAGGTCATACTCCCAATTTTCGTTTAGGAATATCCCATCTAGGCTTGGCGTGCTGGAGGTTTCCCTTGAAGTGGAAGCATTATTGCTCCCCATAGCTTGTCCCTCCGTGACTGCTACCTTGGGAGCACTCGGTTGCTCGGCTGGCATGATTGTTGTCATAGGAGCCTTTGCTTTCAGGGATCGACTTTGTTCTAGCCTTTGTAGGTTCTCAATTTCCCTCTCCCTTGTTGCTTGCATATAGTGTTCGATCTCTTGTACTTCGGCAAGACTCCTACCATCGGGTAGTAAAACCTCAGAGGGAGATAGTCCTAAAGGATCAGGAGGTGCAGTGGATGGAACATTCACATGCACACTCTCAAAAAGCATAGGGTCTATTTTAGGTATGAATGAGGAATTTACTTCCCCACTCCCTTCATTTATTTCATTAACCGCATGTTCGGAGCGAGTAGCTCTACTAAGGGTCTCTTTTAAGCGGCTAAACACGCTGGACCCGGGCTGTGGGCCCATGGCATGCATGTCTTGACTTGAACTATCAGGGTTTGGTGTAGGGTACCCCTCCATGACTTCGTAGTCAGAGGAACAATCACTAGACGCGATATGAGGATCTTGGGTCATGCTACCTTGAGTCCCGGCCGAAGGTCCAGATCCTAGGGTGGAGGAATAATGGGTGCCCGCGTAAATGGAGGCACTACCAATATGCTCGTGCTCTAACACTCGTCCAGAGCGTAGGTTCATATGAATTGGATCCCCTAGAAGTGTCAGCGAGGGCCCGTGAAGGCTGCACACCTAGTAATTTTGCGTGTTTTGCAACCCAAGTCTTTTCTTATTTATTTATTTTTTGATTTTTTGGTCCTTTTTTTCTGACCCAGCTATAGAATAGAACGTATGATAGCTCAAAATGAGCGTCTCGGTCAGAGGGACGTGCCGTGCTTTACAGCCCTTCGTTTGGTCACTTTATGCCCTCAGAATCCCTAAAACCGTCAATTTCTAGTAGGGAACTAGGCCCAAATTAGAAAGTCTAAGGGTGCAAGTGGGAAGAGAAGGGAGGAGAGTGGAGTTTCCCCACATGCTCTCATTCCCTCTTGAGGGGGTAGGGTATATATATAAGAGTGAGTCTAGTATATATCATAGGACTGAGGCCTGGGCCTGGGCTTGGGCTTGGGCTTGGGGAAATGATCCCGATCTCGATCCCGATCAAAATTTTAGTGTAGCCCCCCAGTCAATCCCTGTCTTGGCCACACACACTGTCACCTACCTAACCTCCCAGTCAACAGCTCACAGACAGCTCACTATCTTATCTACTTACTAACAGTGCTGCTAACCACTGACTAATCTATTAACTGCTTACTGACAGTGAGCTAACTATCCACCTACTTCCTCTCTCACTACCTTACTGTGCAAAGACTGTGTGCAGACAAACCTTGACAGAAAACTGTGTACAGACTGTGTGCAAGCAGAAATTGCTAACTACCTTCCTACTTATTCATTCACTGCAAACAAGCTAACGACTACTAATTGTGCAAAGACTGTGTGCAAACAGAAAACACAACATTATGCAGAAATCACAGAACTTGCAGACAACACAGAAATTAACAACTTGCAGAAAAACAACTCATTCCTCTTCCTCTTCCTCTTCTTTCCTACTACAAACAACTCATAGGAGAAGCACAAAGTGCCTCTTGGGCTTAGTGCAGGGCGATTCCCCGGCAGCGGCGCCAAAAATGTGCGCTCCTTGCCGCACTATCAAAGCAAGGGCCTTGCCTAACACTGTGTGCGAGCCATAGACGGCTCCAAGCACACAACTAGCTTAACTAGTAAGCTCAAAAGAGGGCAATGGTGTGTCACTCACCGCTTTATGCTCTTGTCGTGGAGGATTCCTCGCCGCAAAGAAGAAGGAGACGTTGCTACGTCGCGCTCAACCGCTTCACTGCCGTCGTGCCGCCGCAATGCTTGATCGCGCTCTCTCTCTCTCTCTCTCTCTCTCTCTCTCTCTCTCTCTCACATACACACACACACAAGGAGGTGAAGAAGAAGAAGATGGAGATGGAGATGGACCAAGAGCACTCTTCTATTGCACAAATGAGAGAATGAGTGAATTTTAGATTTAGTTGGCTTTTATATGAGCTCACCCCATTCACACTTGGGCGCCCATGCTTAGCCTACTAATCCCTTGAATGTCCCGGTTAGAGTGCGCCTCTCATCGGCGATCACTCTTACCCTTTTCCTATTGGTCCGACAAGCCCGGTACCTGACTCTACCAAATACATAATACATGTCCGTCGTAGGTGATGGGGTGTCCGTGAGCCGTTAGGGTTAACAAGATTCTTCTTCCATAGTGGTGGTAGTGGCTTGTTGACGATCAAGTCTTCTCTTTGTTCTTAATTCCTTGGATGAGGCACTTTCTTCATGTTGTTCTTGGGTCTTGATTTGTTTAGCCTCCTCCCCTTCTGCTTCCTCTTTTGCTAGTCTCTTTGATGTTTGGCCTATTTGTTCTTTGATTTTGGCTTTCATCATATTTGACAAACTCTAAGCTTGCTCATCTTATCTGAGCCTTTTTGTATCTCTTCTCTTTTGAGAAGCTTCCCTCTATTTTTGCTTCCTTTCTTCCTCAGCCTTCTATTTTCTCTCATGTTCATCCTTTGCCCTTTGCGCTCTTTGATCCATCCTCTTGGCATATGCAGATGCTGGATTTCTTTCCTTTTGTAGTGGGATCTAACTGTTGGAGCTCTATTTTTTCTTCATCAGTCTTTGATCCTACTGACTCAGAGCTGGTGGACCCTTCATCCCTAACATACTATGGTTGTGTCATTTTATTTTCTCTTGTGGTCCTTCCTGATGTAAAAGGTCCAGCCACCTTCTTTGCCTTGGGTTGACACACTTCTTTTGCCCATTTGTTTGAATCTAGAGCATCCTCTAGTGAGTCCCTTCTTCAACAAGATAGGTTGGATTGCTTAGCCCATTGCTTCTTCTCGATTGCTGCTACTAGCCGGTCAACCTCATTTGGCTAGGTCAATAAGTACATGTTGGTGTTGAGGTACTAGCTTGTGTAGAGTTGATGCTAAATTCCTATATGGCCTTGTATATCTCGTATGTCTATCAAAGTATAGATGCAGATGCAAAAATCTCATCAAGTGCTCAATCCTCCTCTCTTTGATGCTGCTAAAGGTTGGCAACTTCATTGTATGAAAATCTTCATATGCATAGTGTTGTGGCTTTACACGCTCTCCTCTTGGCAACTTTTGATTTTTGCTATTACATCTGGGGTGATTTCAACGATTACCTTTTCCTTGTCTGCTTTTGTGAGTGTTGCCATCATTTTCTCTTCATCTATCTTTTGGAGAGTTGTTATCAACTCATGAGCACGTTTGTAATCGGCTCGTACTATAGGCTCGGATAGGAAGTCCTTGAATCCTAGCCTAGAGATAGCTCTGTCGACATTTTGTGGCATGTGTGGACATGGTGTTTAAATCCTTTGGCATTTGGGGTGCCTCCCATATTTTCCCTTGCTCGTCCTTCCATACGCAATTGATTACTTTGAGACCATGTTGCACTTGGATAAACTCATTGACAGACCAGGCTCTTGAACCTGTAATGTGGTCCATGTTGACCTGATAGCTCTCTATCTCTTCTAGCTTGTAAATACTTTTGTGTCTCATCTTCCTTGGAGTGTCTGATTGTGTTGCAAACAAATGACAGAAATTCAATTTTTAGATGGATAGTCATCAAATGTCAGTCATTTGTGCAGTTAGTCTCCTCATAGTTAGTCTGATTCGCATATGAGGTGTCATTGCGATCCTCTTGAGATGTACTTCATCATGGCCTCTTCCAGTCCCTAAAACTTGTCAGATGGTAGCAACCATGATCGGTGTCAACAATGTCAAATCTAGGAAATTATCACATATTCGGTATATTCATCTCTTCCTGATTCTATCCATGATATGTATGATCAATTTGGACACCAAAAATTTCAAATTAGGCCCAAAAAGGATATGGACTCTTTTTGACGGTCTCTTGGAGTCAAGTTGGAAATTTGACTTTTGACTTGCCCTTCTGATTCCATTTTGTATTTATACTATTCAAGTGGGTTCTTTGGACTGGCAACATGCCATAGCTATCATTTTTTCTGACTTTGAGTGCCCTTTTTAGATCAAGTAGCAAAAATTGCGGTTGCTGTCAATTGTGTCCATCTTAGCAAGAGTTGTACCATTTGATTCCTCTTGGTGCATGGATTCCACTGCCACATTGCATGGTCAATTTCGATCACTGGTTTGGTCAAAACTTAGTTTTCCTCTTGTCAAAAGTCGTGTTTGTTAAGCAATCCCTAGTTATGGTTTTGCAATTGGGTTCAAACCTTCCATGTAGCTTCCTATGGTCACTTATGAGCTTCTGGAGGGTTGGGTTGTAAACTTTGTCCTATGGGCTAGCCAATTTACTTGTTTGAACTCTCACCAATGTTTTCCTCTAATGCCTATGGTCATGAGATCCTTATGGCTAGGTGGAACTTATAGTCCAAAAATTCGAAGCTTTTGCACAATTCTTGCCTAGTTTTGCAAAGTTCATGGCTGTTGGACTCTGAAATTTGTAAAACTGTGTGTGTAAATTCTCTATTGGTCCAATTTGGGAAAACAAAGTGCCTACAGACTCTTATTCACCTGTAAAAACTATTGACATCAACTCTTGCCTGGTATGAGCCCTCTGACAACAACCGCAATTGGTGCCAAGTGAGGCTGAGGCAATTCTCCACAAAAATCATATGGATGGGTTTCCCATGCCAAGGCGAACTTGTTGGAACCCTGCAACCTATATTTCTTGTGAGAGCTAAATTTAAGTCCTTGGGCACTTTGGCTATTCTTGATGAGTTTTAGGTATCCATTTGAGGTGATCATAGCCTCATTAGGAACCTCTAGAGGTGGGCTACTTGCTGGTATACTAAGTTTCTGATTTGGTGTCTGATGGCAACTATCATGGTATGTGACACTGTCGAATGTGGCAGATATGGAGCACATCCTTGCATTACCCATGGCTTGGCCCGTTCTTTTGATGCCCTGCACCTATAATTTGAACTTTCCTAATTTGTACAGTGCTCAGGTTTCTATGTGAGGTACCTATATCCCAATTTTGTGTTTTTGGTGAGTGGGTTAGTATTTGGCATGCATGCATATGTTCTACAAGCATCATATAACTCACCGCTAGCTTCGCTTGCCATGGGGACGACTGATGTGTGCGTATGGGCTCTCCGAAGGTCATGAGTACTTGCTCGCTCGGTCACTCTCTCCTACAGGGTCGCTAAATGACTAAGAAATCCCCATGTGCCTAGTGCTTTCAAAAACCCATTTTCCTTTTTGATACCATCATTCCTTGTGCATACCTTAGATTTTTGACAGATCTTCAATTTTCATGTTTGGACTTCGTATGTCCCTTTCGGGGTCACCGTCGTATTTTGACGTCTTCAATTTGGTTCCAAACTTTTTTTGAGTCCCTTTTGTTATGGTATTTTGTTGTTTGGCTTCAAATTCTCCATTGTTTTTTTGGATTTTTTGAAAGAAAATCCCAAAAAGGTACTTAAAAGCTCGCAATAAAGCCAAAATTGTCAAAACAAAGCCAAAAAATTATCCAATAATTACCCATAATTAGATAAATTAATTTTCACTAAGAAAATAAGCTTTCCTCCTATATACAAAGTGTTTAAGCCATTATTGATCTATTTTTGTGTCTTTTCCCAATTTTTGACCAAACTTGACCATATAATTAAAACAAAATACGAAAGCTTTCGTGTATGGAGTATATTCAAGAGTATGGGGTTACTTTCACCCTGACATGACTTGATCCCCCTTTTACTTACTTTTTAGGCATTACTTAGCATTTTTGGAAAAATTAAATCTAAATAAAGCACATATTGTGCTTATGAATCCAAATAAGCTCTTCTGTTTATTGAGCTTATCCATATTTTTGTGATAGTTGCATGGGTGGTTCGTATGTGTTTGTGAGATGATACTGTAATTTGTGCTGGCTTATGGGTTGTGAGTGATTTTTTTGCATATCTTTCATCTGTCCTGACCCAAACCTGCTTTGTTTTGAGTTGTTGTTTGGGTATCCATCTTTCTCTTTTGTTCGACGTTTGTCTCGTCCAAGTGTCGGTTGGTTTTGGTGTGGTTGAGGATGTCATTACCTTTAATTGGAGTGTTGGTTTTTATGGTGACTCTTTGGGAATCCATTGCATGTTTCCTGTAGGCAAGGGTTGTTTGCCCTTGTCAGTAGTCTGTTCGATTGCTGGCCCTTGTTTGCCCTTGTCAGTAGTCTGTTCGATTGCTGGCCCTATTTCTATTGATGTAATGAATGGAACCGTCTGACTCTCTATTTCATTCCAAATTCATACCAGATCGGACTTCCAATCTATTTGAACATTGTACCTCCTTTTCCATGGTTGTCATAGCAATAATTTGTGTTGGTTTTGATAATCTTCTACGACATAAAATTTGTGTAGGTAGACATATTGATTGATTTGAACAAATAGGGTACCAACCCTAATGATTTGATTTGGTGGTCAGTATAGCTACATTCATGTGGTGTTGTTTGAAACTCTGCATCGTGAACAAGCTGTGTATACAAGCTGAGGGAATAGACATTTCCTTGGGCTTCTGTATCGAGTAGAGCGGTAGTTTCTACTTGATTGTTGTCAATCTTGAACTCAATCACTGGATCCACTCTATCTTCTTCAAATTGTTTTATGGAATTTGTGTTGATCCACAATGGTCTCCCATGTTGTTGCTATTGTCATAGAAGCCTTTTTTTAGCCATTCATTCCTTAGCTTATGTTTGTGCTTCTTCAACAATTTGTTGCTTTTCTTTTGTTTGTTGTTTTTCACTATGAATTTGTTGTAGCATCTCTTGGGTTACTGGTAAATGATACTTCTTGAGCTTGAAATTACTAATCCAATTAGGCATTTCTTCTTTGTCTAATGTCGCAAGCTTGATGGCCCCACTTGGTGAAAATGTTTTATCACAAAGTCCCATACCTCCTTGAGTTTTTTAATATGTTGTTTCAGGGTACACACCAAGACGTAGTCCTCTGTTTTGAATTCTTTTGATGGCACATGTTTGTCGAAGAACTCTTTTTCGTATCTTTTTTGAGCATAGATAGATGCTACAGCTTGAAGGCATAGCTCATCTGGCTTTTCAAAATCATCTAATCTTGATGACAATTCATGACCTGTCCACTCTAATTGTTTTAGCTACTCTCAAGGTTTGGATTAAGAATTCCGTTCCATAGACAACTTGCCTACGAGGTTTATATACAATGTATATGATTGGTTTCGTGAAATCAATCAAGGAAAGCCCTTGAAAAGAAGAAAACGGCTCGAAGGCTACAAAGCGTCAAATTCAACATACGACGTCAAACTGACTCCAAATGAGCCAAAATTGGACGAGTTGCTTCACAAGTATGTTGTAGACAAGTCCAAAGCCTCAAAAGCCACTGACCAACTCAACAGGCAGTGTAATTACAGAAATTAGAGATTTTAGAGTCGACAAAGCACAAAGTGGTGCCGGCAAGACCAAACTTTACCATATTCAATTTAGGACTTGTTTTAGGTGTATAGAATGTGTTTAGGTTTTTAAGTTTTGCAAGAAAAATGTGACTACTATAAATAATTGCGATTATTTACTTTTGCACTATTTTTGCTTGGAAATTATAGCATCACCTCACCTAAAATCAAGTATGAGCCAAAATGATCACATATAACTTGGAAAATTGCCAAAAAACGCAGGGAAGTCTTTGCAAGACAAATTCTGAGTTATGGACCACTTTTTTTTGATCCAAATCACCTCACATCACATACACAGGGTCTATACAATGCCTAGAACCAAGTTGTACCAAAAAATGTTCATTTTGGTAGAAAAGTTAATAATCACGATTATTTACTTTCATGCCAAAATGGGAGAATTTTTCTATTTTGCCATCAAACCAAAGTACATGATGTGTTAAGCCCATTAGCCAAGTTTGGACCAATTTGGAGCTTAAAATCTCAAATTTCCTTTATATCTACTGTTTTAGAGACCTAAAGCCAAAATCTGGTACCTTACCATATGCATCCAAATGAGCCCATGTTTCACTCAGAGTAAGTCCAGGGCGCAGATCAGGACCACCCAAAGTGGAGGTTGAGCTGGCTAAACAGGAATCCAAGGTACTTGATTCTGTTCACAAGAGCACCTACGGCCCTGCAAAAGGATCCTACCTTTTGTCCTGTACCAAGAGTAAGGACCTAGATAGCACATGAGGCACTACTAAAGAAGTGGCCAACTTGGCTGAATTACCCCAGATTTCTTGCTCCAGAAAAGGGACAGCCGACTGAAGAATACATGGTGAAAAACCTAAAGGGCGCCATGTCATTCTTTAGAAGTCTACTAGATTTGTCATGTGCTATGTTATACAAAAGCTACCGAATGTTGCTCACCTGCATCGAAGTGTTCAATGAGCCAGAGCAAGTAGGTGCCCCTTGGATGTCATTCCTCGAGGGTAACAAAGGGTTGTGCTATGATCTCAGTGGCCAACCGTCCGAAGAAGTCCTCTATGGCTTCTACACCAGGTGTATGCTTCTACCTTCTCACAATATGCTAGCATTCGAGGAAGCGTTCTACACGGGATTCTTCACTTGGCAAACAAAAATATTTGGGCCAGTGATTAGCAACTTGACATCAAGGTTTATAGGCTACTCAGCAGTGGAGCTGAAGAACAAAGTCACCATGCAGTTTTTACGAGTGCCCGATAACGAGTGAAAAATCAAATACCAAAAGGCACTCAATGCGCTTAAAGATCGCCTCGCTAGCCGTCAACCCAAAGACTACTTCAACCCATGAAGCTGTGTTAAGGGACGACACAGGTAAGGAGGGGGGAATGTTAGCAGCAAGCTAACACAGATACCATAGATACCATTTTTTGGAGTTCTCATTGTAAAAACACTTATTATTTTGATAAATTGGAAATATTGTAACTCCTATTTTTTGGACAAACCTTGTAATTGATGAGCCGGGGCTACAATCTTCCAGATTGTATCAACTTGTCATTACCCATCTTTGGTAGGACTCCCAAATTCTTAGTTTTGATGTGAGGTTCCCACCCCGTCGTTCAAACGACGGATCTGATGGTACACCTGGTGGCCACTAGATCTACAACGGAAGCAAACAAAGTGGTTTATGGTTCATCTAGCGGACGATCTCTCATCACAAAGTGAGTCGAGTTCGAGCCTACTAGCATCGAGATCTAGTTCCACCCTGCAGGGAAAGCGTGGTTAACTTATCTAGCAATCCTAAGACCCACCTTCCAATGGGAGAGAATTCCCGAGTGCCTTTTTCCCCATGTTTCAGAGGCACGTACACTTGAGGCTTCGCCGCTCTTGGGGCAATGAGTATTACTAGCATCGATTTATAACACTATGGGGACGGAGAGTTCTCGACCAATCAGGACCACCCTTCTCATAGGCATTGGCAACCCGAGCCAAGCCCCCACTTTCCACCCCCACACTCACACTTCTTTGTGTGTCCTAATTACTACCACAATGGTTGTTCAACATATAAGGTTCCTTGATTAGGTTTCGATTCACAAAGTTTATTAAGACAGCCCTTCAACCAATATTGCAAAGCGGCACCAAGACAGTAACTCTAGTAAAAATTTTACTCAAAACTTATTCATTAAAATTACAATGTTCTGGAGGTACAACATCCCCCCTCCAGCGAGAGTTTACTCCTCCCGTTTTCACCTAGCTGCTCATACAACTAGGTATGTCCACCGCATAGAACGCATGACATGGAAATTCCCACCGCATAGAACGCAAGACGTGGGTTCCCACTGCAAAGAATGCAAGTCGTGGGTAGAGGCCCTAAGCTAGTAACTCTAGCTACTGCGAAATCATCGCGAGCCGCCCCCTGTGATCAGTAGGGGGATCAGGACTAGTTTCAACATTGGAAATAGAAATGAACATGCAGAGTTAAATTTTCCCTAGCAGACATTCTTTCCTATTTCAAATAGTATATCCAACAACCATTCTTTCCTACTTAGAATTTAATATACATTTCAATTCAAATGCCGAGGTTTCCGTCGGATTTCTCCAACATGTTTAGGGATATGGTCTTTCCTAACTTATCATATGCAATGTTAAATTAAACAAACTTGAATTAAAATGTGACCTACCTCCTCCATTTCTTCGTCATTGACCCGTGAGATGGCCGGTACTTGGTGGGAGCTTTCCCTTTCCCATTCACGTTGCTTGTTCCCACCTCGCGGTCATGGGCACCACCGAAGCGAGTTTTCTTTACATGCGCCATTTTATACTCATTACTTAATTGACAAACTTGGAGAAAAAGAACTAATGTCCGAGAGTACCATAACAACCAAGATGATAGATTAGAATCACTGAACAATTCCTTTTATACGAGAGGGTTAGATTTCCTTCAAGACATAGTAATTTATGGATAGTACCTTACTTGTTCCTGCGGGAATTGGCTCTAAAGTTAAATACTTGGTCTAGGTAATTAGGAATTTTAGATTTTTACTTAATCAAATTATTAGAGGGGTGAATTAGACATGCTCAATCACCTTCCTAATGTAAGTAGAGAGATGCAAAATTTCCATATGCATAGGTGAGAGGATTCCCCCTTCCTAGTGGATTACTGATAGATTAATTACCATTAATTACATCCTAATCTATGAACAGATTGAATCTAACTTAGTTACTCAAACATTGTGTGGTAATAGGGTGAAATTGACCAATTCCACATCATTGTTGGCTTGACATTTATTTATTATGATGACTAGGAGATTTCGTCTTACTAATCATGCATTAATCTATGATTAGGAGAGGTTAATTGCTTGCATAATTAACAATTAGATTAAGATTATGCAATAGACTAATGATATGGAGAATTAGAGAGCATCTATTGAGTAATTTAGCTATGATTAAGCATAATAGTTGCGGGATTAAGAGAATGAGAGAGAGATTTGCAGCAAAGCATAAAATAAATTTGATTTTACCGTGATTAGGGCTGAAATCTACTCGAAATTTTGATTCAATGGAGTTCTCGAGATGAGAATTGGGCAACACTTCCCTCCTTTGCTTCTTCTCCAAAGCTATGTGTGCCGGCAGCACCTCCCCAAGGTGTGTGTGTGTAAGTGTGTGTGTGTGTGTGTACTGAGTGTGTGTGTGCATGTGTGTGTGTGTGTGTGTGTGTGCGTGTGTGTGCGTGTGTGTGTGTGTGTGTGTGTGAGCACACTCTTATATAGGCTCTCCCAAGCTGAAAATCGAACCATGCTACTAAATGCATCTGAGGGAGCTCTCAACTCATGCAAGGCAACTCAGTTACATGCCTACCAAGTGTCCAGTTAGCTAGTCTAACTGACTCTCACACTCTCTCTCAAGAATGGCAAGTCTCCCACAACTCGCTAGAGATGAGAGGGCGTCCCCTAGCTGCTAAAGCAAGCTCCCAGTGGCCTGGGACCTATTCCCACACAGCCCCCGAGCCCCGGTGCTCCTCGCACAGCCTTAGGAAATTTTGATTTTAGGCTAAAACGGGCGATACGAATCGGAATTTAATGACGTAAATTGCTATACTAAGCTCTAACTAAGGTGTACCTGTCCGAGTACCTGCCATATTTAGCAGCCCTCCGGATCCAAAATTACATTTTTTCGAGATGGTTAAAACTAGACGGGTCGGGCGACCAAAAACTTACTATTTTTGGAAATTTTTCACAAAAAATATTTTAATTCACTTTTGGACATCATGGCACCGACAGAATTTGGAAAACTGCTAAACATGGTAACTTTTTCCCTTATGTTTATTCAATGGTACAATGGTGTTCTGTTGGTCAGGTCAGAGACCTTACATTTGCCACCAAAAACCTTGGCTAAGGTATAAAAGAAAATTTTTGTAAGTTATTATAAAGTTTTGGATATGAAGTACATAGCGTGAGCTTGCGGCGCTCACTTCTCTCCTTCTCGCGCTTCCTACTCCCTCCCCGGTTGTCACATTGCAGTTGCGTTTGTTGCATTGCAACTGCAGGTAAGAGCTCTACGCATTGACGTAAGCACATCACATTAATTCGTAGATTTTGGCATCGCTGACCCATGGCCTAATTTCATCATAACTAGGAATTTACACTTCAAAATAAAAAACTAAGCATAGGCGGGGTAATGGGGCATCATTGCTAAGCATTTAGAGGCATTCTGGGTCGAAAACAATTGGGTCAAAAATCCAATGCTGTTAATAATCGCAATTTTTGCACTTGACCTAAAGTGGGGTTTGAGACCATAAGCATGTGTGCTTAGGTCTTATAAACATATCCTAGAAGTTTCATTAGATTTGGATGTCATTTGATGTTGCACTGGATGTGAGTTGTTTGCCGATGAGCGATTGGATTTTAGTGATTTCAGTCACTTGAAGGTAGCTTGAGTTAGATCGAGTTGTTAGTTGTTTTCCGAGAGATTGACACCCTCTTGTAGCCTCTATGCACTAGTCGAGTCAGCTTCATCCCATGGATTGACAATTTAATCTTGGTTCTCGCTTGTAACATTTAATGGCCTATAATCTTATGTGTAGCGGAAATTAGCATGAACATAGTGGGCATTTCATTAGAATAGATTCCTAATGAGAATTACAAGAGTGCTTGGGTGGAGAGAGCAACAAAAAGCATAACACCTAGTTAGATAGCATCGACAATACTTTCAAAAGAGAGAGAAATTAAGCTATTGACAACAATTGAGGACCGGATTTGCATGGAGCCGGTCCCCCCTCCAAAAGGCTTTGTATTATGGTTTCTCCCATCAAGAGAGACATTGTACAATACAATTCTTTGTGTTCCTTCAAGACTAGCTAGTGCAATGAAGATGGAAGCTTCATACACCAAGCAAAACACTTAATCAAACACAACTTGAATTATCCCCGTTCTCAGACCCAAGACCTCACACACCTTCGAAGATGGTGAGAGCTAGCAGGGTATGAGAGTAGATTGAGAAGAAAAAGAAGTATCTTACGAGAAAGATGTACATCTCCTCACATAATCACTCATATTAGCATAGCTTAGCTTAGTAATTAGCTTGGTAGAGAAGATGAGCATGCATTGAAGCTTGGCTCTTGGTTGGATTTGCATCCACATGCCAAGAAAGTGTTGATATAGGCGTCTATCTCACAAGCTTGGAGTAGGTGATGAGCTCTCCATTAAAGCTTGGGAGGAGATAGAGTATTTTCCCTTCACACATGGTCAAGTGTGAGAGTGTGTGTGTCCATGCCAAGCAAAAATCAGCCCCCCCTCTCTCTTGGGCGAGCCCTAGCTGCTAATTAGGTCTGGCTTTTGCCTCATTGGACCTCCCCAGGTCAAGCCAATAAGAATTAAGCAGCATAAGTGATAGCCTTCTGACATGTGTCCCCCTTTCCCCTTTTGTGAGAGCTTTAGGTAATTAAATAATTAAACTAAACTCTCATTGGACCCCTTTGCCTCCTGGCCAATAGGAATCAGGCAAGCCATGGGGCTCCTGAATGCTCATTGGACCCCTTTGGAGACTGCCCAATAGTCTTCTAGGAGACTTAATTCTCATTGGTTTCTTTTATTAAATGTTTTTAAATTAATTAAACTAGATTTACTCTAGCTTAATTCTCATTGGTCCACTTCAAGGGTCTTCCAATAGGAACTGGGCACACCTTGTGGGCATCTGGCCTAGGGAGCTGACATGTGTCCCTCATTCCCTTTGTGTAAAGGGAGCCTGTGTGTGTGTGTGTGGCTTTCTCTCTCATCCCCTAGCTTTGGGGCTCGCCCCCTCCCATGTAGGGATGTGCAAAGACTTTTAGGGCATACACAAAGCATCCAATTTTTCCTAGGGTTGACCTTTGGACACAACCTTTGAATTTTGGAACCTTAGCATTTTGGAAGTCTTAATGGGCTGAACCTTAGGGTCTTTTTGGCCCATTGTTTCACATGGCTCTTTTGCAGATGGCCCCCCCTTTGGATCCCTATTTTCCCTCCTTTGGATCCCTACTGTGGCCGGTCTGCTAGCTTAACCAATATTCTAGCTTTTTCTCCCTTGGCACTTCCCCACATTAAATGATCAGTTTAATATGAGAAAATCTTTTAGGAGAATTAGATATTGATTATTATGACATTACCTCTCTCTTGAAATCATAGTCGTCCTCGACTATGGTGTAGAGAAGATAAAGCATATGCATGAGTCCTTTTCTTAGCGGGTAGAGGATCCCTATGTTACCCTACGACATCATTCCATAATGGATGACTAGTCCATTTGGCGCTTGAGAGCCTGAGGCTGCCGCAAGCATGTCTGCACATTAGTCCTATCAGTCTTCCATAGTAGAGTTACAAGCTCTACTTGGTGTTCGGGAGACGTCGTCTCCGCAAACTTGATCTAAGCATGCATACTACTTCATTTTTGTGCACAAATAAAGAAAAAGAGAGTCTTATAAGACAAAAATTTTGTTCATTTTTAACATTTTGTACATTTGCTTACTCTTGGGAAGCATTGTAAGCATTGACAAGGTTTAGGTTATCCTTTAATTGTATGCCTTGCATCCATCTAGCATCTTCAAAAGGATAATTCTTAAACTTAATAAGATATCGTCGGATAGTCTTACCGCCTCTTAATACCTTGTCTTCATGTCGGAGAATGGACTCGGGCTGCAGCACCTCCTCGTGGTCCTCGATCTCCGGTGGGTCTTCAATAGTTGGTTCTTGAGGTGGCTCTCCTTTGTAAGGCTTTAATAGGCTCACATGAAAAGCATTGTGTATGAGCCAATGATTGGGCAACTTAAGTTGATAGGCCATATCATTGATTGGCCTAAGAATCTGGAAGGGACCATAATACCTTTTTGCTAGTTTAGCATAGTACTTTTGGTGGCCCGTAGGATTCTTGCCCGTCGTGTGCCTTAATCGAGCCTTGGGAAACTTTGACAACTTGGGCTCTTCTGTGCTTGTCAGCAGCAGCCGTTTGCCTTTGCTGTGAGATAGAGATAGCATCCTTAATCTTTTGGAAAGATTCTTGTAGGTCTCGGCTATACTCATCTGCAGCGAAGATCTTCCCATGTACCTTAAGTAGCAAGGGACTTTTTGATCTTCCCTCAATTACCTCGAAAGGTGCTTTTCCTGTGGAAGTATGTACAGTGTTATTGTAAGCATACTCTACTAAGGGTAAGTACTTCTCCCATTGGGATCTTTGATCTACTTCCGTTACATAGGCTTTTAGTAGATCAAGAATGGTTAGGTTAGCTATTTCACTTTGGCCATCAGTTTGTGGATGATAGGCCGAAGAGAAGTTTAACCTTGTTCCTAAATTCTCAAAGAGACCCTTCCAGAAATTACTGGTCATTCTAGGATCTCTATCCGACACTATGGACATTGGCAAGCCATGGTACTTGAAAATTTGTGAAATGAAGAGGGTTGCCATTTGATGGGCTTTGATAGTCTTTTTGACAGGTATAAAATGAGCTTGTTTACTGAACCTGTCTACTATCGTCCATATTCCCGTATTCCCATGGATAGACTTAGGCAATCCAAAGATAAAATCCATGGATATGCTCTCCCAGGGTGAATTAGGGATTGGCAATGGTTGAAGCAATCCAAGTTGCTTCCCTCTATCAAATTTTGTCTTTTGACATACCACACATTTGGAAACATACTCGTGTATGTTCACTTTCATGGTAGGCCAATAGAAATATGTTTCAATTCCCTTTAGGGTAGACTGAATCCCTCTATGCCCTGCATATGGGGGAGCATGAGATTCATACATTACTTTCTCATGTAGTGAGTTAGTAACGCATAGTCTATTGCCATAGAGAAGATAACCATCTTGTAAAGTAAATGGTTCTTCTTTCTTCCCTAATGCAAGGGCTGAAATCACATCTCTAAAATCGGGATCAATAGCATACTCATCTATCATTGAAGATAGATCCTTGTGAGTTGCTATGGAAACCGCATTCACTCTCGGTCGTCTTGAGAGTGCATCGGCTACTTGATTATGCTTGCCAGCAATGTGAGCAATATGAAAATGAAATTGCGAAAGAAAATTTGCCCACCTCATTTGTTTGTCGGAGAGCTTGGTCTGCGTCATGAAGTACTTAAGACTTTGGTTATCCGTTCGCAGAATGAAAGGAGTCCCCAATAAATAGTGCTTCCATGAGTCTAAGGCATGTAGAACTGCAAGGAGTTCTTTTTCGTATATGCCTAGAGCTTGCTCAACAGGGTCGAGCCTTCGACTCTCATAGCCTATGGCGTGCCCTTCTTGGAGCAGAACAGCCCCAAGGCAATCACCACAAGCATCACATTGGACCTCAAATGGTTTTGAGAGATCCGGTAGTGTAAGCACAGGTTGAGAGATAAGCTTTTCTTTAAGCTTTTCGAAAGCATTGTTCTCCTTAGCAGACCATGTATACCTAACATTTTTCTTTGTTAGGTCATGTAATGGTCCTGCAATTCGTGAGAACTTTTCTATGAAGCGTCTATAGTATGCACACATACCTATAAAGCT
Source organism: Adiantum capillus-veneris (assembly GCF_014529385.1). Taxonomy (NCBI): domain Eukaryota; kingdom Viridiplantae; phylum Streptophyta; class Polypodiopsida; order Polypodiales; family Pteridaceae; genus Adiantum; species Adiantum capillus-veneris. Next base: position 150,954,252 of record NC_140948.1, read on the forward strand.
TCTTAGTTCATGAAGATTCCTTGGTTTAGGCCATCCTTTTATTACCTCTAACTTGGATGGATCCATTTGGATTCCATCTTGAGAGATAATGTGACCTAAATATTGAATCTCTTGCAAGAAAAATTCACTTTTCTTTCGATTAACATAAAGTTTATTCTCTCTTAAAACTTGAAATATTACCTGGAGATGTTGCTTGTGTTCCTCCAATGAATTAGAGTAGATGATAATATCATCAAAGAACACTCCAGTGAAGGTTCGATGAGGCCTGAACAGCTTCTCCATCAAGCGGTTGAATGTGGCTGGTGCATTGGTCAAGCCAAAAGGCATGACAATGTATTCGTAAAGACCAAATGTAGTACGAAATGCGGTCTTTACAATGTCTTGATCAACTATCCTTATTTGATGATAGCCACTTTTTAGGTCAATCCTACTGAAGTAGGTCGATCCTTGTAGCTTATCAAATAGGTCTTCTACCCTTGGAACGGGAAACCTATTCTTGATAGTGATCCTATTTAGTGCTCTATAGTCGACACACATACGATATGTGCCGTCTTTCTTTTGCACTAATAGCACAGGTGAGCAAAATGGAGATGAGCTAGGCCTAACCATGCCCTTCTCAACTAACTCATGCACTTGCCGCATAATCTCCTCTTGTTGAGCTTGAGAAACTCTATAAGGAGGTTTGTTAGGTGGTGAACTTCTTGGAAGAAGTTCAATTGCATGGTCGTCATTACCTCGTTTAGGAGGTAGCTCACAAGGGATGTCATCAATAAAAACATCTTGAAACCCCTTGAGAAAATTAGATAACTCTAATTCCTTTTGGTTGCTTTTATTTTCTTTTGTTAAAGCATTAGGTTCATTTTGAGAATCTTTAACAAAAATCATGTACACGGAAATAGAGCTCTTTATTGACTTGTTGAAAGCTGGTGTATGTACAATGGGGATGGTGTTACCCATCTCCTTAACATCTATATACATGTCCTTTTCCCTGAACTTAAAGGAGATTCTCCTTTCAGGAAATTTAACATCGGCAGCCAGGCGGTCAAACCATGGTGCCCCTAGGATTACATCCTCATGCTTGAGAGGAGAGATAAAGAAGTCCTCTTTGTCCACATAGCCTTGGACATGAAGCCTCAATTTCCCGATTAAGGGAGTGACTGAAGCTTCTTGCCCCTTGAAGGCACTGTCTGCGGATAGGATATCTCCCATCTCGTAGGATTGTATGCCTAGCTTGGTGGCTAACTCCATAGATATGAAATTGTGAGTAGAACCAGGGTCAAAGAGAATAAAAGCATCATGTTCTCTTACCTTTCCCCAAGCATGGCATAGAGAAGATCCTTTGTGGTGAGTTTGGTGAATCTCCTCCTCTTGGATTTCAACCAAAGAAGCTCTAGGAGGATCTTGGCGGTTGTTCTTTTGGGGACAAGCGCGGTATGCATGCCCTTGTTCGCCGCACTTGAAACACCGGTTATCTTTATGATAACGCTCAAGCTCTTCAGGAGAGAGTTTATTCTTTCCTTTGTAAACTCCCTTCTCTTTAGCTTTGTTGGAATTGCCCTTAGGAGACTTTTGGACATTGTCCTTCCCCTTAGGCTCATTGGAACCCTTGTTTTTCGGGGGCTTATTATTTCTTTTACCCCCCGTTTGGAAATTGATTCGCGAGGCCACCATAGTATGGTGTATTACTGCCGATATGGTACGTGGCCTTTGGGAGTTGACATACTCCGCCATTTCTTCGGTTAAGCCCGCACAAAATTGTTGCTTTTGCTCTCCAAAATCCAACTTTTTGAAGACAGTGGCTTTGAGTTGTAGGTCCCAAAACTTGTCTACATATTTGTGAATGGATTCATTGGGAGAGAGCTTTAAGCTTCGCCATTCGGTGAGTACTTTGTCTTTGGCATCGGTGGCCAAAAACTGCTTCATAATGGAAGCTCTTAAAGCCTTCCATGTTCGTGGAGCTTCACCGTTGGCTCGTAGGCTAGACCACCATTGTCTGGCGGACTTTTGAAAGTGCATAGCTACATGGCGTAGCTTAGAGGACTCCGTGAAGCCCTCATCTCCAAACGCCGCATCGAATTGCTGGATAAAGGCCAAAACTTTGTCTGTAGCACCAAAGGTGCCATCATAGGTAAGGAAAGAGATGCTCTTCCCTCCCTCTTTGAATTTCTTCAGCTTGGACGACCTCTTCCATGCGGCATAGGATTTCCTATGGCCTCTTCTTTTTGATGGTTCAAAAGTTGCACCATTACTTGCTTCAGAAGATGAAGAATTTGAAGAAGGTGGAGAAGAGGGTGACCTCTTTCTCGCCTTTTTCTTGTCTTGATCTTTGTCGTCTTCACCATAGCTTTCATAAGAGGAAGAGGATGAAGAAGATGGAGAAGAGGGTGTCCTCTTTCTCGCCTTTTTCTTCTCTTGCTTTTTATCATCCCTCTTTGAATTATGGCGTGGAGAAGAGTGTGATGGTCTTCTCCGCTTTGGTGGTGATGGAGAGCGTTTAGCCCGCCGTCTTCGTGGAGCCATCTCCGCCGAGGTGACGGGAGACTCGCTTCTTTCTCGTTCCTTCGGTGGAGGCTCTTGAGTTCTCCTTTGGGAAGGAGATGCATCATCAAGAAGTAAGTTCTTGAGCCCTTCATATGGATTCTCTTCTTCTTCCCGAATCGGAGAGAGACCTCTTTTGGTAGTCTCACAAGGAGGCTTCCTAGGTGTTCTCTCGTCATGGTGATGAGCTTGGAGAATCCCGTGAGCACGGAGCTGCCGTTGCACTTCACTTTGGAGAGATGGATTGCCCATGGCTTGTTGAAGCCTAGAAACTAGATAGTTAACAAGCATTGAAGCATCATTAGTAGCTTGCTCATGAGCAAAATCAAAGTTATCAACATTAATTTCACTCTCTTTACTATTGTCAGCCATTCTAACAACTTTCAGGTGTAAACTTTTTATGTGTACTTTGGCACTTCAAGCCCTAGTTGCTACTCCTCTTTACCCCTTTAGAAAAAGCACTCAAGCTACTGTACCCGCGGCTCGAATACCATTAATTGCAAGGAATAGAAGAGAGGGTCTTTCGACACCAAAACAGCACCGGCTCCTGTCAAGCTTCTAATAGCTCAATAGTGGTTAAGCCGTAGGCAAGCCCCGTAGGACTCCACTATTAAGACCATAGCTCTCGACGGTGATGCCCCGTTAACTGCACAAAGGCAGGCGCACTGCAAGGCTGAAAAATCCCTATTCTACTTACTCACAGGCAATTAATAATACCAACCATTTGTAGCTAGCTTGAGGACCTCCCTTCTTGAGCAAGAAAAGAGAAACCTTGAGCTCTGATTCCAATGTAACATTTAATGGCCTATAATCTTATGTGTAGCGGAAATTAGCATGAACATAGTGGGAATTTCATTAGAATAGATTCCTAATGAGAATTACAAGAGTGCTTGGGTGGAGAGAGCAACAAAAAGCATAACACCTAGTTAGATAGCATCGACAATACTTTCAAAAGAGAGAGAAATTAAGCTATTGACAATAGTTGAGGACCGGATTTGCATGGAGCCGGTCCCCCCTCCAAAAGGCTTTGTATTATGGTTTCTCCCATCAAGAGAGACATTGTACAATACAATTCTTTGTGTTCCTTCAAGACTAGCTAGTGCAATGAAGATGGAAGCTTCATACACCAAGCAAAACACTTAATCAAACACAACTTGAATTATCCCCGTTCTCAGACCCAAGACCTCACACACCTTCGAAGATGGTGAGAGCTAGCAGGGTATGAGAGTAGATTGAGAAGAAAAAGAAGTATCTTACGAGAAAGATGTACATCTCCTCACATAATCACTCATATTAGCATAGCTTAGCTTAGTAATTAGCTTGGTAGAGAAGATGAGCATGCATTGAAGCTTGGCTCTTGGTTGGATTTGCATCCACATGCCAAGAAAGTGTTGATGTAGGCGTCTATCTCACAAGCTTGGAGTAGGTGATGAGCTCTCCATTAAAGCTTGGGAGGAGATAGAGTATTTTCCCTTCACACATGGTCAAGTGTGAGAGTGTGTGTGTCCATGCCAAGCAAAAATCAGTCCCCCCCTCTCTCTTGGGCGAGCCCTAGCTGCTAATTAGGTCTGGCTTTTGCCTCATTGGACCTCCCCAGGTCAAGCCAATAAGAATTAAGCAGCATAAGTGATAGCCTTCTGACATGTGTCCCCCTTTCCCCTTTTGTGAGAGCTTTAGGTAATTAAATAATTAAACTAAACTCTCATTGGACCCCTTTGCCTCCTGGCCAATAGGAATCAGGCAAGCCATGGGGCTCCTGAATGCTCATTGGACCCCTTTGGAGACTGCCCAATAGTCTTCTAGGAGACTTAATTCTCATTGGTTTCTTTTATTAAATGTTTTTAAATTAATTAAACTAGATTTACTCTAGCTTAATTCTCATTGGTCCACTTCAAGGGTCTTCCAATAGGAACTGGGCACACCTTGTGGGCATCTGGCCTAGGGAGCTGACATGTGTCCCTCATTCCCTTTGTGTAAAGGGAGCCTGTGTGTGTGTGTGTGGCTTTCTCTCTCATCCCCTAGCTTTGGGGCTCGCCCCCTCCCATGTAGGGATTTGCAAAGACTTTTAGGGCATACACAAAGCATCCAATGTTTCCTAGGGTTGACCTTTGGACACAACCTTTGAATTTTGGAACCTTAGCATTTTGGAAGTCTTAATGGGCTGAACCTTAGGGTCTTTTTGGCCCATTGTTTCACATGGCTCTTTTGCAGATGGCCCCCCCTTTGGATCCCTATTTTCCCTCCTTTGGATCCCTACTGTGGCCGGTCTGCTAGCTTAACCAATATTCTAGCTTTTTCTCCCTTGGCACTTCCCCACATTAAATGATCAGTTTAATATGAGAAAATCTTTTAGGAGAATTAGATATTGATTATTATGACATCGCTAATACTGCAATAAGATAGGATAGTGAGGTTAGACACCCACACTCGGCAAAGTCTATCTTTGGAAGACAATAGCCTTGAGATGTAAATCTCAAAACTTGTCTACATACTTGTGGATAGACTTATGAGAGAGAAGCTTCAAACTGTGACATTTGGGAAGCACTTTGTCCTTTGCATCAATTGCAAGGAATTGCTTCATGATGGAAACTCGTAGAGTTTTCCATATCTTTGGGGCTTAGCCATTTCCACGAAGGCTAGCCCAACATTGAAGAGCCGATTTCTGGAAGTGCATAGCTACATGGTGTATCTTGGAGGACTCCGTGAAGCCCTCATCTCCAAAGGCCGCATCAAATTGCTGGATGAAGGCCAAAACTTTGTCAGTAGCACCAAAGGTGCCATCATAGGTAAGAAAAGAGATGCTCTTTCCTCCCTCTTTGAACTTCTTGAGCTTTTGTGACCTTAGTCATGCATGGTATGATTTACAATGTCCTCCCCTCTTGTATTCTCTAGGAGAATAGCCCTAGAGAGGAGGAAGGTGAAGAAGAAGGAGAAGAGGGTGACCTCTTTCTTTCCCTTCTCTTCCTGTGTTTCCTCTCTTCCCTTTTTGAGTGACGAGGAGAAGCATTGTGTGTTGATCTTTTCTTCTTGGGAGGAGTTGGCGATCGTCTAGACCTCTTTGTGGAGCCAGTGGATCTTCAAACTAACTTAAAGTTTCATTACTTTCTTGCTCTTTGGATTCCTTCTCTTGTATGGGAGCGAGTCTTCTTTTGGGGGTCTCTTCAAGAGGCCTCCTAAGCTCTCTCTCCTCTTGGAGAGGAAGGGAAATCCCATAAGCGCGAAGTTGTTGAGTAACTTTGGCTTGCAAAGCAGGGTTGCCAATAGCTTGTTGCAACCTAGTAATAAGATAATTGACAAACATGGGGGCATCATCATTAACACCTTCATGTGCAAAATCAAAGCTATCAATGTCCATTCTACTCTCTTGGTTATTGTTAGCCATGACAAAATTTGTGTACTTACTTAGTGTATGCTTTGGCAATTCAAAACCTTAGTTGCCACTCCTCTTAGCCTTTGAAAATTGGCACTTAAGTTTCTACACCCATGGCACGAAGTGGTTAATTATAGAGAGTAGTGGAGTGGGTCTAATATTGTAGAATTGCCGAGGGCTAGTTCCTTTTTGACTTCTTATGGCTCAATAATGGTAAAGCCGCAGACAAGTCTAGAAAGACCCCATAATAAAGTCCAAATCTTCCGAGGTGTGCACCATATCCCACATAGTGGGCTCAACAAAACCGATAATAGATCCCAGTCCCACTTATATAATTAACAAAATCAACCATTTATAGGCTACTTAAGGACCTCTCTTCTTAAGCAAGAAAAGAGAAACCAAATGCTCTGTGATGGAAATGGTCTATTAACTTTGAGAGTAGCGGAAATTAGAGAAAGTACTTTTGAGAAATTACTTTGTGAGCATAGAGGGTGAACTTAATTGATGTTAGCAACATAAACATAGCTTTTAGTTAACTTGGCATGAAGAATACTTTTGCAAGAGAGAGAGTTTAGAGAACATGACAACAATTGAGGACCGGATTTATGTGGAGCCGGCAGAGCATTGAAGCATGGCTCTTGGTTGGATTTGCAATCCATTGACAAGAGTGTTGGTGTAGGATCTTAACCTCTCTACTTGCTTGGACAAGGAGAGGGAGCTCTTGCACTTTGCACTACCCACAATGAGAGTGTGTGTAGGAAATTATACCCCTCTAGTAACCCCCTAGATTTCTTTGGTCGACCCCCCCTTGTAGCTCATGATTAAAGATCATTGGACCTCTCCAGGCCTAGCCAATCACATGCAGGGGTATATCAAGCAACAAGGGTAGCCTTGGGACACGTGTCCCCCTTTCCCCTTTGAAAGAGTGGACTTGATAAATGCTAAAACAGTTAATTAAATTAACTAATTTATCATTGGACCCTTGGGAGGACAACCAATAGGCTTTAGGCACAACATGAGGGCAACATGAAGAGGAACTTGACAAGTGTCCCTTTTGCTTTCTTTATACCAAGCTTGCCGTGTGTGAGGCTGTGTATGTTCTCCCTCATCCCCCCTCTTGTAGGGTCACCCCCTCCTTGTAGGGTTAGTTGTTGACTTTTGCACACCTTACCCCGAAGCACCTGAGTCAGCAAGCATGACAAAGAACCTCAAGCCTAGGTAGTGTTCCCACAAGCACCTCAGGTTCCCTAGTCGGCAAGCACGACAAGCACCTTAGCCATCAAGCATGACAAGCACCTCAAGAACCTCAAGCACCTTAGTCATCAAGCACGACAAGCACCTCAAGTTTGAGCCGGGTTCCCACCTCAAGCTTAGTCCTAGCTTACCTAAGATCAAAGGAATTTTTAACACTAAACTTTGGAGGTATTTAATGAAGCTAACCCTAAGGTCTTTTAAGCTCCATCAGCTACCCTTGCTTTTTGAATGACCATCTCTCATTTGGACCCCTTTACCATTGGCCGCGTGTTGAGATAGATCTGAAAGCACACGTCTATATTCTAGCCCTTGTTCCCCTTTATTCTCCCACATTAAATGATCAATTTAATATGAGAAAAGCATTTGGGTTGGTTAGATATTAGATTTTATGACATATAGTATACCCAAATTTTGTTATGGCCTTATTTCATGGTTGTCTGTTTCATTTAGATGGGGCATTTAAAGATTCTCTTTTGTCATTCCGTTGTGTCTCTACACACTTTATTTGACCCTCCAACTCTTTTCTCTCTCTCTCTCTCTCTCTCTCTCTCTCTCTCTCTCTCTCTCTCTCTCTCTCTCTCTCTCTCTCTATTCCCGCAATGTAGTGTACACATATATTCACCCTTCACTTGGTCATTTTCTTTAGTACTCTTTCATTCATATCACACATTTTGGGGTAGTGTTAGTCACTAGGTGGCTTTGCATGCAATTCGGATTATGGCTTAAACTCCATGCTAGGTCGGGCGCTAAGAGCTTCTCCCCTGTGCAAACACTTTTGCAACTCTGATGTATATTGAAATTGATTTAAACTGTGAATTTATAATTTTTACATAGACCCCTAGAAAGGGGCTTTCACTTGGTATCAGAGCCTAAGGTTATAGGGAGAGCTTGAAGCCTGATATTAGTCGGGTTAGTCATGCATCATGTACACATTCATGCATGTTGTTTGAGAAAGAATAATATATTTATGATGCATTTATGAGTGACATTGGTTGGTGACACCTACTTGAATTGTATTCACATGTGGATTTAGGCGGTATTGGGTAACAATGAATTGATTGGAGTGTCATACAAGTGTATTAAGGATTTGTTTGGATGTTTATTTCGTAGTTAAAAATGGTTCCTAAGGTGATGTGTGAATGCTTTAGCAAGGGGGGAGAAAGGTCAGGCCTAGGGTAAAATCGGGCATGCCAAGGGCCAGAACTCACATGCGATCAAGGGGCGCTGTATTTTTAGCATGCTATGAGTCTATATATAGTGAGGTTGGGTGGAGATTTGCATGTGCTAGTTCCTTGTGGTCTTAGAGTAGAACCTCCAATCATAAGAACCAAGAATTGGTTTATGGATCTTTACTCATTTGTGTATCTTCCCCAAAGTAGGATGTAACCTTTTATCATTTATAGTTGAAAAATTTCAGTTTTGAGTTGATTTAAGTTTTCTTAAGGTGGAAATCTTTGTGTTGTAACCTATGTTTTGTTAACTAACTTGAGTGACGGAGTGTGTTTAGATGACTAACATTTTATCTTGGGGAATATGGGTAAGCATGCTCTTGTGTTTGATAGTCGAAGAGCATCTTCAGATGGGAATCGAGGTGCACCGGCTCGTTGCAAAAAGACAAAATGAGACGGAGAAGAATCGACTATTATCCACAAATTTATGTTGTACCAAATACCTTTTGAGGATGATATCACTACGTTGTAGGGAACCTAGAATTCAGACCACTGGAATACAAAGCTATACCTGTGGGAATCATCAAGTGGATACAATTCAAGATAAGGAAGGAGATCATAACCTACTATTATACATCGATATCCAAGAGCTTTTCTTAAGATGGACAAAGGAGATATGGTTAGCAAGGGTTATACTTCCTCTAGTAATGGCATTAGGATGCTTTGACATTGTTATGTTTAATGTGTGGAATCAAAAATGTTTTATACAATGATACACATTCTTTTAGCCCAGTGCTTTGGAAATTATTCTTTGACCTATTTGGAAAGTCCATTATCCACAACCCACACAATATAAAGATCATGTACAATGCCTACAATAGATCCCAATGCTTAGGGATTTTCCTAGTTTCCCTAGAATTTTTCTTACTTTGATGATTACTTTAGCTTTAAGAATGCTACAGTCCATAGCAACATGCTGGTGCCTATGACAGACCTCTGACTCACACAATGTCCCAATTGCACCTCAGGCTACAATCATTGATCGAGACATTGATGCTATGCTCCGCAAGTCTCAACTTGGGAATTTTAGTGGGAAAGACAAAGATGAGGGCATAGTTCTTGAGGATTTGATTGAGCGTATGGATGATTACTTTGATCTAGCTCACAAATCTATAAAGAATAAGAAAATTATTGATAATTTCAAATTGGAAAAGACAGCCAATTATTGGTGGAGAGACTATTATACTAAAAACAATGTCGATTCTAATACCACACTTGGGATTATCTTAAAGCTCAACTAAAGAAGAACTATCAAAACAAGGTATATCATTCCAATCACATGAATGAGTTTCTTGATTTTACTCAAGGAACTAGAGACCTGAATTCATATTATCAACACTTCTTGAATCTTGTCAAGTATGCTCCAGCGGGAATGACTCAGGAAGTCAAAGTGGCACAATTTGTGTTAGGGTTACACAATCCTATGAAGACTAAACTTCAAAGTCTTTGTCTTACAAATTTTGTAGTGGTCTTTGATGCGAGTATACCCATTGAACTTGAATTATCTAACAATGGAAAGCGGAAGAAAAAATCTCCCCCCTCTCTTGAGATCAAAAGACCTCGTCCTGAAGATAAACAAAGATTTGAAAATTCACAACAAAATAAGGAAAAACTTATTGCGTATCAAGGCTAGGCATATCTATGCTACACTTACCTTGATCTTGACCATCAATCCAGAGATTTCCTATTCAATAACTCAAGCTTTATAGGGTTGTGGATATTTATGAGCCCTAAAATTTGAACCCAAACCGGAATTTTAGGAATTTAAAATCTAGACCACCTGCAACTCAATAGAACTTTAATGAGCAAAACTTCAGTCAAAATCAGAGACCTCTTAAAAATCAGGGAAACTCTAGACCAAGAAACCCACCTTTTGTGTGAAATGTGCCACCCGACAACGACAACAACAACAACAACAACAACAACAACAACAACAACAACAACAATAATGGGAATAACTTCAACCAAAAACCTCGTCGAGGAGAGGAGGAGTAAATCAATGAGCTCAAGGGAGACCTAAAGCCAATACAACTCAAGGTGCTAGAGGCAAAGGGAATCAAGAGAATGTATATGTTCATGCTACGATTGACCATCAAAAAGTGAATGAACAATATTTAGTAATTCAGACCCCAGTAGAGTATCAAGGTAATCATTTTACCTTATTGATTGATTTTGGAAGTACACATTCTTTCATTTCTCCTAGATGCATTACAAACCTCATTTTGCTTGAACATCCTAATACATACCTTACTAGTGGAATTAGCTAGGGGTAGGAAAGTTAAATCTTCTACTTCAATGGGTAACTTAATTTTTTTTGGATGACCACAACACTTCAAATCATTTTAGAGTCTTATCCATAGGAGTCTATGATAGAATTTTAGGGATGGATTGGGTTAAGGCCAATGATGCTCACTAACATTGTAAAAATGCTTCATTGACTTTTGTAAATGAGCACAACACTAGGGTTACTGTTACCGAGAAGCGGAGACACGATTCAACTTGTAAACTTCACAAAATTAATGAAGAGCTATAGAAAGAATGAGATGATTTATGTAGTAGAGCTTAACCCAACAAAGAAGAGGTCAGAAACACCTGAACGTGAGTGGATAATAAAATTTGATGATGTATTTCTTGAAGAACTTTCATAGTTACCACCCAACCATGAGGATTATCATGCAATAAAGCTTATTCCAAGAGCTCAACCAATTGCTTGTAGACCATACAGGATGTCGTTATCTGAGTCTAGGGAACCCAAAGAGCAGCTTACTTAACTTCTTGATCAAGGCTTCATTTGACCCAGTGTTTCTCCATGGAGTACTCATGTTCTCTGTCATTGAAACAAGGATGATACTTTACAGCTTTGTATTGATTATTGTGGACTAAATCAGGTAGCAGTCAAGAAAACGTATACCATACCAAGGATTGATGATTTACTTGATAAATTGCATGGAGTTGATTGATTTCATGGACCTTTTGTCTTCACAAAAATTGGTCTTAAGTCCGGGTATTATCAAATCTGAATCAAGGACAAAGATATACCAAAGACAGGATTCAACACTCGATTTGGAAATTATGAGTTTATATTTATGGCTTTTGGACTTACAAATGCTCCAACAACTTTCAACCGCCTTCTTATGATGGATGTGCTTATTGATGATTTTGTTCTTGCCTTCTTTGATGATATTTTGTTTTACTCAAAGAATAAAGAAGAATGTGAACAACATGTGCAACAAGTACTTGAACTTCTACATTAGGACCAGCTTTATGCTTAGCAAAGAAAATACATCTTCTTTACTCACAAAGTGAAATACATGGAATTTATTGTATCCAAGCATGGTGTCTTTATTTACCCAAGCAAGATTGAAGTTGTGTTAGCTTGGCTTCCACCTAAATCTATCGAATAGATATGCTGATTTCTTAGATTAATGGATGATATTGTACTTTTATTGAAGGTTATGCCAAGATAGCTTCTCCATTGACTAATAACCTTAAAAAGACTAAAGTGTTTGCTTAGAATGAATGTACTCAAGCTAGTTTTGGGCATTTGAAACAAGATTTCGTGAATGATCCAATTTTATGACTTTCAAACTTCATGAAGACGTTCATTGTCCTCGTTGATACAAGCAGACATGCAATCAGTGGCATTCTATCTTAAGAAGGAAGATGGTAGCTTATGAATCTTGTAAGTTATGCACCCATGAGTTAATTCACCTTATGCATGATTTGGAATTGTTAGATGTTGTGCATGCTCTTAAACTATGGTGGCATTATCTTTTTGAAAGGTGATTGAATTACATACAAATCATAAGAGTGTCAAGTGGATTTACACTCAACCTGATCTTAATATGTGACAACGGAGGTGGATGGAATTGCTATGTGAATATGATTTTGGGATTGAATATAAACCTGTGAAGGAAAATTTAGTGGTTGATGCTCTAACCAAGAAAAGTAGAATAGCGGCTATTACAATCTCTATTACCTCCTTGATTGACCTTATTTGTGAGGGTATACCACATGACCTATCCTACAGAAGCATTTAGTATTTAATGAACTTGGATATTCATACAAGAATCAAGAATAAATTAAAGGTTTTCATATTGAAGATAATGATCTTTATTTTAATACCCATTTTTGTATTCCAAATGATGTTGGGATCAAACTTCAAACACTACAGGGAGCCCATGATAAAGCTATTGCAAGACATCCAAGCTACATTAATACATATGCTATTGTAAGGAAAATTTTCTTTTGGCTAGGATTAAAGCACAATGTATTGAGCTATATTATAAGATGCTTGAAATGTCAACGTATTAAGGTTGAAAAAATTCAATACCCTGGTAAGCTTCATCCAATTGATGCATCATAAATGAAATGGGAATGCTTATCCATGGATTTCATTACACAACTTCCTACATCTCTGAGATATGATTCTATTTTTGGGATTGTTGATATGCTTACAAAAATGACTCATTTATTTCCTATCAAGACAATATTTATAGCTAAGGATATAGCTCAAGTTTTCATGAAAAATATTTTAATGTATCACGGTTTACCTCGCTGTATAATTTCGGATCGTAATGCAGAGTTCATTTTTATTTTTTGGAAAGCCTTATTCTCAGCCATAAGAACTCAAATTGGCCTTTAGTACTGCTAATCATCCTCAAACTTATGGGAAAATTTAGAGAACCAATCAAATCATTGAGGATATGTTACGAGCTTATTGTATGCATGAGTAGAGTAAGTGGATCATATATTTCTATTTGGTTGAATTTGAGTATAACTCTTCATTCCAATGTTCAATTGGGAAATCTCCTTTTCAAGCATTGTATGAACAAGAGTGTCTTACTCTATTAAAGTGGACAGACCCTCTCATAAGGATTCAATCATCCAAAAATATGTTGGATGAAATGCAACAATAGACGAGCCTCATACGCATGGACATAAAGATTGTTCATGATAGGTAGAAGAGTTATGTTGACTCCAAACAATCCATTCGACTCTTTGAAGAAGGGAAAATGGTATTTTTAAGAGTGAAACCTAAATGTAGATCTTTATCAAGGGGAAAGTGCAAGAAGCTTAGTGTAAGATATTGTGGACCTTTTGTCATCACAGAGAGAATCAATGACCAAGCTTACAGACTTTTATTACCACCACACATCAAGGTACATGATGTTTTCCACATTAACTTACTCAAGAGGTATGTACCTAACCCAAATGACATTCTTGATGATTCTCTATTATCAATTTCCATCGATGGAACAATTGAAGTATAATCGAAAGCTATTCTTCAAAGTAGGATTACACCTCTTCGCAATCAAAAAACACCTTGTCAAGTGGTCAACATATCCTGAAGAGGATGCTATGTGGGAGTATGCTTATATGTCAATGTTATAAGGTTTTAAAATGAAAATCAAGGTCATTTTCATGTTCCAATAGGTTAGACGGATGTTTGGCTAAGTTGTGAAAAAAATTATTTTTTGAGAATTTCCACGCTTTTTTTTGCCTTTTAGTGTTTTTTTGTGAAAAGCAATGCCAGGTCCTTAATCTACAAGTCCCAGGGATGCCATGGTTCAATTTTGTAAAAATACGCTTTTTGAACGCTTTTCACAAATTTTTTAGCTTTTCATGATTTTTGGTGCTTTTTAGTAAAAAACGAATCCGCTTTGTTGTTTGGGTGAACAAGAAAAATCTGTGGTGCAATTTTTTTAATTTAAAAAAAAAACTTTACACTATTTAACTTTTTGTACTTTTTGTTGTATGAGAAGCAATGTGCTTTTTATGATGACCTAAACCTAAAAATAATTTTTTTAGTCACTCTCGGGTATAAAAACGACCATACAATGAAGCAAATGATTTTTATGAGAATTATTTTTATAAAAAGAGGTATCGTAAATTTGATAGGACAATATGGGATAGTCATAATTATGTCCGGCATAATGGTGCAATGTAATTCAGTTACGATCTCATTAGTTGCTGGGATAATATTCCAATTAATCAGTTTACAGTAAATATTGAAGGGAAAGGGGTGAGAGTTGACCACCAAAAGCTGTGCCCTGTTTTTAGAAAAACCCCAAAAGCTTGTAGCTATTCCTAGCTAGAGAGGGGCCGCCCTATTTCTATTTGGAGAGCAAGTCAGATTGGCAGGATACTTATAAATTAACCTCTAGTGCTCAATTTTCAATGTCGATGTTGTGTCTACTATCATACTATTATATGTACATATTACATGGAGTGGTGCAAGATCTCCATCACCATCTCCATAAGATCTTCTCTCTTGTTTGTGGGAACGAGAAGAAGAAGAACACTCTCTCTCTACTTGCTTACTATTCCCTCTTCTCTTTTCACGATGTACATACTCTTCAGCGACTTCGTGGTGGCAAAAAAATCTATGTAGCTCTTATCACACCGCTCCCTTGTGGAAAATCAAGAAGCCTTCTCACGACGGTAATCACTTTTTAAGCACAGTAAGAAGCTCTAAACTCCATAGCCATCATCTCTTTCTCTCTCTACTTCATTTTGGAGTGACTACCCTCTCGATGGTGGATTTTTTGTATACGAGGGCATGTATGAGCTTGCCGGATGTATACAAGAATACTCCATGATTGTTTCATCATGTTTAGTATGATGATTTATGTACACAATGTGTTTATGGTCACATAGGTGCATAAAAATTGTTTTTTGTTTCACATCACATATACGGTAGGAACATTTTTTTTATCGTACCTCCTAAACCGCTAAGATTCAGGTTGAACCCCATGAACCAGAGATTAAACACATCATTTAGAACATTTTTTCTCTTATCTATTGTGTGAAATTTCTCCACGAGCAAAGAGTTATGGTCAAAATACATCTTGCTACCCACTGCACATTCAATATTTTGGAGCCCAGGCTCCTTGGAGAACCACCATATAGATTCATCGAATGAACGAACCCACTTTTAAAAAAATAAAAATCTTGATTAAAATTGCTAATAATTATATTTAGATCACTAGTATCACTTTGTGAGTATAAGTTATTAACCGTTCCTTGTACGATATTGCCTACGCGTGTAGGGGTGCTACCAAGAGGAGTACCATATAGCGTTGTGAGTTTGATGAGTGGTTTGTTTTGGTGAGTTTATTTCAAGTTTTTGATGTCGCTAAACTTATATGGGAGTGTATGGTTAGTCAATTAAAATTGTATGGGCAAATATGAATAAGGTGGCTTTCTTTTTGTGTTAAGATTGTTTGCATAAGTCTCATATGGTCAAAGTGATGTGATAAGGTGTTAGTCTATGTTACGGGACTAAGCTTGATGCATTGCTTGGAGGTTGAATACTTTCATTTGTATGTTATACATGCGCTTGAAAATAGCAAAAGGCTGTTTTTTGCATATATGTGAAGTTATGGCATATGCTTGATCAAAGTGGTGGGGCTATTTTTCATTATGGTTGATTTGATGGGATGATGTCATATGATGCATTGAACCTCATGGATGGATGTGGAAGTCTCAAATGCATGTGTGTACTGCTTTCCACCCTTCTAGGTCAAAACTAGCTCTATGTGCTAGTTTAGGGATGAGGTGTGGTAATAGTGTGTCATTTATTCATGGTTAAATATTATCAAATGGGATTTCAAAGTTATGTTTAGTCACTAGTAAGACTTCTTTTATGCATAAAAGGATCATTTTTAAGGGCCATGTGCATTGGACAAGTTTAATTGCAATGAGTATGGTCAAAACTCCAAGTGTGGGAGTTGATTCAGTAAGAAATATGGTTTATAGGATTGATGTTCCTCATGGATCATGGTTATGATTTTTGATGGTGGAAGCCGGTGTGGTTCTTGGATTTTTCTGGGGATATGGTTGTGCTGTTGAAATGCTGCCAAAATTTTTGCAGCCATGTTATATGCTAAAGTGGTTTTGCAGGCCTTGATGTGAATCACCATGAGATTGGGTGGAGTGCTCACCCATGTGATGATATTGGATTATGGTTTATGATCTTGTATTGGATTATGAAGTGGTTTTGCTAGTTTATGGTGGACATGTGAGGGTAGAGACCCTGTACAATCTGACTGCTTAGAAAAGATGGTGTGAAAATATGGAAAACACTATTATGATTGGACTCATCTGTTATGTTTCTCATGGAAGTGTTGCTACAAGATTAGGATCACCTACATCGCTTAGCCTTAGATAAAAGGGTCGATGAACTGGGGCTTTGCTGGATCGAGGGTGTTACCTAGATCTTCTTTTTTTTAGTGACTTATCTACACAGTTATTTTGTCAAAAGTTGATTGACCAACATGGCTAATGTGTAGGGAATCTTTCCTTGGACTTCCCTAGACACCTAATGTTGCACGTCAAAGAGGCATGGCACCTAAATTGGTACGGTTGGTGTTGATTTTCTACCATCTATTGGAATTTGGAATCCTTTCATGGGGGGAGGCAAAGCGGTCTTAGCTTATGTTTGGCTAAGGTAAGTTGGAGGTGAACTGGCTCACTCCCTTCAAAGTTAAATTCTCTTTTGATGTTATGGTATACCCAAAAAATTTTATCACATTAATTCATGGTTGTCTGTTTCATTTAGATGGGGCATTTAAAGATTCTCTTTTTATATTCTCCTATGTCTGTGCACTCTATTTTACAATCCACTCTTCTCTCTCTCTCTCTCTCTCTCTCTCTCTCTCTCTCTCTCTCTCTCTATCTGTGTGTGTGTGTGTGTGTGCGTGTGTACACATATATTCACCCTCCATTTAGTCATTTTCTTGAGTATGCTTTGATTCATATCACACATTCGGGGGTAGCACAAGTCTCTAGGTGTCTCTGGATGTAGTTTGGCTCATGGAGTAAACTCCATGCTAGGTTGGGCACTGAGGACTCCCCTGTGCAAACACTTTTGCAACTCTGATGTATATGGAAATTATATAAAAATGTGAGTTCTATATTTTTTGCATAGACCCTTGGGGAAGGGTATCTCTCAATCATGGTTCAATGTGGTTTCATGGACCGCACTTGTATCAATGTCTATTGAGCTCAACGAAGGGGAGAAAGCTTTGCAATTCCACATACAATTGCAATCAGAGAAGGTAAATCCAATTTAACAAATATTTGTAAGTTGTTGGAATTAGGGTTGCAGAGAAACACACACAGCTTGGAGAAGACGAAGGAAGCTCAAGGCACACAATAGAGAGTGTGTTACTTAGTGTGCAATGGAAAGATAGATAGCCCTAGAGTGATGGGCGTATATACAATGCACGGGGGAAAAAACCTCCTAAAGAGGGAAAAAATGCCCCGGCGGTCCTAGTGTGTTCACACACATCACTACCACATGTATATGGTAACAAATCCCCCCTGGAGTGATGCGGTGAACGAGAGCTGGCACATGAGTAAAGGGAAGTGCCATGCCCTGAGGACAGGATCAGTCCACAAAGGGGAGTAAGCCCAAAGCTTTGCGGAAAGCTTCAAGCTTCTCACGAGACAATGCCTTTGTGAAAAGATCTGCAAGGTTGTCCTGTGTTGGCACATAAGCCAAGCTGATCTCTCCTGCTGAGAGCCTCTCCCTGACATAGTGGTAATGCACCTCAATGTGCTTTGTGCGAGCATGAAAAACTGGGTTCCTCGCAACTGCCAATGCGCTCTGACTGTCAGTGTAGATAGTGTTGGCAGTGTCCTGTCCAACACCCAAGTCAGCCATAAGGCGTCTGAGCCATACACACTCAACCGTAGCTGTGAAGACTGCCCTGTACTCAGCCTCACAACTCGAAGTGGCCACAGTAGGTTGCTTCTTGCTCAACCATGATATACATGAACTGCCAAGCATGAAACAAAAACCACTTGTGGACACTCGCGTGTCAAAACAACCAGCCCAATCTGAGTCCGAAAAAGCATGTAAGTCTGGCGGCAATGATCCCCCCTTGGGATAAAACAAGCCAAGATGTAAAGTGCCACTAAGGTAGCGGAAAATCCTCTTGACAGCCAGCCAATGCTTAGACCCTGGGCTATGCATAAATCTGCTGACCTGCGAGACTGCAAACTGAATATCTGGCCTCGTGTTGCATACATAAATGAGGCAGCCAACAGCAGTTTGGTAAAGAGTGACATCAGCAGGATCGCCAGCATCATGTAGACTCAACTTCAAACCTGTTTCCATGGGAGTGGCAATAGGTTTGCAATCCTCAAGTCCAAACTTACATAGCAATGTCTCTATGTAACTTTTCTGACACAAGGCAATACCACCATCACACTGCTTAAACTGTATACCCAAGTAATGATGCAACAGCCCCAAATCTTTCATCTTGAAAGTAGCATTCAAATCAGCCTTAAATTCAGCAATATGTCTCTCATTTGGTCCAGTGATCAGCAAATCATCAACATAAAGAACCACAATGAGAAATACATCATCCTCACGCTTTACATACAATGTGCTTTCTGTTGGACTGTTACGAAAGCCTCGTTTAACCAAATGAGTGTCAGCTTTCTCATACCAAGCACGAGGAGATTGCTTCAACCCATACAAAGCCTTCTTACATTTGCACACTTTGTCCTCTTGTCCTTTTATGACAAAACCGCGAGGCTGCGTTACATAAACTTCCTCAAATATGTCACCATTCAAGAAAGCAGTAACAATGTCTGATTGATGTACATCCCAACCAAAATGAGCTGCCAATGCACATAGAAAACGCACAGTAGTCATACGACAAGTGGGAGCAAAAGTCTCTTCATAATCTATGCCTTTTTGTTGTGCATAACCCTTTGCAACAAGTCGAGCCTTATGGCGATCGATCTCACCATCCGGCTTGCGTTTCAACTTGTAAACCCACTTCGTACCAATGGCCTTTTTGCCAGGAGGAAAATCACATAAAGTCCATGTGGCATTCTCTATAAGTGCATCATATTCTGATTTCATGGCAGCAATCCAATTTTCTGAATTCTGTGCTTCATCAAAAGACAGAGGCTCCTCAACATCATGTAAACTAGACACAGCCAAAGCATAACAATCTGATGCATAAGATGCATGGCGAGAGCCTGAACGAGTACGACTAGATAAAGGTGCATCCAATTTACTGTCACGCAAAGTGTGCACCAGCCATTTTGGCATACCTCTAGCCTGCTCATTTTCAGCCCTTTCCTCATCAAGTACATCATGTACATCTGCATCAGTAATAGGCTGTTCTAAAACATTTTCAGAAACCCCCATAGGCTGTACATTTGCCTCATTGGAACTTACATTCGTATTTCCACCACTGAAAAGAGGCAACAAAGTGTCATAAATGTCCTGTGAGCTTACATTACTGTCTCTAGTACATGACAGCAAGGGTTGAACAGAATCTTCCACAAACACTACATCCCGTGAAACCAAAATACGTTTTGTTTGCGGATGATACAACCTGTAACCTTTGCTTTCAGCACTATAACCAACAAAAATACATTTGACAGCCTTATCATCCAATTTTCTGCGTTGCACTTGTGGCACCAAAGCATATGCCAAACAGCCAAAAACACGCATGTGCTCAATAGAAGGTTTTCTATCATGCCATGCTTCATATGGAGTAATAGACTGCAAAGCTTTTGTAGGACACCTGTTAAGTACATAAGTGGCACACATGATGGCCTCAAGCCAAAAAGAATGCGGCAAAGCTTGACTTTTGACCATACATCGTGCCATTTCCGTTAGTGACCTGTTTTTCCTCTCAGCAACACCATTTTGCTGAGGTGTATAAGGCACTGTACATTGGTGTTTTATCCCACGACTAGCCAGAAATGCATTAAATTCATGAGACATATACTCCCCCCCTCGATCGGAACGGAGGGTGCCCATAGTACATTTTGAGACATTTTCAGCCATAGCCAAAAATTGTTTGAAGCACATAAAAACTTCGGACTTCGCTTTAAGCGGAAATACCCACGCATGCCTGGAGTAATCATCAATGAAAGTCACGAAGTACAGGTAATTGCCCAAGGACGGAGTTTGCATGGGCCCACAAACGTCACTATGCACAAGCTGCAACCTGCATGTAGCCCTAACTGAACCATCCTTTGGAAACTTAGAACGCTGCATTTTACCCAGAATACAGCCTTCACAAACATGTTTGATAGGTGCTTCAAGAGGCGGCAAAGAAGCAACCATATCAGATTTCTGCAAACGCAGCAAACTGGCAAAATTCAGATGACCAAAACGTGCATGCCAAAGTTTTGCATCTGAAATAGCCCTTGAATCTGCAACAGCATTTGCAAAATTTTGTCCACACTTGTCATACAAAGTGAGCTTATACAGCCCACGGCACAAAAGCCCAGATGCAACAATTTCATCACCAAAACTGAGATCATGAACTGTACATCTGTCATCCACAAATTTGACTACAAGTCCAAGTCTAGCAAGTGCGGATACAGACAATAGATTCTTCTTGATCCCAGGTACATAAAGTGCATCAACAAGTGTGAAGGAACTGCCATTAGCAGCAGTGAGCACAATCTTTCCAACTCCCTGAACTGGATAAGAGGCGTTGTTGGCACAAGTGACTGAATTCCCATGAGGGACAGACTCGAGAGAGGTAAACAATTCACGATGTGAGGTAATGTGCTTTGTAGCACCACTGTCGAAATACCACACATGTGAATCTGCAGCAACTGACAAGCATGCATCATGGACAGCAGGATTGTAAGTGCACTCTGCGCTAAAAGCCCATTCTGCATCAACATCAGCATCACAATCTCCTTTCACAGAAGACTCAACAATGGCTGCATTTGTAGTGGAACCAGCATTTGCAGTGGAACCACCCTCTTTCTTCTTAGCCTCTTTGGCCTTCAACTTAGGACACGACTTGATCAAGTGATCATTGGCTTTACTATAATGGCAACGCATCTTCTTTTTGCCCTTATCACCAGAATTGCCAGACGAAGTGCTGCCAGCAGAAGCATTAGGAACAGAATTTTTGCCACTCGCAGCAGAACCATAAGAAGTGGCTGCATTACTGTTACCACCCTTTCTTTGAGAAGCAATAAAAGCCTGTTCAACTGCACGCTGCCTAGTCCTGTTTTTTCTAGAAAGTGACTCTTGCAACAGCAATGTGCATAATGCATCAAACTTGACAACTTCAGGATTTCCTTGGGTCATCAGTCTCCAAGTACTAGCAAAAGTCTGGTAGGAATCTGGTAAGGTATCAAGAACAGTCTGCACAAGGGAACTGTCAGAAATGACTTCACCTGCAGAAATGAGTTGCTCATTGATATCCTTGACACTAGCAAGGAAAGTGTCCATATCATCTTCCTCATGCATAATCTTTGACTCCAGCTCTTTACGCAGCAAAGCAATTTTAGCCTCATTGTGGCTTGCATAAAGACCTGCTAGAATGTCCCAAGCCTGTTTTGCAGATTTTGCTGAACGGATGTGAGGAACAATGGTGCGCTTCACAGACAACGCAATCAATGCATGAGCCTGCGCATCCTTAACATCCCAACGAGCTTGTTCTGCCGTAGGCAAAACAAATCTAACAGCTGCAATCCTTGCAGCAAGACCTGCAACATCCTCAACATCGCCTACATCTTCAAAACCAGGACGTACATCAATGCCCTGCACAATGTTCCAGACACCTTTTGACACAAGAACGTGTTGCATCATATAAGCCCACATAGGGTAGTTGTCCCCATCCAACCTGTCCTCAGCAGCAAACATCTTGAACACATCTGTGTTGTTGTTGTCAGCCATGGTAAATGCTGCACCTGATGTGAAAACTGCCCGAAAATAGGAGAAATGGAGCGGGAACAACTTGTGCTATATAGCACAAACCGTAGAAGACTATAAGGCACCTGTTATGCAGAAAACGGCACTGACAGAAAATCTGCACAAAATGACGAAATAACCTGTGCAGTACTGCCCGTAGTGGAAACGGTGGCCGAAATGAGCCCAAATCAAAATTCTGAGCAGACCAAGCTCTTCGAGCTTTCCCAAAATATTTGTCGACCTGCGAACGCTCGCCAAAGCTCACTGAAATCGGAAAAAGTGAGCAGGCGTGTGCTGGAGCAGCTGGCGACTAAGCCCGGGAGGACGTGACCTGCTCTGATACCAATTGTTGGAATTAGGGTTGCAGAGAAACACACACAGCTTGGAGAAGACGAAGGAAGCTCAAGGCACACAATAGAGAGTGTGTTACTTAGTGTGCAATGGAAAGATAGATAGCCCTAGAGTGATGGGCGTATATACAATGCACGGGGGAAAAAACCTCCTAAAGAGGGAAAAAATGCCCCGGCGGTCCTAGTGTGTTCACACACATCACTACCACATGTATATGGTAACATAAGTGTCCTTCAATCATCCCGAATCCTTGAAGCAATACAAGGTGTTTCTTTTAGGAATTATACCTTCAACATCCTCTAAACATGTAGAACCAATACTGATGACCAAAATTTGGCTTCACCCCTGGTAGCCTGTGCAGCCATCTATCGTGATAGATGACTGAATTGTCATTTTTGTTCCCCTTTTTTGCGTCAGTACTGTTAGTCCATTTTGTTTGTTAGGCTTCATTAAGTCACATACAAGGTAGAAGATTTATAATATAAAGATCTACTTCTTCCATACAGCCTTGTAGTCGCGTGAAGTGTCTGATAGAGGCAACTTTATACTTGATGGGTGCTTTTGTTTAGTCGCATCACCAACTTTCTTTGTCCTTGTAGGCCATCCCGAGTTTTATGACCATTCTCATTCATTTTTGGCCTCATATTGTTGTTGAAGACTAATTGGCATTCTTTTCTTACCACTGACATTATAGCCTTGTGCATATGGCTTTGAGACATGCCTCATGAAGTTTCATCATTTTCCTGTACCTTCTTCTCTTTGTAGTGCTCACGCATCTCTTCAATATTTTCTTCATCTGGATTATGGAAATTTTCCATGTTTTTCTTGAGAAAATCTCAAAAAATAATTAAATAAAACCAAAACCAGAGATGCCCATCAATTGTTTTTGAGACTAAAATCCAAAAAGTTACCTTAGAAAGCCAAATACAAGTCCAAATCAAGCCAAACTTGAAATGAATTATACCCTCAACATCCTCTAAACATGTAGAACCAATACTGATGACCAAAATTTGGCTTCACCCCTGGTAGCTTCTGCAGCCATCTATCGTGATAGATGACTGAATTGTCATTTTTGTTTCCCTTTTTTGCGTCAGTATTGTTAGTCCATTTTGTTTGTTAGGATTCATTAAGTCACATACAAGGTAGAAGATTTATAATATAAAGATCTACTTCCTCCATACAGCCTTGTAGTCGCGTGTCGCGTGAAGTGTCTGATAGAGGCAACTTTATACTTGATGGGTGCTTTTGTTTAGTCGCATCACCAACTTTCATTGTCCCTGTAGGCCATCCCAGAGTTTTATGACCATTCTCATTCATTTTTGGCCTCATATTGTTGTTGAAGACTAATTGGCATTCTTTTCTTTCCACTGACATTATAGCCTTGTGCATATGGCTTTGAGACATGCCTCATGAAGTTTCATCATTTTCCTGTACCTTCTTCTCTTTGTAGTGCTCACGCATCTCTTCAATATTTTCTTCATCTGGATTATGGAAATTTTCCATGTTTTTCTTGAGAAAATCTCAAAAAATAATTAAATAAAACCAAAACTCAACTCAACAAAAAGCAAAATCATTCGAATAGAATTCTAAATGCTATGTGGATTGTACACATGTCCCTAGGGTCTCATATATGGTTTTTATCCTTGTACTCCTCTTGTAACACTATTATGAGTGCATATACTATGAATTTGGTCAAAAAATTATCACAATCAAACACAAAATTTCAATGCAAACTCACAAAACATTGCCCTCTAATATTCATGATATCAAGTTTGCATTGAGAATGCCTCCCCCCCCTCCTATTTGGAGTCCTCTTGGACAACGGGGTATCATCAAGGATATGTGATGTGCTTGGTCAATTAAAAATTGTGCCAATGCAGGCCTTGTAATGTAGCCCTATTACGCATACACAATCAATGCATGGAAAAAAATTATGTTGTGCAAGATTTGGGTGTAAGAAATTTTCTTATTGTCATTTTTTGGCAAGGCTTCCTACTCTATGAAGTTTGCTTGATTGAAGGTTATAGAGAATTTTGAAGGCTTACTTATCTGTTTGATGCTTCTTTGGGATCCATTTTAGTCTTTTTTTTAATTGTCGTATTTGGCATTGTTCCTCAACAATGAGTTCTAGCTTCACCTTCAATATCCATATGTATTCTTGATTAGCATGTGCTCTGACCAACTTCTTTGGTAGTCAAATGTGCTTTGTTCTGATTTTCGGAGTCCACTGTGATGACCTTGATAACTGCTTCTTCTTTGGAGTGGGTCTACATGATTGTGATGTAGGGTTGGCTTGTTTGGGGATCCAAATGTATTCTTGACTTTTTTTGTGCTTGGATCACATTCTTTGGAACCCATACACATTTGTAAAATACACTTTGTCTCAAAGGTTTAAGCTTACTTGTTTGAGATTTGGACTTCCTCTTTGGTTGCCTCTGGTTATTGTTCTTTTTTGTGCATTCCGTTTATCTCCTGATCCATAAGCCTTGTGCAACATGCAGTGGTGAAGTGAGCAACTTTCTCTCTTTAATTGTGTTATAACCGTAGGAGGAATTGAAAGAATTCAAGCGGTGGTGCAGTGACAATAGTATTATTGGTTTCCTTTGGAATCCACTTCTTTGGTATTACTAGATATTTTGTTGATGATGCTCATTTGGGAACCCATACTTGTTCCTACTTTTTTTGTGTTTGAAGAGACTTCTTTGGGATCCACCTTGTCTTTGTGTGAGTCAGCAACGGTCTTTGCTTTAGTCCTTGTATGCTTGGTTGGGGATGGAATTCACATTGGGAGTTGATACTATCAACCATTTTGGAATCCAAATAAACTCACGACCTCTTTGTGCTTGAATCAATTACTTTAGATCCCAAATTTGAGTTGCAAAATCTTGCAGCTTTGTGATTTTCTTTGTCGTTCTTGCATACTTCAAATGTTTTTCTTTTGATGTTGGATCTTGTGGTTTTTCATCATAGATCTTCATCTTCTTGATCCATGCCTACTTTTCACAAAATTGGTAAAACTGGACTCAGAATCAAAAGAAGGATCTAATTATTAAGAGTTTCAAGTTCACCATCATAGGAGGATTTCTCTATATATTGGGTGTCGATGGTGTTCTTCGAAGGTGTGTGCCAATGGAAGGAAGGATGCAAGTCATCTCTGAAGCACACGATGGGGGTTCTGGAGGACACTTCTCCACTAATATTACTTATAAGAAGATTTTGCAAGCTGGATAATGGTGGAAAACTCTCATAGAGTATGTTTGAATTTTTTATAATACTTGCGATATATATCAAAGAATGGGCAGACCTACAGCAAATTGATATGACTCCGCTTACTCCAGTTCAGCCGCTAGGAGTATTCATGAAATGGGGTCTAGACTTCATGGGACCATCCAAGAAGGTCACTCCAAGAAAGAGCCCATATATTCTGATGGCTACTTGTTACGTCACTAAATGGGTAGAGACGAAGGCTCTTCCAGATAATACTGCAAAGTCCACTGCTGTTTTCCTATTTGAAAACGTTATCTGCCGTTATGGATGCCCCATTGACATTGTGTCTGATCAAGGGACACATTTTATTAATGACACTATGAAAATTCTAATGGAAATGCTCTCAGTTAAGCACATGAAATCAACTCCTTATAATCCTAGGTGCAATGGTTAAGCAGAGAGCAATAACAAAACCATCAAGAATATTCTCACCAAGATTGTTGAGAGGGCAAACTTTAGTATCCAAATTTGTCAAAATTTTTGGCTTGGCTTGTTGTTCTTTGGTTTTGGCCTTCCATGATTGTTATGAAAGCTACTAGTGATAGTGATGACCTAAGTTCCTGATAGGGGATGTCATAAGAATCATCCTTGTGGCTACTATCCTCAACAAGGTTAAATTTTGAGGGTGGTGACAAAAGTTGTTGATAAGGAAAACCATAAGATTTTCCAATGTCTCTTTCTATCAAGTTGCTATCATCATCAAGATTGATATCTGGCACTTCCCTTGGTGGTTTGACTAGTTATGGAAAGTTAATGTTTGTTTGCTCTTGGATTGCAATTTCTGGAAGGACTTTTCTAGCCAATTGATTAGTGCATTGTTAGCTCATTCCCATGGCCATCTTCTTAGTAGTTGAGTCTTTTCTTCTTGTATAGGAGCCATGTATGAGGATGCTTGTTGCGGTTGTGTCACCCCACTGGGGATTTTGAAATCCACTTCTGATGCACTTTATTCTTGCAACGATGACATTGGTTCCTAGATCTTTGATCTGTATAATCATAAAAAGCATGCATTAGTTAAAGTGTTGTTCATGTCACTTGCTGCGTTGTCTGGATTTTGTTGTCAACATCTTCTTGAAGCTTCAACTATTCTACGGAGTCATAGAGCTCATCTTCTTCTTTGTCTTTTGATTCACAACATTCCTTTGTTTCTCTTCATTTTGGGAACTTGTTGATGCCTAGTTCTCTTTGTTTTCTTGGATCATACTCAATGCAAAATAAGGAATGACATCAAAGCCATATTTATCACACACAAAGCTTAGTTATTGGACCGTCTTGAATAGCACACACATCCAAAGTAGCAAAGATGTGTTCCCATTCTAGTGGCTCTAATGTTTCTTCAAAAAATGGTTTTGGTATTTAATCCTTTCTAAAATACACTCCTCTCATTTCAAGCTACCACACTAGTAGGCTCCACACATCCATTGAAGGGGATCGGGGAGCACCACAGATGGAGAGTGAGAGAGAGAGAAGGAGACACACACACAATGTGGGTGGGGAGACTGTGAAGTGGTAGCTCCCCCTATACAGTATACTCACTATAAGTATAGGGTAACAATGGGCGGGCGCCCATGACCTGGGCGACCAGTCAAGGCACATAGGGCTTAACCCCAACAACCTCCCACTTAAAGGCCAATGTGCCTTTAAGAAAGATCTACTAGTGTACAACTAATAGAAGGTGAGATATTCTCTCAACCTATGCCCACTGACTCTCGATGAGCTAGTGCATCCGACTCTACTGATAGACAAACATCCTACTGCGGAAGCCACACAGAGCTAGCTCCAAGCTCTGCAAAGAGTCTACAAGAGCTCATGCACTCCTGCAAGTATCGGTCCAATACCTGCAAACCTCCCCTATGATGTATGCCAAGATCATTCATCGAACAACTAATCAACCCTGTTGCAAATGCTCCCACTGCAGCTGCTATGTCGGGCCTCGAGATCAGCATCTCGTACATGAGGACACCGAACATTGATGAAACCCTGGCAACCTCTACCACCTCCAACTCAGAACTCAACTCATGGCAATCTTGTCCCCTATCATAGAGACCATGGCACTCTGACTCCGAGCTCTGGAGTGACTCCTCGTGCCCACCACATATCACATGTGTACCAAGAGTATCCATCTGTCCTGAATCTGCATCAAGCTCTGGCATAAGCATATCAAGAAATGACTCCACAATAGCCGACATCTTTGCATCCATGTGCGTCATCTCTATCATCACCTCTGATGACTCGTCCTGCTGTGACTCACTAGAGCTGTCCCGCTCTACCTGTGCATCCGTAGATGCAACCTGCACAACAAGGTCACTGCTCTGCACTCCATGCAAAGCATCCTGCAACCCACAAGCAAAAGAGACTCGCCTGCTCTCTCGCTCTCTACCTGGCTGCATGATCACAGAGACAACACCGTCTCTCCCGTGATCCACATGCAATGGGTAACCTGTACCACTCCTGGCACCTCTCGCAATCACTAGCGAACCCAAATGCATCACAAAATCTCGCTCTCGTAGAGAAATCTGACATCCACAATCTCGAAACTGACCAATCGAGATCAAATTCATTGTCAAATCTGGTACATAGCGCACATGTCGTAACAAGTAAGATGGACCACTCGGTAATGACAGTCTCACATCTCCTGCACCTTCTATCGCATGCATCGATCCATCGGTCAAACGTACACTGCCAAGCATCCCGCTAGAATAGCTACAAAACCATTCACGATGCGGCGTGACATGAAACATAGCATCTGCGTCTAGCAACCACTGCGAAGGGAGTGCACTATCCGCATGTATAGCATCTCGTGCATAGCTCGAGGTAAAAGTGACATCCCCGTCACTAGTATACTCCGACACTACATCTGCCTCAACTGTCAAAGCAACTGATTCCATGGCATCACTACATACCTCTCTGAGACTGCCATGTCTCCTATGATGTCGCATACGACAAAAACAACGCCGTCTAACGTGTCCAGAATGACCACAATACCAACATATCACCTGTCAGCGTACTCGTGAATGTACATGTCTCACACGAGTCCTTGATGACTCAGATCTACCATACATATCATGTAATCTGCGCCAAAGTGCTCTCGAAGTAGTCTCATACATAACAAGAGCATATACAGATTCCGCAAGGTGCAAAGAGAGCGTAGATAGTGCCCTCTCCTCTAGATCCTTCCACTGATCGTCAGACATGTTTGAAGGTCTACCTGCATCACCACTCAATGGTCGATGCAACCCTCGCTGTGTCAATCCATCAAGCATACACTCTCTCCATGCTGCAAAGTCTGACCCATCAAACATGCACATTTCGGAGAGATCATAATCTGAGCGATCACCTGTCTCTGCCATGAGTAGAATGTAGCAAACTAGAAAGCAAAACCACCTCAGCAACAACACCTAGAAACACAATGTAAAACCTGTGAGACACACTCCAAAATAGAGCTCCCGCAATGTCAATACAAGCTTCGCCTGCTCTAGTATCACACTGCAATCTGTGAGCTAATCACCAAGCCCACACTATGCGGTATCGATGCATACATATGCACAAATCTCCCACCTGCAGAGAACACCGCGCACAAATGTTGAGTGCAACCCGCAATCTCTACCTAGATCACATAAATGATACGCATAAAACTCCTGGGAAAATTTCGCCAGAGTTTCGACGCACAATGGCTATCAACACGGAATAACCATTGTCCTGTAAGCTCAATACAATGAGCAATCAATGCGCATCAAACTACACTCAACATACATGCATAAGCTCTGCAAAACTATGGCAAACAATGCTCGAGATCACAAGACTCTCCCACCTGAGAGCAAACCACTGTCTCAAGCAAAGAAAGATACACAACTCCTCACTCTTGCGAGAGTGGATACAAAAACACAAAACTGTGTCCAAACTGACAAAACCTGTCAAAGTGAGAGTAAACACTCGATCACAAACTATGGCGAGAATTTGGGAAAAATCCGACAGAATTTCCCCTGAAAACTGAGCAAAAAACTCAAGTACAATCTCTACCATAAACCATAACACTACTCAATGCCAATGAGTAGAAATGCCAAAATGGCTCCACATTTTCACATACAATGACAATCCGCACTCAACGTACATCAACGGAGTGACCACGCATAAGAAAGCGCCAAAAGATTTGCAATCTGGAAACTTGATCAATGCGAAAACAATGCTCTCAAGAGAGCTCACCGGCACTTGAAAGTGCTCGCCAAAATGCATGTATAATGGGCATCAACCATGCGCCATAACCATATGCAAACCATCCGCAAAGACCATGAATCCAAGCACAAAATCACTGCCAAAGTATCCTGTGAAAACCAGTGAAAGAAGCTCCACCTGTGTGCTCCAAAAAACTGCGTCTCTCAAGAGACCGCTTCGGTGGTGCGTAAACGCCTCCGTACTTCGTTGCCCAAGTCTACCAAAAAACCCTCAAACCACAACCTTAACACAAGCTGCAATTGCATCTTCAGCTCAGAATTTATGCACTCAATTTCAAGCATCTCCCGTGCTTCCAAAAGTGCATCAAACTCGCACACAATGCTACAACAGAAAATCTGGAATTTCTGTATACAGTCAGTCTGAGCTAAATATCAGCAAAACGGTGAGGAATTTGCAAAAAGTTTCTTCTGCAAAGTTGCAGACCATGTCAAAATGGATGGGTGTAGCAGACAGATTTCTCAGATCTGCATTCTACAAGGAGAAAAATGAATTTGAAAACAGTGCTGCTAGGCACACAGTTTTTTGGTCAGCACCTTCACTTACACACAGTCTTCCACACTTCTTTCTGAGCTTCCACAAGAGCATACATCACTCTCAACTGAGCTCACAAGCTCCCATTGCATTCTCACAAAGCTTCCAAGCTTTCTTAATCTCTCTACCATCGAGAGCGAGCGAGCTATCGCCTCGAAGCTCTCAAAGCAGTTGTGCTCTCCGCGGTCACCATAGCTCTGATACCAATTGAAGGGGATCGGGGAGCACCACAGATGGAGAGTGAGAGAGAGAGAAGGAGACACACACACAATGTGGGTGGGGAGACTGTGAAGTGGCAGCTCCCCCTATACAGTATACTCGCTATAAGTATAGGGTAACAGTGGGCGGGCGCCCATGACCTGGGCGACCGGTTAAGGCACATAGGCCTTAACCCCAATAACATACCAATTGAATGGGATCGGGGAGCACCACAGACGGAGAGTGAGAGAGAGAGAAGGAGACACACACACAATGTGGGTGGGGAGACTGTGAAGTGGTAGCTCCCCCTATACAGTATACTCACTATAAGTATAGGGTAACAGTGGGCTGGCGCCCATGACCTGGGCGACCGGTCAAGGCACATAGGCCTTAACCCCAACATCCATAACTCCTTCGGTTGTCCTAACCATGTTGGAAGTTTTGATCGAGCAAAAGTAACTTTTGCGAAAGACCAAACTATGCAACGGATCCTTACACTTGGAGTATTTTGGGCAACCATGAGGAGTGAAGTTCACTCATTTGTGAAAGACTGTCTTCAATGCCAAAAAAAAACACTCCTACCTCATGTGACATTATTCCAAATCTCACTGGTCCCTAAGTGGAGTAACTATATAGGTATTTACTTATCAAGCAGACCATTTCTTGAGGATATGAGTAAACGCCGCCAAAGAGCTATTGAAACTGAAGCGAAAGACTATGCTCTTATTGGAAACCAATTGTGTTGGAGGGGAAAGGATCAACATTTGTGTCTCTGTGCAAATGAGATGAATATACACCCATTCTAGAGCAAGCACATGCTGGATTAGCTAGAGGTCACTATTCTAGTGAAACCACTGCTAGAGCAATTTTAATGGCAGGCATATGGTGGCCAACACTTTTTGCAAATGCCAAAGAATACGTTCGAAGATGTGATGCATGCCAAAGAGCCAAAATGCCAACAAGGGTAGATAGCATGTCTTTAAGACCAATGATGGGGGCTAGAGCTTTTGAAAAATGGAGCATAGATTTTGTCGGACTAGTACAACCACTTGCTTCTAGAACTCAAGCTCAATATATCATTGCAATTAAAAACTAATTGACCAAGTGGGTAGAGGCTAAGGCAACCAAGAAGCATGATGCTAGAACCACAACCGCATTCTTGTATGAGAATGTATTCACAAGATATGGACTTACAATAGAAAGTTTCAGTGATAGGGGAACTCATTTTCTCAATGAGGTATTTGAGTATCTACTGAATGAATTTATTGTTATCCATAACAAATCCGCTCCTTATCATCCACAAGCAAATGGACAACCTGAGCACACAAATAAAATTCTTAGCTCAATATTGACTAAAGTGATTAGTTTAGGATGAACTGATTGGGGAATGAATCTACATATGATGCTCTATGGACTAATAGAGTTTTATTCAAGACAACTTTAAATGCTACACCCCCCTTTAACCTTGTTTATGGTCTTGATGGCATACTACCCTTGGAATTTCTATTGCCAACACTAAGGATAGCTAAAGATCTTGAGTGGACAAGACGTGAATTGTTAGAGAGGCTTGAATATTTAGAAAAACTTGATGAACAAATGCTAACAGCTATAGCTCACATCTATGCACAAAACGGAAGCAAAAACAATTTTTTGATTCACATCTAGTCACAAAAATCTTCAAAAAAGGGACCTAGTTTTAGTTTATTCCCTTAAGCAACACATTCCCAAATTCAAGAAAAAGGGAAATGGCTTGTTTGTCATTGAAGATGTATCTCCAAATGGAGCAGTTAAATTGTCCACTTTAGATGGTGAACCAGGCTAATTGGATTAGTGGATGCCACTTAAAGAAGAACCATTTGCCACTAACCAATGATTTGCTAAAAAAAATACATACAACAAAGCAGAGAAATATTAAACGACAGCACGTTGTTGAAAAACATCAAGAGGAAGCTCGATTTCGAGTACTCAAGAGGAAAGATGCTTTCAATAATCAACAAACACTTATTCCCATCAGCACTTTGGAACCAGATAAAAGACTGTGGGAATCAGAAAATGATGCAGTATCAATAGATGATGAATGGCTGGATGGAATTGACCTTCGCATCACAGTACAATTGAACAATCATAGCACAAATGCATTAGTAGATACTGATGCTCAAATGAATGTAGTCAATTATTCCAATTACAAGAAAGCTACGAATCAGTCTTTAGCATCGGTAATATCTGCTATCAAAGGATGCAACAAAAACCCAACACTGACATTGGGAGTGGTTAACTTGAATGTGATAGTAAATGGATTTTCATGCCCTCGTCAGCTTATATGCATACCAGATGAACATATGAATGAAACGATGATTCTTGGAATCTCATGGATGCGGACATACAAGGCAGTACCGGATTGGGACACCAATCAACTCAAGCTATCACTTAAAGGAGGACAATTCTTAGTTCCAATTGCACCGAGAAAAGAGGAATGGAAAAGAGGTCACCCACAAAAGAAACCAGGGAATAATCCATCTACGTCAGCTTCTATTCAAGCAAATGTTACAAGAAGCATGCAAGGAGTCGGGCAGATTTGGGTACCAAAAGCACAACTCAAAGACAATCCATCTCAAATTTGGGTGTCCAAACTCTAAACACTTAAGGAAGTTTCACATCTAACAACTCAGGAAAAAACATCTTTCAGAAGAGAATCTAGCACTAGATGGGTTTGGAAACCAAAGGAGCATTTATCGGCTCCACAAACTACAAAGCCGATAAATCAGTGGAAAGTTAAAGCTCAAAAAACTCCACCACAACAGTTCATCAACCAAAAACTAAAGTCTCAGCAACCATCATCATTGTTACTTACAGGTCAGGAATCAGTGTGCCAAAGCATCCAAACGGTACAATCAGGCAAAGAGCATATAAAATTACAAAATCTGCTATTTAGAAGACATCAACAAGATACCTCGACCATGGAAACCCTTGAGTTAACTACTCAAGACCCAACTCTTGCAGCGCATACTTATTTGAATTGCATTGACCTTCAAAGCATGGTAGAACCAACCACGGCTATGCATAGACACGATTGTTCAACCCATGCACACAGTCGTCCCCGAAGTACTCCATCTACGGGAGGGAGAAGGAAACTTCATTAATTAAGGGCAATGTTTGAAGAGGGAGAAAAAGTTGGATGTTAACGTGTGGTTTTTTACAAAATTACCTAATAATGCCCTTAAAAATCATTCTTGTTGATAAAATCTCCTTGGTGAGTGTGAATGTTGTATATACTATCAGAAATTACATTAAAAAATAGTCCTTTTTGCTCATTTTCATTAATTTTTCTTGATATTGGAGCTTAAAAATAGAGAAATCCCCCAAAAAGTAATAAAATAGTGTTTTTAAGTGAATTTTCTTAGTTGTTGATCTTTCAATTTTCTTTTTTAGTGCATCTTATTATTTTCTTTGATTTTTCAATAAACATGTCAAAATTGATCATAAATAGCAAATGAACTCAGATGGAGAAACTGAAATACACTGATGATCAAGAGGACAGACGAACATGCACAAAATATTTTGATCAAAAAACCGAACAAAAGCGGGAGGCCTAAATTAGGTGGCCAAGGCCTGTTTTTAGCAAATTCACACAGAACGAGCTAACAAAGTCTGGTTGAGGAAATTTTCGAGTCTAACGTAAATTTCACGTCCTATTAGGACTAACAGGAGAATCTGGGGAAAACTACTTTGGAAAGTCCAAGTATAGATATCTTAGGTAGCCCAAAATCACCTCATTTCTACTAGTCACTCTTGGAGAAGAGATCTCTTCGCCTACTTCACGCGCGATTTTTGAAGTCCACACCACCCATTTTCAGTGCCGTTTCACACAAGACATAAGTGGTAAGTTCTAAACTCATCAAAGAAATTTTCTAGGCAGTCAAATACCAGGTATAGGTCCCAAGAAAAACCCTAGAATCTCAGCTATGTATAGACTCCTAGGACACAAAAATGACCATAGTGGCATGTCAGCTCGACCGAATTGGACAAGATTTGAAGTGTAGCATGCCCCTAGATAGAAGAACACTTCCATATCTTTAGATGACCATTTGGCAGGGGTCGAGGGGGTCTTGAAGTAAATAATCTAAGGTTTTGCCACATGCCAGAATTGAATTATAACTTCATGGGCAGCTTATATACAAGATCTATAAATAATGTACTTAGATGGTTTCAATAAAACAGTCAAGGAAATCCCTCTAATAGCAAGAAACAGCTCGCATACTACAAAGCATCCTTTTTGACATATGAAGTCACACTGACTCCGGATAAGCCCAAAATGGATGAGCAGCATCAGGATTATGTAACGGACAAGTCCACGGCTTCAACAGTGACCAAACATCTCTACACACCAAGTGGTAACAAAAAACGGTGATTTCACAATCCACAAGAGTACAAAGTGATGCCGACATGACCAAATCTTACCAAACTCGTTTTAGGACATGTTTTAGATGTAATAAAGCTGTGTAAGTCATCAAAATGTCATTTCAAGCATAAATTTCAGCTCATGTAAATAATTGTGAGTAATTACTTTTTTGCAAATTTCACTTGAAAATCATCATCATGCGTCACTTATCACTTGTACACATCTATTTCATGTCACATGTCAAATATGATCCCAAAATGTCTAATAATTCTTAGATCTTGTCAAAAAACGTACTAAAAGATCTTCAGTCCAAATTTTGAGTTATTTCTCACATTTTTTGATCCAAAACCTCCCATATCTCACAAAACAAGTCTGTAGCATGTCTAGAATCAATCTAAAAGAAAAAATGTTCAAATTGATAAAAATGTAAATAATCACGATTATTTATACTTTTGCCCAAATAAGCCCAAATCTCATTTTTGACATCATGGGACCAAAGGATGATGTGACAAGTCTACCAGTCAAGTTTGATCACATTTGGATCTCAAAAACCCAAAATCCCTTCGTATCGACTATTTCACAGTTTGAAGACCAAATTTGGCACCAGTTTTACCTTGTACACTCAAATGAGCTCAAACTTGACTCAGAGTATCTAAATCACATGTTCTTCAAGCCTATGAAGTCAAAACTACAAAAATATGAAGAAAACTCCCTGCTATAAATAATCATGATTATTTACTTTACTTGCAAATTTTTGCCTAGAGTGGATGATTTTGATCTATACATGTTTTTTATGCATCTATGCATGCTCCAAAATTGGTTTGAAGAAAAACGCACATCATTTCTCAACAATTCAAACAAAGAGCATGTCAGCGCAGAATTTGTGGAATTTTCTAACTTTGAAACTTTATTTTCTTGATAGGCACAATGCAAGCTGTTGAGAAAGCAAAGAGAAGAAAGACACAAAAAGAAAAGTAGGAGCTGCCACCATATCAGTTGGAGCCCAGTTCTATGAAAATGGCCAAAGTAACCTACTTGTCGAAAGAAAAACTTGAGAAGCACAACATCACAGTCTATGCCGCAAAATTCAAAAGTGAAGATGGAAGTCAGGTGGAGTTGCAAATACTACTGAAGGAAGTCTATGACGTAGCAGCTACGCCAGCTACAAAAGAAGCCAACAAGAAGTTGGGACTTCAAGCATTTTATGATCAAGAATCATGTGGAGTAGATTTTCAAAGGGCTTACAAACTACTATCGACAATGATTAAAGAGGATGGATCTACCCAGATCACAGATCACCAAGGACAGAAAGTTGAGGTAGTCATTAACAAAGATACAGTGGGCTGAAGCACTAAAGCTACCAACAGAAAGTATGATGATGAGAGCCAGAGATAGGAAAACAGCTGGAACATTCACAAAGAGTACAATTGCCGCCACCTTATCCGATCTTACGCTGAAGCAAGTAGAGGATCCCGCCCGCCTATACCACCAGCACTTCTACTTCCTCTCCAAGAAACCACCAAGGTACACTACCCCAAATCATGTTGTGACAACCACATTCATGCAAGTATTGAAGTCGTCAGGTAGACAATCCATAGATCATGCTTAGTATGTGCTTACAACACTCAAGAGCACAAAGATGGAAGGGAAAGTCACATACTTAGGAGCTCCGAAAGTCTTAACCCAAATTGCATACCACGCCATTGGGATGGCCGATAACTTGCTAGTAGCCCCAGATTAGAACACATGGATAATCACTAAGAAAGCTCAACCCTCTCAACGAGCCACAAGATCAAAAAAGAAAGGGATTTATAAGTCAGATGAAGGGTCAGCTGAAAGCTCACTTGAAGCCCATAGCAATGAAGAAAGTTCTGGTGATGAAGAAAACACGGCAACAAGAGAAGAGATGATGAGAAAGGGAGTGGCCGCTCATTAGGAAAAACCTCTACAGAGGAAGGCGAGGTTCGAAAGGGAAAAGGAATCTTATGAACGAAGTCTACAAGCTACAGGACACACTTCAGCTCTATGGGATCAAAGGGAATTCAAGGGTCCTAGGACCAAAAACCTGAGAAGAAGCTCCAAGAAGATCCTATAGAAATGCTAGAAAGGATGTATGAGGAGGCTGAAGTCCTGAAAATACAAGAGGCTTTGGTAGAAGCTCAAAGAAAAGCCAGAGAAGAATCAACTGCTCAACAACCACAACAACAAGTATCTAAAAAAACAGCTAAAACACATCATGAAAGGGAGTTGATGTCTCCGCGACTACCCTCACCCATTATTGAACAGTGGGATCAGACTGTTCCTAGTCCAAGCTCTTCATCAACTGACCAATCAAATGATATCATTGAGATAAATGGAGATGGGTTAAAGAAAGAGAAGGAAACTATTCTAGAGCAGCTACCAGAAACAACCAAAGATGAGGATGACCTTCCAAAGAGCCTTAAGAAGTATCCAAAGAGTGGGACATGACTAATGAAGTTATCACTCAAGTAAATGAATATGCAAAGCAGTTGCAGCTGATGACTGATAAAATGCAAACATCAGCTCTTAGCCACAATGCTAAATCTCAAGAACTTGAACATGTGATCGATGTGCTCCAAGAGGAGCTTGAAAATAGAACGAAAATCATT
Organism: Adiantum capillus-veneris; assembly: GCF_014529385.1. Lineage (NCBI taxonomy): Eukaryota > Viridiplantae > Streptophyta > Polypodiopsida > Polypodiales > Pteridaceae > Adiantum > Adiantum capillus-veneris. Next base: position 150,991,948 of record NC_140948.1, read on the forward strand.
GAAAATCTTCAAATCCAAATCAAAGAGCTCAAGAACTAAGCAGAACAACATCAACACGTCAAGGAAAAGCAAGAAAAGGAGATGGAAGAGTTAGGGGAACTCCTCACTAAGTTATCCATGCCTGTAAAAGCAAAGAGCAGCAGTTGATTGAAGTGACAAATGAACTTATGAACACTAGTCAGTCTGTACAAAAGCTCCAGGTACAATTGAATGTAGAAAATGCTTCTTTACAATAATCAGAGTAGAGAATCAATGACCAAGCAGAATTTTTAAAGCAAATAAGGGAAAACCCATCAGTTGCTTCACTTAAGGGGACTGATGAAGTTTACAAAACTTTAGAAAGAAAAAACAAAGAATTGGAGCTTGAGTTGAAGCTGGAACAAGAACAAAGAAGGGTCCTCGCCCTAATGCGCATGCAAAGGGAAGAGCAATTGCTTAAAGAGATAGAAGAATTGAAAAAGGTCAATCAGTTGCTAAGAGAAGGGAATGTGGAAACTTTGGAGGAGGTAGGTACATTTGAACAACCAACTCTAGAGATACCATCAATCTCCTTTGATGACATAGAAACACAACCAACTGAAGAGCAGGCAAAATTTTTTCAATTGCAAGTACCAATCACTAACGAGGAACAAGTGCCAATGGTCCAGCTCTCTAAAGCTACAGAAGATGCACTTAAAGAGTAGATTGTTCAAGAAGTGGATGTTGAATGGAAAGCGGCTATGGATTGGGAGTTGAGAGTACTTCACTCTGTCAATTTAACTCAACTCACTCCCAATCAAATCAATTCTCAGTGGCATCAACAGTGGCTTCCATATCCTTTGATACAGGTGGAGCTATTGCAAGTAAAAGAAAGACTCTACAAGGATATACAAGACCAAGGGTCAGGTGCTCTCCAGGGCCACATGGAGGAAAATTTAGCTCAACCAAAATTCAAGGTACCTCGTATTATTTACAAGGGCACCCTCATCAATTCAAAAGGACCCAACATTCTATCATGTACCAACTTGGTAAGGACATGCCAAGCACATGAAGCACTAAAAAAGAAAAGACCAACTTGGCTTAACTATCTGAAACTACCAGCACCGGAGCAAGGACAGGCAACTGAAGAATACCAAGGACATGCAGCTGAAGGACATGGCAAGCACATGATGAAGCAATAAAAAATAAAAGGCCGACTTGGCTTAACTACCCAAAATTGCCAGCACCAGAGCAAGGACAGGCAACTCAAGAATACATGGTGAAAACCCTAACAGGCACCATGAACTTCTTCAAGAGCCTCCCTGACCTCTCGTGTGCAATGATTTTTAAAATCTGCAAAATGATGCTCACATGCATCCAAGTTTTTCATGAGCCTGAACAAGCGGGAGCTCCATGGATGTCCTTTTCACAAGGTAATAAAGGCTTATGCTATGATTCAAATAGGAAACCTTCAAAAGAAGTCCTTTACGGCTTTTATGCCAGATGCATGTCCTTTTGATCGAGCAATATGTTGGCATTTGAAGAAGCCTTTTACACCGTGTTCTTCACATGGCGTACAAAAAATTTTGGACCGGTGATCAGCAATTTAACTATAAGGTTCATCGGATATTCAACCATCAAACTAAAAAATAGATTTTCTACTCAATTTTGCAAGTCCCTCACAAAGAATGGCGCAACCGATATCAAAAAGCTCTTTAAGCACTTAAAAACCGCCTCGAAAGCCGTTAACCTTGATGCTGTAACGATCATGGTTTGCTTACCAATCAGTGACTAGCTTTTGATGACTAAGGTCATTTGAGTGTAGCTTGAGTTATATGTGAGTTGTATGTTGTTTTCCAAGAGATTGACACCCTCTTGTAGCCTCCATGTACTAGTCGAGTCAGCTTCATCCCATGGATTGTCAATTATGTTCATGGTTCTCGCTATGTATGCAATAAAATAAGAGTGAGGTTTGGAAGCCCGCCCACAGGAGTTAATCTCAAAGGGTCATTTACTCGCTTTTTTAACCTTTTGGAGTGTCATTTTAAGGTGTAGACTAATACATAGTCACCCTGTTTAAACTCCTTATTGGTTACATGCTAATCATGAAATTCCTTTATGTGTTGTTTTTGTGCATAGATGTCTATGATAGCTTGTAATAATTTATTATCTAGCTTCTTGAGATCATCTATCCTTTTTCATAGCTCGTGGCATGTTCATTTTAAATTCTAGGCTACTCAAAGTATGGGAATCAAGAATTCTATCGGCAATATGGCATTAAGCCCAAACACCATATTAAAAGGCGTGGTTCTAATTGCTATTTTGTAAGCAACAACTCGGTATGCCCAAAGAGATTATTGTAACTTTTGGTCCTAGTATGCTGTTGACTCACTCACTATCTTTGTGAGCATTGTGCATAGGATGTTTTTTGTGCTCTCTACTTGTCCATTAGCTTAAAGGTGATAAGGTGGTAATTTTGATGAATTACCATGAAATCATCCAGCAAGAATTCAATCACTTCATTTAGAAAGTGAGTCCCTTTGTAGCTCATTATTTTAATTGGTAGCCCATATCGTGTAAAAAATATTCTCATACAAGAATTGTGCTGTCAGTTTTGCATTATTTTTATGGGTAGCTTTTTCTTCAACCCATTTGGTCAGGTAGTATGTGGCCACAAGGATATATTGGGCATGCATACAATATGTGAGAGGTGTTATGGGTCTTACAAATTCTATGCCCCATTTGGAAAAATACATTGCCCCCATCATTGGTCTAATAGGCATTTCTTCTCTCCGCATAGATAATTTTGTCCATTGACAGTCGTCGCATCTTTTCACATATGCTTCAACATCCATGAACAAGGTCGGCCACCAAATTCCTACAACAATAATTGCTTTTGTAGTTTTGTCAATAGAAAAATGTTCATCTGCTTGACCAACATGAGCTTGCTCAAGAATTGAAATGCATTCATCTTGTGTGGTACACATCTGCAATTGATTGTCCTTTTCTCTCTTGTAGAGATTATCCTCAATCAACACATAACTTTCCACTTTGGTCTAAATGGATTTCATTTTTGATCTACTCAACCCCTTTGGTAGGATTCTTTTGGTCAAGCAGTCCACAATGTATGAGCTCCACTTAGGTACAATCATTACTTTGAATAGTGTTGCGTGTTCTACAGGTGCTTGAGTTGCACATATGTCGCATGAACTAATGTAGTCATGAATACTTCTTTGCATTCTAGGCCGGTATACACCTAGTCTCATCAACCTTTGGAATGTTTGTGCTTTACCATTGTGAAATTTCACATTTTATACATGAGCTTGGCTCAAGTACACGTTTTCTTAGTTAGCTCTATGCCTAGCCACAATATACCATCATCTCCTTACTTGTATTGCCTTCTAGCTACGACATTAGTGTTCTAGTTTTCTCAATGATTGATGGGGCTACCTTTCAATTTGTAGTGATCCAACAACAGTGAGAAAAGGTATGACATGTTCAGCATCTCAATAATGAATAGGTAAGAATTTGGCAAGTAATCATCAACTCTCTTGGGTGCGGGTGCTTCTCCATGAGTCAATCTAGACAGATGGTTAGCTCTATGATATGTGGTCCCTTTCATGACTACTATAATGAAACTAAACTCAAGTAATATAATAAACAATCAAATAATATGTCTTGTATTGTAGGGTTTGTTTAACAAGAATAATAGTGCTTGATGATCCAGATAAACCACAAACTTATTTACAAGAAGGTAGTGTCTAAACTTCTTTACAGCATAGATCATTCCTAGCCCTTCTCTCTCCGTGGTCATGTGATTCTTTTCTACACTATTAAGCTGTTTGTTGGAGTAATAAATAGAAAAATCCATGTTGTTTCTCTTCAAGCTACACTAAAATGCATCTGATTACATAAGCCAATGCATCAATCTATGCTCTTGGCATTTTCACGTCCATCATAAGATGTCCCTGGTTCTTTAATTCTTGTATTGGTTGTTGAACCACAATCTTTTGATCTTGGATCGTGTACATTTTGTAGTAAGACTATGCGTCAAATTTGTCCATGTTTTAGCCCTCTTCACTCCCCATTTCAATCATCCAAACGTCTTTCAAGGTTTGCTTCAATTGTGGTATTCTCATTTACGTTCAGTTTTTGTCATCTAGATGACATTTTGGCTATGTATTTGGTTTTCACCTTGCTTCATTTCTTGGGATTGGTCTTTGTTGAAGTAGGTTTTGCATATCCTTGTGTAATTTTGTCTTTGACACAATTGCTTGCTCCTACGAGTATCAAATACTACGTTTTGTTCTTCATGGATGCAATCTAATTTGTAACAGGTTTGAGAAAGTTATCGTGCATTGTATAGGAGTCGGCATCAGTTCATGAAAGCTTTTGGTGTCCATCATCTTTGGAACTGGCTTCGATTGAGAAGGCACTAACTTGACTCCAAATTTGTTTCATGCTCTTGTATGAAAGACGTTAAAGTATTCAATATTTTAGGTTTGCTTTGTGCTGATACTTCTATTCTTGTCTAGGGTAGAACTCGTGATCCATATTGATATCTGTGATAGGTGCAGACTTAGTAGTCACAGTATCGTCTTTGTGATTCTTGATTGTTTTCCATAAGGCATGTGGCCATGGCTCTTCAACTTCTAGAATGGGAATCATCACTTGTGACTTGGTGTCATCCATGGTGTTAGCCACTATCCTTGTATCCAATGATGTTTCAATCTAAAGTTTTGTTTGATCCATTATTTCACTTCCTTTACGCTCAAATTCCCCTTCCCTTTTGTGGATTACACTTCTTGTCTAGGAATCTTAGTTTTTTTGGCTCCATAGAGATTGAGCTCTCTCTACGAGCTATTTGCACATTTCTAATCTGTATTTTTCAACCTCAAGATGTGGGTATGCCAACCATCTTTGTTCCAAGGTCTGGTTGGATTTCACTCTAACCTCATAAGCCTGTAATAGAGTCTGTAAAGGTTCTAGCACTTTGTCCACTAAGACTAAACCTCTCGATGATATTTTGAAAGACACCACTTCTTTCTCTTTTTCCTTGTTCCTTGTTTTCACGTTCATGTTTAAGCTACTCCCCTATTTTTTGTAGCTATCATTTTGTCTCTTTTGCCTTCCATGATTCTCTTTGAGTCCTTACTGACAAACTCTCAAATTTTGTTTGAACTGGCAATTTGTTTTCTTCCTCAATTAGTGTGTTTTTTGCAGCTTCTTGAGCTTGTGCTCTAGTCACCACACTTACACGAATTGTTGCTCTATTTTTTATCCATTCAAACATGGAATAAGTCCAATTACATTCATCTTTGCTTTTCCCTTGTTTTCTAGATTCTTGGGATGGTTTGGAAGTAAATTCTCTACCTCACAACCATCACAGAACCCAAAAATATTTTTACGTTCCTTCTGTGGACAAACTCTTACCCAATGATCACATCCATATCCATAGCAAGGACCTTACTATTGGGACGCTTGGTGAGCTCCATTGACCATCCTGTCCTAGGAGGATACAATTCTAATTTGCTATAAACATGAGTGTATTCTTGTCCATTATGTAATGATTTTTATTGGTTGTGCAATGTAAAGATGGTTTTGTTGCTTCATATGTGCTTGCCCGAGAAGGATAACCTTCATTGGCATATGCAATATCCTCAGGTTCTCTCTTGTAAGTTTCAGATGGTTCTTTGTAACATAACTTTGGTGGAAGCATTTTCTAGCTTATGAATGTTTCTATCGGTTGCATGTATCTAGCAATTTCTTGGTTCTATTAAGGTAAAGGAGGCTATTGGCCTAACATTAGTTGAGGCTTATCTCTCCCTTGTGCTACGTTATTTGGGCCTATTCGGTAAATCGACAATGTCGGCAAAGGTCGCACTCCTGGAGGTCCATATGGTCTTTCCCTCATATAATTTTTGTCATAAAAACACTTATTATTCTCATGATTGATATACTTTTGCTCTATCACACACCACTTCAAGGATCATGGTACATTTGTTACTGGTGGTGGTTGTCGTATATTTGGGCTTTGTTGATATCTCTAGTTTATCCTTCTGATCACTTACTTGACCATTTGATCAACATTTGACATAGTTGGAGTCTGAACACTCCATTTTGTTGTGTATTGAATTGTGGTAGAAGAGGCATTGCTGGTCGTATTGTCAACATCTTTTGTTACCTCTTTGTAACTTGCTCGAATGTGGTGCAGGCTTTCAAAAAGTGCAGATCCTTTTTGAGAGTCTCATTTCTCAAACCCTCTATGAAGAGAATTGGTAATATCTCATCTTGTGGTACCTCTCGTACAGGACATCTTTTGATGTATTGCTTGAAGGGAAGCAAAGTTTCTTTCACATTCTCGTTCTCTTTCTACTTAAAAGAGTCTATTTCGGACATTGTGTTGTGCTTGATTCACCTTTTTGTGAATTTATCAGCAAATTCTCATAGAATTTGCTCTATGTTGGGAGGAAAATCTTTTTTATTCAATGGTTGGAACCATGTTTAGATGTTCCTTCCAATGTCAGCCCAAATCCCTCGTATTGAGTGTGAAAATCCACAACCTTTTCCGCTCTCAAAACTTGTTTGAAAAGAGAAACATGTGCACATGGATGCCCTAACCCATTTTACTTCTTGGCAACACACGTTGCTACTTGAGATGGTCGCATCTATCATGTTTTGGCAACCATAGTCACAACTCTAGGTTCTCTTCAAAGGACATCTTTGGTTGGAGTTTGTTTTATGGTTCTGTCATTAGGTCCAGGTTTCTCTCGCTTCAGTCCAGGTTTCTGGAACTCTTGTCGTATAGATCATTCTTAGAGATTCACTACCCCTGTATATGATCACTGGAACCCTTGAAGCCAAGGATCCCATCGATCTTGGTAGTAAAAACTACAATCGACTAAATGATCTTCAACTTGAGTTCTATCAGGACACTCAATCTTTATGTTTTTGGTTTGGTCTCCGATACAGAAGGTCTAAACATGCTTGAAGTGACATAATACGGATGGGACTCCAAAGTATGAATATCACTCTATCTCCTTACGCTCTACTACAAAGTATCTCCACACATACTTATAAAGCATTATTACATGGGTATCTCTGCCTTCTATGTATGTAAAACCCCCGGGGGATTCACTCTATATACAAAACAGGACGCCACCTGCGAGCGGATAAATTTGATAAAACCCCTATATACGACTCATATTGAGGAATATGACCCCCCTTTCTACGCTTATACAGCAATCAATGTAGAAAACTATAATACCCTATCTTACATATAAAATTTAGGTCTCACATGATCTAACTAAGTAAAACTAGTCAAACAACGTGTAGCATAGTGACTAGCAACGTACTAAGGAACCACTAATGTTGATAACTAGATGTACCCTCAATGTGTTTTAGTTTGACTTTCAAACTATGTGCCCGTTCAGCCTGCACTCTACCTACTCGTCCAATTATGAACCATCTAAATTACTCAGAAAACATGGTTATAAAGCTGTGTTAGGTTCTTCGTGTAAATTTTTATTTGTACAAACTCTTTATAGATTTCATCTCTCAACAAATAAACTATAATCACAAAAAAATCAATTGATACAGAGCAATGTTAGTTTTTGCATGTATCTTTGTAGCTATTGTCTCACTTTCTCTCATTTTTCCCTTTTCTCACTCCCCCCTGTTAACCCTCACGGCACACGGACACCCTATGATCTATAAATGTTGTATTGTTTAGAGTCAGGTACCGGGCTTGTCGGACCAATAGGAACAGGGTAAGGGTGATCGCCGATGAAAGGCGCACTCTAATTGGAATATTCAAGCAGTTAGTTGGCTAAGTATGGGCGCCCAAGTGTGAATGGGGTGAGCTCATATAAAAGCCACTAAACCTAATTTTTACTCATTCTCTCATTGTGCAATAGAAGCCGCTCTTGCTCCATCTTCACCTTCTCCTTCACCATCTCCTTGTGTGTGTGTGTGTGTGTGTGTGTGTGTGTGTGTGTGTGTGTGTGTGTGTGTGTGTGTGTGTGTGTGTACATGTGAGAGAGAGTGTGAGAGTGTGTGTGTGATCGAGCGTTGCGGCGGTACGACGGCGGTGAGGCGGTTGAGCGCGGCGTAGCGGCGTCTCCCTCTTCTTCGCGGCGCGGGAATCCTTCATTCGCAACTACGCAGGAAGGTGAGTGACACACCATTCTTCCTTGTGAGCTTGTTTGTTGTATGACTGTGTGCTAGGAGCCTTTGTGGCTCGCACACGGCGCGTAGCAAGTCCCTAGCCGTGACATTTTTGGCGCCGCTGTCGGGGAGCTGCTGCGCGTGAAGCTCCAATGGCGACCTGTAAATTGTATTGAAGCTATTTTTTATGTAGGAAAGGCGCGGCTTAAGTTTGATTATTGTTGTTATGCAAAAACAGTAGAGAAAGACACAATGTTGTTGACTGCATTCAAGTTTTCTGTGTTCTGTTAAGCTCTGTTTTGCTAGTTCTATTAAGCTCAAATTTCAGCTAACACAGTTAGCATTTCTTGCGTTTCTGCGTTTTCTGCATTTTTTGGTTTGCACTGCACAGTTCTGTGAAGTTTCAATTTTCTGCATTTTTTGTGTTTTCTGGTTTGTGCACAGTTAGGCGCACAGTTAGTTAATTAAGTAGGTTAGTAATTAGGTGAACCACTGATTAGCAGGTCAGTAGGTAGGTGGGACAGTAAATAGTTAGGTGAGGTCAACGCGCACCAAAACGCGTACCAAATAATATCCAAAAAAAATTTAAAAATTTAAATTTTTTTATTAAAAAAAATCAAAAAATAAAAACGTGAGTGAGGGGAGGGGGAGTGTTAGCAGCGGCTAACGGTTGCACCAATTATGCACCAAGTTGTGGATATGCTATGGATGTACACAATATTTACTTTTCATTGTATAGGGCTTGGGCTCATTTAGGAGTTCCAAAGTTGTATGAGTCTAGGCTAGAGAGCTCACTTTATCCCATAGTTGAAGGGTTTGAGGCCCAAAGCTATAAAAGAGCCCTATGCTTAATGAGAGGTCATTCTTGAGTGGTCCTTTTGAGAACTCTCTCCCTAGAGGAGGTCTTGATGGCCTAGCCTTTGAGCTTAATGCCCATGCTTAGAAGGCTAGTGCTAATCACATGTAATTAGTGTAATCCTCTCTTAATTAATCTAGTCTTCATTATGTTGTCAATCACGTTTCTCTACTTTCCTTCATTGTTTTGAAGTGTTGATCTTCTCTAATCTAACTCTTACTTATGCTAAGCTTCTCCGATTAGTGGAGTCCTTATCTAACTCTCTCGATTAAGCGGAGTGGGTGTACTCGTGATTGAGGGATTAGAGTTGTCCTCTAATGGTGTGCTTGTGTGTGTGTAGGTTTAAGAAGCCTTGAGCTTAATTTGATTATGTGTGACTTGATTTGGACACCATGATGGGCATGGTTGGGGTGGCCGACTGAATGTGATCTTGCGTGCTTAATCGTCAATGCATGTAATTAGAGTTTTGCTTGAGAGATTCCAAGATGAGTGTGTTTCACTTCGTTGCATGATGTGTGTAGATGATTGCTTGAAATTGATGCTTGATGTGCGATTAGCATTAGTTGATTTGGGATGATTTCTATTTGCATTGGAGGATGCACGCTCTTGAATCCTCTCAATCTTTGCATCCGATGACACTCTCGCACATTCTTTGTGTGATGCCTCCAAGCCCTAGCCGGCGGGTCATGCTCTCTCTCTCCGGATTGATAGATTTGTGGGAGATTGCCTATGCTATGACGAGCCTCCAACAGGGAGGTTATAAAAACGGACGGGAAAAAATCGAAATTTAAGCGTGAGTGACTGGGGGGATCACTAAAATTTTGATCGAGATTGGGCGGACGGGAAAAAATCAAAAATATTTAAGCGTGAGTGACTGGGGGGATCACTAAAACAGGCCTCAGTCCTCAGTCTTATGATATATACTAGACTCACTCTTATATATATACCCTACCCCTTCAAGAGGGAATGAGAGCATGTGGGGCAAGTCCTCCACTCTCCTCCCTTCTCTTCCCACTTGCACCCTTAGACTTGCTATTTGGAGCCTAGTTCCCCAGCTAGGAAAAGACTGTTTTGGGCTTTTCTGGAGCAAAATAGAACCAAACGGTGGGCTGTAAAGCACAACGCATCCCTCCTAGCGATACGCTCGTTTTGAGCTATCACACGGCCCATTCCAGGACACGCTCTAAAACATCTAGCAAAAAAACAAACAAAAAACACGCAAAAAACTAGTCACAAGGCCTCCTAGAGCAGCTTTTTGACACCTGAGGGTATCAAAAGCACATGCACTTACGCTCTGGGCGGGTGCTAGAACACGAGCATATTGAGGGTGCCTCTGTTCATACGGACACCCATTACCCATCCACGATAGGCTCTAGACCCTCAGCGAGGACACAAGGTAGCACCACCCAAGACCCTAAAATAGCCGCTAGTGATTCCTCCTCCGACTCAGAAATCATGGAAGCATACCCTACCCAAAACACTGAGAGAGAAGGCCATGCACCTCCCGAAGCTCCACAGCCTAGTACTAGTATGTTTAGCCATTTCATGGAAACATTAGGTAGAGCTACTCGCTCGGAACCTGATGCAAATGAAGCACACGAAGGGGGTGGGGAAGTGGACTCTCCTTTCACATCGCACGTGGACCCCACACCCCCAAAGAGTGTCCATGTGGATATCCTGCCAACTTCTTACCAAGAAGGCCCTGTTGAGTTGCCTCCTTCAGAAGTTCCCTCTAGAGTACCGTTGGTGACAAGTAAAACCACGGGGAGCAACATTGCTTCTACCTCACAAGAAACCGTTAACACGTCGACTCTAGAAGGATTGTTCATTAATGATCATTGGACATACGACCTCCACACTGAGGTGTTGACGGATCTACACTCTGGCCACGCCTACCATGTAGGATGGATAGAGATTGTACAATCCACCTCTAGTGCCACGAGCATCGAAGATCAACAAAAAATGATCTGTAATGTTATCCATGGCATTATTCAATCATAAAGGCAAAACTGAGGGGTAAATATACCCTCAACTGGCCCCATGAGATTTCTGGATACGAGCAAGGCTCAACAGCCTACTCTATCACAAATGGAGACTCCTCTAATGAGTCCCATGGACCCATCTTACGTCATTTCAACTGGGGTCTCTATGCAATCTGAGCCTCCAAGCGACAACTTTAGCTTCCCTAACTTGGCTCAACCCTCTATTAAGGAAAACACAGTGCTCACTCCAGGGATAGGCCTGACAGAGAATGTACCGATGACATCTACGGTTAGCGCAGTGCCACTACCTAGTGTCGTAGTACCTAATATGGGGCCTCGACCGTATGTGCCTCTAGCCCCTTATGCACACATGGCCCCCACACCTCCAATTGTACCACTTGTTTATGCTCCTCGAGTGCCGCTCCCTAGCCCTTATCCGAGTGGACCTATGCCCGGTTATGTTCCATATCCTGCATCATCCACACATATGCCAAGACCGGTACCCGTCCCTCTCCCACATATGATTCCAAGAGTACCTCCACCGGCCCTGCCTCCTCACATAGGTGACTTGGCAGCGTTTGCTCAAACCATAGGTCGATCTATCGCGGAAAATATGCGTCATGCATCTGATAGAGAGCCTAGAAGTAAGGCAGTACAAATTGCCAAACTCATGCAAAAATTCAATGGGGACGAAGATGCTAGAAAACACATTGAAGTGTTTGAACAAGTATGTGATTCCTTAGGGGAACGCAACGAACTACATAAGTGCAATGCCTTAAGCTTGACATTAAGTGGGAAGGCTGGAGATTGGTATAGAACCCTAAGGGTGGACGAGAAAACAATCTACCCTACCCTTCGAAGGTTGTTTCTAAAGGAGTACATACGAGAAGGTGTGCTTTGGGGTGTAGCATCTCAGCTACAGAAGGCCGAACGTAAGGAAGGAGAGTCAGTAAGGGACTTCATTAGTCGTCTAAAGCACTTAAACTCTCGCTGCCTTGTAAATGAGCGCTTCAACAATAACCAACTGCTTGATCGATTCATTCGAGGGTTGAGGAATGAAGGAATCTATAATGGACTAGTGATTAGAGGTATCACAACCTGGGAAGATGTCACTGCCAATGCAATCCAATTAGAGGACAACTTGATGATAGCATGCATGAGGGTGTCTACTGACACGAGATCCACTAGCTCACAAGCCATTGAGTATGAACCCATGACTGCAAAGCCCATTGCCAATGAGCCAAAGGTATTTGAGACATTCTTGAGAGACCTCACCAAGGCAATCCAAGAGTCTCTTAAGGATAATCGACCCCCTCAAAATAGTCACATGTATCCAAGAAGGGAGCAACAATGGTGTTCCATTTGCTTAGGTCCACATAGCACTAGTGAGTGCCCTACGTTTAGAGTAAAATTTAATGGAACTTGCAATGCATGTGGTAGGTATGGTCACCAAGCTAAGGATTGTTTAATGATCAAACGTATGATGGCAAATAGACCACTTGTAGCCTGGACGGATGCACCTCGAGCCCCTGTATTGATGCCTGCTCCACCTGTTGAGCAACTATCGCAACACATGGTCCCTAGATCTCAAAATGTTGTACAAACTACACCGCTACCACCTCCTGTGCTAGGACCGCAGCCCTCGCATCCAAGAGTCGCTCCTATGAACCAAGTGGGTTGCGAACCATCTAATGCTTATGCAGATGGCTGTGAGGAGGAAATAGACACTAGTATTGCCTATGGACTTGATACATTGGAAGAGTGTCCTATATACTACATGGAAGATTGTTGGGGGCAAGTCAAACCGGTTTATCAAGCTGCTTCTCTCTCATCCAGAGGTCAAAATATCAACACCCAGGCTAGCAGGCCACCTCTTCAATGCTACGAGTGTGGTGGACCACATCGGGCAACGGAGTGCCCTACTAGGCTGCAAAAGAATGTTGCACAGATGCAAATGAATCAAGGGAGCACGTCTGCAATGCCAATACTCACATGTAATCGTTGTGGCATAGATCACTTGATTGCCCAATGCCCCTATAACCCAAATGCGCCTAAAATCACACCCCTAAATTTGGTCTAAATTGCTAGTGTGACATCGCCAATACCACCCGTCGCACCCGCTTATGCGATTACACGGTCCATGCTTCAAGGGCCAGGCCATATCCTCGAAGAGAGAGATACCACGTCAGTTATCCAAGCAAAGAAAAAGAAGACACGAAGGAAGAGGTCGCAGAATACGGGAAATTCAAAGCCAAGTTCCAAAACAAACATAGGAACAGGAGATGACCCCGTGTATACGAATGACCTCGAGGATGATTCAGATTCAATCGAGACAATGGAGACTAGAACCAATACCACAAAGGGAAAGACCGACAAAGAAAACCGTAACATGGAACCAAATGAAAACCGAATAAGAGAAAACCATAAAGAGCCTCTGAAAACACCACAAGTGTTTCCAAATCCAATCCAAGACCCCCAAGATAAACCGCAGGGGCAAAAAGGGAAGAATCGTAAAAAGAAGATTGGGACGTACCCAAACCCAGTAGACGAGATTGAGCAGGTGAAACATCTAAGAGGTTTAGTGGAGGAGACTCAAAGGAAACTAGAAGCAGAACCCATGCATGTCAAAATTCATGACACAGTGTTTCCCACGCAAGTTCCTCCACCCCACATGAACCATAGACCATTAGCCATATCTAGTATCATCCAAGAAGGGAGTGAGGACGGGACATCAGAAAGTGGGCATACACCTTTCTTGTTGGAAAGGATGTTTAACGAAGGAATACCTGATCCCATTGAGGAATATGAGATTCCATCCTCACCAGTTCCTAGTCAAGGACCTACACCCTGCAAAATGCCAATGAATGTTGCCAAACTAGTGGACTTCATGTCTTCTGAGGTCCGAACCACGATCATAGCAAAGCTGTATGGAGATCCTGAGTTATTCTTTGCACTTCGAGCATTCCTTAACAGAGAGCTACAAACGGGATTACCGCAGTTTGCGCAACCAAATAGGCCTAACTCGATTATGATTGATGAGGAAAATCATGTGCAATCACTTGACTTAGATGGACACGAGTCTGTGATCGAGGTACCCATTAACGAATTAGGGAAATATTTTGAAGGCGACGAGTCTAATGCGACCCTACCCATCACTACCAAGGGATTAACTATAAAGGGAATTCTTGATGGTGGTGCGGGAGTTAGCATCGTTACAAAATATTGTTGGGAATCCATGGGAAAACCCCGCCTCAGTGTTACTGACATTGTGGTAAAGATGGCAAATGGTACCATAGCCAAACCTATGGGGATGCTCAAGGATCTTAAGATCAAAGTTCTAGGACACAAGGTACGACATACGTTCATTGTAATGGATTTCTCTAAACACCTTATGTCATATGAAATGATTTTAGGACGACCATTCATGAGGGAAGCACAAATGGTTCATGATTGGTCTATAAATCATGTCTATTTGCAATTCCAAGACTCTGTCCTTAGAGTGGATTTGGTGACTGGTAAGGTACAACCCTTAGGGAGTAAAACCATTATTGATCATCGCTCTGACACCATAGTTCACTCGGCCCCACTACAATATTGTTACACTTGTAAGAAGGATACAGACATTGGCCAAGATTCTCCTTACATGGATGTGTTACCGGGTATGACGGAATCAGACAACGTAGACTGGGTACACCTAGCTGCAACCATAGATACCTGGGGAAATAGAGGAACTACTTGGGTCACACCAGAGGGGGAAGAGGTACCACAAATTGCACCTCTGAACATGATAAGTGCCATACATGCATCTTCTAAGGGCAAGGCAATTGTAGACTGTTAAGGCGGTTACGCCGCTAGCGGAAGCTAAATAGCGAGAACTCAACCAACAACAGAATTTGTCAGACGAGGACGGAGCTTGACCCGCAGGCGCATGGAAACAACTAGGTGGGTGTCAAATCACCTACTCGACCTTCTAATGACAATCACTACTAAGGAAATCAAATCTAAGTTCTAAAATACGCAAGTGACTGAAATCCGTACTACAAACGAATGTTGTACGAAACAGGATCTAGAATCATCGAATCGATCTCAAACTCAAGGGGAAGTCTATACACTAGGTAAGAACAACACCCTAAAGACTTGAACTGCAAAATCAACCTATAACCACTCCGTGCGGTAAACGCGTATGAAGACAGGCCGAAAAATACAGGTGACCGAAACTTGACCCCGATGGTACTAATGTGTAGCTCTACTCGTTGTGGTTCTATAGATATGTTGCACGCTCTATTCCGACACACGAGTTGGAAGAAAACTCACACCGAAGCTCGTAGGAACTTACCACACATAGAAGCCGATAGCACGCACTCTTGGTATCAGTGCGTAGCTCTCGCCGTTGCTAACACAATGGCGGTGTCGCTTCTCCAATGGCGGCTCCGTAGCTCGCGTAGCAAGTAGATAAGACTCTCTCTCTCTCTCTCACTTTCTCTCAGACACAGTCACGGCGCTCAAAAACTCACTTTGATTAATAATTCCCCCCTCTTAGGTTACAAAACTTTGGCTTATATACCTCAACCTTGGAGGTGAGAACATCTCTAATTATTTACATCAGCAGGTGAAATTAAGTCGGGATTACAGGCTGGAAACTCAATTGAGTCCCGTTACTTAATGAATGGCTCAAATCAAAATTAATGTCGGAAAGACATTTATTACAATCAATGGTTACAAAATGATGGGTGTGAGCAAAAATGCGGGTGTGATCCTCTGCTGGCTCAACACTCCCCCCCTCCGCGTTCATGTCGTCCCTGACATGACTTTAAGGCTTGGTCAATAGAGTCCTGTCGTCTTGAGCATCTGCAAATGTGATTCGTAGCGTAGGTTGTCGATGGTCAAGGTTGGGCCGAATATTTTGCTTTCGTGAGTGAAAAAGCCGGTGTAGAAAGCTTCTTCGAATGTTTGCATGTGGAAGCTAGGCAAAAACATAATTCTTTGGTACAAGAGATGTAACACCTTTGGTGATGGTTGCAATGAAAGATCATACATCATATCCGTCACTGTGTCGGCCGTCGATAGTAGACTCGAGGTCGTGGCTTTATCTGGCGCGAACACTTCAATGCATGCTAAGAGAGTCCTGCAGATTTTCTTTAGCATCTGACACGAAAGGTCAGGAGAGCCAGTAAAGAGTTTGATGGTTCCCGTTAGGGTTTTCACCATGTAGGCTTTACCTATTCTCTCTCCTTCCTTTGGTCCTGGCATCCTTGGGTAATTAAGCCAATTTGGCTTCTTTTCTGCAATCCTGCCATGCTCTTTCCAGCTTCTGACTCTTGGCACCGGGCAGAAGGTTGCATCCTCCCGAATCTCCTTTGGAGCCTCTACCAAGTAGATGAGGTAGGCTGGGTATTTGTTCAGCCAACCTTTCCTCCATCTAGGTTGAGAATCTACAATCTTCTTTGATTGTTCATCCTTTGTGATGTCGCCTTCGTAAAGAGCGACATACTGCTCCTCCTCTATTCTCTTTTTCGTCTTTATCACTTCAAATTTCATCAGAGGGAAAGGCAGGCTGGGTTGCATCCACTCTTCATGGAGCACTTTTGTGTCTAAACCTTGAAGTCTAATGGAGATGAGGAGTCTCCTTTCCCATTCCATTTCCGCCTTGGCACTTTCCTCTGTTGACTTTTCTATTTGGTCCTGGAGCCTTTGTTCTTCTTCTTCAGAGATTCCTGAAGTCGAGGCCACTTCTTGAACTGGGGCTGGATCTTCAATTGTGGTTGCCTCTCCAGTTTCAGGTAGCTCTATGGCTGCTCCCCCTGCTTCTTCTTGTGGTGTCTCTGTTTCTCTTCTTTGTTGCTCTTGGATGTCTTGGAGCTGTTTGCGGAGGGCCTCATTTTCTGTTCTTAGTGTTTGGTTTTCTGATGTGAGCCTCTCCTCTGCAGCCAATGATCCCTCCGCCATGTGCAATCTTTGTACTTGCTCTAACCTCAGCTCTCTTTGCAAACTTCTGACCTGCTCTTCCAGAGCTGGTACGAGGGCTCCCTCTTGTTCTGTTCCTGCTCTGCTAGCTCTAGGGGTGGTCCTGAGTCTCATGATTGTCCTTTCTTGAAGTTCGACTCTTTCCCTTAGCTCAATGAGCTCATCCTTGGCTGCCTCCAGCTCATCTTCTATTCGCTCCTTTGCTTCCTGTGAGCTTATTACCTCTCTTGAAGCTTCGGCTAGTTGGAGTATCAAGCCGTCTCTCTCGTTTTCTGCGTCGTAGAGTGATGCTTTATGACTTTCAGATTCAATCATAGCATTCTCTAACCTCTTCTGCAACTCTGCTTCCTTTTGTTTTGCTGTCTCAAGTGCTACTTCCTTTGCTCTGGATCTTTCTTTAATCTTGCTGAGTAGTTCATGCACCATGTGCATGTCTTTTTCATCTTCATCTGTCAACTTGACAGCTCTTTCTGCCACCACCTCCAATGGCTTCGGCTCGTCCATTTTTTCTTCACTCTCCATTGTACCCTTTGTCTTTTCTTTCGTCCCTTTCCGATCATCTTGTTTCCGTAGGGATATCCCATAAACTGCCTCCAGGGCCTCTTCTTCACTGTATCCGATCGCGACCAGATCCTCATAATCATCTTTCTTTTGCTGAACTGGATCTATCCTCTTTTCCTTGGTCCCGGCCTCCGGTTTTTCCATAATTTCTGTTTCCATTTCTATTGGGGTTTCCTCCACAATAATTTCCATCTTCTTCGGGCTTGGTACAACAGTAAAAGAGGGCTGATTGTCCTCAGTCATCTTGGCTTTCCCTTTGTTTGCTTGCCCGTCTTTCTCTTGAGGTTCAGTAGACTCATCCACTTTCTTCTTCCCCTTGTCGTCCTTTTGCAGCTCAGCTTTTAAAAGCTGTACTTCCTCTTCAGTATAAGGCTCGACAGGTTGCTGCTCCAGTATGGCCTCCGACTCCTCATAAGCTCTAATATATTGATCATATTGATCAACATGTGGCCTGGCTGAGCTGGTTCCGACTTTACTGGGGTCCGGCACCCACATTTCTTCAAAGTCCCCCTTTAGAGCTCTTTTCGCTCTAAACTGCTCCACCAGCCTTTCCATTCTTGCGGCTTTTTGACTTTTGGTTTGCTTGGGATCGGCCTTCTTCTTCACTTTCTTCTTGAGCGGCTCGTCCACGGCCTCTTCAGGTTCTGAAACTATTTCTAGTTTTCGGCGTGCTCTTGTGGACGCCCTCTTGGATACTTCTTGCTGTTCTTCCTCCTCATCGGCTTCTCTAAGCCACTCATTCTGGGAGGGAATCCGTGGCCCTTGATCTCTAGCTCCAATAGCTTCATAAGCTATTCTTGTTAGGATTTCTCCTCCTCCTATGTACTTTGGTTTCTGGTTGTGCATGGCGATTACTTGCTCGTGGATGTATTGAGCATAATTCACCTCTTTTGGCACGTTGCTCTTCAGTGCCCATGTGATGGTTGTCGCAATGGCATGGGGTGGTGTAGTATACTTCTGCGGTCTTTTACTGCACACATGGAAAAACTGGTGGTATAACCGGCAAAGGGTTGCCGCTCGTTGATCTGCCATATCTGCGTAGGTTGTATTTTGTTTCTTTGATCCATAGACCTCTATGGCCTCCCTTCTTTCTCTGACAGAACTCCCTTTGTTGTGCAGCTTCAGTGCATCTGCAATGAGCTGTGGAGTGATCTGTACTTCAACTGTTTCTCCATCCATGGCTGTCAACGTGGCTTTCCCATCCTTCTGAATGGATGTTGCCAACTCATACACTCTTCTTGTGTCTACACCTGATGGTCTCGAGGTGAAGAACCTGTGTAAGTCAGCCTTTTCCAGGTATCTGCTTATGTTCTCTGATCTGCTATAATCCACTAATTCTCGTGGGATCATAGGTACATCGATCGATTGCCCTTGAGGATCTCTGAAAGTCCCCTGGTAGATCTTTATTCCCTCTTTTTCTAGTATTGCTTCCTCCACCCAAGTCTTGGTTGGCTTGAGGGTTTCTGTTGGAATATCAAAAGGTTCTGCCTCTGCAAGAGCATCCTTGATGATTGGTCTTTTTCTCTTAGTTGCCGATGACTTAGCGGAATCCATGGATCCTGTAACTCCAATTACAGAAGTTAGCGTCTTTTTAGTACTGAAAGCCGAAATGAAGCTTTTAACTATTCAAATGACTTGAAAATTGAAACATGAGCTATTCAGGGCCTAAGGATGCAATGTAGGTGAAAAAATATGCAAACTGGGCTCAAAAACATGCTTGAGACATCATACGCGTATGATGTCTTTTGTGTTAGAATGACTTCATATTGGTTGTGCTTGTAGCTGATAGTGTATACATGAGTATCATATGCTTGGATTTGAGTTTGGATCCCATTTGGTCAAGTTTTGGCCAATTTAGTCCAATTTAGGCTCTTGGGCAAAATTTTGAAAGGGAAATGGATTTTATGATCCAAATTGGATAAAACTTGGTGGATTACTTTGAAGCCCTGAGGTGCCAAAATCACATAGTGAGACATCATACGCGTATGATGTCTTTTAGTGCATTTTTGGACCAATTTTCTCTATAAGCTTGGATTTGGCTTTAGATAGGCTTATTCAGTGGATTTATCAAGTTTGGGTAGAATTTGGACTAAAAATGGCTCTGGAGACATCATACGCGTATGATGTCTTTTTCATGATTTTTTTTTATTTTTTTTTTTAATGGGATTGGTTATGTGGACTCTCCATGTGCTAGTGAAGGACTGTTTATACTCAAATCTTGGTTTGGACTTGAATATGTTGGATTTGGGACAAAAATAGGCTTTGTATGAAGGATTTTCTCTTAATTGGGCTAATGGGGTGATCCACTTGACCAAATGGTTCCAAACTTCATATGTAGCATGTATTAGATATATATAATGGATGTATGATGACAAATGAGCATTTTTGGCTCTGTAAGTGCAAATAGACATTATACGCGTATGATGTCTTTTGTGTCAAAATGGTGCTTTTTGATTCCAGATAGCTTGTAGATGTGTTAATCAACAATCCTACAAAGTTTCAATGAGTTTGGAGTTATTTTGACAAAATTAGGACCAAAAATCAATTTTATGGCCTACTTTGCGTCTTTTTGGTTTTCCTTGGGTTTTCTAACTCCAATTCTCATGATACTTGGTTCATAGGATGTGATAATCATGTGGAATGAGACTATGCACTCAAATGTTGAAATGAATGTGAAAATCATGCTGTGAGACATCATACGCGTATGATGTCTTTTCTTGAAATGTTGGTCTTTTTGTGCAAAGAATGCTTTGTGCTAGTGCCCTAAGCCCTGCTAACTAGTTTTCAACTTAAAAAGTCATCAGTTTAGCTAAAAAGCCCCCTTATAGGCATTTCAGTCTCCGAAGTCGTCTTTTTGCCTTGGAGTTGAATTTCTTCAACTTTTCTTCTTGAGAGTTGCATTTCCAGCTCATTGGATATGTTGCGAAGCCATCCAGTTGGTTGGACTTGACTTTGGCTCCCCGTTCTCCATCTTTATCCATTTGGTTGCTCGAAAGCGTCTTTTTCACCATCGGTAAGTGAATCAGCTTTCTTTTGGGTTTTGCTTGCAAACATAAGTCATCCATGTATAGTTGAAACTGCTCGTGAAGTTTCATGTCATTTGGTCGTCAATTTTAGCCGTTATGCCAAAATGACGCTTTGTGTGTCCGCAGCCGAATCGGTTGTTCCGACCTACTTTTGGTGATCCAAACCCGGAGATACTCCATGGTTGCATTTCCCTCGATGTTGTTAAGCTTCCTGAGAAGTTTTGTGTCGTTCCGACAACTTTTTCTGTTTGCCTCTTGCAGGCTCTGTTGACATAGGGTTTTTCCAGTCGTTCTTTCTCGAGCTTTGAGTGCTAGAAACTCATCTTCTTGTTAGGGTAACCACCTCTAAGTTCTTGCAAGGTTTGTTAGGCGGTTGTGCCCTACCTAGCCGTTTCTTCCCATTCCCCGTCTGCTCTTGTTTCGTGGTTTTGGTGGTTTTCGCGACAAAAGTTAACGATAAGCATCAAAAGCTTATGGCATACGAGTCTACCTCTCATGTCTGGTGTCCTCTGAGCTCTCGTAGCAGTCGTTAGAAGGCTAGGTTAGAAGGTCGGATGCTCCTGTGTGCTCTTTGCTCTCTCCAGAAGGTAATAGTGGAAATGAGCTTGATATGTGAAGTGAAAAATACTTACTTCGGGCTTCCCGGATCACTTGTTACCAAATTTGACATGTGCTCCTATCTCGTCGTGTGAAATGCACCATTAGATTTGAAATTTCTCAATTTGGACTCCGTTTGACCTGTTTCTGAGAAATCTGTCCACTTTGCCAAAATTCTGTCATTTCGGGCTTTTCGCAACTTTTCAGATTTGTACCCCAATTTTTATCCTGGGTTGCCCTTGTCATTAGGATCATCACCGTCTATTTTTTCTTTTTTTCGATCGCATTTCACCTGCTTTTTTTATTTTTCTTTTATTTTTTATTAAGAAAATCATAAAAAATAAAGGAAAATAGCAAATTGAAGCCAAAAAATTCCAAACATACACGATAAATAGCTGGTAACCCTGTGTATATGAATATACACTTCTTTGTGATTTTTGGACTTGGATTACCACTTTTTTCACTTTTTAGCTCCAAAAACACTCTTATTTAGTGATATTTACACATTCTTGAGACCCAAATTCATCATTTGATCTCTTGTTGTTGCAAAACAAGGTATATAAGGGCATAAATATTATCAATATCCGCAATCAAACATAAAAAATTTGCAAAATCATGTAAGACACTGCCTTTGTAATATAATTTTTGTTTTTCTTTGTTTTTTCGCTTGTGGCTGCTTTGTAGCTCCTGTATACCTCCCCCCTCCTAGTCTGAGTCCTCCCGGACGACTATGAAGTGTCTGTGGGTGAAGCATTGTAGTTGTTTTGGTCATCAGTTCCCAATGCAATTGTAGAGCGATGATACAACAGTCTTTCAATATAAAGCTGCTGCTCTTTGTTTGATTGAAAGATTGGTGGTCGGGTTTTGGGTTGGTTTTGGCACTTCGGTAGTAGAATCAGTAGATGGATTCTTTGTTACCTTGTTGTCTTTTTTACAATCCAAATCTGCTTCCGCTTTGCTTGTGCTTGCCACAAACTCTTTGCGACCAAACCCTGTTTTGTTCTGTGTGTTGATTTCCTCGCCTTGAAATACCTAGGAGTTTCCGTTGATTGTATTGAAGGGAGTTGCCTTTTTACAAATCTTTGGGATCCAAATTTGCTTGCTATAGCTTTGTGCCGTCATGAACTTCTTTGGAATCCAGATCTGTTTCACTTCCTTGATTGTCGGGGATCACTCTGTTGTCTGGTATTGAAGACTCTGTTTGTGTTTTCTGGCACCACCTTTTTTGGTCTCCATACCATCTTTGACTCCGTTTTTTTCCAAGGTTGAGCTGTTATAATATTTCTTGTCTTCCTTATCCACTGTTGAGAATTCCTCGTCGAAGAGTAATCCGGTTGTATAGAAACTTTTGGTTGCCATTGCTTCTTCTTTTTCCTTGTTTGTGTTTGCCCTTGTCCGTGGATTCTTCCTTTGGAGTTGGCTCTGCTCCTTTAGTGAACTTAACTGATTGACTTTCACCTTCGTATTTGATAAGCACTGATTTAGAACTCCAGTCAATCATTGCATTGTATTGCTTCTGCCATGGTTGTCCTAGCAATAATGGATGTTGTGTAGCTTGCTTGTCTTCAACCACGTAAACATATGAGGATACACATATTGGTTAATCTGTATATGTAAAACTGTGCATCCGACAGTTTTGATTGCATTCTCCAGAGTAACTCTTTAACTCTTGCTTGGCAGTTTGTAGTTTAGTGTCATTTGTCAATTGTCTATACAAACTGAGTGAAAGTAGGTTAGCTTGAGCTCCTGAATCCAATAGTGCTCTGGCTTTGATTTGGTTGGTTCCTACTTTGCATTCAATGATGGGTTCTTCTTTGTCATTCCCCATTTCTGTTATACTAACTACGTTTATTCGTATTGCTCCTTCATTGCGCTGTTTCTGACGCAGTAGTCTTCTTTTCTCCATTCTTTCCTTCGCCTCGGCTTGCGCTTCCTCCTCAATCTTTTTCTTTTTCTGCACACGCAGCTTTTCTTGATGTATTTTGAGAAGCATGTCTTGGGTTAGCGGCAAAAGATACTTTTTCACTCTGCATCCACTAATCCAATTGGGCATTTCTTCTCCGTCTAATGTAGCAAGCTTGACGGCTCCACTTGGTGATAGATCTTTAATCACCAGAGGACCCATCCCTCGCTTTTTAAGCTTCTTAACATGCTGTTTCAGAGTGCAAACTAGGACATAGTCCCCAACTTTAAACTCTTTAGTCCGCACATGCTTATCAAAAAATTCCTTTTGTCGCCTTTTTTGAGCGTAGATGGAAGCTACTGCTTTTAGGCGAAGCTCATCTAGCTTTTCCAGGTCATCTATTCTATCAGAGAGCTCGTGCCCTGTCCACTCTAGATCCTTAGCCACCCTTAAGGTTGAAATCAAGAATTCTATTGGCAAGATAGCATTTAGCCCAAAAACCATGTTATATGGGGTCGTTCCTATGGATGTTTTATATGCCACCCTATATGCCCATAATGTTGAATGTAACTTTTGGTCCCAGTCAGTTCTCGACTCAGATACAATCTTCGTGAGGACCGTGCATATGGTTTTGTTTGTTGCTTTAGCTTGTCCGTTTGCTTGTGGATGATACGGGGCTTATTTCCTATGGATTACCATGAATTCATCTAGAAGGATCTCTATCACTTCATTTATGAAATGTGTGCCTCGATCACTCACAATTTCTATTGGCAATCCATATCGTACAAAGACGTATTCATACAGAAATTGTGCCGTGGTCCTGGCATCTGCTTTTTGAGTTGCCTTTGCTTCGACCCACTTTGTTAGATAGTCTGTAGCCACAATTATGTATTGTGTATGAGTCTTATATGCAGGAGGTGAAATGGGTCCGACATAATCAATCCCCCATTTTGCAAAAGCTCTTGCCCCCATCATTGGTCTAAGCGGCATATCATCTCTTTTAAGTGGTACTTTGGTCCGCTGACAGTCATCACACCGTTTGACGTATTCCTCAGCATCCATATGTAATGTTGGCCACCATATTCCTGCGGCTAAGACAAGTTTTGTTGTCTTATCACCTGAGAAATGGCCTCCACCTACTCCTCCATGAGCTTGCTCCAGGATTATCACATACTCAGACTCTGATGCGCAAATCCTAAGCTGGTTGTCTTTACCTCTCTTATAGAGTTGATCTCCAATTAAAGCGTAATCTCTAGCTTCTGTTTCTACAGATTTCTGACGAGCTTTTGACGTTCCTTCTGGGAAAGTTCTATTTGTGAGATATTCAACAATATACTGACTCCATTCTGGAGCGATCATTATCTGATATAATGTTGAATACTCGGCTGGCGGTTTTGATGAACATACAATACATACTGTGACATATTCATGTACGCTTTCTTTCATTCCTGGCCAATAGACTCCCAATTGTAACAAATTCCTATATGTGTTCCTTCCTGAACATGTGCTTCGCACAGATATATATTATATTCCTCAAGGTTGATGCATAGTCGTAAAACATGATCATTTCCCAATTGATACAACCTTCCTGCAATCAATTGAAGATTCTTGGATTGCTGAATAGCAATATGTTTCAGGTTGTATTCTCTTCTATCGAACTCTCCTCCATAGGTTAATAGGTCAACGACATTTTGAGACCACTTAGGTATCATTTCTATGTTGAACAAGTACGCGTCTGGCATGTCGTCATCTACTCCTATAGGGTCTTCTCCATTCGTTAATCGCGAAAGATGATCAGCTCTAAGATGTGTTTTTCCTTTCTTTACTACTACCGTGAAGTCGAATTCCAGTAAGATAATGAACCATCTCACTATTCTCCCGGTATTGCATGGTTTATTCACTAGGTAGAGCAAGGCTTGGTGATCCGTAAAAAACACAAACTTGTTGGCTAGAAGATCATGCCGAAATTTCTTCACAGCATAGATCATTCCTAATCCCTCTCGCTCTGTTGTGGTGTAATTCTTCTCTGCATGGTTGAGCTGTCGACTAGCGTAACAGATAGGAAAATCCATGTTTCCTTCTTCTGGCTGAGCCAGAATGCATCCTATTGCATATGCAGAAGCATCTATGTGCACATGGAATATCTTCTCCCAATCTGGTGATTTCAAGACTGGAGCAGTAATGAGTGCCTCTTTCAATTTCTTGAATGATTCCTCACACTCCTCTGTCCATTCAAAGTTCACTATTAGCCTGTAAAGTGGTTGGCCTATTATAGCGTACATGTAAATGAATCGTCTATAATATCCGCAATGTCCCATAAAGCTCTGTACTTGTTTCGCATTGGTTGGTCTAGGCATATCCACTATAACTTTTATCTTCTCTAAATCCGTGGATATTCCATTTTGTGAGACAATATGTCCCAGAATTCTGCCCTGTCGAACCATAAACACACATTTCTCAGGATTGAGACAAATGCGATATGTCCTACATTTCTCAAATACTTTTCTTAGGTGTTCTAGATGCTCATCTCTCAGTAGAGAATGTACACATAAGTCATCCATGTAGATTTCTAGAAACAACCTTAAGTATTCTTTGAAAGCATGCGTCATCAGCCTCTGGAAGGTTGCGGGAGCATTGGTTAGACCAAAAGGCATAACTCGATAAGCATAAATTCCCCACTCCGTTGCAAAAGCTGTTTTATGTTGATCTTCCAGTGCTATGGCTAGCTGGTTATATCCTGAAAAACCATCAAGAAAGGAGTATGATGTTTTTCCTGATACACGCTCTAGAACATGATCAGTTATCGGCAGGGGATAATTGTCCCTGATTGTTGCAGCATTCACTTTCTTTAGGTTGACACACACTCGGAGTTTTCCGTTCTTCTTAGGTACTACCACAATCGGAGATACCCAATCAGTGTGTTCAATCTCGTATATGAATTCAGCTTCCATTAGCTTATCTATCTCTTCTTTGATTCGCTTAGCAAAAGTATCATTATATGTGTATGGTCTCTGTCTGCTAGGCTTTGCCTCTTGTTTCAGTGGGATTGAGTGTTGGCATATCGATGGGTCAACTCCCTTTAAGCCCTTATAAGACCATGCAAACACATCCCTATACTCTCTGAGAAGACTCAAAAGTCTCTCTTCCTCGCTTGGGGACAAATCTGTGGCTATGTACACCGGTCTAGGCGTCTCACCTGGAGCTGCTAAATCAACTTTTTTTGCATCCTCAGGTCCGTCATAAGATTCGTTCTCCTTCCTCTCTCGAATAGGTGGGGTTAATATCACCTTCCTATCCTCTATTGTGAATTTCCTATAGTGAGAGGGAACATCCATGTTTTCCTTGATTTTGGCGTTTTCGTCCTCTCCACTCTCAATTTCTGTCGTCCAAACTTCTTTCAGAGTTTTCTTGAGCTCTCTGTACTTGTTTCTACGTTCTAACTTGGACTCCGTGTGTTCTCTGTTGCGCTTGTTCTTTTCTGATTTTTCTGTTTCAGTTTTCGTTCCATTATTTTGAACTTGCTTTCTTGAGCCTCTTTTGTCTTTTCGTAAGCTCTTTTGATCACTGCCTCTCATTCTTCCAGAAATCTTATCCTTAACACAATCTTTGGCCTTTACTAGCATTAGGAATTGATTTTTTCCTCTTATTCTAGGCATCGGATTGGTTCTAACCCCTTTTGTTTTTTTCTTTGCTCTACAGTGTTTCTGGCGTTGTTTTGTTTGGTTCGGAAAATCATAAAATCAGACATCCGTTATAGTTTCTTCGTTTCCGCTTGAATTGTCCGTTGACTCGTTGTCTGCTTCATTTCCCCACTCTGGATGATTGGGAATGTCGTGAAACACCTCTTCTTCATCTTCCTTTTCTAGTGTATCGTTCTTTTCAGTTTCTTTTTCGAGCACAGTTCTCAACATGAAATACGGAACCACGTCGTACCCGTCCTTGTCGCAAAATTTCGTTGTGGGACCATCCGGGATTGCGCAAACATCTAGGGTTGCTAGAATGTGTGTCCATTCTAATGGTTCAAACGTGTCCTCTGGAAAGGGTTCTCCTATATAAGTTTCGTCTTCGATAGCCCTTTCTAAAACACATTCTTCTCGTTTCAGACTTCCACATTTCGAAGCTCCACACATCCATAACTCCTTGGGTTTACCTAACCAAGCTGGAAATTCGGATCCCGCCAAAGTAGCTGAATCAAACTCCTCTACCGGTGTTCGGTTCACATCTTTGTAGCTATGGTCTTTCAGGTTCACACGTGTAGTGGTTTCCATATTTCTCAGGTATATGTGATCGTAGCCCCAATCCTGGACCATTTTCAACTGTCTCATGAATGGTCTTCCCAGTATGATATCATAGTTATTCTCCTTGCCAAAATCGACAATAGCGAAAGTATGTTCGTATTCAATGCCGCAAGAAGTCACTACAACTTTCTCTAATAACCCCATAGGTTTCTCCATGTGTCCATCTGCTAATTGGAGTTTCAACCTAGTCTTCCTTATTGCTGGTTTCCCCCATTTTTTCCAGATTTCTTTTGTAGCAATGGCTACCCCAGCTCCGGTGTCTAGTATTGCCATTGTGTTCACTCCTTGGAATTCAACTGGTAAGGTTGTATTCCCCTCTTCACCTTCGCAATACTCTCCGACCTTGTTTAAGGTTACAGGCTTATAGTTCTTTTGTGGCTTGCTCAGCTCCTCAATGCTCTCTTGCAATCTCGATGTTGGATCTTTTATCCCGAATTTCTCCAAGCATTTTCCTACAGTGGTCCACATATGTGGTCTTAGCCTCAAAAGCTCAGCTAGAGTGATAGTGCATGTCACTGGTGTTGACAAAATCTCTATCAATCCTTGCGAGTCCATGACTTTTTCTGATGAGATTTTTCGTGAGGGAAGTGCTCTAATCTCGGATTTTGCTTCATACTCTCCTAAGTATGAAGGTAAGGTTTTCAGTGAATAAGGTTTGCTCTCCATTGTTCTAACAGAGCCCCCATCTCCCCAGTAAGATTGCAGATCCAAGTCTACTTGAGATCCTGCCTCAATTTCCACTATGGGAGGATTCCTGATGTCCTTTTCCCAATTTGTCTGATTAGCTTGGCAACTTAGCTCGTTTGCAAAGTTTGCCTCTCTCACTTGTTTCCAAAATTCATTGTAATCCTCATCTTTTCCGTAAATCCTCTGTATGACTGGATGAAAACTCTCTATCTCCTGATCGGTTGTGTTCAATACTATGCGGTCATCCTTTTGTGTATTTTCAGGCTTTTGTGCACTGGGAGTCTTTTCAGCTACCCGTGAAACGATAGTCTCTTGCTGAATTGGGTTTTCCTTTCCACAATTCATTGTTTCTTTTGGTGGTTCTAATAAGGCTTGTGCAGTCTCGATCATTCTCTGGCACATTTCAAGTCTCTGCTTTTCCAATTCTGCGTTTGGGTATGTCATCCACCTCTGTTCTTGTGTTTGGTTGTTCTTTAACCTAGCTTCGTAAGCTCTCATCAGTGCGTCCAATGGTTCGTGTACCTTGTCGACTAGCACTGATCCCCCGGAGCTTAAGCTCGTTGTTTCTTTGATACTCTTTTGTTTCGTTCTTTCCGGGCTCATCTCTCGTTTCCCGTTTTGACTCTCAAGTTTTTCTAATCTAGCTTTAGTTTGCTTTAGTTCCTCAGCTAGAATAGCGTCTTCACGTTCTTTTCTCAACTTCATGCGTGCTTTTCTAGCTTTCCATGTGTTTTTCTGACTCCGCGGTCCTTGACTAACCATTTCAGTCGCTAACTTTCCATTCTCAGGTTCTCTAGTGGTTTTCTTAGTTTGAGCTCTAGTAACAACTTGCGTTGGTATCAGAGTTTCGTTTTCAGACCCACTGCTGGTAGGAATAGTTTCTAGCATATTCAATGTCGTCTTTTGCACTTTGTTTGGATTCTTTAAGCAATCCTCAATGAAGTGAGTAACCCCACACTCAGTGCAATAAGCGTTAATTCGAATGATTTCCGTATGTGGGCAAACATTCATCAGATGGTCACCTCCACACTTGTAACAGGGTCCTAGTGCTGGTCTTGGTCCCGCTTGATTCGTCCTTTGTGGGTAGGATGGTCTTTGTCCTGTTAACCCTCCATGAGCTATGAACATCAAGGTTCTTGCGTCCATATTGTATCTCTCTTCATCAGAAGCACTGGTAACTGTGGGTATTCCAACATTCCCCATCATGCCCCATGGTTCTGGTTGTTTTGGTTCTTCTGGTGGGTAATAAACTGTCGGAGACATGTGTGCACCCGATTCTTCATAATAGGCTTGAACAGGCACTAAGGCTTGTTCTTCCTGATTCTCTAAGGTTGGTGCATATCTAACGCCCACTGGTCTTGCTCCTGGTAAAGGTGGTTGTTGTCCCAATACCGGTTGTGGTCTTTCTATCCCCATAGGTCCAGGTACATTTCCCGTTGGGTATCGAGGTACTGGATGTACTTGAGGTGGTGCTAATTGAGCAGGAGGTGCATACTGGCGCTCCCTTACATACCCTTTGTTGTAATAACACTCCTCTGTTGGATGATTTGTCCATTTTTGTTCAATAGCACACCATTTCAGTGTTTTTGGCAATGGTTTTTGGTATGGTGCCATCCTTTTTAGAGCATCTTCTATCATTTGCTCTACATTTGGCATGGTTGTTGTTTGAACATTCTTTTTAGTGGTAGTCTCGCTCGCTACGGAGGAGGAGCTACTGGATGCACAATCTGTATCCGCTGACACCTCTCCATAAACCGTACAGTTATCCACTAAGTACAATGCCTCTCTCGTTACTTGCTCGAAACTTGTACAAGCTTTCAAGTGCAAGTCCTTCTTGAGAGTGTCGTTCCTCAGTCCCTCAATAAAGAGAACAGATAGTCTGTCATCTTGTGGTCGTTCACGTACTGGACATCTCTCAATGTATTGTTTGAAGCGAAGTGAAGCTTCCTTCACTTTTTCGTGTTCTCTCTGTTTAAAAGCATATATTTGTGAGACCGTATTGTGCTTAATCCCTCGTTTTGAGAATTCCTCAGCAAACTCTCTTAGCAAATGGTCAATGTCATGGAATCCCCCTATGTTCATTGGTTGAAACCATGTCAATGCAGTACCTTCTAGAGTAAGACCAAATCCCTCGTATTGTGTATGGAAATCGGTTATCTGCTCAGCTCTTAAGACTTGCTTAAAGAGTGACACATGTGCATACGGATCTCCTGAACCACCATACTTCTTTGGCATACACTTGGCTACTTGAGATGGTCTCATACGTCTATGATCTGCTACCAATCTCATTGCTCCTGTGTCTCGGCTAAAGCTTTCTCTAGCATCATGGACTTCATGGGTTACCCTTGTCGGTTCCTCTGCCCTGAATCTACTACTGGGAGGTAAATGTGATGGTTCTGCTTCAAACCTTGGACCTGGAGTGGTATAGGTGGGGATTGGAACTGCACTACCTCGATTCGTCTCCATTGACTCTCTGGAATGTAATGATCCCATTGGTCCGGGCTTCGAGTCCCAAGGTTGACTGAAAGAGTCAGCAACCTGAGTTCTTTGTCCTCCTGTTGTCATTGAGTTTTGCACTCCAGTTGTTGGTGCTGGTCTATGTGAGCTAGAAGTAACATAATACTGATGTAGAGGTCCCCCAAAGTATGTATATCCTTCTAATTCTTTCTTGCCCATTGTTGAGTATTGCCTGCCATACTTATCGTAAGCGGCAATTTTCACTTCCGATCCCTCTGTGTAGGTAAAGACATAGAGTCTTTTTTTGTCTGTCAACTCTCCGGTGTAGGGTTCTTCACATCTATAATAGAGATCTTGCTCCCCATTATTATATTTGTACAGCCCCACATAGATGTTATCAGTGTTGATCCTTGTAGTTTCATTCTCTCTTCTTAACCTCGCATTAGGGAAGTTCATTATTGGTGCTTTCTCCTCGAGTTCTTCATCTATTTTGGCTTTGGTGCCCATCAATCCCCACTTGTCCACAATGTTAGGATTTAGGACTACCAAGTACATGGTACCCTCGTCATCTAGATATCTATCTCCGCTATAGCTCACAGGCACTAAGTCCTTGAACTCACTAGGTCTATCTTCTATCTTTACACAATAGCGGTCCATTCCATCTTTGTAGATCTTGGCACCTTGCTCATTGTCGTACTGGTATTTTATGAACAATAGCTTCATGGTGGCGGAAGGGTTTGATGATCCTGCTGCCATATTTTCTCTGTTGTTCAGGTTCAAGTGTTCCAAGTTTTCGGTGAAAATCTCGTAAGATCTCTCCGAAGAAGTATCAGAGACACTTCCTTCAAAGATCGGCTCTAATGGTTGCACCCAACTTTGGTTTACACTTCCCTCGGTTGATATGACACTTGCTGGTTCCCCTTGTTTTGGTTGATTATTCCGGAGATTCCTGCCCGATCTCAAATTCATCAATTCCCCTAAAGGACTGTAACTTTTCCGTCTCGGCAATTTGTTTTTCCCAAGTTTTTGTGGTCAGAATTGATCCAAACTGATTGATACTTGGTCAATTGTTTAATCTTGTCAGTCGGACAACTTCTGTTTCATCAAGTGAGAATTTTGTTGCAGTTATGCTGAAAAAGACATTATACGCGTATGATGTCTTTTTTCACAGCTTTTGACTATTTTGGTTATGCTCACTCTCAGTGGCCCCTTTATGCTCTGTTCACTCACAAAATTCAGTTTGAACTCTGTTTGAGCAAGTTATGGCTAGTTCAGGCTTTTCTTGGCAATTTTCCGCTTTTGACTTGTTTTTTGGGTCAATTGTGATCCAAATGGGATGAAACTTGAAATATAACCTCTAGACAGCTGTTACAATGGATCTGGGTTAGCAAAGTATCAAAATATGTCCAAAATTAGGTCAAAGACATCATACGCGTATGATGTCTTTTTCATCAATTTGGGTCCAAACTTGATATTTATGCTTCCAACAGTGATTGTAACAATCTTGTCAGGTCAGATTTCAAAAATAAGCAGTGGAAGTGCCAAAAGACATTATACGCGTATGATGTCTTTTGTCCCAGATTTTGACTATTTTTGGTTTTAAGCCTTCTCCAATGTTTATAATTGAGTTTCAAGTGTTTTTGTCAGGTTTGAATGTAAAAACAAGATCTGAATCCAAAATTTCCTATTCTTTGCGTTTCTTGGACTCCGACTTGTCTTTTTTGGGTTTCTTTGAGTGTTAATGCTCTTGTTTTAAGTTGATCTTAGGGTGAAACCCCCCTTCTAAACACTCTGGCAATGTCAAATTTTCAATTTTAGTCTCTGTTTAGGTCCTAAGACATCATACGCGTATAATGTCTAAAGTTGCAGATTTCCAGTTTTTCAGCACAGAACTCTTCCAATAGCTCTTTTAAGTGCTCAGCAACAATCAGTTACACAGAAAATTTTTCTGAACTTTGTTTATTGCATATTTCACTATCAAAGCGACTTTTTCAGTGATCTAACATGCAATCAAACACATCAAGCAAATAGAACACCAATTGATAGCTCTAGATCAGGATCAAATCAGGCCCTACCTAAGCTACTTCTAATCATAAAATGGATTTTTTGCAATTGAAAATATAAAGAGATTTACTACCACACAAGGAGTAGCAAATGCTTTTTATGTCAACAACCACTTAAACACCATCAAAAACAATCTAATCTAAGCTAAACTAAAAATACTGTCAACACGGAAGACCCAGGAATACCCCACTTCCTAGTATCTCTCGAGACCTCCGGAGTCCACCACTCCTAGATCTTTTCTAACTAAAGTATACAAAGTAGTCTATACGACTCACCTCGTAGGATTAGTCTAAGGTCACCTACTTAGGGCTCTCGTCCCCGGCAGCGGCGCCAAATGTTAAGGCGGTTACGCCGCTAGCGAAAGCTAAATAGCGAGAACTCAACCAACAACAGAATTTGTCAGACGAGGACGGAGCTTGACCCGCAGGCGCATGGAAACAACTAGGTGGGTGTCAAATCACCTACTCGACCTTCTAATGACAATCACTACTAAGGAAATCAAATCTAAGTTCTAAAATACGCAAGTGACTGAAATCCGTACTACAAACGAATGCTGTACGAAACAGGATCTAGAATCATCGAATCGATCTCAAACTCAAGGGGAAGTCTATACACTAGGTAAGAACAACACCCTAAAGACTTGAACTGCAAAATCAACCTATAACCACTCCGTGCGGTAAACGCGTATGAAGACAGGCCGAAAAATACAGGTGACCGAAACTTGACCCCGATGTTACTAATGTGTAGCTCTACTCATTGTGGTTCTATAGATATGCTGCACGCTCTATTCCGACACACGAGTTGGAAGAAAACTCACACCGAAGCTCGTAGGAACTTACCACACATAGAAGCCGATAGCGCGCACTCTTGGTATCAGTGCGTAGCTCTCGCCGTTGCTAACACAATGGCGGTGTCGCTTCTCCAATGGCGGCTCCGTAGCTCGCGTAGCAAGTAGATAAGACTCTCTCTCTCTCTCTCTCACTTTCTCTCAGACACAGTCACGGCGCTCAAAAACTCACTTTGATTAATAATTCCCCCCTCTTAGGTTACAAAACTTTGGCTTATATACCTCAGCCTTGGAGGTGAGAACATCTCTAATTATTTACATCAGCAGGTGAAATTAAGTCGGGATTACAGGCTGGAAACTCAATTGAGTCCCGTTACTTAATGAATGGCTCAAATCAAAATTAATGTCGGAAAGACATTTATTACAATCAATGGTTACAAAATGATGGGTGTGAGCAAAAATGCGGGTGTGATCCTCTGCTGGCTCAACATAGACCAATCTGACAGTGACACCGATAGCTCAATAGAAGACTTTGACCAACACGACTCAGACACTGACTCCCAGAGTGAAACGGACTCTGAATCTCATGAATTAGAGAGTGGAGCAAGTTCAGAGTCAAAACATTCGGAAGGACCAAGCACATCAACCGATGATAGCTCCTCCGAGAGTGAAGAGGACACCAACGAGGACTCCTTTAGTGAGCCAGATCTAAATGTAAATCAAAAGCAGGTCTCAAATAAGAAAAAGAAAAACTATAAGAGGCGTCGATATCGAGCCAATGTACGTGCTAGGATAAAAAAGAAGAGATCCTCAGCAGAATGGCTCAGTTATATAGGAGCATGTGATGCTCATCGAAAATTGGTAGACGATTGGGGTGAATATCTCCAAAATGTTATGTGGTGTAGAACACGACCCCATGACATAGCCCAATTAGAGATCATAGACAAGCCAAAGTTGAGCCGCACTGCAAGGAGGTGTCAAAACCAAGAGTTAGCTCGACAACACAAGAAAGCAGAAATAGAAGCATAGACCAAAGCACAACTAGAATCCACAGACTTGCATCCTGCACCAGAACATTTCAAATCTTACACCACAGGGGAAGTAAAGGTTGTGTACACAAAAGCCCAAAGAATACCTATCGATGGGAATAATGGAATCTATGATGGTCCGGCAATAGTTAAAGAAATAGAGTTAGCCGACCCTGGTGAAGAATCAAAACCTGTTTTTATTGCCCAAGACCTCACAAAAGTTGAAGAGGCGGTCCTCAAAGAGATTCTCAAGGAATTCAAGGACGTATTCGCTTGGACATACCATGATATGAAAGGTGTTCCACCTTCTGTGGTCCAACATACAATCCCTATGATTAGCACTGCGAAGCCCATACAACAAAGACCCTACCCGATGAATCCTAAGTACGCAAAGATCATTCAAGAAGAACTAGAAAAGCTTATCAAATGTGGGTTCATATATCCTATTGAACACTCTGAATGGGTGTCTCCAATAGTTATCGTGCCAAAAAAGAATGGGAAATTCAGGGTGTGCGTGGACCTCAAAAAAGTTAATGCAGCTACTAGAAGAGACCATTACCCCCTACCATATTCCGAACATGTACTCGAAAGAGTTGCAGGCAAGGAAGATTATAGCTTTCTAGATGGGTACTCAGGCTACAACCAAATCACGATAGCGCTAGAGGACCAAGCTAAAACTGCCTTCATCACGGAATTTGGCGTGTTTGCATTTCGTGTGATGGCTTTTGGCTTAACAAATGCCCCTGCTACATTCCAACGATTAATAAACACTGCTTTTAAAGAATATTTGAGAGAGTTTTGTGAAGCTTTCTTAGACGACCTTTGTGTTTACTCTTCTTGGAAAGAACATCTATCATGTTTGCGAAAGGTGTTTGAAAAGTGTAGGTTATATCGTATCTCATTGAACCCGTTCAAATGCCAATTTTGGGTCAAGCATGGAGTTATTTTAGGGAATATAGTATCTAAGAATGGTATCTCAACCGATGAGAGCAAAATTAAAGTGATTCTAGAGTTACCACCACCAACCAATTACAAGGGAGTTCAAAGGTTCATGGGACACGTGGGTTATTATCGACGGTTTATTTTATTTTTTGCTGAGATAGCACGTCCTTTGTACAAGCTTCTCATTGAATTTAAATGGACTGAAGAGTGTGACCAGGCCTATGAACAATTGAAGAAAACACTAGCAAGTGCTCCGATTTTAAGGACACCTAACTGGGATGTCATTTTCCATGTGCATATTGATGCATCAAACTTTGCTATTGGGTGTGTTCTCACTCAACCAGGAGAACATAAATTGGACTATCCCATTAGCTTTGCAAGCCGTCAATTGAACGATGCTGAAAGGAACTACACCACTACAGAGCGAGAAGGTTTAGCAATGGTTTATGCAGTAAAGAAATTTCGCTACTACCTTCTGGCAAACAAGTTTGTATTTTATGTGGATCATCAAGCGTTGCTGTATCTGGTAAACAAGCCATGCTCCACAGGAAGAATCACACGATGGTTGTTAATTCTTCTGGAGTTTGATTTCATGATTTTAGTGAGACGCGGTAAAAGGCACGTCATGGATGATCATTTGTCTCGCATACCCAATGGTGAAGCCCCTACAGAAGTTGATGATGAATTACCCGATACTTCCCTATTCATAGTTGAGACTATGCCTGAATGGAGTGAGAACATTGTTAACTTTTTAGTTAATGGTTTTCCACCCAAGGAACTTCGTAAGGATATCGCTCGAAGGCTAGTAAAAGAATGTGAACCCTATTGTTTGATTGCCGGAACTCTGTATAGACTAGGTAAGGATGATATTCTTAGGTGTTGTGCCCGCGAGGATGAATATTTGTATATCTTGCAAGAAGCACATATGGGCATAGCAGGAGGACATTTTTCAGGAGACCTGACTGCTAGAAAGGTGCTGCAATCAGGCTATTGGTGGCCAACTTTATTTAAGAATGCATCACTTTTTACAAAAGGGTGTGATGAGTGCCAACGTTAAAAGACCACACAGCGCAAAGACAGAATGCCCTTACATCCTATTAAAGTAACCCAACCATTTGAAAAATGGGGCTTAGACTTTGTAGGTCCAATTAGTCCCGCAGCTCGCAACACTCAATCTCGATATATTCTAGTTGCTACGAACTATGTAACAAAGTGGGCTGAAGCTAAGGCTTCACAAAAAGCTGACGCGAGGACAACAGCTAAGTTTCTTTTTGAGAACATTATCACAAGATTTGGTTGCCCTTTTGAAATTGTTAGTGATAATGGCACCCATTTTATAAATGAGGTAATAAGAGAGCTTACCACGACCTTTATGATATCCCACCATAAGTCTACACCTTATTACCCGCAAGCTAATGGACAAGCCGAGAGCACCAACAAGACTCTAATCTCTATTTTAACCAAGACGGTAGAATCTCATCGCACTGATTGGGATTTGAAGTTGACATCTGCTCTATGGGCTTATCGTACTGCTTATAAAGTGGCTATTAATTGTACGCCATTCAAAATGGTATACGGCCAAGAAGCGGTTATGCCTTGGGAGTTTGTCATTCCTAGTCTTAGGGTAGCTTCACAGGAAGGATGGAATGGTAACCCCTTAACCGAGCGTTTGTATATCTTAGAAAAACTAGACGAAGAGAGACAGTTGGCTGTGCAAAATGCTGGTGTGGAAAAGGATAGGAGAAAGAAGTGGTTTGATCGCCATGTGAAGGACAAGGACATCAAAGTTGGTGATAAAGTCCTTATGTATGAGTACGTAAAGAGAAGAAAAAGTTGAAATATGCTGGTAAAGGACCATATAGAGTATGTGAAATTACCCCACAAGGTACCCTTCGTGTGGAAACTCTTGATGGAGTTGAAACCATTGGATTCCTCAATGGGAGTAAATTCAAAAGATATTATGATCCTTTAAGCCAAGAAGAACTACGGGCCATTCATCAAAAGAAGGCCGCCAAAGCACAAACCAAGTTAAAGAAGATACAAGCTCAAGCTGAGGCTAAGGAGCGACAACAACGTATAAGACAAAAACGAGAGGCTAACCTTGGAGTCACAAATGCATTCCACGTGGAAATCAAAGAGGATTGGTTGGACTCTGACACACCTCTACGATACCCTATTGAGTTAAATAGTGCCTATGGAAAAGTGCTATATAACACCTTATTGGACACGGGTGCTAAATATAATCTGCTATCCTATGGGGTGTGGTGTCAGTTAGGGAAGCCACCTCTATCTGAGAGTATTATCCAAGTCAAGGGTGTCAACAAGAAAAAAACTACGGTTTTTGGAATCTGGCACACTTCTGTCAGTTATAACAATGGAATTGTAGCTCAAGACTTTTTGGTCATGCCTACTGGAACTATGGAGGGTAATATAAACCTAGGACGCACGTGGATGATAGCCACCAAATGCACTATTGATTGGGGGACTGGAGGTGTCACAACGCAAAAACCAACTCTTATCCCTACCACTCAAGCCATAGTCCCTGAGATATTGCCTAAGGAAATAAAACCCAAGACATTGCATGTCCAGGAGGTTGAACCATACGTCCCCATAGCCCAACTCTCTAGATCTTCAACTGATGTAGTTGAAAGAAAGCTTGAGACACACAAGAACCATCCTAATATAACAAAGAAAGCATACAAGTGGGTCCCTAAAGCTTCTTTAGTAACCATGGCTGATGCTAAAAAATGGAAGCCTCGTAAGAAACGTCCCACTCGCTCCAAGAAATGTAAGAAAACGTGGCGCTGGATTCCTAAACGACTATTAAAAGCCCAAGGATACTATGATAGAAATGAGCAAATTTGGGTACCTAAACGTAAGATGTGTCCTTCCCTATCGACAACAAACCCATATGAGTCAAACAGTGTAACGCTAAAGCCAATGGCAGACCGTGGAAAGGGAAAGATCACAGAATGCTACACACCTAGTCCATAGCTAGTTTGGGCTCCAAGGCAAACCCAATTTAGTCCACCTAGCTCAGGAAGGGAGGAGTTCCATGAACCTTCTAGCTCCTCATGTAATACATCCATAGAAATAAAAGCTTCTACACAGCCTCCATCTATAGTAATGGACCTCAATGAAGCTACAAAAGAATCCACACCTCCCAGTGTTCAAGAATCACCTGATGAACCACTTCAAGTTCGATCCTGGGAGAGTACCTTACCACCCTTGCAACTTGACGAGGCACCTAGGGTAATAGAAAACTACTGGCAAAAATCCTCACCTATTACCAACTGGAACAATTGGTTTCAAAGGGTGACGACATCATTTCAAACGGTATGATCTACCCAAGGAAGGGGGGAGTGTTTGTGGACATCCATCATTCACTTGCTTCCCTCTCAACCTTTCTCCCTGACCTCTTAATCTCCAATCTTAGGGAATGTATATATAAAGCCTTATACTCACAAAAACAAGATAAAAAAGTAAAAGAGCAAGAGCCATAACACAAATCATAAAAACAAATTATGCACAAGAACACGACCCTTGTAATATTTGCACTCTAACCATCATCTATTTGCGTGTACAGATATGGCTAGTACGCTAGAGTCATCCACTCCTGCCTTGGGTGAGAGGTACCCTCGTTACTTTTCACAAATATTTCACATGGTCTTTCGAGTGCTTGCATGTGAATGGGATTTGATAGGTACGCTAGCATGTGAGAGGAATTTTGAGGAGTTAGAATGGCTGATACGTCTCTTGACCACGTCTGATCCATACTTAGTAGAGAGCGTTTCTCCCATTCCACAAGCCTACCCTTTTGACCAAGATGACTATAGGCATCTAGTGACCTTCTTAGTAAACATGGGCACCTATGATGAAGAAGAAAATTTACACGACTACACGGATGGCACATATGGTCTCATGGATGATGACTTTGTTTATCTCGACGACGAGGATAGGGGTTTAGCCTTAGGGTTTCCCCCCAACCTCTACAATATCCTATTCCCTTGACTCTCTAGGGGGAGTGCAAATAATTAGGTTAGGGTTCCTTATGTTTTTTGTTGTGTTCAATAAGTGTTGGTACCTTTTTCCACTAATGTGCCTCCTGGAGGTATTCCTTTTGTTTCCTAGTGTGTACAGGAGCGTGTTGCTATTGGTAGGATTTGGACCTTCATGGAATCTTTATCTCGACTCACTCTTCAAATCAAGCGCGACCATCGACACAAACAGGTGTTTCTTGTCCATTAGCATTGCCCCTTATCTTTTTTGCATCTATGATTGTCTGCTTTAATTGTGATTGGTAGCCTAATATTCACCGCATTTGCTTAGTATCAAACATTTAATTCAATGTAATTTTTTGTCATAATCACTTGTCTAGGTTTAAAAATCAAGCAGTCCTACAAACTAGTTTGACCAAGTTAGGTGTTAGAAATCTTCTCTTAATACCATGGGGAATGCCTTCCTAATAATCAATGGTTACTTAGGTTCTTAATCCAATTTAGGCAGCATTGTGTGAAATGTACTAGGGCTTTCTAGTGGGCTTGACCCTATTGACCTTTAGCTTAAGTATTATAAAGGGAGTTAACTAGTGTGATGAGCCTGGGGAGGTGTATCAGAGTTATATGACCCCCCACAGTTACAAAATTAAAATGCTGAAAATGAACAAACAAAAAATCAAAGTGCCACACTGTAAAATCTTAAGCTGGAAGAGAAATCTTAGCTTGATTTGGTACTTCACTCACATGTATTGCCTATGGTACTAGAGCCCTAGAGGTTCCCAGTATGGGCGCTTTTCCTTGAAAAGCAAAAAACCCAAGGCATACAAAATAAGCACACAAATCAAATTGCATCACTGTGAAAACACTTTGGGGGGTCAAAGAAAAGGTAATCAGTCAGGCGATGATTTCATGAGAAATTCCTTTTATCGAAGCTTAACTACAAGGTCCTCTAAGTATAGCCTCTAGTCAGCCCTCGAACATGAAATACTTGGCTCTCGCGATTATACAACTTAATTGACCAGAGAAAATTAAGAAGCTTACCCATGGTATTAATATTCGATCTCTAGTGCCTTTCGATCGTCAAATTAACGACTCCAGACTTGTTTAATTTTTTACCTTTATATCTGTTTATGCATTTGATTACATTGCAATTTAATGTTCATGGCTTACAAATTGTTTGAAATTCTTTTACCAATCAATTTGTCTACCTAAAACTGCATATGCTTTTTAATCACTTATGAGAATGCAATTACTGTGCCAATGTTGTTTGATTTTGCAGTGACTGAAGAAGGCTAAGGACATTCATCTCAAATGCTCTTCCACCTCGACGAACGAGCTTCAACTCAATAGCTTTCGAGGACGGAATCTACATAAGGAAGGGGGGCATGCTAACCCTCACGGCTCACGGACACCCCATCACCTACGACGGACGTGTATTATGTATTTGGTAGAGTCAGGTACCGGGCTTGTCGGACCAATAGAAAAAGCGTAAGAGTGATCGCCGATGGCACATATGGTCTCATGGATGATGACTTTGTTTATCTCGACGATGAGGATAGGGGTTTAGCCTTAGGGTTTCCCCCCAACCTCTACAATATCCTATTCCCTTGACTCTTTAGGGGGAGTGCAAATAATTAGGTTAGGGTTCCTTATGTTTTTTGTTGTGTTCAATAAGTGTTGGTACCTTTTCCTACTAATGTGCCTCCTGGAGGTATTCCTTTTGTTTCCTAGTGTGTACAGGAGTGTGTTGATGTTGATAGGATTTGGACCTTCATGGAACCTTTCTCTCGTTCACACTTCAAATCAAGCGCGACCATCAACACAAACAGGTGTTTTATGTCCATTAACATTGCCCTTATCTTTTTGCATCCATGTTTGTCTGCTTTGATTGTGATTGGTAGCATAATATTCAGCGCATTTTCTTAGTATCAAACATTTAATTCAATGTAATGTTTTGTCATAATCACTTGTCTAGGTTTAAAAATCAAGCAGTCCGACTAAGCTAGTTTGACCAAGCTAGGTATTAGAAATCTTCTCTTAATACCATGGGCAATGCCTTCCTAATACGCAATGGTTACTTAGTTTCTTAATCCGATTTAGGCAGCATTGTGTGAAATGTACTAGGGCTTTCTAGTGGGCTTAACCCTATTGACCTTTAGCTTAAGTATTATAAAGGGAGTTTACTAATGTGATGAGCCTGGGAAGGGTACAGTGTTATATGAGCCCCCAAAGTTACAAAATTAAAATGCTGAAAATGAACCAAAAAAAAAATCAAAGTGCCACAATGTAAAATTTTAAGCAGAAATCCCTGCTTAAATTGATACTTCACTCACATGTATCGCCTATGGTACTAGAGCCCTAGAGGTTCCCAGTGTGGGCGCTTTTCCTTGAAAAGCAAAAAACCCAAGGCATACAAAATAAGCACACACATCAAAATTGAATCAATGTGAAAAGACTTTGGGGGGTCAAAGAAAAGGTAATCAGTCAGGCTATGATTTCATGAGAAATTCCTTTTATCGTAGCTTAACTACAAGGTCTTCTAGGTATAGCCTCTAGTCAGCCCTCGAACATCAAATACTTGGCTCTCGCGATTAAACAACTTAATTGACCAGAAAAAATTGAGAAGTTACCCATGGTATTAATAGTCGAGCTCTAGTGCCTTTTGACCGTTAAATTAGCGACCCCAGACTTGTTTAATTTTTTACCTTTACATCTGTTTATGTATTTGATTATATTGCAATTTAATGTTTATTGCTGACAAATTGTCTAAAAGTCTGTTACCAATCAATTTGTCTGTCTAAAATTGCATATGATTTTTAATTGTATATGAGAATGCAATTTCTGTGGCAATGTTGTTTGATTTTGCAGTGATTGAAGAAGGCTACGCACATCCATGTCGACTGCTCTCCCATCTCGACGAACGAGCTTCAACTGGATAGCTTCGGAGGACGGAATCTACATCAGGAAGGGGGGCATGTTAACCCTCACGGCACACGGACACCCTATGATCTATAAACGTTGTATTGTTTAGAGTCAGGTACCGGGCTTGTCAGACCAATAGGAACAGGGTAAGGGTGATCGCCGATGACAGGCGCACTCTAACTGGAATATTCAAGGAGTTAGTTGGCTAAGTATGGGCGCCCAAGTGTGAATGGGGTGATCTCATATAAAAGCCACTAAACCTAATTTTTACTCATTCTCTCATTGTGCAATAGAAGCCGCTCTTGCTCCATCTCCACCTTCTCCTTCACCATCTCCTTGTGTGTGTGTGTGTACGTGTGAGAGTGTGTGTGTGATCGAGCGTTGCGGCGGCACGACGGCGGCGAGGCGGTTGAGCGCGACGTAGCAGCGTCTCCCTCTTCTTCACGGCACGGGAATCCTTCATTCGCAACTACGCAGGAAGGTGAGTGACACACCATTCTTCCTTGTGAGCTTGTCTGTTGTATGACTGTGCGCTAGGAGCCTTTGTGGCTCGCACACGGTGCGTAGCAAGTCCCTAGCCGTGACACCCCCCCCCCCAATAAATATGATACCCCCTCCCTTATTTTTAAGATTGGGAGATAAATTATTGGGGGCCTATCCCTAACTTATATGCTTATATAACTTGTAAAAAAACCCCCCTCCCCTGCACTTACGTGGTGCGGTAAGTTTTCCATAGTGAATCCCCCCGGGTAAAAACATACAATCATTTTTGCCCTAACAAACTCTTTAATGTAGGGCTCGTCACACTTATAATAGAGCATTTTCTCTCCATTATCGTAGTTATACAACCCCACATGAGTGTTGTGTGTGTTTACTTGAGTTGTCTTGTTTACTCACCTTAGGTTCACATTTGAAATGTCCAACTTATGCGGCATATCCTCATGCTCTATGTCAACCTTGTCCTTTGTGCCTATCATTCCCCATTTGTCCACAATATAGGGATTTTGCACAACTAGATACACTATACCCTCATCATCAAAGCATTGATCTCCACTGTCATCCACAAGCACTAGGTCCTTGAGCTCACTAGGTTCTCTTCTAACTTTATGCAATAGCAATCCTTACCATCTTTGTAAATTTTTGCACTCTAGTCATTTTCAAATGGGTATTTCGAGTGCAAGAATTTCATGGTTGGTGCTGGTTGGGATGGTCTTTCTCCCATATTGGTTCCCTGTTTAAAACTCACATTTTTGTATCGTTTAGCCATGTGTAGGATCTTTTTGATGAAGTATCAAATAGACTTTTCTCTGGGATCAGCTCTAGGGGAGGCAATGGTCCGTGATTCACAATCTCTTTAGCATGGTGTCTATTCTAGTATAGTCTACCTAATCTCAAATACATCAAGAAAAAGAGATCTTGAAGAACCCTGAAATGTTACCTCTTTGATAACTTCTAGATCCTCAACTCAGAATCACGTCAAGCCACAATACTCTAATCCTTGCAATTTGTATAAAAAACACTTGGTGGCTATGAGTTTACTATTGCTCTGCTAGTTAAAATTTTTGAATCGACCAAAAAGTCACGCTTTTGGCACAAAATTTATTTTATTGCAAATCATCAAATGAAGTTTAAATTTAGTCATTTAAGGACCACTAGGCGCCTTATGACTAGCTCTAGCTATGATACAAATATGGTCTTTATTTGTGACAAGGAGACATGGATCGTGATCCATGTACCTTAGTGGCAGAATGTGATGAAATGTCATACACAGCTTGTCATTGGTACCTGACCCCAGCTATATAAATTTTTTTGTGGTTTGGACTTGATTAGGTCAATTGAAAATCAAACCCTAGGTCAGACTTACGGTTTTCCACTTTGGAAAGTGTTTTTGGCCCTTTTGACCTACTTTTTTGGACTTTTTTTGGCTAGCTTGCTTCGGGAAGTTTTATTCACAATGGTCTCTATTATAGGCTGATAAAGTCTCTACCCAAAATCTCAGATGGGAGACATGGATTGCGATCCATGTTTCATCACCTTTGGACTTGATATTTGGCCAGCTGATTGTTTGTGATATTTTTAGTCTATTCCCAAAATCTTTTTGAATTTGGATCATTTTTTGTCAACCAAAAGTGAATTTTTGGGTCTGCTTTGATGGTTTTTTATTATTG
The DNA here is from genome assembly GCF_014529385.1 of Adiantum capillus-veneris. NCBI lineage: Eukaryota > Viridiplantae > Streptophyta > Polypodiopsida > Polypodiales > Pteridaceae > Adiantum > Adiantum capillus-veneris. The sequence continues at coordinate 151,036,312 of NC_140948.1, forward strand.
TTTTATTTTGGCTCTTTTGACCACTTTTTAAAACTAATTTTCCAATGTTCCTTTTGTTGGAAAAATTGTTTCAAATAGTCTCAGCTATCTACTACTCAAATTTGAGTCAAAAACTACACGAAAATTGCTTAAGTGACCAAGCCCAGGGAGTTAACTTGACTTTTGACATGTCAAATTTCAAAATTGCAAGTGACACATAGGTGCAAAACACTTTACAGGTGATTGGAAAACCACTGGAAGTGCCAAAATTCAAAAATTTCTCCAAAGACAGCTACTGTGGTAGCTTCCATATATGCCAGATTGAGACCAAGTTGGTGTCATTGGACTCCTAGCAGTGCAAGGATCCCAGATTTACCCTCCTTGATTCATTTGGACAAGTAAAAGCCCCTATAATCACCCAAAAACTGAATGTCAAAAGCCAAAACCTAATAATTGACCCAACATGCATCAAAAAGTGTCAAAAGACTCACTAGGTAGTGGCTAACCAACATGAATTTACTAGGCTCAAAAATCTTACCAGTGTCACCAATCGCAGTTGCTGCCATTTGGTCCAACTTAAAATTTTGACCATACCAGTCTGTAGGCCATCTTGCCAAGTTTCCAGAAATACCTTGGTTGAATCAAACACACTCCAAAATCACTCTCAAAGAGCTTGTTGAGGATCACACTTTGATGTGTCAAATTCTTCACCTAGGTTTCAAAAATTTTACAATTTTTTGAGGCGTGAAGCTCAAGTCGTCAAATAATTAAGCTTGGTCGTGCCTTAGCTTTGCAGGAAGACGAAGCCAGGCGTCACTCTGTTGTTGTTGGTGTCGCCCAAGATGTAGTCACCCTGCTATTAGGGAGCACCCCAACACCCGCTAGCTACGACGTACTACAACATATATAATTCAACTTTGCCTTGGAGCAGCCTAACCAACCCTTGCATCCATAGACATCTCTCTCTCTCTCTCTCTTGCTCTCTCTCTATGTGTGTGTGTGTGTGTGTGTGTGTGCACGTGCAAGTAATTCAAAACTCAAAAAAAGAACTCCGGAAATAGTCCACGGCGCCGCGGACTATTTTGAAAAGGTTTTTTTTCCAGTTTTGGAGGTTGCTAAATTAATTTTTGAGGTTCTTAGCATGCCAAAATCAAAGTGCGCTTGAATCGGGAGACCTCTCTCTCCAACAAGCATGTTGATGCTTGCATGCACATACCACTGTGTGTGTGTGTGTGTGTGTGTGTGTATGTGTGTGTGTGTGTGTGTGTGTGTGTGTGTGTGTGCGCGCGCGCGCGCAAGCGTTACAAAAAGTTTTTTTTTTTTTTGCAAAAACAGTCCACGGCGTGCATACTGTTTCAGGAGGTTTTTTTTCAATTTTTGCAAGTCGCAATCATACTACCTTTGCATTCACAACTCTCTCTCTCTCTCTCTCTCTCTCTCTCTCTCTCTCTCTCTCTCTCTCTCTCTCTCTCTCTCTCTCTCTCTCTCTCTCTCTCTCTCTCGCACGCATGAGCAGTTATCTTTCTTTCTCTCTCTCTCTCTCTCACGCACGAGAAATTTTCTTTCTCTCTCTCTCTCTCTCTCTCTCTCTCTCTCTCTCTCTCTCTCTCTCTCTCTCTATAGGGTCCACTTTAATCATTGAATATCATCTCCACTCACTCTCGCGTGTGAGATACTGAGGAGGGTGTGCAAGGGCACAAATGTGGTTGACCCTAGCTTGAAAGCATGCGGTTCGCCACTATGGTATGTTAAGAGAGCTTGTACCATTCTAAGAAAGGACCTACCCTTCATGGATCACCAGCTGAAACTTGTGGATGATCTCTCAACACTAACCATTTTGTGAGCCCTTTCATCATATTTATGATGTACAAAAGAGACCTTGTGAGGGTCTTCTAGGAGCACATCTCAATCTAACCGGCCTGGGGATTTTACGATTTCAGGCGGTTAAAATACACTAGACCCCCATTTTTTTACAACATTGCAAGGGTGGATTTGTTGGCACTGATTTCTTGGGAAAACTCCAAGCGTGCAATCCCACCTAGATTCTTTGTTCGCTTGAGGTTTGCTCGGAGCACCTACAACATTCCAAAATACCCCACTTTTGGTTTCTGATCTCTTGGCAGCAAGTTGACATAGAAGGGCGTGTGCAAAGGGCCACGTGAAATTGGACTAATCACTCAAAAGGCCAAGAGGCAAAGTGCTTGATCTTGTGTACACAGGTATCTAGGTTACCAAGAGCAAAGGCTGCACAAGGAGCTAGCTAACCTCATAGGTAAGAGGTTGGGATTTTGCAAGAGTGTGTCTAACTTTTTTCATGTATTTGAGATCAGGTAGGTATCTTCTGAGAGATGGTAGAGTAACGACCAACCAAGGGAGTTTAGTATCAACAAAGGAGTGTAAACCATTCCAAGAAAGATCCCTTAGCTCCAATCATAGAAGAGGGTGGTGATACTGACACATCTTCCAACAAATCATATCACTAGAAGGTTCCAATAGCAAGGGGTTATAGGGGGTTGCAACTCCCAAAACCCTTTGATCACACCAAAATACACGACAAACACCCATGGAGCCCCAATTATGCGGATGCTTGAGGATATCAATGCATATGTATTGAAGAACATCCTACTAGAGGATTAGAAATAATCCTAGTAAACAATGATGGTGATAGATTCCACAATAGAGCAAAACCACTACCTCACTGTCAAGGACCCAAAAAAACTACAGTTGATATGGAGACAAGGTGGCAAAAGGAAAGATGTTTATGGAGAACCAAGAACTACCTCCTAAACTTAACCTTCCTGGAGCCTTTTATATTCATGACAAGAGAGGCTACAATTCATGAAAATATTTGGATTTACAAACACAAGGATGGGAGGATCATCTCTTGCTACCATTGCATGGAATCCCATGTAAATGAATTAAGCAAAGACAAAGTCATGTACTTGTTTTCATATGACACAACAACATGAACCAATATTATTTTTGTCGAGAAGTACGGACGAGAATATGAGCCAATCCATCCAGGGGATGTAGGAAGAGTAATAATTCCATGATTGTTAACGCGGGCTTCTAAAGAGAAGTGCAAGCCCACACATACCCCTAACAAATCCACAAATTCCTGCTCAGAAGCCATTGCTACCCAACCCTCAAAACCCACAAGCCATAATACTATCATTTCAAGCATGGCTTGGATAGTATGCAACACCAAAGGAGAACACAAAGAGAGGTGGTTGTCAAGAAATGTTAGGGCTATGTAAGGTCTCTGACCAACCCAAAAAGAGCACCATTGTACCATGAAATGAACATAATGAAAAAAGTTACTATTTTTAGCAGTTTTTTGAATTCTGTCAGTGCCATGATGTTTAAAATGTTTTAAAGCTTCAAAATGTGAATTAAAATAATTTTTGTAAAAAAATTCCAAAAATAGTAAGTTTTTGGTCACCCGACCCGTCCAGTTTTGACCGTCTCGAAAATCTGCACCCGTACCCCAAATTTGAAAAAAATGCATTTTCGGACCCCGGGCAGGCTGCTAAATATGGCAGGTACTCGGACCAGAACGCCTTAGTTAGAGCTTAGTATAGCAATTTACGGCACCAAATTCCGACTCGTATGGGCCGTTTTAGCCTAAAACCAATTTTTCCAAAAATTGTCCGTTGAGGCACTGGGGCTCGAGGCTGTGTGGGAGCAGGTTCCAAGCCACTCTGAGCCAGCTTTAGCAGCTAGGGGGCGCCCTCTTGCCTTGTGGGAGTTGTAGGAGAGTTTCCATGCTAGAGAGTGGGTGTGAGAGCCAGTTAAACTGACTAACTGGACACTTGGTGGGTAGGCAACTAGACTTGCCAATGCAAGGAGGGAGTGCTCACTCAGATGCTTATAGCAACCCAGATCGATTTTCAGCCTTGAGGAGCCTATTTAAAGGTGTGCTCACACACACACACACACACACACACACACACACAGACATGCTCACACACACCCAGTACACACACACACACACCTACACACACCTTGGGGAGGTGCTGTCGGCACACACACAGTTTTTGAAGGAGAAGCAAGGAGGGAGGTTCTGTCGAAATTCTCATCTTGAGGATTCATTTGGATCAGAAAATCAAGAGGATTCTCAGCCCTTAATCACGGTAATCATGGTTTAATTCTTGCTCTTCTTAATTCTCTTCATTATTCTCCAAATTCCTCGTCTACTATGCTTAATTCTAGCTATAATTCCCAATAACTACTCTCTAATTTACATAGTTATATTCCATTACATAATCATCATCCAATTAGCTAATTTATGCAGCCATTCATCACTCTTAATCAATGATTAATACATGATTAGGAGAGATTTTCTCTCTCTAGGCAGCATAGTAATTAATTGTCAGCCAGTAAAAATGTAGATTTGATGAAATTCATTCTTTTACTACTCAATAGTGTTGCAATTAAATTAGATTCAATTTTCTCACACATTAAGATGTGATTAAGGTAAAATTAATCCTTCATTAGGCCACTAAGAAGAAAATTTCCTGACACCTATGCATGCGGTAACTCTGCATCTTTCTTATTACACTAGTAAAGTGATTGAGCTTGTTTAATCCATCTCTCTTGTAAATTATTAGTAAAATTCTGAAATTCCTTAATCATTTAAGCCAAATAATTAACTTTAGAGCCGGTTCCCATAGGATAAGTAAAGTATTACCCATAAAATTGCTTGGTCTCGAAGGAAAAATCTAAACCCTTGCATAAGAAGGACCCTTCAATGATTCTAATCTGTCATTTGGTTTGTTATGATGCTCTCGGACCTTAGCCCTTTTTCTTCAAGTTTATCATGTAAAGTAGTGAGTATAAAATGGCCCCGGTTAAGAGAACTCGCTTCGGTGGTGCCCACGACCGCGAGGCGGGATCGAGCAATGTGAATGGAAAGGGAAAAGCTCCCATGGACAAACAAGCACCGACCATCTCACGAGCCATTGACGAAGAAATGGAAGAGGTAGGTCACAATTTTATTCAGTTGTTTAATTAACATTGCACACGTTTAGCTAGGAAAGAACATATCCCCAAACATGTTGGAGAAATCCGACGGAAATCTCGGCATTTGAATTCATTGTACATTTAAGTCTAAGGCAGGAAAGAAATGGTTGATACTAGATATACTGTTTGCAATAGGAAAGAATGTCTGCTAGGGAAAATTTAGCTCGACATGTTCTTTCTATTTCCAATGTTGAATTAGTCCTGATCCCCCTACTGATCATAGGGGGCAGAGTTCCTCGTTAAGGGCTCTTGAATCCACGACTTGCTTTCTATGCGGTGGAAACCCACGTCTTGCTTTCTATGCGGTGGGAGTGTCCATGTCGTGCTTTCTATGCAGTGGACATACCTAGTTGTATGGGCAGCTAGGCGACAACGGGAGGAGTAAACTCTCGCTGGAGGGGGGATATTGTACCTCCAGAACATTGGAATTTTAATGAATAAGTTTGAGTAGAATTTTTACTAGAGTACTATCTTGGTGCCGCTTGCAATACTGATTGAAGGGCTGTCTTAACGAACATTGTGATTCGAAATCTAATCAAGGAACTTTTATGTTGAACAAATTTTGTGGTAGTAATTAGGACACACAAGGAAGTGTGAGTGTGGGGGTGGAAAGTGGGGGCTTGGCTCAGGTTGCCAATGCCTATGAGAAGGGTGGTCCCGATTGGTCGGGAACTCTCTGTCCCCATAGTGTTTAAATCGATACTAGTGATACTCATTGCCCCTAGAGCGGCGAAGTCTCAAGTGTACGTGCCTCTGAAACATGGGAAAAAAGACATTCGAGGTTTCTCTCCTCTTGGAAGGTGGGTCTTAGGATCGCTAGATAGGTTAAGTACGCTTCCCCTGCGAGGTGGAGCTAGATCTCATTGCTAGTAGGCTCGAACTTGACTCACTTTGTGATGAGAGATCGTACGCTAGTTGAACCCTGAACCACTTTGTTTGCTGCCGCTATAGATCTAGTGGCCACCAGGTTCACCATCAGATCCGTCGTTTGATACGGTGGGGTGGGGACCTCACAGGCTAGGAGCACCACCCATACCACCACTCTATCAGCATTACCAAGATGAGAGTAGAACAAGAACGTCAAAACCAACCAGGAAAAAAGCACCACATTGAGAACGAGAATGAGAAGTAAGGGTCCGAGGAGAGGAGCAACCACTTGCAAGACCAGCCAAGAACTCCTCTCCTACCTGCAAGAATAGCCAAGAATTATGGGTTAGGATCATCCCTAGGGGAATAACACTTAGCATATCCTAGGCCAAAAAGAGCTCATAGAGGAGGATTGGGAGACCCTATGCTTAGATTGATAGATCATTGTAGAATCAAACTATCTCAGTCCAAAAGTGGGTAGACAATAAGTACGCTGGAAAGAGAGATCCCATAGATCACGTGGAAGCATTTGTGTGTGTCATTAGAGCAGAGGAAGTCCTCGACTTTCCAACTCAATTTGCAATATTTGGACTAACCCATGAAGAAGAGTCGCCACTTGGTTTGATTCCGTAGAACATAGGGATTTAGAGTTGATTGAGGAGGTGTTTGAAGAATTTATTGAGGAATTCTCTCAAAGAGAGATAGCTCACAACACCGTCTCGTAAATCCACAAATTCAAGCAAAAAGAAGGGGAATATGTGTTGTAACCTTGGGAAGCTATGGTGGATGGAGCCAGAGAATAGCCATGGCTTGGAATAGGGCGTGCTGAGAAAAAACGAGAGAGAGAGAGAGAGAGAGAGAGAGAGAGAGAGAGTCGACACAGAAAAACGCTATTCTACTTTTTTTTATTGATGGAAGCCTTTACATAGCCTTTGGAAGGTGATGTCTACCTCACCTTTTTCCACATGCAAACTAACTAATGGTCTGTACCTGCATGCCTTGAGACTTGTTCTCACGGGCTGACCAATAAGGGCTTGAACCCAACAATCCCCCCCTCAAGCCCGAACTGGACAAGCAACTCATGATACCTCGAGTTTTTGGTGTACTCGTCAACCGTGAGTTTTAGGTTTTCTCACAACCAAAGGATTTCTAGTGTATCCATAACCTGGTGCTAGATCAGTAACCCCCCCTTGAACAGATACGGTGTAGGTCAAAAAATTATCTACCAATAGATGGAGTTTTTGGTTCACTGCCAAACCTTGGGTTTAAGGTGTACCCAGTAACCTCATGAGAATGCAACAAAAATGGGCTAAGAACTGACAAAAATTAGGAGGTCTTACCATTTATGGATGGCAGTGTCTATATCCCGTACAAAATTTGGCATGACAGTGAAATAGCATGACAATAACCGACTAGAAGGCTTTTGACAGGAAATATATGATTGTTTTTGACAATAGACTGTAGAAAAACTGACATAAAATAGGACAAAAAAAATAATGATGATGATAATCGGTTTTGAAAAACCAAACATGTCGATGTAAATTCATCTCGAAGGAAATATGTCTTGGTTGTTGTGAGCATCGATGTCTCGTAATTCTTGAACAATGAAAGTTTGGATACATACCAATATGTGTAGGCAGCATAATACCAACATAGCGGCAAGAGTCCCCACAACACTCCCATAACCTTCACAAATTGCTTGAAGTGAGTACCTCTTGATGCCTCTTCTAGAAGATCTCGCTTTATATCATGAGTTTGTTGAGCTTCGTTTATAGACTGTTGCTGCTTTGCAATGAACAATCGAATGTGGATGGCCACTCTCTTTTGACCGATATGCCGGACTGCGGCTGCGGGGTGTGAATGACCTCTTGATTAGAGGCCTATTACCAAATAAGGTGGCCAAATAAGTGTGAAACTCACAAAAAATAAATTCGAACTTCTGTAGCAGCGAACACAGTGCGCGATGGCGAGCTTTGCAGAGAGAAGATGATCAAGGTTCATCAGCATCCCAAACGTTGCAGATGGATTTTCTTAGATTGCTACAGGTCAGCGCTGCTTGGGAGGTTCTCTGAAGCACCGAAAACCGACACATCTTGGCCTTGATGAGCTTAGCTCTACATCTATCTCTGCCTCCTTGTCTTGTGTCTTAGATGCATCAGCCCACGAAGTCCTGCCCGCCTAGGAGTCTGCGTTTTGATATGTTGGCTTGCCGTTGTAGCCACAAACGGGCTCTGCTCTAGACAGTGCCGATGCTACCGATGCTTCCCACCACCTGCAGCGCCTAGAGCACCAAGCTCTGATACCAGTTGTTGTAACCTTGGGAAGCTATGGTGGATGGAGCCGGAGAATAGCCATGGCTTGGAATAGGGCGTGCTGAGAAAAAACGAGAGAGAGAGAGAGAGAGAGAGAGAGAGAGAGAGAGAGACGCTATTCTACTTTTTTTTATTGATGGAAGCCTTTACATAGCCTTTGGAAGGTGATGTCTACCTCACCTTTTTCCACATGCAAACTAACGAATGGTCTGTACCTGCATGCCTTGAGACTTGTTCTCACGGGCTGACCAATAAGCTGACCAATAAGGGCTTGAACCCAACAATCCCCCCCTCAAGCCCAAACTGGACAAGCAACTCATGATACCTCGAGTTTTTGGTGTACTCGTCAACCGTGAGTTTTAGGTTTTCTCACAACCAAAGTATTTCTAGTGTATCCATAACCTGGTGCTAGATCAGTAACCCCCCCTTGAACAGATAGGGTGTAGGTCAAAAAATTAGCTACCAATAGATGGAGTTTTTGGTTCACTGCCAAACCTTGGGTTTAAGGTGTACCCAGTAACCTCATGAGAATGCAACAAAAATGGGCTAAGAACTGACAAAAATTAGGAGGTCTTACCATTTATGGATGGTAGTGTCTATATCCCGTACAAAATTTGGCATGACAGTGAAATAGCATGACAATAACCGACTAGAAGGCTTTTGACAGGAAATATATGATTGTTTTTGACAATAGACTGTAGAAAAACTGACATAAAATAGGACAAAAAAAATAATGATGATGATAATCGGTTTTGAAAAACCAAACATGTCGATGTAAATTCATCTCGAAGGAAATATGTCTTGGTTGTTGTGAGCATCGATGTCTCGTAATTCTTGAACAATGAAAGTTTGGATACATACCAATATGTGTAGGCATAATACCAACATAGCGGCAAGAGTCCCCACAACACTCCCATAACCTTCACAAATTGCTTGAAGTGAGTACCTCTTGATGCCTCTTCTAGAAGATCTCGCTTTATATCATGAGTTTGTTGAGCTTCGTTTATAGACTGTTGCTGCTTTGCAATGAACAATCGAATGTGGATGGCCACTCTCTTTTGACCGATATGCCGGACTGCGGCTGCGGGGTGTGAATGACCTCTTGATTAGAGGCCTATTACCAAATAAGGTGGCCAAATAAGTGTGAAACTCACAAAAAATAAATTCGAACTTCTGTAGCAGCGAACACAGTGCGTGATGGCGAGCTTTGCAGAGAGAAGATGATCAAGGTTCATCAGCATCCCAAACGTTGCAGATGGATTTTCTTAGATTGCTACAGGTCAGCGCTGCTTGGGAGGTTCTCTGAAGCACCGAAAACCGACACATCTTGGCCTTGATGAGCTTAGCTCTACATCTATCTCCGCCTCCTTCTCTTGTGTCTTAGATGCATCAGCCCACGAAGTCCTGCCCGCCTAGGAGTCTGCGTTTTGATATGTTGGCTTGCCGTTGTAGCCACAAACGGGCTCTGCTCTAGACAGTGCCGATGCTACCGATGCTTCCCACCACCTGCAGCGCCTAGAGCACCAAGCTCTGATACCAGTTGTTGTAACCTTGGGAAGCTATGGTGGATGGAGCCGGAGAATAGCCATGGCTTGGAATAGGGCGTGCTGAGAAAAAACGAGAGAGAGAGAGAGAGAGAGAGAGAGAGAGAGAGAGAGAGAGAGAGAGAGAGAGAGAGAGAGAGAGAGAGAGAGAGAGAGAGAGAGAGAGAGAGACGCTATTCTACTTTTTTTAATTGATGGAAGCCTTTACATAGCCTTTGGAAGGTGATGTCTACCTCACCTTTTTCCACATGCAAACTAACTAATGGTTTGTACCTGCATGCCTTGAGACTTGTTCTCACGGGCTGACCAATAAGCTGACCAATAAGGGCTTGAACCCAACAATATGTGCAAAAAGCAGCCTTACAACTGAAGAGATATGTGAAGTTCTGTCTTGTAGAAGAATTGCCAACCCAATCAAGGTTAATGGTCATTTTTATCCATGGACTGAGGAACGCAAATCCCCAAAAAGACCTACACATAAAAAAGAGCTAGCATTGAACAAGGTAATGAAGGAATCTCTCTACTTGGCTCTCTTTCAAAAAGGTCATCGACTCTAAGGGGCTGATAGACATCTTTTCAATACCTGTGACATGCACAATAATGCTAGCTGAGCTATTACAAATACGACCAAACATGTGGACAATGGTAGGAAGATGTTTGGAAAATTTTGGAGTGAAGGACCCATCAAACGAATTCAAGAGGGAATCCAAGAACTCGAAAAGTGGCACCTTAACATATTAGCAGCAAGCTAACCCATGGAATATTTTTTAGGAGTTTTATTGTAAAAACACTTATTCTTATGATAAATCGAGAATATTGTAACTCCTATTTTCCAGGTGGATATTGTAATCAATGAGCCGGGGCTATAAGCTTCCAGATTATATCAACTTATCCTTTGTTAGAGCTCCCAGATTATTAGTTTTGACCAAAGAAACCTTGGCTAACATATAAAAGCCAGTTTTTGTAAGTTATTTTTAAGTTTTGGATAATAGAAACATAGTGTGAGCTAACGGCGCTCGCTTCTCTCCTTCTCGCGCTTCCTACTCCCTTCTCAGTTGTCACATTGCAGTGTTGTCTGTTGCATTGCAATTGCAAGTAAGAGCTCTACGCATTGACGTAAACATATCATGGTAAACCGTAGTTTTTTGCATCGCCACCCATGGCCTAAGTAGAAATTTAAGCTAGGAAATAAAAAAGTAAGCATAGGCGGGGTATTGGGGCATCATTGCTAAGCATTTAGATGCATTCATGGTAAAAAAATGACTGGTCAAAAACTCACTGCTATTAAGAATTGTGATTTTTGCACTTCATCAAAAGTGAGTTTTGAGACCATAAGCATGTGTGCTTAGGTCTTATATACTTATCCTAGAAGTTTCGTAACATTCGAATATTGTTTGATAATGTAACGGTTATGATTTGTTTGTCGATTAGCAATTAGCTTTTGATGACTTTGGTCATTTGAGTGTAGCTTGTGTTAGATACGATTTGTCTATTATTTTTCAAAGATTGACATCCTCTTGTAGCCTCTATGCGTCAGCTTCATCCCATGGATTGACAATTATGTTTGTGTTTCTCGCTATGTATGCAATAAGATAGAAGTGAGGTTAGAAACCCATCCCACATTTGGCACCGCTGCCGGGGACGAATAGATATAAACTAGGGAAAACAAGAGCGTATTGTATAGTTGTCCTTTAACTTCCTCTAGGATCACCTAGAGTAAAACTTTCTCTTTAAAACTACATAGCTTAAGAGTGTAGTCTTTTGCTGTGTAGAAGTAGCTTGGGAGTAGATTGTACTTGCTAAGTACCTTGTAGGATTGTAGGACTAGGTTAGGATTTTGAGAATGATTGATGGACAAGACAAGTCTTAAGATCAATGCTCAAGCAACCATAAAAAACAAGAAAACAAGTGTTTGTGGACACTTTCCACAACCCAATTGCAGAAGAACCTAGGAGTAGGGTAAGTAGAATCCGAGGTGGGATCTCGAATCATTGCTCGCTACAAAAGAATCATCTGTGAGTTGTTCATGTGAGGTTACAAAATTTCAGGTCTACGGCTTGAAACAACACCAAAAGACTGTTAACCACTGAATCCGGGTGGAGAGTATGCTCTAAAAGTTGTATAAACCAGTGGGTAAGCTTAAAGATGCATTTGAAGTAAATTTTCAAGAGTTTGCAAAAACTGAGATTATTTATATTTTCTTGAAAATTTAGGCCAAATTAAGTTTTGAGTTGACTCACAAGCTTAAAAAAAGTCATAAAAAGATTGTCCATTGAAAAAATTGCAAAAAGTGTTCATTTTAGGCTAAAAGTAAATAATCATGATTATTTACTCTCATCTCAAAATTGACCAAGGTTAATATTAGAGACTCTATGCATGATTACAAACATCTTTTGTAAAGGCCCATAGAATTTGGATCACAAAACAGACCAAAACTTTGATAAAAACTAAAATCTATATTGATTGTCGAGAAATTGCGTTTGACTTGCTAAATCTTGTTGAAATTTGGTGAAACTTGACTCAGAGGCTTAGTTTGTTGAACATGTGTGAATGCTCAGTTGATCAAAAATATACAAAACTTTGCCAGGAGTAAATAATGACGATTATTTACTTTTGTCCTATTTTTTAACTTTTTTGGCCAACCAAGCATACCACCAGTTCTATCATGTTGTATTGAGCACTCATAGAGAAAATTTGGTAGTATTTGGATCATTAACGTGAAAATTGTGGCCAGATTTAAAAAGTTAGTCTATAGACACAAAACTGTTGGCAAATTGAGCATAATTTATCCAAACTTGATGAAACTTGGCTAGGGAGCTTAAGTTGAGTTGCTTAACCAGTTTGTATCAACATTTTGACAAAAAGTTGCAAAAAGAAAGACAAAAGTAAATAATCCGTCGTTAAGTACTCTATCTAGGGATTCACAAGTCTATATGAACATTAGATCTGGTCGTATACTAGCAAATCAAGGCATATTGAGAGAGACCGCTAGTAGGTTATCCACCAAAGAGAGTGTGAATCAAGGCGATCACTTAAACACTATCTTTGAAGAAGTCTCAGACACCTATTCCGACTCAACATCTGAAATGTCTTCCTATTTGACTCATTCAAGAACCGGAATGACAGTGCGATATAAGCACATACTCACCTTTTATAAGACTAATGTCCATGGAGTTGAGGTTTACCTGGATCCTAATGAAGAGTATGCCATCACATTGATGAACATGACATAGAGTTTGAAGAGGAAATAAGGGCAAACAAACACGGAAAAATATATATGGATAAAAACGAGACTCAATATATAAAGGTTGAAAATCTTGATGTGATAGACAAATGGGGTTAGAGGTGAATACCATAATTCTAGATATGGCAACAAAAGAAGGTCGACCAACTTTATAATTTGAGGAATACGATCAAGTTGATCTGAAACCTTTGAAACGGCTTAGCACGGATAATCCTAGGATCGGAGTCTATTGTTGGGAAGATAGGAACGTCAAGGATCTTTTATGGACCTCTCATGCCAAATCAAGGCAGTTAACACCCATGAAGATCATCTATATCTTCAAAATCAAAGACAAGGGTTCAACAGATCCACCAACTTACCTATTTATGGATTTTTATAACAATAACTTTGTTATGATGAGTCCTGAGGAGGTAGAATAGACCAAATACCAAGGGTACTCTATAAGAGACTGGATACTGGGCCAAGGACCATAAACAATTCCAAGAGAGGAACTTCGCAAGAGATCTTTTGGGAGCAATGTTAAAAAAATCGAACCTACCTCATCACAAAGAAAACCAAGTGACATTAAAGCCAGGCTAGGGCTACATGAGTCATTATTTCCAACATATTGGTTTGAAGGACTCGAAACAGGACCAACTGCTAGAAGAGTTGAAGCTGAGCCAAACAGACTTGTCAGACCAGCTGATTTTCAAAAATGGGTCAAAAAATATAGTGGATCTGGGGATCAATATGACCACTTAGCAACCTTTAAGCAAGTGCTAAGAGAAGAACGCATATTTGATTTCCACACTCAATTTAAGGTATTTGGAATGACTTTAGAAGGAAAACCTTTGACATGGTTCCAAAACATTCCACCAAGATCAATCATGGATTTAAATAGATTAGCTCAAGAATTTGTAGCTACATGTTCCAAAACTAGGATCAAACATAATACGGTAGCTCAAATCTATAGCTTCAATCAGAAACAATGTGACTCTGTTAGGGATTGTGCAACTAGAATGAAACAATACATTGCAAGATGCCCAGAATTAGAAATACCTGCAGAAGAAAGATTAGTGTCGTTGTTTCTAGAAGGATTGTTAAACAAAGAACTTTATGCTATACTATATAGCAAAAATATGACCCTAGAAGAGTGTGTATCAGATGCTATTGACTTGGGAGACACTTGTGATATTTTCAATGAAGAAGATGTCCCTAAGGATACTCAGAGTGAGAAAACAACATTCACAAAATCGACAAATAAAAGGGAGAAAATAGAAAATTAATCCAAAAAGCTTTTAGATAATTATTAGAGGTAAATACATCTTAAGAAACCACTAACAATTATCTTAATCTCAGATAATGAGTTTACGTAATTATCTCAGTAGAAAAACACTCTTTTTATGAAAAAATTAAAAGGGCAAAATAGCAAATTAAACTAAAAAGCTTTGAGATAATTATCAGAGGTAAAATATATTTTAGAAAATGCGTGATAATTATCTTAACTATAGATGATTAGTCTAGCTAGTTATCTTAGTAGAAAAACATTGTTTTTAAGAAAAACTTAAAGAGGGAAAATAGCAAATTACAGTAAAAAGATGTGAGATAATTTTCAGAGGTAAAATATAACATTAAAAACCTATGATAATTAGCTTAACAAATTTAAATTAATTAAACTAATTATCTTAGTTAAAAGACCCTATTTTTGAAGATAAATTAAAGGGAGAAATCAGTAAATCATGTTATATGATTACATGCTACTTATCAAAGTTAAAATATATAATTAAAAGGCCTTGATAACTATGTCAAGGTTGAAAAATTAGTATAAACATTTATTTGAGTCAAATTATACTAATTTTAGATAAAAAATAAAGGAAAAAATTAGTAAATCATGTTAGATGATTACATGCTATTCTCCAGAGCTATATTACATAATGAAAAAACCGTGATAATTATGTCAAAGTTAGAAACTTAGCATAGGTATTTATCTAAGTCAAATTATACTAATTCTAGTTGAAATTTAAAGGGGGAAATTAGTAAATCATGTTATATGATTACATTCTATTTATCAAAGTTAGATTACATGATAAAGAGGCAGTGATAATTATGTCAAGGTTAAAAAATTAGTAAAGATATTTATCGAAGTCAAATTATATTAATTTTAGCTAAAAATTAAAGATGGAAATTAGATAATTGAGTTGAAAAATTAAAAAATAGTTACCATAGGTCACAAACATCTTATCTACTTGTGATAATTATTTATTAGTGAGTTTAGAAAATCATAATTGACCAAAAGTTCCATTTTTAGCAAAAGATTAATAAAAATAAGTAGACTTTGTTGTCAAAAGGTTTTAGGAAAATTATAGTAAGTGTAAACCTATGATATAAAGTTGAGAAAATGAAATCTTTAAGAGAAAATAAATAGAAATAATATTAAGCTCAAAATAAGCAGATTCCAAGCTTAAAGATTCGATGAAGAAATTAGGAAAAAGATATAGAAAATTAGAATAGCTTAGAAAACCCTTAGGGAAGCTGTGGAAAAAGTTATCATGCATATATAGGTAAATAAGAAATTATTAGGTCAAGAATTTACCAATCAAGGCTATAAATTTAACTTAGATTTGGGTAAGATTGGATACAAAGATTAAGTCTAGCTTTTGGATAATTTACCTAATGATTAGATGTCCTTTTTATAAGGATAAGAAGTTATGGCACCTAAAAAGACCCGAGCCAATCCTACATCTGATGATGAGGGCAGAGCTCTAAAAAGGACTAGAGCGTCGCACGACGATGACACTGGGCCTAGTAGTAGGCCTACAGAGGAGAGTCTTCAAGCGCCAACGCAGCAGCAGATGGCCGATCAGTCGCACGTGGGTTTTCCATTATTCAATTAAGTTTTTAGATAGTTTAAGTTCTTTTATAAGTTAGCATTGCATACGTAAGGAGTGAGTAAGAATAAAAAAAGGAGTAATTGACTAAAAACGGAAGGTAAATTTCAACATGCATTTGTTTATAATCTAAGAAAGAATTGTTTGGGTTAAAACTGGTCGAATTAGGAAAGATATGATTAATCATCCTTAAGACAGCTTGTCTCAAGACACCTCCAACTCCTTGGTATAAATTGATGATAATGATTAGCTTTTCACCCACCACAGATAGGTCGGTTACCCCCATGAACAATGAGTTTCTACTCCGTATCATGTCTTGATGTTTCTACATAAGTTAGGATACCGTTTTTATCCTAGGGGAGCCGCCTAGTTGTATGGGCAACTGGTTTGGTGTATGGGCACCCGGAACCTTGGGTGGGGGTTTATCCACTCTGAATTGTGAATAAGGAATGAGTGCCATTTTTTCACCCTTAGGTGCTCTTGAGACAAGAGGAGTACTGGTCATGGTTATTATGGACAATGTTTTGATTGACAGTACCCTGTCTTAAGTTTAAAGATGTCTGTTTTCTAAAAGAGTGCTTTCAATGCTGTCTTCAAGGAATTACTGTGACGAAAAGTTAAAAGAAACCATTATTTTAAATGTTAAAACAATGTGATAGTAATTAGAAAATAAATGAATCATGTGTGAGTGCGGAGTGGTAAGTGGGGATTGACTAAGGTTGTCAATCATGGACGGGTGGACCTGATTAGTCAAGTAACTATCCATCCCCGCGCACTAAAAATGTTTGGAAAACATCTTCACTTGGAAGAGGAGTCCACCAGCGGCTGTGCCCTCACATATGTTAGGGAAAAAAAGCGTTGGTTGAGGATACCTTAGCCCAATTGATGGAAGTTATAGGGCCGAAATAGTTTTTTTATAAAAAAAACTTTAATACGTTGTCCCGTTTTCGCTGCGAGACAGAACTAGGTCTTCTTCTAAGGCTATAGACCCAAGCCATTGCCAATGGTAAAGGTCTATTCCTTGGATTTTTCTTGTTTAGAGAATCTTATTTTTATCAGACCTAGAGACCTGTCAAGGATCCCATCCCGATCTTAGTATTGGCGGGTTGGGAATCTCACATTTTGGCTCTTTAGTTTCAAGGTGGGGTTCTACCACCACTTTGGATTTCTCTTTACTGGTTTCTACCACAAGCTCCTCAGGTTTTGCTATACTCTCAAGCTTGGGTTTTTGTTTTTCCGGCATCTCCTGATTAATTCTTACAAAGTTTTTGTAAGCTTTTAGCTTAGCTGCTTCCATATATGAAGAAGGATAGTTTTTCCATTTGTTTTCAATGTTTTGGTTTGCTTTAAGCCCCGCTTGAAAGCTTCCAAGGCTGCATTGATTGGCTCAAAAATTTTGTCTACCAAAATTGATCTTCCAGATTTCACTGTGGTTTCCTTGAATTCACTTCTCGTTTTTTCACTTTTTCCTAGAATAGTTTCTTGGCTTTTTCCTTGATTCCTCCCTTTGTTTCTGCTTTCTCATCTCATATCTTTGGCTTCTTCTTTTCTTGGTCTTCTGAGAGGATTTTTTAGCATTCTTTGATTCATCAAAGGAGTTATGCTTCTTTTTCTTAGCTTGGGCTCTAGTGATCACCTTGATTGGAATAATACGTTTACTCTCCAAAGAGCTACTAGGTATCACTTGGACTATATTCACCACTACTTTTTCCTTGTTTAAAGGATTTTTTGGACAGTCTTCAGGGAAGTGTCCACCTTTTTGCAGCATTGTGTACAAAAAGCTTCAGTTGGATTAATGTTCTTGTCAAGTTCTGGGCATTCATTTTTCCAATGATCATTTGCATCACATTTATGGTAGTTTCCAGTCCTTGGCTTAATCATGGGTCTTACCATAGGAGGTCTAACATCTTGATTAGCTACATAGTACATCTGTGTAAAATCTCGTGTAGCATAAGTCACAGGTTCTTCCATTGTGAATTATGCCACTCTCCTTCTACCATTAATGTAGATGGGCTAGGCTCAACATAAGGTGTAACAGGCACTAGTGCTTGTTCATCTATGACTCCTTTTGAATGCATGTACTTTACATGCACTGCATTATGTCTAGGATATGGAGGTTGTTGACCCAACACTAGTTGTGGTCTTTTCATACCCATCGATGGTCTTTGTGTTGGGGCCATATTAGGCTGAGATCTGTACATGGATTGTCCTTGTGGCCTCATGGGCACATATTGAACATTTACATCGTACTTTGGTCGGTAATAGCACTCATTGGTCTCATGGTTGGTCCATTTACCCTTGATAGCACACCATTTTTGTGGCCTAATCGGTTGTCCCTGTTGAGGTATCCCTTGCCTTGGTCCTCTCATATGTGCTTTTTGCATGTTATTCATCATTTTGTTCATCCTTTTGAGCCCTTTAAAACAATGTTTTTTTATTGAAATAATTAATTAAAATAATGATCTGTATTTAAAATAATTATCACGGGTTTCTTAAAATTATTTTTACCTCTAATAATTATCTCAAAGCTTTTTGGATTAGTTTACTATTTTTCCCCTTTTATTTTTCTTTAAAACATTGTATTTCTACTGAGATAATTAGTTAAACTAATTATCTGAAGTTAAGATAATTATCACCAATTTTTTAAAATGTTTTTTACCTCTAATAATTATCTCAAAGCTTTTTAGATTGGTTTGATCATTTTCCCCTTTACTTTTCTCTTAAAAACAATATAATTCTACTTAAATAATTACAAAAATTATTCAAACAATTAAGAGATAATTTTCTTAGCTTATTGACAGTTTAACACATCTTTGATAATTATCTCATCTTAAACTAAGCTTAATTAGTATAATTATCATTAATTTATGGTTAAAATGAGTAATTTCCGTCTTAATATAATATAATAATTAATTAGATTAGTATCCCTAAACTTAATCTCAATAATCAACACAGAATTAAGGATTAGGAGATAATTTTAGAGTGTAAGTAAGTTTAATCTTTTGAATTATCGTTGATTAACCAACTAGAGCTTTGCTCTCTAGTGATTTCTAAGTAGAGATCTCTCTAAGTGAGAGAGAATTTGCCAGGACTCCGAGTCTGTTCAAAATTGTGAAGCAAGGGGTCTTATTTATAGGTTTCTGGGCACTCACTGGCTGAATATGGCAGTAACTTGCATCCCAAGGCAGTCCTACAGCTCCACAAAAGCCTCCTGCTGCTAAATCTAGTATGGGAAAGTTCCACATAGCTCCACATAGCCCCCCCAGCTTCCAAAATCGATTTTTTGTTATTTTTCCTGACTTTTAATGATTAAACCTAGAAATATATGCAATTTCTAGAACCTTAGGATAAAAAGTCTTTAGCAGTAATAATTATTGAAACCATTCAATTTTACTTAACTAATTAGATTCATGGTGTAACCTTTCAGAGCCCGTAACTTTTTCAGATTTTATCAAAATTCGATTCTGAAAAATTCTAACCATAGTAAAGCTCTGGTTACGGTTCCAAAAATACCAATATTTGCCATAGTTGGATCATTCTACAGTGTTTTCTTAACAACCAAGTTAGTTTGATCACGCTTTGTACAATTTCTAAAGTTTCAGAAATTGGAAACCTTACACAAACTTACTCATAGTGCCTGACAATGAAGATGCTTTAGATGGAATTCCGTTTGTGGAGGAAGATTGGCCAGAAATTTATGAAAAAAGAGAGAGAGATTAATGATGGGAGCGTAACTTTGAAGTTGGCTCCTACAGAGGAAATTTGGTTAGACAATCTACCTCGTGATATGGACAATGATATACAATCCTTGAATGGGGATTGTGGCTCGGAAGCATCAAGAATGTCTGAACCAATGACTCTAAAAACACTACCCTCTCACTTAGGAGACAACAAAGACGAATCTATAGTGTGTAAAACCACTCAGGTAAAAAGAGTGGAATAGACCCTAGAGGTAGACAACATCCATTCAATCATGTCTACACCCATTCAATGCACTCTTACCTTGGGAGAACTGTTAAAAATCATATCATATTTATGGAATGATTTACAGAAAACTCTAGGGAAGGTGGGGATAATAGGGCTAATCGCAAAAAGAATTGGGAAAATTGAAATATGAATTGGATAACAAGGAGATTAGATCGTCCTAATGAACAAAATCGGAGAATACTATGAAGGGGAAGAAGAAAACACAACCCTTCTGGTGAGATATATTGATGTAGAAACCATGGCAATACTTGACAGTGGGGCGGGCATAGCCATAGCCACAAAAGCAGTATGGGAATCATGGGAAAAACCAGCCATTAGACAAACTCGAATGAAATTACAATTGGTTGATGGACACATAGACAAACCCCTAGGTATGCTTGAAAAAGTGATAGTTAGTTCCTACAGAATTGATTATCAACATACTTTTGCGATAGTGGACTTTGGGAAGAAACTTAACACTAGAATGGTAACCTAACAGGACATAAAAGTGTCCTTTTAGGGTTTTGGGAAAAAATTCCAAAACCATAGTAGATCCACTCATTTTGAAAAATCCTTTCATGAGCTTATAGTTCAATAACTACTACATATGGAAAAAATGAGAAACTTGTAATTTTTCTCATCCCTTGGTCACTAAAAGCCTCGAAAGTTGATGGACCAGTGCATTTTGCCCAAAACAGCAATTTCTTATGGTTGATTGCATATAAATAAGAGTGGGGATTTTTGTAGGACATGAGATAAAATGCTTCGTTAACTTCAATGGGTTGGTGACCAAAACATATGGTTGCTTTTACCTCACTAAGTTTTTTGTGGGCAAAAAAAAATAGGTACAAAAAAGTTGCATTTTTGCCATTATGCGGACCTATCATCAAATTTTCTATAGTCACGCTCAATACAAACACTATGTACATGTTTTCTTAGTTCCCTTTGGGCCTTTGGATTCAAAAGATCCATGGAGCATGTCAAAAGGATAATGGATCTCTTACAATTGGAACCTTGGGGGAAATGATAAAGGGCTAAATACAGCAAACATGAAAAAACTGGGTTTAGCATTATGACCTCTAGAAACCCATAGAAACTACTCAATATCTAGCCAAGTTTGTAGTCTATGATTAGATATGGTTACTACCTAAAAAATACACATAATTGGCCTAAGAAACTAGCAATATTGAGAAAGTTATACTTGCTACTCTAAAATGTATCGTATTCTTCAGTAATCAAAAAACTCAACCATCATCATATACTTTGCTATATAGCATATTAGGTCCCCCAAAACTCAAGGAAGATTAGCTTTATGTTATACATTACACTTACAAAATCAAAATTGAATTTGGATATCAAGAAAGCCACCAAAAAAAATCATAAAAGTGCTAATTTTGGCCAAAAAACAGGATTATGCAATTCTTGTAAATTGGTCGTAACTTTCAATTTTAACAATTAGCTCTCCCTACAAGCATCAAAACATGTTGAGAACTATGAAGGCCTAACCTCTAGCCATCTAAACCTCACAGACATGAAGTTTAGAGTGGTATAGTTGCCAAAAATTGAAAAAAAAAGCCAAAAACAGGACCCGTTTTTTCACACAGTTTAGGTTCAAAAATGTTGTGCAAGAGTAAGGTTAATGGTGAGATCGATACTCCAAAAAAATTACTAAGTTTTTTTCAGATCATAAGGCAACTTTGTGGATATATAGCACCTAGAAATTCATTTTCATACTCTTCAAATAATTCAAGCAAAATGGTCACTTAACACGACACAAAAGTGTCCAAGGACATAAAAGTGTCCTATTACCATTCTAGTGTTAACTATAAAATCATCTTGAGAAGACCATTCATGCGACAAGTACAGCTCATTCAAGATTGGGGAAACAATTACATGTACTTGAAGCAAGTGGGATCAATCACAAGGGTTAATCTAAAAGATCACACTTAAAGAGATGTCATGAAAATGCCCATACAAGAATTTGACTCGGTCTCTTTGGCTGAATCAAAGCTTCCATCTTGGTTAAACAAATACACACCTATTTGGATGTGTGGAGCCTCAGAAAATGGAAGTTTAAAACGAGAAGAATGTATCTTAGAAAGGGATTGCATAGATGAATCATATACACCAGAACCCTTTCCGTAGCACTTGTCTGAACCATTTGAGTGGACTCAAATTTTGGCAACAATGGATGTATGTGTGAATACCTATATGCCTACTCAATTTTGCAATGAGGATGGTTATGACATAATTCCCATACAAATGATCTCAACCCTTCACATTGAAGACAAAGTTCAAGAACCCAAGGACTTACTAAAAGCTCAACAAGTCTTTTTAGACCTCTATTAGGATGCTACTAACGAGTTTAAAGGACATTCAGCTACATCTAATGATTATGGGTCAAAAAAAGAACACGTTAGAGCTCAACTACTCCCAAAATGAGATGAGGAAAAGTTTTTTGACTTTCCAAACCCAAAAACAAGAAGACAAAAATGGTATAGAAGAAAAAGAGACACATAAAACTTGAAATCTAGACCTATGTCATCAGTTTTCAGAAAAACATAGTTTTCGATGCAGATAGATGCACATGATTGTGTCAAAGACAAAATCACGGGTAGATATCCTTCAGACAACAAACAAGGTACATCAAAAACATCAACGGATGAGAAAGGAAACTCAATCAAAACCTAAACACCTGGATGATGATTCATCCATGACACGAATCGAACAAAAGAAGAAATATCAAGAGTTGAAGAAAGCTCTAAAGGAGATGTATACAACTGAAATGGAAACAACCGCGGAAGAGAGTAAAGATGTAATGAGTGTTCCATCCCATTACAAGAAATATACTCTCCAAGACTGAAAGATCATAGTCGAACAAACTGTAAGGGAACTAAGAAAGCAGGGTGAGTCCTATGAAGGACCTGAAAATGCAAAGAAGATAGATCTAGCCGACCAAGAGAAGAGCCTGGACCTGCCTACATTGCAAATGGCTTGACTGAAGAAGAATAAGAGCTTTTGCTAAGCTTGCTGAAAGAATATCGAGATAGCTTTGGTTGGTCTTATAAAGATCTCAAGGGTGTTGATCCAAAAATTTATCAATATACCATACCTGTGAGAGATGATACGAAACCAAGTAGACAAAGGCCATATACTTATAATGAAAAAAAATTCAAGGAAGAGATAGAAAAGCTCAAGGAAGCTGAATTCATTTATGAAATTGAACACACAGATTGGGTGTCTCTGATTGTGGTGGTACCCAAGAAAAATGGGAAATTAAGAGTGTGTGTCAATCACAAAAAAGTTAACGCAGCCACCTTTGAAACAACTACCCTCTTCCAATCACAGAGCATGTTTTAGAATGAGTTGCAGAAAAAGAAGCTTAGAGATTCTTAGACGGCTTTTCGGGGTACAATCAACTTTTTCTTGATTCCAAAGATCAACATAAAACTGCCTTTGTAACTGAATGGGGTATTTTTTCCTATAGGGTTATCCCTTTTGGGTTAACTAATTATCCTGCCATTTTTCAAAGATTAATGAGCCATGTCTTTCAAAGAATATCTTTGGAATTTCTTGGAAGTATATATGGATGATTTATGTGTACATTCATCAATCGGACCTGATCATTTTGTACACCTCAAAAAGGTAAGCAAAAAATGTATAATTATAGGATTTACTTAAACCCTAAAAAGTGCACATTTATGGACAGACAAGAAAAAATTCTTGGACATATAGTGTCTAAAAATGGCATAGTAACTGATATGGATAAAATTCATGTTATTGCTAAAATGCCTAGACCGACAACAGTCAAAGGGGTTCAAGCTTTCATGGGACATTATGGATATTACAGACGATTCATTTACATGTATGCTATAATTGTAAAACCCATGGATGGCCTAATTACACTCTTTGTAAGGATTGATGAGTGTAAAGAATCCTTCATGAAGCTTAAGCAAGCTCTCACTTCAGCCCCAATATTGAAAGCACCAAATTGGAAAAGTTATTCCATATACATGTTGATGCTTTCAATTTTGCCATTGGATGTATATTAGCTCAACCAGGAGACGAAAAATTTGATTTTCCTATTTCTTATGCTAGTAGACAATTGAATGTGGTACAGAAAAACTATACAACCACCGAAAGAGAAGGATTAGGGATGATCTATGCCATAAAAAAGTATAAACATTACCTATTAGCCAACAAATTTGTGCTCTTTGTGGACCACTGGCTTTATTGTATTTGGTCAACAACCCATGCAACACAAGAAGAATAGTGAGATGGTTCATCATTCTTTTGGAATTTGATTTCACTGTAGTTGTAAAAAAGGGCACCACACACCAAAGAGGAGATCATTTATCAAGGATTATTTCAGAGAACCACCAAAAGGGGTAGATAATGATCTACCAAATGCATATTTGTTCTCCGTAAAAATGATACCCCGTTGTGGTCAGAAGATATGGTTTCATTGATGACCTTAGCTCAAGTGGATTCTCAAATACCACTTCCTGTTACACCAGGATTAATTGGGCAATCAGCTATGTATCAGTTACTAGCTGGAAGGCTATACAAAAGAAATCAAGATGGAATATTTCTTTTTTGTATTAATCCTGAGGAGAAAAGCCAATACCTAAGTGAAGCACACATTACCATAGAAGGACTTCACTTTGTCGAAGACCAAACTCTATGCAACGGATCTTGAGACTTGGAGTATTTTGGCCAACCATGAGACGGGATGTTCACTCATTTGTGAAAAATTGTCTTCAATGCTAGAAACAAGCACCCAAACCTCATGTGACATTATTTTAAATATCACTAATTCCTAAGCGGAGTAACTACCTAGTTACTTACTTGTCAAGTAGAACATTTTTGGAAGATATGAATAAGCGCCAACAAAGAGATAATAAAATTAAAGCAAGATATTATGCTCTTATTGGAAACCAATTGTATCAGAGACGAAAGGATCAACATCTACGTCTCTGTGCAAACAAAGACGAATACATCCCCACTCTAGAACAAGTACATGTTGGATTAGCTAAAGGTCACTTTTTTTAGTGAAGCCACCGCTAGAGCAATGGTGACCAACACTTTTTGCAGATTGCCAAAGAATATATTCGAAGATGTAATGCATGCCAATGAAAAAAAAAGCCAATCAAGGTAGATAGCATGCCTTTAAGACCAATGATGGAGGCTAGAGCTTTTGCAAAATGGGGCATAGATTTTGTCAGACCAATACAACCACCTACTTATAGAACTCAAGCTCAATATATCATTGTAGCTACGAACTATTTGACCAAGGGGACAGAGGCTAAGGCAACCAAAAAGAATGATGCTAGAACCACAGCCGCATTCTTGTATGAAAATGTATACACAAGATATGAACTTCCAATAGAAATTGTCAGCGATAGGGGAACTCATTTCCTCAATGAGGTAATTGAGCATCTCCCAAATGAATTTATGGTCATCTATAACAAACCCGCTCCATATCATCCACAAGCAAATGGACAAGCTGAGCACACAAATAAAATTCTTAGCTCGGTATTGACTAAAGTGGTTAGTTTAGGACAAACTGATTGGGAAATGAATCTACATGCCGCTCTATGGTCTTATAGAGTTTCATTCAAGACAACTTAAAATGCTACACACTTTAATCTTATTTATGGTCTTGATGCCATACTATCGATAGAATTTATATTGCTGACACTAAGGGTAGCTAAGATATTCAGTGGAATGGACATGAACTGTTAGAGAGGCTCAAAGATTTAGAAAATCTTGATGAGCAAAGGCTAACAACTGTAGCTCATATCTTTGCATAAAAATGGAAGCAAAAACAATTTTTTGATTCACATCTAGTCACAAAAATCTACAAAAAAGGGGACCTAGTTTTAGTCTATTCGCTTAAGCAACACATTTCTAAATTCAAGAAGAAGGGAAATGGACCGTTTATCATTGAAGAAGTATCTCCAAATGGAGTAGTTAAGTTGTCCACTCTAGATGGTGAACCAATGGCTAACTAGATTAGTGGATGCCGCTTAAAGAAGTACCATTTGCCACTAATCAATGATTTACTAGAAAAGATGCATGCAGCAAAGCAAAGAAAGATGAAACGGCAGCAGGTTATTAATGAATCCCAAGAGGAAGCTCAACTTTGAGTACTCAAGAGGAAAGATGCTTTCAAAAATCAACAAACACCTATTTCCATCAACAATTTGGAACCAGATGAGAGACTATGGGAATTGAAGAATGATGTGATGCCAATGGATGATGACCGGTTGGATGAAATGGACCTTCGCATCAAAGTACAACTGAACAATCATAGACAAATGCATTGGTAGACATCGGAGCTTGAATGAATGCAATCAATTATTCCACTTAGAAGAAAGTGATGAATCAATCTTTAGCATCAGGAATATCTGCTATCAAAGGATGCAACAAAAACCGAACACTGGCATTGGGAGTATTCAACTTGAATGTGATAGTACATGGATGTTCATGTCCTCATCCATTTGTATGCATACCAGATGAACATATGAATGAAACAATGATTCTTGGAATCTCATGGATTCAGACGTAGAAGGTAGTACCAGATTGAGACCCCAATCAACTCAAGCTATCACCTAGGAGGACAACTCATCGTTCCAATTGCACCGAGCAAAGAGGAATGGAAAAGAGGTCACCCACAGAAGAAACAAGAGAGTCATCAATCTAAGTGAACCTCTGGACAAGCAAATGCTACAAGTAGCATACAAGGAGTCATGAAAATATGGGTACCAAAATCACAAATCAAGCACAATCCGTCTCAGGTTTGGGTGCCTAAAAACTCATCTACCATACTGACGAAAGTCTCACATCTGACAACTCAAAGAAAAACATCTTTCAAAAGAGAAATTAGCACTAGATGGGTTTGGAGGAAAAAGGAGCATTTATCTTCTCCACAAACTGTAAAGCCGATGAAGCAATGGAAAGTTAAGTCTAAAAACACTCAACCACAACAGTTCATCAAAGGAAAACCAAGATATTAGTTGAGAGTTAAATCTCAGCAACCATCATCATTGATACCTACAACTCAAGAAATTAATGTTCCAAAGCATCTAGATGGTACAATAAAACAAAGAGCACACAAATTATAGAATCTACTATTTAGAAAACAGCAACAGGAAACCTCGACCACGGAAACCCTTGAGTTAACTACTCAAGACCCAACTCTTGCACTGCATACTGGTTTAAATTGCATTAACCTTCCAAGCACGATAGAGCCAACCACGGCTATGCATAGACACAATTGTTCAACCCATGCACAAAGTCGTCACACGGAGTACTCCATCTAGGAAGGGTGGAAGGGAACTTCAGTAATTAAGGGCAATGTTTGAAGAGGGAGGAAAAAAGTTGGGTGTTAACGTGTGGTTTTTGCAAAATTACCTAATAATGCCCTTTAAAAATCATCATCAAGGAATTTCAACTGATAACATCTCCCCGATGAGTGTAAATAGTGTATATAATAAGAAAATACATTTAAAAATAGCCTTTTTTGCTTATTTTCATCAATTTTTCTTACTATTGGAGCTTAAAAACGAAGAAATCCACCAAAAAGTAATAAAATAGATTCTCCAATGGATCTTTTTAATTGTTGATTTTTCAATTTTCTTTTTTATCGAATTTTATTATTTTCTTTTATTTTTTCAATAAACAGGTCAAAAATTAATAATAAATAGCAATTGAGCTCAGATGGAGAAACTGAAGATATACTGATGATCAGAAGAACAAGACCAATAGGCACAAAAAATTTCAATCAAAACGACAGACGGAAGCTAGAAGCCTAAATTAGGCCGCCAAGGCCTGTTTCTCCAAATTCTCGTAGAATGACCTAACGGAATCCGATTGAAGAAATTTTTGAGTCTAACATAGATTTTACGGCCTAGTAGGACTAACAGGGGAATCTGGGGGAAATAGTTTGGGAAGTCCGAGTATAGATATCCAAGGTAGCCCAAAATCACCTCATTTCCTTTAGTCACTCTTGGAGGAGAGAGCTATCTACCTTCTTCGTGTGCGATTTTTGGAGTCCACAATCACCCATTTTCAGCATCGTTTCACACGAGACATGAGGGGTAAGTTCTAAACTCATCAAAGAATGTTTCTATACAATCGGTAGCATGTCTAGGCTTAGGAAAAAAACCTAGAATCCCATTTGTGCATGAACTCCTACGACACAAAAACGACCATAGCGGCCTGTCAACTCAACCGAATTGGACGAGACTTGAACTATAGCATGCCCCTAGATAGTAGAACACTTCCATATCATTAGATGACCATTTGGCAAGGGTCAAGGGAGTCCCAAGTAAATAATCTAGGTTTTTGT
Organism: Adiantum capillus-veneris; assembly: GCF_014529385.1. NCBI lineage: Eukaryota > Viridiplantae > Streptophyta > Polypodiopsida > Polypodiales > Pteridaceae > Adiantum > Adiantum capillus-veneris. The sequence goes on from NC_140948.1 coordinate 151,064,466, forward strand.
CACATGACCAGAATTGGATTCTGACTCCACGGGCACCTTATAGACAAATTCTATACACAATGTACCTAGATGGTTTTAAGAAAACAGTTAAGGCAAGCTCTCAAACAACAAGAAACAGCTCGAAGACTACAAAGTGTCAAATTTGACATTTGAAGTCAAACTGACTCCGAATGAGCCCAAATTGGAGGAGCAACATCAGGACTATATAGCAGACAAGTCCATGGCTTCAAAAGTGACCAAACAACTCTACAACCCAAGTAGTAACAAAAACCCATGATTTCAAAGTTGACAAGAGCACGAAGTGATGCCGACACTACCAAACCTTACCCATTTCATTTTAGGACTTGTTGTAGGTGTAATGAAGATGTGTAGGTCAAAAAAGTATATTTTCATGCAAAAAATGTGAATGTAGTTAATAATCGTGATTATTTACTTTTGTGCACATTTGGCTTGAAAATTATCTTGTCACTTCACCTATCACTTGTATACATCTAACACATGCCATATGTCAAGTATGAGCCCAAAAGATCAAGAAAATCTCCAATTTTGTCAAAAAACGTACTAAAGGTTCTTTTGTCCAAATTTTGAGTTAATTGTCACATTTTTTTATCCAAATCACCCCATATCTCACATAGAGGCTCTATATCATGTCTAAAACCAACTTGCAACAAAAAATGTCCAATTTGATGAAAAAGATAACAATCACGATTATTTACTTTTTTACCAAAATGGGTTCAAATTTCAACTTTAACCTTATGGGACCAAAGTACATGATGTTCCAAGCCCACCAATCAAGTTTGATCAACTTTGGATCACAAAAACCCAAAATCCCTTCATATCTACTGTTTCAGACTCTAAAGCCTAAATCTACCACCAATTTCACTCTCTGCACTCAAATGAGCCCACACTTCACTCAGAGTATCTAAATCACATATGTTTCAAGCCTATGATGTCAAAAATGCAAAAAGTTGGAAAAATTTCCCATATATAAATAATCGTGATTATTTACTTTAGTTGAAAATTTTGCCTGGATTGCATGATTTTGATCTTTACATGTTTTTATGCATCTATGCATGCTCCAAAATTGATTTGAAGAAAAATGGACATCATTTGCCAGTAATTCAGACTCAAGGCATTTCAGAGCAAAATCCATGGAATTTTCTAACTTTGACATTGAATTCTCCTATAAGGTGCATTGCAAGCGGCTAAGCTCCTCATGAAGCTGTCAAATGCATGCAAAAGCAAGGACCAATAACTTACGGAAGTGACCAACAAACTTTTAATCACTACTCAATCAGTCCAAAAGATTTGACACGTGCGACATACGCACACAAGGCCACACAGGTCGTGGTGGTTCAAAGAAACCAAGGATTATGTTGGCAAAGAGTATTACTCTATTGAAGCAATTGAAGAGTCAGGTCAAGCCCTTGCCTACTGAAAAATCCTCAGTAGGTCAAACTTCAACAATACCGGAGAGAAGACTCCAACGGAAATCGGCACTGAAAAAGGTTAGCAAGCCACGTCGAGCACTGAACAGGCGTCAATAATGACAAAGGAAAGGGCCCAGCACCTGCAAGCCCAGCCTACATACAGATGTATGAAGGAGGTCAGGACTCAACCAAAAGAAGTCTTGCTTCATATGCAAATTGCCATCGGAGTTTTAGATCAGAGGGTGTAGGCCATCATTGAAGATCAATCTTCCAATAGTATAGGACCCCGAACTCAAATGACAGTAGGAGAACAGGCAATTGCTCTCCGAAGACTCTTTTAGTTGGTCCAAGTTACAAGAAAGGTGATGCAGCAGGAGAACCAAGCTGTCCTCAATTTTCTGGAGTTTGTGTCTAATTCTCTAGTTCTCCTGTATGCATTACGTGCTAAAGAAGCTGAACTGCCTAGATTTTTCCCAGCCTTGTATCCTCAACATCCAGAACCAGTGGACCGGCTCACTTACTTCAGCATCACTAATGAACTCCAAGACTGGTATGAGCGAGCCACTATGGAATAGAAAGCCTAGCAATCACTGATCAATGACGCCCTCAAAATAGATACGGTCATGGATCTGCAAGGAGAAATGCAGAAGGTCATACTCTGTATGGGACAATGGAAGGTCCAGCTCCATGGATTAACGAAGATCACAAATCAGTTACTTCAACTGATTGTGGAGTCTTCCAAGATTCCTGAAAAGGATATCACTGCAAAACCAAGATTGGGGCTACAATACAAAGAGATGGCTAAGATTCTCTTTGAAGCTAGAATTAAGAAGAATTAGCCTCTTCTACAAGGATGGATCCACACAGCCTCGCATTGTCAAAAATTGGCCAGAACCCGTCTGACAAAGGGCAAACGCAGTCTATATGATCCCGACACCAAAACCTACAATGCCCTTACGCCTTATGAATGTCCACTTAAAGGCAGGATCAGCTTGAGTAGGAGACCATTTACAGACTGATCCAGAAAGACGATGTTGGCGCTGAGACTTCTGAGGCATCAACACAGAAGAAGGACAAGAGGAAGCGGGTTCAATGGAAAGATACTAGGTAGTTTCATCTCAAAATCAGATGGTGGATTTTCTTAGTTAGGCACTGGAATTTCCTTGGCTGGACACTTTGAAATTACAACTATAGGGGTATCAAGCACTCAAATAAGCATAAAATAGGGTATAAAGCTGGCAACACCGAAAGAGTACTATTATGAGGGTATCGACCAAACCAAAAAGCCAGATAGTTTTTCCAACACCAAATCAGAATCAGGTGATGGATTTTTTTAGCAATTTTGGAGTTATATCAAAATTCAAGAAAGGAGAGAAGCAGTAATTACCGTAGGCAGTTACTATAGTATCTCCTGAGAGTTATAAATAGGATCTGCTACACTGTAACCGGGCTTCTTGTCTTTTTGACTTTTGGATTCCGAAACGCTTTTGGTTTACAAGCTCTTATCTTCTAGATTTACTCATGTAATCATCTGAGCTTAACACTAGGTTGGTAACCTAACAGGACATAAAAGTGTCCTTTCAGGGTTTTGAAAAAAACCTCCAAAACCATAGTAGATCCACTCATTTTGTAAAATCCTTTCATGAGGTTATAGTTCAAGGTCTACTAAACATGGAAAAAATAAGAAACTTGTAAAATTTCTCATCTTTTGGTCACACCAAGCCTCCAAAGTTGATGGACCAGTGAATTTTCATCAAAACAGTCATTTCTTATGTTTTGTTGCATAAAAATAAGACTAGGGAATTTTGTAGGACTTGAGATAAATTCCCTAGTTAACTTCAATGGGTTGGTGATCAGAACATATGATTGCTTCTCACTCACTATTTTTTGTTTTGCCAAAATAAATAGGTACAAAAAAGTTGAATTTTTACCATTCTGCAAACCTATCATCAAAGTTTCTATAGCCACGCTCAATAGAAATAATATATGCATGTTTTATTAGTTCCCTATTGTCCTTTATGTTCATAAGGAGCCATGGAACATATCAAAAGAATAATACATCTCTTACCAAGGGGAATCTTGGGGACAAAGATGAAGTATTAAATACAGCAAACATGAGCAAACATGAAAAAACTGGGTTGAACATTATGAGTTGTAGAATCCCATAGAAACTATTCAATATCTAGCCAAATTTGATCCTTATGACTAGATATGGTTACTACCTACAAAATACATGTAGTTGTCACAAGAAACTAACAATATTGAAAAAGCTATATTTGATATACTAGAATGTTTCGTTTTCTTCCATAATTGAAAAAATCAACCATCGTTGTGTACTATGCAAAATAGGGTATTAGGTGCCCCAAAACTCAAGGAATGTTAGCTTTATGTTACAATATGCGACATAGAAAATCAAAAATGAATTTGGGTATCATGAAATCCACCAAAAAAATCATAGAAGAGCTAAAATTGGCTAAAAAACAGGATTTGACAATTTTTGTAATTTGGTCATAACTTACAACTTTAATATTTATTTCTCCCTAGAAGCATCAGGACATGTTGAGGACTACTAAAGATAGTTCTCTAGCATTATAGACCTCACAAACATGAATTCTAGAGTGGTATAGTTGCAAAAAGTTGAAAAAAGCCAAAAACAGAACCCGTTTTTTCACACAGTTTAGGTTGTGAAATGTTATGCAAGGACAATGTTAAAGATGGAATTGATATTCCAAAAAAATGTCGAGTTTTTTTCAATCTATGAGACAACTTTCTAGATAGATAGCGCCTCAAAATCCATTTTGAAACTCTTGACATAATTCAAGGAAAATGGTCACTTCACAGGACATAAAAATGTCCCAGGACATAAAAGTGTCCTATTACCAACCTAGTGTTAAACCCATTGTACATTGTACTGGTCATCCTTGAGCTATTAATCTGAATCTACAAATACCATTTTCAGTCTTCAGTTGTGTCTTTCATTTCAGTATAACATTTCAATTCAGTTCTCTATTTTAGTCTAATACTCTGTTGCAGTTCTCACTAACTGAACTGACGACATAACCAGTAGCTCTAAATTCTAACACTGGAAGAAGTTGTCTGAGGAGACCATCTCCCATTCCAGCATGGCTCTTGGTTGGATATGCATTCCATAGTCAAGAGTGTTGGTGTAAGCTATCAACTTCTCTACTAGCTTGGAGAAGGAGATAGAGCTCTTGCACTTTGCACTCCACACAATGAGAGTGTATGTATGTATGTGTGAAGGGGGAGCGACGGGGGAGAGTATCCCCCCCAAGCTAGCCCCCTCCTTGCTTTGGTCGAGGACCCCCTCTTCTAGCACTAGCATGCACCTGATTGGACCTCCTCAAGCTTGGCCAATTGCATGCATAGTGCATATCAAGCAACAAGGTAGTCTTGGGACAAGTGTCCCCCTTTTCCCTTTGAGAAAGAGGACTTGATAAATGCAAAAACAATTCATTAAATTAACTAAATTATCATTGGACCCCTTGGAAGGCCAACCAATAGGCTTTAGACACACTATGGAGGCAACATGAAGAGAAGCCTGACAAGTATTCTATTTGCTTTCTTTGTACCAAGCTTGCCTTGTGTGAGGATGTGTGTTCTCTCTCTAGCTCCTACAATGAGGGCTTGCCCCTCCTTAAGTAGGGATCATGTTGACTTTGTGGAACACCTCAAGCCCCTCAAGCACCTTGGTCATGAAGCACCTTAGCTCCTTAGTCATTCAGCACCTTGGTCATGGAGCACCTTAGCACCTTATTCATTAAGCACCTCGAGTACCTTAGTCAACAAGCACGACAAACACCTCAAGCTTGGGCCGAGTTCCCACCTCAAGCACAACCCTAGCTTGTCTAAGATCAAAGGACTTTTAACACTAACCATCGAAGGTCTTTAATGAAACCAACCCTAAGATATTTAAGCTCCATTAGATAGCATTGCTCTTTGACGAACCATCCCTCATTTGGACCCCTTTACCATTGGTCCCGCGTTGAGATAAACTCGTAAGCACATGTCTCTATTTTAACCTTTGTTCCCATCCATTCTCCCACATTAAATGATCAATTTGATATGAGAAAATCATGTGGGTTGGATAGATATTAGATTGTATGACATAGAATGTAAATTGCCACGATGTAAGGCCAAGCTTCTTTCTTGATCTTTTCTTTGAACCAAAATTTCTCCATGTAAGGTCCCCCTACACAAGAGTGTGTAAAAGGTAGGACATGATTGATGTGATGTGTGATGGGTCATTTTTCACACAATGTGAGAAAGAGAGGGTAATGTGAACAAATCTCAACTACACGTATGCAGGTGCAATTAGTGGAGGGGTAATGGGGTAATCTATTCCCTATCCCCTTTCTTTGTGGGGAAGTACTTAAACTCTTACCTGCTATGACTATGCACTCTCTAGGGTAAAACCATCCATCAAAGGACACCCCCCTACACAAGGACAGAGGATAAGGACTATCAAGGCACCTTGAGAGCACACGAGTTGGTGAGTGGTGGAACGGTTAGCATGATGTATTCATTTCTACTTTGCAAGATCTATGATTCAAATCTAGCCGGGCGTTCTCCTTTTTTGAGCTTTTGGATGTGTCTTGCGTTTTGGGTTGTTGTTGGGGTTTTTTTTTTGTGGGGGGGGGGGGGGGGGGGGGGGGGGGTCGTATAGAAGTGTTACGTTGCAAGTTTTCATATGTGCCACACCTTGTTGAAATTGATGCATCATGCATTAAGCGCACTTTGTGACAATATCATTGTCCTTAAGTAAAGGAGAGGGGGGGGGGACCCTAGTCAAGATTCTTGGCAATTATTGGAATAGCTATAAGATGAGTGCACAAATGTCCCCGCTGGGGTTGCGCCTGGGTAGGTCGCCCAATTTGAACTTTGGGTGAGATGCTCGGGAGAACCATAACTACACGTGGATGCACAGAAGAAGAGCACCTTCTCTAAAGTTCTCACAGCACACAAAAATCAACGTGAAGGATTTCCTTGTCAGAGAGCATTTATGGAAAAGCAAAAAGCTTCACATGTACTGTGTGGGCATTTAGTGCACCTTTTCAAAAGACGGTTTCATGCACAAGGACGACTCACGAGTAAATAGAAATCAAAAGGAACCGTGCCACGGTGCCACAATCACGTTGCTCATTCAGGTGGAGGGATACGGTGGCAGATTATATAAAGGGAAAATTACCAAAATACCCCTCTAATTTGTGGAAATTGCCTTTTTTTGGGAGGTAATTTGTAAAAAATTACATGCTAAGCACTAAAAAACCGATCTCAATTGTCAAACAAGAATAAAGATTAGAAAATCTTGAAGAACCAACAAAAATAGATACAAGGGTATTTTGGGAATTTTTGGAATTTGAGGGGTATATTGAGAATTTCCACAAATTAGAGGGGTATTTTGGGAATTTTCCCTTGCATAAATTTACCTTTATTTACTAGATCAGTCAGGTTACCAAACAAAAGCACAAGTACAGTAAGGCTAAAACAGGGATTCCAAAATTAAAATCGGCAATTTTAGTATAGAGAAGCCAATTTCAACGTTGTCAGAAAATAGTGAGTGGCTAATTATAAAGAGGGGGGGGAGAGGGGGGGAGAGGGGGGGAATTCAGCCCATAATCCACTAGTCTTAGTGAGCAAAAAGTTAGCCCTAGCCTACTCCTAGTGTGGGGACACACAAGTCACGCCACAACACAAGTCTATACATAGGCTACTACACTGCAGAGACCCACGATGCCACTCCTGAGTCCTGACCTTACAAAAAGGTTAATTTATTTCATCAAAAATTGGGGCGCTCTAGAACGTGGATGATTACGATGCCCGTATCGTATACGTAATTTGCGAAGGAAGAAAGCTGCCAAGAACTGAAATGGCAGGCCAGGGGTCCCCCCTCCCCTTCAACACAACTACTCTGTCCAATCAGAGAAATCCGCATCATCACCTTGCAGCACCTGCGTCCTGGACCCTTCTACTGATGATAGCAAAAATTTCAAGATGCTGCAGGAAAACAGCGCGTAGACTGGTATCTCAGCGGTCGACACTGGACAACTGGAACAGACAGACCAGACCTTGTCAGTTGTCCCCCTCCACACTACTCCACTCAGAACGTCATGTGTATCGTGGGAGATGAGACCTGCTCCTTAAGCACAATATTGCTCCAGTAATCAGAGATTTCCTCGCTAAGCATCGCCGTGTAACTCACAGGGGTGGTCGTTGCATCCCTCTTCAGCCTCGGCAGATCCTTGAACAAATCAGACGTGCCATCCACGCTCAGACTGCTCTCTTCATCCTCCTCGTTCTCGTCCTCATCCTCTTCCTCATTGTTGCTGCAAGTATCGTCGTCATCGTTGTCCTGCATATCTCCCGTCACTGCAGATACATTGGAAGCTTCATCCACATTGGGCTTGTCACTTCTATCATATGCTGCCGCTGTTGCTGTACTCTTCATCCTGGCATCAGAGCTTCTTGGTTCCTCCTTGGCACCACAGCAGACATGGCCCTCAACACTAATTACCTTGGCAGCATTAGATCCTTGCGCCAGACTCGACCGTCCAAGGACTGCGTCCAGCATGAGACTGGAAAAGGAGCCGCTGCCTAGACTTCTTGAGGTTTCCAGATTGTAAAACTCATGGGAGGGCGGCTTACCGGAGGGGTCCTTAGGAGGCATCAATGCGTCGCTCCAAGACAGCTTTTTAGAGAGGCAAGCCGAAATAGGGGTAGGGGCAGCATTGCAGGTAGTGCTTGTAGGGATGCGCTGCTCGCTGGCACTAATGGGCTGCTGCTGCTGCTGCTGCTGCTTCTTCAAGGACTCATGGTCGAGAGAGGCAGAAGAGGTGCAGGCGGGTGCAGCGGCTGCGGGAGGAGAGCTGGAGCTGCTAGACTCGGAACTGTGAGGAGTACATGAGCCAGTAACTACCCGCCAGGACTCGGGCCATAGAACCCCTGCCTGGCCCTGCAGCGACTTTTCCCAGTTGTGCAGAGCATGCATGAGCTCCACCGCACTCGCAGCTTGGAGAGCTCCCAAAGCACTACTGTGCATGGACGAGCCCGTGGCTGCTGCATCAAGCAGGGAACTGCTCGCCTTGAATAGGCTAAGGTTATAAACGCTGCCTGCACAAGCAGAGCCGGAGCCCTCTTTCCGTCGCCACACTCCTTTCGCTCTCATTTTTGCCTCCTGCGTTAGACGCATTTCTGCCTCCAGCCGCACACTTTCCCATTGCGTCAAGTGCATGGTGGCTGGACTAACCTTAACTATGGGGCTTGCCCCTCGCAGAAGTAGCTGACACGCATTATCCTTACAGCTACTGCTCGCCTTCACATCACCTCCGCTTACTATACTGCTTTTGTTGCTGCTGCTGCTGCCAATGCGATTATCAACATGGGTTCCGCTACTCTTCTCTATAATATCACAACTGTTATTCATCAATACGCTGTCGGCCAAGGGTTTGTGTGTCACGGGATCCAAGCCCATCTTCACCAGCTTCTTCTTCAAGTGGGTGTTCCAGTAGTTCTTAATCTCGTTGTCAGTTCTCTTAGGCAGGTGAGAAGCTATGGCCGACCACCTGAAGTTTTAGAGAGTGAATTAGGAGCTTCAAAAGAGCCATACATGAAGGGTAGGAGTTGGAGTTCGTGCAGAAAGGCAGCAGAGAAACCGGAAGTACCTATTTCCGAGGAGAGCGTGAAGCTGGAGAATGGCATTCTCCTCGGAGGTTGTGAATTCACCTCGCTTAATGTCAGGGCGAAGGTAATTGGTCCACCGAAGGCGGCAGCTTTTGCCACAACGCAGAAGCCCTGCAAGAAAACAGCAGAATGAGGAATCGGACTGTGTATATAAGAGGGGCATGCTGAACAAGAGCAGTAGCAGCTCAGCCTGGAGAAGAAGAGGAAGAGTAACAAATACCTGCTTTCTTTGGGAGGGCACGCCAGCTGCCATGGCCATGCTGGTTGATGAAGGAAACGAGCTTCTCGTCCTCCTCGGGCGTCCAGGGGCCTCTTTTCAGTCCGACTTTCTCACAGCAAGGGGCGCGCCCCATGATTCACCTCGGCCTCCAGATATGTGCGTGTGTGTGTGTGTAGCTGCTTAATTACAGCAAGCTAGCCTAATGGTGGAAGCAACCAGAATTGGTCTCGCTGGCTCCCTTCTGCAGCAGCGGATGCTAAGCCTTCAGAGGCGGTGGAGCGGGGCGGCGAGTGACCGCTGAAGCCGGGCGAAAATTTGTGAGAGGAAGGGGGGGGGTCAACACTGAACTTGAGTAGCTAGGCTAGAAAGCGAAAAACCCTTCTGGGCCCGCCCCTCCTCCTTGTATTTCCCCATTCACTGGACTTCGAAAACTGCTGTCCTATCACATTATAAATGGGCTCATACGTATGAACTGGATTCGCATTAAACTTACGCCACAGTCAATTTGCAGATTTTTACTGCCGTCCAGCCTGTCACGGACTGAATTTCCCGGCACATTATTGCACCCGATTCACCTCTAGACTGACTCTCTCTCAGTTGCCCCTCGGTAATGGACTTCAAAGCCGGCAATAACCACTGCTCAAGCCTCAAAAGTGTTTAGATTAGACTCATTAGAGGGCTCTTTGGAGTGAGCATGCACAAAATCCTCAACTCACTGATGTGGTCACACATGCACCCAAAAAGACTTGGAGCCTGGTCGCATCTTCCTTTTTCACAGCTATACTGCTCGATCAGTGGTTAAGAGGAAATTCAATGATTACAAAAATTACGGGTCAACTTCTGTGAGGAAAGGTTGGAAAAAAAAGAGGGAGTTATCCGAGTAGGGCGGCTGTTCCAGTGGCATGGAAATCTTGGTGCAATAAGTGGACATCTTGCAATTTACGAGGGAAGTTAAATGTCTTCGCACGCCTTTTGAGATGATGTGACTCCCATGATGGGCCTTTTCTCTCTTCATGACCTGTTGTGGTAACCACCTGCTGACAAGCAAGCTCCTGCGCTCATGTGACTAGGCACTTACATAGTTGCACACAAAACAATTAGGGACGTGGTTCAAGAATGAGGAACCAAGGGTTCTATGGTTGCAAAGAGGTGGAGTGGTTTTGATGCCAAAGATGCTAATTAGGGAAGCTCCATTTGTGAAAGAAGAGCAAGTGGTTCCAGATAGGATAGAAGATGCACAAACAAACTCAGGTATGGTTGGTCAAGCTCCATTGGCAAGTGCTAAATATCAAAGAGTGCGGTTTGTAGATGAAGTTGAAGCGATGAAGGTAGAGGAAATTCCAAATCTTTAGAGGGAAGAAGAAGTGGAACCACAGGATATCAGTTCTATGGATGCCGATACGACATGGGAACCCAATTCTTCCCACTCAAGGTATGAGGAGTTTGATATCTTGCATGTGAATAAAGATGTGAAAGTTGTGTTGGAGGAGCAGGAGGAAGTGAAAACCAATGTGCCAAGCGAAGTCCAAGTGGAGATGTAGGTAAAGATGCTATGTGGACATGTAGGTAAAGATGCTATGTGGTGCCATGCTAATGACTGTGCTTGTAAAAGTTGTTATGGAGTGTGCTATAGTGGTGCAACAGGTATAAAGTTTTGACAGGAAAGGTAAAGTAAACTTGGCTATTGAAGAAAACCAGGCCAGTGCAGTAGAGGATGATTCTCTATCTCCTTTGGGCGAGGATAAAGGGGAAAAGCAAGTAGATGAAGTTTACGAGGCGGAGGAGCTGGTTGATCTTGAAGGGCCAATTGATGAAGAAGGGCTTGATGATGCTGGTATCGAGTTTGAAGAGGAGGTGAGGAAGAGAATGCAGCCAACGATGGAAGAGGTTCCATGCAGTAAGGGTGCTTTATGGCAGATGAATGTTATTCCCGAAGTACGTACAAGCTTTCAAAAGTGGTATGCAATTCATGGTTGAAAAGTATGCTTGTAAGTGTAGAATTGCAATATGTTATCCTCTAGGTACGGGGTTCTCTTGAGGGGAGCTCTTCTTTACATGGTTGGGAGGGAGAGTTAGATGCATTTATTGGATCAGATGATGTGATGGTGAGAAGGCAGGTTGATGCTCGGTGCAATGGGCTTATTGTGTGCATGGATGGCTACGTGCATGGGTGAAGCACTCTTGGAGATCGATGCAAATGGATGGAAGAGAACAAATCCAGGTGTTTGATCCAGGAGGACTACGCAAGGGGTAGGGAAACCCACTTGAGGTTTGGCAATAGGAAGCGGAATAAGACTGTACATACGGTTTTTTGGTTTTGCTCATAGTTCTCTCTAGTTTTGTAGTTTTCATATTCTAATATTCATGTTTTTGGTTGAACATGAATGTTTAACAAGGGGGTGGGCAATGATGGTGCAGCCAAAAAGAGTCGAGTGAAAAGAAGTATCAAAGGTGCTTACAGATGTGTGCCTGGATGTCAAAGCATATGTGAAGATCCAGTGCCGACGAAGGAGTTCGTGATGTGTATGATTTATGTGGATTTATGTGGCTATGTGGATCAAGGTAGAGGTTCGATGCGTTAAAGAGGGTTCTTCATGTGAAATCGTCTTAGGACATGCAGAGTAAGTGGAGAAGTGAAGGTCGTGTGGTTTGTGTTAAGAAAAGAAAGTGGGTGTGTGGCTCATCTTTCTTGCATAAGGACAACTGAAAAGTCCTATTCTAAAAAATTTATACAAAACGTTGTTAAGAACAGTCCGCGCAATCTTCCTATTTTTTATAGTCAAGTTAGATCCGTTTAATCATGAGAGTAGATTGTTTCATGTCCCAAGGCTGATTAGAGACTCTTTTTAGAAGACCTTCAAGACTAGGTATGATAAAGGAAGTTACACATGAAATCATTGCCTGGATAAATTCTTTTTTGTTGAACCCCTAAAGAATCTTTGTTTAGGTTTTTTATCACGTACAGCCTTAATTGTTTTCTGGCTCCCTTTTTTTTTTCTTTTTGAGTGGCCGTGTTGATTCTATCTTTGAGAGTCACCTTGACATTTTTACCCTCCCTAAGCTCATCACAATGGAAAACTCCCTTTATAGCACCTAAGATAAGGGGCAATGTAGAGTTAACCCACTAGAAAGCACTGACACATCGCACACAATGCTTCATAATATCAGATTAAGAACCCTAAGTAACTATTAAGAATTAGAAAGAATGTTATACGATTTTAAAAGAAGATCTCTAATGCTCTACTTTGGTTAAACTAGCTTAGGACTATGATATAAAATTATGAGAAAATTATATTGAATCTAAGGTATAATACTAAGAAAATATGTTAAATGCTTTGTTACCAATCACACTTAAGTCAGGCAAGCATGGATGCTAAAAAAGACAACAAGAAATAATAATGGTCAAGAAACACCTATTTTGTACTGGCAACCATGCTCGATTTGATGAGTGAGCATGACAAAGATTGTATGATGTTCAAAAGTCAACCTATTGCAGTGTGTTCCTGTACAAATTAGCAAACAATAGGAAATACCTTGAGGAGGCACATCAATGGGAAGAGGCACCAACCCTTTATTGATCAAAATCAAAACAAAACAGGGAACCCCAACCTATCTATTTTCACCACAATATAGGATAAAGGGAAGAGGATATTGTATAGATTGGTTGACATTCCTAAGGCTAGGCCTCTACCCTCATCATCAAGATAAATATAGTCATCCTCGATGAGACCATATGCTTCCTTAGTGTCATCTATTTGCACCGGCACTTCCCTTTGCATCAACCTTGGCTTCACTTCCATCGCTTCGACCTGCCTAGGCACCACAGCATTTGACAAACTCTGCCTGGCTTGTCGCTTCTTCAAAAATCTTCTTGGTCCGATCTCTCGCCAAATTAACCGCTTTTGCATACGTCACAAGCCCATTTGCTTCAATTTTTTCTCTAACCTCCTCATGGTTGCAATCCATGAACTTGTTCAATTTCAAATAATCAACACTTTGTTCAACAGTTACCTGCATCAGTTGTCTCCAAAGGGCTTTGAATTCCCACACAGATGGTTGAAAATATTCATCCAAGCTTTGCTTTAGATCATTTAGTTTTCGCTTCACCTATGCAATTGCACATCTGCCACATATTGACGTCAAAAAGCCACTTCCAAAGCTATTCAACTCGCCTTTTCTTCATCTTCCAATCCACCGTACAATCTCTTTATTAGAGTTCATATTCCCGTCCGGTGGTAGCTTCGGTATCTCCCAGGAGCAGATTAGGGAGTGAGGGCTGTTTTGTGGCTGTGCCTAGCCAGTGTGAGGTTGTTCTCTCATGTCGGGTCATGTCTAGCCATGTTTAGCACAGGTTTGGCTTGGTTTCATGGTCTCCAGTTGTCTTACAGGCTGTGAATAGCATTCCCCAACCCTGGCATATTTTTCCCCCTGAGCCTATGTGCATCGAGTGCCCTCTTCACACCTATTCCCTATTTTTCCCCATTTACCAAGGTCGTGGGGATGGAGGTCTGGGTCGGGTAGGCTGATGTTGAGCCTATATAGGCAAGTAGGGGGGATCACCTCATTTCAGTGTAGATCAGCCCTAGTTAGGGGTGCTCTCCCTTGGGCACCCCAGGGGGCAGCCCTTTTGAGGCCAGGCATCCTCAGGTAGCCCAGCGTTTTCATCAGCTTACACCAACGTTTTCCTTGGCAGCCCTCAACGTTTCTGGTGGGCAGCCCAGGAGATGTTTACAGATGATAGCAGTAGCCTTTTGGTGGCGATCCCTTGCTAGGACATACATGGGTAGCAAATCCTCTTCTCCTTGTGATCATCTCAAGGCATCCCATCAAGTGGGCATCTGAGTTTTTCCCTTTGCCAGGAGATGGATCAGTGGTGAGATCCCAGCCCATGCTATGGCCATGTTAGTGCTCTCAGGTGCAAGAGCAGTTGGTAATGTCAGTAGCAATCGTAGTTATGTGTGTCCTTGGGTCTATCCATAGGCATGTCAATTCTATGCCGAACCACCCTTGGTCACTTGTATGAGCAGATTGTTATCAGCATGGAGAGCCTATTCCAGATCTCTCTCTCTCTCTCTACCTAAGTGTTCTCTCTTCTCCACAGGTGTGCCTTGTTCATGTGTTTGGCACTGCAGGTGTTCTAGATCAGAGTCAAGGTATCCACTACATCGCAAGCCAGGTCTTGTCCTCATTCCATCTTCCACTGCCACCTTTGACACTCTTAGGTTTGCCATTGAGGCAAGCTTTTCCATGCATGGGAACCCCCCCATATATTTTTGCCCTTTTACCAAAATATTTCCCATTATATAAGTTACTTTTGATTTTTTCTTCCTTTTTCACAAATGTTTTAGCTTTTATTAGATAAATAAGACTTATGCTAATCAATCACGATGTAGCATAAATAAGTAAGCTTTCTTTGTTGATCTCTCTCTTTTGACCTTAAATATTAAATATATATAACTTACATTATATATTTTAGTATTTTCTAATATATTTTTCATGTATGTATATTATTTCACCCTACCAAATATTTTATTCACTAGTTTTCATTTTCAAACCTCAACCCCACTTTCAACTTTCAATAATACCTCCATCTAGAAGATTGCCAATCTTTTCAAAACTCTAGGTCATGTTTTCACACACATGAAGGAGCTTACACTTGAAGGCAAGAGAGAAGTCCACTCAAAGGGGACCACCAAAAGACTTTTGCAGCCACAAATAATACATTATTTGGCTGAATTTTTTAAGTAAAGAAGAGCCCCGAATCTGAAGGAGCGTTCAACATGAAAGATGTAGCTCGTGATCTCAACTTTTAGCTTAAATTTTTTCAGAATTTTTAGAGTTATGAACGCGGAGCTATGATTTTTGTAGTAGACCCCAATTTTCTCACGTAATGGTGACACAGTCCATCCCTAGTTTTCTTCCCTCTAGAATGGCTATGGTTCTACAAGTCTTCAAACATGATTACAAGAGACAAGGCTCTTTTAATGAGGTCTTGGCAAGTCTAGAGTGATTCTATCACCATTTTTGGAGGATCCATCCTCATCAACAAATATCCACCTTCGACAACCTCTCTTATAATTTTCTTACTTCTCTCTTCTCTCCCTAATAAGCTTATGTTTAGCCAAAGCTAGACTATTGTAAATATTTCCTATTCTCTACATCCTACCCACATTCTCTCTTCTTCTCTCTCTATTGACTTTGGTATTTTAAATAATGAGGAGACAAGATGGGAGCCACAGTCACATGCACCCCATTTTTCTGGTCACCAGAGTGGGACACTCACTTCAATTAGAAATATTGCTAAATCCTCTCCTCCTTCCCTATATAAGGAGGCCATGAGAGCTCACCATAACAAAAAAAACACACACAACATCACCAAAGAATACACTATGCATTGTGTGTGCTTAGTGCACACACACACACACCCACACCATCACCATCACCATCACCGCAATCACCATGCTCGTCTTGAGCATGACCTCTACACCCTTGGGCTATGGAAGATGAAGGGCAACTAAATGAAGGATGATGGCCATAACCCTCGTGCGAGTCTTCGCCATCAACTCCCACCTATCCGCCATGTGCTCTACCACTCTCTCCCTTCTCATTCCCCTACCCTATGCTCCCCATTTCATCGCCTTATTCTCTAAATAAAGCTTGAGGTTTTGTGAGTATGTTTTCCTGCAATGTTTTGCCCATGTGAGGTGTGCGGAATCGCCACCTAGTTTTGTGTTTGGAGTGAGCTTGTGTATGTGTGAAGGGTGTGCGGATTCGCCATCCTTCTGTGGTGCCTGAGTACTAAGCCGCAATACCCCCTCCCTCTCTCTCTTTCACTTGATCTCATTTCCCTTCCTTTTCATCATTACTCCCAAGCATCCATCTCTCTTGGATGAAAACTTTGTTATGGTGGTGTGTTGTTTGCGTCCTAGCCGTTGAAGCTAGGTGGTGCCCCCTGTTTGCTTTACCATGACAGGCTCGAGGCGCGCCATTCGATCCCCGGTGTTTTAGAGGCCGTCGGGGGTTCGGGGTTCGCTTTGCTCCCGTCATTTGGTGCCCCCACTGAGGATCTTTTCATGAAACCCTTCAGTTTACAAGACTGAAACCCCTAAACTATTGTGAATGGATGACTAGCTAGCAGGATTTGCTAATTGGACGACAGAAGAAGAAGAGCTCCAAGCACAACTAGACGAACTCCGCATCTCCATGGAAGCTCGAGTGCCAGGCATAACGGTAATCGATTTGCAGTGGGAGAGTCAACCAACACGCCAAACCCAGTGGATATACATAGGCCAAGTGCCAAGAAGAAGAAGGAGAAGGTCGAAACCATGTCCTCAACCTACAACCAACCCACAACAACAAAACGGAAGGAGCTTTACACAATAGAGAATCAACACTATTCTACTTTGAGAATCGGGTAACTCAAGTCACTGAGGTAATTATCACAGTCAGTTTTCAAGTCGCACCCGATGCTGCATCACAGATAACGGAATCATTGGCTCACACTCTCACTAGAGAAACTAGGGATCTACTGAGTTTGTTTCAGGAAAGAACACCACCCTCTCCCACAAGCTTGGACAGTGACTGAGCACCTCTAAGCTTCACATGAATCAGTACAACCTACCTCAATACAGATCACACATACCAACACGTGTACGCTCAATCAAGGTAATACTGGATTTGAAGGCTCACTACCAGCACGTCATTGACAACATGCCGGGTGGGGAGCGGTTTTTGGAGGTTCTGGCATCAGATCAACCATTTGTCTTACCTTTGGTACAAGGCAATGTACCGTTTGAAGTTTTAATCTATGTCCTAGTATAAGAGGGTATACACACCTCCTTGTAAAGAAGAAAAAAAAACTTTTGCAAGCTAAGCAGTGTGTCTTTCTAGCTCTCTCTCAGTAATCATGGCAAGTGTAGCATTTCCAACATTTAAAGGAAAGAAGGGGGAGGATTTGGTAACAGACTTCCTAGATGACTTTGAAGTAGCATGTGTAGTGAGCAACAAAGATACGGATGAATCCCGGGTTAGAATCTTTAAGCATCTCATGAAGCTAGAAGCTAGATCATGGTACAATGCACTTCCACAAGCAACCAAGGATGACTGGGAACCCTTAAAAACCGCTTTTAAGAGGCGCTTTGGGGGAGGTACCACTTCAGAAAAGTTGTGGGACAAGTTGAGAGACTTGAAGCAGGAGGGTCTTTTAGAATATGCCACCTATGAGTCCAAATTTGTGGATTTGTGGGAACGGTGGGTTGACTCACTGGCAAGGGGGAAAGCTGCACCTGATTTCCTAAAAAAAGATCGGTTCATGCATGGCTTATGGCCGCTTCTCAAGGAGAAGGTGAAAGGTAGATTCCCGGCTACGTATGAGTTAGCCGTTGAGATTGCTCGCCTTAAGGACAAGAAGCTGCGAATGAAAGCCAAAGAAATCGAGTCAATAGAAGCAGGAACATTGCATCGACCAGCACCTATAACAACCACCATTCCACCACCACCACCGGCTCTTGGGGTAAGAGATGACCAACAAGATATGTTGGCCAATATTACTGACCAACTGCAGAGTTTATCTGTCCACTTAATACAGCAAGGGAGGAGTCAAGAAAGAGATCAAGACCCTGGAAGAGCACGACGACAAAACAGAGAGTATCACTGCTACAACTGCGGAGAAGACGGTCACGGTATGTACTACTGTCCCAAACCACGACAAAACTATAATAGAGGAGGTAGGAGGAACCAATTGTCACCCCCTAGAGAAAGAACACCCCCACCCCGAGCACGAGTCCCACCAACACAAATTCTACGTCCGCCACAATCACCACTTACAATCATCCTACACCCACCATCAATTGGTACCCGCACACCAAGTATCATTGGTCTTGCAGAAGAGGTCAAGATGAAGGTAACCGAAGAAGGATCAAGCGAGAATTTTATTCAAAGAACTGAAGCAGTGGAACAAGAGGTTAAAGAATCAAAAGATGCTACCCAGGTGGGGGAGGTAAGTCAAGAAAATTGTGTTACAAATGTGAGTACATCTTTAACCTTGAATGAAATAGGCACCAAAGTGATCAATCGACAGCATTGGGCAGTAAGGGTAAGAAGGTGTAAAGTGTTGATTAGGCCTCGTCAGAGTAAGAGGAATGCAAAGGGCATGAAAGATACAAGAGAAGAGGAAGACCAGCCTACTAGCAAGGATTTGCAGAAGGTGGACAACATATCAAGCAAAGGGGAGGGCTTTGAAAACGGAAGCCTGTGCACCAGCATGGACCCAGGACAGTGTAGCAAGCTAAAGGAATCTTGCATCAAGGCAGTTTCACTTGAGGACCATAACGAAGAGGTAAGTATGACTGAAGGTTTGGAGTTGGATATTGCTCCGGAGGCTTGGCAGCCGAGCAAGACTTTATTGTGTAGTGTTATAGACTTAGAGATGGGTAATGCCTCTAGTCTACTAAAGGGTGTTATAAACTTGGAGATGGGTAATGCCTCCAGTATATGTGAGGATGTTCATAGTAAGTTTGATGATCAATATGTTGCCAACCTTTTAAGGATGTTCCAAACTCCTCCACAATACAGCATTGTGTTTGCATGGGATGCATCAGACCTATGGCTATGGCTAGCCGCTATAACATATAGAGAGAAGATCAGCATGGAGATAAGAGCAAAGGAGCCATGGATAGACAAAAACCTAATAGAATGCAAGAATGAAGACCTCCTTCGCAATTTGGTACAATTTTTTACGAATAGTGCATCCTCTCTTTGGAGAAAGGTAAGTGGATTACGCTTGTATTTAAGCCGCAAGGTAGGTGGATTGCTATTAGCATCAGTAAAGGAAGCTGACATGTTTCAGCACACCCAAAAGAAGCATGATATGCTTGCAGTTTTTTCCAATCATGGCAGTAAGCAGGATTCTGAAAACAACTGGAGCTCACCACACCAACAAGGCGGCCATATATGGTGGATTCTTGGCACACTCTTGGGAATCATAATTTTCAGTTCTGTCTTTGCAGGATCCAAGATGCTCATTTCCCCTCTCGCTACTGGTGGTTACAAATTGAAGGAGTACGAGCGGAAGTGCGACGCGAGAGAGAGTGCGAGAATAAGAGCACGATGATATGGTGAACTCGCTCTATTGTAATGTGTAGAGCATAGTGAGTTCTTATTAGGTTTTGACAAAAGAATATGTGTACATACCTGGCGGCCCGCCCACTTACCTGGGCGACCACATTGGGCTTTATACCCCAACAACCTCCCACTTAAAGTCCAATGTGGTACTTTAAGTGTGAGAGAAGCTACTATACAAGCTAATATACAAGAGATGTAGAGAAGTGATGTACTACCCTACACCTAACTGCTTGCGAAAATGCGCAAAGCTCTTTGAGGGAAGTCCTTTTGTAAGTAGATCAGCAGGATTTTCTGTGGTGTGAACTTTGACAAGCTGAAGTTGCTTATCCTCGAGCATTTCCCTGATGAAATGATACTTCACATCCACATGCTTTGTCTTTGAGTGATAAACTGGATTGCGAGCCAATTGTATAGCACTTTGACTATCACAATATAACACATGCATCTCTTCTTTGATTCCCAAATCTGTTACTAGTCGATTAAGCCAAATTGATTCTTTGCATGCCTCTGATGCTGCAACATATTCAGCCTCTGTAGTAGACTGAGTAACACAATCTTGTAATCTAGAACGCCATGATACTGCTCCACCAACCAATGTAAAGACATACCCTGACGTAGACCTTCGGTTGTCTAAGTCACCTGCATAATCTGAGTCTGTAAAACCCTTTACACTTAGCTCCTGACTCCCATAGCATATACGCATACTCTTTGTAGCTTTCAGGTATCTCAATATTCCTTTCACTGCCTCCCAATGTTTCTTGCCTGGGTTTGACATGTATCGACTTACTACTCCCACTGCAAATGCAATGTCTGGGCGAGTAGCAATCATTGCATACATCAAACTACCCACTACAGACGCATATGGAATCTTATCCATTTCAACATGTTCTTCCTCAAACACAGGACAATCTTGTTTGCTAAGTTTCACATATGGTGGCAATGGAACACTCAGTGCCTTTCCCTTCTCCATATTGAAACGTTGCAAAACCTTGTCAATATACTCTATTTGAGATAACCAAATCAACTTCTTTGATCTGTCTCTCTCAATGCGCATACCAAGTATATGACTTGCCTCACCCATGTCTTTCATGTCAAACGATTTTGCCATCTTTGACTTCAAAGCTGAAATTTCTTCCAAGTGCTTGCCAGCAATCAACATGTCATCCACATACAAAATAAGGATCAGCCAACTACCATCCTTAGCCTTCTTTGTATATAGAGAGTGATCGAACTCACTACGTTTGTAGCCTTGAGAAAGCATAAACTTGTGGAATTTATGGTACCATGCCCTCGGGGATTGTTTTAAGCCATAAAGACTCTTTAACAACTGGCATACCCAATCTTCCTTGCCTTTCTCAACAAACCCTTCTGGCTGCTGCATGTAAATTTCCACATCTAAATCACCATGCAAGAACGCTGTCTTGACATCCATTTGGTGCAACACAAAATCTAATATGGAAACCAATGCAAGAAAGCATCTCAATGTAGTCATCTTGACCACCGGAGAGAAGACTTCCTCAAAGTCAATGCCTTGTTCTTGCTTAAAGCCCTTGGCAACAAGCTTTGCTTTGTACTTTGGCTGAATATCATGAGCGGTGATCTTATACCTGTAAACCCATTTACAGGGTAGAGCCTTTTTGCCCCGTGGTAATTTAACTAGCTTCCATGTCTGGTTTTTATGCAGAGCTGTCATCTCTGACTGCATGGCCAATTGCCAATTCCCGGAGTCCTTCATTTGCACTGCTTCCTTGTAACATGAAAGCTCATTGCAATCAATCAACATGACATAGTTCATAGATGGAACAAACCTATCAGGAGGTCACGTGACACGTCCAAATCTACGCACAATAGGTGGCTCAGGATCAGCCACAACCTGTGGTTCCACTCTATCCTGTCCTTGCTCCTCTTGAGCCCTAACATTTTGTCTTGCACGTGCAGGTCCATCTTCTTGGAAGACAACTCTTTTAATCTCCTCAACCCTCTCTGGTTTAGAATGATATTTGGATTCATTAAAGTGAACATCATTGCTGCGGACAACCTTTCTAGATTCGGGATCCCAAAGTCTGTACCCCATCTCACCAGAATTACCATAGCCTAGAAAGATGCACTTTCTACTCTTTGGCTCAAGTTTGTTCCTAAATTCCTTTGGAACGTGAGTATATGCCTCACAGCCAAAGACTCTGAGATGCTTGTATGAGGGCATTTTGCCTGACCATACCATCTCTGGTACTGAATCCTTCTGCAAAACCTTGCTAGGAGATCTATTTACAAGATGAATAGCTGTTGATACAGCTTCAGCCCAAAACCCATTTGGCAGCTGTGCATTAGACAACATACTTCTGACCTTCTCTTGTATGGTCCTATTCATCCTCTCAGCAACACCATTTTGAGGAGGATTCTAAGGAGCAGTAAGTTCACGTTTTATACCTTTTGACTCACAAAAGTCTTGAAAGGCCTTTGAAACATACTCTCCACCATTGTCAATGCGTAAGCATTTAAGCTTCTTGCCACTCTGATTCTCCACAAGTGTCACAAACGTTTTGAAAACACTAAACGCTTCATCCTTGTGCTTGAGAAAGTAAACCCATACTTTCCTCGAGTAATCATCTATAAATGTCATAAAGTAAGAAGCTTCCCCTAGAGATAGGTTAGGCATAGGTCCACACAAATCACTATGAACAAGTGCCAACTGTGTATCTCTTCGACTGCTTCTATGCTTATGTGGCTGCTGTGTTTGCTTACCATACAGACAATGTTCACAGAATTCAAAATCATTAAATGAAAAGCCAGGCAAATAACCAAAACGAGACAAGATTTCCATTCCCTTCTTGGACATATGTCCTAACCGGCTATGCCACAAAGAAACGTTCGGCTGCTCGGTTACATTGATTACATTTTTAGAGACATTTGATACATAAATCATGTAAAGTCCTCCAGACTTTACTCCATGTGCTACTGTCATAGAACCCTTGGATATCTTCCACATGTTCTGTCCAAAAGTGGTGACGTAGCCAGCATCATCAAGTAAACCTGTGTTGATCAAGCTCTTTGTAATTGCGGGAACATGTCTCACATTCTTCAGCGTGAAAGAAGAGCCATTCTGAAACTTCAATTGAACATCTCCAACACCTAAGATCTCACATGTCTGCCCATTGCCTAGCCAAACATGATCTTTAGTGGTCACATAAGAAGTAAACCACTCCTTGTTTGGAGACACATGAAGTGATGCCCCTAAGTCTATAATTCAGTCACTCAGTGCATTTCCATCATATGCTGTAAGAAGAGCTGAGTCCATTGTATTCTTCAAGAAGTAGATGTCTCCTGACACTAGACTGTCATCCTCTGCAACAGTGTTTGTCACATTTATTTCTTGAATCTTCACTGAGGACTTGTTCTTCTCACCATGGTCTTCAGCTTTCTCTTTGCCTTTTTCTGCTTTCCATTCTCTGCAGTCTCTTTTCATGTGACCCTTCTTGCCACAATGGTAGCATTCTATGTCACTCTTGCCTTTAGCACTGCGGGACTTGCTACGAGACTGATTCCTCTTTCCACCTTTGTACTTTTCTTTGGTCCTTCCCCTGACAACTAAGGCTGTTCCTTTGCCTTTGTCCATTGTCTTTCTGTTGGTTTCTTCAGTAAGTAGACTTCCTTCTACACCTGCTATGTTCAAACCATCTGGAGGTGCAGAATTACTCAAAGCTGTGCGAAAAGTGTCCCAACTTTTCGGCAATGTGATCAACAGGAACATAGCTCTAACAGGTTCATCAAACTTGACACCTTGAGCTGACAACTGACTATAGATTGTGTTGAATTCATTCAGATGATTGGACATAGGTGTCCCTTCTTTCATCTTCAAGTCAACAAGCTTCTTAAGCCAGTATACATGTGAAGCTGCACTCTACTTCTCATAAAGTTCACTCAGCTTTAACCATGCTTGATAAGCCGACATCTCGTCTGCTACATTGAAGTAAACGCTTTCTGCCAAAGTCAGCATAATGGTAGAAAGTGCCAATTCATCCATTTCGCTCCATTCATCTTCGTCCATATCTTCTGGTTTTATCCCCTTGAGATTTATAGGTTTTATCTGCTTCTTTTGTACCAACACGTGCCAAATCTGCTTCTTCCACAATGGGAAATTGGTTCCATCCAGCTTCTTGATATTGTAAAGAGCAGTGTCCTGTGATCCAGCCATAGCTACGCTTCATAGTGGTTTACTTTCCTGGGAAAAATTCGGCAGAGTTTCCCCTATAAACTGACCTCTGAACCAATATCAACCTGTCAAATGAACCAAGAAAGCTTCAGATTCTGCATAAATTTTGACAGAGTCTCCTTTGTAAAATGGCTCTGGTGCACTCAAAAAACAGACCAAAAAAACAGCTCAAAAAACACTGTTTCTCTGACACTATAAGCTGTGGGTAAACCTGTCCTGCACCTGTACTGTCTCTGACTGTCCTGTCACTGTCCTGTAAGCATAGACTGCGACAATGCCTCAACGGCAATAAAGCAAAGATGCAATCCCAACTGTCTAACTCACAGTCAATACATCCTAGCTGCCTATCTAAGGGTGCTCGAGGGATTGCTCCAAGACCTGTATCACCGAAAGGATCTCAACATTCGAGAATCCCCCAGCTCAATAAAACCTCACTCGACCCTCAACAAAGGCTGTAGTAAATCTGATAGTACATAGACTTCCCACAAAGTCATACATCCACAAATTTCCCACTGTATGCTATAACTGCTGCGGCGGTTGTTTGCTGAGTGACTCACAGCCAGCAAACCCTCACCAAACATACATCATCTCTGACAATACATCCCATGTGGAAGTACTTGCAATGTCAGGATGAAATCTAGAATATCAAGCAGCAAACACAAGCTACCTGATGAACTAGTGGATGTCGCCTACAGTCTGTGTGTAGATGCGCTTGTGTCGTATGTGACACGTCTCCAAGAACTATGAGCTGTCCTTCGATGTGTAGACAGCCACAAATCAACACTCTGGGAGTGTCGATATCCTCAGCACCTGCAGTCGTAGGCCGAAAACCCCAAATTTGCATAGTCGGATCTGCACCCGCCGAGACCACGTAGTCGAAAATGGCCTGCGCAGACCTTTGTCGAAGCCGAACGGTGGCCGAGATGACCTCAGAATGAAATTCTGAGAACACCACGCCCTTCAGGCTTTCCCATAGGATTTGGGGCCGTGTCTTCGCCTGTTGAATTTCACTCCAATCTGAGCTGGTGACTCTAGCCTCCTGCAGTGCTGCCCCGAGCCTCGATCTGAGCTCTGATACCAGTTGAAGGAGTACGAGCGGAAGTGCGACGTGAGAGAGAGTGCGAGAAGAAGAGCACGACGATATGGTGAACTCGCACTACTGTAATGTGTAGAGCATAGTGAGTTCTTATTAGGTTTTTACAAAAGAATATGTGTACATACCTGGAGGCCCGCCCACTTACTTGGGCGACCACATTGGGCTTTATACCCCAACACAAATTTGGTCCAATTTGGCATGCAAATTTTATTGTTCGGACACTGCAGACAATGATCCTATTTTTCACTTGGGATCCAGGAGGACATTGGCACAAAGTTCTGGAAGCCATGGGCTTCCCCTTTAATCAACCGACACTATTCCAAGGAACAAGCTATCACCCGGACCTGTTACAGATTCATGAATATCCCAGAAATCTCACCAATGGCCAAATGGAATGGCTAGTTCATAAGGCAACTCGATATCGGATCCTACAGCTAAGCGGAAGAAGAAACAGAGCTAGAGACATGAATGCCTCTAGCCTTAGGGGGAGGGCTAATGAGGCAAGCTTTTCCATGCATGGGAACCCCCCCATATATTTTTGCCCTTTTACCAAAATATTTCCCATTATATAAGTTACTTTTGATTTTTTCTTCCTTTTTCACAAACGTTTTAGCCTTTATTAAATAAATAAGACTTATGCTAATCAATCACGATGTAGCATAAATAAGTAAGCTTTCTTTGTTGATCTCTCTCTTTTGACCTTAAATATTAAGTATATATAAATTACATTATATATTTTAGTATTTTCTAATATATTTTTCATGTATGTATATTATTCCACCCTACCAAATATTTTATTCACTAGTTTTCATTTTCAAACCTCAACCCCACTTTCAAATTTCAATAATACCTCCATCTAGATGATTGCCAATCTTTTCAAAACTCTAGGTCATGTTTTCATACACATGGAGCTTACACTTGAAGGCAAGAGAGAAGTCCACTCAAAGGGGACTACCAAAAGACTTTTGCAGCCACAAATAATACATTATTTGGCTGAAGTTTTTTAATTAAAGAAGAACCCCGAATCTGAAGGAGCGTTCAACATGAAAAATGTAGCTCGTGATCTCAACTTTTAGCTCAAATTTTTTCAGAATTTTTGGAGTTATGAACGCGGAGCTATGATTTTTGTAGTGGACCCCAATTTTCTCACGTAATGGTGACACAGGCCATCCCTAGTTTTCTTCCCTCTAGAATGGCTATGGTTCTACAAGTCTTCAAGCATGATTACAAGAGACAAGGCTCTTTTAATGAGGTCTTGGCAAGTCTAGAGTGATTCTATCACCATTTTTGGAGGATCCATCCTCATCAACAAATATCCACCTTCGACAACCTCTCTTATAATTTTCTTACCTCTCTCTTCTCTCCCTAATAAGCTTATGTCTAGCCAAAGCTAGACTATTGTAAATATTTCCTATCCTCTATATCCTACCCACATTCTCTCTTCTTCTCTCTCTATTGACTCTGGTATTTTAAATAATGAGGAGACAAGATGGGAGCCACAATCACATGCACCCCATTTTCCTAGTCACCGGGGTGGGACACTCACTTCAATTAGAAATATTGCTAAATCCTCTCCTCCTTCCCTATATAAGGAGGCCATGAGAGCTCACCATAACAAAAAAAACACACACAACATCACCAAAGAATACACTATGCATTGTGTGTGCTTAGTGCACACACACACACACACCCACACCATCACCATCACCATCACCGCAATCACCATGCTCGTCTTGAGCATGACCTCTACACCCTTGGGCTATGGAGGATGAAGGGTAGCTAAATGAAGGATGATGGCCATAACCCTCGTGCGAGTCTTCGCCATCAACTCCCACCTATCCGCCATGTGCTCTACCACTCTCTCCCTTCTCATTCCCCTACCCTATGCTCCCCATTTCATCGCTTTATTCTCTAAATAAAGCTTGAGGTTTTGTGAGTATGTTTTCCTGCAATGTTTTGCCCATGTGAGGTGTGTGGAATGGCCACCTAGTCTTGTGTTTGGAGTGAGCTTGTGTATGTGTGAAGGGTGTGCGGATTCGCCATCCTTCTGTGGTGCCTAAGTACTAAGCCGCAATACCCCCTCCCTCACTCTCTCTCTCTCTCTCTCTCTCTCTCTCTCTCTCTCTCTCTCTCTCACTTGATCTCATTTCCCTTCCTCTTCATCATTACTCCCAAGCATCCATCTCTCTTGGATGAAAACTTTGTTATGGTGGTGTGTTGTTTGCGTCCTAGCCGTTGAAGCTAGGTGGTGCCCCCTGTTTGCTTTACCATGACAGGCTCGAGGCGCGCCATTCGGTCCCCGGTGTTTTAGAGGCCGTCGGGGGTTCGGGGTTCACTTTGCTCCCGTCACCATGAACCAACAACGGAAAAAACTGAACCGCGCCTTCTTCTCCTGTCAGCCTGCTCTCCAACACGAACATACCATAATCTTGTAGCTAGGTTTCCACATCTTTCACCCATTAAAATTAGGAAAACCCGTCCATGCCATCTTGCACTACACCCGCTCTTCAAAAACCTCACCTTTGGCTTCTCCAAAACCACAACTTTACCTTCAAATAGAAGCAATCATATGCTCCTTAGTGGGGGCACCACAAGATGGAAGGGGAAAAAGGGAAACACACTTGACAATACACACATGCCTCTTTATAGCTCAGATGGAATGACAACACCCCAATCCACTGTAAGCAACACACCAAACGGTAAAACTTTACTACAAACACTTGTTTGCACACACCCAAGCCCACAATCACTCGCAAAAGAAAAGCTTATTGCATCTCAACCATCACAATTGCTTTTTGATTCGCAATCACACACATACTACCTCCCTCTTCGCACACACACGAATTGGTTCGTGGGGCTCACACAGCCTACACACATCGACACTTTTGCACAAGAGAAGAGAAAAGAAGAAGGAATGGGGGAGACAACAGCAAAGACGATACAATTGAAGCTTGCTTCTTTTCCAACAAGTGATTGGCTATGGTGGAGCATACACCAGAAGTCTCTCTCGGAGCTCTGTCTCCTTCTCATTCCTGCTCGTAGCCTGAAAAAGCAGCAGTTTACAAAAACTAAAATATCTTCCAAATGGTGCCGAATTAGGTTATGTGTGTGAGATTCAGACACGTTCAAAATGGTGTTTTTCTCCAACATTAAGGGGCTAATTTTGGAAAAAAACGCGTTTTGTAAAAAAATTACAGAACGGGTCTTTTTTTGACTGCCCTCATGCAAGAATATTGAGCCACACATCCACTTTCTTCTCTTAACACAAACCATATGGCCTTCACTTCTCCACTTTCTCTGCATGTCGTAAGAAGGTTTTCACATGAAGAACCCTCTTTAGCGTATCGAACCGTACCTTTATCCATGTAGCCACATAAATCATACACATCACGAACTCCTTTGTCGGCACTAATTCTTCACATATGCTTTGACATACGGGCACGCATCTGTAAGCAGCTTTGATACTTACTACGTTTCACGCTTTCTAGAATCGACACTTTTGGGCTGCACTAGCGTCAAAGGCAATGGCTATCAAGCCAAGCATGACTTCAGGCAAGGGAGTAGCCTTCATGGCTACGTCTTCAAAGACTATTTTGCTGGACAAATTTACACGACTATACAAGGCACCATAGCTAGATTTGACACTGATCAAAGCAAGGCTTTGTATTCATGAATTTTTGGAAATTCATTTCAAGCAAGTTTTCAAATCGACCTTTCAAAGTTGAAAAAAATGAAGCTACTACGGCTTCTAAGTGTAGCTGGCAAGGCAAGTCGACACAAGTAATTAATGAGGTACGTAGTAGATTTTGATTTTGCTTGACAAATTCTTCAAGAACATGTTGAGTGGCTATGGCATGCAACGGACATGCACGATGCCATGAAAGTTTTTTCATAATTGTGCATTTTAAGCAAGCAAGGCACAAGAAAGTTCAAGCACGACTTGTGAAAATTACCATAAGCAACAAATTTGTGACAAAGACACTATCAAAAAAGAGCAAAGATGGATTTGAAGACCATAATCAAGCAAGGCTTGTGCATGAAATGACCTTGATAAGAGGGCTCTTTTGACAAGGTGGCCTCAAGCGAGAATTTCAAGCAAGGTTAAGTAGAAACACTGGTTTGGTAAGGCCATACTATAGTTGTGTTAACCCTCACACACATTCCTATCACCTAAGACAGACACCGTATGACTGGGCTTGTCGGTCCAATAGGAAAAGGGTAAGAGTGATCGCCGATGAGAGTCGCACTCTAACTGGAACATTCAAGAGATTAGTTGGCTAAGCATGGGCGTCCAAGTGTGAATGGGGTGAGCTCATATAAAAGTCAACTAAACTTAAAATTGACTCATTCTCTCATTTGTGCAATTGAGGAGTGCTCTTGCTCCATCGCCATCTTCTCCTTCTTCATCTCCTTGTGTGTGTGTGTGTGTGTGTGTGTGTATACGTAAGACAGAGAGAGAGAGAGAGAGAGAGAGAGTGCAATCGAGCATTGCGACGACGGCACGGCGGCGGCAAAGCGGTTGAGCGCGGCGCAGCAGCGGCTCCTTCTTCTTCGTGACGAGGAATCCTCCACGACAGCAAGCGTAGAGAGGTGAGTGACACCATCGCCCTCTTTGAGCTTACTAGTTTAGGCTAGTTGCGTGCTTGGAGCCATTTGTGGCTTGCACACAGTGTATTGGCAAGTTCCTTGCATTGACACGTGCGACAGACGCGCACATTTTTGGCGCCGTTGCCAGGTAAATGCCATACACTAAGCTTGAATGACACTCTGTGCTTCTTTGTGGTGCAATTTCAATTGTAGAAAAGGTAGAGAAGGAACATGTATGTGTTGAGAAGAAGGAGTTTGTTTTGCCGCTGTGTATTTCTTTGTTAATGAGGTTTGAAAGGTACTGTGTTTTGTTTTCTCCGTGTGATAAGGTGTTAGTATTAAGGTTGTAGATCCATAATGTTAGTTCTGTGTAAAGTACAGTAAGTAGGAAGTAGATCTGTTAGAGCTAATGACTCTGTGTTAGTGTGTAACAGTAGGTGTATTAGTTCTAAGTAGGTAGGTAGGTAGAGTGTGTGTGTGTGTGCTCGCGCGCACAGCACGACCGTGGCGACCTTATCCCAAAAAAAATTAAAAAAATAAAGGTAGGACCGGGATTGGAAATATCTCCCACACCCAAATCCAAGCTCACGCTCAGGCTCAGGCCTCAGTCGCCCTTTAAAATTACGTATTTTAGCTTCACACGTAGCTAAAAATGGACTCTTTTGAGGACCAACGGAGCTTCAGGTGACCAAATGTTGTGCTATAAAGCACACCGTGACCCTCTGAGTGATACGCTCGTTTTGAGCTATCACACACTTTAATCAAAAAAACCGATCATTAAAAAACATAAAAAAACTAGTGAAAACGGACGCCTAAAATAGTAAGCGGTTAACCTTCGAGGTTATTTGCCGATGCTTGTAGGGTGCCACAGGCACATGCATTTGCGCTCTAGTCGTGTGCTAGAAACGGAGCAACTAGAGATAATTTTGACTTACACAAGTTCCCAATATCCACCTACCTTAGGTTTCGAGCCCTCGACGGGGACCCAAGGTAGAACAAACCAAGACCCAAACATAGCGGCTAGTGACTCTTCCTCTGACTACGACGTCATGGAGGGTTTCCCAATGCCTAATCTCAATAGCTCAAGCCAAGACATGCATGCCATGGGCCCGCGGTTTGGGTCGAGCGTGCTTAGCCGCTTGAAGGAAACCTTTAGTAGAGCCACTCGCTCCGAACATGGAGCTAATGATGTAAATGAGGGGGTTGGGGAAGTAAATTCGCCATTCATGACCAACGTAGACCCTATGCCCTTAGAGAATGTGCACGTGAATACTCCATTCACTGTACCCCCTGACTCTTCAGAACTATTCCCCTCTGAGGTTATATTACCTGATGGTAGAGGCCTTGCCGGGTGCAAGAAGTTGAGCGATATATCATTGTGGCTAAGGAAAAGGAAATCGAGAGCTTACGCAAGGTGGAGCAATGAAGAGAGTTAAAAGTGAAAGCCCCTATGTCAATATCCTTGCTAGGAGAGAAATTGAGTGCTCCTAACTTAGCAACCGCTAAGGGCCAACCCCTAGAAATCTACATTGCATCTAGTTCAAAGGACACCCCTAGCACCTCAAGCTTAGATGGAGCTTTCATAAATGAGAACTGGGAGTACGAACTACAAACTCTAACTCTAACTGACCTATACACAGGTCACACCTATCACGTGGGTTGGTTAGAAGTCCTACAATCCACAACGGGTGCTACTAGTGTGGAGGATCAACAACAAAGAGTTTGTGAGGTCATCCATAGGGTTATTGACCTAGAGAGACAGAACAAGGGGATCCACATGCCTCAACGGGTCTCATGAGATTCTTGGATACAAGGAAGGCTAAACAACCGACATTATTGCAAATGGAGACTCCCTCGGTAAGTCCGATGGATCCTCCATATGTTGTTTTGCCAGGGGTCTCAGTGCAATCTGAGCCTACAAGTGATAGCTTTACTTTTCCAAGTCTAGCTCATCTTTCTCTTTATGACACCACGGCTACCATGCCTACTCCAATGATGGGCATGCCAAGAAACACGCCATGGACCTCATTTGTTAGTAAACACGAAGGAAGAGATCTCAAAAAGCAGCGAAGTCAGACCCCAGTTCAAAGACCAACATAGGGACTGGTGACGACCCCGTATATATGAACGGTGCTGAAGAGGATTCTAATTCAGGTGAAACCATGGAGACCAAAACGACCACTAAGATAGAAACCAACAAGGAAGATCTTCATAAGCCACAATGGCCAGGATCCAAGAAGAAGATAGGAACTTATCCAAACCCTATAGAGGACATTGAGCGAGTCAAGCAATTAAGGATTTTGGTAGAAGATACCCAAAGGGATCTAGAACCAGCACCTAGGCAGATCCAGATTACAGACATCGTGCTCCCTACGCAACAACAAGCTCACCAAGTCCATAGACCCTTAGCAATACCTAGTATCATCCAAGAAGAAAGTGACTTAAAGTCATGGGAAAGTGGACGTACTCACTTCTTGATGGAAAGAATGTTTAGAGAGGGACTACCTGATCTTATCGAAGAAATGGAGATCCCATCTTCCCCATGTCAAGGGATTGAAACCCAAAAGGTGCCATTAAACATTTCCAAATTGATGGATTTCATGTCTTCAGAAGTTAGAACCACCATCATGTCCAAACTATATAAAGACCCCGAGCTAGTCTCAGCTCTTCAAGCCTTCCTCAATGGAGAACTAAAGTTTGGGCTACCACAATTTTCACAGATGGCTGGAGCTAGGGAGATGTCAATAGAGGAGTAACACTTAGATCCACAACCCAACCTAGATGAGAACCTTGTTATAGAAATACATGTTAATAAGTTGGGACAATACTTGGAGGGTGATGAATCCAATGCGACCATACTAATCACTACTAAGGGATTAACTGTGAAGGGAATCCTTGATGGTGGCGCTGGGATTAGCATTGTGACTAAAAATTGCTGGGAAACTATGGAAAGACCTCACCTTGCGACCACAACCATAGTAGTGAAGATGGCTAATGGGTCTATTGTTAAACCTACTGGGATGCTAGAAGATCTCAAGATCAAGGTCTTTGGACATAAAATAAGGATTACCTTCATTGTTATGGATTTCTCCAAACACACCATGGAATCGGAGATGAGCTTAGGACGTCCTTTCATGAGGGAAGCAAAAATGGTGCGTGACTGGTCTAAAGACCATGTCTACTTGCAGTTCCAAGATTCTGTCATTCGATGGATCTTGTAAGTGGTCGAGCACATCCTCTAGGAAACAAGTTTATAATTGATCATAGATCTGACACCATAGTTCACTCGGCCCCATTGTAGTATTGTTACACGTGTAAAGCGGACACTGCTGTTGGGGAAGATTCTCCTTATATGGATGTACTACCTGGGATGACTGAGTTGGACAATGTGGATTGGGTCCACCTAGCAGCAACCATAGACACTTGGGGAAATAGGGGGACGACCTGCGTAACACCTGAGGGGGATGAAATGCCACCACTCGTACCCTTAAATATGCTAAAAGCAATGCATATAGCTTCTGATGACCTACAAGATGAAGGTTTGACTGGCATTGGAACCAATAGCGCCTCACCAGACTATAGCCCACACAATTTGGGGTCAAAATCATCAATGAAGATTGACTCTGAGGACAAAGAATCTGAGTTAAATCTTAGTGCAAATGTGGGGACAAACCATTCAGGGCCCAGTGGTATCCCAGATGACAATCTATCCAAGGGAGCGAAAGACACAAGAAGCGATTCATCTAGTGACTCTTCACTAGAGATTGGCTGTAAT
Source organism: Adiantum capillus-veneris (assembly GCF_014529385.1). NCBI lineage: Eukaryota > Viridiplantae > Streptophyta > Polypodiopsida > Polypodiales > Pteridaceae > Adiantum > Adiantum capillus-veneris. The sequence continues at coordinate 151,097,604 of NC_140948.1, forward strand.
AGAAAATTAGACAAGAAAATTAAGAGATATAAGAGGCGACGATATCAAGCAAATGTGTGTGCTAGAATAAATGAAAAGAAATCTACCGGAGAATGGCTTAATTATATAGGGGCATGTAATGCTCATCGGAAGTTGGTAGATAACTGGGGTGAATACCTTCAAACCGTTATGTGGTGCAGTCCACAACCCATTGACATCGCACAACTAGAGGCTACAGACAAGCCAAAGTTGAGCCGTACGGTAAGGAGACAACAAAATCAAGAGTTAGCTCAACAACAAAAGGAATCGGAAGTGAAATCACAGTCCACAGAACAACAGGACCCCACAGACTTACACCCTGCACTTGAACATTTCAAATCCTACACCACAGAGGAACGTAAGGTTGTGTATACAAAGGCTCACAGAAAACCTATCGATAGAAGCAATGGAGTCTATGATGGTCCAGTGATAGTTAAGGAAATAGAGTTAGCAGACCCACGAGAAGAGTCCACACCTGTTTTCATTGCCCAAGATCTGATAGAGACTGAGGAGTGTGTACTTAAAGAACTTCTCAAGGAATTCAGTGATATATTTGCCTGGACATATCATGATATGAAAGGTGTTCCACCTTCCATGGTGAACACACAATCCCCATGAATAGCATGGCTAAACCAGTTCAGAAACGACCCTACCCAATGAATCCTAAATATGCAAAAATCGTTCAAGAAGAGATTGAAAATCTTGTGAAATGTGGATTCATATACCCTATTGAGCACTCAGAATGGGTGTCTCCAATAGTTATTGTGCCAAAAAAGAATGGGAAACTCAGAGTGTGGGTGGATCTCAAAAAGGTCAATGACACCACTAGGAGGGACCATTACCCTCGCCATATTCAGAACATGTGCTTGAAAGAGTTGCAGGGAAGAAAGCTTATAGCTTTTTAGATGGGTACTCTGGCTACAATCAAATCACAATTGCGCTGGAGGACCAAGCTAAAACAACCTTTATAACCGAATTTGGAGTGTTCGCTTGGCTTAATTAATGCCCCTGCTACCTTTCAAAGATTAATAAACACTGCTTTTAGTTAGAGAATATTTGAGGGAGTTTTGTGAAGCTTTCTTAGATGACCTTTGTGTTTTTTCCTCTTGGAAAGAACATCTATCATGCTTACAAAAAGTGTTTGAGAAGTGCAGATTGTATTGCATCTCCTTAAACCCTTTCAAATGCCCATTTTGGGTTAAACATGGAGTCATTTTATGGCATATAGTGTCCAAAAATGGGATTGCATAGATGAGAACAAAATTAAAGCCATTGCTGAATTGCCACCTCCTACAAACTATAAAGGAGTTCAAAGGTTCATGGGCCATGTTAGTTATTACCGACGATTTATTTTAAACTTTGCCGAGATAGCTCGTCCTTTGTACAAGCTTCTTATTGAGTCCCAATGGACCGTGGAGTGAGACCATGCTTATGAGTCATTGAAAAAGACCTTGACTAGTGCTCCTATTCTACGAGTGCCCGATTGGAATGTAATTTTCCATGTGCATATTGATGCTTAGAACTTTGCTATTGGGTGTGTTCTAGCTCAACCAGGAGAACATAAACTGGACTACCCCATTAGCTTTGCAAGTCGTCAATTGAATGATGCCGAGAGAAACTACACCACTACAAAGCGAGAAGGTTTAGGTACGATTTATGCAGTGAAGAAATTTCGATACTACCTTCTGGCCAACAAGTTTGTTTTCTATGTTGACCATCAAGTCTTGTTGTATCTAGTAAATAAACCTTGTTCCACAGGAAGAATTACATGATGGTTGTTAATTCTCCTTGAGTTTGATTTACCGTTGTGGTGAGACCTGGTAAAAGACATGTCATGGCAGATCATTTGTCTCGCATACCCAATGGTGAATCCCCTACTGGAGTCGATGATGAGTTTCCCGATACTTCTCTATTCCTAGTCAAAACCATACCTGAATGGAGTGAGAGGATTGTGAACTTTCTAGTTAATGGTTTTCTACCAAAAGAGCTTCGTAAGGACATAGCTCGAAAACTGTTAAAAGAATGTGAACCTTACTCTCTCATTGCAGGAACTCTCTACAGGCTAGGGAAGGATGATATTCTTAGATGTTGTGCCCGTGAGGATGAGTATTTATACATACTGCAAGAATCGCACATGAGTATAGCCAGAGGACATTTCTCAAGGGAACTAACAGCTAGAAAGGTGTTGCAATCAGGCTATTGGTGGCCTATCTTATTCAAGGATGCATCACTTTTTGCAAAAGGATGTGATGAATGCCAACGACAAGATCACACAATGAAAGGATAAGATGCCCTTACATCCTGTTAAAGTGACTCAACCATTTGAAAAATGGGGTTTGGACTTTGTAGGCCCAATTAGTTCGGCAGCTCGTAGCACTCAATCTCGATATATTATCGTTGCCACTGATTATGTGACAAAGTGGGCGGAAGCCAGGGTGACACGTAAGGCCAATGCGAGGTCAATTGCTAAGTTTCTCTTTGAGAACATTATTACAAGATTTGGTTGTCCCCTTGAAATTGTGAGTGACAATGGTACTCATTTTATAAATGGAGTAATAAAGGAACTCATTACCAAATTTATGATAGCTCACCATAAGTCCACACCTTATTATCCACAAGCAAATGGCCAAGCTGAGAGCACCAACAAGACCTTAATCTCTATCTTAACCAAAACGGTGGAAGCTCATCGCACAGATTGGGATTTAAAGCTTACATCAACTCTATGGGCTTATCGTACTGCGTAAAAGTTGCCATTAACTGCACATCGTTTAAGATGGTGTACGACCAAGAAGCGGCTATGCCATGGGATTTTGTCGTTCCTAGTCTTCGAGTAGCTTCTCAAGAAGGTTGGGATGGTAACCTCTTAGTTGAGCGATTATATATCCTTGAAAGGCTAGATGAAGAGAGGCAATTAGCTGTGCATAATGCACTTGTGGAGAAAGATGGGAGGAAGAAATGGTTTGACCATCATCTCAAGAACAAAGATATCAATGTTGGTGATAAAGTCCTTATGTATGGAGTGCGTAACAAAAAGAAAAAGTTGAAATATGTGGGAAAAGGACCATATAGAGTATGTGAGATCACCCCACAAGGATCCATTCGTGTGGAGACTCTTGATGGAGTTGAAACCATTGGATTCCTCAATGGGAGCAAATTTAAAAGATACTATGATCCTTTAAGCCAAGAGGAGCTACGTGTCATCCATACAAAAAAGGCAGCCAAGTCACAAACAGAATTGAAGAAGATACAAGCTCAAGCTGAGGCTAAGGAGCGACAACAACGCATAAGACAAAAATGAGAGGCTAACCTTGGAGCTACACATGCATTCCACGTTGAAACCGACGAGGATTGGTTGGACTTCGACACACCTCTACGATACCCTATTGAGCTAAACAACACCTATGGAAAAGTGCTATATAATGCCTTATTGGACATGGGTGCTAAACATAATCTGCTATCATATGGGGTGTGGTGTCAGTTAGGGAAGCCACCTCTATCTGAGAGTATTATCCAAGTCAAGGGTGTCAATAAAAAAAAAACTACGGTTTTTGAAATCTAGCACACTTCTGTCAGTTATGAAAATGGGGTTGTAGCTCAAGACTTTTTGGTCATGCCTGTTGGAACTATGGAGGGTAATATAAACCTAGGACACACGTGGATGATAGCCACCAAATGCGATGGCATTAAGACCAAACACCATCTTGTAAGGTGTCATTCCAATGGATGTCTTATAGGCCACTCTATATGCCCACAAAGTAGAATGTAACTTCTGCTTCCAATCCGTTCGTGAATTTGTCACAATTTTTGTCAGTAATGTGCAAAGTGTTTTATTAGTAGCTTTAGTCTATCCATTGGCTTGTGGGTGATATGGGGCAGACTTCTTATGAATAATTATGAATTTGTTAAGAATATTTTCAATAATTTTGTTTTTAAAATTTTTGCCTCTATTACTAACAATTTCTATGGGTAATCCATATCTTACAAAGACATTTTCATATATTATCGTTGCCACTGATTATGTGACAAAGTGGGCGGAAGCCAGGGTGACACGTAAGGCCAATGCGAGGTCAATTGCTAAGTTTCTCTTTGAGAACATTATTACAAGATTTGGTTGTCCCCTTGAAATTGTGAGTGACAATGGTACTCATTTTATAAATGGAGTAATAAAGGAACTCATTACCAAATTTATGATAGCTCACCATAAGTCCACACCTTATTATCCACAAGCAAATGGCCAAGCTGAGAGCACCAACAAGACCTTAATCTCTATCTTAACCAAAACGGTGGAAGCTCATCGCACAGATTGGGATTTAAAGCTTACATCAACTCTATGGGCTTATCGTACTGCGTAAAAGTTGCCATTAACTGCACATCGTTTAAGATGGTGTACGACCAAGAAGCGGCTATGCCATGGGATTTTGTCGTTCCTAGTCTTCGAGTAGCTTCTCAAGAAGGTTGGGATGGTAACCTCTTAGTTGAGCGATTATATATCCTTGAAAGGCTAGATGAAGAGAGGCAATTAGCTGTGCATAATGCACTTGTGGAGAAAGATGGGAGGAAGAAATGGTTTGACCATCATCTCAAGAACAAAGATATCAATGTTGGTGATAAAGTCCTTATGTATGGAGTGCGTAACAAAAAGAAAAAGTTGAAATATGTGGGAAAAGGACCATATAGAGTATGTGAGATCACCCCACAAGGATCCATTCGTGTGGAGACTCTTGATGGAGTTGAAACCATTGGATTCCTCAATGGGAGCAAATTTAAAAGATACTATGATCCTTTAAGCCAAGAGGAGCTACGTGTCATCCATACAAAAAAGGCAGCCAAGTCACAAACAGAATTGAAGAAGATACAAGCTCAAGCTGAGGCTAAGGAGCGACAACAACGCATAAGACAAAAATGAGAGGCTAACCTTGGAGCTACACATGCATTCCACGTTGAAACCGACGAGGATTGGTTGGACTTCGACACACCTCTACGATACCCTATTGAGCTAAACAACACCTATGGAAAAGTGCTATATAATGCCTTATTGGACATGGGTGCTAAACATAATCTGCTATCATATGGGGTGTGGTGTCAGTTAGGGAAGCCACCTCTATCTGAGAGTATTATCCAAGTCAAGGGTGTCAATAAAAAAAAAACTACGGTTTTTGAAATCTAGCACACTTCTGTCAGTTATGAAAATGGGGTTGTAGCTCAAGACTTTTTGGTCATGCCTGTTGGAACTATGGAGGGTAATATAAACTTAGGACACACGTGGATGATAGCCACCAAATGCGATGGCATTAAGACCAAACACCATCTTGTAAGGTGTCATTCCAATGGATGTCTTATAGGCCACTCTATATGCCCACAAAGTAGAATGTAACTTCTGCTTCCAATCCGTTCGTGAATTTGTCACAATTTTTGTCAGTAATGTGCAAAGTGTTTTATTAGTAGCTTTAGTCTATCCATTGGCTTGTGGGTGATATGGGGCAGACTTCTTATGAATAATTATGAATTTGTTAAGAATATTTTCAATAATTTTGTTTTTAAAATTTTTGCCTCTATTACTAACAATTTCTATGGGTAATCCATATCTTACAAAGACATTTTCATATAGAAACTGTGCAGTGGACATCTGCTTTTTGTGTGGCTTTTGCTTCAGTCTATTTTGTGAGAGTTTGTGGGCGACGATGATATATTGGGCATGGGATTTGTAAGCAGGTGGTGAGATTGGTCCCACAAAATATAGACCCCACTTAGCAAATTCCCTTGCATCCATCATCAGCCGTAATGACATCTCATCTCATTTTGTAGGTACCTTGGTACAATAACAATCATCACATCACTTAACATATTCATCCGCATCCATGTGCAATGTACACCACCATATTCTACAGTTAAGACATCTTAGCTATCTTTTCTCGTGAGAAATGGCCTCTGCTAATTCCTCCGTGTGCTTGCTCGATAGGAAGATATTCATTTTCTATTGCAAATATTCTGAGTTGGTTATCCTTCCCTCTCTTGTAGAGTTGATTTGAAATTAACGTGAAGTCTTGAGCTTCCAATTCAATGGCTCGTTGTCTCGCACGCGCTATATTTTTATGGAATGTCCTTGTTGTTAGGTAATCAACCATATATTGACTCCATTGAGGTGCAAATGTTATCTAAAACAATGTGGCATAATCCATAGGTGGATTGTTCTTGCATGGAGCTATGTACATCTGCGTGCATATGAGGCCAATAAAATCCTAGTTGCTTTAGGCACTAGTGTGTCTTCTTTTGGGAACAATGGAAGGCTATGTCTTTTACATGGGCTTCCATGAGATAGGACTGACATTCTTTTGGACTAATATATAGTCACAATATTGTTAACCCTCATGGCTCACGAACACCCCATCACCTACGACGGACGTGTATTATGTATTTGGTAGAGTCAGGTACCGGGCTTGTCGGACCAATAGGAAAAGGGTAAGAGTGATCGCCGATGAGAGGCGCACTCTAACCGGGACATTCAAGGGATTAGTTGGCTAAGCATGGGCGCCCAAGTGTGAATGGGGTGAGCTCATATAAAAGCCAACTAAACCTAAAATTCACTCATTCTCTCATTTGTGCAATAGAAGAGTGCTCTTGCTCCATCTCCATCTCCATCTCCATCTTCTTCTTCTTCACCTCCTTGTGTGTGTGTGTGTGTGTGTATGTGAGAGAGAGAGAGAGGGAGAGTGTGTGTGCGATCGAGCATTACGAAGGCATGATGGCGGCGAAGCGGTTGAGCACGGCACGACTGCAGCTTCTTCTTCATCGCGGCGAGGAATCCACCACGAAGGCGAGCGTAGAGCGGTGAGTGACACACCCTTTGCTCTCTTGAGCTTACTAGATTAGTCTTATTGTGTGCTTGGAGCCATTTGTGGCTCGCACACGGTGTATCGGCAAGTCCCTTGCTTCGACAGTGCGGCAAGGAGCGCACATTTTTGGTGCCGATGCCGGGGAATCGCCCTGCGCTAAGCCCAAGATGCACTTTGTGCTTCTTCTATGAGTTGTTTGTAGTAGGAAAGAAGAGGAAGAGGAAGAGGAATGAGTTATTTTCTGCAAGTTGTTAATTTCTATATTGTCTGCAAGTTCTGTGATTCCTACATAATCTTGTGTTTTCTGTTTGCACACAGTCTTTGCACAATTAGTAGTCGTTAGCTTGTTCGCAGTGAATGAGTAAGTAGGGAGAGTGTTAGCAATTTCTGTTTGCACATAGTCTGTACACAGTTTTCTGTTAAGGTTTGCCTGCACACAGTCTTTGCACAGTAAGGTAGTGAGAGAGGAAGTAGGTGGACAGTTAGCTCACTATCAGTAAGCAGTTAGCAGAGTGGTTAACAGATTAGCTAGTGGTTAGCAGCACTGTTAGCAGCAGTGTTAGTAAGTAGATAAGGTAGTGAGCTGTGAGCTATTGACAGAGAGGTTAGGTAGGTGTTGACAGTGTGTGTGGCCAAGAAAGAGTCACTTAAACCGCGCGCGGTCGTCGCCTAAAAAAAAATAAAAAACTAAAAATAAAAATAAAAATAAAATTGTAAAAAAACCGAAAATATTTAAGCGTGAGTGACTGGGGGGCTACACTAAAATTTTGATCGGGATCGGAATCATTTGCCCAAGCCCAAGCCCAAGCCCAGGCCCAGGCCTCAGTCCTATGATATATACTAGACTCACTCTTATATATATACCCTATCCCCTCAAGAGGGAATGAGAGCATGTGGGGCAAGTCCTCCACTCTCCTCCCTTCTCTTCCCACTTGCACCCTTAGACTTTCTAATTTGGGCTTAGTTCCCTACTAGAAATTAACAGTTTTAGGGATTCCGAGGACATAAAGTGACCAAACGGAGGGCTGTAAAGCACGGCACGTCCCTCTGACCGAGATGCTCGTTTTGAGCTATCATACGTTCTATTCTATAGGTGGGTAAAAAAAAAAGGACCAAAAAATCAAAAAAAGAAAAAGAGAAGACTTGGGTTGCAAAACACCCAAAAATACTAGGTGAGCAGCCTTCACGGGCACTCAATGACACTTCTAGGGGATCAAAGTCATATGAACCTACGCTCTGGACAAGTGTTAGAGCACGAGCATATTGGTAGTGCCTCCATTTACGCGGGCACCCATTATTCCTCCACCCTAGGTTCTGGACCTTCGGCCGGGACTCAAGGTAGCGCGACCCAAGATCCTCATATCGCGTCTAGTGATTCTTCCTCTGACTACAAAGTCATGGAGGGGTATCCTACACCAAACCTTGATAGTTCAAGTCAAGACATGCATGCCATGGGCCCACGGCCCGGGTCCAGCGTGTTTAGCCGCTTAAAAGAGACCCTTAGTAGAGCTACTCGCTCCGAACATGCGGTTAATGAAATAAATGAAGGGAGTGGGGAAGTAAATTCGTCATTCATACCTAAAATAGACCCTATGCTTCTTGAGAGTGTGCATGTGAATGTTCCATCCACTGCACCTCCTGATCCTTTAGGACTATCTCCATCTGAGGTTTTACTACCCGATGGTAGGAGTCTTGTCGAAGTACAAGAGATCGAACGCTATATGCAAGCAACAAGGGATGGGGAAATTGAGAACCTACGAAGGCTAGAACAAAATCGAACCCTGAAAGCAAAGGCTCCTATGACAACAATCATGCCAGCCGAGCAACCGAGTGCTCCCAAGGTAGCAGTCACGGAGGGGCAAGCGATGGGGAGCAATAATGCTTCCACCTTGAGGGAAACCTCCAGCACGCCAGGCCTAGATGGGATATTCCTAAACGAAAATTGGGAGTATGACCTACAAGCAGAAGCTTTAACTGATCGGTACACAGGACACACCTATCATGTGGGTTGGTTAGATGTTCTACAATCCACATCGGGTGCTACTAGCATAGATGAGCAACAACAGAAAGTTTGTGATGTCTTCCATAGGATTGTCGAGTTAGAAAGACAGAACACAGGGATCAACATGCCTTCAACAGGCCTAATGAGATTATTGGATACGGGAAAGGCCAACTAACCAACCCTGTCACAAATGGAGACTCCCTCAGTGAGCCCCATTGATCCTCCATATGTTGTTTCGCTAGGAGCCTCAGTACAATCTGAGCCCACAAGTGGTAGCTTTACCTTCCCAGATCTAGCTCATCTTTCTCTTAATGACACTACGGCTACCATGCATATCCCAATGGTGATCATGACAAGAAGTACACCATGGAGTTCATTTGTTAACACTGCGCCGATGCCTAGTAGCACAGTGCCCCCAACTATACCTACATGTATGTATCAATCATGTGCACCTATCGTACCTCAGCCTCATGTAGCTCCTACACCTCCAATTATTCCAAGAGCTTACAATCCACAATGGAATTATCCAAGCTCTTATACAAGTGGAACCATGCCATTTAATAATAACATGCCATATCAGGCACCCCCTATGCCTAGGGCCACGCCTGTAAACTTTGGACCACCGTCTGGTACACCACCATACGAAATTTGGGACCCAAGAGCCGCGCGTATGCCAAGGCCAAGGCCAACTCCCATCTCACATGTGGTTCCAGGAGCACATACACCCATTATACCTGCTCAATAGGAGATTTGGCAGCATTTGCTCAAACTATCGGTCGCTCTATTGCGGAAAACATGCGTAGTGCACCTGATAGAGAGCCTAGGAGCAAGGCAGTTCAAGTAGCTAAGCTCACACAGAAATTCAGTGGAGACGGAGATGCTAGAAAGCATATGGAAGTCTTTGAACATGTGTGCGATTCCTTGGAAGAGCACAATGAGCTACAGAAGTGTAAGGCTTTGAGTTTGACCCTAAGCGGAAAGGCTGGAGATTGGTATAGATCCTTAAGAGTAGAAGAGAAAACTATCTACTCTACTCTTAGGAGACTGTTCTTAAAAGAATACATACGAGAGGGAGTACTTTGGGGTGTAGCCTCTCAGCTCCAGAAAGCCCAACGAGAAGAAGGTGAATCCGTGAGAGACTTCATTAGTCGCCTAAAGAATTTGAATTCTCGATGCAATCCAAACGAGCGATTCAACAACAACCAATTGCTTGATAGATTCAGTAGGGGACTACGACATGAAAGTATCTATAATGGCCTAGTCATTAGAGGTATCACTACTTGGGAAGCAGTCACCATGAATGCAATCCAATTGGAGGATAATTTAATTATTGTAGGAGAAAGAGTGTTTGCCGAGACGAAGTCTAGTAGCTCGCAAGCATCAGGGCATGAGCCAATGAAGATAAAGACAATCGTGAAAGAGCAAACGATATCTAAGATGACTTTGGGAGATCTCACAAAGGCCATCCAAGAAAGCCTTAGGGGTAATCGTGCTCCACAAAACACTCATATGTATCCAAGAAGGGAGCAACAATGGTGCTCAATTTGCTTGGGCCCACATACTACGAGTGAATGCCCTACTTTCAGAGTAAAGTTTAACGGGACTTGTTACGCATGTGGTAGGTATGGCCATCAAGTGAAGGATTGCCTAATGCTTAAACGCATCATGGAAAATAGACCGCCTATAGCTTGGGCAGACTCACCTCGAGTTCCTGCATTGATGCCTACCCCACCCATGGAGCAACAGTTGCCATTACAGCACATGGTCCCTAGAACCCAAAATGTGGTCCAAACCACACCGTTGCCACCTCCAGTGCTAGGACCGCAACCCCCTCATCCAAGAGTTACACCTATGAACCAAATAGGTTGCGAGTCATCTAATACTTATGTAGATTGCGAAGAGGACATAGACTCTAGTATCACCGACATGCTTGAGGAGTGTCCCATGTACTATATGGAAGACCATTGGGGACAAATAAAACCGGTATATCAAGCTACTGCGCTAGCAGCAAGAGGCCAAAACATTAATAGTTTTTCCAGGAGACCACCTCTTCAGTGCTACGAATGTGGTGGACCACATCGAGTAGCTGAGTGCCCCATTAGAATGCAAAAGAATGCTGCACTAATGCAAACAAGTCAAGGGAATGCATTGGCAATGCCAATACTCACTTGTAATCGTTGTGGCATAGATCATTTGATCGCATAGTGTCCTAACAATCCAAACGCACCGAAAATCACACCATTGAACATAATAGAGATTGTTGATGGGACACCACCAACTATAAACATAGCACCAATGAATGCACTCACATGGTCGATGCTCCAAAAGCAAAATTACATCCTTGAAGAGAGAGATGCTGCATCCATTGGCCGAGCGAGAAAGAAGAAAACAGAAAGAAATAAATCCCTTAATGCTTCTAGCTCGAAACTTAGTTCAAAGACTAACATAGGGACAGGAGAGGATCCCGTGTATATGAATGACCCTGAGGATGACTCAGATTCGATAGAGACCACGGAGACCAAAACTGTTACTACAAAGGAAAAAGCCAGTGAGGAGGATCACGAGAGGGACTTACGACGAACACCAAAAGAGTATTCAAAGTTAAACCACCCAGTTGCGAACCCCCAAGATAAGCCACGAGAGGCAAAAAATGAGGATTGCAAGAGAAAGATTGGAACCTATCCAAACCCAACACTGGAAATTGAACGAGTCCAACAACTGAGGGGTTTGGTAGAAGAAACTCAACGAACATTAGAACCCGAACCCAAACATATCCAGATGTCGGACACAGTGTTTCCCACACAAGTTCAACCTCACAAGAACTACAGGCCGTTAGCTATACCCAGTATCATTCGGGAAGAGAGTGAAGGTAGGACATCTGAAAGTGAACACATACCTTTCCTACTAGAGAGAATGTTCAATGAGGGAATGCCCGATCCCCTTGAGGAAGTGGAGATTCCATCTTCACCATTCTCTTGTCAAGGTCCTACGTCCCACAAGATGCCATTAAATGTTGCCAAATTGATGGATTTCATGTCTTCAGAAGTTAGAACCACCATCATGTCCAAACTATATAAAGACCCCGAGCTAGTCTCAGCTCTTCGAGCCTTCCTCAATGGAGAATTACAGGCCGGATTACCACAGTTTGCACATATGAACAAACCTGACTCGGTAATGAATGATGAGGAACATTTAGCACCACCATCTGACCTAGCGGGACATGAATCTGTAATTGAAGTACCCGTTAACAAGTTGGGGCAATACTTTGAAGGTGATGAATCTAATGCTACTCTACCAATCACTACTAAAGTATTAATTGTAAAGGGGGTCCTTGACGGTGGTGCGGGAGTCAGCATGGTGACAAAGAGTTGTTGGGAGTCTATGGGGCGACCTCACCTTGAAGCCACAAGCGTAGTGGTAAAAATGGCTAATGGATCTATTGTTACGCCTATTGGAATGCTAAAGGATCTCAGAATTAAGGTCTTGGGACACAAGGTAAGGCAAACTTTCATTGTTATGGAATTTTCCAAGTATCCTATGTCATTTGAGATGATCTTAGGGCGTCCATTCATGAGGGAAGCAAAAATGGTGCATGACTGGTCCAAAAACCACGTCTACTTACAGCTCCAAGACTCTGTCATTCGAGTTGATCTTTTAAGTGGTCGAACGCATCCTCTAGGAAATAAATTCATCATTGATAATCGATCAGACACAACAATTCACTCAGCTCCATTACAGTATTGTTACACGTGTAACGAAGACACGGATATTGGGGAGAACTCTCCTTATATGGATATCCTACCCGGAATGGCTGAGTCAGACAATGTCGATTGGGTACACCTAGCGGCAACTATAGATACATGGGGAGCTAGAGGAACAACCTGGGTAACACCAGATGGGGAAGAGATACCACACATTGCACCAGTAAACATGTTAGGTGTAGCGCATGTAACATCTGATGATAAGAAACAGGCACACCTACCTGAGAGTGAAACTGATGATTCCTCAAAGGCTTCAGGCCAATACACATCGGAAACGGAATCTCAGGAAGAAATGGGTTCAAAACCTGAGGAAACATCGAGTGAGCCAAGTATAGAAATTGAACACTCAAGGTCTAGTACGACCATCTATGGTAATTTATATGAGAGTGAAGAAGATACAAGCGAAGACCTATCAAGCGAGTCGAGTTCAAACATTTACCAAAATCAAAACCTTAACAAGAAACAAAGGTCATATAAGACACGACGATATCGAGCAAATGTGAGAGCTAGGATAAACAAGGAAAGATCTACTGCAGAATGGCTTAGCTATCTAGGGGCATGTGATGCTCATCGAAAGCTAGTAGGCAATTGGGGTGAACATCTCCAGAGTGTCATGTGGTGCAGCCCACGACCCATTGACCTCGCTCAATTGGAGGTTACAGAGCCGAAATTGAGTCGAACTATAAGAAGACGTCAAAACCGAGAGTTAGCACAACAACAAAAGGAGGCAGAACTAAAAGAAAGGTCTCCGTCAGGACAAGAGCCTGCTGACTTACATACGGCTCTTGAACATTTTAAATCTTATACCACGGGGGAGCGAAAGGTTGTGTATGCCAAAGCCCAATGAATATCTACCAATGGAAGCAGTGGAGTCTATGACGGTCTAGCGGTAGTTAAAGAGATAGAATTAGCAGAACCAAGTGAGGAGTCTAAACCAGTCTTTATTGCTCAAGACCTTACCGAAACTGAAGAGGCTGTACTTAAGGAGCTCCTCAAGGAATACAAGGATATCTTTTCTTGGACATATCATGACATGAAGGGCGTTCCACCTTCTGTGGTGCAACATACAATTCCCATGATCAACACTGCTAAACCCGTCCAGCAACGACCCTATCCAATGAATCCTAAGTACGCCAAAATTGTACAAGAGGAGATTGAAAAACTTATCCAATGTGGATTCATATACCCTATTGAGCACTCAGAATGGGTTTCTCCAATAGTCATTGTGCCAAAAAAGAATGGGAAACTAAGAGTGTGCGTGGACCTCAAGAAAGTTAATGCAGCCACTAGGAGAGATCATTATCCCTTGCCATATTCAGAACATGTGCTTGAAAGATTTGCGGGCAAGGAAGCTTATAGCTTTTTAGATGGGTACTCTGGTTACAATCAAATCACAATTGCATTAGAGGACCATGCTAAAACTGCTTTTATCACAGAGTTTGGAGTGTTTGCATTTCGTGTTATGGCTTTTGGCTTAACAAATGCCCCTACTACATTCCAACGATTAATAAACACTGCGTTTAAAGAATTTCTAAGGGAGTTTTGTGAAGCTTTCCTAGACGACCTTTGTGTTTATTCTTCTTGGGAGAAGCATTTGTTATATCTACGAAAAATATTTGAAAGGTGCAGATTTTATCGCACCTCATTGAACCCTTTCAAATGCCAATTTTGGGTTAAGCATGGAGTCATTCTAGGGCATATAGTGTCCAAGAACGGGATATCCACAGATGAGAGTAAGATTAAAGCCATTGCCGATTTGCCACCACCTACGAACTATAAAGGAGTTCAAAGATTTATGGGCCATGTTGGTTATTATCGAAGGTTTATTTTAAACTTTTCCGAGATAGCGCGTCCATTGTACAAGCTTCTTATCGAGTTTCACTGGACGGAAAAATGTCATCAATCTTATGAGTTATTAAAGAAGGCCCTCAAGTGCTCCAATCCTGCGAACACCTGATTGGAATGTACCTTTTCATGTGCATATTGATGCATCAAACTTTGCTATTGGATGTGTTCTAACTCAACCAGGAGAACATAAATTGGACTGCCCTATTAGCTTTGCAAGTCGCCAATTATATGATGCCAAAAGAAACTACACCACTACAGAGAGAGAAGGTTTAGGAATGATTTTTGCAGTGAAGAAATTTCGCTACTACCTTCTGGCCAACAAGTTTGTGTTCTATGTTGATCATCAAGCATTGCTATATTTGGTAAACAAGCCGTGTTCCACAGGTCGAATTACACGATGGTTGTTAATTATTCTTGAGTTTGACTTCACCGTTGCTGTGAGGCCTGGGAGGAAACATGTCATGGCGGATCATTTATCTCGTATCCCTAATGGCGAAGCTTCTACGGGGGTTGATGATGAATTGCCTGATACTCCTTTGTTCATTGTTGAGACAATGCCTGAATGGAGTGAAAAGATTGTTAACTTCTTAGTTAATGGTTTTCCACCCAAAGAACTGCGAAAAGATATAGCTCGAAAATTAATCAAGGAATGCGAACCCTATTGCTTACTGGCTAGAACTCTCTAAAAGAGAGGAAAAGATGATGTTCTTAGACGCTGTGCCCGTGAGGATGAGTATTTATATATTCTACAAGAGGCACACATGGGCGTAGCTGGTGGTCACTTTTCAGGAAAGTTGACTGTCCGAAAGATCTTACAGTCAGGCTATTGGTGGCCCACTCTATTTAAGGATGCATCACTTTTTGCAAAGGGATGTGATGAATGCCAACGCTTCAACAAGCCACAAAGAAGGGATAGGATGCCTCTACATCCCATCAAGGTAACCCAACCATTTGAAAGGTGGGGCTTAGACTTTGTAGGACCGATTAGTCCGACTGCACGTAACACACAATCATGATATATCATTGTGGCTACAGACTATGTAACCAAATGGGCTGAAGCAAAAGCAACACGAAAGGCGGATGCAAAAACAACAGCTAAGTTCCTCTTTGAGAACATTATCACACGTTTTGGATGCCCCTTTGAACTTGTGAGTGACAATGGAACTCATTTTATAAATGAAGTAATAAAAGAACTCACATCAAACTTCATGATATCTCACCACAAGTCTACACCCTATTATCCCCAAGAAAATGGCCAAGCTGAGAGTACCAACAAAACACTCATCTCCATTTTGACAAAGACAGTCGAGGCTCATCGCACTGATTGGGACCTAAAGCTTACATCAGCTTTATGGGCTTATCGTACTGCGTATAAAGTTGCTATTAATTACACACCGTTTAAGATGGTGTATGGCCAAGAAGCAGTTATGCCATGGGAGTTTGTCATTCCTAGTCTTCGAGTAGCTTCTCAAGAAGGTTGGGATGGTAACCCCTTGGTGGAGCGATTATATATCCTGGAAAGGCTAGATGAAGAGAGGCAATTAGCTGTGCGAAATGCTCTAGTGGAGAAGGATAGGAGAAAGAAGTGGTTTGATAGCCATTTAAAGGATAAAGACATCAAGGTTGGTGATAAAGTTCTTATGTACGGGGTACGTAATGAAAAGAAGAAATTGAAATACGCTGGTAAGGGACCATATCGAGTGTGTGAAATTACCCCGCAAGGTACCATTCGTGTGGAGACTCTAGATGGAGTTGAAACCATTGGATTCCTTAGTGGGAGTAAATTCAAAAGATATTATGATCCTCTAAGCCAGGAAGAGTTGCAAGCCATCCATCAAAAGAAGGCTGCCAAGGAACAAGCAGAGCTTAGAAAAATCCAAGCAAGAGTTGAGGCTCGAGAACGACAACAACGTCTTAGACGCCAACGAGAGGCTAGTCTGGGAATCACGCAAGCCTTTTTCGAGGACACAGATGACAACTCATTAGAATCTGAGCCACCCCTACGATACCCAATTGAGCTAAATAGCCCCTATGGGAAAGTACTATACAATGCCTTATTAGATACGGGAGCTAAACACAATTTGTTATCCTATGGAGTTTGGTGTCAATTAGGGAAACCGACCCTATCCCCGAGTACGATGCAAGTCAAGGGCATTAATAAAAAGAAAACTGCTATTCTTGGAGTCCTTCAGACCCCTGTTGTCTATGACAATGGAAGCATAGTGCAGAGGTTTCTAGTCATGCCCGCGGGAGCTATGGAAGGCAACGTAAACCTGGGACGCACGTGGATGTTGGCAACCAAATGCACTATTGATTGGGATACTGGTAGTGTCACGACGCGACCACTGACTCTTACCCCTATCATTCAAGCAAAGTCACCTACGTTGCAAACTCTAGCAAAGTTGAAGGATAGCCAACATTCACAAGCCAAGGTGGTTAACTCGTCTTTGCCGGCTACCCATGAATCTAGCACTTCAACACTTGTAGTTGCAGCAAGCAGTAATATTGCAAGTACTCAACCTGCACGACCTAAGAGTACATATCAATGGGTCCCCAGGGCCTTACTTCCAACTACCTCAACCCTCCCATCCATTCCAAGAAAAAATTTCCCGGGAAAACCAAGAGCGCGCCCTAGGAGAGTCAAGACCAAATCAGAATGGATTCCAAAACAACTATTAGAAGCCCAAGGCTACTATGATGGAAATGAGCAAATTTGGGTACCTAAACGTAAAATGTGTCCTTCCCTATCGACAAAAAACCCATATGAGTCAAACAGTGTAACGCTAAAGCCAATGGCAGACCGTGGGAAGGGAAAGATCACAGAATGCTACACACCTAGTCCAGAGCTAGTTTGGGCTCCAAGGCAAAACCAATTTATTCCACCTAGCTCAGGAAGGGGGGAGTTCCATGAAGATTCTAGCTCCTCATGTAATACATCCATAGAGGTAAAAGCTTCTACACAGCCTCCATCTATAGTAGTGGACCTCCATGAAGCTACAAAAGAATCCACACCTCCCAGTGTTCAAGAATCACCTGGTGAACCACTTCAAGTTCGATCCTGGGAGAGTACCTTACCACCCTTGCAACTTGACGAGGCACCTAGGGTAATAGAAAACTACTGGCAAAAATCCTCACCTATTACCAACTGGAACAATTGGTTTCAAAGGGTGACGACATCATTTCAAACGGTATGATCTACCCAAGGAAGGGGGGAGTGTTCGTGGACATCCATCATTCACTTGCTTCCCTCTCAACCTTTCTCCCTGACCTCTTAATCTCCAATCTTAGGGAATGTATATATAAAGCCTTATACTCACAAAAACAAGATAAAAAAGTAAAAGAGCAAGAGCCATAACACAAATCATAAAAACAAATTATGCACAAGAACACGACCCTTGTAATATTTGCACTCTAACCATCATCTATTTGCGTGTACAGATATGGCTAGTACGCTAGAGTCATCCACTCCTGCCTTGGGTGAGAGGTACCCTCGTTACTTTTCACAAATATTTCACATGGTCTTTCCAGTGCTTGCATGTGAATGGGATTTGATAGGTACTCTAGCATGTGAGAGGAATTTTGAGGAGTTAGAATGGCTGATACGTCTCTTGACCACGTCTGATCCATACTTAGTAGAGAGCGTTTCTCCCATTGCACAAGCCTACCCTTTTGACCAAGATGACTATAGGCGTCTAGTGACCTTCTTAGTAAACATGGGCACCTATGATGAAGAAGAAAATTTACACGACTACACGGATGGCACATATGGTCTCATGGATGATGACTTTGTTTATCTCGACGACGAGGATAGGGGTTTAACCTTAGGGTTTTCCCCCAACCTCTACAATATCCTATTCCCTTGACTCTCTAGGGGGAGTGCAAATAATTACGTTAGGGTTCCTTATGTTTTTTGTTGTGTTCAATAAGTGTTGGTACCTTTTTCCACTAATGTGCCTCCTGGAGGTATTCCTTTTGTTTCCTAGTGTGTACAGGAGCGTGTTGCTATTGGTAGGATTTGAACCTTCATGGAATCTTTATCTCGACTCACTCTTCAAATCAAGCGCGACCATCGATACAAACAGGTGTTTCTTGTCCATTAGCATTGCCCCTTATCTTTTTTGCATCTATGATTGTCTGCTTTAATTGTGATTGGTAGCCTAATATTCACCGCATTTGCTTAGTATCAAACATTTAATTCAATGTAATTTTTTGTCATAATCACTTGTCTAGGTTTAAAAATCAAGCAGTCCTACAAACTAGTTTGACCAAGTTAGGTGTTAGAAATCTTCTCTTAATACCATGGGGAATGCCTTCCTAATAATCAATGGTTACTTAGGTTCTTAATCCGATTTAGGCAGCATTGTGTGAAATGTACTAGGGCTTTCTAGTGGGCTTGACCCTATTGACCTTTAGCTTAAGTATTATAAAGGAAGTTAACTAGTGTGATGAGCCTGGGGAGGTGTATCAGTGTTATATGACCCCCCAAAGTTACAAAATTAAAATGCTGAAAATGAACAAACAAAAAATCAAAGTGCCACACTGTAAAATCTTAAGCTGGAAGAGAAATCTCAGCTTGATTTGGTACTTCACTCACATGTATTGCCTATGGTACTAGAGCCCTAGAGGTTCCCAGTATGGGCGCTTTTCCTTGAAAAGCAAAAAACCCAAGGCATACAAAATAAGCACACACATCAAATTGCATCACTGTGAAAACACTTTGAGGGGTCAAAGAAAAGGTAATCAGTCAGGCGATGATTTCATGAGAAATTCCTTTTATCGTAGCTTAACTACAAGGTCCTCTAAGTATAGCCTCTAGTCAGCCCTCGAACATGAAATACTTGGCTCTCGCGATTAAACAAATTAATTGACCAGAGAAAATTAAGAAGCTTACCCATGGTATTAATATTCGATCTCTAGTGCCTTTCGACCGTCAAAGTAGCGACTCCAGACTTGTTTAATTTTTTACCTTTTCATCTGTTTATGCATTTGATTACATTGCAATTTAATGTTCATGGCTGACAAATTGTTTGAAATTCTTTTACCAATCAATTTGTCTACCTAAAACTGCATATGCTTTTTAATCACTTATGAGAATGCAATTACTGTGCCAATGTTGTTTGATTTTGCAGTGACTGAAGAAGGCTAAGGACATTCATCTCAAATGCTCTTCCACCTCGACGAACGAGCTTCAACTCAATAGCTTCCGAGGACGGAATCTACATCAGGAAGGGGGGCATGTTAACCCTCACGGCTCACGGACACCCCATCACCTACGAAGGACGTGTATTATGTATTTGGTAGAGTCAGGTACCTGGCTTGTCGGACCAATAGGAAAAGGGTAAGAGTGATCGCCGATGAGAGGCGCACTCTAACTGGGACTTTCAAGGGATTAGTTGGCTAAGAATGGGCGCCCAAGTGTGAATGGGGTGAGCTCATATAAAAGCCAACTAAACCTAAAATTCACTCATTCTCTCATTTGTGCAATAGAAGAGTGCTCTTGCTCCATCTCCATCTCCTTCTTCTTCTTCTTCACCTCCTTGTGTGTGTGTGTATGTGAGAGAGAGAGAGAGAGAGAGAGAGAGAGAGAGAGAGAGAGAGAGAGAGAGAGGGAGAGTGTGTGTGCGATCGAGCATCACGAAGGCACGACGGCGGCGAAGCGGTTGAGCGCGGCACGACTGCAGCTTCTTCTTCATCGCGGCGAGGAATCCACCACGAAGGCGAGCGTAGAGCGGTGAGTGACACACCCTTTGCTCTCTTGAGCTTGCTAGATTAGTCTTGTTGTGTGCTTGGAGCCATTTGTGGCTCGCACACGGTGTATCGGCAAGTCCCTTGCTTCGACAGTGTGGCAAGGAGCGCACAAATATTCATTCGGAGCTGAAGGTTTCTAGATTGCCTGATTGTTTGTTGCCTCGTGGGTTTGTTTAGTCTTATCAAACTTGCAGTCGTAAGTCAAAAGAGTGACTATCTCTTGAGACCACTTCAGAACCATTTCAATGTTCAAGAGGTAAGATTTTTGTATATCATCATCCACTCCTTCAGATGCTTCACCATTGGTAACTTAGAGAGATGGTTTGCTCCGAGGTTTGTTTTCCCCTTCTTTACCACAATTGTAATATCAAACTCAAGAAACATGATGAACATCTAACAATTCTTCCTGTATTTTAAGATTTGTTTACTACATACAAGAGGGCTTGGTGATCCGTGAAGAAGATAACCTGTTAGCCAAAAGATAATGCCTAAATTTCTTTACAATATATATCATTCCTAACCCTTATTGTTCTATGGTTGTGTAATTCTTTTTTGCACCATTCAACTATCAAGTAGCATAGCAGACCAAGAAATCCATTGTTCCTTCTTTGAGCCAAGATATAGCCTATTGCGAATATCAAGGCATGAATGTGAACATGTAATATTCTATCCCAATCCGCTTCTTTGAGTACTGGTGATTTTGTAAATGATTCCTCACACTCTTTTGTCCAATCAAAGAGAACTATCAACCTATACAAGGGTTGTGTGATGAATGCATACATGTATATGAACCGTCGTTAATATTCACAATGTCCCATGAAGGATTGTACCTGTTTGGAATTAGTTGGGGCCTTGGCATTTACACAATCACCTTGATCTTGTCAAGATTTGTGGATATACCATTGTTAGAGACAATATGTGCCAAGATTCTACATGTCTTACCATGAAGATACATTTTTCAAGATTCAGGAAGATTCTATAAGTCTTGCACTTCTCGAATACCTTTATGAGATGCTCAATGTGTTCTACCCTAAGGATAGAGTGAACACAAAGGTTGTCCATGTAAATTTTTAAGAATATCCGTAAGTATTGTTTGAATAAGTGCGTCATGAGTAGTTGGAATGTGACCGGTGCATTGGTCAAGCCAAAAGGCGTTACGCTATAAGCATAGATTCTCCATTCCATGTTGAATGCCATTTTGTATTGGTCTTCTATCGAGATAACCAGTTTGTTGTATCCCAACAATCCATCTAAAAATGAGTAGGCTTGTTTGCTAGCCACTTGTTTGAGCACATGTTCCATGATTGGTAAGGGATAGTTATCCCTTATTGTTGTAGCATTCACTTATTTTGAGATTCACACATACATGCAATTTCCCATTTTTTCTTGGGGACCACCACAATGGGTGACACCCAATCAATGTTTTCAATCTCGTAAATGAATTCTACCTTTTTAAGCTTATTGATCTCTTCTTTGATTTGTTTGGCAAACGTGTCATTATAGGTATATGGATGTTGTCTGCAAGGTTTTGCATGAGGCTTCAAGGAATTATGTGTTGATCTATCAATGGATCCACCCCCTTGAGTGTTGGAATTAGGGTTGCAGAGAAACACACACAGCTTGGAGAAGACGAAGGAAGCTCAAGGCACACAATAGAGAGTGTGCTACTTAGTGTGCAATGGAAAGATCGATAGCCCTAGAGTGATGGGCGTATATACAATGCATGGGGGAAAAAACCTCCTAAAGACGGAAAAAATGCCTCGGCGGTCCGAGTGTGTTCACACACATCACTACCACATGTATATGGTAACAAATCCCCCCTGGAGTGATGCGGTGAACGAGAGCTAGCACATGAGTAAAGGGAAGTGCCATGCCCTGAGGACAGGATCACTCCACAAAGGGGAGTAAGCCCAAAGCTTTGCGGAAAGCTTCAAGATTCTCACGAGACAATGCCTTTGTGAAAAGATCTGCAAGGTTGTCCTGTGTTGGCACATAAGCCAAGCTGATCTCTCCTACTGAGAGCCTCTCCCTGACATAGTGGTAATGCACCTCAATGTGCTTTGTGCGAGCATGAAAAACTGGGTTCCTCGCAACTGCCAATGCGCTCTGACTGTCAGTGTAGATAGTGTTGGCAGTGTCCTGTCCAACACCCAGATCAGCCATAAGGCTTCTGAGCCATACACACTCAATCGTAGCTGTGAAGACTGCCCTGTACTCAACCTCACAACTCGAAGTGGCCACAGTAGGTTGCTTCTTGCTCAACCATGATATACATGAACTGCCAAGCATGAAACAAAAACCACTTGTGGACACTCGCGTGTCAAAACAACCAGCCCAATTTGAGTCCGAAAAAGCATGTAAGTCTGGCGGCAATCATCCCCCCTTTGGATAAAACAAGCCAAGATGTAAAGTGCCACTAAGGTAGCGGAAAATACTCTTAACAGCCTGCCAATGCTTAGACCCTGGGCTATGCATAAATCTGCTGACTTGTGAGACTGCAAACTGAATCTCCGGTCTCGTGCTACATACATAAATGAGGCAGCCAACAGCAGTTTGGTAAAGAGTGACATCAGCAGGATCGCCAACATCATGTAGACTCAACTTCAAACCTGTTTCCATGGGAGTGGCAATAGGTTTGCAATCCTCAAGTCCAAACTTACATAGCAATGTCTCTATGTAACGTTTTTGACACAAGGCAATACCGCCATCACACTGCTTAAACTGTATACCCAAGTAATGATGCAACAGCCCCAAATCTTTCATCTTGAAAGTAGCATTCAAATCAGCCTTAAATTCAGCAATGTGTCTCTCATTTGGTCCAGTGATCAACAAATCATCAACATAAAGAACAACAATGAGAAGTACATCACCCTCACGCTATACATACAATGTGCTTTCTGTTGGACTGTTACGAAAGCCTTGTTTGAGCAAATGAGTGTCAGCTTTCTCATACCAAGCACGATGAGATTGCTTCAACCCATACAAAGCCTTGTTACATTTGCACACTTTGTCCTCTTGTCCTTTTATGACAAAACCGCGAGGCTGCGTTACATAAACTTCCTCAAATATGTCACCATTCAAGAAAGCAGTATAAATGTCTGATTGATGTACATCCCAACCAAAATGAGATGCCAATGCACATAGAAAACGCACAGTAGTCATACAAAAAGTGGGAGAAAAATTCTCTTCATAATCTATGCATTTTTTCTGTGCAGAACCCTTTGCAAGAAGTCGAGCCTTATGGCGATCGATCTCACCATCTGGCTTGCGTTTCAACTTGTAAACCCACTTCATACCAATGGACTTTTTGCCAGGAGGCAAATCACATAAAGTCCATGTGTCATTTTCTATAAGTGCATCATATTCTGATTGCATGGCAGCCATCCAATTTTTTGAATTTTGTGCTTCATCAAAAGTCAGAGGTGCCTCAACATCATGTAAGCTAGACACAGCCAAAGCATAACAATCTGATGCATAAGATGCATGGCGAGAGCCTGAACGAGTACGACTAGACAAAGGTGCATCCAATTTACTGTCACGCAAGTGTGCACCAGCCATTTTGGCATATCTCTAGCCTGCTCATTTTCAGCCCTTTCCTCATCAAGTACATCATGTACATCTGCATCAGTAATAGGCTGATCTAAAACATTTTCAGAAATCCCCATAGGCTGTACATTTGCCTCATTGGAACTTACATTCGTATTTCCACCACTGAAAAGAGGCAACAAAGTGTCATAAATGTCATGTGAGCTTACATTACTGTCTCTAGTACATGACAGCAAGGGTTGAACACAAACTTCCACAAACACTACATCCCGAGAAACCAGAATACGTTTTTTTTGTGGATGATACAACCTGTAACCTTTGCTCTCAGCACTATAACCAACAAAAATACATTTGACAGCCTTATCATCCAATTTTCTACGCTGCACTTGTGGCACCAAAGCATATGCCAAACAGCCAAAAACACGCATGTGCTCAATAGAAGGTTTTCTATCATGCCATGCTTCATATGGAGTAATAGACTGCAAAGCTTTTGTAGGACACCTGTTAAGTACATAAGTGGCATACATAATGGCCTCAAGCTAAAAAGAATGCGGCAAATCTTGACTTTTGACCATACATCGTGCCATTTCCGTCAGTGACCTATTTTTCCTCTCAGCAACACCATTTTGCTGAGGTGTATAACGCACTGTACATTGGTGTTTTATCCCATGACTAGCCAGAAATGCATTAAATTCATGAGACATATACTCCCCCCCTCGATCGGAACGGAGGGTGCCCATAGTACATTTTGAGACATTTTCAGCCATAGCTAGAAATTGTTTGAAGCACATAAAAACTTCGAACTTCGCTTTAAGCGGAAATACCCATGCATGCCTGGAGTAATCATCAATGAAAGTCACGAAGTACAGGTAATTGCCCAAGGACGGAGTTTGCATGGGCCCACAAACATCACTATGCACAAGCTGCAACCTGCATGTGGCCCCAACTGAACCATCCTTTGGAAATTTAGAACGCTGCATCTTACCCAAAATACAGCCTTCACAAACATGTTTGATAGGTGCTTCAAGAGGCGGCAAGGAAGCAACCATATCAGATTTCTGCAAACGCAGCAAACTGGCAAAATTCAGATGACCAAAACGTGCATGCCAAAGTTTTGCATATGAAATAGCCCTTGAATCTGCAACAGCATTTGCAAAATTTTTGTCCACACTTGTTATACAAAGTGAGCTTATACAACCCACGGCACAAAAGGCCAGATGCAACAATTTCATCACCAAAACTGAGATCATGAACTGTACATCTGTCATCCACAAATTTGACTACAAGTCCAAGTCTAGCAAGTGCGTATATAGACAAGAGATTCTTCTTGATCCCAGGTACATAAAGTGCATCAACAAGTGTGAAGGAACTGCCATTAGCAGCAGTGAGCACAATCTTTCCAACTCCCTGAACTGGATAAGAGGCGTTGTTGGCACAAGTGACTGAATTCCCATGAGGGACAAACTCAAGAGAGGTAAACAATTCATGATGTGAGGTAATGTGCTTTGTAGCACCACTGTCGAAATACCATACATGTGAATCTGCAACAACTGACAAGCATGCATCATGGACAGCAGGATTGTAAGTGCACTCTGCGCTAAAAGCCCATTCTGCATCAACATCAGCAACACAATCTCCTTTCACAGAAGACTCAACAATGGCTGCATTTGTAGTGGAACCAGCATATGCAGTGGAACCACCCTCTTTCTTCTTAGCCTCTTTGGCCTTCAACTTAGGACACGACTTGATCAAGTGATCATTGGCTTTACTATAATGGCAACGCATCTTCTTTTTGCCCTTATCACCAGAATTTCTAGATGAATTGCTGCCAGCAGAAGCATTAGGAACATAATTTTTTCCACTCGCAGTAGAACCATAAGAAGTGGCTACATTGCTGTTACCACCCTTTCTTTGAGAAGCAATAAAAGCCTGTTCAACTGCACGCTGTCTAGTCTTGTTTTTTCTGGACAGTGACTCTTGCAACAGCAATGTGCATAATGCATCAAACTTTACAACTTCAGGATTTCCTTGGGTCATAAGTCTCCAAGTACTGACAAAAGTCTGGTAAGAATCTGGTAAGGCATCAAGAACAGTCTGCACAAGGGAACTGTCTGAAATAACTTCACCTGCAGAAATAAGTTGCTCATTGATATCCTTGACACTAGCAAGGAAAGTGTCCATATCATCTTCCTCATGCATAATCTTTGACTCCAGCTCTTTACGCAGCAAAGCAATTTTAGCCTCATTGTGGCTTGCATAAAGACCTGCTAGAATGTCCCAAGCCTGTTTTGCAGATTTTGCTGAACGGATGTGAGGAACAATGGTGTGCTTCACAGACAACGCAATCAATGCATGAGCCTGCGCATCCTTAACATCCCAACGAGCTTGTTCTGCCGTAGGCAAAACAAATCTAACAGCTGCAATCCTTGCAGCAAGACCTGCAACATCCTCAACATTGCCTACATCCTCAGAACCAGGATGTACATCAATGCCCTGCACAATGTTCCAGACACCCTTTGACACAAGAACATGTTGCATCATATAAGCCCACATAGGGTAGTTGTCCCCATCCAACCTGTCCTCAACAGCAAACATCTTGAACGCATCCGTGTTGTTGTTGTTAGCCATGGCAAATGCTGCACCTGATGTGAAAATTGCCCGAAAATAGGAGAAATGGAGCGGGAACAACCTGTGCTATATAGCACAAACCGTAGAAGACTATAAGGCACCTGTTATGCAGAAAACAGCATTGACAGAAATTTTGCACAAAATGACGAAATAGCTTGTGCAGTATTGCTTGTAGTGGAAACGGAGGCCGAAATGAGCCCAAATCAAAATTCTGAGCAGACCAAGCTCTTTGAGCTTACCCAAAATTTTTGTCGACCTGCGAACGCTCGCCAAAGCTTACTGAAATCGGAGAAAGTGAGCAGGTGTGCTCTGGAGCAGCTGGCGAGTAAGCCCGGGAGGACGTGACCTGCTCTGATACCAATTGTTGGAATTAGGGTTGCAGAGAAACACACACAGCTTGGAGAAGATGAAGGAATCTCAAGGCACACAATAGAGAGTGTGTTACTTAGTGTGCAATGGAAAGATCGATAGCCCTAGAGTGATGGGAGTATATACAATGCATGGGGGGAAAAACCTCCTAAAGAGGGAAAAAATGCCCCCGCGGTCCTAGTGTGTTCACACACATCACTACCACATGTATATGGTAACATTGAGGTCTTTATATGAACATGCAAAAACATCTCTATACTCCTTGAGGAGTTGGTGGATGAGCAACTCCTCTTCTTCTGTGCTCAGATCTGTTGCTATGTAGACCGGTCTTGCAACCTCTCTACGTATTCATTCTTCATTTTCTGGGCCATCATAAGATTCAGTTCCTTTTTTCTCCCTTATCAATTGAGTCATCACTATTTTCCTATCTTGGATAGTGAATTTTTGATAGTGAGAAGGGACATCCATATTTTTTTTCTCAGTGCTCTCTCCTTCTTCACTCTCTATCTTTGTTGTCCAGGCTTCTTTTAATGTTCTCTTGAGTTTTTGGTATTTCTTTTTAAGCTTGACATTAGTCCATTTTGGTTCTTTGAAGTCATCCATCCCAGGTACTTTTGTTTTCTTCTATTTTATTTCTTTTTCATTCTTTTGAGCTTGCTTCCTCAAGCTCCTAATACCCTCTTTTGTTTTTGTCTCCTGTGTTTTTGTGAACTGATATGAGATTTTTGTCTTTTACACACGCTTGTGTTTTAACTTTTACTCTTGGCATTGGATTTTCTTTGGCCACATTTAACTCTCTTTTCTTTGTATAATGTTGTTTCCGCCTAGGTTTTTAATTTGGAAAGTCATAAAATCTGACATCCGTTATGTCCTCTTCGTGGTCACTAGGGTTATCGGAGCATTCATCATCTGCATCATCATCATACTTGAAATGCATCGTAAAGTTGTAAAACAACTCTTCCTCTCCTTCTTCATCTTGATTTCTCATTTTGGGTTCATTTAAGGTTTGATTCTTATCCTCTTCTTCAACTACATTGACCATGTACTTTTCTTTGACCCCCCGAAGTCTTTTCACAGTGATTCAATTTTGATGTGTGTGCTTATTTTGCATGCCTTGGGTTTTTTGCTTTTCGAGGAAAAGCGCCCACACTGGGAACCTCTAGGGCTCTAGTACCATAGGCGATACATGTGAGTGAAATACCCAATCAAGCCGAGATTTCTCTTCCAGCTTAAGATTTTACATTGTGGCACTTTGTTTTTTTTTTTCTTGTTGGATTTCAGCATTTTAATTTTGTAACTTTGGGGGGTCATATAACACTGTTACACCTCCTCAGGCTCATCACATTAGTAAACTCCCTTTATAATACTTAAGCTAAAGTTCAATAGGGACTAAACCACTAGAAAGCCCTAGTACATTTCACAGAATGCTGCCTAAATCGGATTAAGAACCTAAGTAACCATTGATTATTAGGAAGGCATTCCCCATGGTATTAAGAGAAGATCTGTAACACCTAGCTTGGTCAAACTAGCTTAGTCAGACTGCTTGATTTTCAAACCTAGACAAGTGATTATGAAAAAAAATTACATTGAATTTAATGTTTGGTGCTAAACAAAGGCACTAAATATTATGCTACCAATCACAATTAAAGCAGACAAACACATGGATGCAAAAAAGATAAGGGGCAATGCTAATGGACAAGAAAAACCTGTTTGTGTTGATGAAGGTCCAAATCCTAACTACAACAACACGTTCCTGTACACACTAGGAAACACAAAGAATACCTCCAGGAGACACATCAGTGGGAAAAAGGAACTTTGCTAATCACTCAACTCTAAAACAGAAACACTCCTATCGCACTAATCCTACCTACCCTCCATCACTCGAGTGATGAGGATCAAAGGTTTTTATGACATAGGATTCTGTTTCAATGTACTGGATGTGAATGTGTAGTTATGGGTCAATGTTTTGACTTTTATTGTGCACACTCGTTTTCTAATTGCTCTTGCTCTTTATTATTTTTCTTTTTTGTGAGTATAAGGCTTTATATATACATTCCCTAAGATTGGGAGATTGAGAGGTCAGGGAAAGAAGGTTGAGAGAGGAGTGAGTGAATGATGACTGTCAGCAAACACTCCCCCCTTCCTTCGGTAGATCATATCGTTTGAAATGTGTTTGTCACCCTTTGAAACCAATTGTTCCAGTTGGTAATAGGTGAGGATTTTTGCCAGTACTCTTCTATTACCCTAGGTGCCTCATCGAGTTGCAAGGGTGGTAAGATACTCTCCCAGGATCGAACTTGAAGTGGTTCATCAAGTGATGCTTGAACACTGGGAGGTGTGGATTCCTTTGTAGCTTTATGGAGGTCCACTGTTATAGGTGGAGACTGTGGAGAAGCTTTTACCTCTATGGATGCATTACATGAGGAGCTAGAAGCTTCATGGGACTCCCTCCTTTCTGAGCTAGGTGGAACAATTCCTTCTTTCTTTGGTACCCAAACTAGCTCGAGAGCAGGTATGTAGCATTCTGTGATTTTTTTCTTTCAGCGATCGTTGATTTGTTTTGGAGCTACAGGATTGGGCTCACATGGGTCAGGTGACAAGTAAGAACAAAATCTACGTTTTGGCACCCAGATTTGATCATTTCCTTGATAGTAGCCTTGGGCTTTCAATAGTTTTTTAGGAATCCATCGCAACATTTTCTTACTTTTCTTGGAGCGAATGGTATGTTTCTTACAAGGCTTCTGTTTTTTAGCATCAGCTATGGTTGCTAAAGAAGCTTTAGGGACCCACTTGAATGTTTTCTTTGTTATATTAGGATGAGTCTTGTCAGAAGCTATATGCATTTCTTGTAGCATATTTAAGGGTACGGGCATTTCATCCCCCTTAGGTGTTACCCAGGTTGTCCCCCTATTTCCCCAAGTGTCTATGGTTGCTGCTAGGTGGACCCAATCCACATTGTCCGACTCAGTCATCCCAGGTAGTACATCCATATAAGGAGAATCTTCCCCAACATCAGTGTCCGCTTTACACGTGTAACAATACTGCAATGGGGCCGAGTGAACTATGGTGTCAGATCTATGATCAATTATAAACCTGTTTTCTAGAGGATGTGCTCGACTAGTAACAAGATCCACTCAAATGACAGAATCTTGGAACTGCAAGTAGACATGGTTTTTAGACCAGTCATGCACCATTTTTGCTTCCCTCATGAAAGGATGTCCTAAGATCATTTTCGATGCCATAGTGTG
Organism: Adiantum capillus-veneris; assembly: GCF_014529385.1. Lineage (NCBI taxonomy): Eukaryota > Viridiplantae > Streptophyta > Polypodiopsida > Polypodiales > Pteridaceae > Adiantum > Adiantum capillus-veneris. Next base: position 151,127,605 of record NC_140948.1, read on the forward strand.
TTTGGCGAAATCCATACAATGAAGGAAATCCTTATTTTATGTCCAAAGACCTTGATCTTAAGATATTCTAGCATCCCAATAGGTTTAACAATAGACAAATTGGCCATCTTCACTACTATGGTTGTGGTCGCAAGATGAGGTCTTCCCATAGTTTCCCATCAATTTTTAGTCATAATGCTAACCCCAACGGCACCATCAAGGATTCCCTTCACAGTTAATCCCTTAGTAGTGATTGGTATGGTCGCATTGGATTCATCACCCTCAAAGTATTGTCCCAACTTGTTAACAAGTATTTCTATAACAAGGTTCTCATCTAGGTTGGGTTGTGGATCTAAGTGTTCCTCCTCCATTGGCATCTCCCCAACTCCATCCATCTGTGAAAATTGTGGTAGCCCAAACTTTAGTTCTCCATTGAGGAAGGCCGAAGAGCTGAGACTAGCTCAGGATCTTTATATAGTTTGGACATGATGGTGGTTCTAACTTTTGAAGACATGAAATCCATCAATTTGGCAATGTTTAACGACACCTTTTGGACTTCAGTCCCTTAACGTGGGGAAGATGGGATATCCATTTCTTCGATAGGATCAAGTAGTCCCTCTGTAAACATTCTTTCCATCAAGAAGTGAGTACGCCCACTTTCCCATGACTTTAAGTCACTTTCTTCTTGGATGACACTAGGTATGGCTAAGGGTCTACGGACTTGGTGAGGTTGATGTTACGTAGGGAACACGGTGTCTGTAATTTGGATCTTCCTAGGTGCTGGTTCTAGATCCCTTTGGGTATCTTCTACCAAACTCCTTAATTGCTTGACTCGCTCAATCTCCTCTGTAGGGTTTGGATAAGTTCCTATCTTCTTCTTGGATCCCTGCCATTGTGGCTCATGAAGATCTTCCTTGTTGGTTTCTATCTTAGTGGTAGTTTTGGTCTCCATGGTTTCTCCTGAATCAAAATCCTCTTCATCATCATTCATATATACGGGTCGTCACCAGTACCTATGTTGGTCTTTGAACTGGGGTTTGATTTCGCTGCTTTTTGCGATCTTTTCCTTCGTGTTTTCTTCTTTTTCTGAGATTGGGCAATTGATGCCGTGTCTCTTTCCTCAAGGATATAAATTTTTTTTTGGAGCATCGATCGTGTGAGTACATTTACTGGTACCACATGTGTACTGTGTGATGCTCCTCGATAACTTCAATCAAGTTTAATGGTGTGATCTTCGGTGCATTTGGATTATTTGGACATTGGACAATCAAATGATCTATGCCACATCGATTACACATGAGTATTGGCATTGTAGAAGTGCTCGCTTGATTGGTTTGCATTAGTGTGGTGTTCTTTTGTAGCCTAATAGGACACTCGGCTACACGATGTGGACCTCCACACTCATAGCATTGAAGAGGTGGTCTCCTAGCAGTGTAATTGATATTTTGACCTCTTGCCGCAAGAGAAGCTACTTTATATACAGGTTTGACTTGCCCCCAATAGTCCTCCATGTAGTATTGTGGACTTTCTTCAAGCACATCCATCCCATAGACAATATTAGGATCTATATCTTCATCACAGACTTCCAAACAAGAAATAGATGACTCACAACCCACTTGATTCACAGAAGTGATGCTCGGATGTGGTGGTTGTGGTCCTAGCACTGGAGGTGGTAAGGGTGTTGTTTGAACAACATTTTGGGCCCTAGGGACCATGTGTCGTGCTGTTTGTTTAAGAGGTGGGGCCGGCATCAATGCAGGCACTCGAGGTGTGTCTTTCGATGCTAAGGTTGGTCTATTGGCCATTGCGCGCTTAAATACTATGCAATCCTTAGCTTGATGACCATACCTCCCATAGGCATTGTAGTTCCCATTGAATTTTACTCTCAAAGTAGGGCATTCACTGGTACTATGCGGTCCATAGCATACTGAGCACCATTGCTGCTCCCTTCTTGGATACATATGATTGTTTTGCGGAGCACGATTGTCTCTAAGACTCTCTTGAATAGCCTTGGTGAGATCTGCTAAAGTCATCTCACATATCTTTGGCTCCTTAGCAATAGGCTTCACGGTCATTGCCGGATGCCCTGATGCTTGCGAGCTAATAGATTTAGGCTCAACAAACACTCTTTCTCCTTGTATCATTAAATTATCCTCCAATTGGATCGCATTGGTGGTGACCGCTTCCCAAGTGGTGATACCTCTAATGACTAGGCCATTGTAGATATCCTCATGTCGTAATCCCCTAATGAATCTATCAAGAAATTGATTATTATTGAAGCGCTAATTTGGATTACAACGAGAATTCAAATGCTTTAAGCGACTAATAAAGTCTCTCACCGACTCTCCTTCCACTGGTTGGGCTTTCTGGAGCTGAGAGGCTACACCCCAAAGTACTCCCTCTCGTATGTATTTTTTTAAGAACGGTCTCCTAAGAGTAGGGTAAATCGTTTTTTCTTCCACCCTTACGGTTCTATACCAATCCCCAGCCTTTCCACTTAAGGTTGGGCTTAAAGAATTGCTCTTATGTAGGTCATTGTGTTCTCCTAGAGAATCACATATTTGTTCAAACACTTCGATATGCTTTCTCACATCCCCATCTCCACTAGATTTTTGTGTTAGCTTGGCTATTTGTACTGCCTTACTTCTAGGCTCTCTATCAGGCATGTTATGCATATTCTCAGCAATAGATCGACCAATAGCTTGAGCAAATGTTGCCAAGTCACCTAAGTGAGTAGGCACCGTGGGTGGAGGTGCTCCAGAGACTACATGTGGAGTAGGTATTGGCATTGGGCTTGGCGCATAGGAAGGCCTTCAGTTCCACGTTGGGTACGATGTTGTGCCATGTGGTGGGCCAAAGTTCATATGTGTGGCCCTAGGCATAGCAGACGTCGGATGTGACATGCTAATGCTAGCTGGTATGGTCCCATGGAAATAAGCGCTTGGGTGTTGTGGTTGTGGAGCATAGGTAGTTGAAACAATGGGAGGAGTAGGGACTACATGAGTGCGATGACCCATAGGTGTATACGATTGGTACACACTTGTAGGTACTATTGCAGGCATTGAGCTACCATGTAGCGGTGCTTTACTAACAAATGAGGTCCATGGCGTGTTTCTCAACGTGTCCATCATTGGGGTAGGCATGGTAGCCGTGGTGTCATCAAGGGAAAGATGAGCTAGACTTGGAAAGGTGAAGCTATCACTTGTGGGCTCAGATTTCACTGAGATCCCTGGAGAAACAACACATGGAGGATCCATCGGACTTACTGAGGGAGTCTCCATTTGCGATAAGGTCGGTTGTTTAGCCTTTCTTGTATCTAAGAATCTCATGAGACCCGTTGAAGGCATGTTGATCCCCTTGCTGTGTCTCTCTAACTCAATGACCCTATGGATGACCTCACAAACTCTTTGTTGTTGATCCTCCACACTAGTAGCACCCATTGTGGATTGTAGGACATCTAACCAACCCACGTGATAGGTGTGACATGTGTATAGGTCGGTCAAAGTTTCCGTTTGTAGGATTGAGGTGCTAGGGATGTCCTTTGAGCTAGATGCAATGTTGCTTTCTAGGGGTTGGCCCTTAGCGGTTGCTAAGTCAGGAGCACTCGATTGCTCTCTTAACAAGGATATCGACATAGGGGCTTTCACTTTTAACTCTCTTCATTGCTCCGCTTTGCGTAAGCTCTCGACTTCCTTTTCCCTAGCCGCAAGGATATACTTCTCAACCTCTTGCACTTCGGCAAGGCTTCTACCATCGGGTAATATGACCTCGGAGGGAAATAACTCTGAAGAGTCAAGAGGTGCAGTGAATGAAGTATTCACGTCCACATTCTCTAACGGTATAGGGTCTACATTGGTCACGAATGGAGAATTTACTTCCCTACCCCCCTCATTTACATTATTAGCTCCATGTTCGGAGCGAGTGGCTCTACTAAAGGTTTCCTTCAGGCGGCTAAGTACGCTCGGCCCGGACCGCGGGCCCATGGCATGCATGTCTTGGCTTGAGGTATCGGGATTAGGCATTGGGAAACCCTCCATGACGTCGTAGTCACAGGTAGAGTCACTAGCCGCTATGTTCGGGTCTTGGTTTGTACTACCTTGGGTCGCCGTCGAGGGCCTAGAACCTAAAGTAGGTGGATATTGAGAACTCGCGTAAGTCAAAATTCTCTCTAGTTGCTCCGTCTCTAGCACACGACCAGAGCGCAGATGCATGTGCCTTTGGCACCCTACAAGCGGCGGCGAATAACCTCGAAGGTTAACCGCTTATCTTTTTTAGGCATCCGTTTTCACTCGTGTTTTTACGTTTTTAATGTTTTTTAATGTTTGATTTTTTTGATTAAAGTGTGTGATAGCTCGTAATGAGCGTATCACTTGGAGGGTCACTGTGTGCGTTACAACACAATTTTCGGGCATCTGAAGTTCTGTTGGTCCTCAAAAAATCAATTTTTAGCTACGTGTGAAGCTAAAATTTGTAATTTTAAAAGGCGACTGAGGCCTAGGCCTGAGCGTGAGCTTGGGCTTGGGTCTGGGAGATATTCCCGATCTTGGTCCTACCTTTAATTTTTTTAAATTTTAATTTTTTTTTTAAAAAAAAAGGATAAGGTCGCCACGGCCTGCGTGAGAGAACACACACACACTCTATCTACCTACTTCTAACTAATACACCTACTGTTACACACTAACACACTCTATTAGCTCTCACAGATCTACTTCCTACTTACTGTACACAGAAAACTAACAACCTTAATACACAGAGAATAAACACAGTACCTTTGAAAACTCCATTAACAAAGAAAAGTAACAACCTCCTTAATACACAGAGAATAACACAGTACCTTTGAAAACTCCATTAACAAAAAAAACACACAGTATAACACAAAATTCTTCTCAACACACACACCCTCCTTCCTTACCTTTCCTATAATTGAAATTGCACCACAAAAGAAGCACAAAGTGCCATTCAAGCTTAGTGTATGGCATTCCTTGGAAGCAATGCCAAAAATGTGCGCGTATGTCGCACGTGTAAATGCAAGGAACTTGCCGATACACTGCGTGCGAGCCACACAACAAGTCTAAACTAGTAATCTCAAAGATGACGATGGTGTGTCACTCTCTGCTCTACGCTTGCTTCGTGGAGGATTCCTCGCCGCGAAGAAGAGGGAGATGCCGCTATGCCGTGCTCAAGTGCCTTGCCGTCGTCATGCCGCCGCAATGCTCGATTGCACACACACTCTCTCGCTCTCTCACGCATACACACACACACACACACACACACAAGGAGATGAAGAAGAAGAAGATGGAGATGGAGCAAGAGCACTCTTCAAGAGAATGAGTGAATTTTAGGTTTAATTGACTTTTATATGAGCTCACCCCATTCACACTTGGGCGCCCATGCTTAGCCAACTAATCCCTTGAATGTTCCAGTTAGAGTGCGCCTCTCATCGGCGATCACTCTTACCCTTTTCCTATTGGACCGACAAGCCCAGTACCTGACTCTACCAAGTAAATAATACAACGTCCATCGTAGGTGATATGGTGTCCGTGAGCCAGGAGGGTTAACATGCCTTCCTCTTTTCCTAGAGCCAACTGATTGCCTAGAGCCTCTTCGTCTGAAGATAGCTCTATATTGTTAGTGGCTGGAATGGGCTTCGGACTCCAAGCCATCTTTACCTAGAAAGAGGATTCTGGAGCAGTTGCCCAGTATAGAAATTGCCAGACATACCAAGCTTTGAATACATTCTGAGATTTCAGCTTGGCAGTCTGCTGGAGCACATTGTGAGACAAGATCTGGCATAAATAAATTTTAGCTTTAGTATCTAATCTTTTTGCAAGCAGCATGGAAAACACCTTCTCTGACACATATGTGGGATTGTTCTTCAAGCTAACAGCCTTAGCAACAAACCTGTAGGCTGAGGGGACGTCGAGTCCTGCTACTGGAACTCCTTGTGCACTAGAATTTCTTTTCTTTTTAGCTGCTTCATCCTCCTTCAGAGCCAGACCTATTTGCTATGCAGACAATGTGGTGGGCTTTGTCTCGTTGCAAATTTTGAAGGCATAGGCAATGTCGTCAGGTGTTGCTGTGATTTTTACACCATTGACAATGGCACTGCCTTCCTCAGCATTAAAAAATCAAGAACCTGATTGATAATTGTTGTATCAAAATCTAACCTTATAGCCTGTACGACTACATGCAAATCCCATAGCTGCAGCAGCGATTCCGCCTGCTCAATAAACACATATCTTTGTATCTTGCTATGTGGGATAAGTGGTAGAGAGGCTTGAAGAGAGTTGATGATTGCTACAGTTTCATTATTGTATCCTGATCTTCTCCGACATTTTTCTTCTACCCATACACTGTGAGGACGGTAAGTCTGTAGATGAAGAAGACTTACTTGTATATTCAAAGCTGCAACAAGGTGTGTCGGGTAAGGACAGATAGTGATCAACAGATTCTTCTGACAAGGAGGTTTTTGGTTGTAGTGAAGAGTCTTCAGAGCTTGGTGATGGCGAGTGTGTAACAACAGGTAGGCGTCTGCAGGAGACTTGTGAGGAAGAATGCTTCCTTGCCTTACTGTTATACTTGTACGTGCCATAAAAGCTCCACTACTATTGTTCTAGAGTTTTGTGTAACGTCGGTGACATGGCACACATGCATTGACTAATTTGTCCCATAACCCCTAAAGGTTTTTAACATGCATTCCCATTGGCCCTTTTCCTTATAAGAACTGGTGACTCTGTCATTGTCACTGTTTTGTCACACTTAGACTTTTCTAGCACTGTCACTGGTTCTGGTAGTGGTTATACATGGAAGAGGTTTAGAATGGCTAAGTCTGAAAGTCCCTGGTCAATCAGTACCTAGAAGACTAGTCTCTTCTCCTCTGGAGGTCTCTTTTTCATGAGAATAACATAGCTTGAATTTGGCCCCTTTTTAAACACCTGGCAGCAGTAATCCAAATAAGTCCTTCAACCTTACTGTGCCATTGGAAAATACCCAATAGAATTCATATGGACCAACCCAAGCTATCTTTAAATTTGGTTTCTTAGGGCCCAGTTTGGATTGATAAAGCAAAACTAAGTCTCCCTTTTGGAACTCCCTAATCTTGATTCTTCTATCGTGCCAGTCTCCTTGCTGAACAATCTCCTATTCCAGCATGGCTCGTTGTCGCAACTCATCCAACTGCACTAATTCTTCCAGTCTATGTTTAAGAATATGATTAAAATCTAATCCATATTCCACCGCCATTCTGAGACTAAGAATCACGAATTCAATAGGCACTACAACTTCAGTACCATACACCATTCTGAAAGGTGTCATTCTAGTGGTGACTTTATAAGCTGTCTTGTAGGCCCATATGGGAGTCTGGAGCTTAAGATCTCACTGATGTGGTTGAAATCCTCCCTTTGAAAGGAATTGATATACATATTACCATTCTGGATCTGTATTTTTCTCAGTCGTCACCTGAAACAGCTCTGCATCTACTGGCTCATCTCTCAAGGATATTTCGGAGTAGCCTTCAGTACTTTTGGATAGAAAATCAGCACCACAATGAGATTTACCGGGCTTGTGAAATATGCAGAATTCAAGCTCCATCAGGAGCATTATCCATCTGATTAACAAATAATAATAAGCCTACTAGACACACTGGATTTTATCATTGGCAATCTCTATGCCATTCCTGGACACTATATGACCCAGTAACTGTCCCTTCCAGACCAGGAAAATAGATTTGAATGGATTCAAACAGATCCTCTTCTCCTTACACCGCTGTCGTGCTATGACACGTACATAGTGGGAACGCATGCTACAAGATCTATCTTGTAACTTTTTAGATACATAATTATCTTTCCTATAATGTACATATGCATATTTAAGTATAATAATAAGCCTTCTATCTCATCTTATTAGTTTTCTCAAGGGTAACCTATCCTTACTTTACCATCAGAAAATACTATGGGAAAAGCTCAATAGCTCCGCCTCTTTAACTTGGGGCAAAAAACATTGATTCTTTATTTCTACTATCTCATTATCATCTCACACCCTAGCTAGATCCTATATCTAGGGTAAACTCCAATATATATATATTCTATGTATTTTTATAATTTTCTTATATTTCTTTTTAAATAGCTACTAGGAGGGAATCAAATCCTAGTGGGACACTAGGTGGCATGATTTCAAAGATACACTTATTTTAATGCATTATTGCAAGCATGATTACAAAACTTTGTCAAGGAGCAATGTCATGCTTTCATATGGCATGAGGTGTCCTTTGGAATTAAACGAAAGTCTAGGCTAAGGGGACCACGGCAAGACTTTTGCTGCCAGAAATGGACCCTATTTTGCTAAATTTTTTACACAAGGTTCCAATCCGAATTGAAAAATGATTTTAAAATGAAAATCGTAGCTAATGAGTTGAAGTTTCTGTCCATATTTTTACTTTTTTATTTGGAGCCACGGTTGAGGAGATATGATCAAAATACTGGACCCCAATCTGCCCACATCATGCAGGGACAACTCATTTCCAACTTTTCCAATTCCTATTCACACTGGCTCCTCTCTTCTTATGTAAACCCTTGGGGGTTCCCTTCACCTATAAAAGGGGACCTCTTCTTCCTTGAAAAGAAACTCAAGCATTCAAGCCATTGATGAGAGGAATTCTTGAGGGAGTGAGTAGTAATGCCTAATTGTACTTAGCCCCATTAACATAAGCCCAAGCGTACACTTTCTCCTAGAGGAAGACTAGCCATTCTTGTACGCTATCCTTGGAAGATCAACTCTAATCAAAGAAGGTGTTGTACTTGACGTATCAATCAATGTTGAATTCTCCCCTCTTCTTCTCTCTCCCATCAATAATGGTGCCGAAGGGTTTCAAGTAAGATGTGTTCTACATTGATGTTTTCTATATTTCTTGTTGTTTTCATTTTCATCTCTAATCCAATATATATATATATGTATCTAATCTCATCTCCTTAACCAAACCTATCTCTCTCATTCTTAGTAATTCATCCTCTCTAGGTTCTCTTTGCTACAGGTACATCTCTCCCCGCAGTATCCTTATTGCCTACGGGCAAGAATAGGGCTTGGGAGGGAAACTTCTCATCTCTTCACTTCTCTCATATCTACATTTCTCACATACTATCCTAGATGAATAACCCACATGATGATCATTTCTATCGATTTCACTCTGTACTATCTATTAGAATTAACGTATGGATTAGCCGTAAAATACACTTTCAACAACGTATAGTATTTCTCTTCGGCCCTGAAAGGCTCAATGAAATACTTCTATCACCAGATCCCATCATACTACCTCTCATAGACTATAATTTTTCTTTTGATGTAAGCGTAGTTATCTTGCTATGAACCAAGAGGATTTGTACACACAATTAATCCTAATCACTAGACAAAAAATATATATATTATGGTAAGCACAAAACTACAATTCCAAAGAACAATTCGTAGCCTATTTGGTCAGCCAAGATTGAATGCCATTAACTCATCCATTAACCCTTTCATATTACCCATGATACGATATGACCATAGCCTTGATGTTTTCATTTTCGTATTGTTTTGACATTCTCTTTTGTGTTCTTTCTTTGTGTGTGTGAGTGCAAGAGAGAAAGAGTGAGTCTTCTTTGATTGCACTTCTTTCCAAACCCTAGTCTTCATGGAATCTATGGTTTAACTCCTTCATATAGTTTTTGTTGAGTTCTCTCACAAACTCTCACAGCCATAAGCCCGGTGCTTTCCTGGCAAGACCGCAAATTTCTCGACATATTTTTGGTGAACCCGATGCGAAACTGCCAGGGTGAGATTTTGTGGATAACCATGGGTGATCATGTTGAGCAACAGGGTATGCATTTTGACCCAGCAACAATGCAAATGTTTCAAGCATTTGCATTGTTCATGCAACAACAACATGCCATTGAAAGAAGGGAGATTTCAGCAACGAAGGACATACAAGCAGTCATCAATAGAATGGATCAATTCAATGGCAAAGATGTAACCAAGTACTTACGCGAGTATGTGAAGGAGATGGAGCTGCATCGCGTGTCAGAAGGTGAGATGATTCAAAGCTTTGAGCTAGTTTTTGCTCCAGAAATTAGAGACCATGTTAGGGTAATTAAAGATGGGCATGGGAGAAATTGGGAAGAACTCAAAGTAGCTTTAAAGGAGGAATATTTCATGGAGGACTTTAAGAGAGTGACCAAAAGGACATTCTTAGAATGGGTAGTCAAGCCAAAGCAAGGACTATCAATAACAGAGCTACTTAGGGAATTTGAGCGGTGCTATGCACAACTCAATAGGACAGAAAGGGCCACACTAGATGCAGAGAAGACAGATCTTTTCTTACAAGATGCAGGTAAAGAGTTTCAAGAAAATTTGGAGCTTCTTCTTGAAGATAAAGATGCTGAGCAAGGACTAAAGACCGACTGGAATGAGGTTGAAGGTGCTGTCTCACTGCTTGCCAAACGACAAAGAAGAAGGGACAAGATGGTAGTAAACACTACAAGTCCTTCCACCTCAACTTCTGACAAAATGGTAAAGCCTACTTTTATCGCTCCTAAGTTTGATGAGTCCATGCTAGATGAGCTTGTGAAGGGAAACCGTGACTTGAAGGTGAAGTTTGCAAAGCTTGAAGAAAAAGGCCAACCATCAGGGCCACTTCCTAGGCAAAGACAACAACCCAAAGAAGGGTTTGTTAATAGATGTATTTGGTGTGATAGTATAGACCATGTAAGAAGGGATTGTGATGAATTTAGTGATGCTTTGTCAAAAGATGTTGTCTTTTTTAAGGATGGTAAAATCCACTTAAGAGAGACAGGTCTACCCTTGAGAACTAACTTTGGGAAGGGGGGAATGCAAACCTTAGTTGAAGATATGGCAACCAAGCATGCCACCTCTTCAGTTGAGGCAGCTACTTATGGAGTAAAAATGGAACATTTTTGTGATGAAGAGGTGAGTGACCATCATGGTCAAATTTGGCCAAATGTCATGCAATTAGCTAAAAAGGGAAAGCTTACAAAAGAGATTTTACATGAAGCAGGTGATTGCATATGTCTAGAAATAGGATGGAATGATCCAGTGGACTCATTGTCAGTGCATGACTACATTACAAAATGCCAACAAAATGAGGCAATTGTAGAAGAGAAGCGCACACGTGAGAATGCTGATGAAGGACCATCAAAAAGAGCTTCTAGAAGTGGGGAAAGAAGTGACTCAATGCCTTTTCAAACACCCTCAACATAAGGAGCATCTCCACCTGAAGTACTCATGGAGGAGTCTACAACAGGAAAGAAGAAAAAGCCAACGAAAGATAAGACAAAAGGCCCAACTTATAAACTACAATCTGATATTGAGGTTGCTACAGATTTAAAGAAAGTCTCTACAATCATGGCCCGTAATCTCATCAAGAAGCATGTCCGTAAAAGGTAATGGAAAAGGATCTTTGATGGTTTGAGCTTTCAACTTTCGATAATCCACACAGACTTTGAGCTTTCCATTCTTCTTTGGTACTACCACAATAGGGAATAGGCAGTGACTAATGGCAACTTCTGTGATGAACCCAGCCTTCAGAAGGTTGTCAATTTCCTCTTTGACCTTCTTTGCATAGTTTGGATTCATTCTGTACCTTTGCAGATGCACTGATCTGGCATCTGACTTCAGAGGTATTCTGTGTTGAAAAACCTCTAGATTTACACCTTTTAAATTAGTATATTTCCATGTGAATATGTCTGTATTTATGGAACATAAGTCGAGCTTTTTCTTTCATTCCTGGGTTCGTATGCTTATTTACTTTGATCAATCGAGGACTTTCTTCGGAACCCAGATTCCATTCTTCGATTCCTTGATCATCTGGAAGAAACCAATTCGGCCCACCTCCCTTCCTTTTAGTTGACTCCTCAGCATAATCCCAAGACGGACCTGTTAATTCTAAACTGTCATTTTGAACTCCAGTAACTTCTTCAGAGTGCACCTCTTCAGTGGTTGCTAGTATATAGGGATTTGAGTATTCTTCTTTGGAGTCAGCTGGTTTCTCTGGCCATCCAGTTACCTGAACTTGTCGTTCTCCAAGATTCAGTTCAGTGAACTGATGTGGAAATTGCTTCCTCTGCTTTTCGACCTAATCCTTGTTGAATAATACTACATTTAATTCTATCTCAGTCAATGGAAAAATATTCATTGTTGCCAGCATCCTCTCAATCTTCTTTACCCCATACTTCTGACAAAGCTCTTCTGGTCGCAATGCCTTCTTCCAGATTTTGGTGTTGTTTGTCTGGACCTGAATTCTCCTACTGGTACCCTGTATTGTCAGAGTCTGATTGGCGTAATCATGAATAGCTTGTGTCGTTTGCAGCCATGGGCGTCCCAGTAGCATCCCATATGCGCCTTGAACATCCAGTACTAGAAAGATATTCTTAAAATTTTATTTCCCCACCCTTATCTGCATACTCTCAATCATACCAGTTGCCTGAACAACTGTATGATTAGCCATTCGAACCTTAAAGGGTACTGGTTTGAAATTTGTGATGCTCAGCCTTTGTTGAAGATGAGCCCCAAGGATATTCACATTGCTCCTCTATCCATAATAACACCGGATAGCGGCTCCCATTGTTTCCTGACTTTGTAGTCTACCTGGATTACCGACACTTCATCATCTCTGACAGTTGCCAAGTCAACTGCTTTGGTATCGGCTTCAGCATTTCTTCGCTGTCTGATGAATTTTGCTGCTTCAAGGCAAAGTCTTCCTGATGTCTTCTAGTTCAACTGTCAATTTCTGAATTCTTTCACAGATTTTGACATGAATTTCTTCTCTCTCTTGATCAGGCTGCTCTCGTAGCTTCTTAGCTAGTTCTTCTGTGTTCTTAGTCGCCAGTTCTCTCTGCTCTTGTCATTCATCTACTACCTTCTCTTTGCCCTTTTCCTTCCAAACCTCTCTCTGTTGAGTCCATTTGCTAGTTTCAAGACTAACTGGTTTCACCGGGTTATCTGGGATTTCCTCAATGACTACCCCTTTATTGCATGTAACTGCTCATATTGGAACTGGTTGTGGGGCTTTCGCCTCAGTAGCCGCAATACTGGGTGAATCTGGACACTAAGCCGCAAACTGCCCATATTTTCCACAAGTATAACAGTTAAGGCTTTGATTTTGAAAATTACCCGTCCTCGGCCTCGGCCAGTACCCCCTTGGTATTTGCCGCGCCCAGTGTCAGAGCCACTGGTACCTGATTTCTCCTCTTGGGGTACATTGGTCGTCTCTACCTTAGCTGGTTCAACATTGGTAAATGCCACTAGAGACAGATCCTTTACCTTCTTGAAGTGATGAATTCGAATGCCACAATTGTTCCATAAATGACCATATGCTTTGCAGTAGGTACACTGTGGGCATTCATTAGAAACATGATCTTTAGATTTGCACTTCGAGCACCAGGTTTCCATTCTCCTAACTAGTTCTGGTTTGGCTGATTTCAGCAATCTGCTTGGCCATTTCATTAAGCTTCTTGGACCAAGACCCCCTTTTTAGTCTTTTCCTTGCTCTTTTCATTTGAGCTTTTGTCAAAGCTGTTGGAGGTCTCACTAGAATCTGAATTCTCAGTGGAAGAATTGCTACTGCTGGACCTCCGCTTCTTGTGGCTTCTCTCCTACTTAGCTTGATGTTCAAGCTTCAGAGTTCTCTACACCAAATCATTAAACTTATTTGTTGGTGCAGGTACCTCTTGTTCTCTGAGCTTCTTGCTGTTGGAACCCATTCAGAAACCATACGCGTAGCCTCTTTTCTGAGGATGGCTCCTACAACTGCCTGGTTAACTCCTTGATCTCTTCAACATAACTTCTCACAAAAAAATTGCCTTTCTGATCTTGTGTAGCTTGCAGAGGATGCCCTCATCACCTCTATTCTCTGAATACTCAAGTATGAAAGCCTTGAGCAGTTTGTTGTATGATCTGAACTGGCGAGCTAGGTAATGGTAATACCATTTCCTTGTCGCATCCTTCATTGCCTTAGGAAAATAGTCTCCCGAGTCATCTTCATCAATATTCTTCAACTCAGCATACTACTCAAAAGCTTGAATATGAACATCAGGGTCACCTTTTTTTCTACCTTTGAACATAGGAAAAGAGACTGTTGACAGGCCAACCTTTCAACAACGCTTCCACAAAGATTCCATGAAGATTCCTCAAAGATTCTCTAAAGATTCCATATGAAGATGAAGATGAAGATGGATGCTGTAATGTGAAGATACAAACTCATGGACATCATCAAATATCCTGTTATTATCATTTTGAGCCATTACAGCCACTTTTGTAATGTTTACAGGAACCTCATATTTAAAGTCGGCAATTGTATTTTGGCCGCAGATGCTTGTTGGATGAGCAAAGCCAGCTCACGATGTTGTAATTAAGCTCTATAGAAGCCTAGGGACAAATTAGGTTATTTTGGTCGGACATTAGGTTTTCTAAGGCTTAGTATATAAACCAAAACCTAAAGCGTTGTAAGGAGACTTCTAATAATCTTATCTTCTGTGTCGACGACTGAGAGACTGCGAGAGAGTGTGTGTGTGTGTGCTACAAGAGCTACGGTGGTCGGAATCGCAAACGGAGAGCAGCAGCGTGTTGCCCACGAGGAGAGCTACGCGTTGATGCTTACATCATGCGCATTTGTCCGTGTTTTGGCAGATTCACCCGCGAGCTACTTTTGGAGTTTCGGTGAGTAAACATTGTCCGTTCTTGCATTTCAACATATCCACACGATCAGAGGGAGTAGAGCTACGCATTAGGCATGTTAGATTTTACAAACAGTGACCTGTAAAATCGGACCAGACATACTATGTGTTTTCTACACGGAGGGTATTGGATTAGGATTTGTGGTCAAAGACCTAAGGGATAGCGGCCTTCCAATGTGTGTAGGACTTCCCTTGAGTTTCATGAAATTTCGAGATCGTCTAATGGGCTTTTGGCTTGCTGTAGCATCATAGGAGACTCTCACATTCATAGAAACGATGGCATGTAGATTTGATATCTCTGTAGGAAGTAGTCATTAGTCGGTCGAGTAGAGGTTGACACCCTTTTCTTGCTTCCACGCGCCTGCGGGTCGAGCTTCGTCCTTAGCTGACAAATCTTGTTAGGTGAGTTCTCGCTGTGTTGACGTCCGTCGCGGCGTATTCACCAACATTGGTGCCGCTGTCAGGGACGAGGGCCCTAAGTAGGTGACCGAGACTAGTCCTTGAGGATAGAGGTCCCTCTGGCTTGCCAGAGTATATTCATTCTTTTAGATAGGATCGGAGAGTGGTGGACTCTTTTGGTCTTAGAGGGAGTCTAGGGAGCGTGTGTCTAGCCTAGATCCTTCGACTTAGGTAGTATTAGGTAAGAGGATAGGCTGTGGTGAGAAGAGTGGAGTTGGAGTGGTAGATGTGGTGAGAGGTTAGCTTGAGAGTCTGCGCGGGGCCAGGAAGCAACCTAGACACCCAAAATCACCATCCCATATGATGAGTAGGAGTAGAGTACGTAGGACGTAATGATTTTGATCTTGAGCATATCATGCATGTCATATTTTCTACTAGGCTCATCAAAGTTGTGAAAACATAAAATCAAGGAAAAAGTAAAATTGCATTTGGATGCTTGCTTGATGATTGATAATTGTTGTGAGTAGTCCAAAGGGGTTGGCAAAGCTTAAGAGAAAGTTAGAACTAAAAAAATCACAATTCTGTCATTGGGGACATCCTACGCGTAGGATGTCTCTAGAGGTAAAACTGTGAAGATTTTGAAAATTTTGAGGTCACCAGTGTGTACAGTGGGTATGTTTTACCCTAAGAACATGTTGAGTTGAGTGTTTTTACATGTTTTTGGTGTCCAAAAGTCAAAAGGCGAAGCTAGAAAGCGAGAAAAATTCATAAAGTGCTTGTTTTGAGTGATTGTTGTGCTTTTGAGTGTCGTTGGTGAATGATATCAAGTGTCGAGACCATAAAGAAGTATACTCTAGTTAGGAAAATTATGCAAGAGACATCCTAGGGCCATTTGGGGCAGGAATTTGGAAATTTTGAGGCTACCAAAGTGTTCATTGGGTGGGTTTTACCCTATGTACACCTTGAAACAAGGAGTTTGACCTTATTTCGACTTCAAAAAGGCAAAAGACGATGAATACCAGACATCCTACCCATTTGATGTTGGGGAGTGATTGAGAGACCTAAACCATAAGCTAACTTCATACACATGTTCTAAAAGTGTTTCTAAGGGTGTCTACCAAGTTTCACCTCATTTGGACACTTAAACTGGGGTGAACTGGACTTTAGCGTTTTTGGAAAGATTGTGTCTGGAAGAGCCATTTTGGATGATTTTGACATTCAATGAAATTCTGAGTATACCAAGGTGTTGCTAGACTCAAGGGGAACCTTTGAATCAAATCTTCCTTCATTCTGAGCAGAAAAAAATTTGGACGTAGGATGTCTCCAAGGGGTTTCTGGGCAGGAGTTTGGGAATTCTGAGATCACGAGTGTGCTCAAAGGGTAGGTTTTACCCTAGGAACATGTTGAATTGAGTGTTTTCCCGTGTTTTTGATGTCCAAAAGTCAAAAGGCAAAGTCAGAAAGAGAAAAATTCATAAATTGCTTGTTTGGAGTGATTTTGACATTCAAATGAAATTCTGAGCATACCAAGGTGTTGCTAGACTCAAGGGGAACCTTTGAACCAAATCTTTCTTCATTCTGAGCAGAAAAACATTTGGGCGTAGGATGTCTCCAGGGGGTTTTTGGGCAGGAATTTGGGAATTCTGAGACCACCGGTGTGTTCAGAGGGTAAGTTTTACGCTGGGAACAGGTTGACTTGAGTGTTTTCCCATGTTTTTGATGTCCAAAAGTCAAAAGACGAAGTCAGAAAGCGAAAAATTCATAAATTGCTTGTTTGGAGTAATTTTGACATTCAAATGAAATTCTGAGCATACCAAGGTGTTGCTAGACTCAAGGGGAACCTTTGAACCAAATCTTGCTTCATTCTGAGCAAATTGTTTTTTTGGCGTAGGATATCTCCAGGGGTTTTTGGGCAGGAATTTGGGGCGGACATGGTTTCGACCTTCTCCTTCTTCTTCTTGGCACTTGGCCTATGTATATCCACTGGGTTTGGCGTGTTGGTTGACTCTCCCACTACAAATCGATTACCGTTACGCCTAGCACTCGAGCTTCGATGGAGATGCGGAGTTCGTCTAGTTGTGCTTGGAGCTCTTCTTCTTCTGTCGTCCAATTAGCAAATCCTGCTATCCATTCATCCATTCACAATAGTTTAGGGGTTTCAGTCTTGTAAACTGAAGGGTTTCATGAAAAGATCCTCAGTGGGGACACCAAATGACGGTGTGTAGGGTAGGTTTTACCCTAGGAACATGTTGACTTGAGTGTTTTCCCATGTTTTTTGATCTCCAAAAGTCAAAAGGCAAAGTCAGAAAGCGAAAAATTCATAAATTGCTTGTTTGGAGCGATTTTGACATTCAAATGAAATTCTGAGCATATCAAGGTGTTGCTAGACTCAAGGCGAGCCTTTGAACCAAATCTTGCTTCATTCTGAGCAGAAAACATTTTGGGCGTAGGATGTCTCTAGAGAGTTATTGGGCAAGAATTTGGGAATTCTGAGACCACCAATGTGTTCAGAGGGTAGGTTTTACCGTAGGAACATGTTGACTTGAGTGCTTTCCCGTGTTTTTGATGTCCAAAAGTCAAAAGGTGAAGTCCAAAAGCGAAAAATTCATAAATTGCTTGTTTGGAGTGATTTTGACATTCAAATGAAATTCTGAGCATACCAAGGTGTTGCTAGACTCAAGGGGAACCTTTGAACCAAATCTTCCTTCATTCTGAGCAGAAAAAAATTTGGGTGTAGGATGTCTCCAGGGGGTTTCTGGACAGGAATTTGGGAATTCTGAGATCACCGGTGTGTTCAGAGGGTAGGTTTTACCCTAGGAACTTGTTGACTTGAGTGTTTTCCCATGTTTCTGATGTCTAAAAGTCAAAAGACGAAGTCAGAAAGCGAAAAATTCATAAATTGCTTGTTTGGAGTGATTTTGACATTCAAATGAAATTCTGAGCATACAAGGTGTTGCTAGACTCAAGGGGAACCTTTGAACCAAATCTTGCTTCATTCGGAGCAGAAAACAATTTGGGCGTAGGATGTCTCCAGGCCAGTTGTAGGGTCCAAATGTAGTTTTGACCATACAGGAGTGTTCACAGTGTCACAGAGATCCCAAATCTTCTTTTGAAATTGAATTTGAGCTCATTTTGACCATTCTAAACTGCATTTCACTATTTTGGCCATAACTTTCACAAACGGTATTGGATTGGAAAAGTTTTTATATCAAAACGTAGCCTAATAGCGACACTATAGATCTTAGAGCAAAACTTGAACTAAACGTATGACTTTGGCAACTGTTTAGGTCAACTTTGAAAAAAATGTCGTTTCAGGCCTCAAAATGCATCCGGAAGTCAGGTGTGTCTAAAACCGACAGTTCGAAGGAATTGTGAGAAAACGGTCACGGTTTTGAACATAGTTTTGACTTTTCCCTAGGAGAGGGGCTAGGAGGCCATAAGCGAGGTCATTGGCTAGAGTCAACCCAGGCTCTGGAATAGACTGCTCAAATTGACCTAGAGCGGACACGAGTGCATGTGAGATTTTCATCATCGGGAAGGTGATATTTGAAACCAGATTTGGCTCTAGGCCTTCTAATTGACCATTAAAGACTGCTAAGTTAGCAGATTGAAATTATCTTTTGGAAAAACCATTGTCACCAGCGGGAAGGTGTAAAAGTTAACTACGGCCTAGTGTAAAATTTGAGCGTCCATACACAAATTTGGTAGCAGTAAGACCATACACAAGGACTCTTGATTTTGCAACAACAGTCGCAAGTTTTGGAACACAAGATTTTCACTAGCAAATCACTACAACTTGTGCATAATTCTCTTGTGCTAGCTTAAGTTTAGTTCAGCTAAAAGTGAACTTGAAAGTCACTTCCGAGCCCACGAAACAAGTGTGCCTGTCAAAGGCACATCAAGAATTTTTGCATTCATTGTGAAAAAGTTTTCCAGCTAAATAGAATTTTGCAGATTGTGTGCTAAAGTGAACACAGGTTAGCTCGACTCAAGAATCGCTACGAAGGGAGCAGTCGTTGCAGTATAGTGGTAAGTTGCATAACTTATCACGTGCTTCCAATAGATCGAGGCCTGATAAAAAGCTCTAGGCAAAGCAAGCAGCCAGACAAGTCAGTATCAGCCTTGGCAAGCAAGGGAGTTAAGAAGTTCAAGCAGTGCAAGCAAAGTCCAGTTCAGAAAACTCAGAGATTAAGGCATCCACAAAAGCTGAAAGACCTCAAGCGAAAAAGACCGACACAAGGGTGCTAATAATTTTTATTAGCATTGAGGCAAGCAATTAGAGCTATCACTGAATAAGTACAACAAGGTAGTCAAGACGAAAGCAATGGCGTCTTAAAGGAATCAGACAAGCTGAGACGAAGCTTCAAGTACATCCACATAAATTACAAGAGAGCAAATTTGGATCTATCTGATTGGCCACTACAAAGGACTGCCATGCTATGAGGATGTCAATCGGAATTTGTACATCAAGACAAAGAAAGATACAAAGGAAACTCGGACATCTCAATATGTGGAAGTTGAAACATCGAAGAATGTACTACACCCACATCCAGATTTCATGGAAGACTGTCTGGGATCAATTTACATGAGGCACGGAAAATACATCGACAATGAGATAGAAATGTGTACAAGGATCAAATTACAGAACTCTATGCATATCCTCCAAGTATTTTTCTGTACAAAGCTCAAGATGGGAAACGGCAAATTGGTACCCTCTATGTAGATGAAGACGGTTGCTACTACAAAGCTGCCACAAATCATGAAGTTCCTGCAGGGAGTAACCAATATTTTGCAGCTGAAATATTTGGATCAAGAGGGGAAGACTACAAATTTGAAGGTGGTAATGTTTATCATCTAGTCATGGCTTTACCTCTTGATACGCAGCTAGAAGAGTTAACAACTACAGCTGTCAATGCACAAATGAGTGGCACAACACAAGGCACAACATGGAAAGACACGGCACAAGTCTCGTGCACCGCACCAACACAAGACAAAGCACAAACACACCAAGTTGCACAAACAGGGAATATGCCGGAAGTATCAGCTACTATGAAGATAGCACAACTTCAAAAAGAACTAGCTAGGTCTCAAGAGCTACTTAACAAAGCACAAGAAGTCATAACATCAGGCATTAAACACATGCCAACATCAGATATGGAACCCTCTCTGATGGGGGGAGTTCAAACTCAACAAAGAGACCCTATCTCTTCAAGAGTGGGATTAAGAAGTCCAATTTTACAAGAAGCAGTGTCCTTTTTAGGAGCCCAAGTGGAATTTCAAGAAGCATTGGAAGATGCCAAGCCGGAGGATGAGAGACCACCAGAAATTCACAATGCCAAATGTAGAAGGTCAGGTCAAGATGTCATTGCGGTCGACAAACACGGTAGGCACTATGAAATAGCCTATGTGAAAAATATGGATGAGTTTAGCATTTGTGGGCAACCTGTAAGTCACATACTTGGACCCCGTCCAAAAGCACCATCCAGGGAAATGGAAAACAAAGATTCGGTTCGATCTTCACCCTCGGTGCAAACCTCGCCAAAATCAACTCAGAAACATAGCCCTAAAGCTATGCAGAAGCCCCACGTTAAAGACCATATGCTGATGGAAGAATTAGCATTACGACTGCTAGAAAGCATGGATAGTGATTTGATCTTGTATGCAAGCAATAATGGAAGCCATTTTCAGCTTCTCAAGGACAAGATGATGGAGGATAAAGAGACAAAGCCAGTGGATACACCTAAGTCAGTCGTAATCTACAAGTTCATGCATGTAAAGAAGAGATCATATCTGTAACTAGATACCACAAGAAACCATTATCAGCAGTATTATGGAGAGCTGCCTCGTCCAAAGGGTGCACATGTTGAGATAGCGACATATTGCAACCAATGTGCCATTGGTCATTTAGTGAAGGACTGCCCAACAAAGTTCTACATGGAAAAGAAGAAGCAACGAGCCAAAAGCAAAGTTGAGATAGTGACAACAAGGGAACGAAAGCGAGAATCCCCAACGAGATCTCCGGAAAAGAAGCAGATCTTGCCGCAGAGCACAAAAGATAGGCTCAAGACACAGTTGCTTGAAGTCAAGGGTGTCAACGAAATTATCATAGAGAATCAGGCTTTCAAAAAAGATCAATTGAATCAGCTGATTCAAGATCGCTTAAAGAACCTCAGTGAGGACAAGTCAAAGCGTCCACAAGGTAATGAAGATGAAGCTCGCAGTTCAAGGTTCAAGAGCAAAAGATGCCAAGATTCTGAAGATGGTAAGTCAACCCAAGAAGAGGTGGAAGAGGTAACATCAAATCTTAGTGCCACTTCACAAGCGGAAGGCATGCAAGAAAAGTCAACGAATGAAGCTAAAATTCCACAAGGAAATTCCTCTACTTTGGAATCTGCAGTGCTGGTTAAAGAAATCAAAGACCAGCAGAAGCTAAAAGACGATGTAGCTAAAGTCTTAGAACCTACCGAAGAATAGGAAATGACCGACTTCAAGATTGACTACCAAGGACAAGCAATGCAGGATATGAATGAATATTTTCAAATAGAGACTCTACAAGAACCCATGGAGCAATGTGAATCGATCGCCACGACGACCATTGCATCAGAAGAAGAGAGTCAACCTCAGCATCCTGCTACACAAGCTTCAAAAGATTTCCAAGAAGAAAAGTCACCATTGAATGACCTTCAAGTGCTAGAAGAATTAAATAGTGACAGAGAGCTTTTGAAATCAAGAATCAAGGCGTCACAGTCAGAAACTAGCAATGAAGACCAACAAGCAGCTCAGGCTATAGACCTTCCCCAAAGCTATAGATCAGAAGATAGTAAGCACTTGGGACATGCTACAAGATAGTAAGCACTTTGGACATGCTACAACTAGCCAAATGAAAAAGAAGTTCAACATACAAGAGGATGACAAAGCTTCCAAGGCACTAAAGTCCAAGACAAGTACCAAAAGCAAAGAGGACATCAGTTACTTGGCAGCCAACAAGAAGATTAAATTCTCGTTGGATGCGCATGAGA
Source organism: Adiantum capillus-veneris (assembly GCF_014529385.1). Classification (NCBI taxonomy): domain Eukaryota; kingdom Viridiplantae; phylum Streptophyta; class Polypodiopsida; order Polypodiales; family Pteridaceae; genus Adiantum; species Adiantum capillus-veneris. Next base: position 151,149,721 of record NC_140948.1, read on the forward strand.
AACTGAAACTCAATTTTACAGCAGAGATAGATTGCACTGCCATGACTAATGTCATGTCTTATGGGCTGTGGTTACTTCTAGAGAAGACATAACTGTATGAAATTCAGGTACAAGTATCCCTATCAAATGGAGTTAAGGTCACGAGTTTGGGGATTGCAGAAGCTACCCTTAAACTACGGGCAAAGATAGTTAAAGACAAATTCCTAGTAGTGGATTCTTCCAAAATAAGTACACATTTGATTTTGTCCAAGCTATGGGCAAAAACACTTGAAGAAGAATCTGAATCTTCAATGATGGTCATCACGACTAGCTCTCAAGAAAGCCAGCCTACTACCGCTCCAAGATTATCGGCTGCCGACAAAGGCAAAGACAAAATGAGCCCACAAATGTCCTACCAACAGAAGCAGCCCCTTAAATCAGAGTCTTTAATCCAACCCAAAAAAGTTCAAGACAGAGATTCTATATCAACTGACCACATGCTTCCACATGAAAGGTAGACTCCAAAGAAAACCTTTCAACCGAAATACCCTACACTGTGAGATCACCGCCGCCAAAGGTTTTCAAAGGTCTACATTCAAGCTGAAGAAATCAAAGTCAAGGACCCAATATGGATCACTGATCCAAGCCAATTGATGAACGGTAAACACATGGGATGGATATCCTCCCAGTACAACTTAGCAGAGCAAGGCTACTATGAAGGTCAAAAGAAACTTTGGTTACCAAAACCACAGACCTTGGCTTATGTGGTGGATAAAGGTTTCAAAAAGCTTCCCCAAAATCAACAAAGCTCATATTTATATCGCCAAAGGAGACCAACCAACAAGGCTCGCCAAAGGTACGCAGGAAATTTCAAATCTAGCTGGCCTTCATACCAACATAGGACTTCATCGGTAAATAATCCCAAAAATGGCACTCTTGTACATCTCAATACGGCATCAAAAACATCATGGGAAGTGCCATCTACAATTCTTCAAGCACAAGGTTACTATCAAGGAAATCGGAGAATCTGGCTACCAAAGATGCCAGGTAAACATTCTTCAATCAAACGACTTCAGCTTGCAGATAATCGCAATTTCACGGAAGGCAAAATCAAGGACAATGTCACAGTCAAGGCAAAGGATATCTGCAAAGACACGCTAATCACACGATGTAGATACAAATGGATGCCAAAAGAACAACACATACCGAAGAAGATTGAAGTCATCTCTAGCTCTCAAGAAATGTCAAGACATGATAGACAAAGTGTTACGGAGAATGGAGAGAGCCAATCTTCTCAACCAAGGGACCAACAACAACAAAAAGAAATTTTGACAACCAAGGTCACCCAAGTATGGAAAAAGAAACCAATATTGTCAGTATGGTCCTTTACAAATCCTCTCTTTGAGGATGAGAGTTTTGAATTTCAAAACCTATTCTTGGTCGAAAGCTCTCGAGAGTAAGTCAAGTCGCCATAAAAATCATGGCATAAGAGTCAAGAGTCGGGCAGCTGAGACACTAAATGAGCAAGCGTCAGACCCAAGCTTCATGTCTTGATATTTTTTTGTGGTCTATGAGTCTAGATATTTAGATTATAGCTCAAGCTGGAAGAGTTGAGCATATTGTAAAATTGAGTCGCTCATGCTGGATAGGTGAGCAGAAGAGTCAAAGTCTAACAATTTTATTTGGTGGAGAGGCGGAGTAATCCACAAAACACTCACGCACATGTACACAGTGAGGAGAGTGAAAAAACCTCGAGTATCAACAACCCTTCTTGTGAGTAACAACAGCTCTTGAAGTCAAATATATTTTTGCTTCTATAGCTATGTTCACTCCTGGAAGCACCCATTCAAACTCTTCTCGCACAACATATTGTTTCCCATGCATCTATCTGTGCAAGCATATATAATGTCCCATCATTGGACATTTGCATTTGATACGATTTGTGTTCCACCCATGCACTTACACAACAAAATGACGACGACGAAGTGGTAACAGGTTTCATAAGCATTTGTTCAACAACAACGACTCTGTCTTCAAGCTACTAACACTTATCCAATGTATATTCAGTCAATAATAGTAGCCATATGGCCGTAAGTACTTTAACTCAACAAAACTCGGTTACATCAAAACATAAATAAATATAGCCTCACATTTAATTGTGACTAAAGGCATTTTTTTCCCACTGGGTTTTCCTCTTTAGTCCTATCCACGTATCCAAGACCTTCATTTTGTAATATACGCCACATTTTATTTTTACTATTTTATTTTTTACATAAACACAAAAAAACAGACCAACGACATCCCCAAACAACTACATGCTCATCAACTAGAAAATCAAAGGGGAGAGGCCCGAAAAAAACTCAAAAAGGCTTCAAGTTTACAGGTACACATGCAGGATGACACCCAAAGAACAAACAATACAGAGCTGCCAAGAATAAGACTTGCTGCAACAACAAACCTCACTCAACCTATTCACGATACAACAACCAATCGGAGGGGAAGAGCTATGGCTTCAACTACACTACATGTACAAGAAAAAGGTAACTCTACAACATACAAAGCATCTAGTAGAAGCAACTGCAACAACAAAAGCTTCAACCAACACCAAAACACGAAGCACTCGTCAAGGCCACTGTAGACATAGGGTCTTGTCGGGGACGATAAGAATTCGGAGGGGGAGAGTGTTGACAGGCCAACCTTTCAACAACGCTTCCACAAAGATTCCATGAAGATTCCTCAAAGATTCTCTAAAGATTCCATATGAAGATGCTGATGAAGTGATGAAGATGAAGATGGATGCTGTAATGTGAAGATACAAGCTCATGGACATCATCGAATATCCTGTTATTATCATTTTGAGCCATTACGACCACTTTTGTAATGTTTACAGGAACCTCATATTTAAAGTCGTCAATTGTATTTTGGCCGCAGATGCTTGTTGGATGAGCAAAGCCAGCTCACGGTGTTGTAATTAAGCTCTATAGAAGCCTAGGGACAAATCAGGTCATTTTGGTCGGACATTAGGTTCACTAAGGCTTAGTATATAAACCAAAACCTAAAGCGTTGTAAGGAGACTTCTAATAATCTTATCTTCTGTGTCGACGACTGAGAGATTGCGAGAGTGTGTGTGTGTGTGTGCTACAAGAGCTACGGTGGTCGGAATTGCAAATGGAGAGCAGCAGCGTGTTGCCCACGAGGAGAGCTACGCGTTGATGCTTACATCATGCACATTCGTCCGTGTTTTGGCAGATTCACCCGCGAGCTACTTTTGGAGTTTCAGTGAGTAAACGTTGTCCATTTTTTCATTTCATCATATCCACGCGATCAGAGCGAGTAGAGCTACGCATTAGGCATGTTAATTTTAGAAACAGTGACCTGTAAAATTCGACTAGAGATACTACGCGTTTTCTGCACGGAGGGTATTGGATTAGGATTTGTGGTCAAAGACCTAAGGGATAGCGGCCTTCCAGTGTGTGTAGGACTTCCCTTGAGTTTCGTGAAATTTTGAGATCGTCTAATGGGCTTTTGGCTTGCTGTAGCATCATAGGAGACTCTCACATTAATAGAACCGATGGCATGTAGATTTGATATCTTTGTAGGAAGTGTTGGAATTAGGGTTGCAAAGAAACACACACAGCTTGGAGAAGATGAAGGAAGCTCAAGGCACACAATAGAGAGTGTGTTACTTAGTATGCAATGGAAAGATAGATAGCCCTAGAGTGATGGGCGTATATATCATGCACGGGGGAAAAAACCTCCTAAAGAGGGAAAAAATGCCCCGAAGGTCCTACTGTGTTCACACACATCACTACCACATGTATATGGTAACAAATCCCCACTGGAGTGATGTGGTGAACGAGAGCTGGCACATGAGTAAAGGGAAGTGCCATGCCCTGAGGGACTGCGAGAGAGTGTGTGTGTGTGTGCTACAAGAGCTACGGTGGTCGGAATTGCAAATGGAGAGCAGCAGCGTGTTGCCCATGAGGAGAGCTACGCGTTGATGCTTACATCATGCCCATTCGTCCGTGTTTTGGCAGATTCACCCGCGAGCTACTTTTGGAGTTTCAGTGAGTAAACGTTGTCCATTTTTTCATTTCATCATATCCACGCGATCAGAGCGAGTAGAGCTACGCATTAGGCATGTTAATTTTAGAAACACTGACCTGTAAAATTCGACTAGAGATACTACGCGTTTTCTGCACGGAGGGTATTGGATTAGGATTTGTGGTCAAAGACCTAAGGGATAGCGGCCTTCCAGTGTGTGTAGGACTTCCCTTGAGTTTCGTGAAATTTTGAGATCGTCTAATGGGCTTTTGGCTTGCTGTAGCATCATAGGAGACTCTCACATTAATAGAACCGATGGCATGTAGATTTGATATCTCTGTAGGAAGTGTTGGAATTAGGGTTGCAAAGAAACACACACAGCTTGGAGAAGACGAAGGAAGCTCAAGGCACACAATAGAGAGTGTGTTACTTAGTATGCAATGGAAAGATAGATAGCCCTAGAGTGATGGGCGTATATATCATGCACGGGGGAAAAAACCTCCTAAAGAGGGAAAAAATGCCCCGAAGGTCCTACTGTGTTCACACACATCACTACCACATGTATATGGTAACAAATCCCCCCTGGAGTGATGTGGTGAACGAGAGCTGGCACATGAGTAAAGGGAAGTGCCATGCCCTGAGGACATGATCAGTCCACAAAGGGGAGTAAGCCCAAAGCTTTGCGGAAAGCTTCAAGATTCTCACGAGACAATGCCTTTGTGAAAAGATCTGCAAGGTTGTCCTGTGTTGGCACATAAGCCAAGCTGATCCCTCCTACTGAGAGCCTCTCCCTGACATAGTGGTAATGAACCTCAATGTGCTTTGTGCGAGTATGAAAAACTGGGTTCCTCGCAACTGCCAATGCGCTCTGATGGTCAGTGTAGATAGTGTTGGCAGTGTCCTGTCCAACACCCAAATCAGCTGTAAGGCGTCTCAGCCATACACACTCAACCGTAGCTGTGAATACTGCCCTGTACTCAGTCTCACAACTCGAAGTGGCCACAATAGTTGCTTCTTGCTCAAACATGATATACATGAACTGCCAAGTATGAAACAAAAACCACTTGTGGACACTCTCGTGTCAAAACAACCAGCCCAATCTGAGTCTGAAAAAGCATGTAAGTCTGGCGGCAATGATCCCCCCTTGGGATAAAGCAAGCCAAGATGTAAAGTGCCACTAAGGTAGCGGAAAATCCTCTTGACAGCCTGCCAATGCTTAGACCCTGGGCTATGCATAAATCTGCTGACTTGTGAGACTGCAAACTGAATCTCCGGTCTCGTGCTACATACATAAATGAGGCAGCCAACAGCAGTTTGGTAAAGAGTGACATCAGCAGGATCGCCAACATCATGTAGACTCAACTTCAAACCTGTTTCCATGGGAGTGGCAATAGGTTTGCAATCCTCAAGTCCAAACTTACATAGCAATGTCTCTATGTAACGTTTTTGACACAAGGCAATACCGCCATCACACTGCTTAAACTGTATACCCAAGTAATGATGCAACAGCCCCAAATCTTTCATCTTGAAAGTAGCATTCAAATCAGCCTTAAATTCAGCAATGTGTCTCTCATTTGGTCCAGTGATCAACAAATCATCAACATAAAGAACCACAATGAGAAGTACATCACCCTCATGGTTTACATACAATGTGCTTTTTGTTGGACTATTACAAAAGCCTCGTTTAACCAAATGAGTGTCAACTTTCTCATACCAAGCACGAGGAGATTGCTTCAACCCATACAAAGCCTTGTTACATTTGCACACTTTGTCCTCTTGTCCCTTTATGACAAAACCGCGAGGCTGCGTTACATAAACTTCCTCAAATATGTCACCATTCAAGAAAGCAGTAACAATGTGTGATTGATGTACATCCCAACCAAAATGAGATGCCAATGCACATAGAAAACGCACAGTAGTCATACAACAAGTGGGAGAAAAAGTCTCTTCATAATCTATGCCTTTTTGCTGTGCATAACCCTTTGCAACAAGTCAAACCTTATGGCGATCGATCTCACCATCCGGCTTGCGTTTCAACTTGTAAACTGTGAGGTCCCCACCCCGCCGTGTCAACCAGCGGATTTGATGGTGAACCTGGTGGCCACTGGATCTATTGCGGAAGCAAACAAAATGGTTCAGGGTTCGACCAGAGGACGATCTCTCATCACAAGTGAGTCAAGTTCGAGCCTACTAGCAAGGAGATCTAGCTCCACCTCGTAGGGGAAGCGTACTTAAACTATCTAGCGATCCTAAGACCCACCTTCCAAGAGGAGAGAAACCCCGAGTGCCTTTTTCCCCATGTTTCAGAGGCACGTACTCTCGAGATTCCACCGCTCTAGGTGCAATGAGTATTACTAATATCGAAGTAAGCACTATGGGGACAGAGAGTTCCCGACCAATCGGGACCACCCATCTCGTAGGCATTGGCAACCTGAGCCAAGCCCCCACTTTCCATCCCCATACTCACACTTCCTTGTGTGACCTAATTACTACCACAAAGGTTGTTTAACATAAACATTCCTTGTTTTAATTCCGAAGCATATTGTTCGTTAAGACAGCCCTTCAACAAGTATTGCAAACAACACCAAGACAGTATTCTAGTAAAAATTCTACTCAAACTTATTCATTAAAATTCCAATGTCCTGGAGGTACAACATCCCCCCTCCAGCGAGAGTTCACTCCTCCCGTTGTCGCCTAGCTGCCCATACAACTAGGTATGTCCATCGCATAGAAAGCACGTCATGGACACTCCCACCGCATAGAAAGCAAGATGTGGGTTCCCACCGCATAGAAAGCAAGTCGTGGGTATCCACCGCATAAAAAGCAAGTCGTGGATTCAAGAGTCCTTAACGAGGAACTCTGCCCCCTGTGATCAGTGGGAGGTCAGAACTGATTCAACATTGGAAATAAAATGAACATGTCGAGCTAAATTTTTCCTAGCAGACATTCTTTGCTATTGCAACCAGCATACCCGTCAATCATTTCCTTCCTACTTTAGAACTTAATGTACGATGAATTCAATGTCGAGGTTTCCGTCGGATTTCTCCAACATGTTTGGGGATATGTTCATTCCTAACTAAACGCGTGCAATGTTAAATTAAATAGCTTGAATGAAGTTATGACCTACCTCTTCCATTTCTTCATCGATGGCCCGTGAAATGGCTGGTATTTGTTCCTCCATGGGAGCTTTTCCCTTCCCGTTCAACTTGCTCGTTCCTGCCTCGTGGTCGTGGGCTCCACCAAAGCGAGTCCTCTTAATCGGGGCGCCATTTTAAACTCAATACTTTAAATAATTAACTTGGAGAAAAGAGATAATGTCCGCAAGCGTCATAACAAGCCAAATGATAGATTAGCAACATCAAACAATGCCTGCTACATGAGAGGTTTAGATTCTTCCATATAGCAATCATTATGGATGATGCATATTCCTATGGGAACCTGCTCTAAAGATAATTACTCGACTTACGTGATTAAGAGTAGTAGGATTTCACTGATGGAATTATCAGAGAGATGAATTAAGTATGATTAATCTCTTTCCTAGCAACTAGATGATGCAGATTTATCTTATGCATATGTGTGAGGAAAGTCAACTCGTAGAGACTTAATAACAGATTAATTTTTCCTTAATTACATCTTAATGCATAAAGGAAATTAATTTAATTTAGTTACAGTATTAATGAGTGATAGAAAAAGTGATTCTCTTAAATCTACACAATTACTAGCTTATCGACTAATTTCTATGCCGCCTAGAGAGAAAATTCTAATAATTATACACTAATCATTAATCGAGAATGATGAATGGCTGATAATTCAGCTATGGAATGATGATTACATAATAGAATATGGTTAAAGAGGATTTAGAGAGTAATTATAGAGATTTACGACTAGGAATAAGCATAATAGACAAGGAATTTAGATGGTAGAGAAAGGAATTTACAGATAGCATTAATTAAACCGTGGTTATTGTGATTAAGGGCTGATAATCTTCTCAATTTTCTGATCTAATCGAGCTTCTTGAAATGAGAATTCGGTAGCACCTTCCTCCTTGCTTCTCCTTCAAAAGGTGTGTGAACCGACAGCGCCTTCCCAGTGTGTATAGGTGTGTGTGTATGAGCATAAGTGTGTGTGTGTGTGTATGTGTGCAGGTCTTTAAATAGGCTCCTATAGGCTGAAAATCGACCTGGGTTGCTAAATGCATCTGGGAGCTTCTCCAGTTAAGCATGGCAAGTCTAGTTCCCTACTCACCAAGTGTAAGGTTGGCTAGTTTAACTGACTCTGAGACTTAGTTACTCGCTTGGCAGCTTTCCCAGGACTCCCACAAGGCAAGAGGGTGCCCCCTAGCTGCTAAAGCTGGTCTGGAGTGGCCTGGAACCTTTTCCCACACAGTCCCGGGCTCCGGTGCCTCCCCGCTCAATTTTTGGAAAAATTGATTTTTGGCTAAAACGGGTCATACGAGTCGGATTTTGATGCCGTAAATTGCTATACGAAGCTCTAACTAAGACGCACTGGACCGAGTACCTGCTATATTTAGCAGCCCCCGGGGTCCGAAAATGCATTTTTTTCAAATTTGGGGTACGGGTGCAGTTTTTCGAGACGATCAAAACTGGACGGGTCGGGTGACCAAAAACTTGCTATTTTTGGAATTTTTTTACAAAAATTATTTTAATTCACATTTCGAAGCTTTAAAACATTCTAAACATCATGGCACTGACAGAATTTGAAAAACTGCTAAAAATAGTAACTTTTTCCATTATGTTCATTTCATGGTACAATGGTGCTCTTTTGATCAGGGTCAGAGACCTTACATAAACCCACTTCGTACCAATGGCCTTTTTGCCAGGAGGCAAATCACATAAAGTCCATGTGTCAGTTTCTATAAGTGCATCATATTCTGATTGCATGGAAGCCATCCAATTTTCTGAATTCTGTGCTTCATCAAAAGACAGAGGTTCCTCAACAACATGTAAACTAGACACAGCCAAAGCATAACAATCTGATGCATAAGATGCATGGTGAGAGCCTGAATGAGTACGACTAGACAAAGGTGCATCCAATTTACTGTCACACAAAGTGTGCACCAGCCATTTTGGCATACCTCTAGCCTGCTCATTTTCAGCCCTTTCCTCATCAAGTACATCATGTACATTCTCATCAGTAATAGGCTGATCTGTAACATTTTCAGAAACCCCCATAGGCTGTACATTTGCCTCATTGCAACTTACATTCGTATGTGTTAGCAGTACTTCTTCTTCAGGCTCTAAATCAGTTGCTATATAGACAGGCTGAGGCTTTTCGCCTGGCGCAACAAGGTCTATCGGTTTTGCATTTTTCGGCCCATCGTAACATTCCTAGTTTATTCTTTCCTTGACTGGTGGTGTCATTATGATTTTTCTGTCTTGGATGGTGAATTTCGATAGTGGGATGGTACATTTATGTTTCCTTTTTTTGAATCCTCTTTACCATCACTTTCTCCCTCAGTAGTCCATACCTCTCGTAACGACCGTTTCAGTTCTTGGTATTTCTTTTTACGCTTCATTTTGGTCCATTCTGGATCTTTTGTCTTTTTCTGTTTTGGTTGTTGAGATTTTCTTGATTTTGTTTTGTCTTCCGTGCTTATTTTATTTCCTCGTGCGTCCTTTCCCATCGAACTCTTAAGAATCTTCCTGATATTTGGACTTTAACACAATCCTCTGCCTTGACAAGCATGAGAGTGAGTTTTATCTTTTATATTGGGCATCAGGTTCTCTCTAATTTTTTTTTCTGCTCTTTTTTTTTCTATAGAGTTCCTGGCGTCTGGGGTGTTGATTTGCAAAGTCATAAAACTTGATATTCGCTGTTGTCTTCCCATGCTCGCTTGAGCTGTCTGAACACTTGTTATCTGCATCGTAATTTAACTCCAGATGCTCAGAGGAGTCATAAAACTCTTCTTATTCTGGTGGGTCTACATTTTCATCTCCTGTTGGTATAAGGCTTACCATGTAATAGGGTAGCACATCATAACCATCCTTATCGTAAAATTTTGTCGTTGGGCTATCTATAATGGTACAGACATCCAATGTTGCTAGTATGTGTTCCCATTCTAAAGGTTCTAAGGCATCTTCGGGAAAAGGTTTCGGAATGTAATCCTTGTCCTCAATAGCTCTTTCCAAGACGCATTCCTCTCTTTTTAAGCTCCCCCAATGTGAAGCTTCACACATCCATAGCTCTTTTTTCTGCCCTAACCATGCTGGGAGTTCGGACCCTGCCAATGTAGCCGAATCAAATTGTTCCACTGGTGTGTGGTTCATATCTTTGTAACTATGGTCTTTTAGGTATATTTTGGTTGTAGTCTCGCCATGTCTGAGGTATATGTGGTCGTAACCCCAATCCTGGATCATCTTTAATTGTCTCATGAATGGTCTTCCCAAGATGATCTTGTAATTGTTATTTTTGTCGAAATCAACTATTGCAAATGTATGCTTATACTTGATTCCGCAAGAGGTGACAATTACTTTTTCTAAAAGTCCTAGAGGCTTTTCCATGAACCCATCTGCCAGTTGCAATTTCATTCTGGTAGCTCTCAAAGCCGGTTTTCCCCATTTTTTCCAGATTTCCTTGGTGGCGATAGTGACTCCTGCTCCACTTTCAAGAATAGCTTTGGAAACTACTCCTTGGAATTCTACTGGTAGTGTGGTATTTCCATCTTCTCCCTCGCAATATTCTCCAACCTTGTTTAAAGGTACTGGCATAGTGTTTAATTGAGGCTTGTCCAATTCTCTGATGCCTTCTTGAAGCTTCGAGGTGGGGTCTTTTACTCCAAATTTTTCTAAGCATTTGCCTACGGTGGTCCACATGTGTGGTCGTAGCCTCAGGAGTTCGGCTAATGTGATTGTGCATGCCACAGGGGTGGACAATAACTCAATCAACCCTTGTGAATCCATCACTCTATTGGAAGAAAGTCTTTGAGATGGGATTGCTCTCACCTCAGACTTAGCTTCATACTCCCCTAGGTAAGAGGGTAGAGTTTTTAGCGAGTCTCGTTGGCTATGCCCCGAACTAATTGAACCCTGGTCTCCCCCTTGTGAATGCATATCAAAGTTCATTTGTGATCTTGCCTCAAATTCTTCAATGGGAGGTAAGATCTCCTTTTCCTCCTTTCTCGTGCTATTTATTTGGTGGCTCACCCTGTTAGCTTCATTGGCTTCCCGGATTTGCTTCCACAGGTCATCTAGACTGTTATAATCCTTACCCATTTCTACCAATGTTTTAGGCTGAAAACCACAATTGTCTCATCTGTTGTATTTGTCACTATGATAGGTTCTCTCCTAGACTCAGAGGCAGTCGTGAGTCTCTCCTTTGTGTCTGCTTGTTTCTCTAGAGTTGGTTTGATAGGGGTTGGAGCTGGTACCTCGTGCCAACTTGCAAGTTTACCAAGTGGGTTTTCTATCAAGGATTGGGCTGTTTCAATCATCTTTCGATACATTTCCAACCTCTATTTTTCTATTTCTCCATATGGATAAGTCATCCATCTTTGCTCTTGGGTTTGGTTTTTTTTTAGTTTGGCTTCGTATGCTTTTAAAAGTGCGTTTAATTGCTCATTTACTTTTTTTGTCTTCATTGATCCTCCTGATCCTGCACTTTTGGGTTCTACTATTTCCTTGGGCCCTATGGCTGTCGTAGTGTGTGAGCTTAGACTAGTTAGATCCTCTATCCCTTGTGTGTTTTAACTCCTTGGATAGAGTCGTTTGCTCTCGTTCACTCCTAGCTCTCATACGCGCCTTTCTAGCTTTCCAAGTGCTTCTCTGATTTTTCATTTCTGCACTTGGGGCATCGGTTTTTGGCTCTTTAATTATGGGTTCATTTGTCATTCTTTGAGCTTGGGCTCGTGTCAATGTCTGAATAGGTATTATTGTCTCGTTTTCTAACCCTCCACTGGAAGGCACTGCTTCCAGCATGTTCAAAGTAGTTTTTGCTCCTTTTCTTGGGTTCTTAGGGCAATCAGGAATCAAATGAGTAAGTCCACACTCAGTGCAATATGCGTTGGCTCTAATGGTTTCATCATGAGGACAGTCTCTTAGCCAATGGTCTCCACCACACTTGTAGCAGGGTCCCTTAGGCTGTTGAGGTGCTATTTGAGCTCCTCTTTGCTGGTATGCATGCCTCTACCCGTCCATGCCTCCGTTGGCTATAAACAACAGTGTTCGTTCATCCAAGCTATATCTTCCTTCTCTTGCTGCCTGTGCAGCTGTTGGTGGTCCTATACTTCCCATCATGCTCCAAGGTTCTAGCGTTGTGAGTTCTCCCAGTGGATAATAGACAAGATTTTCAGCATATCCATTGGAATCTTCGTAATATGCATGTATAGGTACCAAAGCATTCTCTTCTGGTTCGTTTACTGTTGGTATGTATCATTATGCCGACTGGTCGTAATCCTGGTAGGGGTGATTGTTGCCCCAATACTGGTTGTGGTCTTTCTACACCTACAGGTCCTAGTAGGTTGCCTGCTTGATACTTAGGCATCAGTGGAAGTTGAGGAGATGCTACTTGAACTTGGGGAGCATATGGTCGCTCTTTCACATATCCCTTGTTATAATAACATTCCTCCGTCACATGGTTTGTCCATTTTGTTCAATAGCACACCACTTTGGCTGTTTAGCCTGAGGCTTGGCATACATATTAATTTTTTTTAGCACTTCCTCCACAAGCTGCTCCTGGCTTATAGCTACTTCTCCTTTCGGTGTTGTCTTAGCGGACTTGCTTCCACTTTGTTGTGAGGATGAATCGTCATCAAGATCCTTGAATTCACCTCCTTGTAGACTGCACAATTGTCTACAAGGTAAAGAGCCTCCTTAGTTAACTCATTTAACGTTGTGCTCCTCTTTAAATGTAAGTCCTTCTGAAGATCTACGTTCCTTAGTCCTTGAATAAATATAAGTATAAGTCTGGACTGAGTTGGCAGTTCTTCCACAGGGCAGAACTTCACATATCTTTTTAGTCGTAGGGCTGCCTTTCGCACAGATTCCCCTTCTTTCTGTTTGAATTTATGGATTTGAGAGACTGTATTATGAGCTATCCCTCTTTGTGAGAATTCCTCAATAAACTCGTCAAACATCTCCTCCATAGACTCAAAGTCTCTACGCTCCACAGAGTCAAACCAAGTAGCGGTATCCTCCTCTAGGGTAAGTCCAAACCCTGCAAATTGGGTAGGGAAGTCTACAACCTCTTTAGCTCTAATTACACACACAAAGGCTGCTACATGATCCCTAGGATCTTTGTTTCCCGTGTATTTCTTGTTTACCCATTTTTGCAACTGAGAAGGTCTAATTCTACGATGGTCTACAAATCTCATCATTGATTCTCCTCGTCCTACTCGATATACCTCCTCTGGCCTTCGGTAGTGGGAGGGTTCCTCTCCCAGAGGTGCCCCTAAGCCATAATTTCTGATGGTTTTTGCAAGAGGTGGTTCATCTCTTCGAACTCGTTCTATGGGTTGTCTTCCAGGCTCTGTCGACTCTTAAGTTTTTGCTTACTCTCGCCTTTATACTATGAATAGAGTGGTGGTTCTTGTAAATCTCTTAGACCTCGTGCGGCTGGATAACCATCTCGATTTTGGTCTTGTTCTAATGTCGCACTTTGTCGAAGCCATGCATGCAATGATGGTTGGGTTGCTTGTTGGTTCTGGTAGTTGAACGTCTGTTGTCGATTAGAATGTGATGTTGCATCGTACTCTTTTGAACATGGATTTTTCGACTTGCTAGGGGTATAGGTGAACCTTGTCACTTATTCGGGGGCATATGTTGATGTTACTGGAACTATTGCCTTTTCTACCCTTTGGGAGAATACGTTTGTATTCTCGCCCGTACCTATCAACAAAAATGATATCCTTCCCCATAGCAATTTCATAAGAGAATAAGTAAAGAACCTTATCTTTGCTTAATTCGTTTGGGTAGGGTTCTTTGCATCAACAATAAGAGACTACTCCCTCGCTCTCATGCTTGTAAATTCCCACATTCTCATTATAGGTAGAGACCCTGATTGATTTTCTCTCATACATAAAAAGAGCTCCAGGTCGATCAATTTTTGGAGGCGGTTCTTGAGTTTCTGAGACCATTTTTCCTTTTGCACATTATCTCCATATCTGTTGTAATCCTCAGGGTTACTAACTATCACATAGTGATTCCCCTTTTTGTCTCGGAATCTATCTCCATCATCATAGACTCGAATTATCTCCAGCCTCTCAGCAGGTCTTTCTTCTATACAAACACACTTGCGTCCCCGATAGTCAGAATAAAATAGGGCTCCCCTAGATTTTGTTCCTTCTAAGAAGATTATAGTGAACTTGGCATCGTTCAAACGGTTTTGGGAGATACTTCCTCCTAGCATTGGTCCTTCATCGGAGAAACCTCCTGGCTGTTGACTACCCATCATGAAGAAGGAATTATCTAATGAAGTGTCAGTATCACTTCCCTCCTCAATCATTGGTGCTAATGGATCTAGCCTTGCCTGAGTTACACTCTCCTCAGTGGGACACTAAGCTACCCTGATCACCTGCCACTTTTTGGTCTCTAGGAATGTGTCTTCCTAATCTTAAATTCATCAAGCTTAGCAATGCAATTTATCACAAATCCAACCACTCACTTGACAAAGGATTAGTTTCCGCACAACTTCTTGCCTTGCCACTGAATATACCTGTACACAAGCGTTTAATTTCGACAATCAAATCAAAGCATTTAACCGCTAGAGGTGGTCTTAGTAATGATTGGTATAACTGGAGGGTTAACCTCAACCACTATTGTACTTTATACACTTTGGATGTTCTTGATTAGGTCTACTACTCTGGAATTGTACTTCACTCGAATGTTTATCAGTTCACAGGGAAAGTCTTAATTCAATCTTTGCTCCGTCAAAAGCTCAAACAAGGTCCAATTTCACTTCTGAAGGAAGTTCTGGAACTCTTAAGTCAATTGGAACATCACTCTATGTCCACAGTCAGATTTTCACCTCACTAAGCCCCTGTAGACATTCTACACATAGGATGTCTACCTGCTGTGTTTTGGCTAAATTTTTCACTATAGATTCCCCTTGATGTGTTGAGTTCACAACTGTTCTTACTTTTTGATTTGGACACCTATAAGTTGGTCAATTGATCAGAAATCTGTTCCAGCAGCCTGATGTCGGTCTGACCAGTCAAATCCATTTCAATCTGGACCAAAATTGACTAGGAGGCTTGCCTCAAGCTATACAACACCCTGCTATGCCTACAATCAATTTTTGACTTCAATATCATGCAGTAGACATCCTACACGTAGCATGTCTAACTGCTCAAAATTGCTTCAAATGCAAACCACAGACTCCTCTTAAGGTGTTGATCTCTTTGGTATGCTCAAAGTTGGATTTGGAGTGCTAAATCACACAGAACACATCCTACGCGTAGTATGTCTAAGTGATCTATTTGACCCCAAACTTGAGCCACAGCTTCCCCTTGATGTCAACAACCCAATGCTATGCTTAGATTTTAGTTTGGATTTCAAAAGATCCTAATTTTAGCTACCCTAGCCTTTTTCAGTCAAAATGCTAAAGTCTGCTGAAAACCCAATTTTCTCATCCAATTGAGATGAAACCTTTCTCATGCACTCAATAAATCATGTAGATCATACTCATGCAGCCATCCTATGGTTTTGGTCTTAAAATAATGCCTTCGCACAATTTGGGTAGGATGTCTGGCAATTTCCTTTCTTTTGGTCTTATTTTGTCAAGATATGGTCAAACTTCCACTTTCTAGATGAAAATAGGGTAAAACCTACCTTCTAAACACATTGGTCAACTCAGATTTTCAAAATTCTCACCAGAACAGCCTGTAGACATCCTACGCGTAGCATGTCTACTGGCTTAAAATTTCTTTTTCTTTTTTACAGAAGTACTCCCTATGCTTTGCAGCTCTCTCAGAAATACTCACAGAAACTTTTGAGCTTCATTTCAGCTTCTAAACACTCTTTTTCATCTTTTACAACTCTTTGATAAGCCTAACAACAAATATAACATGCATGAAGTGCTCCAGATCATAAATCATGATGTCCTACTTACCCTACTCCTACTCATCATGTGAGATGGTGATTGTGGTGTCTCGGTTTCTTTCTGGCCTCTCCGGACTCTCAAGCTATCCTTTCATCGCCTCTACCACTCCAACTCCTACTCTCTACACCACAACCTAACTAATACCTAAAAGTACCTAAGTCTACCTAAGTCGCTCCCTAGACTCCTCCTAAGACCTAGAGAGTTCTCCACCCTCTGATCCTATCTAATATGTAAAACAAGACTCTGGCAAGCCAAAGAATCCCTATCCTCAAGGACTAGTCTCGGTCACCTACCTAGGGTTTTCTTCCCGGCAGCGGCGCCAATGTTGACGGATACACCGCGCCTGACGTCAGCACAGCGAGAACTCACCTAACAAGATTTGTCAGCTAAGGACGAAGCTCGACCCGCAGGTGCGTGGAAGCAAGCATAGGGTGTCAACCTACACTCGACCGACTCTCGACTACTTCCTACAGAGGTCTCTACCCAATGTCTAAGCTACAGCCTTCAGGAGTACATAAGAGGAGATTTTCTACAATGCTTTCAATAGCCACATATGCATCAAATGTTCTCGAAATGCTACGGAACTTCAAGGAAACCCTATTAACACCAATAGGTCACTCTCCCTAAGGTCCATGAACCAAAACCCCAACCCTAAACACCTGGTGCAAAATCACGTAGGATGTCTGGTTGAAATTTGCAGGTCTTCGTTTCTGAAAACTAAAGTGCCTAATGTGTAGCTCTACTCAATGCAAATGTGTGGATATACTCAAATGCGAAAACAGACAACGTATGCTCACCGAATCACCAGATATAGCTCATGGGTCGAGCTCGCAAAGCTGGATCGTACACACACAATGTAGGTGTTGGCGCATAGCTCTCTTCGGGGGCAACACATTGCACTTCCCCGCACTCAATTGCGCGTGTAGCGTAAAGATAAAACTCTCACTCTCTCTCGTACACAGAGTACGCTCAACTCACACAGACAAAACTTATAAAATGACAAAAGGTTTTTTTGCAGTAAGGTCAAAAATGGTATAAATACCTTACAATCTCAAACCCTAATGTTCCAATTTAACCATTTACTTAGTCTAAATGTCAAAAATGGGATACAATCTGGAAGCTTCTGCAAGCCCCACTATTTACAAAGGTGAAATGAGAGTTTTTCTCAATTAAGGAATAATGACAAAAAATAATATCATGCCAAGCAATCCTCCTCTGTTGGGTGTGTCCAACCGCTAACACTGAGCTTAAACCCATTGTACATTGTACTGGTCATCCTTCCGCTATTAATCTAAATCAACAAATACCATTTCCAATTTTCAGTTGTGTCTCTCATTTCAGTATAACATTCCAGTTCAGTTCTCTATTTCAGTCCAGTACTCCGTTCCAATTCTCACTAACTGAACTGATGACCTAACCAGTAGCTCTAAATTCTAACACTGAAATAAGCTGTCAGAACAGACCAGCTCCCATTCCATTTTGACGATCATGGTGGTTAGAGATGATCGCTCTTCGACCAAAGAACTTTATCTCCCACTTAGAATTTTAAGCTGCACACATGGCGTCTAAAGTCAGTCGTGGTCGCAAACTGTCAACCTGGTTAGGCACTGATTCCACCCATGTCGACCCTATTCATGAGGTATCAAAAAGAGAGTCTCATATTAAGAAGGGCCCTAAGAGTGAGACTGAGCCTCAAGAGGAGCACAGTCATGCTGAAGAGGCCAAAGACTCTCAGCATTCTAGTCACTCGAGGAGGAGATGGATCGAGCGCGATGAACGCAAAACCAGGAGTTCTTGGTCTACACACAAGGTAGTTGAGGCCAAGGGTAGCAAGGGCAGTCGTCACAATTTCCATCAGAAATGTCAAAGAAGAGACAGAGACTAAAACTGAAGAGCAAGTTAACTGGGATGCTGACACAGATCACTACAGGAAGTCTTTAAGATGCAATCAGGCTTCCAAGCTGAGAAGAAGTAGAGACGATGATGACCGGCATGATTATACTTTTTCATTAAAGATCTCTGTTGGTGGATACGCCGCGACGGATGTTAGCACAGCAAGAACTCACCTAACAAGATTTATCAGCTAAGGACGAAGCTCGACCCGCAGGCGTGTGGAAGCAAGCAAAGGGTGTCAACCTCTACTTGACCGACTAATGACTACTTCCTGTTACCATAAACATGCGGTAGTGGTATGTGTAAACACACTAGGACCGTCGGGGCATTTTTTCCCTCTTTAGGAGGTTTTTTCCCCCGTGCATGATATATACGCCCATCACTCTAGGGCTATCTATCTTTCCATTGCATACTAAGTAACACACTCTCTATTGTGTGCCTTGAGCTTCCTTCGTCTTCTCCAAGCTGTGTGTGTTTCTTTGCAACCCTAATTCCAACAATTGGTATCAGAGCAGGTTGCGTCCTCCCGGGCTTAGTCACCAGCTGCTCCAGCACACGCCTGCTCACTTTGTCCGATTTCAGTGACCTTTGGCGAGAGTTCGCAGAGCTCATAGAGCTCGTAGAGCTTGGTCTACTCAGATTTTTGATTTGGGCAATACTGCACATGCTATTTTGTCATTTTGTGCAGAATTTTTGTCAGTGCCGTTTTTTGCATAACAGGGCTTCTACGGTTTGTGCTATATAGCACAGGTTGTTCCCGCTCCGTTTCTCCTATTTTTTGACAGTTTTCACATCAGGTGCAGCATTTACCATGGCTGACAACAACAACACAGATTTGTTCAAGATGTTTTTTGTTGAGGACAGGTTGGATGGGGACAACTATCCTATGTGGGCTTATATGATGCAACATGTTCTTGTGTCAAAGGGTGTCTGGAACATTGTGCAGGGCATTGATGTATGTCCTGGTTCTAAGGATGTAGGTGATGTTGAGGATGTTGCAGGTCTTGCTGCAAGGATTACAGATGTTAGAGTTGTTTTTCCTACGGCAGAACAAGCTCGTTGGGATGTTAAGGATGCGCAGGCTCATGCATTGATTGCGTTGTCTGTGAAGCACACCATTGTTCCTCACATCCGTTCAGCAAATTTGCAAAACAGGCTTGGGATATTCTAGCAGGTCTTTATGGAAGCCGCAATGAGCCTAAAATTGCTTTGCTGCATAAAGAGCTGGACTCCAAGATTATGCATGAGGAAGATGATATGGACACTTTCCTTGCTAGTGTCAAGGATATCAATGAGCAACTTATTTCTGCAGGTGAAGCTATTTCAGACAGTTCCCTTGTGCAGATTGTTCTTGATGCCTTACCAGATTCTTACCAGACCTTTGCTAGTACTTGGAGACTTATGACCCAAGGAAATCCTGAAGTTGTCAAGTTTGATGCATTATGCACATTGCTGTTGCAAGAGTCACTTTCTAGAAAAAAAAACAGGACTAGGCAGCGTGCAGTTGAGCAGGCTTTTATTGCTTCTCAAAGAAAGGGTGGTAATAGCAATGCAGCCACTTCTTATGGTTCTACTGCGAGTGGCAAAAATTATGTTCCTAATGCTTCTGCTGGCAGCACTTCATCTGGCAATTCTGGTGATAAGGTCAAAAAGAAGATGCGTTGCCATTATTGTAAAGCTAATATCACTTGATCAAGTCGTGTCCTAAGTTGAAGTCCAAAGAGGCTAAGAAGAAAGAGGGTGGTTCCACTGCAAATGCTGGTTCCACTACAAATGTAGCCATTGTTGAGTCTTCTGTGAAAGGAGACTGTGATGCTGATGTTGATGCAGAATGGGCTTTTAGCGTAGAGTGCACTTACAATCCTGATGTCCATGATGCATGCTTGTCAGTTGTGCTGCAGATTCACGTGTGTGGTATTTTGACAGTGGTGCTACAAAGCACATTACCTCACATCGTGAATTGTTTACCTCTCTCGAGTCTGTCCCTCATGGGAATTCAGTCACTTGTGCCAACAATGCCTCTTATCCGGTTCAAGGAGTTGGAAAGATTGTGCTTACTGCAGCAAATGGAAGTTCTTTTACACTTGTTGATGCACTTTATATACCTGGGATCGAGAAGAATCTCTTGTCTGTATCCGCACTTGCTAGACTTGGACTTGTAGTCAATTTTGTGGATGACAGATGTACAGTTCATGATCTCAATTTTGGTGATGAAATTGTTGCATCTGGCCTTTTGTGTCATGGGCTGTATAAGCTCACTTTGTATGACAAGTGTGGAAAAATTTTTGTAAATGTTGTTGTAGATTCAAGAGCTATTTCAGATGTAAAACTTTGGCATGCATGTTTTGGTCATCTGAATTTTGCCAGTTTGCTACGTTTGCAGAAATCTGATATGATTGCTTCATTGCCGCCTCTTGAAGCACCTGTCAAACATGTTTGTGAAGGCTGTATTTTGGGTAAGATGCAGCATTCTAAGTTTCCAAAGGATGGTTCAGTTCGGGCCACATGCAGGTTGCAGCTTGTGCATAGTGATGTTTGTGGGTCCATGCAAACTCCGTCCTTGGGCAATTACCTTTACTTCGTGACTGTTATTGATGTTACTCCAGGCATGCATGGGTATTTCCGCTTAAAGTGAAGTCCGAAGTTTTTATGTGCTTCAAACAGCTTTTCCGTCATGAATTTAATGCATTTCTAGCTAGTCGTGGGATAAAACACCAATGTACAGTGCCTTATACACCTCAGTAAAATGGTGTTGCTAAGAGGAAAAATAGGTCACTGACGGAAATGGCACGATGTATGGTCAAAAGTCAAGCTTTGCCGCATTCTTTTTGGCTTGAGGCCATCATGTGTGCCACTTATGTACTTAACATGTGTCCTAGGAAAGCTTTGCAGTCTATTAATCCATATGAAGCATGGCATGATAGAAAGCCTTCTATTGAGCACATGCGTGTTTTTGGCTATTTGGCATATGCTTTGGTGCCACAAGTGCAGCGCACAAAATTGGATGATAAGGCTGTCAAATGTATTTTTGTTGGTTATAGTGCTGAAAGCAAAGGTTACAGGTTGTATAATCCGCAAACAAAACGTATTCTGGTTTCTTGAGATGTAGTGTTTGTGGAAGATTCTGTTCAGCCCTTGCTGTCATGTACTAGAGACAGTAGTGTAAGCTCACAGGACATTTATGATAGTTTGTTCCCTCTTTTCAACTTCTCAAGAAGTATAAAGATGTGTTTGCAAGGTCCTACAAAGACCTCAAAGGAGTTGATTCATCAATATGCCAACATACAATTCCATTGAAATCAGATGCCAAACCTAGCAAACAGCGCCATTACACATATAATGACACATTCGCTGAACGAATCAAAGAGGAGATTGACAAGTTGATGGATGTTGAATTCATCTATGAAATCGAGCATACAGATTGGGTGTCACCCATTGTGGTGGTCCCCAAAAAGAATGGAAAGCTGCGTGTGTGTGTGTGTGTGTGTGAACCTCAAAAAAGTGAACGCAGCCACAATAAGGGATAATTATTTCTTGCCGATCACAGAACATGTGCTTGAGAGGGTGGCTGAGAAACGGGCTTTTTCCTTTCTAGATGGGTTTTCAGGGTATAACCAATTGGAAATTGTAATAGAGGATCAACACAAAACAACATTTGCCACAGAGTGGGAAATATATGCGTATAGAGTTATGCCTTTTGGCCTAACCAATGCCCCAGCTACCTTCCAAAGGTTAATGACTCATGCGTTCAAAGAATACCTGAGAATATTCTTAGAAATATATATGGATGATCTCTGTGTCCACTCTCTTCTATGAGAAGAACATATTGACCATTTACAAAAGGTATTTGAGAAGTGCAGAACATATCGAATCTGTCTCAACCTGGAAAAGTGCATTTTTATGGTTAGGCAAGGCAACATCTTAGGACATATTGTCTCAAGAGATAGCACCACTGACCTAGACAAAATAAGAGTCATAGTAGACTTGTCCAGGCCTACTAATGCCAAACAAGTACAATCCTTCATGGGACACTGCGGATATTATTGAAGATTCATATATATGTATGCAGTCATTGCACAACCTCTGTATCGTTTATTAGTCACTTTCGACTGGACTGAGGAGTGTGAAACTTCATTCCAAAAGCTTAAGGAAAACCTTGTATCAACGCCTGTACTTAGAGCACCAGATTAGGAAAAGATATTCCATGTTCACATTGATGCATCTGCATATGCAATTGGCGGTATTCTGGCTCAACCTGGAGACGGAACAATGGATTTCCCAATTTGTTATGCAAGCCGACAACTAAATAGTGCAGAAAATAACTACACCACCACTAAAAGAGAGGGATTAGGAATGATTTATGCTGTAAAGATATTTTGGCATTACTTGCTTACAAACAAATTTGTGTTCTTCACAGGTCATCAAGCTCTTTTGTATCTAGTAAATAAAGCATGCAATACTGGAAGAATTGTACGCTTGTTTATTGTATTGCTAGAGTTTGACTTCACATTGGTATTAAAAAAGGCTAAAACTCATCTATGGGCGGATCATCTTTCAAGGCTGCAAAATGGGGAAGCTCCTGAAGGAGTAGATGATGACATACTTGATGCTTATCTTTTCAATATTGAAATGATACCCAAATGGTCTCAGGAAATTGTTAGCATTCTTTCCTTTGGAGGTAGATTTAATAACAAGAAAGACAGATCCAAACAACAAACATTTCGACAAAAAAAAAACTTTCAGTTGATTGCAGGACGACTGTACCATCTAAGCTCGGACCAAATTCTACGATTATGTATAAATATGGCTCAAATTCCCTTGTCTATAATTCAAACTGATGAGCAATGGGAACAGGAATCGATGTTCGCATTAATGTCAGACTCCCGCACGGCAGGTATCAACGAACATTGATTGACACAGGAGCAAGAGTCAAGGCGGTCAACTTCTCCACTTACAGGATGCTTACAGATGAACCCCTCGTGCAATCCACACGTGATCTACAAGCAGCAAACAGTGCAACAATACCAACCTTGGGGATAGTAAACTTACCAATCAATCTTGATGGAAATAGTTGTCCTTATCAATTTTTCATAATGAAAGACGGAGAAATCATAGAATCAATATGTTTGGGAGTTCCATGGATGAGAACGTACAATGCAGTCACTGAATGATCAGAACATGCATTAAGGTACACACACGACTCTAACGTGTACATGACTCCATTCGCCAAAACATATCACTCGTGGCCGAGTATCCCCATCGACAAAAAGCAACCCGGCTAATCAACCAACACCACAAAAGGTTATTCGGAAAGTATGGATAAAGAAAAGATTGCTGACCAACAAACCAAGCAAGATATGGTTGCCTAAGGACAAACTCCAGACAGAAGCAGCATCATCTCAAAGACCTTCAGAAGTTACTCCGAAGTGGAAATGGCAACCAAAGCTAAAGACAACTACAGATTCGGCGACCGAGCTCGAAAGGAAACCCAAAACTCAAAACAAGAAGCCTGAACCTCCAAAATGGCAATGGAAACCCTTGAAAACCAAAGTAGAATCTGTAAAGAAGCAACAAACCGCATACAAATGGGTTCCAAAAATAGTTGCCATCACAACACCCACAATCAAGGAAAGAGCAATTCGACTGCAAGCACTTCTGTTCCATAAACAGCTACCCTCACCATCAAAAGCCACTGAAAACTACATTCAGTTCCCGCATCTTGCACAACATATTGTTACCCAACGCATTGTCTCAAACATCCAAATAGGGCCACATTACACGGCCATGCAAAGACACAGATTCCGAAACCCATGCACATGCACCTAACCTTCGTCCGGAGAATCTAGCAATAGTCAGGGCCATTAAGGGGTCCAACGTGTATATATGTACATGATCTGTGTGTTTTTTTCATTATTTAGAGTTCAGTTTCGAACATATTCGATCAAAACCTGGCAATTTTAGCGTTTTTGTATCATCCGACCAGCATAATAATGAGCCATAATGACAAAATCCGGAGCATTGGGATGCTTCTAGAGAAAATATATGCTTAGGGGTGAGTATAAGAATTTTGGCTAAATTTTGCCAGTTAATAAGTATTTCAATTTATTTTGTTTGATTTTCGTTAATAAACATAAAAAATTAAAACATCTCGCTCACAAGTGTCGGAATCAAGTTCTGGAAGCAAACGCCGAAGTATCATGATAAGGTTATCAAGCATGGAAGATATGAAGCTAATCTGAAGATGTCAAATTTCGGCCTTAATGATCATGACTTACCCTGTCAAGGCCCTTTCCCTGCGCCACAAACTCGACCCAACCATCAGAAGGATGGTGTCCGTGGGCTATGGAGATCACCTTGGAGTGAAAGCTTACAGGTTGTATGACCCTTAGCTGAAAAAATTTCAGTTTGCTCACTCTGTCTATTTTGATGAATCTTCCATGATCAGTCCACAGGAGGGAGATGCATCTCCTCCCATGCTCACACTACCATCTGGACCAAACACATCAGATCCTCTTATCTCAAGTGTTCCACAGATCAAATGGGAGGAAGCAGATGTTTGGAAACCTTTACCTCTGCCCCATCCCCCTCCTATACCACAAACGCCTCCTTCTCCAATTCCAATTGGCACTCCTCTGCCTAAAGGTGCACCTCCTTGGTCTCTTCGGAACAATACCAAGTCTGTCCTCTTTCCAAAATCTCCAAACCCCTTGTTCCCTGGTCATAATAAACCAACAGATGTCACAAGGCAATTGTTGATGCCCTCCACAACTCGCCAGCCTCCCCCTCATGTGGCAGATAACCCCATTATTCAGGTTCCTTTGGCGAATGATACAACTTCTCAATCTGCTCCCTCTCCACGGATTTCAAGTCCTCCATAAGACACCAGGGACTTAAGCCCATATGTACCAGTGGAGCCCATCCACCAGTGCCCCTTGCGTGGTCCAAACCTAACCTCTCGCCCTTCGAAGTCTTCAAAGGTTCGATCTCTCATGGAGATCTATGAGAAGACAAACCACTCATTGCTCCTGGATCCTTCAGCTGATCAGCCCTCTGGTAATTCCAATACAGATGAAGTACTCTACCTCCAGGTGCTCCATGATTCCTCAGACGATCTTGACGCACTTCTTTTTGTTGCTGAATCCATTGATGAAATCTCTTTGGATGAGGCTTTGTCGGGTCCTGAGGCCACATTTTGGCAGCAAGCAATGGAGTCAGAGTACCAATCACTCATGGATAATGGCACATGGCAGCTGGTCCCTGCTCCACAAGACAGAAAATTGGTGACCTGCAAATGGTTGCTTCGCAAAAAGCTCAATGCTGACGGCACAGTCTCACGTTACAAAGATTGACTTGTGGCGCGAGGATTTACCTAGGTCCCTGGCATGGATTTCACTGAAACGTTTTCTCCTGTGCTTCGCATCACCTCTTTTCGAGTTCTGATTGCAATAGCTGTGCTCTTTGGCTTCCACCTTCATCAAATGGATGTCCGCACTTCCTTTTTAAATGGAGATTTAGAGGAGGAGATCTACATGGAGCAGCCCCAAATGTATATCTCAATGCAACACTCCAATTATGTATGCACGCTACTCAAGGCCCTTTATGGATTGAAACAATCCCCCAGGAAATGGTATCAAAGGTTCCATCAGTGCATGATCACTCTTGGTTATGCATGTTTTCAATCTGATGCCAATGTGTATGGCTGTCACTCTGCTGGTGTATTACTGTTTCTCGCCATCTATGTGGATGATATTTTGTTGCTCTCTAATTCTAAATCAGCTCTTGAAACAACAAAGGGTGAACTCCACTCTTCCTTCTTCATGACTGACATGGGGCCCCTCCACTACTGCCTTGGGATTCAACGTGGTGCTCTCATTCATCTTCTTTTTGAACTATTATCCAAAGTATATTTACAACATAATATAGTCAATGTCCGGCTGCCCATAGCACAATGGCCATATTCTTTAACATCATATTCTTTAACACTCCCCCTCAAGTTCAGAATGAGCTTGTATATGATGGATTCTCAATGCTTCACAAAAGTAACAAAACTTCTCCTTTCCAAGAGCTTTTGTAGATATATCCGCAACTTGATCATTTATCTTCACATACACCAAATCAATCTCACCTGCGAAAACTTTTTCTCTAATGAAGTGATAATGTACTTCAATGTGTTTGGTGCGAGCATGGTAAATTGGATTCTTTGCCAACATGATGCTGCTAATATTGTCACAATAGATAATGACACTGTCAAGATTGTCAAAACCAAAGTCTACCATAAGTACTCTCAACCATGACTCTTCACATGCTGCCAAAGCTGCTCCACGATATTTAGCTTCTGTACTTGATAATGCTACAGTTAATTGCTTCTTGCTACTCCAACTTATCATACCATTGCCAATGGAGAATGCATAACCACTTGTAGATCTTCTATCCATAAAATCTCCTGCCCAATCTGCATCTGGGTAACCATAAAGACAAAGCTTCCCATTCTTTTCATAACACATTCCATAACTGATAGTGGCTTTCACATATTTCATAATCCGTCTCACTGCATCAAGATGACTTTTACATGGATTTTGAATGACATGAATCACAACACCCACTGCATAACTCAAATCTGCCCTTGTTATTGTCAAGTAAATAAGACTTCCAACCATCTTATGATACATAGTGACATCCTCAATGTAATGTACATCATCAATCAACTTCACATTTTGATCAAGAAGTGTATCAACCGGTTTGCACGTTGTCATTCCATAGTTCTCAAGCATATCCAATGCATATTATCTTTGTACCATCCAAATTCCTGATAAAGTGTCAACAATTTCAATTCCCAAAAAATCTCAACCCACCAAGATCCTTCATGTTGAATTCTCTCAACAAACTCTTCTTGACATGCAAAATTTGCTCATCATGACTTCCAGTGAGAATCAAGTCATCAACATAGATAACAATTACGACGATCTCTCCATCAACATGCTTCAAAAACAATGAGTAATCAGCAGTAGACTGTTTAAATCCAATCGTCTTCAAGAATCTGTGTTTGCGGGTCGCCGTGACGGACGTCCATAGCATAGCTCTCAAGCATCAACATATTTATCAATACAGGGGAAGCGACTCGGATGACGCATGGGAACTCACTAGGGTGTCAATCCTAATGAAGTGAACTCGAAGAGATGCAACTAATAACTCTATAAGTAAATCAATCCCATTACTGCCAAGTAATCTGCCTATGTCCTCCTACACCGTTCTTCAGTCATCACGCCCGTTTACCATGCAAATCATATCGAAATCGTACGAAACTTGAAGGGAAGCTACAGGGGACTATCAGGAACATATCCTATCACTGTCACAGCATTCTGGAGAGGTACAACGATCGGGATCGTTCATCTCAAAGTCAACAAAAACAGCGAACAGGTGATCCTAATGGGTCATTTTAGGGTCCCTAAAGCCCCTCCTAGGGTCAAAACAACATAAAACACGCATATAGATACTCAAAACAGCGATTTAAGGCCTCAAACTCGTAGTTGAAAACCTACACCGAATCTTGAATGAAAGAGCAAGAGGAGAGGAACACAATGCAATAATCAAATCTGAATTTGGATTACCGTAGCCGCTATGGCGAAGATTACAAGTTTGAACAAGAAGGAGCTCTCAAACGTACGCTGTCTTCTCAGTTCTCCATTAAAAGATCTCTTAAACTTACAAAAAATGACCTTTATAGATTAGGTCTTTACAAAATGGCTTGTCCGGCCACAAGCTCCCAAACCTCTAACTAGCTCTCTAATATACAATTGCTCCCATAAGAATAATCATACATCCTTTGACAATTTCCCGGCTTAGAGATGCTTCTTTACAAAAGAATTTTACAATGGTTTCTCAGAAAAATATGGTCCTTCTGGCAATGGCCGCTTGTTGCTTCGTCCGCCAAACACTCCCCCCTGCCTTATCCTTGCACGCCCTTGTGCATGATCAGTGCTTTGGCCGTTGATGTGGCTCTAATGAAGCGAGTGTCACTGAAAAACTTCTTGTTCGTAGGACGGCTTCGAGGGCTTCTTGATGTTGTCTGAATGGATTTTCAGATAAGGTGTGTTGGTATGCTACGTACCTTGCCTTGAGGTCCTTCGCCATGGGATGGAAAATCCTTGAATCCATTTCCTTGGCTAGCCCCTCTGGCATTTTCTGAATGCTCTCATTGAGTTCATCTCTTATAACCAGATCGGGCCCTTCAAATTTCTTCTCCTGTTGCCCTTGGTGTGATGTTCCAGGCAAATCTGGCGCTTGTTGTCCGGGCAGCAGTTGCGGTTGAGTCTGGGCTTTGTCTGCTTTGATTTGCTGTTGAAAAAGCAGATTTTCTTTTTCCTTTAGCAGCGTGTCACCGATCTGTTTCTGATTCTGTAGTTCAGCGTTTACTTGAGCTAGTTGCTGCTCCATTTCTTTTAACTTTAGCTCATTTGCCACCGTCTGGGCCACCATCCCTGATACAAGCAGCTGTCTTTGAAGCTTTTCTTGCTCTAGCTCTGCTTTTAGTGTTGCTATAGTGTTCACTGCTGTGGCATCGTCAGATGTGGAGACCAATGTCCCAGCAGGTTCCTGATTCGCCATTAAAGTCGTCAGAGTGCCTTTGACAGTACTGTAGGAACTGCTAAGTCTTTGTAATCTTGCACTCTCGTAGGCAAGATGCTCCGTTGCTTTCTAGACTCTTGCCGTAAGCTCTTGGCACTCCTTCTCTTTGGAGGTCAAGTCTGTCCTGACGTCCACCAAGTCTTTGAACAAAGACAGAGGCTGCTGTCGCTCAAGGTCTCTTTCCTCCTCTGTGCGTTCTAGTTGCGTCCTCAGGCTTTCTAACTCTTCTTGCCCAGATGCTTGCTTTTGTTGGGCTTCCTGTACCTGCCTTTCCTTTTCATTCAGCACCACATGCTGACACTGGAATTGCCGTTCTAATTCCTGTAGAGTTGCTTGTAATCAAAACCAGCCACTGGCAGGCTTCGTGGTATCCGATGGATTCTGTAGGTGGTATAAAATCCTTTTGTGAGGTTGAAGGGGGAGGAGTTGGCTGTTTTTTGTTCGATGGAGAAGGGGGAGGAGGAGGAGATTTTGGTGATGGAGGAGGCGATTTTCTAGGCGAGGGAGGAGGTGATTTGGGCGAGGGAGGAGGTGGACTTGATTCTTCTCATACATGTCTCTTCTTGGAAGTCTCTTCCCCTTGTTGCGAAGCAGATGCTTTCGCTTTTCTTTTATTTAAAATCCTGATTATTCTTTGGTGGGTGAGATCTGCTGCCCGTCGCGCTTCCAGATTCCTCTCTCTTTGGATCTTCTTAAGCTGATCCACCTGATTTATCTCATCAGCCGCTTCTTTTTCCTTCTTTCCTTTAGTGGACTGCGAAGAAATGTCCACTTCCGCAGCCTTCTGTTCTTCTTCTAACCTTTGCTTCTCAGCCCGTAGGCGAGTTGCATTTTTTATCCTTTCTTTCATTTCCCTTTCGAATCTTCTTTTTTGTGCCTGTTGTGTTGCAGCTGCTCGAGCCTGTCTGTCAGCCCGTAATTTGGTTTGTCTTTCCTCGACTCTTTTTTGAGCTTCCGCATATGCTTTTTGCAGGTCCGACAGTGGTACTGCACTTATCTCCCCTCTTTTTCTCTCGAGTGGCTTTGTTGAATCTTCCTCCTCGCTTTCCTCAAACTCTGAGGGCCCTTTGTCTTTAGAATCTTGAGACTTTCCTTCATCATCTGTCTCCATTTTTTCTTCATTACTCGAACTTTTATTGGTGGCCTTTGCTGAGCGCGATGATGTCACGCCGAGGGTCGTCCTTATGGAGTGAGAAACCAGCTTGGCTTTCTGGATCAGGGCCATTTGAGAGCTGGCAGCTGGCAAATCTTCGATCATCCCAAAGCCTGATATGCTATTCTGGTTAGCATCGGCCCTGCATTCATGTAACTTTTGTTTTTTTTCGAGCTTTTCAAATTTGCTTCAATCAGATTGTCCAAAATGTAGGAACCGTAGTCGCAGCGAATGGTTCTATTTTCTGCCGTCGCTAGAGCCATGACTACGGCAATGTGCAGGATTGGCTCGGTGTAGCGAGGACGCTTTTGTACTCTGAAATGCTGGGAGATCAATCTCATCGGCAATTCCAGCTCTCCGTATATCATGTCACTCTATTTGTATTTGTTTCTCTTTGCTTTGACAAATGCTTTCTCATTATCTAGTGACTTTGTCTTTGCCAGCAGATCGTGTTGCCGTGGGAGGAAATGCAAAGCTTCGTTGATGATTTCCTTTGTGATCTTTACTTTCACCTTCGATCCATCCTTATCCGTGACCATTGCCTGCCCATCATATTGTATCGAGCTCATGAGCTCATGGGCCCTCATGTAATCTGTTCCCCATAGCTGTAATCTGAAAAATTGCTCCAAGTGTACAGCTCGCACAACCTCTATTACCTCCGGCCTTCTGCGGAGGTTCCATATCTCTCGTGGCATGATTGTTGTTTTTACCAAGTCACCATCCGCATCCTTAAACTTTGAGATGAACATGTGGGCAGGGATTTGAGCAAGTATTTCATCCGAGATATGAGCCTTTTCATTTGTGGTGAGCTCCTACACTTCATATGGTGCTATTGTCCACTGCCTTTCTTTCTTTTGGCGAGGCATTGTGTGTCAGGAGAATCACAAGCTTTCAGGATTTTCCCTTCTCAATCAATCGCATTTAGACTTTTAGTAAAAAACAGTTCAAAAGTTAAAACTGATCATAATTTGAACAAATTTCATCCATTTTTGTCCATATTTCACCAGTGGGACTAGGAAGACTAGAGCTATGATTGACAAAAATCTGAGCCAGTTCCGGGTCTGAGGTGCACCGATCACGATCGTAGTACAGAGGCCAAAATTAGATTTGATCACATGAGTGGCTTGCTGATAGTTGGAGGGTCATTTTGATCCACTCTTTGTGTCATTTGAACTACTTTTGAGTTTACAGGTCCCATTTTTGGGTTACAAGGAAGTTTTGGACTAGACTATGACTTTTTATGAGTTTTTGTTGTCCAAATGGCTTGAAACTTGGTTGGTGACTTGAACAAGATGTATACAAGGGATTTGATAGGTTTTTGTCAAAATCTGAAGCTGAGGTACACTGATCGTGATCGGTGTTCTGGGCCTTTTTTAGGTGAAAACTAGATGGACATGAACCCCTATGCCTGCCTAGCCCAGTGATGATTTATTTCCAAGTTTGGACTTAAAATGAACAATTTAGAGCAATTTTTCACTGTTTGACCATATTTTACTAAGTCTAACCATATTGGGTTTTCTTGATGAAATTTGGTTGGATCTTGGAGTTAGTTGAAGTTAGTTTTAGAGCTCCCAATGCTTCCATGAGGTTCTGCTACCATCAGCCTACTCCGTTGTCTGATTTTGACCTTATCAGGCACTTTATACCCTGTCTTAGGAGGTTTTCCACATTTGTGCATTTTTCATGCATTTCTTGGATATCCATGTGATGCTTGAACATCCTTAAGTGACCTTTTGGTTTTGGCACTGGATCAGCTCCAATTCTACCTTTGTGTGATCATTCGAGACTGAAATGACTATATCTGTACTTACAGAAGATTCTGAGATCCATCCGAGGTTTTCTACAACTGTTCTGACTCTTAGTCAGACAAGTGTACCTTTCAAACCATTCATCATTATTTTTAACCAGATTTTGGTAGTTGTAGGTCAAATTTTCCCTTTTCGGTTGTGTTTGACAAATTAGGCCCATTTCATGAGCAAAATTTGTGCATTTTCCTTGAAAATTCAAGACTGTGTACTTTTAATTGAGTTCCAAGCTTGGGCCAAATCAAAAATTGCAAAACCTGCATCTGGGAGCACCGATCGCGATCGTACCATGGAGGCCAAAATTGATTTTTACACCAGCAGATTGTAGGCGAGGCTGAGGGGAGGTGTTTTGCATGTTCTGTCCCAGTTTTTGTCAGTAAGGTACACTGATCGCGATCGGTGTACCACCACCAAATTGTGATTTGACCATATGGGTTTGTTCTTGACCTTGTTGGGAGCACATTGATGTGTTCTGTGCCTGAAAAAAGTTTTGTTTGGATGCCTCTAAGGGCCCTTGACCTCTTTGACCCGATCTGACTTTGATTTGATTCCTTCGCCCGTTTGTGCAATGATTCGCGCTTGCATAATAGACTTGACCTTTACTTCATAAGGAACATACTTGTGAAATCTGGTGTGAAATGCTGGCTCCGACTATCCGTATGGGGTAGAAACGTGGCAGCTTGCTCTAGGTCAAAAAGCTCTCTCCTTCTCTCTCAAAAGGTGAAAATGAACAATGAGCTAGAGTTTGGCCTACCTGGCCTATATCTTCCCGAGATTTTCGTGACACAGGGCTGATTTTTCTCACCTTTGATCCCGATATAATCTGCATACCACCTGTGGGTCGAACCGCTTGTCGTTCCGGCGTCGTATGACCATTTGATGCGATTTTGGTGAAATTGGCAGGGTTTCATGTGTTGTTGAAGCAGCGAGAGCCCCTCCTTCTGAAATTTGATTGACGCTGAACAAATTGTGTGGAGGGTATGGCTGGTGCAGGTGCACTCGAACTGCCTCGCATGGCATCTTCTTGAAGGATGCGAGAGATAAGCTTCTCAACAGTGAGGCTTGTCACTGAAGCTTGAGTGGTGATGAAGGGTCGCCAAGATGAAGGCAACGCAGCGAGGAGTAGCATGGCTTGGAGGCTTTCATCCAATTGAAGGCGTAAGAGGAGGGCATTATCCAATAGGGTGCACCATTCATCAAGAAACGTGGAGATTTCCTGCTATTCAGAAAGCACAACAAGAAGTAGTTTCTTGAGGGTCGTAACACGAGTGATCAGGTCCTCGTGATGGTAGGCAACACGTAGAAAGGTCCAAATTTCGGTTGCGGTTTGGCAATGCCTAGCCATTTGGACCTGACGATCAGCCAGGTGCAACATGAGTTCAGCCTGGGCTTGCAAATCCTTGGCTGTCCAATCAGCACTATTAGGACTATTAGCGACGGGCTGGACAGTGATTCCGCTCACTATATCCCAGAGTGCTGCTCGTTACAGCAGCAAGGTTACCCGGGTGGCCCATGTAAGATAATTGGTGCCTGTGAGCTTATCAAGGTGATAGCTCCTCACTGTGGAGGGAATGAGGGAGGCAGGGGCTTGTGGAGGGAATGAGGGAGGCAGGGGCTTGGGCTTGCTGTGACATGCTGGCTGTCCGGATCAACGAGCACGCACAAGCAAGGGCAGCGTGCGCATGTGAAGAGAAGGGTGGTGGGTGTTGGGCATGCTCTACTGTGATACCATGTTGTTAAACAGGCATGCACACACAGAGACTCGAGTGTGAGGCAAGAATGAGAGATGTAACTGCCCGTCAGGTACAACGCTATTACCGCAATAGTTGCTGCTCCTATTATTGTGCTTATTGCCGCTACATGCCCATTCAAAAATAAAGGTGCTCATTTGAGCCATCCAAATTGGGTGGCCCAAATGAGCACGTTTATTTTTGACCTGCATAAAATAGTGAAACATCAATTGTTTTTTGGAACAGTATTAAAAAAAACCAAAGAATTGAAATTGAATTTACTATACCTTGACAATTTAATATGTAGAAGATCAACTATTTAAAAACGTTTCAATAAAAAGTAAATAGTTATATATACATTGTGTCACATTGGGACTTTACGAAAGTTTGGACAAAATATTATTCTATCTAATCTTCCTCTATCTCGTCGTCATCCACAGGCACGTACATTTGATCACCTTGAATCTACATAAACCCAAACCAAATTAAACAATTTTCAACAATTCAAAACAATTGATACAAAGTTACTTGTTTAAACTTACCGCTTGTAGTGATCCAACCGCTGCATCGAATTGCTTGTGAGAGATGTGGTTGTTTTCGAACAACCATCACCAAGTATCAAATTCTATATGTCGCTATTGATACTTGACCATCTCTCTGGTTGATCGAGAAAGAGTGATATTTTCCTAAGTCAGCAATAACAATAACAAATCATCAACTACAATTTTAATAATCACCAACCGATGTTATAATTTAATCAATCTTAGTATATATTTGTCCTTCCAAGCTCCCTTGCCTCCTGAGCCATAGTGCGTGGGAGTGTTTTTGGTGCGAGCTTCGCGTTGTTGTCTGTATGATGAGACCATCATAGCTTGATCGCTCTTTTCTTGAATTGCCCACTCCCACTCCGCGTCTGCCATGTTGCCACCCCAATACCTGTAGGATGACCATGCATGAAAATAACAAAAATAAACCTATGACACTCATGGTTTAGGGTTAACTAGCCAGAAACAATCTTTATTTCTTTGCTTATTCTCACCGACTCAAGACTTGGGTCTACTGGAGGCGATGTCGACCCCAAGTGGGAGCCCACCTAGGATGTGAACCAATCAAAAGAAGAGCCAGCTGGCTGCTCCCCACCAGGTGGTCTCTCGTTTAACATATATATTACAAAGAGCAATATAAGATTAAGCTTTCCCTCCTACTCACTCATCTATAAATATGTACACAAGTATAGTAGCACACGAACACGTAGATACATTTACATACAAGTAGACCTAAGTAGGGACTAGCAGTGCCAAAGGTCAAGTGGAACCTCTTTAGATATCATCACAATCTCAACCGTGGTAAAACCAAAGGTACATTGCAGTAATCCATGCAGGAGTGGACCCATGACCGCAACACCACGATTAAAAAGGGACTATACCCAAGAGGAAGCGTCTAATCTTTGAGTGCTATGCTCCAATACTTAATGCATACATACATGCATAAACAAATAAATATA
Source organism: Adiantum capillus-veneris (assembly GCF_014529385.1). Lineage (NCBI taxonomy): Eukaryota > Viridiplantae > Streptophyta > Polypodiopsida > Polypodiales > Pteridaceae > Adiantum > Adiantum capillus-veneris. Next base: position 151,184,509 of record NC_140948.1, read on the forward strand.
TACACACAAATATATATACAATTACATACTATAGCCATCGTTTTGAGTATAGATAAATAGTTACGGTTGTAAATGTAGCTATCTTTTGACTATAGATAAATAGTTATGGTTGTAAACGCAGCCATATTTTTGTGTTGTGCGCAGTGCGAGAGTGCTCGTACTTCTGTAGAGTGCCATGAAGAAGAGATTCTTTATTGTGCTTCTTGCGTAGCATCCCTTCACAGTGCATCGCATGTTTGCCTCCATTCTGAGGAATGGTATCGTTAAAAGTTTTCCAACCAGACGCCTCTTCCCTCTCTCTCTCTCTCTCTCTCTCTCTATCCTCTCTTTCCCTCTCTCTCTCTCTCTCTCTGGCTGTCTCTCTCTCTCTCTCTCTTCTTTTTCTCTTCCTCTCTAAATCTCTACCTCTCTCTCGCTCTCTCTTTCTCCCTCTCTCTCTCTCTCTCTGTGTGTGTGTGTCTCTCTTTATCTATCCCTCTCTCTTTCTCTTTCTATTCCTCTCTTTCCCTCTCTCTCTTTCGCTTTATATCTCTCATCATGATATTCATTAGTTGTGAGACTTGTGAGATGGACATCGACCGGGATGGGTGGAGCACAATCGCTTATAGCCAGCTACTGTGCAATATGATGATCAAAAGTTATGATAGATGGAGCTAGAGGAGTAGAGATAGGCAGCTCCTCCAATCCATTAGTGGCGGGTGATGTGCAGATGGTGGTGGTGGGCAAAGGTTGAGAGGGGATGCCCTTATTAGTAGTTTGAGTACTAGAAGATGTTGGGGCAGCCAAAGTTGGTCCAAACTAGAAAGTGGTATATGCCAGGTAAAGGTTGCAAGTAGGTGAAGTGCAGAAGGCTAGGGCAGGTACCAAGGTCCTGTGCAGCCAAAGGGTAGTGGAAATGTATGTCTAAAGAGGTTTTTTAGGCAAAAAGAGCTCAAGGATGGTCCAAATGGGATGAGAGATCAAGGTACCCAAAATGCTATGTCAGTAATCTGGAATGTAGTTTTCAATGTTCTCTAGAAACCGGTCTAGATGGCTCGTTAAGGGGAGCCCCGGTGTGCAAGATACTGAAGTTGAAAGTTAGAAGGTTTACGAGATCCCCGACGGGCAGGGCAGCTGAGGACAGGTGGCCTAGACAAATGTCAGCAGATACATGCATAGAGCTCAAATTATGGAGCATGCCCGTCTTCTCAGATTGCTAATCAGAACTCTCGATAGCAAGTTATGGCCATTAGAAGTTTTTTCGGGGGCCAATTATGGGCCAAGTGGACCGGAAGGGGAATCATGCCGATGGGCATCTTTGGGACCTCAATAGGGCTCTAGAGAAAAGTATGCGTCATACGAAGTTAGCAGAGATAGACAACTTGGCAAACAGATACACAAGCACTGAATTATGGCCTGGTGAAGTTGGGTATACTTGGCAGAGAGGAGGTTGCAGATGGGAATTTCCATTTTCAGAGGCATTGATTGGCAAACAGCCTTGAGTCTAAATGTGGGGAGAGCTGGTGAGTTTAAATTTGAGAGCCGTGTCTACTGGCTAGAGCTTACGATTCGAGTACCGAGCCTTGGAGCAGCAAGTAACACATGCTTGAAAGTGACAAGAAGAAGTTTTAAAAAAAAGGTTTAAATGGAGAGTTTGGTGGTCTTGGTCACCCCATGTGGCTTGGAAGCCCAGGCACTGCCACGTGGGAAAAAATAAACCCATGGGTGGATCTTGAGCAATGAACGTGAGTCTATAAGAGCTAGGAGTGGTGCCCATTGTGGGTATCCTAAGGGGGAAGAACAGCCTCTCGTGGTGTGAGGCTATGGCGGGCACTGTGAGCAGGGCAACAGGTGACGGCTTCGGCCGATTTTGGCGGACCATGGCTGCGAGGAGGCTGGGTTGAGCGACGCCGCTGATGGCAGCGGTTGACTGTTGTTGACTATTAGCCGTTAGCGATAGTGATGATGTGGTAGGTGCCCGATGTAGGCTAGTTCACACACCACCATGGCTTTTTGAAGGGAAAGGAAAGGCACCATTAGCAATATTTCTAATGGTCCTGTGCATAGGTAGGGGATCGGTCCTGCGAGAGAAGAGAGAGAGAGAGAGGATGTGGCCGGCTACAGTAGCCGGGCCCAAACCGAGTCAAATGCAAAGGGGTGGTCCCATGGGGTTCAAGCAAGAGCTGGTTGATGTTCGGGCAGAGCAAAGGGCCCATTATAAGGCCCAACAAAGCATGGGTCAAAGGGCAAACGAGAGCAGTGCAATCAGACCAGATGGGAGATGGAAGGGGATCCAAGGAAAGCCAAGCCAAGCCAAGGTGGGCAGATAGAGTGCAGATGGGTCAAAAGCCCAAAGGGCCAAATTCAAAGGTAAAAAAGGGTAGGGATGTGAGCAGGGCAGCAGGTGACGGCTTCGGCCGATTTTGGCGGACCATGGCGGCGAGGAGGCTGGGTTGAGCGGCGCCGCTGAGGGCAGCGGTTGACTGTTGTTGACTATTAGCCGTTAGCGATAGTGATGATGTGGTAGGTGCCCACTGTAGGCTAGTTCACACACCACCATGGCTTTTTGAAGGGAAAGGAAAGGCACCATTAGCAATATTTCTAATGGTCCTGTGCATAGCTAGGGGATCAGTCCTGCGAGAGATGAGAGAGAGAGAGAGAGAGGATGTGGCCGGCTAGAGCAGCCGGGCCCAAACTGAGTCAAATGCAAAGGGGTGGTCCCATGGGGTTCAAGCAAGAGCTGGTTGATGTTCGGGCAGAGCAAAGGGCCCATTATAAGGCCCAACAAAGCATGGGTCAAAGGGCAAACGAGAGCAGTGCAATCAGACTAGATGGGAGATGGAAGGGGATCCAAGGAAAGCCAAGCCAAGCCAAGGTGGGCAGATAGAGTGCAGATGGGTCAAAAGCCCAAAGGGCCAAATTCAAAGGTAAAAAAGGGTAGGGATAAGAGAAGAAAAAAATTAAATAAAATAAAAGTGCCTAGGGGCAATAGCAACATTGCTAATGCGCCCCCCTCAAGTGCAAGAGAGCAAAGGAGAGCAGATGAAAATGAGGCAAATCCATTCTTTCAAAGTTTCCAAGAGACCAGAAACAGAGATAATAATCACTGAGCGGGTTGTAGCCCATGCACTAGACCTCTCCAATGAGGGAGACAGTGTAACAAAAAGAAGGGATGAAGTCAAGGTGTACAAAGAGAAAAAGGAAAATTACACCTTTGAAGACATTGCCAACCCAAAAGTGGCAATTATGAGCCAGTTATACAACCAGTACTTCCACATGTGCACGAAGAGGCCACAGAAGTACAGGATGCCGCCAGGTGCAATTGCCACAACGTTCACTTGGGCAATGAAAAAAGGCACCCCAAAGATAATCAACTATGCAGCATATATACATGATAGCTTAGTAAAGATGGGCAACAAAAAGCCAACATATATAGTGCCAGGAGAACTGATCACCAAGGTGGTTTATGGGGCACGACACGCTAAAGGAAGGTGGCCTGACCCCCCATCTCAGAATGATTGGCTGAGAGTAAAAGAAGACAAGGAAGATGAGCCGCAAAGGGCACCAAGGGTGGCTACGAGAGTGAAAAGACGGCTAGAGCTAGTTGAAGAGGAGCAACCCGAGCAGAAGAAAGGAAAGAAGGAGTTTGCTCAAGCGCCGGCCAAAGAAACGAGGTCTCAGAAAGCGGCAAGAATAGAGAGGCTGATGGAGAGTTTTCGAGCAGAGAGAGCCCTCAAGGGTGATTTAAGCGAGCTCTGGAAGCCATCTCTAGAGTCTATGTCCGGATCGTCCAAAAGAGTGCAAAGGGATCGATTTGAAGATTATATCAAGAATTTCGAGATTCTTGATGCTCTAGCAGAAAACATCCCTCATGTCCCTTTCACAGAGGAGGAAGTACAACAGATAAGGCAGGAACTGCTGGATGAGCAAGAGAGCCAAGAAAGAGAAAGAAAAAAAAAGAAGACAGGGACTTAAAGGGCAAACCTGCATCTTTACCAGATAGCCCTAAACCCAGCCCATAGCCATCACCACCGCCCTCACCAACTCCTAGCATCCCTCCACAGGAAGATAAGGAGGTTGAGGACAGACAAGAAGAAAGGCAAGCAGAAGATCAAGAGCAAAGACAAGAACCTGAGCCAAAAGAAGAGGCCAAGCCTAAAACTGAGCAAAAAAGATTAGATGAGGCTTATTATGCATTTTTGGACCTGCTAGCTGCAGGCTATACAAAGGAAGAAGCCGCCACAGTCGCATTCGACTTGGCGAGGACAGGGCCTAAAGAACAGATGCAAGGCATCATGCTAGTGGAGCTAAAAGAAATTGCTACAGACACGGTAGACCTGCACCCGCCCCCCAATGACTGGGACGTGGTGATGACAAAGCTAGCCGGATTGAGGGCACAATCCATGGCTTCAGAGAAAGAAATGACAACTCTCAAAGCCACTGAAGAAAAGATCAAAATGAAAGTACATTCTCTGCAGGCACAAAGCCAAGGGCAAAAGGAGAGAGAAGCCGACCTACAGGCCACAACCTACAGGCCAGCTTGGCAAGGGCTCTACAAAACTGTCAAGCAATGGAAGAAGAAAATCAGGAAGCAGCAAAAAGAATACAAGCAACTAAAGAATAATGTCAGCAGCTCAGCAAGTCATTGCGAGATGCCGAGAAATAAAGAGATAATCCGACACTACAACTAGCAGAAGAAACGAAAGAAGTAGAGGCCATGAGGAATGCCAAGGAAAGAGCACAGATAGAACAAGAAGCAAGCCTGGATGAAGTCCTTGAGCTCAAGGACCAACTAAAAGTCAAAGATCAAACCATCCAGAGGCTGCGAGCATCACCTGCTAGAGTCAGAGCTACAAGCTCGACTCAAATCATTTCTGAGAGTCAACTCTATGAAGAGCAAATGCAAGAACTTCAGAAAGAACTGACTCTCGAGAAAAAGCAGAGATTGATGATGGTTGAAGGTTCTATAGTCATGCAAACTAGAATGGAAGAGGGCCAAAAAGCCCTGCAAGAAGAAGTGGAAAGCATGAAGATAAAGCTCGAGAAGGCGGAAAGAATAAACGCCGAACTTAATGACCTCCTCGTGAATATGGACGGACAAGCTGAAGCGGAAAAGCAAACACTCCTCAGGAAAATTAAGGAGTTGAAAGGCCAGCAAGGAGGAGAGGCAGAAAGCTCAGGGCCAACCGCCAATGAGGGCATCGACCTCAAAAATGTGGTAGATCCTGTGGACACACCTATGCAAGAGGAAATCATAGCAGGATCCTCTCAAGAGCCACAGGATCTAACACAAGAAGAGGAGGAAAATTTGCGTAAGGCAATAGAAGAAGAGCTCAGAGAAACCATGAAGGAAGCCTTGGAGTGGGAGCAGAGGGTCTTCAAATCTATGACCATTCAGAAGATCGACGCCAGCAATCTCAGGCGCGAGTGGCTTCAACCCTCTCTTCCATATCCATTGCTGAAATATGAGGCAGCTGTAATAAACAAGCGGATCAGAGAAGAGCCAGTTGTACCTCTCTACAATGCAGACACCTCAAAGCCAGAAGGAGTTAAGCTTATTGTGGATTCTCAGCCAAAGTGGAGGAAGGCTTGGCTTACAAAGTACCCACAATACCTAATCCACTTGGTAGAGACACCTAAAAATATTAGAGACGACCTCAGCTTCTCTCCTCTACTAAGGGTTAGGACGTGGAAGGCACAAGAAATTTTGCAAAGAAGCCAACCAACTTGGCTGAACTACCCAAAGCTGTCGGGCATGAAGGCAGGTGAGAGAATAAGTGTCCAATACATGGTGAAAACCCTAACGGACACCATAAAATTGTTTTGACCTTACATGCATTATGATGAGAAAAATCTACAGAACCATCTTAGCAGTGTTCGAGACCTTCAAGCCAGGCCAGGTGACTGATAGCATCTTCTTCTTTCAGGATACATACAGATGCGCCTATGATCTGTCAGGTCAGCCTTTCAAGGAGGTGATACATGCGTTGTATCAAAGGATCATGTTTCTACCATCCTATCACCACCAGGCTTTTGAAGAAGCATTCTATACAGGGTTCTTCACCATGAATACGGACATTTTTGGCCCAACAATGTTAAACCTATATGCCAGGTACGAATCACCGCTAAAGATGCAGGAAATGATAAGATGAAGCAACAGATCAGGGCCATGTCGGGGACGACATGAGCAAGGAGGGGGGAAGTGTTAGAATCTGGACACACCCCACAACAGTAACTACTCGGAGGATTATTATTTTTTGTAATTATTCATTCATTGAGGAAAACCTGATTTTTCACCTTGTAATTATTGTGACTTACAGAAGTTTCCAGATTGTATCCCAGTTTTGATAGTTAGATTGAGTATATGGTTGATTTTGGAACTTTAGGGTTTGAGAAATTGTAAGGTATCTATACCACTTTTTGACCTTAATGAAAAACCTTGTGTCATTTTTAAAAACAAGTTTGAAGTCTGTGAGTGAGCGTACTGTGTACGAGAGAGAGAGTGTGTGAGCTTCATCTTGACGCTACATGTGCTCCGGTGGTCGGAATCGAGTGCGGAGAAGTGCAGCGTGCTGCCCCCGACAAGAGCTACGCACCGATACCTACATTGCGCTGTACGGTCAGGTTTTGCGAGCTCCTTCTATGAGCTTCATCGGGTGTTTGGGTGAGCATACATTGTCGGATTTTTCATTGCAGCATATCCACGTGTTCACATTGAGTAGAACTACACATTAGGCACTTTAGATTTTGAAAACGAAGACCTGCATATTTCGGCCAGACATCCTACGTGTTTCTGCACCAGGTGTTTTGGGTCGGGATTTTGGTTCATAGATCTTAGGGAGAGCGGCCTATTGGTATTAGTAGGGTCTCCTTCAAGTTCTATGGTGTTTCGAGATTGTTTGATGGGTGTTCGGCTCTATAAAGCGTTGTAGGAAGTTTCCTCTTATGCACTCTTGAAGGCTGTGACTTAGACAATTGGTAGAGACCTCTTTAGGAATTAGTTAGGAGTCGGTCGAGTGTAGGTTGACACCTTATGCTTACTTCCACGCGCTTGCGGGTCGAGCTTCGTCCTTAGCTGACATTACATGTTAGGTGAGTTCTCGATGTGCTGACGTCCGTCGCGGCGTATCCGTCAAACAGTGGTGCACCTCTCATCGATGATACCTACACACCTATTGGACCGACAACCAGGTCCATGACTCAATTAAATAAATAATAAGGTATCCTTTGAAGGTGATAGGGTGTTTGTGTGTCAGTGAGGGTTAACAAATTTTGATTCGACGTCGAGGTGGTAAGAAAGAACAATGTGTAGTCGGCTTCCAATATGCCCAAATATTAGACTCCAATTTGGATTCAATCTCCACATGGTAGGAATGACCAATGTTTGGTTGGACCTTCCTAATACGCAATTATCATACTCCAAAGAGATCTAATCATCGGAGCCTTTGTGTCTATGGATGGTGTGGGTAGTCTTTATATGCTTGGACATTCTATTATTCCTCAAGCCTCAATGTTTTTGATGCTTGAGACATTAGTCTCTCCTTACTCTCATGTGAAGAGTACTAGTAGACCACATGATTCTAACACTGATACATTGGCTTCACTGAGTTTAGAACTACATGGTAGAGAAGCAAGCCCACTAGTCTTGTTTCTCATTAAGCAATCAAGCCCACTAGGCTTGATTGCTTCCCAGTTTGCAATCAAGCTACAAATTGGGAGAAACCCTCAAATGTTGACAACTTCATGTCACTCAAGATATTGTTGACTCTATGAAGGGAGATGTCTTTCCATAGATTGTGATCTTAACTCTAGCACAAGATTCCACAAAGTAAGCAAGCTATGAAACAAATTAGGAATGGGCAAGGCCACGTGCAATATTTTCCAAAACATTCCCCTGCTAGGCTAGAGGTGCAATCTCTATGCTAGATGATCACAAAGAATAGCCACAACTGCATGACCATATGCTTGTGGATCAATTTCAATTGAATCACACTGCTCCAATTGATAATGGTTTGTGCTTTCATACAGGTGAGAAGGGATTTTTTTTTGAAGTTTCTCTTGACCCTAAAGCCTCCTGTGAATCCAACATCATGTGGTTTGATCATGCCATTTGTGACAGAAATGTTCCTGATGCTCTACAGCTCTATCAGAAACACTCACAGTAACTTTTGGACTTCACTTCAGCTTTCAAACACACTTTTACGTCTTTCACAACCTTGTGATGAATCTAACAAACAAGTATACATGCATGAAATGCTCTAGATCCTGAATCATGATCTCCTACTGACTCTACTCCTACTCATCATGTGAAATGGTGATAATGGTGTTTTGGTTGCTTTCTGGCCTCTCCGGACTCTCAAGATCTCCTTTCACCGCTTCTACCACTCCAACTCCTACTCTTCTAATACCTAAAACTATCTCATTCTACCTAAATCTACCTAAGTCGAAGGATCTAGGCCAGACACACGCTCCCTAAACTCCCTCTAAGACCTAGAGCGTCCTTCACCCTCTGATCCTATCTAAATGTAAAATGAGACTCTTGGTAAGCCAAAGAATCCCTATCCTCAAGGACTAGTCTCAGTCACCTACCTAAGGTTTTCGTCCCCGACAGCAACGGTGCCAATGTTGGACGGATACGCCGCGACGGACGTCAGCACAGCGAGAACTCACCTAACAAAATTTGTCAGCTAGACGAAGCTCGACCTGCAGGCGCGTGGAAGCAAGAATAGGGTGTCAACCTACACTCGACCGACTCCTAACTAATTCCTAGAGAGGTCTCTACCCAATGTCTAAGTCACAGCCTTCAAGAGTGCATAAGAGGAAACTTCCTACAACGCTTTCTAGAGCCGAACACCCATCAAACAATCTCGAAACGCCACACAACTTGAAGGAGACCCTACTAACACCAATAGGTCACTCTCGCTAAGGTCTATGAACCAAAACCCCAACCCAAAACACCTGGTGCAGAATCACGTAGTATGTCTGGCCGAAATTTGCAGGTCATCGTTTCCAAAATCTAAAGTGCCTAATGTGTAGCTCTACTCAATGCGAACGCGTGGATATGCTGCAATGAAAAATCGGACAACATATGCTCACCGAATCACCGGATGAAGCTCGTAGATGGAGATCGCAAAACCAAACCGTACGCGCGCAATGTAGGTATTGGCACATAGCTCTTGTCGAGGGCAACACGCTGCACTTCTCCGCACTCGATTCCAACCACCAGTGCGCGCATAGCGTCAAGATGAAGCTCTCACTCTCTCTCGCACACAATACGCTCACTCACAGACTTCAAAACTTTTTAAAATGACAAAAAGGTCTTCCATTAAGGTCAAAAAGTGGTATAAATACCTTACAATTCTCAAACCCTAATGTTCCATCTTAACCATCTACTCAATCTAAATGTCAAAACTGGTATACAATCTGGAAACTTCTGTAAGCCCCAATATTTACAAGGTGAAATGTCGGGTTTTCTCAATAAATGAATAATTACAAAAAATGATAATCTGTCGAGCAGTCAATTTCCGTAGGGTGTGTCCAGCTTCTAACACACCTGCAAAGAGGAAACAATGGATGAAAATTATGTGCCCAAATAAGCCCTCAAACCTGCCTGTAAACTTGTAAACCTGTAGTTGAAATCTGCTGAAAAACTTCAAGCCATTAGTGCTCGAATCCGGCTACCTAGCTCGTAGCCACACAAGCATATATCACAACATTCACTCCTGTGAGTGTGCCAAGATAACTGTATGCATGTCAAACCATGAGCTAATCACCAGGCCCACACTGTGCGGTATCGATGCATACATGCACTAAGCTCCCACCTACAGAGAACACCGCACGTAATCACTGAGTGCAATCGCAATCACAACCTGGATCGCATCAACTTATGCACATAAAACTCCTGGGAAAATTTTGCCAGAGTTTCGACGCACAATGGATATCAACACAAAATAACCATTGTCCTGCAAGCTCAATACAATGAGCAATCAATGTGCATCAAACTACACTCAACATACATGCATAAGCTCTGCAAACCTGTGTCCAACAAATGCTCACAAAGAGTACCACAGGTGACCATACATATCATCCACAACCGACCTCTGGACTTGCTCACAAGATCTACTGCTCACCACATAAGCATACATAGAGCATTACCTGCTCAAAGACCATGTATGCAAGCCACAACAGTGCAGAAGAACCACTCAACTGCAACTAGAAACACCTGTGGGAGTACTAGACTCAACCTGTACCTGGGAGTCAAACCCGATCTTGTAACACCTGCAAATGCTCACAATCGAGCAAATCAAACCAATCCACCTCCTGCTTGCCAATCTACACAAGACAGGTTTCTTTGTGGTTGAAACCTATCTTCTGATGTAGTGCTCAGAACGAAATTCTGAGGGCTAAACAGCTTCGAAAGGAGGGTAAAACTCAGGTCACCTAGTGGAAATGCTCTTGGAACGCCGAGTGTGAATTTCCAAGCTCCGGATCTAGAATCTTCCTGAAAAGTGCGCACACGCATGCGATTACGCAAAAACACACTGAACTTGGCTCTGATACCAATTGAAGGAATTGTGTAGGAGAGAAGAGGAAGGAGAAGAGCACACGACACACAGATATGGGTGGGGAGACTCAATCAGTGAGCAGCCCCCTATACACTTATGCTATGTATAAGGTATACAAGTAAGTGGGAGCCCATAAGGTATACAAGTAAGTGGGCACAGGCGCCTATACCCCAACATTTTATACCTAGGGATGTTTTGGCCGGTGGCCGACTTTACAAGGCTCAAACTTAATTACAAACTTTACAACTCAAATGTAGCACAGATAGACTCGAGATGATCTGAATAAACTCAGAGACTCTCATATGATTACAAAGGCTTTTTGAAAAATAATAGATATCAAAATTTGGGCTAAAAAATGAAGGGGTCAACTCAAAGGGTGCCCGTTTGGTCGGTTTGGCTACTTTGGTTGCCAACATTCCCCACTTCCCAGTCTTTGCACATCCTTGTGCAAACTCTTGTGTTGTTCTACACGTTGTCGTCTTCATAGTCTCCTTGCTTGCTTTGGCAGCTTGTTGGATTGAGCCGATTGAGTCATTCTTTAGTGATTCAGTCGGCGATTCTCCAGTGTACGAGTTAGCAGAGTAAACTTTTTTGTTCTTGGTTCAATATCCACTTTTGCTAGCTCTATGAAAGGATTGTTACTTAATGTGCTTTGATAAGTTGTATGCAAATAGGAATATTCTATGTCATGGGGTTGAAGATGGAAGAATAAAGTTCAAAGAACCCTGTCTTGAATGCCTCTTTGAATGTTTGCATGTAGTGAGAGTCATCAAAATCATGTAACCCTACCTCTGTAGAGGTGCTTGACATATCTGCAGGGGGAAATCCAATTTGTAGTTCCAGGCATGCTTTGGAGATCTTCAATCTTGCTTTGTAGCTCTTGGTTTGCTCCTTTATTTTTTCATACAAAAACTTTGTCCACTATTCATTTATGATAGCTTGTGTCTACCAGTTCAATCGTTTCAGATACGTTTTTGGTTTCTTGGACAACGGATACCATTATAAAGGTTCTTATGTCTTCACTATCTTTGTTGCAAAACGTTGTATTGGTTACATAATTTACACAGACATCAAGAGTCGTGAGTATTTTCTCCCATCCAAAGGGTTCAAATGACTCCTTTGGATATGGTTCCTTCATGTAGTAATCGTCTTCTACTGAATGTATTATCATATACATGTGGTAGTGATGTGTGTGCACACTAGGACTGCCAGGGCATTTTCCCCCATGCATTATATATACGCCCATCACTCTAGGGCATTTCACACTAAGTTATACACTCTCATTTGTATGCCTTGAGCTTCCTTCATCTTCTCTAAGCTGTGTTGCATTTCTCTACAACCCTAATTCCAACAATTGGTATCAAAGCAGGTTGCATCCTCTCAGGCTTAGTTGCCAACTGCTCCAGCACACGCCTACTCATTTTCTCCGATTTCAGTGAGCTTTGGCGAGCGTTCGTAGGTCGACAAAAATTTTGGGAAAGCTCGTAGAGCTAAGTCTACTCATACTTCTTATTTAGACTCATTTAGGCCTCCATTTCCACTGCAGGTAGTACTGCACAGGCTATTTTGTCATTTTGTGCAGAATTTTTGTCAGTGCCTTTTTTTTCATAACAGGTGCCTTATAGTCTTCTACGATTTGTGTTATATAGCACGTGTTGTTCCACTTCATTTCTCCTCTTTGTGGGCAGTTTTCACATCAAGTGCACCATTTACCATGGCTGACAACAACATAGATGTGTTCAAGATGTTTGTTGCTAATAAGGACACATTGGATGGGACAATTACCCTATGTGGGCTTACATGATGCAACATGTTCTTGTGTCAAAGGTCGTCTGGAATATTGTGCAGGGCATTGATGTACATCCTGGTTCTAAGGATGTCGGCGATGTTGAGGATGTGGCAGGTCTTGTTGCAAGGATTGCTGCTATTAGAGTTGTTTTGCCTACGGTAGAACAATCTTGTTGGGATGTAAAGGATGCACAGGCTCATGCATTGATTGCATTGTCTACGAAGCGCACCATTGTTCCTTACATTCATTCAGCAAAATCTACAAAACAGGCTTGGGATATATTGGTTGGTCTTTATGCAAGTCGCAATGAGGCTAAAATTGTTTGCTATGTAAAGAGCTGGAGTCGAAGATTATGTATGAGGAAGATGATATGGAAATTGTCCTTGCTGGTGTCAAGGATATTAATGGGCAACTTATTTCTACCGGTGAAGTCATTTCAGACAGTTCCCTTGTGCAGACTGTTCTTGATGCCTTACTAGATTCTTACCAGACTTTTGCTAGAACTTGGAGACTTATGACCCAAGGAAATCCTAAAATTGTCAAGTTTGATGCATTATCCACATTGTTGTGCAAGAGTCACTTTCCAAAAAAAACACGACTATGTAGCTTGCAGTTGAACATGCTTTTATTGCTTTTGGTGGTAACAGCAATGCAGCCACTTCTTATGGTTCTGTTGCGAGTGGCAAAACTTTTGTTCTTAATGCTTCTGCTGGCAGCAATTTGTCTGGAAATTTTGGTGATAAGGGGAAAAAAGAAGATGTGGTTGCCATTATTGTCAAGCTAATGATCACTTGATCAGGCAGTGTCCTAAGTTGAACGCCAAAGAGGCTAAGAAGAACGAGGGTGGTTCCACTGCAAATGTTGGTTCCACTACAAATGCAGCCATTGTTGAGTCTTCTGTGAAAGAAGACTGTGATGCTGATGTTGATGTAGAATGAAGCTTTCAGAGCAGAGTGCACTTACAATCCTGATGTCCATGATGCATGCATGTCAGTTACTGCAGATTCACATGTGTGGTATTTCGACAGTGTTGGGGTATAAAGCCCAATGTGGTCGCCCAGGTAAGTGGGCGGGCCACCAGGTATGTACACACATTCTTTTGTTAAAACCTAATAAGAACTCACTATGCTCTACACATTACAGTAGAGCGAGTTCACCATATCGTCGTGCTCTTCTTCTCGCACTCTCTCTCGCGTCGCACTTCCGCTCGTACTCCTTCAACTGGTATCAGAGCTCAGATCAAGGCTCGGGGTAGCATTTGCAGGTAGCCAGAGTCACCTGCTCAGATTGGATTGAGATTCGACAGGCGAATTTCATTCTGAGGTCATCTCGGCCACCGTTCGGCTTCGACAAAGTTTTGCATAGGCCATTTTCGACTACGTGGTCTTGGCGGGTGTAGATCCGACTCTGCAAATTTGGGGTTTTGGCCTACGACTGCAAGTGCTGAGGATATCTGCACTTCCAGAGTGCTGATTTGTGGTTGTCTACACAACGAAGGACGGATCACAGTTCTTGGAGGTGTGTCACATACGACAGGGACGCATCTACACACAGATTGTAGGCGACATCCACTAGTTCATCAGGTAGCTTGTGTTTGCTGCTTGATATTCCAGATTTCATCCCGACATTGCAGGTACTTCCACATGGGATGTATTATTAGAGATTATGTATGTCTGTTGAGGGTTTGCTGGCTGTGAGTCACGCAGCAAACAACCGCCGCAGCGGTTACAGCATACAGTGGGAAATTTGTGGATGTATGACTTTGTGGGAAGTCTATGTATTGTCAGATTTACTGCAGCCTTTGTTGAGGGTCGAGTGAGGTTTTATTGAGCTGGGGGATTCTCGAATGTTGAGATCCTTTCGGTGATACAGGTCTTGGAGCGATCCCTAGAGCACCCTTAGATAGGCAGCTAGGATGTATTGACTGTGAGTTAGACAGTTGGGATTGCATCTTTGCTTTACTGTCGTTGAGGCATTGTTGCAGTCTATGCTAACAGGACAGTGAGAGACAGTACAGGTGCAGGATAGGTTTACCCACAGCTGACAGTGTTAGAGAGACAGTGGTTTTTTGAGCTGTTTTTTGGTCTGTTTTTGAGTACACCAGAGCCATTTTACAAAGGAGACTCTGCCAAAATTCTTGCAAAATCTGAAGCTTTCTTGGTTCATTTGACAGGTTGATATTGGTTCAGAGGTCAGTTTAGAGGGGAAACTCTACCAAATTTTTCCCAGGAAAGTAAACTACTGGGAAGCATAGCTATGGCTGGATCACAGGACATTGCTCTTTACAATATCAAGAAGCTGGATGGAACCAATTTTCCATTGTAGAAGAAGCGGATTTGGCACGTGTTGGTACAAAAGAAGCAGATAAAACCTATAAATCTCAAGGGGATAAAACCAGAAGATATGGAGGAAGATGAATGGAGCGAAATGGATGAATTGGCACCTTCTACCATTATGCTGACTTTGGCAGAAAGCGTTTACTTCAATGTAGCAGATGAGATGTCGGCTTATCAAGCATGGACAAAGCTGAGTGATCTTTATGAGAAGCAGAGTGCAGCTTCACAGGTATACTGGCTTAAGAAGCTTGTTGACTTGAAGATGAAAAAGGGACTCCTATGTCCAATCATCTGAATGAATTCAACACCATCTACAGTCAGTTGTCAGCTCAAGGTGTCAAGTTTGATGAACCTGTCAGAGCTATGTTCCTGTTGATCACATTGCCGGAAAGTTGGGACACTTTTCGCATAGCTTTGAGTAATTCTGCACCTCCAGATGGTTTGACCATAGCAGGTGTAGAAGGCAGTCTGCTTACTGAAGAAACCAATAGAAAGACAATGGACAAAGGCAAAGGAACAGCCTTAGTTGTCAGGGGAAGGACCAAAGAAAAGTACAAAGGTGGAAAGAGGGATTAGTTTCGTAGCAAGTCCCACAGTGCTAAAGGCAAGAGTGACATAGAATGCTACCATTGTGGCAAGAAGGGTCACATGAAAAGAGACTGCAGAGAATGGAAAGCAGAAAAAGGTAAAGAGAAAGTTGAAGACCATGGTGAGAAGAACAAGTCCTCAGTGTTAGCGGGTACGCCGTGACGGAGGATGGAGCACAGCGAGAACACAGACCAACAAATTGTCAATCCGAGGACGTAGCTAACCCGACTAGGGCATGGAGGCAATCTCTGGGTTGTCAACCCTGAGCTAGACACGAACAACACTCTGCAGTCACTAATCCTACCACAACACTACCATAAAGCAAAGAAACAAACAGCGCATCCTACGAAACACTACAAGCTCGAAACAGACTCAAATCATATCGGAATGACTCGAAATCGGAGGGCAAGACTCACAAGGACATATCCTTATGGCCAAACACCTAAAACCTGAAAACGATAACTGTAAGACCTCTAATCGCTATCGCGATAGACTCAAAACAGCAATTTCCAAAGTGTCCGAAACTGATCTACAAAGACATCAACACGAAGAGCTTCTCTCCCTGATTCTAACGATTACTCAATCATTCAAAACGGATGTCGTTTGAGGTACTTACGACCAAATATAGCTCGTAGCAGGCGGGCTCACGATGTGGTCCTCGGCTTGCATTGCTTGCGTCGACGCGGAGAGCTCCTCGATACTAACACGATCCTACTCTCATATCTGCAATGTGATTAGTGTGCGCGACGGTGTGTGTGCGTGAAGCTCACTATTGTGTGCTGCAGAAACCACAACTGTATATTATTTGAGATAACGTAATGTGTTCTTTACAAAGCCTTAGGTTTTAGCTTATATACCAAGCCTTCAAACCTAATGTCCGGCCAAATGACCTATTAACCCTCACGGCTCACGGACACCCCATCACCTACGACGGACGTGTATTATGTATTTGGTAGAGTCAGGTACCGAGCTTGTTGGACCAATAGGAAAAGGGTAAGAGTGATCGCCGATGAGAGGCGCACTCTAACTGGGACATTCAAGGGATTAGTTGGCTAAGCATGGGCGTCCAAGTGTGAATGGGGTGAGCTCATATAAAAGCCAACTAAACCTAAAATTCACTCATTCTCTCATTAGTGCAATAGAAGAGTGCTGTAATGGAATTTGCCTATTCAATTTGAGAATAGCGGAATTTAATGAGAATACTTTCAAGAAATGATTTTGTGAGCATAGCGGGTAGACATAATTGAAGATAGCAACATAATCATAGCAATTAGTTAACTTGGCATAGACAATACTTTTGCAAGAGAGAGAGTTTAGAGAACATGACAACAATTGAGGACCGGATTTATGTGGAGCCGGTCCCCCCTCCAATAGGCATTTGTATTATGATTTCTCCCATAAAGAGAGACTTGTTACAATACAGTCTTTGTGTTCCTTGTGACCTAGGTGATGCCATGAAGATGGAAGGCTTCATGCACCACAAACATAACATAAACTTGAAGAAAGCTTTAACTATCCCAAGCCTCAGTCCCAAGACCTCAAACACCTTCGAAGGTGGAGAGAGCTAGCAGGGAATGAGGGTAGGGAAGAGGAAGAAGAAACATTTCGTAAGAGAAAGAATTAGTTCCTCACTTATCATACTCTTGTTGCTAGCATACATAATAGCATAGTAATGAAGAAGAAGGAGATGGCAAGCTTAAGCATTGAAGCATGGCTCTTGGTTGGATTTGCACTCCATAGCCAAGAGTGTTGGTGTAGGCTCTCAACCTCTACTTGCTTGGAGAGGGAGCTCTTGCACTTTGCATAGCACACAATGAGAGTGATTGTGAGTGTGTATGGGTGAGTATACCCCCTAGGCACCCCCCTAGCTTGCTTGGGTCGACCCCCCCTTGTAGCTCATGCCTGAAGCTCATTGGACCCCTTCAGGCCTAGCCAATCACAAGCAGGAGCCATTACAAGCAACATGG
This sequence comes from Adiantum capillus-veneris, assembly GCF_014529385.1. Lineage (NCBI taxonomy): Eukaryota > Viridiplantae > Streptophyta > Polypodiopsida > Polypodiales > Pteridaceae > Adiantum > Adiantum capillus-veneris. The sequence continues at coordinate 151,201,733 of NC_140948.1, forward strand.
GTAGCCTTGGGACAAGTGTCCCCCTTTCCCCTTTGAGAGAGAGGACTTGATAAATGCTAAACCAATTAGATAATTCATGTAATTTATCATTGGACCCCTTTGAAGCTTAGCCAATAGGCTTCAAGCAACACATGAAGGTAACATGGGTAGGGGCCTGACATGTGTCCTTGCTGCCTCTTCAAGTTGGGGCTTCCCTTGTGTGTGTGAGTGGGTGTTCTCTCTCTAGCTCCTAGGAAAAGGGCTCGCCCCCCCTCTTGTAGGAATGATTTTGACTTTAGGTGATCAAGCACCTTACTCATCAAGCATGACAAAGCACTTGAACTAGGGGGTGTTCCCACAAGCATCTCAGGCAAGCTTCTCAAGGCACCTCAAGTACCTTAATCATGCAGCAAGTCAATCACCTCAAGCATGGAGCCAGTCAAGCACCTCAAGCATCTTAATCAAGCACCTCAAGCATGAAAAACACCTCAAGCATGACAAGCACCTCAAGCAGGACAAGCACCTCGACGAGCTTGGGCCGGGTTCCCACCTCAAGCTCACCCACCTCAAGCTCAGCCCTAGCTTACTTAAGGTCAAAAGGACTTTTACACACATTTATTGGAGGTCTTCAATGAAGCTAACCCTAAGGTCTTATGCTCCATTGGTTAGCCTTGCTCTTTGATAGACCATCTCCCTTTTGGGCCCCTTTACATTGGCCCCGTGTTGAGATAGATCTAAAAGCACATACCTATATCTTAACACTTGTTCCCGTTTATTCTCCCACATTAAGTGATCAATTTAATATGAGAAAATCATTTGGGTTAGTTAGATATTAGATTTTATGACAAGTGCTCTTGCTCCATCTCCATCTCCATCTTCTTCTTCTTCTTCTTCACCTCCTCGTGTGCGTGTGTATGTGAGAGAGAGAGAGAGAGAGGGAGAGTGTGTGTGCGATCGAGCATTACGAAGGCACGACGGCGGAGAAGCGGTTGAGCGTGGCACGACTGCAGCTTCTTCTTCATCGCGGCGAGGAATCCTCCACGGCAGGAGCATAGAGCGGTGAGTGACACACCATTGCCCTCTTTTGAGCTTGCTAGATTAGTCTTGTTGTGTGCTTGGAGCCATTTGTGGCTCGCACAGGTGTATCGGCAAGTCCCTTGCTTCGATAGTGCGGTAAGGAGCGCACATTTTTGGCGCTGCTGCCGGGGAATCGCCCTGCACTAAGCCCAAGAGGCACTTTGTGCTTCTCCTATGAGTTGTTTGTAGTAGGAAAGAAGAGGAAAAGGAAGAGGAATGAGTTGTTTTTCTGCAAGTTGTTAATTTCTGTGTTGTCCGCAAGTTCTGTGATTTCTGCATAATGTTTTGTTTTCTGTTTGCACACAGTCTTTGCACAATTAGTAGTCATTAGCTTGTTTGCAGTGAATGAATAAGTAGGAAGGCAGTTAGCAATTTCTGTTTGCACACAGTTCTGCACACAGTTTTCTGTCAAGGTTTGGCTACACACAGTGTTTGCACAGCAGGTAGTGAGAGAGGAAGTAGGTGGACAGTTAGCTCACTGTCAGCAAGCAGTTAACAGATTAGTTAGTAGATTAGTTAGTGGTTAGTAGCACAGTTAGTAAGTAGATAAGGTAGTGAGCTGTCTGTAAGCTGTTGACTGGGAGGTTAGGTAGGTGAGAGTGTGTGTGGCCAAGAAAAGGTCACCAAATCCGCGCGTGGTCGTCGCCCAAAAATAATAATAATAATAAATTTTTAAATCGAAAATATTTAAGTGTGAGTGACTGGGGAGCTACACTAAAATTTTGATCGGGATCGGGATCATTTCCCCAAGCCCAAGCCCAAAGCCCAGGCCCAGGCCTCAGTCCTCAGTCTTATGATATATACTAGACTCACTCTTATATATATACCCCACTCCCTCAAGAGGGAATGAGAGCATGTGGGGCAAGTCCTCCACTCTCCTCCCTTCTCTTCCCACTTGCACCCTTAGACTTTCTAATTCGGGCCTAGTTTCCTACTAGAAATTGACGGTTTTAGGGATTCCGAGGGCATAAAGTGACCAAACGGAGGGTTGTAAAGCACGGCACGTCCCTCTGACCGAAACGCTCGTTTTGAGCTATCATACGTTCTATTCTATAGCTGGGTCAGGAAAAAAGAACCAAAAAATCAAAAAATAAGAAAAGACTTGGGTTACAAAACACCCAAAATTACTAGGCGAGCAGCCTTCACGGGCCCTCACTGACACTTCTAGGGGATCCAAGTCATATGAACCTACGCTCTGGGCGAGTGTTAGAGCACGAGCATATTGGTAGTGCCTCCATTTACGCGGGCACCCATTATTCCTCCACCCTAGGTTCTGGACCTTCGGCCGAGTCTCAAGGTAGCGCGACCCAAGATCCTCATATCGCGTCTAGTGATTCTTCCTCTGACTACGAAGTCATAGAGGGGTATCCTACACCAAACCCTGATAGTTCAAGTCAAGACATGCATGCCATGGGTCCACGGCCCGGGTCCAGCGTATTTAGCCGCTTAAAAGAGACCCTTAGTAGAGCTACTCGCTCCGAACATGCGGTTAATGAAATAAATGAAGGGAGTGGGGAAGTAAATTCGTCATTCATGCCTAAAATGGACCCTATGCTTCTTGAGAGTGTGCATGTGAATGTTCCATCCATTGTACCTCCTGATCCTTTAGGACTATCTCCCTCTATGGTTTTACTACCCGATGGTAGGAGTCTTGCCAAAGTGCAAGAGATCGAACGCTATATGCAAGCAACAAGGGAGAGGGAAATTGAGAACCTACGAGGGCTAGAACAAAGTCGAGCCCTGAAAGCAAAGGCTCCTATGACAACAATCATGCCAGCCGAGCAACCGAGTGCTCCCAAGGTAGCAGTCACGGAGGGGCACTCTATGGGGAGCAATAATGCTTCCACTTCAAGGGAAACCTCCAGCACGCCAGGCCTAGATGGGATATTCCTAAACGAAAATTGGGAGTATGACCTACAAGCAGAAGCTTTAACTGATCGGTACACAGGACACACCTATCATGTGGGTTGGTTAGATGTTCTACAATCCACATCGGGTGCTACTAGCATAGATGAGCAACAACAGAAAGTCTGTGATGTCCTCCATAGGATTGTCGAGTTAGAAAGACAGAACACAGGGATCAACATGCCTTCAACAGGCCTAATGAGATTCTTGGATACGGGAAAGGCCAACCAACCAACCCTATCACAAATGGAGACTCCCTCAGTGAGCCCCATTGATCCTCCATATGTTGTTTCGCCAGGAGCCTCAGTACAATCTGAGCCCACAAGTTCCCGGATCTAGCTCATCTTTCTCTTAATGACACTACAGCTACCATGCATATCCCAGTGGTGAGCTTGACAAGAAGTACACCATGGAGTTCATTTGTTAACACTGCGCCGATGCCTAGTAGCACAATGCCCCCAACTATACCTACATGTATGTATCAATCATGTGCACCTGTCGTACCTCAGCCTCATGTAGCTCCTACACCTCCGATTATTCTAAGAGCTTACAATCCACAATGGAATTATCCAAGCTCTTATACAAGTGGAGCCATGCCATTTAATAATAACATGCCATATCAGGCACCCCCTATGCCTAGGGCCACGCCTGTAAACTTTGGACCACCGTCTGGTACACCACCATACGAAATATGGGACCCAAGAGCCGTGTGTATGCCAAGGCCAAGGCCAACTCCCATCTCACATGTGGTTCCAGGAGCACATACACCCATTATACCTGCTCAAATAGGAGATTTGGCAGCATTTGCTCAAACTATCGATCGCTCTATTGCGGAAAACATGCGTAGTGCACCTGATAGAGAGCCTAGGAGCAAGGCAGTTCAAGTAGCTAAGCTCACACAGAAATTCAATGGAGACGGAGATGCTAGAAATCATATGGAAGTCTTTGAACATGTGTGTGATTCCTTGGAAGAGCACAATGAGCTACATAAGTGTAAGGCTTTGAGTTTGACCCTAAGCGGAAAGGCTTGAGATTGGTATAGAACCTTAAGAGTAGAAGAAAAAACGATCTACTCTACTCTTAGGAGACTGTTCTTAAAAGAATACATACGAGAGGGAGTACTTTGGGGTGTAGCCTCTCAGCTCCAGAAAGCCCAACGAGAAGAAGTCGAATCTGTGAGAGACTTCATTAGTCGCCTAAAGAATTTGAACTCTCGATGCAATCCAAACGAGCGATTCAACAACAACCAATTGCTCGATAGATTCATTAGGGGACTACGACATGAAAGTATCTATAATGGCCTAGTCATTACAGGTATCACTACTTGGGAAGCAGTCACCATGAATGCAATCCAATTGGAGGATAATTTAATGATTGCAGGAGAAAGAGTGTCTGTCGAGCCGAAGTCAAGTAGCTCGCAAGCATCAGGGCATGAGCCAATGAAGATAAAGCCAATCGTGAAAGAGCAAACGATATCTGAGATGACTTTGGCAGATCTCACCAAGGCCATCCAAGAAAGCCTTAGGGGTAATCGTGCTCCACAAAACACTCATATGTATCCAAGAAGGGAGCAACAATGGTGCTCAATTTGCTTGGGCCCACATATTACGAGTGAATGCCCTACTTTCAGAGTAAATTTTAACGGGACTTGTAACGCGTGTGGTAGGTATGGCCATTAAGCGAAGGATTGCCTAATGCTTAAACGCATCATGGAAAATAGACCGCCTATAGCTTGGGCAGACTCACCTCGAGTTCCTGCATTGATGCCTACCCCACCCATGGAGCAACAATTGCCATTACAGCACATGGTCCCTCAAACCCAAAATGTGGTCCAAACCACACCGTTGCCACCTCCAGTGCTAGGACCGCAACCCCCTCATCCAAGAGTTACACCTATGAACCAAATAGGTTGCGAGTCATCTAGTACTTATGTAGATTGCGAAGAGGACATAGACTCTAGTATCACCTATGGAGTCGACATGCTTGAGGAGTGTCCCATGTACTATATGGAAGACCATTGGGGACAAATCAAACCGGTATATCAAGCTACTGCGCTAGCAGCAAGAGGCCAAAACATTAATAGTTTTTCCAGGAGACCACCTCTTCAGTGCTACGAAAGTGGTGGACCACATCGAGTAGCTGAGTGCCCCATTAGAATACAAAAGAATGCTGCACTAATGCAAACAAGTCAAGGGAGTGCATTGGCAATGCCAATACTCACTTGTAATCGTTGTGGCATATATCATTTGATCGCACAGTGTCCGAACAATCCAAACACATCGAAAATCACACCATTGAACATAATAGAGATTGTTGATGGGACACCACCAACTATAAACATAGCACCGGTGAATGCACTCACACGGTCGATGCTCCAAAAGCAAAATTACATCCTCGAAGAGAGAGATGCTGCATCCATTGGCCGAGCGAGAAAGAAGAAAACACGAAGAAAGAAATCCCTTAATGCTTCTAGCTCAAAACCTAGTTCAAAGACTAACATAGGGACAGGAGAGGATCCCGTGTATATGAATGACCCTGGGGATGACTCAGATTCGATAGAGACCACGGAGACCAAAACTGTTACTACAAAGGAAAAAGCCAGTGAGGAGGATCACGAGAGGGAATTACGACGAACACGAAAAGAGTATTCAAAGTTAAACTACCCAGTTGCGAACCCCCAAGATAAGCCACGAGAGACAAAAAATGAGGATTGCATGAGAAAGATTGGAACCTATCCAAACCCAACAGTGGAAATTGAACGAGTCCAACAACTGAGGGGTTTGGTGGAAGAAACTCAACGAACATTAGAACCTGAACCCAAACACATCCAAATGTCGGACACAGTGTTTCCCACACAAGTTCACAAGAACTACGGGCCGTTAGCTACACCCAATATCATTCGGGAAGAGAGTGAGGGTAGGACATCTGAAAGTGGACACACACCTTTCCTACTAGAGAGAATGTTTGGTGCGGGAATGCCCGACCCCCTTGAGGAAGTGGAGATTTCATCTTCACCATTCTCTTGTCAGGGTCCTACATCCCACAAGATGCCATTAAATGTTGCCAAATTGATGGATTTCATGTCTTCAGAAGTTAGAACCACCATCATGTCCAAACTATATAAAGACCCCGAGCTAGTCTCAGCTCTTCGAGCCTTCCTCAATGGAGAATTATAGGCCGGATTACCACAGTTTTCACATATGAACAAACCTGACTCGGTAATGAATGATGAGGAACATTTAGCACCACCATCTGACCTAGCGGGACATGAATCTGTAATAGAAGTACCCGTTAACAAGTTGGGGCAATACTTTGAAGGTGATGAATCTAATGCTACTCTGCCAATCACTACTAAAGGATTAACTGTAAAGGGAGTCCTTGACGGTGGTGCGGGATTCAGCATGGTGACAAAGAGTTGTTGGGAGTCTATGGGGAGACCTCACCTTGAAGCCACAAGCGTAGTGGTAAAAATGGCTAATGGATCTATTGTTACGCCTATTGGAATGCTTAAGGATCTCAGGATCAAGGTCTTGGGACACAAGGTAAGGCATACTTTCATTGTTATGGATTTTTCCAAGCATCCTATGTCATTTGAGATGATCTTAGGGCATCCATTCATGAGGGAAGCAAAAATGGTGCATGACTGGTCCAAAAACCACGTCTACTTACAATTCCAAGACTCTGTCATTCGAGTTGATCTTTTAAGTGGTCGAACGCATCCTCTAGGAAATAAATTCATCATTGATAATCGATCAGACACAACAATTCACTCAGCTCCATTACAGTATTGTTACACGTGTAACGAAGACACGGATATTGGGGAGAACTCTCCTTATATGGATATCCTACCCGGAATGGCTGAGTCAGACAATGTCGATTGGGTACACCTAGCGGAAACTATAGATACATGGGGAGCTAGAGGAACAACCTGGGTAACACCAGATGGGGAGGAGATACCACACATTGCACCAGTAAACATGTTAGGTGTAGCGCATGTAACATCCGATGATAAGAAAGAGGCGTACCTACATGAGAGTGAAACCGATGATTCCTCAAAGGCTTCAGGCCAATAGACATCAGAAACGGAATCTCAGGGAGAAATGGATTCAGAACTTGAGGAAACATCGAGTGAGCCAAGTATAGAAACTAAACACTCAAGGTCTAGTACGACCATCTATGGTAATTTATATGAGAGTGAAGAAGATACAAGCGAAGACCTATCAAGCGAGTCGAGTTCAAACATTTACCAAAATCAAAACCTTAATTAGAAACAAAGGTCATATAAGAGACGACGATATCGAGCAAATGTGAGAGCTAGGATAAACAAGGAAAGATCTACTGCAGAATGGCTTAGCTATCTAGGGGCATGTGATGCTCATCAAAAGCTAGTAGACAATTGGGGTGAACATCTCGAGAGTGTCATGTGGTGCAGCCCGCGACCCATTGACCTCGCTCAATTGGAGGTTACAGAGCCGAAATTGAATCGAACTATAAGAAGACGTCAAAACCGAGAGTTAGCACAACAACAAAAGGAGGCAGAACTAAAAGAAAGGTCCCCATCAGGACAAGAGCCTGTTGACTTACATACGGCTCCTGAACATTTTAAATCTTATACCACGGGGGAGCGAAAGGTTGTGTATGCCAAGGCCCAACGAATACCTACCAATGAAAGCAGTGGAGTCTATGATGGTCCAGCGGTAGTTAAAGAGATAGAATTAGCAGAACCAGGTGAGGAGTCTAAACCAGTATTTATTGCTCAAGACCTTACCAAAACTGAAGAGGCTGTACTTAAGGAGCTCCTCAAGGAATACAAGGATATCTTTGCTTGGACATATCATGACATTAAGGGCATTCCACCTTCTGTGGTGCAACATACAATTCCCATGATCAACACTGCTAAACCCGTCCAGCAACGACCCTATCCAATGAATCCTAAGTACGCCAAAATTTTACAAGAAGAGATTGAAAAATTTATCCAATGTGGATTCATATACCCTATTGAGCACTCAGAATGGGTTTCTCCAATAGTCATTGTGCCAAAAAAGAATGGGAAACTAAGAGTGTGCGTGGACCTCAAGAAAGTTAATGCAGCTACTAGGCGAGATCATTATCCCTTGCCATATTCAGAACATGTGCTTAAAAGAGTTGCGGGCAAGGAAGCTTATAGCTTTTTGGATGGGTACTCTGGTTACAATCAAATCACAATTGCATTAGAGGACCAAGCTAAAACTGCTTTTATCACAGAGTTTGGAGTGTTTGTATTTCGTGTTATGGCCTTTGGCTTAACAAATGCCCCTGCTACATTCCAACAATTAATAAACACTGCGTTTAAAGATTTTCTAAGGGAGTTTTGTGAAGCTTTCCTAGACGACCTTTGTGTTTATTCTTCTTGGGAGAAGCATTTGTTATATCTACGAAAAATATTTGAAAGGTGCAGATTTTATCGCATCTCATTGAACCCTTTCAAATGCCAATTTTGGGTTAAGCATGGAGTCATTCTAGGGCATATAGTGTCCAAGAACGGGATATCCACAGATGAGAGTAAGATTAAAGCCATTGCCGATTTGCCACCACCTACGAACTATAAAGGAGTTCAAAGATTTATGGGCCATGTTGGTTATTGTCGAAGATTTATTTTAAACTTTGCCGAGATAGCACGTCCATTGTACAAACTTCTTATCAAGTTTCACTGGACGGAAGAATGTCATCAATCTTATGAGTTATTAAAGAAGGCCCTAACAAGTGCTCCAATCCTGCGAACACCCGATTGGAATGTACCTTTTCATGTGCATATTGATGCATCAAATTTTGCTATTGGGTGTGTTCTAACTCAACCAGGAGAACATAAATTGGACTACCCTATTAGCTTTGCAAGTCGCCAATTAAATGATGCCGAGATGAACTACACTACTACAGAGCGCTAAGGTCTAGCTATGATTTACGCAGTAAAGAAATTTCGCTATTACCTTCTTGCTACCAAGTTTGTGTTTTATGTTGATCATCAAGCATTGCTATATTTGGTAAACAAGCCGTGTTCCACAGGTCGAATTACACGATGGTTGTTAATTCTTCTTGAGTTTGACTTCACCGTTGTTGTGAGGCCTCGGAGGAAACATGTCATGGCGGATCATTTATCTCGTATCCCTAATGGCGAAGCTCCTACGGGGGTTGATGATGAATTGCCTGATACTCCTTTGTTCATTGTTGAGACAATGCCTGAATGGAGTGAAAAGATTGTTAACTTCTTAGTTAATGGTTTTCCACCCAAAGAACTGCGAAAAGATATAGCTCGAAAATTAATCAAGGAATGCGAACCCTATTGCTTACTGGCTGGAACTCTCTATAAGAGAGGAAAAGATGATGTTCTTAGACGTTGTGCCCGCGAGGATGAGTATTTATATATTCTACAAGAGGCACACATGGGCACAGCTGGTGGTCACTTTTCAGGAAACTTGACTGCCCGAAAGATCTTATAGTCAGGCTATTGGTGGCCCACTATGTTTAAGGATGCATCACTTTTTGCAAATGGATGTGATGAATGCCAACGCTTCAATAAGCCACAAAGAAGGGATAGGATGCCTCTACATCCCATCAAGGTAACCCAACCATTTGAAAAGTGGGGCTTAGACTTTGTAGGACCGATTAGTCCGGCTGCACATAACACGCAATCACGATATATCATTGTGGCTACCGACTATGTAACCAAATGGGCTGAAGCAAAAGCAACACGAAAGGCGGATGCAAAAACAACAGCTAAGTTCCTCTTTGAGAACATTATCACACGTTTTGGATGCCCCTTTGAACTTGTGAGTGACAATGGAACTCATTTTATAAATGAAGTAATAAAAGAACTCACATCAAACTTCATGATATCTCACCACAAGTCTACACCCTATTATCCCCAAGCAAATGGCCAAGCTGAGAGTACCAACAAAACTCTCATCTCCATTTTGACAAAGACAGTCGAGGCTCATCGCACTGATTGGGACCTAAAGCTTACATCAGCTTTATGGGCTTATCGTACTGCGTATAAAGTTGCTATTAATTGCACACCGTTTAAGATGGTGTATGGCCAAGAAGCAGTTATGCCATGGGAGTTTGTCATTCCTAGTCTTCGAGTAGCTTCTCAAGAAGGTTGGGATGGTAACCCCTTGATGGTAACCCATGAACCTAGCACTTCAACACTTGTAGTTGCAGCAAGCAGTAATATTGTAAGTACTCATCCACGACCTAAGAGTACATATCAATGGGTCCCCAAGGCCTTACTTCCAACTACCTCAACCCTCCCATCCATTCCAAGAAAAAATTTCCTGGGAAAACCAAGAGCGCGCCCTAGGAGAGACAAGACCAAATCACGATGGATTCCAAAACAACTATTAGAAGCCCAAGGCTACTATGATGGAAATGAGAAAATTTGGGTACCTAAACGTAAAATGTGTCCTTCCCTATCGACAACAAACCCATATGAGTCAAACAGTGTAACGCTAAAGCCAATGGCAGACCGTGGGAAGGGAAAGATCACAGAATGCTACACACCTAGTCCAGAGCTAGTTTGGGCTCCAAGGCAAAACCAATTTATTCCACCTAGCTCAGGAAGGGGGGAGTTCCATGAAGCTTCTATGTCCTCATGTAATACATCCATAGAGGTAAAAGCTTCTACACAGCCTCCATCTATAGTAGTGGACCTCTATGAAGCTACAAAAGAATCCACACCTCCCAGTGTTCAAGAATCGCCTGATGAACCACTTCAAGTTCGATCCTGGGAGAGTACCTTACCACCCTTGCAACTTGACGAGGCACCTAGGGTAATAGAAAACTACTGGCAAAAATCCTCACCTATTACCAACTGGAACAATTGGTTTCAAAGGGTGACGACATCATTTCAAACGGTATGATCTACCCAAGGAAGGGGGGAGTGTTTGTGGACATCCATTATTCACTTGCTTCCCTCTCAACCTTTCTTCCTGACCTCTTAATCTCCAATCTTAGGGAATGTATATATAAATCCTTATACTTACAAAAACAAGATAAAAAAGTAAAAGAGCAAGAGCCATGACACAAATCATAAAACAAATTATGCACAAGAACACGACCCTTGTAATATTTGCACTCTAACCATCATCTATTTGCGTGTACAGATATGGCTAGTACGCTAGAGTCATCCACTTCTGCCTTGGGTGAGAGGTACCCTCGTTACGTTTCACAAATATTTCACATGGTCTTTCCAGTGCTTGCATGTGAATGGGATTTGATAGGTACGCTAGCATCTGAGAGGAATTTTGAGGAGTTAGAATGGCTGATACGTCTCTTGACCACGTCTGATCCATACTTAGTAGAGTGCGTTTCTCCCATTGCACAAGCCTACCCTTTTGACCAAGATGACTATAGGCGTCTAGTGACCTTCTTAGTAAACATGGGCCCCTATGATGAAGAAGAAAATTTACACGACTACACGGATGGCACATATGGTCTCATGGATGATGACTTTGTTTATCTCGACGATGAGGATAGGGGTTTAGCCTTAGGGTTTCCCCCCAACCTCTACAATATCCTATTCCCTTGACTCTCTAGGGGGAGTGCAAATAATTAGTTTAGGGTTCCTTATGTTTTTTGTTGTGTTCAATAAGTGTTGGTACCTTTTTCCACTAATGTGCCTCCTGGAGGTATTCCTTTTGTTTCCTAGTGTGTACAGGAGCGTGTTGCTATTGGTAGGATTTGGACCTTCATGAAATCTTTATCTCGACTCACTCTTCAAATCAAGCGCGACCATCGACACAAACAGGTGTTTCTTGTCCATTAGCATTGCCCCTTATCTTTTTTTCATCTATGATTGTTAACTTTAATTGTGATTGGTAGCCTAATATTCACCGCATTTGCTTAGTATCAAACATTTAATTCAATGTAATTTTTTGTCATAATCACTTGTCTAGGTTTAAAAATCAAGCAGTCCGACAAACTAGTTTAACCAAGTTAGGTGTTAGAAATCTTCTCTTAATACCATGGGGAATGCCTTCCTAATAATTAATGGTTACTTAGGTTCTTAATCCGATTTAGGCAGCATTGTGTGAAATGTGCTAGGGCTTTCTAGTGGGCTTGACCCTATTGACCTTTAGCTTAAGTATTATAAAGGGAGTTTACTATGTGATGAGCCTGGGGAGGTGTATCAGTGTTATATGACCCCCCAAAGTTACAAAATTAAAATGTTGAAAATGAACAAACAAAAAATCAAAGTGCCACACTGTAAAATCTTAAGCTGGAAGAGAAATCTCAGCTTGATTTGGTACTTCACTCACATGTATTGCCTATGGTACTAGAGCCCTAAAGGTTCCCAGTATGGGCGCTTTTACTTGAAAAGCAAAAAACCCAAGGCATACAAAATAAGCACACACATCAAAATTGAATCACTGTGAAAAGACTTTGGGGGGTCAAACGAAAAGTAATCAATCAGGCGATGATTTCATGAGAAATTACTTTTATGGTAGCTTAACTACAAGGTCTTCTAGATATAGCCTCTAGTCAGCCCTCGAACATGAATACTTGGCTCTTGCGATTAAACAACTTAATTGACCACAGATAATTAAGAAGCTTACCCATGGTATTAATATTCAATCTCTAGTGCCTTTCGACCGTCAAATTAGCGACCCCAGACTTGTTTAATTTTTTACCTTTACATCTGTTTATGCAATTGATTACATTGCAATTTAATGTTCATTGCTGACAAATTGTTTGTGTAATGGAATTTGCTTATTCAATTTGAGAATAGCGGAATTTAATGAGAGTACTTTCAAGAAATGATTTTGTGAGCATAGCGGGTAGACATAATTGAAGATAGCAACATAATCATAGCAATTAGTTAACTTGGCATAGACAATACTTTTGCAAGAGAGAGAGTTTAGAGAACATGACAACAATTGAGGACCGGATTTATGTGGAGCCCGTCCCCCCTCCAATAGGCATTTGTATTATGATTTCTCCCATAAAGAGAGACTTGTTACAATACAGTCTTTGTGTTCCTTGTGACCTAGGTGATGCCATGAAGATGGAAGGCTTCATGCACCACAAACATAACATAAACTTGAAGAAAGCTTTAACTATCCCAAGCCTCAGTCCCAAGACCTCAAACACCTTCGAAGGTGGAGAGAGCTAGCAGGGAATGAGGGTAGGGAAGAGGAAGAAGAAACATTTCGTAGGAGAAAGAATTAGTTCCTCACTTATCATACTCTTGTTGCTAGCATACATAATAGCATAGTAATGAAGAAGAAGGAGATGGCAAGCCTAAGCATTGAAGCATGGCTCTTGGTTGGATTTGCACTCCATAGCCAAGAGTGTTGGTGTAGGCTCTCAACCTCTACTTGCTTGGAGAGGGAGCTCTTGCACTTTGCATATCACACAATTAGAGTGCTTGTGAGTGTGTGTGGGTGAGTATACCCCCTAGGCACCCCCCTAGCTTGCTTGGGTCGACCCCCCCTTGTAGCTCATGCCTGAAGCTCATTGGACCCCTCCAGGCCTAGCCAATCACAAGCAGGAGCCATTACAAGCAACATGGGTAGCCTTGGGACAAGTGTCCCCCTGTCCCCTTTGAGAGAGAGGACTTGATAAATGCTAAAACAATTAGATAATTCATGTAATTTATTATTGGACCCCTTTGAAGCCTAGCCAATAGGCTTCAAGCAACACATGAAGGTAACATGGGTAGGGGCCTGACATGTGTCCTTGCTGCCTCTTCAAGATGGGCTTCCCTTGTGTGTGTGAGTGGGTGTTCTCTCTCTAGGCCCTAGGAAAAGGGCTCGCCTCCCCTCTTGTAGGAATGCTTTTGACTTTTAGGTGATCAACCACCTTACTCACCAAGCATGACAAAGCACTTGAACTAGGGGGGGTTCCCACAAGCATCTCAGGCAAGATTCTCAAGGCACCTCAAGTACTTTAATCATGCAGCAAGTCAAGCACCTCAAGCATGGAGCCAGTCAAGCACCTCAAGCATCTTAATCAAGCACCTCAAGCATGAAAAACACCTCAAGCATGACAAGCACCTCAAGCAGGACAAGCACCTCGAGCTTGGGCCGGGTTCCCACCTCAAGCTCAGCCCTAGCTTACTTAAGGTCAAAAGGACTTTTACACACATTTATTGGAGGTCTTCAATGAAGCTAACCCTAAGGTCTTATGCTCCATTGGTTAGCCTTGCTCTTTGATAGACCATCTCCCTTTTGGGCCCCTTTACATTGGCCCCGTGTTGAGATAGATCTAGAAGCACATACCTATATCTTAACACTTGTTCCCGTTTATTCTCCCACATTAAGTGATCAATTTAATATGAGAAAATCATTTGGGTTAGTTAGATATTAGATTTTATGACAGTTTGAAATTCTTTTACCAATCAATTTGTCTACCTAAAACTGCATATGCTTTTTAATCACTTATGAGAATGCAATTACTGTGCCAATGTTGTTTGATTTTGCAGTGACTGAAGAAGGCTAAGGACATTCATCTCAAATGCTCTTCCACCTCGACGAACGAGCTTCAACTCAATAGCTTCTGAGGACGGAATCTACATCAAGAAGGGGGGCATGTTAACCCTCACAGCTCACGGACACCCCATCACCTACAACGGACGTGTATTATGTATTTGGTAGAGTCAGGTACCGGGCTTGTCGGACCAATAGGAAAAGGGTAAGAGTGATCGCCGATGAGAGGTGCACTCTAACTGGGACATTCAAGGGATTAGTTGGCTAAGCATGGGCGCCCAAGTGTGAATGGGGTGAGCTCATATAAAAGCCAACTAAACCTAAAATTCACTCATTCTCTCATCTTCTTCTTCTTCACCTCCTCGTGTGCGTGTGTATGTGAGAGAGAGAGAGAGAGAGAGAGGGAGAGTGTGTGTGCGATCGAGCATTACGAAGGCACGACGGCGGAGAAGCGGTTGAGCGCGGCACGACTGCAGCTTCTTCTTCATCGCGGCGAGGAATCCTCCACGGCAGGAGCATAGAGCGGTGAGTGACACACCATTGCCCTCTTTTGAGCTTGCTAGATTAGTCTTGTTGTGTGCTTGGAGCCATTTGTGGCTCGCACACGGTGTATCGGCAAGTCCCTTGCTTCGACAGTGCGGCAAGAAGCGCACATGACCTAAATTGTCCCTAGGCTTATACAGAGCTTAATTACAAGAAACTGAGTTGGCTTTACTCATTATACAAGTATCTGCGGCCAAAATACAAGTGCCGATTTAAAATATGAGGTTCCCGTAAACATTACAAAAGTGGCCGTAATGGCTCAAAATAATAATAACGGGATATTCGATGACGTCCATGAACTCGTATCTTCATGTTGCAGTATCCATCTTCATCTTCATTACTTCATCACCATCTTCATGTGGAATCTTTAGAATCTTTGAGGAATCTTAATGGAATCTTTGTGGAAACGTTGTTGAAAGGGCGTCCTTTCAACACTCTCCCCCTCCGAATTCTTGTCGTCCCCGACAAGACCCTATGTCTTTGCTAGCCTTGACGAGTTCTTGATGTCTTGGTGTTGATTGAAGTTGTTGTGGCACCCTCTTCTACGGTTGGTTGGTTTGCGTGATATTAAAGCTGCCTTGAAGTTATACCTGTAGTGTATCTGAAGCCTGGAACTCTCCCCCTCCGATTGGTTGTTGTATCTTGAATTGCATGAGGTTGTATCGACTTGTTGGTGCAGTAGGTCGTTGTCATTGTAGCTCTAGTATGCTTTTCCTGTGGTTGTTATCTGGAAGTCGTACCTGTAAGTTGACTTGAAGCTTTGTCAAGCTATTTTTTGGCCTCTCCCTTTTGACTTGTCGGTAGATTTGCAATTAGTAGTGTGGGGATATCGTGGTTCTTCTTGTTTTTGTTGTTATAAAAAAATAAAAGAGTAAAAGTAAAATGTAGCGTATATACAAAATGAAGGTCTTGGATACCTGGATAAGACTAAAGGGAAAAACCCAGTGGAAAAAAATTTCTTTAGTCGTAATTAAATGCGAGGCTATATGTACTTAGGTTCTGATGTTATAGAGTTATGCTGAGTTAAAGTACATATGGCCATATGGCTACTAGTATGGGCTTGATATACATGGATAAGTGTTAGTAGCTTGAAGTCAGAGTCGTTGTTGTTGAGCAAAGGCTCATAAAACTTGTTTCCGCTTGGTCATCATCATTTGTTTGTGTAAGTGCATGGGTGGAATAAAAAAGAGTGCCTAATGCATATGTCCAATGATGGGACATCTATATGCTTGCACAGAGTTATGCATGTTAAACAAGATGCGGTGCGAGAGAAGAGTATTGATGGGTTCTTCATGGAGTTAGTGTAGCAAGCAAAACATATAGCATGAGTGCTTCAAAAGCTTTCACTACTCACAAGAAGGATTTTTGCTGTCAAGGTTTCTCCACTCTTCCTCACTGTGTCAAGTGCCTGAGTGTTTTTGTTTTGGACTACTCCGCCTTCTCCACCTTATATATTATATGGACTTTGACTCTTATGCTCACCTCTTCCAGCATGAGCGACATGACTTTATGTATGCTCAACTCTCCAGCTTGAGCTTATACCTATTAGCTAGACTCATAGACCACAAAAAAATATTAACTTGAAGCTTGGGTCTGACACTTCGCTCATTTTAGTGGCTCAGCTGCCCGACTCTAGACTCTTATGCCATGTAAGTTTAATGGCGACTTGGACTTACCTAATCGCGGCCTGAAATCCAATTCCATATGCTTTTGATGTTTAGGCCTTTCTTGTTAGTTTCTGTTTGAGATGCCATGTTGTCCAATACATTTGCATATATCTGCTCTTCATTCCTTGGTAGCAAATTGTGGTCGCTTGATGAGATACGTATTGATGTTGAAGCAATGGTTAATGAAGTCTTCTTCTTCCAGATAGTGTTCTTCAAAATTGTGACCTCTGCATTTACCGTTGCTTTCTTTTTGTTGTTAAGAGGCTGTAAAGGAGTTATGTATCTTTCTTGTTTTTGAGCCTCAATCGTGGATTTTGGAACCCACATTGTTCTTGGGCCTGGTGTGATCTCCTTTGCCACTTTCCTTGTTTCTTCTTTGACTTGATGGTACCTTGTCTTTAATTTCCAAATATGGCTGTTACTTTTGTAAAAGCCTTGCTCTTGTAGTAATTGACGAGGGATCCATCTATAGGTTGTAGTACTCTTGGGTGTAGCGGGTGGCTGCTCTTCATTTCTTGATGTTTCTTGCTTTTCCTTGGTGATTCCTTGATAAGCTACTACCTTAGGTAACCAGATTTGAAAGTTACCCTCATAGAATCCTTGTGCTTCGAGTAACTCGACTGGAATGAATCTTTGGACTTGCTTGGAGGTGATCTTCACTTGACTTTGTTGGGTAGTCTGGTAGAATTCTGATTTCATTACCCAAACTTGTCTTATGGTTTGTCTAGTGGAAGACCTTCTCTTTTGCTTTTTGTACCTGTCCTTTCTCTTGGTTGAGTTATGTGATTGACGTTGACGGCTTTGTTGATTCTTGACTGAGTGGTTGTCATGGGATGGATATTGCCAAGCTGTTATCTTGGGCTTGTTGACCCAAACATCTGAATTTCCTTTCTTGTAGCCTTGTGCAATAATTGACTCGCTTGATGGGATCCATCCTGTTACCTTTGCTTGTTGAGGTTGTTCCTGTGATTGTATCCAAATTGGATCATTAACTTTAATTTGTGCCTTGGATACTAGCACTTGGTTGACCTGTTTTGACTTCCTTTGGAGACTTTCGGGCGATGGAAACTTCGGTTGATAGACTTTTTGCTTGGGTTTCCATTGTTTTGTTGATGGTTTGGCTTTTGATGTAGAGGCTTTGTCTTGCACTTGCATTGGCTGGGCTAGAGACTGTGGGCTTACTTTAGCTTTGCCTTTTTCAATAGCCAAGAATCTTTGAACTATTGTAGGCTTTCTTGTCGTGATGACCATTGTTGAAGATTCAGGCTCATCTTCAAAGACTTGTGCCCATGGCCTGGACATAATCAAGTGTGTTCCCATTTGTCGAGAATCTACCACCAAGAATTTTTCTTTGACATTCTGCGAGTGTAGTTGGAGAGTAGCTTCTGCAATCCCCATACTTATAACATCTACTTCAGGTGAGAGATTTACCTTTATCTGAATATCATAAAGCTTTGGCTTACCTAGAAGTAACCACATGCCATATGACATGACATTAGTCGTGGAATTTGGATCAATTTCTACCATAAAATTCATCTTGACTCCGTCTTGTGCACTTAGCAAAAAGTTGATCTTCTTTGGTACTATATTGCTTGTGTTCTCTTGAGTGACTTGAGCAATCTTTGGCCTAGACTCCTTGTCGTCTTCTTCTTCATTGTTCACACTTCTGAGTTCATCTGTGTGTTCTAGCTCCTGCTTAACCACCATTTCCTCTGATATGTCTTTTGGAGAGACAAAATCATCATTTGGTTCTTGTAGAGTCATAGGCTCTTCTTCCTTGACTTCAACTGTTGAAATGTCACCAATAGTGTCTGAACTATTCGTTGATTGATTCCAAGTCTTCATATTTCTTGTTTGTAGGCACTAGACCTGAAGCATCTTCTTTGGATCTTAGCCCTTCTTCCTGCAACTTTGCTTCGTTGACTTGCGGCTCCTCCTTTGTACTATGCATTCGAGTTGGACAGTTTGTAATCAAGTGTGTTATCGCACACTGATCGCAAAGAGCACCTATTTCTATATGACCAGTATTCGGGCTAGGTGTCTGGTTTTGTGCTATCCCCATAGCTGATAACCTTGTTTCGAACTCATACTCAGATTCTTCATCTGTCTCCCACATAACCCTTAGCATGTAGTAGGGGACTATGTCATACCCATTCTCATCGCAAAATTTTGTTGGTGTGGTCTCATTAACACAGACATCCAAAGTAGCCAATATCTGAGTCCACTCTAGCGGTTCTAACGCCTCTTCCGGAAAAGGTTCTCTTATGTAAGCATCATCTTCTAAGACCCTCTCTAAGGCATTCTCATTTCTCCCAAAGTCACTACACTCCGATGCTCCGCACATCCATATTTCTTTCTTTTTGCCCATCCACGGATGGTCTGTTGATCCACTTTGTGTTGCAAAATCAAAATCTTCCACGGGCGTTCTAGTTACATCTTGGTAACTATGATTTCTCATATTTACACGTGTTGTGGTTTCAGCATGTCTCAAGTATAGATAATCATAACCCCAATCTTGTACCATCTTGAGTTGCCTCATGAATGGTCTTCCAAGGATGATTTCATAGTTATTTTTATTGCCAAAGTCAACTATGACAAAAGTATGCGCATACTCTATACCACAAGAAGACACCACTATCGCTTCTAGCAATCCCATGGGTCTTTCCACATGCCCATCCGCTAACTTTAATTTTATTCTGGTTGTTCTAAAGGCGGGCCTACCCCATTTCTCCTATATTCGTTTTGTTGCTATGGCAATTCCTGCTCCGCTGTCAAGTATAGCTTTCGTTTCAATCCCATTGTACTCGACAGGCAAAGTGGCATTACCATCTTCTCCTTCGCAGTACTCTCCTACTTTGTTTAGAGGTACCGGTCTTACATTTGATCTAGGCTTCTCGATCTCATCTAGTTCTTTTTCCAGGAACCTTAACGGGATTTTGATCCCAATTTTTTCCAAGCATTTTCCTATATCCGTCCACATACTTGGTCTGATTTTCAAAAGTTCTGCCAACGTAATTGTGCACTTCACTGGCGTTGATAGCAAGTCAGTCAAAATTTTTGTGTCCAATTCTTTTGTCCCTCCTAGCCTTTGTGATGGAAGTCTCACAATCTCAGACTTTGCCTCAAAATCTCCCATGTACTGTGGCAAAGTTCTTAACGATGCAGGTCTACTGTCTTCAGAGGCTATCGATCCTACGTCACTATGATATGACCTCACAACAACACTCATTTGTGGTCTATCTAATGTGATTTCAGAAAATGGTGCTAGTCCAGCATCCTCTTCTCTTTTTTGGGCATCTCAGATAGCCTTCCATAACTCCTCTAGCCACTGCTCCTCAACTATAGGAACATAGGGTGGGAAATCCCTCATTGATTCATCTGTTGTATTTTGGACTACCCTCGAGTCTTGCAACCTTGGCAGTGATTCTTCCCTATGATCCACCTCTTCTCTAGGAAATTCGTCTACTTTAATGCTCTCGTCTTTGTGCACTGGGGTGACTATCCTATCCTTCAATTCTGGTGGAGGTGCTTCTAGCAGTGCTTGATTAGTTTCAATGGGCTGCTTACACATTTCTAGCCTTTGCTTCTCTAGTTCAGGATAAGGATAAGTCATCCATCTTTGTTCTAAGGTCTGTCTATTTGCCAATCTAGCCTCATAAGCCTATAAAATCGCGTCTAAAGGCTCATTCACTTTGTCCACTAGGACAGATCCTCCTGAACTAGCACTCTTGGGTGCTTCAGCTAGTTTAAGGGTTTCAACTTCCCTTTGCTATGTCTGTTGCTCTTGAGTTGTTTCCAACTCAGCTGTAACAGCCTTTTCTTCTCCTTTCTCCCTTTCTAGTCTCGCTTTCATTCTAGTCCTTCTTGCTCGTCTAGAGTTTCTACGGATTTTGGAACTCTTACTAGTCTCTCCATCTGTAAGCTTCTGCTCTTGCACTTTTGCTTGTTCTCTTGTGACAATGTTTACTGGAGCAACTTGCTTACTTTCATCTTCTTGTTGTTTAAGCACCTGTTCTTTTGCAATTGTTTCTTGCTCTGTTGCTGTTGTCGTCTCTCCTTTTGTTGCGGCTCGTTCTTTCTCTAATTTGCTGGTAGAAGGAAAGGTAACATGTGGTTTCATTTTACCTTTCTTTCTTGGATTCTTAGGACAATCTAAAATCATATGTGTGATTTCACACTCATTACAATATACATTTATCATGATATCATGGTGTGGACAATCCTTAATCAAGTGATCACTACTACCACATCTGTCACATGGACGTATTGGTTGTTGTGGCAATACTTGATATTGACCTTGAAGTGGCCTTTGATCTACCACATTTCTTTCTATTTGAAGCTCATGACTCACATATGCATTTCTAGCAGCTATGGGTCTTTCACTTAAGAACACTTGTTCCGGTACAGGATGATATCTAGGCGGTTGAGACATAACATGCTCAAACCCTGGTGGAGTCTTAGGTCTACAGTCAGGACAATGTTGCGTCGGTTGGTCCCCTCCACATGTCATGCACCTTTGTCGTTGAGGAATTCTATAGGCGGGTACTCTGTCAGAGTGGTTGATGCGTTGCATCACATTCTCTATGATTTGCTCCTCAACATTTACTTGGTTTTGTCCTAGATTCCCTCTTTGATCCTCAAGATCAGCGTTTTTCTTTTCCTCACTCGCATCATTCATCTTCTTTTGACCCTCTTCATAGAATTTGCAATTGTCAACTAGGTCAACTGCCGCTTTGGTCACCTCTTCCAAGGTTTGGTATCTTTTCATGTGTAGGTCCTTTTGGAGATTCTCATTCCTAAGTCCTTTGATGAAGCATAGGATTTAACGTTCTGGCGTGGGTAACTCTTGGGTAGGACATCTAGCAACATATTTCTTGAAACGCAGTATTGCATGTCGCAATGTTTCTGTTTCACTTTGTTTAAATTCTTGAATCTTAGGAAGGGTGTTATGTTTTATGCCTCTCTTGGTGAATTCTTGAACAAATTCATCCAACATTTTCTCAATGGTTGTGAACTCTCTCCGGTTCAATAGTTCAAACCATGCTTGTGCATTGTCCTCCAATGTAAGTCCAAAACCCTTATACTGCGTGTGGAAGTCCTCTACTCGTTCTGCTCGTAGGACTTGCTTGAAAGCCGAGACATGGGCGTATGGGTCTCCTATGCCATTGTACTTTCTATTTACCCATTTTCTTAGCTGAGATGGTCTTATACTTTGGGGTGCAAAGTATGGAACCATACTCCTCTCTGGTATCGTTTCATCTCTCGTTATCTCTCTAGGAGGAAATCCAGGCGGTGGTCCCCTCTTTGGAATTCTCTTAGAAGTTCCTGTGTTTGGTGGATGTATCTGAGGTCCTTCATTGACCAAATATCCACTCATCTCTAATTTGGTTCGCGGATTTGTGCTTTCTACAACTCTATATTCTCGTCCATACTTGTCAACAAATAAAGATGTCCATTGTCGGTCGACCTCGTATGTATAGACATATAAGAGCTTGTATTATGTCAGCTCTTCTGGGTAAGGCTCTAAGCAACTGTAAAGGTTGAATTGATTTCCATTAATATACCTATATAGTCCTTCACTTTCATGGTTATACGTCCAAACTCTCTCCACAAAATTGGTCTTTATGTACTGTAGGTTTGGAAGATCTATTCTGGGCGGGTGCTCATCTATCCCTGCAATCCATGTGCTTGTATAAGCTGAGTCTGAGTCTAATGTAGACATGACTTCTAGGCTTAACAGCTCTAGCTTGCTGTAGTAATACCTCTCTCAGTGTATTCAAGTGTTTTGGTCAGGGAAAATCCAAAACTATGTCCAAAACCGTGAGCGTTTTCTCACAATTCTCTCAAATAGTCGGTTTTAGACACCCCTGACTTTTGGATGCATTTTGAGACCTTAAACAACGTTTTTTTGAAAACTGACCAAAATGTATGCTATTGGCAACCATTTTGGTCAATTTACTCTAAGATTTGTAGTGCTGCTCTCAAGCTACGTTTTGATTTTAAAAAAATTGGAATCGGAGTCCGTATGTGAAAGTTATGACCAAAACAGTGAGATGTAATTTGGAAAGTTGCTCTATTTGATGTTTTTGCAAGTGGTCAATTTGAGCCCAAAATTGGTGTGTGCACTCCTTAGGCAATGATAAACCCAGTGGTATAATTGGTTTCAAAAAATTTCTCAAATTTTTTCCTCAGTTGTCTATCACGATAGACTCACCAAGTACCCCTTGCAAATGTCCAAATGCACTCAAACTTTGTGTACAGGGTATAATGGGCCTTCTAAACCCAAATATGAAGTCAGATTTGAATTTTGATTTTTCTACGGTGAATTTCTGAGTCTATCGCGATAGACTCACCAGAGTGTTACTGGGATACAGTTTTTCAATTGTTTTTACAGCTTTGAGTTCGCCCTTCTCTTGAGATACTACTCACCAAGTTTCAACATATTTGGAATTCTTTCCCTTTGTAACTTGCATCAAACAACAGTCTCTTTTCAGATCTTGTGAAGTAATCCACTTAGATGCACTTCCAATGCTCCAAATTTACTCAAAATTTAACCATAGGCTCACAACAACATGTAGAACAAGGCCCTAAGGTCAATTTTCAAAATTTTCAAATTTTGTGAAAAAACCCTAGTCTATCGCGATAGACTCAGCAAGTTCTTCAGTTTTGACAATTTTCCAGATTTCTCTTCACCACTGTGTTCCCTATGCTCTGTACACCTTGCTCACCAATTTTCACTTGTTTTGGACTTTTTCTTAGGTCTCTAACTCCAACTCTAGAATTCTGAGTCTATCTGATCACTAGAAAATAGACTTAGGATGACTTCCCAATGTCCAAAATGCACCAAATTTTGTGTGTAACCTCCTGAGAGGCTAAACAAGCTATGCTCCAGAGGGTTTTGAAAAATTCAGTTTCTTTGACCCTGCTTTGAGTCTATCGCGATAGACTCAGCAAGTACCCCTTTTATAGGTCAAACTTGAACTTTGACTATACCACTGTGTTCCAACATCTCTCCTTAGTCCTCCTGCCAATTTTCAAGTGGTTTGGACTTTTACTTTGTCAGTTAGACCAGATCTGGTGTTTTCTACAAACTGAATCCTCTCAAATGGTCTTAGATCCACTTTCTGATGTCCAAATGACTTCAAAATTTTTATGTGTCCTTGATAGCACCTTTCCAAGCTATGCCACAGAGGTTTTTGAAAAATTCATTTTCTATCACCGGGTTCTTAGTCTATCGCGATAGACTCACCAAGTGTGTCAAAATGACACTTTTTTCAAATTTTCTCTTCACAGATGTGTTCCCTACCCTCTGGATCATGTATACCAAGTTTCACAAGGTTTGGAAATTTGGTCAAGTCCCTTTACCCAATTTGTCTCTAAAGTCTGACTCAAAACACCAGACAAGTGCTTTGGTGGTCTTCTTGATGTCCAATTTCAAATTTGAAATGATGGTTAAGGTCTAGGTGAGGAGTGGATTCAAGCTATCTAGTCACAATTTCCAAAAACAGTCGAACTCAAAATGTCATTAATCTATCGCGATAGACTAGGTAGATTGTGCAGGAAACGTCAACTCAAAATTGTGACTTCACTTTTAGATTCCCCTTACTCTCTCGTGTCTATCCCTCAAATTTCATGCAATTTGGACACTTGGTTTGTGTTTTGGGCCATTTTTAGTGTTTTTGTCAGAACTTGAATCTCTATCTGGGCTTTAGATTCACTTCTAGTGATCCAAACACCTTGAAATTTGGTGTGTATGCTATGTAGGCTCTGCTTGAGCTATCCCTAGGAGGGATTTGCAAAATAAGTTCCATAGCTAAATATCCCCAACCTATCGCGATAGGCTCATAAAGTTTCCCAGTTTTGGTCTTTTTACAAAGTTCTCTTCACAACTAGTTTCCTTATCCTCTGTATAGTGAATACACAAAGCTGTGCAATGTTTGGACTATTGGTCAAGGTCTTTCTCCATTGTGTCTCTGAACTTAGACTCTAAACACCAGACTTGAGGTTTGGTGGTCAAGCAGGTGTCCAAGTACACTCAATTTTTGGGAGCAGCCTTGTATTGATGTGTTTTACCTGTGGTATGAGGGGTTTTGCCTGGTTGTGAGTCTATCTCCAATTCATCAGTCTATCACGATAGACTAGGCAGAGAGCCACTGGGAAGTGATTTTTTTCTCTGTTTTTGGACAGTTTGGTTCCCAATGCCCTTAGAAGCCTATCCCCAAAGTTTCATTCAATTTGGACTTCTTTTCCTTTGGATTCAAGCATTTCACAGTTCACTTCCTTACACTCGGAAAAAGCAAATTCCCTCTTAGATGCACAAGCACTGATGCAAATGCTTTGAAATTTCACATACAATCTCTAGAGCATATGCAAAACAAGGTCTTGAGGTCAAACTTTTTTTTAAAAAAAATTGCAGATTTGGTTTCAGATTTTTGTTTTTTGGTTTTTTTTAGAGTTTATTTTGGATTTTTTTTAAAAAAATTTGGGATTGGACCAAATCTATGTTTTTCCCCCTACCTTAAGGTCTCCAATGCAAAAACAAGCACTCAAATCGGCTTTCAAACGACCATTTTAGAGCACTTTTACCATAATCAGCACAATTCCGCCTTTTGTGTTTTCAAGCACATTTTCATGTCAAAATTGCTCTAGATCAACATCAGATTACTCGAGGAAAGTATGGGTTTACTTTCTCAAGCACAAGGATGAAGCGTTTAGTGTTTTCAAAACGTTTGTGACACTTGTGGAGAATCAGAGTGGCAAGAAGCTTAAATGCTTACGCACTGACAATGGTGGAGAGTATGTTTCAAAGGCCTTTCAGGACTTTTCTGAGTCAAAAGGTATAAAACGTGAACTTACTGCTCCTTACAATCCTCCTCAAAATGGTGTTGCTGAGAGGATGAATAGGACCATACAAGAGAAGGTCAGAAGTATGTTATCTAATGCACAGCTGCCAAATGGGTTTTGGGGTGAAGCTGTATCAACAGCTGTTCATCTTATAAATAGATCTCCTAGCAAGGTTTTGCAGAAGGATTCAGTGGCAGAGATGGTATGGTCAGGCAAAATGCCCTTATACAAGCATCTCAGAGTCTTTGGCTGTGAGGCATATACTCACGTTCCAAAGGAATTTAGGAACAAATTTGAGCCAAAGAGTAGAAAGTGCATCTTTCTAGGCTATGGTAATTTTGGTGATATGGGGTACAGACTTTGGGATCCCGAATCCAGAAAGGTTATTCACAGCAATGATGTTCACTTTAATGAATCCAAATATCATTCTAAACCAAAGAGGGTTGAGGAAATTAGAAGAGTTGTCTTCTAAGAAGATGGACCTGCACGTGCAAGACAAAATGTCAGGGTTCAAGAGGAGCAAGGACAGGATAGATTGGAACCACAGGTTGTGGCTAAGCATGAGCCACCTATTTTGCGTAGATCTAGACGTATCACGCGACCTCCTGATCGGTTTGTTCCATCTATGAACTATGTCATGTTGACTGATTGCAATG
Organism: Adiantum capillus-veneris; assembly: GCF_014529385.1. NCBI lineage: Eukaryota > Viridiplantae > Streptophyta > Polypodiopsida > Polypodiales > Pteridaceae > Adiantum > Adiantum capillus-veneris. The sequence goes on from NC_140948.1 coordinate 151,227,866, forward strand.
AGCCTTCATGTTACAAGGAAGCAGTGCAAATGAAGGACTCCGGGAATTGGCAAGTGGCCATGCAGTCAGAGATGACATCTCTGCATAAAAACCAGACATGGAAGCTAGTTAAATTACCACAGGGCAAAAAGGCTCTACCTTGTAAATGGGTTTACAGGTATAAGATCACCGCTCATGATAGTCAGCCAAAGTACAAAGCAAGGCTTGTTGCCAAGGGCTTTAAGCAACAACAAGGCATTGACTTTGATGAAGTCTTCTCTCCGGTGGTCAAGATGACTACATTGAGATGCTTTCTTGCATTGGTTGCCATATTAGATTTGGTGTTGCACCAAATGGATGTCAAGACAACGTTCTTGCATGGTGATTTAGATGTGGAAATTTATATGCAGCAGCCAGAAGGGTTTGTTGAGAAAGGCAAGGAAGATTTGGTATGCCAGTTGTTAAAGAGTCTTTATGGCTTAAAACAATCACCGAGGGCATGGTACCATAAATTCCACAAGTTTATGCTTTCTCAAGGCTACAAACGTAGTGAGTTCGATCACTGTCTATATACAAAGAAGGCTAAGGATGGTAGTTGGCTGGTCCTTATTTTGTATGTGGATGACATGTTGATTGCTGGCAAGCACTTGGAAGAAATTTCAGCTTTGAAGTTAAAGATGGCAAAATCGTTTGACATGAAAGACATGGGTGAGGCAAGTCATATACTTGGTATGCGCATTGAAAGAGACAAATCAAAGAAGATGATTTGGTTATCTCAAACAGAGTATACTGACAAGGTTTTGCAACATTTCAATATGGAGAAGGGAAAGGCATTGAGTGTTCCATTGCCACCACATGTGAAACTTAGCAAACAAGATTGTCATGTGTCTGAGGAAGAACATGCTGAAATGGATAAGATTCCATATGCTTCTGCAGTGGGTAGTTTGATGTATGCAATGATTGCTACTCACCCAGACATTGCATTTGCAGTCGGAGTAGTAAGTCGATACATGTCAAACCCAGGCAAGAAACATTGGGAGGCAGTGAAAGGAATATTGAGATACCTGAAAGCTACAAAGAGTATGCGTATATGCTATGGGAGTCAAGAGCTAAGTGTAAAGGGTTTCACAGACTCAGATTATGCAGGTGACTTAGACAATCGAAGGTCTACTTCAGGGTATGTCTTTACATTGGCTGGTGGAGCAGTATCATGGCGTTCTAGATTACAAGATTGTGTTACTCAGTCTACTACAGAGGCTAAATATGTTGCAGCATCAGAGGCATGCAAAGAATCAATTTGGCTTAATCGACTAGTAACAGATTTGGGAATCAAAGAAGAGATGCCCGTGTTATATTGTGATAGTCAGTGCTATACAACTGGCTCGCAATCCAGTTTATCACTCAAAGACAAAGCATGTGGATGTGAAGTATCATTTCATCAGGGAAATGCTCGAGGATAAGCAAATTCATCTTGTCAAAGTTCACACCACAGAAAATCCTGTTGATCTACTTACAAAAGGACTTCCCTTAGAGAGCTTTGCGCACTTTCGCAAGCAGTTAGGTGTAGGGTAGTACATCACTTCTCTACATCTCTTGTATATTAGCTTGTATAGTAGCTTCTCTCACACTTAAAGTACCACATTGGACTTTAAGTGGGAGGTTGTTGGGGTATAAAGCCCAATGTGGTTTCCCAGGTAAGTGGGCGGGGCGCCAGGTATGTACACATATTCTTTTGTAAAAGCCTAATTAGAACTCACTATGCTCTACACATTACAATAGAGCGAGTTCACCATATCGTCGTACTCTTCTTCTCGCACTCTCTCTCGCGTCACACTTCTGCTCGTACTCCTTCACTTCCAGCATGTTCAAGGTAGTTTTTTCTCCTTTGCTTGTGTTCTTAGGGAAATCAGGAATCAAATGAGTAACTCCACACTCGGTGCGATATGCGTTGACTCTAATGATTTCATCATGAGGACAGTCTCTTAGCCAATGGTCTCCACCACACTTGTAGAAGGGTCCCTTGGGTTGTTGAGGTGCTCCTTGAGCTCCTCTTTGTTGGTATTCATGTCTTTGTCCGCCCATGCCTCCGTTGGCTATGAACAACAATGTTCGTTCCTCTAAGCTCTATCTTCCTTCTCCTGCTGCCTGTGCAACTGTTGGTGGTCCTGTATTTCCTATCATGCTCCATGGTTCTGGTGTCGAGGGTTATTTCGGTGGATAGTAGGCAAGATTTGTAGCATATCCACTAGGATCTTCATAATATGCATGCATAGGCACCAAAGCCTTCTCTTCTGATTCGGTTACTGCTTGTGTGTATCTTATGCCGACTGGTCGTAATCCTAGTAAGGGTGGTTGTTGCCCTAACACTGGTTGTGGTCTTTCTACACCTACAGGTCCTGGTAGATTGCCTGCTTGATACCTAGGCATTGATGGAACTTGAGGAGAAGCTACCTGAGCTTGGGGAGCGTAAGGTCTCTCTCTCACATATCCCTTGTTATAATAACATTCCTCCGTCCCATGGTTTGTCCATTTTTGTTCAATAGCACACCACTTGGGCTGTTTGGCCTGGGGTTTGGCGTACAAGTTAATCTTTTTTAGCACTTACTCTACAAGCTGCTCTTGGTTTACAGCTACTTCTCCTTTCGGTGATGTCTTAGAAGACTTGCTTCCACTTTGTTGTGAGGATGAATCATCGTCAAGATCCTTGAACTCACCCTCTTTGTAGACCGCACAATTGTCTACAAGGTAAAGAGCCTCCTTGGTTAACTCATTCAACGTCGTGCTCCTCTTCATATGTAAGTCCTTCTGGAGATCTGCATTCCTTAGTCCTTGGATAAATATAAGCATAAGTCTGGACTGAGCTGGCAGTTCTTCCACAGGGCTGAACTTAATGTACCTTTTTAGTCTTAGGGCTGCCTTTCGCACAGATTCCCCGTCTTTCTGTTTGCATTTATGGATTTTTGAGACCGTATTATGAGCTATCCCCCTTTGTGAGAATTCTTCGATACACTCGTCAAACACTTCCTCCATAGACTCAAAGTCTCCACGCTCCACAGAGTCAAACCAAGTAGCAGCGTCATCCTCTAGGGTTAGTCCAAACCCTGCAAATTGGGTAGGGAAGTCTAACACCTCTTTCGCTCTAATTACACGCACAAAGGCAGCTACATGATCTCTTGGATCTCTGTTTCCTGTGTATTTCTTGTTTACCCATTTTTGCACTTGAGAAGATCTAATTCTACGATGGTCTACAAACCTCATCATTGGATCTCCACGTCCTAATCGATATACCTCCTCTGGTCTTCTGTAGTAGGCTGGTTCCTCTCCCAATGGTGCTCCTAAGCCATAATTTCTAACAGTTCTTGCAAGAGATGGTTCATCTCTTTGAACTCGTTCTATGTGTGGTCTCCCACGCTTTGTTGACCCTTGAGTTTTTGGCTTACTCTCTCCTTGATACCTTGAATAGTGGTGGTTCTTGTAAACCCCTTAGCCCTCATGCGGCTTGATAACCATCTCGATTTTGGTCTTGCTCCAATGTTGCACTCTGTCAAAGCCATGCCTGCAATGATGAGTGAGTTGCTGGTTGGTTTTGATTGTTGAATGTCTGCGGTCGGGTAAATGTGAGGTCGCGTCATACTCCTCTGAAAAGGGATTTGTAGACTTGCTAGGGGTGTAGGTAGCTCTTGGCACTTCGTCGGGGGCATATGTCGATGCTCTTGGAACTGTTGCCTTTTCTACCTCCTCTGGGAGAATACGTTGGTATTCCCACCCGTACCTATCAACAAAAACTATATCCTTCCCCATAGCAATTTCATACGAGAATAAGTAGAGAACCTTGTCTTTGCTCAATTCGTTTAAGTATGGTTCTTTGCAGCGAAAGTAAGAGACTATTCCATCACTCTCATGCTTGTAGATTCCCACGTTCTCATTATAAGTTGAAACCCTGGTTGTTTTCTTATCATACATAAAAATTGCTCCAGGTCGATCAATGTTTTATGGCGGTTCTTGAGTTTCTGAAACCATTTTCCCTTTCGCCACGTTATCTCCATATCTGTTGTAATCTTTAGGGTTACTAACTATCAGATAGTGGTTCCCCTTTTTGTCTCGGAATCTATCTCCATCATCATAGACTCGAATTATCTCTAGTCTCTGAGCCGGCCTTTCTTCAATACAAATATACTTGCATCCTCGATAATCAGAATAGACTAGGGCTCCCCTCGAGTTTGTTCCTTCTAAGAAGATCACAGTGAACTTGGAATCATTCAAAGGATTTAGGGAGGTGCTTCCTCCTGGCATGGGTCCGTCATAGGTGAATCCTCCTGGCTGTTGACAACCCATCATGGAGAAGGATTGGTCTGATGAAGTGTCAGTATCACTACTCTCTTCAATAATCGATGCTAGTGGATCTAGCCTTGCCTGCGTTACACTCTCCTTGGTGGACACTAAGCTACCTTGGTCACCTGCCACCTTTTGGTCTCTAAAAATGTATCTTCCTGACCTTAAATTCATCAAACTTATCAATGCAATTTATCACAAATCCAACCACTCACCTGGCAAAGGATCAGTCTCCGCACAACTTCTTGCTTTGCTGTTGAATATACCTGTACACAAGCGTTTAATTTTGGCATCAAATCAAAGCATTTAACCGCTAGAGGTGATCTTAGTAATGATTGGTATAACTGGAGGGTTAACCTCAACCACTACTGTTTTTTATACACTGCTGATGTTCTGGGGGTCTGCTAATCTGGAATTGTACTTCCCTCGAATGTTGGTCAATTTACGTGAAAAAGTCTGAATTCAGTCTTTGCTCCGTCAAATGGCCCAACAAAGTCCAAAATTACTTCTGAAAGAAGTTATGGAATCCTTAAGCCAAATGGAACCTCACTGTATAAGCTCTATCAAATTTTCCCTTCACTAAGCCCCAGTAGACATCCTACGCGTAGGATGTCTCCTGTTCTGTTTTTCCTGGATTCTTGCACTATGAATTCCCCTTGATGTATTGAGTCCACATCTATTTTTACTTTTTGATTTGGACACCTATAAGCTGGTCAATGGATCAGAGATCTGTTTCGACAGCCTGCTACTGCTGGTCTTGATCAGTCTAATCAACCCTAATTTGGACCAAAATTGACTAGGAGGCTTGCCTCAAGCTATACAACACCTTGCTATGCCCACAATCAGTATCTGGCTTCAATTTCTTTCTTTAGACATCCTACACGTAGGATGTCTTTTTGCCCAGAATGGCTTCAAATTCAAAGCACAGGCTCCCCTTGAGGTGCTGATCACTTTGGTATGCTCAAAATTAGATTTGGAGTGTAAAATCACACAGATGACATCCTATACGTAGGATGTCTTTTTGGCATGTTTGACCCCAGACTTGACCCACAGCTTCCCCTTGATGTCAGCAACCCAGTAGTATGCTTAGATTTTGGTTTGGATTTCAAAAGTCGCCAATTTTAGCAGTTCTAGCCTTTTTCAGTCAAAAGTGCTAAAGTGTGCTTAGAACCCAATTTTCTCACCCAAATGAGATGAAACCTCTCTCAGTAACTCAATATATCATGCAGATCATGCTCATGTAGCCATCCTATGGTTTTGGTCTTAAAATAATGCTTTGGCACAATTTGGGTAGGATGTCTGGAAATTTCAGTCTATCTGGCCTTATCCTGTCAAGATATGGTCAAATTTCCACTTTCCAGGTGAAAATAGGGTAAACCCCACCTTCTGAACACACTGGTCTACTCAAAATTCCAAAATTCCCACCAGATTAGCCTGTAGACATCCTACGCGTAGGATGTCTCCTGGCTTAAAATTAATTTTTTCCTAACAAAAATGCTTCTGATGCTCTGCAGCTCTATCAAAAACACTCACAGTAACTTTTGCATCTTTTTGCGTCTTTTACAACCTTGTGATGAATCTACCAAGCAAGTATACATGCATGAAGTGCTTTAGATCCTGAATCATGATGTCCTACTTACTCTACTTCTACTCATCATGTGAAATGGTGATAATGGTGTTTTGGTTGCTTCCTGGCCACTCCGGACTCTCAAGCTCTCCTCTCACCGCTTCTACCCGTCCAACTCCTACTCTTCTAATACCTAAAACTATCTCAGTCTACCTAAATCTACCTAAGTCGAGGGATCTAGGCCAGACACACGCTCCCTAGACTCCCTCTAAGACCTAGAGAGTCCTCCACCCTCTGATCCTATCTAAATGTAAAACGAGACTCTTGGCAAGCCAAAGAATCCCTATCCTCAAGGATTAGTCTCGGTCACCTACCTAAGGTTTTCGTCCCCGACAACGGCGCCAATGTTTGATGGATACACCGCGATGGACGTCAGCACAACGAGAACTCACCTAACAAGATTTGTCAGCTAAGGACGAAGCTCGACCCGCAGGCGCATGGAAGCAAGCATAGTGTCAATCTACACTCGACCGACTCCTAACTAATTCCTAGAGAGGTCTCTACCCAATGTCTAAGTCACAGCCTTCAAGAGTGCATAAGAGGAAACTTCCTACAACGCTTTCTAGAGCCGAACACCCATCAAACAATCTCGAAACACCATAGAACTTGAAGGAGACCCTACTAACACCAATAGGTTGCTCTCCCTAAGGTCTATGAACCAAAATCCCAACCCAAAACACCCGGTGCAAAATCACGTAGGATGTTTGGCCAAAATTTGCAGATCTTCATTTTTGAAATCTAAAGTGCCTAATGTGTAGCTCTACTCAATGTGAACGTGTGGATATGCTGCAATGCAAAATCGGACAACGTATGCTCACCAAATCACCAGATAAAGCTCGTAGATGGAGCTCGCAAAACCAGACCGTACGCGCGTAATGTAGGTATTAGCGCGTAGCTCTCGTTGAGCCAACACGCTGCACTTCTCCGCACTTAATTCCGACCACCGGTGCACACGTAGCGTCAAGATGAAGCTCACACTCTCTCGCATACACAATACGCTCACTCACAATACGCTCACTCACACTCTCTCGCATACACAATACGCTCACTCAGAAGTATGTTGTCTAATGCACAACTGCCAAATGGGTTTTGAGTTGAAGCTGTATCAACAGCTGTTCATCTTATAAATAGATCTCCTAGCAAGGTTTTGCATAAGGATTCAGTGGCAGAGATGGTATGGTCAGGCAAAATGCCCTCATACAAGCATCTCAGAGTCTTTGGCTGTGAGGCATATACTCATGTTCCAAAGGAATTTAGGAACAAACTTGAGCCAAAGAGTAGAAAGTTCATCTTTCTAGGCTATGGTAATTCTGGTGAGATGGGGTACAGACTTTGGGATCCCTAATCCAGAAAGGTTATCCGCAGCAATGATGTTCACTTTAATGAAGCCAAATATCATTCTAAACCAGAGAGGGTTGAGGAGATTAGAAGAGTTGTCTTCCAAGAAGATGGACCTGCACGTGCAAGACAAAATGTCAGGGCTCAAGAGGAGCAAGGACATGATAGAGTGGAACCACAGGTTGTGGCTAAGCCTGAGCCACCTATTTTGCGTAGATCTGGACGTATCACGCGACCTCCTAATAGGTTTGTTCCATCTATGAACTATGTCATGTTAACTGATTGCAATGAGCCTTCATGTTACAAGAAAGCAGTGCAAATGAAGGACTCTGGGAATTGGCATTTGTCCATGCATTCAAAGATGACAGCTCTACATAAAAACCAGACATGGAAGCTAGTTAAATTACCACAGGGCAAAAAGGCTCTACCTTGTAAATGGGTTTACAGGTATAAGATCACCGCTCATGATAGTCAGCCAAAGTACAAAGCAAGGATTGTTGCCAAGGGCTTTAAGCAACAACAAGGCATTGACTTTGATGAAGTCTTCTCTCCGGTGGTCAAGATGACTACATTGAGATGCTTTCTTGCATTGGTTGCCATATTAGATTTGGTGTTGCACCAAATGGATGTCAAGACAGCGTTCTTGCATGGTGATTTAGATGTGGAAATTTACATGTAGCAGCCAAAAGGGTTTGTTGAGAAAGGCAAGAAAGATTTGGTATGCCAGTTGTTAAAGAGTCTTTATGGCTTAAAACAATCACCGAGGGCATGGTACCATAAGTTCCACAAGTTTATGCTTTCTCAAGGCTACAAACGTAGTGAGTTCGATCACTCTCTATATACAAAGAAGGCTAAGGATGGCAATTGGCTTATCCTTATTTTGTATGTGGATGGCATGTTGATTGCTGGCAAGCACTTGGAAGAAATTTCAGCTTTGAAGTCAAAGATGGCAAAATCATTTGACATGAAAGACATGGGTGAGGCAAGTCATATACTTGGTATGTGCATTGAGAGAGACAGATCAAAGAAGTTGATTTGGTTATCTCAAACAGAGTATATTGACAAGGTTTTGCAACGTTTCAATATGGAGAAGGGAAAGGCATTGAGTGTTCCATTGCCACCATATGTGAAACTTAGCAAACAAGATTGTCCCGTGTCTGAGGAAGAAAAGGCTGAAATGGATAAGATTCCATATGCATCTACAGTGGGTAGTTTGATGTATGCAATGATTGCTACTTGCCCAGACATTGCATTTGCAGTGGGAGTAGTAAGTCGATACATGTAAAACCCAGGCAAGAAACATTGGGAGGCAGTGAAAGGAATATTGAGATACCTGAAAGCTACAAAGAGTATGCGTATATGCTATGGGAGTCAGGAGCTAAGTGTAAAGGGTTTTACAGACTCAAATTATGCAGGTGACTTAAACAATCGAAGGTCTACGTCAGGGTATGTCTTTACATTGGCTGGTGGAGCAGTATCATGGCGTTCTAGATTACAAGATTGTGTTACTCAGTCTACTACAGAGGTTGAATATGTTGCAGCATCAGAGGCATGCAAAGAATCAATTTGGCTTAATCGACTAGTAGCAGATTTGGGAATCAAAGAAGAGATGCCTGTGTTATATGTGATAGTCAAAGTGCTATACAATTGGCTCGCAATCCAGTTTATCACTCAAAGACAAAGCATGTGGATGTGAAGTATCATTTCATCAGGGAAATGCTCGAGGATAAGCAACTTCAGCTTGTCAAAGTTCTCACCACAGAAAATCATGTTGATCTACTTACAAAAGGACTTCCCTAAGAGAGCTTTGCGCATTTTCGCAAGCAGTTAGGTGTAGGGTAGTACATCACTTCTCTACATCTCTTGTATATTAGCTTGTATAGTAGCTTCTCTCACACTTAAATTACCACATTGGACTTTAAGTGTAGGTTGTTGGGGTATAAAGCCCAATGTGGTCGCCGAGGTAAGTGGGCGGGCCACCAGGTATGTACACACATTCTTTTGTTAAAACCTAATAAAAACTCACTATGCTCTACACATTACAGTAGAGCGAGTTCACCATATCGTCGTGCTCTTCTTCTCGCACTCTCTCTCGCGTCGCACTTCCGCTTGTACTCCTTCAGACAGTGGTGCTACAAAGCACATTATCTCACATCGTGAATTGTTCACCTCTCTCCAGTTTGTCCCTCATGGGAATTTAGTCACTTGTGCCAATAATGCCTCTTATCCGGTTCAGGGGTTGGAAAAAATTGTGCTTACTACTGCAAATGGCAGTTCTTTCACACTTGTTGATGCACTTTATTTACGTGGGATCAAGAAGAATCTTTTGTCTGTATATGCACTTGCTAGACTTGCACTTGTAGTCAAATTTGTGGATGACAGATGTACAGTTCATGATCTCAGTTTTGATGATGAAATTGTTGCATTTGGGCTTTTGTGATGTGGGATGTATAAGCTCACTTTGTATGGCAAGTGTAGACAAAATTTTGCAAATGCAGTTGCAGATTCAAGGGCTATTTCATATGCAAAACTTTGGCATGCATGTTTTGTTCATCTGAATTTTGCCAGTTTGCTGCATTTGCAAAATTATGATATGGTTGCTTCTTTGCCGCCTATTGAAGCACCTGTCAAACATGTTTGTGAAGGATGTATTTTGGGTAAGATGCAACGTCCAAAGTTTCCAAAGGATGGTTCAATTAGAGCCACATGCAGATTGCAGCTTGTGCATAATGATGTTTCTGGGCCATCTCAAACTCCATCCTTGGGCAATTAACTTTACTTCATGACTTTCATTGATGATTATTCCATGCATGCATGGGCATTTTCGCTTAAAGCAAAGTCCGAAGTTTTTCTATGCTTTAAACAATTTTTGGCTATGGCTGAAAATGTCTCAAAAATGTACTATGGGCACCCTCCGTTCCGATCGAGGGGGGAGTATATGTCTCATGAATTTAATGCATTTTTTTCTAGTCATGGGATAAAATACCAGTGTACAGTGTCTTATACGCCTCAACAAAATGGTGTGCTGAGAGGAAAAACAGGCCACTTATGGAAATGGCATGATGTATGGTCAAAATTCAAGCTTTGCCGCATTCTTTTTGGCTTGAGGCCATCAGGTGTGCCACTTATGTATTAAATAGGTGTCCTATGAAAGCTTTGCAATCTATTACTCCATATGAAGCATGGCATGATAGAAAGCCTTCTATTGAGCACATGCGTGTTTTTGGTTGTTTGGCATATGCTTTGGTGCCACAAACACAGCGCAGAAAATTGGATGATAAGGCTATCAAATGTATTTTTGTTGGTTATGGTGCTGAAAGCAAAGGTTACAGGTTGTATCATCCGCAAACAAAGCGTATTCTGGTTTCACGGGATGTAGTGTTTGTGGAAGATTCTGTTCAGCCCTTGTTGTCATGTACTAGAGACAGTAATGTAAGCTCACAAGACATTTATGACACTTTGTTGCCTCTTTTCAGTGGTGGAAGTTTGAATTTAAATTCCAATGAGGCAAATGTACAGCCTATGGGGGTTTTTGAAAATGTTACAGATCAGGCTATTACTGATGCAAATGTACATGATGTCCTTGATGAGCAAAGGGCTGAAAATGAGCAGGCTAGAGGTATGCCAAAATGGATGGTGTATACATTGCCACAGTAAATTGGATGCGCCTTTGTGTAGTCGTACTCGTTTCGGCTCTCGCCATGCATCTTATGCATTAGATTGTTATGCTTTGGCTGTGTCTAGCTTACATGATCTTGAGGAACCTCTGTCTTTTGATGAAGCACAAAATTCAAAAAATTGGATGGCTGCCATGCAATCAGAATATGATGCACTTATAGAAAATGACACATGGACTTTATGTGATTTTCCTCCTGGCAAAAAGGCCATTGGTACCAAGTGGGTTTACAAGTTGAAACGCAAGCCGAATGGTGAGATCGATCGCTATAAGGCTCAACTTGTTGCAAAGGGTTATGCACAACAAAAAGGCATAGATTATGAAGAGACTTTTGCTCCCACTTGTCGTATGACTACTGTGCATTTTCTATGTGCATTGGCAGCTCATTTTGGTTGGATTGTACATCAATTAGACATTGTTACTGCTTTCTTGAATGGTGACATATTTGAGGAAGTTTATATAACGTAGCCTCGCGATTTTGTCAAGAAAGGACAAGAGGACAAAGTGTGCAGCTGTAAGAAGTCTTTGTATGGGTTGAAGCAATCTCCTCGTGCTTGGTATGAGAAAGCTGACACTCATTTGGGCAAACAAGGATTTCACAACAGTCCAACAGAAAGCACATTGTAAGTAAAGCGTGAGGGTGATGTACTTGTCATTGTGGTTCTTTATGGTGAAAAGTTGTTGATCCACTGGGCCAAATGAGAGACATATTGATAAATTTAAGGCTGATTTGAATGCTACTTTCAAGATGAAAGATTTGGGGTTGTTGCATCATTACTTGGGTATACACTTTAAGCAATGTGATGGTGGTATTGCCTTGTGTCATAAAAGTTACATAGAGAGTTCCCCTCTACACGCATCCTCTTTGACGACTTTTATCGCACAGGATGTATGACTTTGTGTAGACACTGGATTGCATCTTATGCGTCAGGCCGTTGAGGCATTGTTCAGGGTTCAGTCTTGAGACAGATACAGGTTCTGTGATCGCCCAGATAGGAGACAATGTATGCTTACAGGACAACATATTACAAAGATTTTTAGATTTATCACTGGTCAGCTATTTATGATTGTTTTTGAGCTATCTTTTGGTTCCCAGAGCTCATTTTACAGGGGAGACTTTGTCAAAATTTTTCAAAATACTGACAGTTCTTGAGGAGAGGTGTTTAGCTTGTTGTTTACAGCTTGTTTATTGTGTATAGAGGCCATTTTACAGAGGAAACTCTGTCAGATTTTTCCCAGAAGTAAACAGTTTGGCAAATATGGCATCTTCTCAAAGTGAGACTCTTTACAACATAAAGAAGCTGGATGGCACAAACTTTCCATTCTGGAAGAAGCAGATTTGACAGGTTTTGGTGCAGAAAAAACAAGTGAAGCCACTGAAGCTCAAAGGGGAGAGACCAAAAGGTATGGCTGAAGATGAGTGGGAAGATGAGAAGCTCAAAGGGGAGAGACCAGACGGTATGGCTGAAGATGAGTGGGAAGAGCTTGACGAGTTAGCTTGTTCCACAATCATGACACTGGTAGAAAATGTTTACTTCAACGTAGCAGAAGAGACTACAACGTATGGTGTATGGAAAAAGCTATGTGGTATGTACGAGAAACAAAGTGCTGCTTCTCAGATTTACTGGCTCAAGAAATTGGTGGATTTGAAGATGAAGGAAGGGACATCCATGTCAAATCATCTCAATGAATTTCACACAATTTTCAACCAATTAACAGCACAAGAGATAGTCTTTCCAGATTCAGTGAAGGCTATGTTTCTCTTAATCACTTTTCCAGACAGTTGGGATACTTTTTGTACAACGTTAAGTAATTCTGTCGCGCCAGAAGGTCTTACAAGTGCCAATGTAGAAGGCAGCTTGCTCACAGAGGAAGTGAACATGAAGAACATTGACAAAGGCAAAGGCAATAGTGCTTTGGTCGTTCGAGGGAGACAATAGTCTAAAGAGAAGAAGGGTAAGAAGGCACAAAACCGAAGTAAGTCTCGTGGTAAGCTAGAGAAGACAGTGGAGATCACAAGAGTTCTCTTCAGGGAAGATGGACCTAGTGCTAGCACATCAAGACAGCATGGTCAGGCTCAGGAACAGCCTATAGTGGCTAGAGAGGCAGAATCAGTAGTGGTGAGACATTATGAGCGTGTCTCCAAACCACCTGATTGTTATGTGCCATCTCTAAATTATGTCATGCTCACAGATTGCGGAGAACCATCTTGTTACAAGGAAACATTACAAGTGGTTGACTTGAAAAAATGGCAGTTGGCCATGCAGTCAGAGATGACAGCTCTGCATAAAAACCAGACATGGAAGCTAGTTAAATTACCACAAGGCAAAAAGGCTCTACCTTGTAAATGGGTTTACAAGTATAAGATCTCCACTCATGATAGTCAGCCAAAGTACAAAGCAAGGCTTGTTGCCAAGGGCTTTAGGCAAGAACAAGGCATTGAATTTGATGAAGTCTTCTCTCCAGTGGTCAAGATGACTACTTTGAGATGCTTTCTTGCATTGTTTGCCATATTGGATTTGGTGTTGCACCAAATGGATGTCAAGACAACGTTCTTGCATGGTGATTTAGATGTGGAAATTTACATGTAGCAGCTAGAAGGGTTTGTTGAGAAAGGCAAGGAAGATTTGGTATGCCAGTTGTTAAAGAGTCTTTATGGCTTAAAACAATCACTGAGGGCATGGTACCATAAGTTCCACAAGTTTATGCTTTCTCAAGGCTACAAACGTAGTGAGTTTGATCACTGTCTATATACAAAGAAGGCTAAGGATGGCAGTTGGCTGATCCTTATTTTGTATGTGGATGACATGTTGATTGCTGGCAAACACTTGGAAGAAATTTCAGCTTTGAAGTCAAAGATGGCAAAATCGTTTGACATGAAAGACATGGGTGAGGCAAGTCATATACTTGGTATGCGCATTGAGAGAGACAAATCAAAGAAGTTGATTTGGTTATCTCAAACAGAGTATATTGACAAGGTTTTGCAACGTTTCAATATGGAGAAGGGAAAGGCATTGAGTGTTCCATTGCCACCATATGTGAAACTTAGCAAACAAGATTGTCCCATGTCTGAGGAAGAAAAGGCTGAAATGGATAAGATTCCATATGCGTCTGCAGTGGGTAGTTTGATGTATGCAATGATTGCTACACGTCCGAATATTGCATTTGCAGTGGGAGTGGTTAGCATATATATGTCAAATCCCGGCAAGAAACATTGGGAGGCAGTGAAAGGTATCATGAGATACTTAAAACATACAAAGAGTATGCGCATATGCGATGGTAGTCAGGATTTGAGTGTCAGAGGATAAATCGACTCAGATTATGCAGGAGACTTGGATAAGAGGAGATCTACATCAGGTTATGTCTTTACATTGGCTGGAGGTGCCATATCATGGCGATCTCGATTACAAGATTGTATTATGCAGTCTACTACAGAAGCTGAGTATGTTGCAGCAAATGAGGCATGCAAAGAAGCTATTTGGCTTGGTAGATTGGTAGCAGACTTGGGAATCAAAGTAGATATGCTAGAGTTATATTGTGATAGTCAAAGTGCTAATTGGCAAAGAATCCAGTGTTCCATTCGAAGACTAAGCATATTGATGTGAAATATCACTTCATTAGGGAAGTACTTGAAGACAAGCAGATACAAATGCTGAAGATCCACACCAAGGACAATCCTGCTGATCTACTCACAAAGGGACTTCCAGGAGAGGGCTTTGTGCATTGTCGTGAGTTATTGGGCATTGGATAGATGGAAGCCATGTACATCTTTGTACATTTATGTTCATAGATTTACAGTTAGTTAAAGTGCCACATTGGACTTTAAGTGGGAGGTTGTTGGGATTAAAGCCCAAGTGGCCTCTTATACGGATATGGCCGACCGCCCGCCTAACTCACTTATCACTAACTCTTTGTATATACTCACTTATGCTTTTGTGGATAATAAGGTTTTGGGAGATAACCCTTCAAACGATTCTCTGCGTACTGTGTAAGCTCTCTGTGTATCTCTGTGTGTGTGTGTGAGTCGATCTACGCTCCGCTCCACGACTTCAGCTCACAACTGGTGTTGGCAAGACTGAGGGGCTTGTGGCCCAAGACCCTTATTTATTATACTAGTGCTTGAGGAGGTTACTTGAGGAGGTTAGGACTTTCTAGGTTCTTCTTCAGAAGGTTAGAATATTCTAGAACCTTCTTGATCCTTCTTCAACTTTCTAGAGCTTTCCAGAAACTTCTAGATTCTTCCAGAATCTTCTCCAAGCTTTTAGAACCTTCTTGATCCTTCTAGTTCTTCTAGAACCTTCTAGATCCTTCTTCAACAAGCTCAAGAAGCAACA
The DNA here is from genome assembly GCF_014529385.1 of Adiantum capillus-veneris. Lineage (NCBI taxonomy): Eukaryota > Viridiplantae > Streptophyta > Polypodiopsida > Polypodiales > Pteridaceae > Adiantum > Adiantum capillus-veneris. The sequence continues at coordinate 151,243,152 of NC_140948.1, forward strand.
AAAAATCAGCCAGTAGCAGACGATTCAAAACTTGTCGAACAAATTGAATCTGAAAATGGGTCAGGTAGGACTCAAAGAAAATCGTGGAAAGCTAAACGAGACAAAATGAAAGCAAAGAGGCTGAAGGAAAAAATAGCTTTGGAAATGGAATTGAACCAAACAAAGAACATCTTAGATGTGAGCAAGAGAATAAGAAAAATGCACAAGGGACTGAAGAGTCAAAGATTGACTCTTGGGGATTACTCTTAGTGGAAAAGGTGAACAAGCATTTAGATGCTATGCTACAAGCCTATGAGGAAAAATTGAAGAGCAATCAAATGCTGGAACAAAGACTTTAGACCTATCCACACCTTGAATTCAAAACTAAACGGATGGAGAGGTGCAAAAACTCATAGAAGCTGGTCAAGCTCCAATACAACTGGAAAGTTTAAAAATTCTTGAGCCAGTAGGGCATGAGCTAGAAAAGGCAAAAATGGGGCTTGTGAAGAAACTAACAAAGGCGAACAACCTAAATTCCAAGGATTGTATGATCGTTGTGGAAGGGATCACCTGTTCATACATTGTGCTAAAAATCTTGACAACAAGATCCAACGTGCGAAGGAGCATAAAAAAGAACCGTGGACTACGGGGATTGTCGTGAACACCACAGATGAGGCTGAATCCTTGGAGATGCAATCAGTTCCTGAAGTAGACAAACCATGGCCACAATCACTGTGGGAAACAATCAAAAACAAAAAAGACAAAAGTGCCACATTGCTACCAGCACCGATTCTTGAAAACAACATGGATGATGACATCTATCCAGGAGATATTCAATCGTTGTACGGAGATACAAGAACGGAGGTTTTGGTAGAGAGTAAGTATGCGACCATAAGAACTTTACCTTCCTTTATTAGGGAATAAGAGACAAAATCTGAGGTAAGAATTGTGCCATCACAATGGAATTCTATTCCACGGGTGAAGGATACAAAGAGCTTGCATGATCTCTTATCTTCTTCTATAAGGTGCACAAGCACTCTCATGGAGCTTCTAAAAATCAAACCATATTCCAAAAACTTCTAGATTCTTTCAGAATCTTCTCCATGCTTCTAGAAACTTCTAGAATCTCCTTGATACTTTTAGAACTTCTAGAATCTTCCAGATCGTTCTAGATTCTTCTAGAGCCTTCTAGCGATGATGTAGGTGATGATGCAGGCAACGAGTGATTCTCAAGCATCCATGATAATTGCAGAGTTTCAGGTCTATGGCTTGAAACAACACCAAAAGACAGTCAATCATTGAACCGGCTGGAGATTATGCTCATAAAAGTTGTATGAACCAGTGGGTAAGCTTAAGGATGCATTTGAGGTAAATTTTTTAAGTTTGCAAAAACTCAGATTATTTATTTTTTCTTGAGATTTTAAGTCAAATTAAGTTTTGACTTGACTCAAAGGCTTAAAATAGATTATAAAAAGACTGTGCACTGAAAAAATTGAAAAAAGTTTTCATTTTAGGTCAAAAGTAAAAAATCGCATTTTTTGCATTTGGCTCAAAATGGATCAAGGACGATACCATAGACTCTTTGCATGTGTACAAATACCTTTTGTGAAGGCTCATAGAGTTTGGATCAAAAAACAGACCAAAAGCTTGACAGAAATTGAAATCTATACTGACTGTTAAATTGTGTCTGACTTGATGAATCTTGTTCAAACTTGGTGAAACTTGACTCAGAGGCTTAAATTGAAGTGTTAAACAAGTGTATATGTTCAAATGACCAAAAATATGTAAAAATTTATCAAAAGTAAATAATTGCAATTATTTACTTTTGCCATATTTTTCAACTTTTTTGACCAACTAAGTATACCATCAATTTTATCATGTTATATTAAGCCCACAAATCAAATTTGGTAAGATTTGGATCATTGGAGTGAAAATTGTGGCCAAATTTGTAAAGTCAGCTACAGACACAAAACTGTTGAGCAATAATTATCCAAACTTGGTGAAACTTGGCTAGGGAGCTTAAGTTTAGTTGCTTAACTAGTTGGTATCAACATTTTGGCAAAAAGTTAATAAAAAATAAAAAATAAAAAATCTCAGTAGTAATTTTGCACAACTGAGTATACCACAGGGTCAAGCACATCATGTGGACTCCACAAATCAAATTTGGTGATTTGTAAATATTGTAGATCATAAGGGTACACTCAGTTGTAACTTTTCACCTCAGATCTGATCTCTAAGACATCATACGCATATAAAGTCTTTTTGCTTAGATTTCAGTTCTGTTTCTACTAGAGGTGCCTCTTAGTGTGTGGAACAAGAATATGTCTTCACAACAAATTTTGGATGTCAAAATTGGACAAAATCATCACTTTTACAAGAAAATTCCCTGAAAGAGAAAAATCCTCTTAACTCTCAATCTATATGTCCAAATGATATGAGATTTGGTGGGAGTGCTCAATGTAACATGCAGAAGATGGGTATAATGTCAAAAGTTCAAAATTGCTGCCAAAATCACCCTAGAGACATCATACACGTATGCTGTCTACTGATGAGTTTTTGGACAGAACTCAATCAAAGGAATCTCCAAGTGTCTGTGTAGCACTGGCTTTCAATCACTTCATGAAAAAATGTGCTCAGGATCACAAGTTTTCCTTTTTCCCGTTCCAGACACTCCATCTTTTGTCTTTTGGGTGTTAAGAGTTGGTCAAAACTCTAGTTTCAATGTATACTTAGGGTAAAAACCCCCCTTCTGAACACTCTGGTGTAGTCAGATTTTCAAAATTTTGTCTCAGGATGGTGCTGGAGACATCATACGTGTATGATGTCTACTGTCTCACATTTCATATATGTTTCTGTTCTAAGTTTCCCTGATCATTAGCAACATGTACATGTGCTTACAACAAAATTTAAAGCTCAAAAGTGCTCACAAACACAAGTTTTTGCTTTTTCAGTCACAACCACTTTGTCTTTTGGCTTTTGGTCCCCAAATCTATGCCAAAACTCCCCACTCAAGGTGTTACTAGGGTAAATGATACCTTTTGAACACATTGTTGCAATCAAATTCTCAGATATGGTCCCCAGATGCCCCGTAAGACTTATACGCGTATAAAGTCTAAGTTTATAGAATTACAGTTTTTGTTCACAGATCTCTTGCACATGTCCTCTTATATACTGAACAACAATTAGCCATGCAAAAATATCAACAAAACTCTTTTTATTGCATTTTTCCTCAAAAGTAGACTTTTCCAAGATCATGAATGCAAACAAGCACTTAGCAAATATATCAATGATGAATAGCTCAATTCAAAATCAGCATGTTCTACCTAAAGCTACTCCTACAAATCATATGGGGTTTTGCATATATGAGTAGAAAAATGCTTCAATGCCACACATGGACTAGCAAAACGATTTTATCACTTCACAAACCACTCAACCACCAACAATTATCTAATCTAAAAATCCTATCTAAATCTACCTAGTCGCAGACCCTCGAGAAGACACAAGCTTCCTGGCTATCCACTTTGTTGGACGGATACGCCGCAACGGACGTCAGCATAGCGAGAACTCACCTAACATATAATGTCAGCTAAGGACGAAGCTCGACTTGCAGGCGTGTGGAAGCAAGCATAAGGTGTCAACCTACACTCGACCTACTCCTAACTAATTCCTACAGAGGTCTCTACCAATTGTCTAAGTCACAGCCTTCAAGAGTGCATAAGAGGAAACTTCCTACAACGCTTTCTAGAGCCGAACACCCATCAAACAATTTCGAAACACCATAGAACTTGAAGGAGACCCTACTAACACCAGTAGGTCGCTCTCCCTAAGGTCTATGAATCAAAATCCCAACCAAGAACACCCGGTGCAAATCACGTAGGATGTCTGGCCGAAATTTGCAGGTCTTTGTTTCCAAAATCTAAAGTGCCTAATGTGTAGCTCTACTCAATGTGAACGCGTGGATATGCTGCAATGCAAAAATGGACAACGTATGCTCACCCAATCACCAGACGAAGCTCGTAGAAGAAGCTCGCAAAACCGGACCGTACGCACGCAATGTAGGTATTGGCGCGTAGCTCTCGTCGGACGCAACACGCTGCACTTCTCCGCACTCGATTCCGACCATCGGTGCACAGGTAGCGTCAAGATGAAGCTCACACTCTCTCTCGTACACAGTACGCTCACTCACAGACTTCAAAACTTGTTTTTCTAAAATGACAAAAAGTCCTTCATTAAGGTCAAAAAGTGGTATATATACCTTACAATTCTCAAACCCTAAAGTTCCAAATCAACCAACTACTCCATCTAACTATCAAAACAGGGATACAATCTGGAAACTTCTGTAAGTCCCAATATTTACAAGGTGAAAAATTAGGTTTCCTCAATAAATGAATAATTACAAAAATAATAATATTCCGAGTAGTTAGTTGCCTTGGGGTGTGTCCAGCTTCTAACACTCCCCCCCTCCTTGCTCATGTCGTCCCCGACATGGCCGCCCGCTGAGCTGCTTCTTCATCGTATGGTTTCACGCATCTTGGTCAATGATTCGTATCTTGCATACAGGTTCATCATTGTTGGGCTGAAAATATCAGTGTTTATTGTGAAGAAGCATGTGTAGAATGCTTCTTCAAAGGCCTCGAGGTGAGAGGATGGTAGAAACATTATCCTTTGATACAGCGCATGTATCACCTCCTTGGAATGCTGACCAGATAGATCATAAGAGCATCTGTAAGTATCTTGGAAGAAAAAGATACTGTCTGTCACCTGGCTTGGCTTGAAAGTCTCAAATACTGCCAAAAGTGTTTTGCAGATTTTCTTCATCATGATGCATGTAAGGTCAGGTGAGCCAGTGAACAATTTGATGGTGCCCATTAGGGCTTTCACCATGTATTGGACACTTATTCTCTCACCTTCCTTCAAGCCCGACAGCTTAGGGTAATTCAGCCAAGTGGGTTGGCTCCTTTGCAAGATCTCCTAGGATTTCCACGTCCTGATCCTTGGTAGAGGACAAAAGCCGAGGTTGTCTCTGATGTTTTTCGGTGCCTCTACCAAGTGGATTAGGTATTGTGGATACTTTGTGAGCCAGGCCTTCCTCCATTTTGGCTGAGAGTCAACAATTAGCCTGACCCCTTCTGGTTGGGAGGTATCTGCGTTGTAGAGTGGTACGATCGGCTCTTCTCTTATCCGTTTATTGATAGTGGCTGCTTCATATTTCATCAATGGATATGGGAGAGAGGATTGAAGCCATTCGCGCCTGAGGTTGCTGGCGTCGATCTTCAGGATGGTCATGGACTTGAAAACCCTCTGCTCCCACTCCAAGTTGTCATGTATATACGTTGCATAATTGATTATCTTTAGGGTGCCTTTCGTCATTGCCCAAGTGAATGTCGTGGCAATTGCACCTGGCGGCATTCTGTAATTTTGTGGCCTCTTCGTACACATGTGGAAGTATTGGTTGTACAACTGACTTATGACTGCCACTCTTGGGTTTGCAATATCTTCAAAGGTGTAGTTTCCTTTCTTCTCATTGTACACCTTGACCTCATCCCTTCTTTTAGTTACACTATCCCCCTTGTTGGAGAGGTCTAGTGCATCTGCTACAACCTGCTCAGTGATGATTATTTCTGTTTCTGGCCTGCCTTGTAGATCTGTTACTTTGGCCACTCCATCTTCTTTGATGGTTGTCACAAACTCCCAGACTCTCTTTATATCCACCCCTGCCGGTACTGCTTCAAAGTAGTTGTGGAGATCAATCTTCTCCAAGTACCCGGCCATCTTGCTTCTTACGAACTCATTGAGTTCTCACGACAGCATTGGTAGCTCTATCACATTCCCTTCAGTGTCTTTGAACACTCCTTGGTAGATCTTTAGGTCGTTGGACTCTAACAGATCTTCTTGGATCCATGTGCTGGTGGGCTTTAGTGTTCCTTCTGGTATGACAAAGGGTTCCACTTATTCTAGGTAATCCTTGATGGTCATTCTTTTCTTCTTTGTCGGTGACTTCGCGTCTGCCATAGATCCTGTTGCACTCAGTAGTCCGAAGTTAGTGTTATTTTACCATATTAGCTGAGAAACTGAGTTTTAACTATCCAAATGACTTGAAAATTGAAAATAAAGCTTAAAAGGAACTTGTGAAACTGTGCATGTGCTCTCAGTGCAAATTTGGCCAAAATTTTCCATTTAGACTGTTACCATATACATGTGGTAGTGATGTGTGTCAACACACTAGGACCGCCGGGGCATTTTTTCCCTCTTTAGGAGGTTTTTTCCCTCGTGCAATGTATATACGCCCATCACTCTAGGGCTATCTATCTTTCCATTGCACACTAAGTAATACACTCTCTATTGTGTGCCTTGAGCTTCCTTCGTCTTCTCCAAGTTGGGTGTGTTTCTCTGCAACCCTAATTCCAACAATTGGTATCAGAGCAGGTCACGTCCTCCCGGGGTTAGTCGCTAGCTGCTCCAGCACACGCCTGCTCACTTTCTCCGATTTCAGTGAGCTTTGGTGAGCGTTCGCAGGTCGACAAATATTTTGGGTAAGCTCGAAGAGCTTGGTCTGCTCAGAATTTTGATTTGGGCTCATTTCGGCCTCCGTTTCCACTACAGACAGTACTGCACAGGCTATTTCGTCATTTTGTGCAGAATTTTTGTCAGTGCCGTTTTCTGCATAACAGGTGCCTTACAGTCTTCCACGGTTTGTGCTATATAGCACAGGTTGTTCCCGCTTCGTTTCTCCTATTTTCGGGCAGTTTTCACTTCAGGTGCAGCATTTACCATGGCTGACAACAACAACACACATGTGTTCAAGATGTTTGCTGCTGAGGACAGGTTGGATGGGGACAACTACCCTATGTGGGCTTATATGATGCAACATGTTCTTGTGTCAAAGGGTGTCTGGAACATTGTGTAGGGCATTGATGTACATCCTGGTTCTGAGGATGTTGCAGGTCTTGCTGCAAGGATTGCAGCTGCTAGAGTTGTTTTGCCTACGGCAGAACAAGCTCGTTGGGATGTTAAGGATGCGCAGGCTCATGCATTGATTGCGTTGTCTGTGAAGCGCACCATTGTTCCTCACATCCGTTCTACAAAATCTGCAAAACAGGCTTGGGATATTCTAGTAGGTCTTTATGCAAGCCGCAATGAGGCTAAAATTGCTTTGCTGCGTAAAGAGCTAGAGTCGAAGATTATGCATGAAGAAGATGATATGGACACTTTCCTTGCTAGTGTCAAGGATATCAATGAGCAGCTTATTTCTGCAGGTGAAGTCATTTCAGACAGTTCCCTTGTGCAGACGGTTCTTGATGCCTTACCAGATTCCTACCAGGCATTTGCTAGTACTTGGAGACTGATGACCCAAGGAAATCCTGAAGTTGTCAAGTTTGATGCATTATGCACATTGCTGTTGCAAGAGTCACTTTCCAAAAAAAAAAGGACTAGACAGCGTGCAGTTGAACAAGCTTTTATTGCTTCTCAAAGAAAGGGTGGTAACATCAATGCAGCCACTTCTTATGGTTTAGCTGCGAGTGGCAAAAATTATGTTCCTAATGCTTCTGCTGGCAGTACTTCGTCTGGCAATTCTGGTGATAAGGGCAAAAAGAAGATGCGTTGCCATTATTGTAAAGCCAATGATCACTTGATTAAGTCGTGTCCTAAGTTGAAGGCCAAAGAGGCTAAGAAGAAAGAGGGTGGTTCCACTGCAAATGCTAGTTCCACTACAAATGCAGCCATTGTTGAGTCTTCTGTGAAAGGAGACTGTGTTGCTGATGTTGATGCAGAATGGGCTTTTAGCGCAGAGTGCACTTACAATCCTGCTGTCCATGATGCATGCTTGTCAGTTGCTGCAGATTCACATGTGTGGTATTTCGACAGTGGTGCTACAAAGCACATTACCTCACATCGTGAATTGTTTACCTCTCTCGAGTCTGTCCCTCATGGGAATTCAATCACTTGTGCCAACAACGCCTCTTATCCAGTTCAGGGAGTTGGAAAGATTGTGCTCACTGCTGCTAATGGCAGTTCCTTCACACTTGTTGATGCACTTTATGTACCTGGGATCAAGAAGAATCTCTTATTTGTATCCGCACTTGCTAGACTTGGACTTGTAGTCAAATTTGTGGATGACAGATGTACAGTTCATGATCTCAGTTTTGGTGATGAATTGTTGCATCTGGGCTTTTGTGCCGTGGGCTGTATAAGCTCACTTTGTATGACAAGTGTGGACAAAATTTTGCAAATGCTGTTGCAGATTCAAGGGCTATTTTGGATGCAAAACTGTGGCATGCACGTTTTGGTCATCTGAATTTTGCCAGTTTGCTGCGTTTGCAGAAATCTGATATGGTTGCTTCTTTGCCGTCTCTTGAAGCACCTGTCAAACATGTTTGTGAAGGCTGTATTTTGGGTAAGATGCAGCGTTCTAAGTTTCCAAAGGATGGTTCAGTTCAGGCCACATGCAGGTTGTAGCTTGTGCATAGTGATATTTGTGGGCCCATGCAAACTCCGTCCTTGGGCAATTACCTATACTTCGTGACTTTCATTGATGATTACTCCAGGCATGCATGGGTATTTCTGCTTAAAGCGAAGTCCGAAGTTTTTATGTGCTTCAAACAATTTCTGGCTATGGCTGAAAATGTCTCGAAATGTACTATGGGCACCCTCCGTTCCGATCGAGGGGGGGAGTATATGTCTCATGAACTTAATGCATTTCTGGCTAGTCGTGGGATAAAACACCAATGTACAGTGCCTTATACGCCTCAGCAAAATGGTGTTGCTGAGAGGAAAAACAGGTCACTGACGGAAATGGCACGATGTATGGTCAAAAGTCAAGCTTTACCGCATTCTTTTTGGCTTGAGGCCATTATGTGTGCCACTTATGTACTTAACAGGTGTCCTACGAAAGCTTTGTAGTCTATTACTCCATATGAAGCATGGCATGATAGAAAGACTTCTATTGAGCACATGCGTGTTTTTGGCTGTTTGGCATATGCTTTGGTGCCACAAGTGCAGCGCAGAAAATTGGATGATAAGGCTGTCAAATGTATTTTTGTTGGTTATAGTGCTGAAAGCATTTGTTACAGGTTGTATCATCCGCAAACAAAACGTATTCTGGTTTCTCGGGATGTAGTGTTTGTGGAAGATTCTGTTCAGCCCTTGGTGTCATGTACTAGAGACATTAATGTAAGCTCACAGGACATTTATGACACTTTGTTGCCTCTTTTCAGTGGTGGAAATACGAATGTAAGTTCCAATGAGGCAAATGTACAGCCTATGGGGGTTTTTGAAAATGGTTTAGATCAGCCTATTACTGATGCAAATGTACATGATGTACTTGATGAGGAAAGGGCTGAAAATGAGCAGGCTTACATGCTTTTTTGGACTCAGATTAGGCTGGTTGTTTTGACACGCGAGTGTCCACATCAGGTTTTTGTTTCATGCTTGGAAGTTCATGTATATCATGGTTGAGCAAGAAGCAACCTACTGTGGCCACTTCGAGTTGTGAGGCTGAGTACAGGGCAGTCTTCACAGCTACGGTTGAGTGTGTATGGGTTAGACGCCTTATGGACGATTTGGGTGTTGGATAGGACTCTGCCAACACTATCTACAGTGACAGTCAGAGCGCATTGGCAGTTGCGAGGAACCCAGTTTTTCATGCTCGCACAAAGCAGATTGAGGTGCATTGCCACTATGTCAGGGAGAGGCTCTCAGCAGGAGAGATCAGCTTGGCTTATGTGCCAACACAGGAAAACCTTGCAGATCTTTTCACAAAGGCATTGTCTCATGAGAAGCTTGAAGCTTTCCGCAAAGCTTTGGGCTTACTCCCTTTTGTGGACTGATTGTGTCCTCAGGGCATGGCACTTCCCTTTACTCATGTGCCAGCTCTCGTTCACCGCATCACTCCAGGGGGGATTTGTTACCATATACATGTGGTAGTGATGTGTGTGAACACACTAGGACCGCCGGGGCATTTTTTCCCTCTTTAGGAGGGTTTTCCCCCCGTGCATTGTATATACGTCCATCACTCTAGGGATATCTATCTTTCCATTGCACACTAAGTAATACACTCTCTATTGTGTGCCTTGAGCTTCCTTCGTCTTCTCCAAGCTGTGTGTGTTTCTCTGCGACCCTAATTCCAACATAGACATCCTACAGGTAAGATGTCTTTTTCATCAGAATTGGTTGATACTTGACATGCTGGTAGTGCATGGATTATGGAACATGGCTATATGCTTGGATATGGATTTGAGCATCAAAAAATGAATTTTTTGGTTGATTCAGGCTTTAGGTCACCAATTGGGTAGAAAGTCCATAACAGGTAGCAATTGATGTCCAACTGGGTTTAAAATTGATATATGGGCTCTTTGCACCATGGTATTGGCTCCCGTGATGTCACTCTTTGCATAGAAGGTCCAAATTATGCTTGAGACATCCTACGCGTAGGATGTTTTTTTCATCAAAATGACATGAGATTTTTTCTTTGGGTAGTCCTTGGCCTATGGAACATGGCTACGTTCTTGGATTTGGATTTGGACAAGGATTGATGCTTGTAAGAGCTTGTGTAGTGTTTTTGGGGCTCCAAAAGTGTATCTTGAAGGTGTTGGGGGTCAAAAATGATTAGAATGGATTCAAAATTGATATATGAGCTCTTGATGATGAGGTGATTGGATCTGGAATGAACAACCATCCTCTGAAGGCCAAAAATGTCAAATAGACATCCTACGTGTAGGATGTCTACTTCACCAACTTTTGCTTCTGACCACACAGATTGGTTGGTAATGTGTCGGTGAATGTGTTGTGCAAGTTTCATGTGATTTGGACAAGGATTGGTAGATCTATGGCCCATTATTGCCTCTATGCCCTAACTTTGCATTTTTTCATGCATATGAGGTCAATTTTGGTCCAAATGTGATGAGACTTGGTGAATAGCATGTAAAGGTCATTCAGAAAATGTGTATGATGAAAAATGTTGGGATCTGTGCCCAAAAATGCTCTTGAGACATCCTACGCGTAGGATGTCTCTTGATGATTTTTTCATGGATTGTGCTCCTAGTGCCTGCCCTTGGTCCCCCTGAGTCCCTTTTAAGCCTCATTTCAACAAAAAAGTCAAATGGATAGAAATTAACTCCCTGTGTGGACTTCAGAGCCTCCGAGCCGTTTTCTGACTTTTGGAGTGCTTTTTGGCGATGAAATTTCTTTATATTGGTCTCCATAGCTTCCCGATCCCTTGGGGATACATGCCGTATGGTTTTTGTCGACTTTCGCTTCACCTGAGCTTCATTTGGCAATTTGTTGCTATAGAAGCACTCGTGGTTGCGTTTACATATCTTCGATGATTTGTGCTGGTCTACCACCATAGGACTTGGTTGTTGATGGTTTAGGAAAGCCGTTCGTGAAGTTTGGTGGCAAACGGGCATGCGGTTTGACCGCGAGAGCAATTTGACGCTTTGTGTGTCTGATGCCGATTCTGAAGTTTAGTGCTGCTTCGGGTCACTTTTTGGTCCTGCGGGTCACATAGATTTGTCGAGCATGTCGAGATGCTCCTACCCATGAATTTTGGTAGCACTTGGTCGCCTTTTCACCGATTTCCCATTTGGTGGCCTCTTGCGGGATTCTAGGAATTAGGGTTTTTCTCGATGGTTTTCTACTGTCTTTGGACATCCAGGACTGGTCTCCTATGCTAGGGCAAGCTGCTGATGAAGTTTTGTTGCTTTTGGGTTAGCCATTAGGTCGCTGCCTCTACTTGTAGGTCTCTACCGCTCGCTTTGTGTGTGAACCCTATGCTAGTTTTTGCGACATAATGACAAACATGCGCGAAAAGCTCAAGGTGGTGAGCCTACCCCTCATGTCTGAAGCTCATCGGGTAGTCGTGCGCGTCGTAGAAGCTGCTAGAAGGTCCGTTCGCTGTAGGTGGCAGAAGCTCTCTCCACAAAGTCAATAGTGAAAATGAGCTAAAAATGAGGTGAAAATTTCTTATAATGGAGGTCCCCGAACCACTTTTCATGAAATTTGACATGTGCTCCTATCTTCTTGCGAGATGCGGTTTAGGCTCAAAAATTTCTTGATTTGGACTCCATTTGACCTATTTACCAGAAATTTGGCATTTCGGTCAAAACCTGGTCAATACACGCTTTCCGCTCCAGTCTCATAATTGCACCCCGACTATACCATAGGTTGTCCTATTGTCACTGATCATCCCTATATTTTTGTTTTTCATTACGACCATTTTTCACCTGCTTTTTGTATTTTTGAATTTTTTCTGCCAAAAATTAGCAAAATTAAAAGGAAAATAGCAAATCAAACTCAGAAAATCCCCAAAAATCATAATAAATCACAAACATCACCGCAAAAAATTATATACACTCACATGCAGTTTCTATAGCCGGATTTCTTTGTTTTACTAATATTTTGCCCGAAAAATGACTATTTCTACTTATATACACACACCTAGGGGCTTGATTTGGCGTTTGGCCCCATATACCTATAATACATGCTGTATAAGGGCATGTGTACTTGGGTTAGTCCAGAAAATTTCGCAATCAAACAAAAACCCTTAAAATAGTCGAAAATCATGCCCTTTTTTGCTCTTTCTGCTATTGGTTCCGCATTTGAGAATGCATCCCCCCCTCCTAGCCGGAGTCCTCCCGGACGACAAGGTATCGCCTCGGAGTATGTGCCGTGCATAGGTTGAAAAATTTGTGCTAATGCTTGGCCAATTAATGTGGCCCTAATTTATGGATACTCGGTCAATGCATGGAAAAATTAATGCTGTGCAAGAGAAGGGAATAAGCAAGATGCTTATTGGCATTCGCCGTCGAGGTTTCCTATTTTCTTTGCAAGTAACAGCTGTAACTCTACTACTCTTTGTTTAATTGTCTTTGTTGCCACATGCAATTGTTTTGCCGCTACTGTTGATATAGCCGTAGTTGTTTCTATGGAGAGGATTGGCTTGGCCGGAATGGCCGTGGACCGTATTGCCTTTGCTTTCCATTGGTATTTTGTTTGTGCTTGTTTTTGTAGATGTTTTTCTACTTCCTTTGTTGCCACTGTTTTGTTGCTGATTGGCATCCACCTAAGTCGGTTGCCTTTTTTCAAATGCAGTTGTCTGCCTTCCGTTGTTGCTTGTACTGAAGGGAGTTCCTTTTGCTTTTGTTTGGGTATCCAAATGCTAGTGACATTTGAGTAATTGCTGAGCATTTTATTTGGGATCCATATCTATTTTATGTCCTTGGTTTTTGGTTGAACTATCTGCTTCGGTTGAATTCTTTCGTTGCATTGTTGTTTGTCTGTCATGTAATTTCTATCCTAAATGCTATACTACCCATGGTGTAACCTAGATCTTTGCACTGCGGTCGGTGACTTCGTATGTATGTAGTCAGCATGGTTTGCTTTTACCTGTTTGTTGGCTTTGGGTATCATGTTGTTCTTCGGTGGCATTCTTGATTTTGACTCTTTTTCCTGTGATTGCATGGCTTGTAGCTGATTATTCCGGTATTGCTGAGCAAAGGCTATCACCTGTTGTTCATGTGCATGCTGAATTTTGACTGCCTTTGCATTCATCTGCACATTGTACTCTTTCTGCCAAGGTTGTGCCAACATAATTGGGTGTTGTGTGTTTTCAACCTCCACCACATAGAATTTGTGTGGGTAAATATATTTATGTATTTGTACATGCAATATAGTCCATCCCAATGTTTTCAACGGGTGTAATGACTACTTTCCAGCACTTGAGGAGTAGGATGAAGTTGACCTGTGGATTTGAGTTGTTGGTGTAATCCGTAAGAGATCAAATTTGCTTGAGCTCCAGAATCAAGCAATGTCGTCCATTCAACTTGATTGCTGCCCACTTTGACTGCAATTATTGGCTCCACTGTGTCTTCATCCAACTTTGTCAGTCGAATGGCATTGATTCGCAATGGTGCTCCACTTTGTTGTTGTTGTCTCAGAAGTCTTCGTTTTGCAATGCGTTCCTTTGCTTTTGCTTGAGCTTCCTCTCGTACTCACTGTTTTTCCTTCATTCGTTGTTTTCTTTGATGAATTTGTTGGAGCATCTCCTGTGTGAGTGGTAGATGATATTTCTTCAGTCTCGACATCCACTAATCCAGTTCGGCATTTCTTCACCTGCTAATGTAGCAAGCTTGACAGCTCCACTTTGTGATAGATCACTAATAACAAAGGGTCCCATCCCTCGCTTTTTAATTTTCTTGGCATGTTGCTTCAAAGTATAAACAAGTACATAATCACCTGTTTTGAACTCTTTAGTGCGCACATGCTTGTCAAAAAACTCTTTTTGTCTTCTCTTTTTAGCATAGATTGAAGCTACAGCTCTCAAGCGGAGTTCATCTAGCTTTTCAAGATCATCTATTCTTGAAGAGAGCTCATGCCTTGTCCATTCTAAGCGTTTCGCTACTCGTAGAGTTGGCATTAAAAACTCTATGGGTAGTATAGCATTTAGGCCAAACACCATGTTGTACGGTGTTGTTCCTCTCGATGTTTTGTAAGCTACCCTGTATGCCCATAGTGTTGAGTATAGCTGTTGATCCCAATCTGTTCTTGACTCTGACACTATTATAGTAAGAACCATGTATAGTGTTTTATTTGTGGCCTGGGCTTTGTCCATTGGCCTGTGGATGGTATGGAGCAGATTTCCTATGTATGACCATGAATTCCTCTAGCAGATATTCAATGATTTCATTAAGAAAATGTGTTCCACAGTCACTGAAAATTTCTATAGGTAACATGTATCGTACAAAAACATTCTCATGCAAAAATTGTGCAGTGGTCCGTGCATCTGCTTTTTGGGTTGCCTTGGCTTCCACCCATTTTGTGAGATAGTTCGTAGCCACAATGATATATTGGGTATGGGCGCGATATGCAGGGGGTGAGATAGGTGCCACAAAATCAATGCCCCGCTTTGCAAATGCTCTTGCCTCAATCATTGGCCGTAGTGGCATCTCATCTCTCTTTATCGGTACCTTGTCGCGCTGACATGCGTCACAACGCCTTACAAACTCTTCAGCATCCATTTGCAATGTAGGCCACCAAATTCTTGCGATTAAGACAATTTTTGCTGTCTTATCGCCCGAAAAATGGTCTCCACTTATTTCGCTACGTGCATGCTCTAGAATTAGCAGGTATTCACTTTCACTTGCACAGATTCTAAGTTGATTGTCCTTTCCTTGCTTATAGAGTTGGTTCCCAATTAACTGAAAGTCATGAGCTTCCAGCTCTAGCCCTTTTCCGCGCTCTTGTGATGTTCCT
Source organism: Adiantum capillus-veneris (assembly GCF_014529385.1). Classification (NCBI taxonomy): domain Eukaryota; kingdom Viridiplantae; phylum Streptophyta; class Polypodiopsida; order Polypodiales; family Pteridaceae; genus Adiantum; species Adiantum capillus-veneris. The sequence goes on from NC_140948.1 coordinate 151,258,380, forward strand.
GGTGGTTAAGAAATCAATGATATATTGACTCCATGCAGGTGCAATGTTTACCTGAAACAATTTCGCGTGATCCACTGGTCGTTTGGCACTACATATAGTACAATTGGTAACATAAGAATGTGTGTCCGCATACATAGTTGGCCAATAAACCCCTAACTGTTTCACTCTCTGATGTGTTTTCACTGTTGAACAATGAAATGCACAATCCTGGACATGTGCTTCTTCAAGGTAGCACTCAAATTCTTCCGGATTTATACATAATCGTAGGATTTGGTCCGATCCTAGATGATACAGCCGTCATGCTATCAACTGGAAGTTTTTTGTTTGTCGAATTGTTTGTTGTTTGGATTTGTACTCCGTATTATCAAATCTACTTCCAAAGGAAAGAATGCTAACAATTTCCTGAGACCATTTAGGTACCATTTCAACATTGAAAAGATAAGCATCTGGTATGTTATCATCTACTCCTTCAGGAGCTTCCCTGTTGTGTATCCTTGAAAGATGATCCGCTCGTAGATGAGTTTTACCCTTTTTGACCACCACTGTGAAATCAAACTCTAGCAATATAATAAACCAGTGTACAATTCTCCCTGTATTGCATGATTTATTTACCAGATACAAAAGTGCTTGATGATATGTGAAGAACACAAATTTGTTTGCGAGCAAATAATGCCAAAATTTCTTTACAGCATAAATCATTCCTAACCCTTCCCGTTCACTGGGTTGTGTAGTTATTTTCCGCACTGTTTAACTGTCGGCTTGCATAACAAACTGGAAAATCCATTGTTCCGTCTCCAGGTTGAGCCAAGATACTTCCGATTGCATATGTAGAAGCATCAATGTGAACATGGAATATCTTTTCCCAATCAGGTGCCTTAAGTACATGTGCTGATATAAGGTTTTCCTTCAGCTTTTGGAATGAAGTTTCACACTCCTCGGTCTAATTGAAATTGACTAGCAAACGATACAGAGGTTGTGCGATAACGGCATACATGTATATGAATCTTCGATAATATCCGCAGTGTCCCATGAAGGATTGCACTTGTTTAGCATTAGTAGGCTTGGGTAGGTCTACAATGACTTTGACTTTGTTTAGATCAGTGGTTATGCCATTTCTTGAGACAATGTGTCCTAAAATGCGGCCTTGCTTAACCGTAAAGATACACTTTTCCGGGTTAAGGCAGATTCGATATGTCCTGCATTTTTCAAAGAACTTTTGCAAATGGTCAATATGTTGCTCTCATAGAAGAGAGTGTACACAAAGATCATCCATGTAAATTTCTAAGAATATTCTTAGGTATTCTTTGAACGCGTGTGTCATTAACCTTTGGAAGGTAGCTGGGGCATTAGTTAAGCCAAACGGCATAACTCCATAAGCATAAATTTCCCATTATGTGGCAAACGCTGTTTTGTGTTGATCCTCTCTTGCTATTTCCAGTTGGTTATATCCTGAAAACCCATCCAGAAAGGAATAAGCCCGTTTCTCGGCTACTCGCTCAAGTACATGTTCTGTGATTGGCAAGGGATAATTATCCCTTATGGTGGCTGCATTTGCTTTTTTGAGGTTTACGCACACTCGCAGTTTTCCATTCTTTTTGGGAACTACCACAATGGGTGACACCCAATCTGTATGTTCAATCTCATAGATGAATTCAACTTCCATTAGCTTATCAATCTCTTCTTTGATTCGTTCAGCAAATGTGTCATTATATGTATAAGAACGTTGTTTGCTAGGTTTTGCATCTGATTTCAAAGGAATTGTATGTTGGCATATCGATGGATCAACTCCTTTGAGGTCTTTATAGGACCATGCAAACACATCTTTATACTTCTTGAGAAGTTGGGTTAGCCGTTCTTCTTCTTCAGGCTCTAAATCGTTTGCTATATAGACCGGCTGAGGCTTTTCACCTGGTTCTGCAAGGTCTATCCTTTTTGCATTTTCTGGCCCATCGTAAGATTCTTGGTTGGTTCTTTCCCTGACTGGTGGTGTCATGATGATTTTTCTGTCCTGGATGGTAAATTTCCGATAGTATGATGGTACATTCATGTTTCCCTTTTTTGACTCCCCTTTACCATCACTATCTTCTTCAGTAGTCCATATCTCACGTAAAGACCGTTTCAGTTCTTGGTATTTCTGTTTATGCTCCAATTTGGTCCACTCTTGGTCTTTTGTTGTTTCTTTTTTTTATTTTTGAGATTTTTATGATTTTGTTCCTGTTTTAGCTTTTCGTTCCTGTTTTATTTCCTCTCGCGTTCTTTCCCTTTGATCTTTTGAAAATCTTCCTGATATTTGATTTTTTACACAATCCTCTGATTTTACAAGCATCAAATAGTGAGTTTTACCTTTTATCTTGGGCATCAGGTTCTCTCTCACTTTGTTTCCTGCTCGTTTCCTCCTATAGTGTTCCTGGCGTCTAGGGTGTTGATTAGCAAAATCATAAAACTTGATAGTCTCGGTTTCCCTTCCATGCTCACTTGAGGTGTCCGAACACTCATTATCTGCATCATCATTTACTTCCAGATGTTCAACGGAGTTATAAAACTCTTCTTGTTCTGGTGGTTCTATCGTCTCATCTTCTTCTGGTATAATGTTTACCATGTAGTAGGGTAGCACATCATAGCCATCCTTATTGCAAAATTTTGTTGTTGGACTATCTGTAATGGTACAGACATCCAATGTTGCTAGTATGTGTTCCCATTCTAAAGGTTCCAAGGCATGTCCAGGGAAAGGTTCCGGAATATACTCCTTGTCATCAATTGCTCTTTCTAAGACGCATTCCTCTCTTCTTAAGCTTCCACAATGTGAAGCTCCGCACATATAGATCTTTTTGTTGCCCTAACCATGCTTGGAGTTCTGATCCTGCTACTGTAGCTGAATCAAACTCTTCCACAGGTGTTTGGTTCACATCTTTGTAACTATGGTCTTTCAAATGTATTCTAGTTGTTGTCTTGCCATGTCTGAGGTATATGTGGTCGTAACCCCAATCTTGGACCATCTTCAATTATCGCATGAATGGTCTTCCCAAGATGATCTCATAATTTTTCTTTTTGTCGAAATCAACTATTGCAAATGTATGCTCATACTCGATCCCGCACAAAGTGACAATCACTTTTTCTAAGAGTCCTAGAGGCTTCTCCATGAACCCATCTACCAATTTCAATTTCATTCTGGTAGCCCTTAAAGCTTCTTTTTCCCATTTTTTCCAGATTTCCTTGGTGGCGATAGCAACTCGAGCTCCACTGTCAAGAATAGCTTTGGAAACTATTCCTTGGAATTTTTACTGGTAGCGTGGTGTTTCCATCTTCTCCCTCTCAATACTCTCCAACCTTGTTTAATGGTACTGGCCTAGTGTTTAGTTGAGGCATGTCAAACTCTCTGATCCCTTCCTGTAGCCTCATGGTGGGGTCTCTTACTCCAAATTTTTCTTTGCATTTACCTACTGTGGTCCACATGTTTGGCCGTAACCTTAGGAGTTTTGCTAATGTGATTGTGCATGCCACCAGGGTGGACAATAACTCAATCAATCCTTGCGAATCCATCACTTTGTGAGAAGAAAGTCTTTGAGATGGGATTGCTCTCACTTCCGACTTGGCTTCATACTCTCCTAGGTAAGAGGGTAAAGTTCTCAGCGAGTCTGGTTGGCTGTGCCCCGGACTAATTGATCCTTGGTCTCCCCCTTGTGAATGTATCTCAAAGTTCATTTGTGACCTTGCCTCAAATTCTTCAATAGGAGATAAGGTTACATTCTTTTCTTTTCTCGTGCTATTCATGTGGTTACTCATCCTATTAGCCTTGTTGGCCTCACGGATTTGCTTCCACAGATCGTTTAGACCGTTACAGTCCTTACCCATTTCTGTCAATGTTTTAGGCTGGAACCCGTCACTTGCCTCATCTATTGTATTTGGAACTATGATAGGCTCTCCTTTGGACTCATAGGCATTAGTGATTCTTTCCTTTGTTTCTACTTGTTCCTCTAAAGTTGGTTGGATAGGGGTTGGAGCTGGTGCCTCATGCCAATTTGCAGGTTTACCCAATGGGTCTTCCATCAATGATTGAGCTGTTTCAATCATCCTTTACACATTTCCAACCTTTTTTTTTAAATTTACGCATATGGATAAGTCATCCACCTTTTCTCCTGGGTTTGGTTCTTTTTGAGTCTAGCTTCATAAGCTTTTAGAAGCGCATCCAAATGCTCATTTACCTTGTCTACCAATCCTCCTGATCCTGCACTTTTGGGCTCTGCTATTTCCTTGGGTGCTATGGTTGCCGTGGTGTGTGAGGTTAGGCTAGCTAGATCCTCTAACCTCTCTAACCTATCCTTTGTATGTTTCAACTCCTTGGATAGAGCTGTTTGCTCTCGTTCCTTCCTGGCTTTCATACGCGGCTTTCTAGATTTCCAAGTGCTTCTCTGATTTTCGTTTCTGAACTTTGGGCATCGGTTTTTGGCTCTTCAACTATGGGTTCGTTTGTCATTCTATGATCTTGGGCTCGTGTTACCACCTGAATAGGTATGATTGTTTCATTTTCTGACCCTCCAGTGGATGTTATTGTTTCTAGCATGTTCAAGGTGGTTTTTGCTTCTTTGCTCGAGTTTAGAGGGCAATCGGGAATCAAATGTGTAACTCCACACTTGGTGCAATATGCGTTGACTCTAATGATTTCATCATGAGGACAGTCTCTTAGACAATGGTCTCCACCACACTTGTAGCAGGGTCCCTTGGGTTGAGGTGCTCCTTGAGCTCCTCTTTGTTGGTATGCATGTCTCTGTCCGCCCATGCCTGCGTTGGCTATGAACAACAATGTTCGTTCATCTAAGCTATATCTCCCTTCTCCTGCTGCATGTGCAGCTGTTGGTGGTCCTGTACTTCCTATCATGCTCCATGGTTCTGGTGTCGAGGGTTCTTTCGGTGGATAATAGACAGAGTTTGCTGCATATCCATTGGGATCTTCATAATATGCATGCATAGGCACCAAAGCCTTATCTTCTGATTCGGTTACGGTTGGTGTGTATCTTATACCGACTGGTCGTAATCCTGGTAGGGGTGGTTATTGCCCCAACAACAGTTGTGGTCTTTCTACACCTACAGGTCCTGGTAGGTTTCTTGCTTGATACCTAGGCATCGGTGGAACTTGAGGAGACGCTACTGGAGCTTGGGAAGCGCAAGGTCTCTCTCTCACATATCCCTTGTTATAATAACATTCCTCTGTCCCATGGTTTGTCCATTTTTGTTCAATAGCACACCACTTGGGCTGTTTAGCCTAGGGTTTGGCGTACAAGTTAATCTTTTTTAGCACTTCATCTACAAGCAGCTCTTGATTTACAGTTACTTCTCCTTTCGCTGATGTCTTAGAAGACTTGCTCCCACTTTGTTGTGAAGATGAATCGTTGTCAAGGTCCTTGAACTCCCCCTCTTTGTAGACCGCACAATTGTCCACAAGGTAAAGAGCCTCCTTAGTCAACTCATTCAACGTCGTGCTCCTCTTCATATGTAACTCTTTCTGGAGATCCTCATTCCTTAGTCCTTGGATGAATATAAGCATAAGTCTGGACTGAGTTGGCAGTTCTTCCACAGGACATAACTTAACATATCTTTTTAGTCTTAGGACTGCCTTTCGTACAGATTCCCCATCTTTCTGTTTGAATTTATGGATTTGTGAGATGGTATTATGAGCTATCCCCCTTTGTGAGAATTCCTCGATAAACTCGTCAAACACTTCTTCCATAGACTCAATGTCTCTACACTCTACAGAGTCAAACCAAGTGGCAGCATCATCCTCTAGGGTCAGTCCAAACCCTGCAAATTGGGTAGGGAAGTCTAACACCTCTTCGGCTCTAATTACACACACAAAGGATGCTACATGATCTCTTGGGTCTCTACTTCTTGTGTATTTCTTGTTTACCCATTTTTGCACTTGAGAAGATCTGATTCTCCGATGGTCTACAAACCTCATCATTGGATCTCCACGTCCTAATCGATATACCTCCTCAGGTCTTCTGTAATAGGCTGGTTCCTCTCCCAGTGGTGCTCCTAAGCCATAATTTCTAATAGTTCTCACCAGAGATGGTTCATCTCTTCGAACTCGTTCTAAGGGTGGCCCTCCAGGTTCTGTTGACCCTTGAGTCTTTGGCTTACTCTCTCCTTGATACCTTCAATAGAGTGGTGGTTCTTGCAAATCCCTTAGCTCTCGTGCGGCCTGATAACCATCTCAATTTTGGTCTTGTTCCATTGTAGCACTCTGTCGAAGCCATGCCTGCAATGATGGTTGGGTTGCCGGTTGGTTTTGGTTGTTGAATGCCTGCGGTCGGGTGGAATGTGAGGTAGCGTCATAATCTTGTGAAAAAGGATACATCAACTTGCTTGGGGAGTAGGTGGCTCTTGGCACTTCTTCAGGGGCATATGCTGATGCTCCTGGACCTGTTGCCCTTTCCACCTCCTCTGGGAGAATACGTTGGTATTCTCACCCGTATCTATCAACAAAAACTATACCCTTCCCCATAGCAGTTTCATAAGAGAATAAGTAAAGAACCTTGTCTTTGCTTAATTCGTTTACGTATGGCTCTTTGCTACGGAAGTAAGCGACTATACCCTCACGCTCATGCTTGTAGATTCCCACGTTCTCGTTATAAGTTGGAACCCTGGTTGTTTTCTTATCATACATAAAAATAGCTCCGGGCCGACCAATGTTTGGTGGTGATTCTTGAGCTTCTAAAACCATTTTCCCTTTCGCCACATTATTTCCATATCTGTTGTAATCTTCAGGTTTACTAACTATCAGATAGTGGTTCCCCTTTTCATCTCGGAATCTATCTCCATTATCATAGACTCGGATTATCTCCAATCTCTGAGCCGGCCTCTCTTCGATACAAATGCACTTGCATCCTCGATAGTCAGAATAGACTAGGGATCCCCTCAAGTTTGTTCCCTCTAAGAATATCACAGTGAGCTTGGAATCATTCAAAGGATTTAGGGAGGTGCTTCCTCCTGGCATTGGTCCGTCATAGGTGAAACCTCCTGGCTATTGACTACCCATCATGAAGAAAGATTTATCTGACGAAGTGTCAGTATCACTACCTTCCTCAATAATCGGTGCTAGCAGATCTAGCCTTGCCCGAGTTACACTCTCCTCGGTGGACACTAAGCTACCTTGGTCAACTGCCACTTTCTGGTCTCTAACAATGTATCTTCCTGATCTTAAATTCATCAAACTTATCAATGCAATTTATAAAAAATCCAACCCCTCACCTGGCAAAGGATCAGTTTCTGCACAACTTCTTGCTTTGTTGTTGCTGAATATACCTGTACACAAGCGTTTAATTTCGACAATCGAATCAAAGCATTTATCTGCTAGAGGTTATCTTAGTAATGATTGGTATAACTGGAGAGTTAATCTCAACCACTACTGTATTTTATACAATGCTGATGTTCTGGATTAGGTCTGCCAATCTGGAACTCTACTTCCCTCGGATGTTGGTCAATTTACGCGAAAAAGTCTGAATTCAGTCTTTGCTCCATCAAATGGACAAACAAGGTCCAAGTTCACTTCTGAAAGAAGTTCTGGAACCTTTAAGCCAAATGGAATCTCATAGTCTAAGCCCAATCAAATTTTCTCTTCAGTAGGCCCCAATAGACATCCTACGCGTAGGATGTCTCCTGCTTTGTTTTGCCTGGATTTTTGCACTATGGTTTCACCTTGATGTGCTGAGCCTATAACTGTTTTTACTTTTTGATTTGAACACCTATAAGCTGCTGGTCAATGAGTCAGAAATCTGTTCCGACAGCCTGTTGCTGATCTTGATCAGTCTAATCAACTCCAATTTGGACCAAAATTGACCTGGAGGCTTGCCTTAGGCTACACAACACCTTGCTATGCTCACAGTCAGTGTCTGGCTTCAATTTCTTGCTTTAGACATCCTACACGTAGGATGTGTTTTTCATCAGAATGGATTCAAATTCAAAACACAGGCTCCCCTTGGGTTGCTAATCACTTTGGTATACTCAAAATTTGTTTTGGAGTCCAAAATCACACAGAAGACATCCTACGCGTAAGATGTCTTTTTGGCCTGTTTGACCCCAGACTTGACCCACATCTTCCCCTTGATGTCAGTAACCTAGTGGTATGCTTAGATTTTGGTTTGGATTTCAAAAGTCCCCAATTGTAGCTGTTCTTGCCTTTTTCAATCAAAAGTGCTAAAGTCTGCTTTGAACCCAATTTTCTAACCCAAATGAGATGAAACCCCTTTCACTCACTCAATATATCATGCAAGACATGCTCATGCAGCCATCTTATGGTTTTGGTCTCAAAATAATGTTTTGGCACAATTTGGGTAGGATGTCTGGCAATTTCAGTCTATTTGGCCTTATCCTGTCAAGATATGGTCAAATTTCCATTTTCCAGTTGAAATTAGGATAAACCCCACCCTCTGAATACACTGGTCAACTCAAAATTCCAAAATTCCCACCAGATTAGCCTGTAGACATCCTACGCATAGGATGTCTCCTGGCTTGAAATTAAATTTTTTTCCTGACAGAAATGCTCCTGATGCTCTGTAGCTCCATCAGAAACACTCAGAGTAACTTTTGGACTTTACTTAGGCTTTCAAACACACTTTTGCGTCTTTTACAAACTTGTGATGACTTTACCAAGCAAGTATACATACATGAAATGCTCTAGATCCTGAATCATGATGTCCTACTTACTCTACTCCTACTCATGATGTGAAATGGTGATAATGGTGTTTTGGTTGCTTTCTGGCCTCTCCGGACTCTTAAGCTTTCCTCTCACCGCTTCTACCACTCCAATTCCTACTTAAGAACTCGACTACTACCTAAAACTATCTTAGTCTACCTAAATCTACCTAAGTCGAAGGATCTAGGCCAGACACACGCTTCCTAGACTCCCTCTAAGACCTAGAGAGTCCTCCACCCTCTGATCCTATCTAAATGTAAAACAAGATTTGACAAGCCAAAAATCCCTATCCTCAAGGATTAGTTTCGGTAACCTACCTAAGGTTTTTGTCCCCGACAGTGGCGTCAATGTTGGGACGGATACGCCGCGACGGAAGTTAGCACAACGAGAACTCACCTAACATATAATGTCAGCTAAGGACGAAGCTCGACCCGCAGGCGCGGGGAAGCAAGCATAAGGTGTCAACCTACACTCGACCGACTCCTAACTAATTCCTATAGAGGTCTCTACCAATTGTCTAAGTCACAGCCTTCAAGAGTGCATAAGAGGAAACTTCCTACAACGCTTTCTAGAGCCGAACACCCATGAAACAATCTCGAAACACCATAGAACTTGAAGGAGACCCTACTAACACCAATAGGTCGCTCTCCCTAAGGTCTATGAACCAAAATCCCAACCCAGAACACCCGGTGCAAAATCACGTAGGATGTCTGGCCGAAATTTGCAGGTCTTCGTTTCCAAAATCTAAAGTGCCTAATGTGTAGCTCTACTCAATGTGAACGCATGGATATGTTGCAATGCAAAAACGGACAACGCATGCTCACCCAATCACCAGACGAAGCTCGTAGAAGGAGCTCGCAAAACCGGACCGTACGTGCGCAATGTAGGTATCGGCACGTAGCTCTCCTCGGGGGCAACACGCTGCACTTCTCCGCACTCGATTCCGACCACAGGTGCACACGTAGCGTCAAGATGAAGCTCACACTCTCTCTCGTACACAGTACGCTCACTCACAGACTTCAACACTTGTTTTTTTTAAATGATAAAAAGTCCTTCATTAAGGTCAAAAAGTGGTATATATACCTTACAATTCTCAAACCCTAAAGCTCCAAATCAACCAACTACTCCATCTAACTATCAAAACTGGGATACAATCTGGAAACTTCTATAAGTCCCAATGTTTACAAGGTGAAAAATCAGGTTTCCTCAATAAATGAATAATTACAAAAATAATAATCTTTCGAGTAGTTAGTTGCCTTGGGGTGTGTCCAGCTTGTAACACACTTGATCTTGGAATAACCTCTTCTGGATCCACTTAAGAAAAATGCTTTCTTTAGCCGAAACTAAAGCAAGCAACCATCACACGAGTGCTAGTAGAATACCTATCTAAGTCCTTGTATCCCCGACAATGGTGCCAATGTTGCGGGAACGAATCACACCACCCATAAAGTGCATGCAGCACAACCTAGATCAACATAATCTCAATCGAGGACACATATGACACGATAGGCACATGGAGAAAATCTCTTTAGCTTGTCAAGCTGAGACCATCCTACACATACAACACTCTGGAAGGCCAACTAAACCACAACCTAAAGTCTCACTGCTCTCAACTATACCACCTACCCACATACACACAATGGAAGGAAACCCATCAAATCATGTCAAAATCGTACGAAACTCAAGGAACATCATCCCCTCATTAGGATAGACCCATTTCTAAGCCTCTACACTCAAAACCCTAGCTCTAAACCCATCTACAGAAAACACGTACAAAGACGAAGCCGGTTTTTGAAAGTGCTAGAAACTAAAACCTATGAGTACCTGTGCGTGCTTATGTCACCATGATTCTAACGAGTACTTGCAGGCAAAAACAGACATCATTTGATATACTTACAACCGCAATTAGCTCGTAGATGCGTTAATGCATTCGCTCCATTCCGTGAGGAATGCTTAGCGTCGATGCGTAGCTCTTGTTGAGGCTAGTGCAGTGGTCCAGTCGGATCTCCAATGTGATGATCGAGCGGGGAGAAGCACCAGGATGAAGCTCACACTCTCTCTCTTCCTCTCTCACACACAGTCGACGGTAGCTTAAAACTTGATTATGATAAAAGTTCTTCTTGACAAAAGTGACCTAGGTACCTTATATACTAAGGCTACCTTAGGTTAACCAAAAATAGAGTTTGAGGGGTCAAATGGCTTTGTATTTACAATCTGGAAGTGCCATTGCACCCCGACTTCTGCAGCTACACTACCTACTTATTACAAATGATGTTTATGACCATAATCTGCAGCATTTCACAACTCTCAAAAAATAAGGCTTTGGTATGGAAATTGAGTTATGTCGTACTGTTGACCCAACCATCAACACGAGTTTCTTAGGGAGTATACTCTCCCACTCACACTACCACACACTCTCATGATGCATTGTGCAAAGTGCAAGAGCTCCCTCTCCTTCTCGAGGCAAGTAGAGGTTGAGATCCTACACCAACACTCTTGGTTATGGAGTGCAAATCCAACCAAGAGCCATGTTTCAATACTTAAACTTGCCATCTTCTCCATCTTCATTACTATGCTATTATGTATGCTAGCAAGAAGAGTGATGGTAAGTGAGGAACTAATTCTTTCTCTAATGAAATGTTTCTTCTTCCTCTTCCCTACCCTCATTCCTTGCTAGCTCTCTCCACCTTTGAAGGTGTTTGAGGTCTTGGGACTGAGGCTTGGAATAGTTAAATCTTTCTTCAAAGTTTATGTTATGCTTGTGATGCATGAATCTTTCCATCTTAATTGCATCACCTAGGTCACAAGGCACACAAAGATTGTATTATAACAAGTCTCTCTTAATGGGAGAAATCATAATACAAATGCCTATTTGAGGGGGGACCGGCTCTACATAAATCCGGTCCTTAACTGTTGTCATGTTCTCTAAATTCTCTCTCTTGCAAAAGTATTGTTCATGCCAAGTTAACTAATTGCTATGTTTATGTTGTTATCTTCAACTATGTTCAACCGCTATGCTCACAAAGTAATTTCTTAAAAGTGTTCTCATTAATTTACCTACTTTACCTACTCTCAAGTAATTTCTTAAAAGTGTTCTCATTAATTTCCGCTACTCTCAAGTTAATAGGCCAATTCCATTACACAGCTAATGCTTGTGCTTTACCTACTTGCTGCTCTAAATCAACCTATTCATTCTGGGTATGGTGACCTTTCATCGTGAGGTTTTTTTTGGAGACTACCCTTACTCCTCAAACCCTTGACTCACTACCCACATGAAAAGTTTAAACAGGGACTAGTTGCCTTTGCCGATCACTCTGACTACTCTATTGTTGACTATGACCCCTCTAATTTGTAGCATGCTATCATGTAGTGTCATGCTAATGGACAGAACTTTGTTGGGTACATTGTTACAACTGAGAAGACCTGGCTCTCCTACAAACCAACTTGTCTCTCATATCCTCGCCTAGGGGAATCCCTCACCAAATGGCCCATCATGTGACATCTAAGGCACTAGTTTGGTCTACCTATAACCACAATCATCTATGAAGAGAGCACCCTCCCACGTCATGCTATTCCAAAAAATCTCCTACAAGAATACATTGCACAAGGTAAAAGGCTAAAACGAAAGCTAAAGAATGTCATTACTTTTCATAGCTGCAAGAAACATGAAGGTTATTGCTGACATCTTCTTCTGCCAGATGAAACATTCCTTTGGACTTCAAACTTGTTGGAAGATTCCAACAATAAATGTAGGCTCCATAAAAGGAGATGCTTGAGAGGTTTTCTGAGCCCTTGTAACAAAAATTGATTGTAATTTTCTCGCCAGAAAACCATTAAGATCTTTGTTCACCTTTTATTTATGCAAAATTCGGGGCTATGAGTTTCCAATTTGTATCAGTAGATAGACATTTTGCTAGACCAATTTACTCATTATTTGGAGTAGAAATAGCCCTTGTACATTTGAGACCCTTAGACAGAGTATAAAAGACAATTTTGTAAGCATTTTGAACATGTTCATTCATAAGTAGGTTCAAGCAATAAGGTTTTCTTTGTACGTCTTGAGAACCCTCTTGTTGTCAAGATTGCACCACATTGCATAGTTAACGTACCGACAAGGCGGGAGTGTCAGCATGTTAGCAACTAAAAGCTCTACAAATAGATATCTACATTGCAAGCATTTCACAAGATCTGAGTGTCAACTATGTTCTATGTTATATATCTCACACGATGTTCTATGTGACAGATCTCACTATCAGAGCATTGTTTTGAGATTCCATCAATTGCATTAGATTCTCAGTGCTTAGGAGCACCTATTAGGCGTGTCTGGCCTCATATTGGGTGAGTTGCCATTTTGCTGGTATTAAAAAATACATTTTTATAGTGTGAGAATTTAAGGTTTGTTGGTCAAAAAGTGTTTCTTATCTGTTAAGGATGGTGCCTACCAGGTTTGGTATTGATTGGAGTTAATTTGCTATTGGGTTTGCTTGTGGATGTGTGATTGGATCAGATAGGAAGAAATCATGTTTTTTGTAGTTAAAGAGTTCATAAACTGTTTCCACAGCATGTATTGTGTTCAAACAAGAGATTGACAACCTCTTGGTGTGCCTCCACGCCCAAATCAAGTCACTTCTTCCCTAAGATTGACATTTTAGTCTTGGGACTATCTATTTGTGATATGTGATAGATGTTGTAAAAAGGCACCCTAGACATTGGCATTGTTGCCGAAGAGCAAGTACTTATACTAGCATGGACACATACAAATTGATAGAGCATGTTTCCATCGTTAAGAAAGTCTTAAGAGCGGAACAAGTAACAAATTTCCACACACAATACGAGAGATTTGGTTTAACAGTAAAAGGAACGGTGTTGGCTTGGTTCCAGCCGCTAAATAGTAGAGATTTCCTGAACATTGATCAACTCTTATGAGAGTTTGCCGAGGAATTCTCTAAGAGAGGAATGAAGCACAACACGATCTCTCATATCTATGCTTTCAAACAAAAACAAAGTGAAAAGGTGAAAGAAGCTTCACCTTCTATTAAGAAATACATCAAAAGATGTCTAATGTGAGAGTTACCATAGAATAATCACTTATCGGTTCTCTTTATCAAGGGCTTGAGAAATAAAACTCTCAAAAAGGGATTCCACTTAATGGCATGCACAACATTTGAACAAGTCATCAAGGAAGCATTGTACCTGGTTGACAATTGCAAAAATTACCGGGAGGTAGTTGAAGATGCAAAGACAAACAGTAGCAGTGCCTCTTTAACCACTAGTGAGTCAACTGCAAAACATGGTACTCCGGATTCAATCACACTAAATGTAGATTAGCTAGTCAAAGAAGTGGTCCACAAGATGAATCAAACCTATAAACAAAATCCCAACCTAAGGCTGCATCAACCTAAGGCTGCATCAACCACAAGCCGTCAATGCTCCAAGAGTGTTGAAGTGGTGTGCCATTGAGTAGAAATACACAAACATGACACTAATGAGTGCTTCTATAACCAAAATTACGCCGTATGGACCATCAGTGGTACAACAATTTCCACCACCTCCAAGATATTAGATTGGACCCAACAATGCAGTACAAGGGGGGATAAATCGCTACTAGTGTTGGGGCAACATCCTTCTTTACCTTACATTAATAGGGATATTGTGCATTATGCGTACTAGGTAGAGTCTCTCATAACTCAGTCAATGATGCCACCAATTTTTTACTATGAGGAACCAGTCGAAAGCCATGTGAGGGAGACAGAGGGTGTAGCTTATGCACCTGAAGAAAGTCCATTTTGGGCTAGTGCTGATGAACCTTTATATGTTGCTCAAACTACCAGAAATCAATTCACAATGGATAAAAACATGCTCATGTTCATAGCAAACCAAAACTACAAGCCCATAGGATATCTGCCTAGGGCAAGCCAGCCAATAGGGGCACCACCAACAACCCAACAAGAAGGCCCATGCTGTAAATGTGAAGGTGACCGTTGGGCACAAGGGTGTCCTAACAAGCACCAATGAACAAAAAAAATGGATTTTGCGATGGTTATGGGAGAGATCACTTGATTCAAAATTGTGCGAAGAATCTTGACAATCTAGGGAAGGCAATTGTCAATGTTATTAGAATTTTACCATGCAAATCTGAGTCTGAGCCAATAGTTCTAGTCAAAAAGCAAACACTCTCCCCTTCCTTTGGTAGATCATACCGTTTGAAATGTGCTCGTCACCCTTTGAAACCAATTGTTCCAGTTGGTACTAGGTGATTATTTTTTCCAGTAGTTTTCTATTACCTTAAGTGCCTCATCGAGTTGCAAGGGTGGTAAGGTACTCTTCCAAGATCGAACTTGAAGTGGTTCATCATGTGATTCTCGAACACTGGGAGGTGTGGATTTCTTTGTAGCTTGAAGGTCCAGTATTGTAGGTAGAGGCTGTGGAGAAGATTTTACCTCTATGGATGCATTACATGAGGAGCTAAAAGCTTCATGGGACTCCTCCCTTCCTGAACTAGGTGGAACAAATTTTCTTTCTTCGGTACCCAAACTAGCTCTGGAGCGGGTGTGTAGCATTCTCTGATTTTTTTCTTTCCGCGATCATTGATTCATTTTGGAGCTACGGGATTGGGCTTACATGGGTCAGGTGATAGGTAAGAACACAATCTACATTTTGGCACCCAGATTTGATAATTTCCTTGATAGTAGCCTTTGGCTTCCAATAGTCGTTTAGGAATCCAACGCAACATTTCTTGGAGCGAGTGGTATGTTTCTTACAAGGCTTCTGTTTTTTAGCACTAGCTATGATCGCTAAAGAAGCTTTAGGGACCCACTTGTATGTTGTCTTTGTTATATTAGGATGAGTCTTGTCAGAAGCTATATACATTGCTTGTAGCATATTTAAGGGTACGGGCATTTCATCCCCCTCATGTGTTACCCAGGTCGTCCCCCTATTACCCCAAGTGTCTATGGTTGCTGCTAGGTGGACCCAATCCACATTGTCCGACTCAATCATCCCAGATAGTACATCCATATAAGGAGAATCTTTCCCAACATCAGTGTCCGCTTTACACGTGTAACAATACTGCAATGGGGCCGAGTGAACTGTGGTGTCAGATCTATGATCAATTATAAACCTGTTCCCTAGAGAATGTGCTCGACCAGTCACAAGATCCACTCGAATGACAGATTCTTGGAACTGCAAGTAGACATGGTTTTTAAACCAGTCATGCACCATTTTTGCTTCCCTCATGAAAGGACGTCCTAAGATCATCTCCGATGCCATAGTGTGTTTCGAGAAATCCATAACATTGAAGGTAATCCTTATTTTATGTCCAAAAAAAGACCTTGATCTTGAGATCTTCTAGCATCCCAATAGGTTTAACGATAGACCCATTGGCCATCTTCACTACAATGGTTGTGGTCGCAAGGTGAGGTCTTCCCATAATTTCCCATCAATTTTTAGTCACAATGCTAACCCCAGCACCACCATCAAGGATTCCCTTCACAGTTAATCCTTTAGTAGTGATTGGTATGGTCGCATTGGATTCATCACCCTCAAAGTATTGTCCCAACTTGTTAACAGGTATTTCTATAACAAGGTTCTTATCCAGGTTGGGTTGTGGATCTAAGTGTTCCTCCTCTATTGGCATCTCCCCAGCTCCATCCATTTGTGCAAATTGTGGCAGCCCAAACTTCAGTTCTTCATTGAGGAAGGCTCGAAGAGCTGAGACTAGCTCAGGGTCTTTATATAGTTTGGACATGATGGTGGTTCTAACTTTTGAAGACATGAAATCCATCAATTTGGCAATGTTTAACGGCACCTTTTGGGCTTCAACCCCTTGACGTGGGGAAGATGGTATCTCCATTTCTTCAATATGATCAGGTTGTCCCTTTGTAAACATTATTTCCATCAAGAAGTGAGTACGCCCACTTTCCCATGACTTTAAGTCACTTTCTTCTTGGATGACACTACGTATGGCTAAGGGTCTATGGACTTGGTGAGGTTGTTGTTGCGTAGGGAACACGGTGTCTGTAATCTGGATCTGCCTAGGTGCTAGTTCTAGATCCCTTTGGGTATCTTCTACCAAACTCCTTCATTGCTTGACTCGCTCAATCTCCTCTGTAGGGTTTGGATAAGTTCCTATCTTCTTCTTGGATCCTGGCCATTGCGGCTCATGAAGATCTTCCTTGTTGGTTTCTGTCTTAGTGGTCGTTTTGGTCTCCAAGGTTTCACCTCAATCAGAATCCTCTTCAGCGTCGTTCATATATATGGGGTCGTCACCAGTCCCTATGTTGGTCTTTGAACTGGGGTCTGACTTCGCTGCTTTTTGCGATCTCTTTCTTCGTGTTTTCTTCTTTTACTGAGATTGGGCAATTGATGCCGTGTCTCTTTCCTCAAGAATATAATTTTGTTTTTAGAGCATCGATCGTGTGAGTACGTTTACTGTTACCACATGCATACTTTGTGTTGGCTCCTCAATAATCTCAAAATTCAATGGTGTTGTCTTTGGCACATTTGGATTATTAGGACATTGGGCAATCAAATGATCTATGCCACATCGATTACACATGAGTATCGGCATTGTAGACGTGCTCGCTTGATTGGTTTGCATTAGTGTGGCGTTCTTTTGTAACCTAATAGGACACTCGGCTACACGATGTGGACCTCCACACTCATAGCATTGAAGAGGTGGTCTCTTAGCAGTGTAATTGATATTTTGGCCTCTTGCAGCAAGAACAGCTACTTGATATACAGGTTTGACTTGTCCCCAATAGTCCTCCATGTAGTATTATGGACTTTCTTCAAGCACATCCATTCCATAGGCAATATTAGGATCCATATCTTCCTCACAGCCTTCCAAACAAGCAATAGATGACTCACAACCCACTTGATTCACAGAAGTGATTCTTCGATGTGGTGGTTACGGTCCTAGCACTGGAGGTGATAAGGGTGTTGTTTGAACAACATTTTGGGCCCTAGGGACCATTTGTTGTGCTGTTTGTTCAAGAGGTGGGGCCGGCATCAATCCAGGCACTCGAGGTGTGTTTGTCCATGCTAAGGTTGGTCTATTGGCCATCGCGCGCTTAAATACTATGCAATCCTTATCTTGATGACCACACCTCCCACAGGCATTGCAGTTCCCATTGAATTCTACTCTAAAGGTAGGCATTCACTGGTACTATGCGGTCCATATCATACTGAGCACCATTGCTGCTCCCTTCTTGGATACATATGATTGTTTTGTGGAGCATGATTGTCTCTAAGACTCTCTTGAATAGCCTTGGTGAGATCTGCTAAAGTCATCTCAGATATCTTTGGCTCCTTAGCAATAGGCTTTAAGGTCATTGGCTGATGCCCTGATGCTTGCGAGCTAATAGATTTAGTCTCAACAAACACTCTTTCTCCTTGAATCATTAAATTATCCTCCAATTGTATCGCATTGGTGCTGACTGCTTCCCAAGTGGTGATACCTCTAATGACTAGGCCATTGTAAATATCCTCATGTCGTAATCCCCTAATGAATCTATCAAGCAACTGATTATTATTGAAGCGCTCATTTGGATTACAACGATCATTCAAATGCTTCAAGCGACTTATAAAGTCTCTCACCGACTCTCCTTCCTCTCGTTGGGCTTTCTGGAGCTGAGAGGCTACACCCCAAAGCACTCCCTCTCATATGTATTCTTTTAAGAACAGTTTCCTAAGAGTAGGGTAAATCGTTTTTTCTTCCACGCTTAGGGTTCTATACCAATCCCCAGCCTTTCCACTTAAGGTTAGGCTTAAAGCATTGCTCTTATGTAGGTCATTGTGTTCTCCTAGAGAATCGCATATTTGTTCAAACACTTCGATATGCTTTCTCACATCCCCTTCTCCACTAAATTTTTGTGTGAGCTTGGCTATTTGTACTGCCTTACTTCTAGGCTCTCTATCAGGCGTGTTACGCATATTCTCAGCAATAGATCGACCAATAGCTTGAGCAAATGTTGCCAAGTCACCTAAGTGATCAGGCAGCGTGGGTGGAGGTGCTCCAGAGACTACATGTGGAGTAGGTATTGGCATCGGGCTTGGGGCATAGGAAGCCCTTGGGTTTAGTACGGTGTTGTGCCATGTGGCGACCCAAAGTTCATATGTGTGGCCCTAGACATAGCAGACATCGAATGTGACATGCTAATGCTAGCCGGTATAGTCCCATGGAAATAAGAGCTTGGGTGTTGTGGTTGTGGAGCATAGGTAGTTGAGGCAATGGGAGGGGTAGGGACTACATGAGTGCGATGACCCATAGGTACATACGATTGGTACACACTTATAGGTACTATTGCAGGCATTGAGCTACCCTGTAGTGGTGCTTTACTAACAAATCAGGTCCATGGAGTGTTTCTCGGCATGCCCATCATTGGGGTAGGCATGGTATCCGTGGTGTCATCAAGGGAAAGATGAGCTAGACTTGGAAAGGTGAAGCTATCACTTGTGGGCTCAGATTGCACCGAGACCCCTGGAGAAACAACATATGGAGGATCCATCGGACTTACCGAGGGAGTCTCCATTTGCGATAAGGTCGGTTGTTTAGCCTTTCCTGTATCTAAGAATCTCATGAGACCCGTTGAAGGCATGTTGATCCCCTTGTTCTGCCTCTCTAACTCAATGACCCTATGGATGACCTCACAAACTCTTTGTTGTTGATCCTTCACACTAGTAGCACCCATTGTGGATTGTAGGACATCTAACCAACCCACGTGATAGGTGTGACCTGTGTATAGGTCGGTCAGAGTTTTTGTTTGTAGTTCGTACCCCCAGTTCTCATTTAAGAACGCTCCATCTAGGATTGAGGTGCTAGGGGGGTCCTTTGAGCTAGATACAATGTTGCTTCTAGGGATAGCCCTTAGCGGTTGCTAAGTCAGGAGCACTCGATTGCTCTCCTAGCAAAGATATTGACATAGGCCCTTTCGATTTTAACTCTCTTCGTTGCTCTGCCTTGCGTAAGCTCTCAATTTCCTTTTCCCTCGCTGCAAGGATATATCGCTCAACCTCTTGCACTTCGGCAAGGCTTCTACCATCGGGTAATATGACCTCGGAGGGAAATAACTCTAAAGAGTCAGGGGGTGCAGTGAATGAAGTATTCACGTGCACATTCTCTAAGGGTATAAGGTCTACGTTGGTCATGAATGAAGAATTTACTTCCCCACCCCCCTCATTTACATCATTAGCTCCGTGTTCAGAGCAAGTGGCTCTACTAAAGGTTTCCTTCAAGCGGCTAAGCACGCTCGGCTCGGACCGCGGGCCCATGGCATGCATGTCTTGGCTTGAGCTATCGGGATTAGGCATTGGGAAACCCTACATGACGTCATAGTCAGAGGAAGAGTCTTTAGCCACTATGTTCGGGTCTTGGTTTGTACTACCTTGGGTCCCCACCAAGGGCCCGGAACCTAAAGTAGGTGGATAATGAGAACTCGCGTAAGTCAAAATTCTCTCTAGTTGCTCCGTCTCTAGCACACGACCAGAGCGTAGATGCATGTGCCTTTGACAACCTACAAACGTCGGCGATAACCTCGAAGGTTAACGGCTTACTTTTTTAGGCGTTTGTTTTCACTCGTTTTTTTTATAAAAAAATATTTTTTAATGTTTTAATGTTTTTTAATGATCGATTTTTTTAATTAAAGTGTGTGATAGCTTCAAACGAGCGTATCACTCAGAGGGTCGCGGTGTGCTTTACAGCACAATGTTCGAACACCTGAAGCTCCGTTGGTCCACAAAAAATCCTACGTGTGAAGCTAAAATATGTAATTTTAAGGGACGACTGAAAGCCTGAGCGTGAGCTTGGGCTTGGGTCTGGGAGATATTCCAAACCCCGGTCCTACCTTTAAATTTTATTTTTTATTTTCTTTTATTTTTTTAAGGATAAGATCACCGCGGCCTGCACGAGAGCACACACACACTCTACCTACGTACTTCTAACTAATACACCTACTGTTACACACTAACACACTCTATTAGCTCTCACAGATCTACTTCCTACTTACTGTACATTACATTACACAGAACTAACAACCTTAATACTAACACCTTACACAGAGAAAAAACACAGTACCTTTGAAAACTCCATTAACAAAAAAAAAACACACTAGTAACACAACATCCTTCTTCTCAACACACACACCCTCCTTCCTTACCTTTCCTACAATTGAAATTGCATCACAAAAGAAGCATAGAGTGCCATTCAAGCTTAGTGTATGGCATTCCCCGACAACGGCGCTAAAAATGTGTGCGTATGTCGCACGTGTCAATGCAAGCAACTTGCCGATACACCGTGTGCGTGCCACAAATGGCTCCAAGCACACAACAAGCCTAAACTAGTAAGCTCCAAGATGGCGATGGTGTGTCACTCACCGCTCTACGCTTGCTGTCGTGGAGGATTCCTCGCCGCGAAGAAGAGGGAGACGCCGCTGCACCGCGCTCAACCGCCTCCCACCGTCGTGTCGCCGCAATGCTCTCTCTCTCTCTCTCTCTCTCTCTCTCTCTCTCTCTCTCTCTCTCTCTCTCTCTCTCTCTCTCTCTCTCTCTCTCTCTCTCTCTCTCTCTCTCTCTCTCTCTCTCTCTCTCTCTCGCGTCTGCCGCACGTGTCGGAGCTAGGGACTTGCCGAGCCACGAAGGCTGCAAGCACACGACTAGCAGTCCTAGCAAGCTCACAGAGAGCAGGGGTGTGTCACTCACCTCCCTGCGCTTGTCGCCGTCCTCGCCGCGAAGAAGAGGAAGTCGCCGTCGTACTGCGCTCAACCGCCTCACCGCCGCAGATGTCGTCGCAATGCTCGATCACACACACACTCTCTCCCTCTCTCCCTCAAGCACACACACACACACACACACACACACACACACACACACACACACACACACACCTGTGAGAACACAATGGAGATGGGGATGGAGATAGGGCAAGAGCACTTCTTCTATTGCACACTGAGAGAATGGGTCAACTTTAGGTTTAGGTGACTTTTATATGAGTTCGCCCCATTCACATTTGGGCGCCCATGCTTAAACAACTAACCCTTGAGTGTTCCAGTTAGAGTGCGCCTCTCATCGGCGATCACTCTACCCTTTTCCTATTGGACCGACAAGCCCGGTGCCTGACTCTATCAAATAAATAATACGACGTCCGTCGTAGGTGATAGGGTGTCCGTGAGCCACGAGGGTTAACATGCCCCCCTTCCTGATGTAGATTCCGTCCTCGGAAGCTATTGAGTTGAAGCTTGTTGCGTCCATGTTGTAGAGCATCGGGATTTGAATCTGCAAGGCAAAGTCACTGTTTCAGCAAGCGGAATTATATGGCCATAAATCATGAGGGAAATGTAAAGTACGTGTGGAAATGAGTAAATGCAAGATTTATGAAAGGTTAGACTGCCATTAAGGACAAATAAATCGCACTTTGAGTAAATTAATTAATCAAGAGTTTTGGGCTTATGGATGAGTCTATCAATTAGTTAGCTATGACTAAGGTTAAAACAACTACTCTACTACTAGCTAAGCTAAGAAGATTATCTAAATGCAAGATTCCTTAATTGTGCTTTTCAGCTTTGATTAGCCAACTAGCTCTCACAATTGCAAACAAAAGCTTGAAATGTTAATTGTAAGCGCGATGGAAGTCTTTTAAATGTCATCCATTTTTTTCTTTTTTCTTTTTTACTTTGGTTCACAATCATTTGACGTGTGTGCTTATTTTGTATGTCCGGGGCTTTTTGCTTCTCAAAGAAAAGCGCCCACACTGGGAACCTCTAGGGCTCTAGTACCATAGACAATACATGTGAGTGAAGTATCAAATCAAGCCAGGATTTATCTTCCACCATTAGATTTTTCATTTGTGGCACTTATGTTTTTTGCTTCCATTTCCTTTGTATTCTCACTAGTGTTTTTGTTGTTTAAGTGAGCAAGCTTCTCTATGCCTTAAACATTCCTAAGGTCTCAAATACTCAAATAATTTTATCAGCTAGGCCTAGTGGTCAAGTAAATGAGTTAACCTAAAGTCACGGTCTCCTAATCTCAAGGCTCATCCATAAAATTAAACTCTAGTTCCATCAACTTAAGCAAAGACAAATTTATACATCTATAATGGCAGATAACAAACATAACTATTGCACTCAAACAAACCATGAAAAATCATTATTAGCAATTATACATATCCACCAACATGAATCATGGAAAGTAGTACACCTGGAGGTATGGAGTTTCTCATTTCGTCGAAGCAGATGTCCTCAGCCATGTGGATGGAAATCCATATAAGTCCTACCTAACACATCCAAAAAACAAGCACTATACCTCTAGGAGGCATGTCAGTGTGAAAAAATTAAAACTCCTAGAAAACAAACTCAAAACACAATTCATACCCCTAACCTACCTATCTGTCATCCCTTTTAAAATCAAGGAAAGAGGATATTATATAAACCGGGTGGCCACCCTAAGGCTAGGCCTCTATCCTCATCATCTAGATAAACGAAATCATTTTCCGTGAGGCCATAGTCTTCCTCGGTCTCTATTATTTCTTCTTCATCATCCTTTTGCGCAAGCGTGTTAATCAAGAACCTCGCGATGCGTGGATACTCATCTTGTGCAAAAGAATAAGCATGTGCCACCGGAGAAACATTCGCTACTGGGTAGGGATCACTAGTTATCCATAGACGTATCAGCCATTCTAACTCCTCAAAAATTCGCTCACGCGCAAGTCTCTCTACCAAATCCCATTCGCAAGAAAGTACAGGGTAGAAGATGTGAAACACTTGAGAAAAAAGAAAAAGGGTACCTTTCATCAAAAATAGAAGCGCATGCCTCTGGTGAACTATCCATCTCTGAGAATACAGATAGATTTGGTTAGGTCTTTAAAACATGAGTTGTTTTTGTGTGCTGCTTTATGTGACATGGTGAATTTAGACTTATGTGTAGGATTTGATAGGGTGCTCTCTCGTTGCTAGTCGCTCTTGCTCTTTTAATTTTTCTTTTTTTTTAAATCTTTTTTTGTTTGTTTGTTAGAACTAGTATAAGGCTTTATATATACATGCCCTAGGATTGGAGATTGAGAGGTCAGGGAGGAAGGTTGAGAGGGAAGCAAGTGAATGATGGATGTCAGCAAACACTCCCCCCTTCCTTGGGTAGATCATACCATTTGGAATGATGTCGTCACCTTTTGAAACCAATTGTTCCAAGTTGTTATCGGTGAAGGCTTTAACCAATAGTTTTCGATCGCCCTATGAGTTTCATCTAGTTGCACGGGTGGTAAGCTACTCTCCCATGATTTTATTTGCAACATTGTTGTAGGTGGTGAACCTACAACGGGAGGTGAAAACTCTTTCTTGCTTGTATGGATATGTACAATGGTAGGTGGAGGTTGTGTCGAAGCTTCTATTTGCATATAGGAACTACATGAAGAGCAAGAAGCTTCATTTGATTTTCCTGTTCCTGAGCTAGGTGGAACAAATCGTTCTTTCTTTGGTACCCAAACTAGCTCTGGAGTAGGTGTATCGCCTTCCGTGATTTTTCTTTCCACGATCTTCAATTTGTTTTGGAGCCACAGGATTGAGCTCACATGGGCCCGGTGACAAGTAAGAGCACAATCTACGTTTTGGCACCCAGATTTGATCATTTCCTTCATAGTAGCCTTGGGCTTCCAATAGTTTTTAAGGAATTCAACGCAACATTTCTTTACATTCCTTGGGACGAATGGGACGTCTCTTACTAGGCTGCTGTCTTTTAGCATTGGCTATGGTTGCTAAAGAAGCTTTAGGGACCCACTTGTATGTTTTCTTTGTTATATTGGGATGGGTCTTGTGTGTCTCAAGCTTTATTTCAGCTACATCAGTTGAAGCTCTAGAGACTTGGGCTATAGGGACATATGGTTCAACCTCTTGGACATGCAATGTTTTGGGTTTTATTTCCTTAAGAGGCAATATCTCAGGGACTATGGCTTGCGTGGCAGGGCTAAGAGTTGGTTTCTGTGTTGTGACACCCCCTATCCCCCAATCAATAGTGCATTTGGTGGCTATCATCCACGTGCGTCCTAGGTTTATATTACCCTCCATAGTTCCAACAGGCATGACCAAAAAGTCTTGAGCTACAACCCCATTGTCATAACTGACAGAAGTGTGCCAGATTCCAAAAACCACAGTTTTTGTCTTGTTGACACCCTTGACTTGGATAATACTCTCAGATAGAGGTGGCTTCCCTAACTGACACCACACCCCATATGATAGCAGATTATATTTAGCACCCGTGTCCAATAAGGCTTTATATAGCACTTTTCCACAAATGCTATTTAGCTCAATAGGGTATCGTAGAGGTGTGTCAGAGTCCAACCAATCCTCATCGATTTCAATGTGGAATGCATGTGTGACTCCAAGGTTTGCCTCTCGTTTTCGTCTTATACGTTGTTGTCGCTCCTTAGCCTTAGCTTGAGCTTGTATCTTCTTCAATTCTATTTGTGCCTTGGCTGCCTTTTTTGTATGGATGGCAGGCAACTCCTCTTGGCTTAAAGGATCATAGTATCTTTTAAATTTTCTCCCATTGAGGAATCCAATGGTTTCAACTCCATCAAGAGTCTCCACATGAATGGTTCCTTGTGGGGTGATCTCACATACTCTATATGGTCCTTTTCCCGCATATTTCAACTTTTTCTTTTCGTTACGCACTCCATACATAAGGACTTTATCACCAACATTGATATCTTTGTTCTTTAGATGACGGTCAAACCATTTCTTCCTCCTATCTTTTTCCACAAGTGCATTTTGCACAACTAATTGCCTCTCTTCATCTAGCCTTTCAAGGATATATAATCGCTCAACCAAGGGGTTACCATCCCAACCTTCTTGAGAAGCTACTCGAAGACTAGGAACGACAAACTCCCATGGCATAACCGCTTCTTGGCCATACACCATCTTGAATGGTGTGCAGTTAATGGAAACTTTATACGTAGTATGATAAGCCCATAGAGCTGATGTAAGCTTTAAATCCCAATCTGTACAATGAGCTTCCACCGTTTTGGTTAAGATAGAGATTAAGGTCTTATTGGTGCTCTCAGCTTGGCCATTTGCTTATGGATAATAAGGTGTGGATTTATTGTGAGCTATCATAAAGTTGGTAGTGAGTTCTTTTATTACTCCATTTATAAAATGAGTACCATTGTCACTCACAATCTCAAAGGGACAATCAAATGTTCTCAAAGAGAAACTTGGCAGTTGACCTTGCATCGGCCTTACGTGTCGCCCTGGCTCCCGCCCACTTTGTCACATAGTCAGTGGCAACGATAATATATCGAGATTGAGTGCTACAAGCTGCCGGACTAATTGGGCCTACAAAGTCCAAACCCCATTTTTCAAATGGTTGAGTCACTTTAATAGGATGTAAGGGCATCCTATCCTTTTGTTGTGTGATCTTGTAACGTTGGCATTCATCACATCCTTTTGCAAAAAGTGATGCATCCTTAAATAAGGTTGGCCACCAATAGCCTGATTGCAACACCTTTCTAGCTGTTAGTTCCCCTGAGAAATGTCCTCCGGCTATACCCATGTGGGCTTCTTGCAGTATGTATAAATACTCATCCTCACGGGCACAACGTCTAAGAATATCATCGTTCCCTAGCCTGTAGAGAGTTCCCGCAATGAGAGAGTAAGGTTCACATTCTTTTAATAGTTTTCGAGCTATGTCTTTACGAAGCTCTTTGGGTAGAAAACCATTAACTAGAAAGTTCACAATCTTCTCACTCCATTCAGGTATGGTTTCGACTAGGAATAGAGAAGTATCAGGCAATTTATCATCGACTCCAGTAGGGGCTTTGCCATTGGGTATGCGAGACAAATGATCAGCCATGACATGTCTTTTACCAGGTCTCACCACAACGGTAAAATCAAACTCAAGGAGAATTAACAACCATCGTGTAATTCTTCCCGTGGAACAAGGTTTATTTACTAGATACAACAAGGCTTGATGATCAACATAGAACACAAACTTGTTGGCCAAAAGGTAGTAGCAAAATTTCTTCACTGCATAAATCATACATAAACCTTCTCGCTCTGTAGTGGTGTAGTTCCTTTTGGCATCATTCAACTGACGACTTGCAAAGCTAATGGGGTAGTCCAGTTTATGTTCTCTTGGTTGAGCTAGAACACACCCAATAGCAAACTTCGATGCATCAATATGCACATGAAAAATTACATTCCAATTGGGCACTCGTAGAATAGGAGCACTAGTCAAGGTCTTTGTCAATGACTCATAAGCATGGTCACACTCCGCAGTCCATTGGAACTCAATAAGAAGCTTGTACAAAGGACGAGCTATCTCGACAAAGTTTAAAATAAACCGTCGGTAATAACCAACATGGCCCATGAACCTTTGAACTCCTTTATAATTTGTAGTTGGTGGCAACTCAACAATGGCTTTAATTTTGCCCTCATCTGTGGAAATCCCATTTTTGGACACTATATGCCCTAAAATGACTCCATGTTTAACCCAAAATCGGCATTTGAAAGGGTTTAAGGAGATGCGATACAATCTACACTTCTCAAACACTTTTTGTAAGCATGATAGATGGTCTTTCCAAGAGGAATAAACACAAAGGTCATCTAAGAAAGCTTCACAAAACTCTCTCAAATATTCTCTAAAAGCAGTGTTTATTAATCTTTGAAAGGTAGCCGGGGCATTGGTTAATCCAAAAGCCATAACACGAAATGCGAACACTCCAAATTCGGTTATAAAGGCTGTTTTAGCTTGGTCCTCCAGCGCAATTGTGATTTGATTGTAGCCAGAGTATCCATCTAAAAAGCTATAAGCTTCCTTCCCTGCAACTCTTTCAAGCACATGTTTCGAATATGGCAAGGGGTAATGGTCCCTCCTAGTGGCGGCATTGACCTTCTTGAGATCTACGCACACTCTGAGTTTCCCATTCTTTTTTGGCACAATCACTATTGGAGACACCCATTCTGAGTGCTCAATAGGGTATATGAATCCGCATTCCACAAGCTTTTCAATCTCTTCTTGAACGATCTTTGCATATTTAGGATTCATTGGGTAGGGTCGTTGTTGAACTGGTTTAGCCATGCTATTCATGGGGATTGTGTGTTGCACCACGGAAGGTGGAACACCTTTCATATCATGATATGTCCAAGAAAATATATCCCTGAATTCCTTGAGAAGTTCTTTAAGTACACACTCCTCAGTAGCTGTCAGATCTTGGGCAATGAAGATAGGTTTAGACTCTTCTCCTGGGTCTGCTAACTCTATTAGTGGTTTAGCCATGCTATTCATGGGGATTGTGTGCTGCACCACGGAAGGTGGAACACCTTTCATATCATGATATGTCCAAGCAAATATATCCCTGAATTCCTTGAGAAGTTCTTTAAGTACACACTCCTCAGTAGCTATCAGATCTTGGGCAATGAAGACAAGTTTAGACTCTTCTCCTGGGTCTGCTAACTCTATTTCCTTAACTATCGTTGGACCATCATAGACTCCATTGCTCCCATCGATAGGTTTTCTTTGAGCCTTTGTATACACAACCTTACGTTCTTCTGTGGTATAGGATTTGAAATGTTCAGATGCAGGGTGTAAGTCTGTGGGCACCTGTTGTTCTGTGGACTGTGATTTAACTTCTGATTCCTTTTGTTGTTGAGCTAACTCTCGATTTTGTCGTCTCCTTACGGTACGGCTCAACCTTGGCTTCTCTGTAGCCTCTAGTTGTGTGATGTCAGTGGGTTCTGGACTACACCACATAACGCTTTGAAGTTATTCACCCCAGTTATCTACCAACTTTCGATGAGCATCACATGCCCCTATATAATTAAGCCATTCTGCGATAGATTTATTTTCATTTATTCTAGCACGCACATTTGCTCGATATCGTCGCCTCTTATATCTCTTACTCTTCTTGTTTAATTCTCGATTACGGTCGATTTCTAGTGAAGACTCACTAGATGAATCACTACTTGTGTCTTCTGCTCCCTTGGATAGATTATCATCTAGGTTACCACTGGCCCCTGAATGGTTTGTCCCCACATTTGCACTAAGATTTAACTCAGATTCTTCGTCCTCAGAGTCAATTTCAACTGATGATTCTGACCCCAAATCGTGTGGGCTATAGTCTTGTGAGGCTCTACTTGTTTCCATGCCATTCAAACTTTCATCTTGTACATCATCAGAAGCTATATGCATTGCTTCAAGCATGTTTAAGGGTACAAGTGGTGGTATTTCATCCCCCTCACGTGTTACATAGGTTGTCCCCCTATTTCCCCAAGTGTCAATGGTCACTGCTAGGTGGACCCAATCCACATTGTCCGACTCAGTCATCCCAAGTAGTACATCCATTTAAGGAGAATCTTCCCCAACATCAGTGTTCGCTTTACACGTGTAACAATATTGCAATGGGGCTTAGTGAACTGTGGTGTCAGATCTATGATCAATTATAAACCTGTTTCCTAGAGGATGTGCTCGACCCGTCACAAGATCCACTCGAATGACAGAATCTTGGAACTGCAAGTAGACATGGTTTTTAGACCAATCATGCACCATTTTTGCTTCCCTCATGAAAGGACGTCCTAAGATCGTCTCCGATGCCATAGTGTGTTTGGAGAAATCCATAACAATAAAGGTAATCCTTATTTTATGTCCAAAGACCTTGATCTTGAGATCTTCTAGCATCCCAATAGGTTTAACAATAGACCCATTGGCCATATTCACTACTATGGTTGTGGTCGCAAGGTAAGGTCTTCCCATAGTTTCCCAGCAATTTTTAGTCACAATGCTAACCCCAGCGCCACCATCAAGGATTCCCTTCATAGTTAATCCCTTAGATTGGTATGGTCGCATTGGATTCATCACCCTAAAAGTATTGTCCCAACTTGTTAACAGGTATTTCTATAACAAGGTTCTCATCTAGGTTGGGTTGTGGATCTAAGTGTTCCTCCTCTATTGGCATCTCCCCAGCTCCATCCATCTGTACAAATTGTGGTAGCCCAAACTTCAGTTCTCCATTGAGGAAGGCTCGAAGAGCTGAGACTAGCTCGGGGTCTTTATATAGTTTGGACATGATGGTGGTTCTAACTTCTGAAGACATGAAACCCATCAATTTGGCAATGTTTAACGGCACCTTTTGGCCTTGAGTCCCTTGACGTGGGGAAGATGGGATCTCCATTTCTTCGATAGGATCAGGTAGTCCCTCTGTAAACATTCTTTCCATCAAGAAGTGAGTACGCCCACTTTCCCATGACTTTAAGTCACTTTCTTCTTCGATGACACTAGGTATGTCCAAGGGTCTATGGACTTGGTGAGGTTGTTGTTGTGTAGGGAACACAGTGTCTATAATCTGGATCTTCCTAGGTGCTGGTTCTAGATCCCTTTGGGTATCTTCTACCAAACTTCTTAATTGCTTGACTCGCTCAATCTCCTCTATAGGGTTTGGGTAAGTTCCTATCTTCTTTTTGGATCCTGGCCATTTGTGGCTCATGAAGATCTTCCTCGTCGGTTTCTATGTTAGTGGTCGTTTTGGTTTCCATGGTTTCACCTGAATCAGAATCTTCTTCAGCGTCATTCATATATACGGGGTCGTCACCAGTCCCAATGTTGGCCTTTGAACTGGGGTCTGACTTCGCTGCTTTTTGCGATCTCTTTCTTCGTGTTTTCTTCTTTTTCTAAGATTGGGCAATTGATGCCGTGTCTCTTTCCTCAAGAATATCATTTTGTTTTTGGAGCATCGATCGTGTGAGTACGTTTACTGGTACCATGGGTGCACTTGGTGATGGCTCCTCGGTAACTTCAATCAAGTTTAATAGCGTCATCTTCGGTGCATTTGGATTATTTGGACATTGGGCAATCAAATGATCTATGCCACATCGATTACACATGAGCATCGGCATTGTAGACGTGCTCGCTTGATTGGTTTGCATTAGTGTGGCGTTCTTTTGTAGCCTAATAGGACACTCGGCTACACGATGTGGACCTCCACACTCATAGCATTGAAGAGGTGGTCTCTTAGTAGTGTAGTTGATATTTTGGCCTCTTGCCGCAAGAGCAGCTACTTGATATATAGGTTTGACTTGTCCCCAATAGTCCTCCATGTAGTATTGTGGACTTTCTTCAAGCACATCCATCCCATAGGCGATATTAGGATTTATATCTTCCTCATAGCCTTCCAAACAAGAAATAGATGACTCACAACCCACTTTATTCACAGAAGTGATTCTCGGATGTGGTGGTTGCGGTCCTAGCACTGGAGGTGGTAAGTGTGTTGTTTGAACAACATTTTGGGCCCTAGGGACCATATGTTGTGATGTTTGTTCAAGAGGTGGAGCCGGCATCAATGCAGGCACTCGAGGTGTGTCTGTCCATGCTAAGGTTGGTCTATTGGCCATCGCACGCTTAAATACTATGCAATCCTTAGCTTGATGACCATACCTTCCACAGGCATTGCAGTTCCCATTGAATTTTACTCTAAAAGCAGGGCATTCACTGGTACTATGCAGTCCATAGCATACTGAGCACCATTGTTGCTCCCTTCTTGGATACATATGATTGTTTTGCGGAGCACGATTGTCTCTAAGACTCTCTTGAATAGCCTTGGTGAGATCTGTTAAAGTCATCTCAGATATCTTTGGCTCTTTAGCAATAGGCTTTAGGGTCATTGGCTGATGCCCTAATGCTTGCGAGCTAATAGATTTAGGCTCAACAGACACTCTTTCTCCTTGAATCATTAAATTATCCTCCAATTGGATCGCATTGGTGGTGACTGCTTCCCAAGTGGTGATACCTCTAATGACTAGGCCATTGTAGATATCCTCATGTCGTAATCCCCTAATGAATCTATCAAGCAATTGGTTATTGTTGAAGAGCTCATTTGGATTACAACGAGAATTCAAATGCTTCAAGCGACCTATAAAGTCTCTCACCGACTCTCCTTCCTCTCGTTGGGCTTTCTGGAGCTGAGAGGCTACACCCCAAAGCACTCTCTCTCGTATGTATTCTTTTAAGAGCAGTCTCCTAAGAGTAGGGTAAATCGTTTTTTCTTCCACGCTTAGGGTTCTATACCAATCCCCAGCCTTTCCACTTAAGGTTAGGCTTAAAGCATTGCTCTTATCTAGGTCATTGTGTTCTCCTAGAGAATCACATATTTGTTCAAACACTTCGATATGCTTTCTCACATCTCCTTCTCCACTAAATTTTTGTGTGAGCTTGGCTATTTGTACTGCCTTACTTCTAGGCTCTCTATCAGGCGTGTTACGCATATTCTCAGCAATAGATCGACCAATAGCTTGAGCAAATGTTGCCAAGTCACCTAAGTGAGCAAGCACCGTGGGTGAAGGTGCTCCAGAGACTACATGTGGAGTAGGTATTGGCATTGGGCTTGGCGCATAGGAAGCCCTTGGGTTCCACGTTGGGTATGATGTTGTGCCATGTGGTGGTCCATAGTTCATATGAGTGGCCTTAGGCATAGCAGTAGTCGGATGTGACATGCTAATGCTAGCCGGATAGTCCCATGGAAATAAGAACTTGTGTATTGTGGTTGTGGAGCATAGGTAGTTGAAACAATGGGAGGGGTAGGGACTACATGAGTACGTGGACCCATAGGTGCATACGATTGGTACGCACTTGTAGGTACTATTGTAGGCATTGAGCTACCATGTAGCGGTGCTTTACTAACAAACGAGGTCCATGGTGTGTTTCTTGGCATGCCCATCATTGGGGTAGGCATGGTATCCGTGGTGTCATCCAGGGAAAGATGAGCTAGACTTGGAAAAGTAAAACTATCACTTGTGGGCTCAGATTGCATTGAGATCCCTGGCAAAACAACATATGGGGGATCGATGGGACTCATTGGGGGAGTCTCCATTTGTGATAGAGTGGGTTGTTTCCCTTTGCTCGTGTCTAAAAATCGCATAGGACCCGTCGAAGGTATGTTCATTCCTTGATTTTGCCTCTCGGACTGGATAATCCTATGGATGACATTGCAGATCATGTGTTGTTGTTCCTCTAGACTAGTGGCACTAGATGTGGATTGTACAACTTCTAACCAGTCCACATGGTATGTGTAGCCCATGTATAGGTCGGTCAAAGTGTCCGTGTGTAGGTCATATTCCCAATTTTCATTGAGAAATACCCCGTCCAAACTTGGTGTACTAGAGGGTTGTCGTGAGGTGGATGCAATGTTGCTTCTCGTGTTTTGACTTTTAGTCACCGCTACCTTAGAGGCAACTTTGAAAGGTGGTAGCTCGGTAGGGCCCTCATTAAATGAGGTAGGTAGAATTTCTACATGGACACTTTGAGGGAGTGTGGGGTCTACAGGAGATGTGAATGGTGATTCTACTTCCCCACCCCCTTCGTTTACTTCACTAGCCGTAGGTTCAGAGCGCGTAGCTCTACTAAAAGTTTCCATCAAACGGCTAAAAACACTAGTTCCTGGTTGTTGGGCCCAGCTAGGTACGGTTTCATTTCTTTCCCCGGGGCTTTGTGTAAGATGCTCTTCCATAATATCGTAGTCAGAGGAAGAGTCGCTAGTCGCTATATTTGGGTCTTGGGTTGCACTACCTTGGGTCCCCGCCGAAGGCGTAGACCCTAGAGTGGAAGGATAGTGAGTACCCCCGTAAATCGAAGCACTAGCTAGTTGTTCGGACTCTAGCACACGACCAGAGCGTAGATGCATGTGCTTTGGGTGCCCTACAAGTGTCGGCAAGTACCCTCAAAGGTTACTTGCTTTGTTTTGTGGGTGTTTTGCACCCCGTTTTCTACTTGATTTTTTCTTGTTTTTTGAGGTTCAAAAAATAGATTGGGATGTGTGATAGCTCAAAATGAGCGTATCGCTTAGGAGATCTAGGCGCACTTTACAGAACACTGTTTGACTATCGGAAGCTCCCAAAGTCCCTAAAACAGTCAATTTCTCCTAATTTCTACTTGGGCACATCGCTTAAAATAGAAAGTTGAAGGGTGACTTGTGGAGGGAAAGGTGAAGGCTTTGCCCCACATGCTTTCTCCTTTCACTTGAGCACTAGCCTATATATAGTGAATAGCATTTACCTTACATCATAAGACCAAGATCAAGCCCAGGCTTAAGCCCAGGCTTAAGCTCAAGCTCATCAAATGATCTCGACCTATCTTTTTGGGACAAACTTGCAACTAATTTTTGTGTGGAAATAAATATCCCCTCACAAGAGAGCCTTGCGCATGAAACCTCACCCAAAAATCTTTTTTTTTTCCAGCAATTGCTTTTTTTTTTTCCTGTTTTTTCTATTTTTTGAAGATAATGTTGACGAAAACGTGTTGATCTGTGGGCCGTGAAACTGTTGCGCACTGAACTGAACTAAGTGCGGATAACAGGATCGTGCAAATCAGATCTGAGCTGTTCCGACTGTGCAAAACACAAACTGAACTAGAGGTACCGAAAACGAACTGAATTGACTGTGTTGAACCGAACTGTAAGCAGAAATAGAAATGTGCAAACTTGCTGTGAGCTCAAATAGAAATGTGTGAGCTGCAACAAAACTGTAATAGACTGTGCAAATAAACAGACCTTTCGTACACTAACCCACAACACAAAACTCTTGCAAATCTACACCAGATCGGCGCACACAGTCACCAGGCTTCTCTTTCTTCCTTCCTACTTAAGCTTAGTGACTCCACGGGGGAGCACAGAGTGCTTCCCGGAGCTTGGTGCAGGGCAACTCCCCGACAACGACGCCAAAAATGTGTCCGTCTGCCGCACGTGTCGGAGCTAGGGACTTGCCGAGCACCGTGTGCGAGCCACGAAGGCTGCAAGCACACAACTAGAAGGTCTAGCAAGCTCACAGAGAGTATGGGTGTGTCACTCACCTCCCTGCGCTTGTCGCCGTGAAGGATTCCTCACCGCGAAGAAGAGGGAGCCGTCGCCGCAGATGTTGTTGCAATGCTCGATCACACACACTCTCTCCCTCAAGCGCACACACACACACACACACACACCTGTGAGCACACAATGGAGATGGGGATGGAGATAGGGCAAGAGCACTTCTTCTATTGCACGCTGAGAGAATGGGTCAATTTTAGGTTTATGTGACTTTTATATGCGTTCGCCCCATTCACATTTGGGCGCCCATGCTTAGCCAACTAACCCTTGCGTGTTCCAGTTAGAGTGCGCCTCTCATTGGCGATCACTCTACCCTTTTCCTATTGGACTAACTCTACTAAATAAATAATACGACGTCCGTCATAGGCGATAGGGTGTCCGTGAGCCACGAGGGTTAACACGCATACACACACACACACAAGGAGATGAAGAAGAAGAAGATGGAGATGGATGAAGAGCACTCTTCAATTGCACAAATGAGAGAATGAGTGAATTTTAGGTTTAGGTGACTTTTATATGAGCTCGCCCCATTCACACGTGGGCGCCCATGCTTAGCCAACTAATCCCTTGAATGTTCCAGTTAGAGTGCGCCTCTCATCGGCGATCACTCTTACCCTTTTCCTATTGGACCGACAAGCCCGGTACCTGACTCTACCAAATAAATAATACGATGTCCGTCGTAGGTGATAGAAATGTGCGTGAGAGTTAACACTCTCACATGGTGAATTTGGGATAGGCAATGGCTGGAGTAATCCAAGTTGTTTCCCTTTATGATATTTGGTCTTTTGGCATACTACGCATTTTCAAACATACTCTTGTATGTCTACTTACATGGTAGGCCAATAGAAATACGTGTCTACGCCTCGAAGAGTAGGTTAAATATCTCTATCTCCCGCATAGAGAGATAGAGATAGGGAGGAGCATGGGATTCATACATAATTTTCTCACGAAGGGAACAGGTAACACATAGCCTATTGCCATGGAGAAGATAACCATCCTGCAAGGTGAATGGTTCCTCTTTCTTCCCCAAAGCAAGGGTTAGCATTATGTCTCTAAAGTTAGGTCAGTAGCATACTCATCTATCATAGAGAATAGATCATTGTGACTAGCTATAGACACCGCATTGACTTTTGGTCTTCGTGAAAGTGCATCGGCCACTTGATTGTGCTTACTAGCAATGTGAGTGATATGGAAATTAAATTGCGAAATAAGATTTTCCCACCTCATTTGTTTGTCGAAAAGCTTGGTTTGCGTCATGAAATACTTGAGACTTTGATGGTATGTTCGTAGGATAAATGCAGTCCTCAGTAGGTAGTGCTTCCATGTGTCTAGGGCATGTACAACAACTAAAAGCTCTTTCCCATAAATGCCCAAGACTCATTCATCCGTACTGAGCCTTCGGCTCTCATATGCTATGGCATGTCCTTCTTGAAGCAAAACTCTTCCGAGGCAATTACCACAAGCATCAAATCGGACCTCAAATGGGTTTGAGAGATCTATAAGCATGAGGACTGGTTGGGAGGTAAGCTTCTCCTTGAGCTTGTCAAAAGCATTTTGATTCTTAGCAGTCCATACATACTTAACGTTCTTCTTAGTTAAGTCATGTAGTGGTCCTGCTATTTGAGAGAATTTTGCTATGAAGCATCTATAGTATGTGCACATACCAATAAAACTTCTTAGCTCATGTAGATTCCTTGGATTAGGCCATGCTTTTATTACCTCTAACTTTGATGGATCCATATGAATACCATCTTGAGAG
Organism: Adiantum capillus-veneris; assembly: GCF_014529385.1. NCBI lineage: Eukaryota > Viridiplantae > Streptophyta > Polypodiopsida > Polypodiales > Pteridaceae > Adiantum > Adiantum capillus-veneris. The sequence continues at coordinate 151,294,653 of NC_140948.1, forward strand.
ATAATATGACCTAGGTAATGAATCTCTTGAAGGAAAAATTCGCTTTTCTTTTGGTTGAGAAAAAGCTTGTTCTCCCTCAATGCTTGAAAAATCACTTGGAGATGTTGCTTATGTTCCTCCAAAGACTTGGAGTAGATGGTGATATCATCAAAGAACACTCCAATGAATTTACGATAAGGTCTAAAAAATTTCTCCATTAGATGATTGAACATAGCTCGTGCATTAGTCAAGCCAAAAGGCATGACTAGATATTCATAAAGACCAAACGTTGTGCGAAACGCGGTCTTTAGGATATCTTCATCCACTATCCTTATTCGATGATAGCCACTTTTAAGGTCAATCCTACTGAAGTAGGTAGAGCCTTGTAGCTTATCAAACAGATCTTCTACCTGAGGCATGGGAAATTTGTTTTGGATAGTGATATGGTTTAGTACTTGATAGTCCAAACACATATTGTATGTACCATCTTTCTTTTTCACTAAAAGGACTAGAGAACAAAACGGAGAGGAACTAGGCCTCACCATCCCTTTGTCTACCAATTCTTGTACTTACCTCATGATCTCCTCTTGTTGAGGTTGTGACACTCGATAAGGAGGCTTGTTAGGCGGTGAGCTTCATAGAACAAGCTCAATGCGATGGTCATCATCCTCTCGTTTTGGAGGTAAGTCCATAGGGATATCATCGATGAACACATCTTGGAATCCTTTTAGAAAATTAGACAAGTCTAACTCTTCTTGATTCCTACCATTTACATTTGATGAAACATTATGATCTTTTAGAGACTCTTTGACAAAAATCATGTACGCAGAAACTGAGCTCTTCATTGATTTATCAAAAGCAAGAGGATTTACAAGTGGAATAGTGTGACCACGCTCACTAGCATCTATATACATGTTCTTTACCCTGTATGTGAAGTAGATTCTCCTTTCAGGGAACTTTATATTGGCATCCATGCAATCAAACCATGGCGCCCCTAAGATAGCATCCTCATGTTGGAGAGGAGAGGTGGAAAAGTCTTCTTTGTCGACATAGCTTTGGACATGAAGCCTCAACTTCCCAATCAAGGGAGTAACGGAGGCTTGTTGTCCCTTGAAAGCTGTGTCAACCATTACCATATCTCCCATCTCAAAAGCTTGAATGCCCAACTTGGTGACCAACTTCGTTGATATGAAGTTGTGAGTAGAGCCAAGGTCAAACAAGATGAAGGCGTCATGCTCTCTTACCTTTCCCCAAGCATAGGAAAGTGATGATCCTTTGCAATGAGCATCCTCTTTTGGAGCTTCGATAGTGGAAGCCCTAGGAGTCTCATTCCAAGCATTCTTCTTGGGGCAAGAACGATAGCCATGTCCTTGCTCCCCACACTTGAAAAACTTATGGTCCTTGCGGAAAGCTTCAAGATCTTCAGGAGAGAGTTTGTTTTTGCCTTTGTAAACTCCCTTCTCCTTGGACCGATTGTTGTTGTTGTTGAAGGTGCCTTGGGAAGAATTTTGAACATTGGTTTTCCCCTTTGCATCATTTTTGTCTTTGTTTTCCATGGGCTTGACATTCTGTCTAGCCCCTTGATGGAAATTGATGTGTGAAGCAACCATGTTGTGATGGATTACTTCGCTAATAGAACCAAGCCATTGAGACTTGATGTATGCGGCCATCTCTTCAGGTAATCCCGCACAAAATTGTTGCCTTTGCTCGGCAAAATCTATCTTTTGAAAGACGGTAGCCTTGAGATGTAAATCCCAAAACTTGTCTACATACTTGTGGATATACTCATGAGAGAGAAGCTTCAAGCTGCCTCATTCGGTAAGCACTTTGTCCTTTGCATCGCTTGCAAGGAATTGCTTCATGATGGAAACTCATAGAGTTTTCCATGTCTTTGGGGCTTCGCCGTTGCCACAAAGTCTAGCCCACCATTGACGAGCTTATTTTTGAAAGTGCATAGCTACATGGCGGAGCTTGGAGGACTACGTGAAGCCCTCGTCTCCAAGGCCGCATCAAATTCTGAATGAATGCCGACACTTTGTTGGTAGCACCAAAGGTGCCATCATAGGTGAGAAAAGAGATACTCTTTCCTCCCTCCTTAAACTTCTTTAGCTTTTGGGACCTTTGCCATGCAGGGTATGATTTGCGATGTCCTCCCCTCCTGTATTCTCTAGGAGAATAGACATAGCTTTCATCGAAAGAGGAGGAAAGTGAAGAAGAAGGAGAAGAGGGTGACCTCTTCCTAGACCTTTTCTTCCTTTGTTTTCTCTCTTCTCTTTCGGAATGACGAGGAGAGGGACTGTGTGTTGATCTTTTTCTCTTGGGAGGAGTGGGCGATCGTCTAGACCGCCGTGTGAAAAGTGTGTAACTCCAATCTTCACTGCTTCTTCATATTCATCTTCGATGTGCATTCATAAGGCTTTGATCTTTAGCAGCTCCTGTTAACTAAAGGTGCCTTAGTTAACAGGGTCTCTTCAAGAGGCCTCCTAAGCTCTCTCTCCTCTTCGAGAGGAAGGGAAATTCCATAATTACGAAGTTGTTGAGTAGCTTCGGCTTGCAAAGCAGGGTTGCCCATAGCTTGCTGCAACCTAGTAACGAAATAATACACGAACATGGGGGCATCATCATTAGCACCTTCATGTGCAAAATTAAAGCTATCAATGTTCATTCTACTCTCTTGATTATTGTCAACCATGTTAACAAAATTCACGTATGTACTTAAGGTATGCTTTGGCAATTCAAAACCTTAGTTGCCACTCCTCTTAGCCTTTGAAAATCGGCTCTTAAGTATCTACACCCATGGCTCGAAGTGGTTCATTATAGAGAGTAGTGGAGTAGGTCTAACATAGCAGTGCTGCCGAGGGGTAGCTCCTTTCGGCCTTCTTATGGCTCAATAATGGTAAAGCCGTAGGCAAGTCTGAAAGACTCCATTATTAAGTCCAAAGCTCCCGAGGTGTGCGCCGTATCCCACATAGTTGTCTCAACAAAACCGATAATAGATCCCAGTTCCACTTACCCTAATATAATTAACAACATTAACCATTTATAGGCTACTTAAGGGCCTCTCTTATTAAGCAAGAAAGAGAAACCAAATGCTCTGATACCAATGTAATAGAAATGGCCTATTAACTTGAGAGTAGAAAAAATTAATAAGAATACTTTTAAGAAATTAGTTAACAACATAAACATAGCAATTAGTTATCTTGGCATGAACAATACTTTTGCAAGAGAGAGAATTTAGAGAACATGACAATAATTGAGGACCGGATTTATGTGGAGCCGGTCCCCCCTTCAATAGGCATTTGTATTATGATTTCTCCCATTAAGAGAGACTTGTTACAATACAATCATTGTGTTCCTTGTTACCTAGGTGATGCAATGAAGATGGAAAGCTTCATGCACCACAAGCATAACATAAACTTTGAAGAAGGCTTTAACTATCCCAAGCCTTAGTCCCAAGACTTCAAATACCTTTGAAGTTGGAGAGAGCTAGCATAGAAAGAGGGTAGGGAAGAGGAAGAAGAAACATTTCATAGGAAAGAATTAGTTCCTCACTTGCCATCACTCTTCTTGCTAGCATACATAATAGCATAGTAATGAAGATGGAGAAGATGGAAAGCTTAAGTATTGAAGCATGGATCTTGGTTGGATTTGCACTCCGTAGCTAAGAGTGTTGGTGTAGGCTCTCAACCTCTACTTGCTTGGAGAAGGAGAGGGAGCCCTTGCACTTTGCACAATGCATCATGAGAGTGTGTGTGAATGTGTGTGGGAGAGTATACCCCCGAAGCAACCCCCTAGCTTGCTTTGGTTGACACCCCCTTCTAGCTCATGCTTGAAGCTCATTGGACCCCTCTAGACCTAGCCAATCACAAGCAGGAGGCATTACAAGCAACAAGGGTACCCTTAGGACAAGTGTCCCCCTTTCCCCTTTGAGAGAGAGGACGTGATAAATGCAAATACAATTAATTAAATCTCCTAAATTATCATTGGACCCCTTGGGTGGCCAACCGATAGGCTTCAGGCACACCATGAGGGCAACATGAGGAGGAACTTGACAAGTGTCCCCTTTGCTTTCTTTGTACTAGGCATGCCTTGTGTGAGTGTGTGTGTGTGTGTGTGTTCTCTCTCATCCCCCCTCATGTAGGGCTCCCCCCCCTCCTTGTAGGGATTGGATCTTTGACTTTTGACACCTCAAGCCCCTCGAGCTTAGGCCCAGTTCCCACCACAAGCTTGGCCTTTAAGCACTTTAAGCTTGGGTTGGGTTCTCACCTCAAGTACAACCCTAGCATCTCAAGCATGACAAGCACCTCAAGGATCTCAATCATCAAGCACCTCAAGCATCTCAGTCATCAGGCACCTCAAGCACCTTAAGCTTGGGCCGGGTTCCCACCTCAAGCTCAGCCCTAGCTTACCTAAGGTCAAATGACTTTTACACTAACTATTGGAGGTCTTCAATGAAGTTAACCCTAAGGTCTTATGCTCCATTGGTTAGCCTTGCTCTTTGATAGACCATCTCTCATTTGGGCCCCTTTACCATTAGCCCCGTGTTGAGATAGATCTATAAGCACATGTCTATATCTTAACCCTTGTTCCCGTTTATTCTCCCACATTAAATGATCAGTTTAATATGAGAAAATCATTTGGGTTGGTTAAATATTAGATTTTATGACATTGCTGCTCTCTTGAAATCATAGTCCTCCTCGACTATGAGGTAGAAGAGATAAAGCCTTAGTCATTAGTCAATCTTACTTAGCGGGTAGTGGATCCCTTTCTACCCTACGATATCTTTCCAAGATGGATGACTAATCCATTTGGTTCTTGGGAGACATAGTTGCCGCAAGCATGTCTGCTCTTTAGTCCATTTCATTCTCCCAAAGTAGAGTGACAATTCCACTTGGTGTTTGAGAGACGTCGTCATCACAAACATGATTCTAAGCATGCATACTATTTAAATTTGTGCAAAATTAAAAAGAGAACTAGTCTTATAAGACAAAAGCATGGGTCATTTAAAAGAAATTTGTACATTTGCTTACTCTAATGTAGTATTGTAAGCATTTACAAGGTTCATACTATCCTTAAGCTGTATTCCTTGCATCCATTTTGGATCTTCAAAAGGATAATTTTTTAACTTAATAAGATATCGTCGGATAATCACAGTGCCTTGTCTTCATGCCGAAGGATAGCTTCGGGTTGTAGCACCTCTTCTTGGCCTTCAACTTCGGGAGGGTCTTCGATAAGTGGTTCACTTGGTGGCTCTCCTTTGTAGGGCTTAAGTAGGCTCACATAAAAGGCATTGTGTATGAGCCAATGGTTGGGCAACTTGAGTTGGTAAGCCGTCTCATTGACGGGCTTCAAGATTTGGAAAGGACAATAGCATATTTTTGCTAGCTTAGCATAATACTTTTGATGGCCTATAGGAGTTTTGCCCATGGTTTGCCTTAATCCAGCCTTAGGAAACTTACGCAAGACCCAATCATTTTCTTTGAATGTTAAGGCCATCCTGTGGTTGTAAGCAACAACTTTTTGCCTTTGTTGAGATATGGATATAGCCTCCTTAATCTTTTGACAAGACGCCTTGTAGTTCACGGCTATACTCATCGGCGGCGAAGATCTTCCCACGTACTTTGAGTAGCAAGGGACTTTTAGGTCTTCTTTCAATGATCTCAAAAGATGCTTTTCCCGTAGAAGTATGTACAGTATTATTGTAGGATTACTCTACAAGAGGTAAGTACTTTTCCTATTGTGAACGTTGATCTACTTCGGTAACATAAGTCTTGAGTAGATCGAGTATCGTAAGATTGCCTATCTCACTTTGGCCATCCGTTTGTGGATGAGGCCAAAGAGAAATTCAACCTTGTTCCTAGATTTTCAAAGAGACCTTTCCAAAAATTACTGGTCATTCTAAGATCTCTATCTGACACGATCGATGTTGGTAATCCATGGTGTTTGAAAATCTCTGATATGAAGAGAGTTGTCATTTGGTGTGCCTTTTTTGACAGGAATAAAGTGTGTTTGCTTGCTAAACCTGTCGACTATTGTCCATATTCTTGTATTCCCATGGATAGACTTCCAAAGATGAAATCCATGGATATACTCTCCCATGGTGAATTTGGGATGGGCAATAGCTGGAGTAATCCAGGTTGCTTCCCTCTATGATATTTGGTCTTTTGGCATACGACGCATTTTGAAACATACTCTTGTATGCCCACTTTCATGGTAGGCCAATAGAAATAGGTCTCTACTCCTCAAAGAGTAGGTTGAATACCTCTATGTCCCGCATAGGGAGAAGCATGGGATTCATATATAACTTTCTCCCAAAGGGAACATGTAACACATAGCCTATTTCCATGGAGAAGATAACCATCCTGCAAGGTGAATTGTTCCTCTTTCTTCCCCAAAGTAAGGGCTAACATTATGTCTCTAAAGTCAGGGTCAGTAGCATACTCATCTATCATAGAGAATAGATCATTGTGAGTAGCTATAGAAACCGCATTAACTTTTGGTCGTCGTGAAAGTGTATCGGCCACTTGATTGTGCTTACCGACAATGTGAGCAATATGGAAATTAAATTGCGAAATAAAAATTGCCCACCTCGTTTGTTTGTCAGAAAGCTTGGTTTACGTCATGAAATACTTGAGACTTTGGTGGTCGGTTCGTAGGATAAATGGAGTCCCCAATAGGTAGTGCTTCCAAATGTCTAGGGCATGTAGAACAGCTAAAAGCTCTTTCTCATAAATACCCAAGACTCATTCATCCGTATTGAGCCTTCGGCTCTCATATGCTATGTCATGCCCTTCTTGAAGCAAAAATGCTTCAAGGCAATCACCACAAGCATCACATTGGACCTCAAATGGCTTTGAGAGATTTGGAAGCATGAGGACTGGTTGGGAGGTAAGCTTCTCCTATAGCTTATCAAAAGCATTTTGCTCCTTAGTAGTCCATACATACTTAACGTTCTTCTTAGTTAAGTCATGTAGTGGTCCTGCTATTTGAGAGAATTTTGCTATGAAGCATCTATGGTATGTGCACATACCAATAAAACTTCTTAGCTCATGTAGATTCCTTGGATTAGGCCATGCTTTTATTACCTCTAACTTTGATGGATCCATACGAATACCGTCTTGAGAGATAATATGACCTAGGTAATGAATCTCTTGAAGGAAAAATTCACTTTTCTTTTGGTTAAGAAAAAGCTTGTTCTCCCTCAATGCTTGAAAAATCACTTGGAGATGTTGCTTATGTTCCTCCAAAGACTTGGAGTAGATGGTGATATCATCAAAGAACACTCCAATGAATTTACGATAAGGTCTAAAAAATTTCTCCATTAGATGATTGAACATAGCTCGTGCATTAGTCAAGCCAAAATGCATGACTAGATATTCATAAAGACCAAACGTTGTGCGAAACGCGGTCTTTAGGATATCTTCATCCACTATCCTTATTTGATGATAGCCACTTTTAAGGTCAATCTTACTGAAGTAGGTAGAGCCTTGTAGCTTATCAAACAGATCTTCTACCTAAGGCACGGGAAATTTGTTTTTGATAGTGATATGGTTTAGTACTCGATAGTCCACACACATACAGTATGTACCATCTTTCTTTTGCACTAAAAGGACTAGAGAACAAAAGGGAGAGGAACTAGGCCTCACCATCCCTTTGTCTACCAATTCCTGTACTTGACTCGTGATGTCCTCTTGTTGAGCTTGTGAGACTTGATAAGGAGGCTTGGTAGGCGGTGAGCTTCCTGGAAGGAGCTCAATGTGATGGTCGTCATCCCCTCCTTTTCGAGGTAAGTCCGTAGGGATATCATTGATGAACACATCTTGGAATACTTTTAGAGAATCAGACAAGTCTAACCTCTTCTTGATTCCTACCATTTACATTTGATGAAACATTAGGATCTTTTAGAGACTCTTTGACAAAAATCATGTATGCAGAAAATGAGCTCTTCATCGAATTATCAAAAGCAGGAGGATTTACAAGTGGAATAGTGCGACCACGCTCACTAGCATCTATATACATGTCCTTTCCTCTGTAGGTGAAGTAGATTCTCCTTTCAAGGAACTTCATATTGACAGCCATGCGATCAAACCATGGTGCCCCTAGGATAGCATTCTCATGTTGGAGAGGAGAGGTGGAAAAGTCTTCTTTGTCGACATAGCTTTGGACATGAAGCCTCAACTTCCCAATCAAGGGAGTAATGGAGGCTTGTTGTCCCTCAAAAGCTGTGTCAGCCATTACCATGTCTCCCATCTCAAAAGCTTGAATGCCCAACTTGGTGGCCAACTTCAATGATATGAAGTTGTGAGTAGAGCCAGGGTCAAACAAGATGAAGGCATCATGCTCTCTTACCTTTCCCCAAGCATAGGAAAGTGATGATCCTTTGCAATGAGCATCCTCTTTTGGAGCTTCGATAGTGGAAGCCCTAGGAGTCTCTTTGCGAGCATTCTTCTTGGGCAAGAACGTTAGACATTTCCTTCCTCCCCACACTTGAAACACTTATGGTCCTTGCGAAAAGGTTTAAGCTCTTCAGAAGAGAGTTTGTTTTTGCCTTTGTAAACTCCCTTCTCCTTGGATTGATTGTTGTTGTTGTTGGAAGTGCCTTGGGAAGAATTTTGGACATTGGTTTTCCTGTTTGCATCATCTTTGTGCTTGACATTCCATCTAGCCCCTTGATGGAAATTGATGCATGAAGAAACCATGGTTTGATGGATTACTTCGCTAATAGAACCAGGCCATTGAGACTTGATGTATTCGGCCATTTTGCTCGGCAAAGTCTATCTTTTGAAAGACAATAGCCTTGAGATGTAAATCCCGAAACTTGTCTACATACTTGTGGATAAACTCATGAGAGAGAAGCTTCAAGCTGCGCCATTTGGTAAGCACTTTGTCTTTTGCATCGCTTGCAAGGAATTGCTTCATGATGGAAACTCGTAGAGTTTTCCATGTCTTTGGGGCTTCGCCGTTTACCACGAAGGCTAGCCCACCATTGACGAGCTGATTTTTGAAAGTGCATAGCTACATGGTGTAGCTTGGAGGACTCCGTGAAGCCCTCGTCTCCAAAGGCCGCATCAAATTGCTGGATGAAGGTCAATACTTTGTCGGTAGCACTAAAGGTGCCATCATAGGTGAGAAAAAAGATACTCTTTCCTCCCTCCTTAAACTTCTTTAGCTTTTGGGACCTTCGCCATGCAGGGTATGATTTGTAATGTCCTCCCCTCCTATATTCTCTAGGAGAATAGCCATAGATTTCATTGGAAGAGGAGGAAGGTGAAGAAGAAGGAGAAGAGGGTGACCTCTTCCTAGCCCTTTTCTTCCTTTGTTTTCTCTCTTCTCTTTCGGAATGATGAGGAGAGGGACTATGTGTTGATGTTTTTCTCTTGGGAGGAGTGGGCGATCATCTAGACCGCCGTCTTCGTGGAGCCACATCTTCGAAGGAACTCAAAGTTTCATCGCTTTCTTGCTCTTTGGATTCCTCCTCTTGTATGGGAGAGAGTCTTCTTTTGGGGGTCTCTTCAATAGGCCTCCTAAGCTCTCTCTCCTCTTGGAGAGGAAGTGAAATTCCATAAGCATGAAGTTGTTGAGTAGCTTCGGCTTGCAAAGCAAGGTTGCCCATAGTTTGCTGCAACCTAGTAACGAAATAATTCACGAATATGGGGGCATCATCATTAGCACCTTCATGTGCAAAATCAAAGCTATCAATGTTCATTCTACTCTCTTGATTATTGTCAGCCATGTTAACAAAATTTATGTATGTACTTAATGTATGCTTTGGCAATTCAAAACCTTAGTTGTCACTCCTCTTAGCCTTTGAAAATCCGCTCTTAAGTATCTACGCCCACGGCTCGAAGTGGTTAATTATAGAGAGTAGTGGAGTAGGTCCAACATAGAAGAGTTGCCGAGGGCTAGCTGCTTTCGGACTTCTTATGGCTCAACAATGGTAAAGCCGTAGGCAAGTCTAAAAAGACTCCATTATTAAGTCCAAAGCTCTCGAGGTGTGCACCATATCCCACATAGTGGGCTCAACAAAACCGATAATAGATCCCAGTTCCACTTACCCTAATATAATTAACAACATCAACCATTTATAGGCTACTTAAGGACCTCTCTTAAGCAAAAAAGAGAAATCAAATGCTATGATACCAATGTAATGGAATTGGCCTATTAAATTGAGAGTAGCAAAAATTAATGAGAATACCTTTAAGAAATTACTTTGTGAGCATAGCGGGTGAACACAGTTGAAGATAACAACATAAACATAGCAATTAGTTAACTTGGCATGAACAATACTTTTGCAAGAGAGAGAATTTAGAGAACATGACAACAATTGAGGACCGGATTTATGTGGAGCCGGTCCCCCCTCCAATAGGCATTTGTATCATGATTTCTCCCATTAAGAGAGACTTGTTACAATACAATCTTTGTGTTCCTTGTGACCTAGGTGATGCAATGAAGATGGAAAGCTTCATGCATCACAAGCATAACATAAACTTTGAAGAAAGCTTTAACTATCCCAAGCCTCAGTCCCAAGACCTCAAACACCTTCGAAGGTGGAGAGAGCTAGCAGGGAATGAGGGTAGGAAAGAGGAAGAAGAAACATTCATAGGAGAAAGAATTAGTTCCTCACTTACCATCACTCTTCTTACTAGCATACATAATAGCATAGTAATGATGGAGAAGATGGAAAGCTTAAGTATTCAAGCACGGCTCTTGGTTGGATTTGCACTCCATAGCCAAGAGTGTTGGTGTAGGCTCCAAACCTCTACTTGCTTGGAGAAGGAGAGGGAGCTCTTGCACTTTGCACAATGCATCATGAGAGTGTGTGTGGGAGAGTATACCCCCTAAGCAACCTCCTAGCTTGATTTGGTTGACCCCCCCTTGTAGCTTATGCTTGAAGCTCATTGGACTCTCTAGGCCTAGCCAATCACAAGCAGGAGGCATTACAAGCAACAAGGGTAGCCTTGGGGCAAGTGTCCCCCTTTCCCCTTTGAGAGAGAGGACTTGATAAATGCAAAGAAAATTAATTAAATCTCCGAAATCATCATTGGACCCCTTGGGTGGCCAGCCAATATCAGGCACACCATGAGGGCAACATGAGGAGGAACTTGACAAGTGTGCCTTTGCTTTCTTTGTACTAAGCATGCCTTGTGTGAGTGTGTGTGTGTGTTCTCTCTCATCCCCCCTCATGTAGGGCTCGCTCCCTCCTTGTAGGAATTGGAGACTTTTGACACCTCAAGCCCCTCAAGCTTAGGCCCAGTTCCCACCATAAGCTTGGCCCTTAAGCACTTTAAGCTTGGGCTGGGTTCTCACCTCAAGTACAACCCTAGCATCTCAAGCATCTCAATCATCAAGCACCTCAAGCATCTCAGTCATCAGGCACCTCAAGCACCTTAAGCTTAGGCCGGGTTCCCACCTCAAGCACCTCAAGCTTGGGCCAAGTTCCCACCTCAAGCTTAGCCCTATCTTACCTAAGGTCAAAGGACTTTTACACTAACTATTGGAGGTCTTTAATGAAGTTAACCCTAAGGTCTTATGCTCCATTGGTTAGAGTTGCTCTTTGATAGATCATCTCTCATTTGGGCCCGTTTATATTGACCCCGTGTTGAGATAGATCTATAAGCACATGTCTATATCTTAACCCTTGTTCCCGTTTATTCTCCTACATTGAATGATCAGTTTAATATGAGAAAATCATTTGGGTTGGTTAGATATTAGATTTTATGACAGATGAGTAAGAGGTTTTGGGATTAGTATCATGTGACCTAGGAGAGGCCAATTTAGCAATTGGTGGAGATCCAGTCCCAAGTGTCTCTAATAGTAGACAATATGGTGAGTCAACAATATATCGAGTTTCCTTGGTTAACAACAGAGTTTGAATATGTAGTGGGCTTTGCTTCACCTTCAGATGTTCCATTATCCACGTGGTTGCCAATCCACTTCTATGCTCTTGTTTGCAAAGATTTTGAGATCACCCTTGAGGGATACACCATTATGGGTTAACGTTTTCATCTTGCAAGTTTAGGATGGCGTCTAACCTTTTTAGGTCAAGAGAGAGCACGTGTGACCAGATACTGGTTGCAGACCTTGCATGAGTTGCCTGAAATATATGACTAACTATAATACTTTACAAGAGCAGATGTTGATGGAAGCCAAAAATTTCATAGACAGTAGATAGTTCTCTCACTTGTATGAGTGCCAAAATAGCATGGGGGGGGTCACCCATAGGTATGTTAATATAGCACGTGAGTTCAACATAAGGGGTTTTCATTAGGCAAAATTAACAGAATTATGTTTGTAGAAGGGGGGGTTTTATTTCATTTTGGGGAAAAACCCATAAGTATCTTAAGGAAAAGGGGTTACCTTAAAGCACATAGGTATAAAGGTTTTTTAATAGCCTTTAAAACCACATGATATATGTAGTTGATCCCCCTCATCAAATTAGCAATGCCTTTTATTGGGAAAATGGAGATTTAAATGAGCTTCTATGGACTAGAAATGTTAAAACCAATACACTCCAAGAGAGCAAGATACTCTTTGTCTTCAAACATCTCTGCACCTTCCCTTGGCCTTTCATAGTGGACGACATCTGGGTTCCTCCTATACTCTTACAATATGGATGTGTAGGAGGTCTGCATCCTACCTTAAGTGAAGGATTTCAGAGGCACAACATAGAGCTTCTTAGTCCGATGGCTCACATGAGCTGCTACATCATGGTTTTTATAGTGGATACTTGAAATCGTTTTTGATATCTAGCACTAGACTACACGGTTTTGCTACACCGCCAAAGGTGGATAGAGCTTTTGGTAGATTTGTGCTGGCTTTATGTAGCTAATGACTTCTATATCACTTTTGATAATGGACTATATCTTATTAGGGTTGTATCATGTGGTTGTATGGGTGTTTTATCCCTATGATTACATCAAATTTGGTTGGCATACGACCAAATTTGATGTAATGCAAAGGGTACACACCCCACTTTTTAGCAAAATGAGAGAGAGAGAGAGAGGGAGAGAGGGAGGCATGTAATCTCGTGTGCAATCTGTTGTGGTGGTGATGTCGTGTGCAATTGAGAAAAATCAATAAATACAACAAAAAACAAAGTTATGCCTTTCAAATGAAAATTGTGGGAGCTTCATCACCCTGATACATCAACTTTCAACACTCTGATACATAACTTTTAATAAACGGTAAGACATACTTTTCCAAAACAAGAAGTTTTGCATGTTTTCTCTTGACATTTTTTTCCCATGCCTTTTCAAATTGAATGACACCCTAAAGTGGGTGAAAGAAGAGCCCCTTGTACATACATTTGAATGGACATTGAGCAACTTGAGGAGACCCAATGGTTATGTGTGCCTTTCTTTCACCCTGGTAGAGCTCCAATCAAGGCGCATGTACTGTGCCTATGACCGGTCGTCATGGGATAAGAGTGCCCATACGCTTTAGGGTCCAAGCTTGGAGCTCTCCTAGCGAGACAATTGTTTTGAGGAATGAAACCCACCTTCACAATACTTGCACATTGCTTAGCCATGTCACCACATTGAGCTCTATCGAGAAGATTCACCTTAACTCTAGGCTAAGCAAGGTTATGTATTTGTCACATGCGTTCCTTAATTTCAAGCAGAGGAGCATGTGAGTGAAAAGAGGAAAATAGTGAAGCCCGCCCTCATTGAACACACGAATCACACAAGGGGCATTGCTAGCACCACCACGGCACCACCATTGGGGGCAACGGACAAGCGAGTCATTCAAAAAAGTTGTGTGGGGGAATCTTAAGGGAGTGGAGAAGCGGAGAGCAAGAGAGAGGAATCTACCTAGACTATGCCATTGCCATGGACATGGACATGGACTTAACTTTCAGTCTCCTCTGCGCGTAGGTAATGCCTGCACGTGCGGCAGAGAGAGGATGTCCCAGATTGTGATGATACAAGCATTAGGCCTAATTGCACAGCTAAGCAGCTAGCTCGCGTCAAGCGCATTGCTGCAGGTACCAAGCACGAAGCGCCCGCACAACATCCCCCCCCCCCCCCCCCCCCCCCCCCCAAACACACACACACACACATACACGCTCTCTCTCTCTCACACACACACACACCCACTCTCTCTCCTTGTGTCTTTCGCTTGCCATTTCTGTATCTTTGTCCTCTGCTCCATGCCACAGAATTTGTAGCCATGCCCTGCTGCACAGACACGCATCAATCATTTTGGACAGAAGACGCTTGGTAGCATCTGCTTCTTTCAGAAAACCATGCCCTACCTTGGAGGCTGAAGGAGATTCTTCTAGCAGCAAACGATAGAGATAGAGGAACATGGGATCTTGTTGTTCACAGCACGGTGATGCTAGTCCCAAATTGAATGGAGTACCAGCTGGCGAGGGGTTTGGGGAACCAGGTAAAGCAGATGGCCTTCATGCTGTTACACGAGCATGATCTGTCCTTTTACGAATCCCGATCTAGCGTCTCTGTATGTCTGCTTGCGGGAAGCTAAAATTTGTGCTTAATTTCGCATGCGCTTCCTTGTTTGCAGAGAAACCTCGGTTGAACGAACTTGATTCTGTGCCCCCATTCAAAGAGTTTACTTTAGAGCAGTTGAGAGCAGCAACTAATGGTTTCGATCATTCAAACATCGTTTCTGAAGGGGGGGAGAGGGCTCTGAATGTTGTGTTCAAGGGCCAATTAGACGACTCACAATGGATTGCAGTGAAGAGATTTCCCAAGACAGCGTGGCCTGATGCACGGCAATTTGCTGTAAGTCTGAATTTTATTCCAATTCAGTCATCCTTTGTTCAGATCATCTAGGCTTGTTTGTGGGCGCTGTGATCTAGCCTTCTGGACAGGTAGCAGTCCGGCTTTTTCTACTATGATTATTCTAGTGGAGCATTTTGAAATCTCAGTTTTTAGGATGATCAGTCTGACTGGCACAAACATCAACTTCTCTGGCTGTTTTCTGGACTTTGGTAATATTGCCCTTATGGCAACAATCAGGAACAGATATCTGGCTGGAGTCGACAAGAACAGGAGAAAGCTTTTGTACTTGTATGTATGGCACGGAGGCAATGTTCCCAAAGCTAAACATATCATTGACATGCTGGCATAGACGGATTACAAACTTTTGAACATACAGAAGATGGCCCGGCTCTTGCAATGTTCTTGTCACTGTTAGGGGCTGTTCCGGGCAGAAAATTAAGGTTTAGTTCATGTTTGAACTCAAGCATGGTTCTGAAAGGGTATTGGGATTCGGGAATTATGCAAACATGTTTCATGAGAGAAAACAAACTTTTGAATATACAGAAGATGGCCCGGCTCTTGCAATGTTCTTGTCACTGTTAGTGGCTGTTCTGGGCAGAAACTTAAGGTTTAGTTCACGTTTGAACTCAAGCATGGTTCTGAAAGGGTATTGGGATTCAGGAATTATGCAAACATGTTTCATGAGGGAAGATGTCTGCTGACATATCAAGTGTAGAGCCTGTTTAGCTTGAGGAAGCAGGTCGTATGCAGAGTGAAGGCCTTGGTTTGACTTTCAAGGGCTTATGACTAAATCTTGGCACCTTTTAGTTGTATAGTTACTCCACCCATTCTGCACGATGCATCAGTTTTTTTCCGCCCTGTCTATGCTAGTCAATCTGGCATATAGCTAGCTGCTTCAAAGAGGAATGTGCAGCCTATAGCTATCAGCTTTGGTGCTTAAGAGTCTCGATTGTGCCCCATCAAGGAAGACCGTACACGAAACACAGGAGCACATGATCAAGTATGCTCTGCAAAAAGAGAGGACCTTAAATGTACTTTTTGGTGACAGAATATTAGAGAGGAAGGGGGTCTTATTGCATACTTAAAAGCATGGTTTATACTTGAATCCAGATTACAAAAAGAATTTGGTGTACATGGAGAGCTGAAATATTACGGCAAATGATTCATGGCTACGTTGCAATGATGTTATCATAATAAACTCGTATTAATAGTAAGACTTGAATGAAGAAAAGTGTGTATATATATGTGGTGAATAAGGCTTAAATGATGCATCTGTGTTGTACACCAATGCAAGGTGCAATGACTCAAGTTAGAAGTTTCAATTCAGAGCGAAGTCAAGTGAACAATCTCTATTTTTGAGGTTAGTGAATGGTGCTCTGATAAAGCAGTTATGTTGAGTACACATGTGGTGCAGAGACTCAGGAAGAGACCCAAGAAGATGAGAGAGAGAGAGAGAGAGAGAGAGAGAGAGAGAGAGAGAGAGAGAGAGAGAGAGAGAGAGAGAGAGAGAGAGAGAGAGAGAGAGAGAGAGAGAGAGAGAGAGAAAGAGGAAAATTATGGATGTGTTGAAATCAAGAGATATGACAAGTATGCAGACTCACCATGGAATACATAGCTGTTGAGTGTGAAGACTCAAAACAGAAATTGGAGCAGAGATATGCAATTTACTTTCAAAGTTTATAATGAGAATTTAGGTTACATGTGTATAGTAATTGCCCTCTGCCCATGATAAAGCGATCACCATCGCACTTTGAAAGTTATCAACTGCATGAACCATGTAGCCAGAGGGGATGGATTATGGGCATTGGAGAGATTTTGAGATGCTTACTATTGTTATCTCAACAAGATACCATGTACAATGTTAAGTGCTGCAAACAAGATGATGATAAAGCTTCACACTATCCAATAATGTTGCGTGTATGTCTGGCAATGCAAGTATTGATGCATGCAGCTCATTGACAGAAGCTTCTCACAGATAGTTTGCCCATCCCTTAGTTTGTTCATTTTAGGTTGTTCGTTTTACTAGTCTGTACTTGCTATCCTTGATATTTATATGTGGGTCTCGTGATTGCGCATTTTGTCCAAGCGCTTTTGCCGTTTTATGAGAGCATCGTGAAAAGATTCATGCTCTCAATTGTTGAACCCTCATTTTGGTGACGTTTGAATGTGTGCTTTTTAGTAAGGCAATCATTTACTGACTCTTGTATTTATTTATGCATGTTGTATTTGTTTTGTCTTTTACCATGATGTTTGTGACTTTGGTATGTGTGTAGGATGAGGCAGCAAGTGTGGGACAAGTTCGTTCAATGAGGATGGTAAATTTGATCGGATGTTGTTATGAAGGGGATGAGCGTTATCTAATTGCAGAGTTTATGCCAAATGAAACACTTGCAAGGCACCTTTTCCATTGTAAGTTTGTTCTTGATATTAGCTCGATACAACATATTTGCAGACTATACATGTGTTTGTAGGTCTTTGTTTATTTATCTTTCTGATTGGGAAAAAAAAAGAAGAAAAAACCAGTCAGACAATAATTGTCATGAAACATGAGATTCTAATTAGACCTAGTTGCAGCTACAGTTCGGGAGAGAGTGCCGTAGGTATAAGTATTCTTATTGTAATGTAGATAATCAATAGTGATTGGCATCATCACTCAAGAAAGGGTTGTGTTGGCATAGTCACTAAAGTAGCTTTTGCAAATTCAGGGAGCTCAACATTTTCGTTTTGGGGGGGGGGGGTGCCAAGATTTATTGGAAGGTAATATAGGCTAAGCTCTTTGCAATATGGCTTCTTTTATGAATGCCTCAAAGCTCTCTTTAATTGTTGTACACACAATCTTTTCTCCTTTTTGCGTTTTTGCCAAATGCTTGAGAGGGCTGTGCTTGAGGTGAATGCTTTACTAATTTTTGGGCTAAGTGTTTGAATCTCATATTGCCTTGATTACTGGACCAATCTCAAGGCATTGTAAAGCTGATAAATTGAATGTGTTTTCCCTTGAATTTAACTTATGTATACCTGAATTGTTAAGTGTTGTCATCACCATGGAGTCTTGAGGTAAGTGAATAATGCCAAAACAATAAGAATTTTTCTAGGGAGCAAACTCAAGGTAAGACCATTGTAGAGGCATGCAATGTAAAGATTCATGTGAATTACAATGTGAAAAAATTTAAATTTCTTAATAATGCTTATGATGTGGATTATTGATACATCTCTTGTTTCTTGCAACTTCTTGCTTTGCTAAATATGACTATGGTAACTCTTAATTATTGACTTTTCTTTAGTATATGTGCTTTGGCTGTTCACCCTTCTTGTTGTCTTTTGTCACTGATTGTTGAAGAGAGTACTCGTTCAAAAGGATCTCAAAAATAGTTCAATCTTTTTATTAAGTTTATTGTCAACATTGAGTTGTCCAAAATGGTATGAAGTAATTTTAACCAAATGGGGAGCCCAAAAGCCCATGTGCTATTTAGACTAGCTACTTAGAGGGCTTCGAGTTACTCAAAGGGCTTTCCTGTAGTTTCTCTCAAGGTGCAATTAGAAGACTCTCTTCAATAGTAATGCAAGTTCCATAGGGCGCTTCTTACATGAAAAGAGACAAAAGGTTCATTGAGCGAAATTTCTCACAACAATATTATGTGGTTCAAGATACAAGGTCAACAAGTGGTGTGTATTCTGAATCGAGATGTACACTGGACTAGAATTTGTTTCAATAGGCATATAGGAATTTGTTTCAGTAGGCATATAGGCACGCACGAAAAAAATGAAAGGGCCCTCTACATTTAAGAGAGCCCCATTTTTTGGATGTTGATTCAGTGGCCAGTGGCCTTGGGAGTGTCTTGCTTGGTAGGAATTGACTTTGTGGGTTGTGTTGGAACATTTAGTTGATTAGTTCGTAGAAAATGGTAACCTTTACCATGATTGATCTCGTCGGTTTAACAAAGATAGTTTCCGTATGGGACTAACTTTATAGAAATGTGCAGCTACTCTTGGGAACTAATGATTTAAGTAGGTTTGTCATATCTATTGTCCAAGCCATGCATGATAAAGGTGATGATCTTGTATGGCCCTTGAGTACAAGGAGTGAAGTTTAGCTTGCACGCTGTCTTGGAAATGGGGGTGTCCAATCTAGGGCTTACGTAGCTCTATTAAGTCTGCCACATGATTGGAAAAACCAAAAAGTGGCATAAAAAGCTATTAGATGGGCAAAAAGGGCTAAATCAGCATATACACAGCCATTGTGGCCACAAACCCATGAATGCAACCTAGGATGCCACCATCTGATGATGACATATCTCCAATACCTCTTGAATGCAAATGTGTTGTTCAATGCCACATTACGGAAGAAGAAAATCCTATTGAGGTTGAGGTAGAGGCTTGATGAGAAGATTTGCAAGATTGCCAACCATGGGAGGATAGTTCCTCTTCACCGCCAAATCGGTGGTTCAATGGCACATTGTTGAAGAAGGTAGTTGAGTCTTCGTCGCGGTAGAGGCTTTATGAGAAGATAGATTTGCAAGATTGTCAATGGTGGGGCAACACTATAAGCTAATGTGACCATCCACAATGTAATCCCAAACAAAGTCGTAAAGGACATCAATGTGCTTAGTCTGTCTACAAACAACAGGATTATGTGCGAAAGCAATAGCACTCTTAAGAATCTGAATAAATAGTGGTAGAAGATGGTGCAATATCAAAATGGTCCAAAATCCTTCAAAGCCACAAATTTTTTGTGATAGTGTCAAGATAAGCCTGAAGGCTGATACTCATCTTCAGTAGAAGAAGTGGTATTGATGTTTTACTTCCAACGTTTCCATGATACAAGAGCATGACCGAAGAGGAAGCAGGAACTAGAAGTGGATCTTTGCATCTCAACACAACTAACCCAATCAGAATCATTGTATCCGAGAAGAATTTAACCACCAAAGTAGCAAATGTCATAGTCAATGTCAAAGTTTTGGAGGTCATCTTTTGGGTTTTTCGTTTAGATCTAATGAGAGTGCCTTTTTGTGGCTGTGCCTGGTCTTGTTGTGAGGCTTTGCTAATACCTAGGTGTCCCGGGGGGCTTTACTAGAGTTTGTCCAATATGGTTACCACTGGGCCACTTATTAGTGGGCACGCTATTTACGGGTCTTGGGGGACTTGTATGGGGTTGGGTAGCTGATGAGCACCTCTACCCACAAATATATCCTCTATATTTGTGGGGGGGGGGGGGGTGTTGGTCCCATTCTGATAGATTGGTGAGATTGTGCAGAGTACCTGTATCTCTTGTTTGCAAAGATTGTCCTTTGGGGCTTGTCCTCCCCTTCCCTGGTTATCAGATGCAATGGAATTGAGAGAATAGGTGAAATTGAGAAGCTCACACTCACACAATCCTTTGTTTTTCTCGCGTTATTGATGGTTCCTATTAGATACTTCAGATAGGGTGAGAGAGATGAGGTAGAGACATAGAGAGAGGAGAAAGATGCATCGATGGGGTCCCAACCAACCCTCACAAGGGCACCCCAACACCATTAACGATGTGGTGTTGGCTTTAGATTGCGTAAATGGAATGTACACCAATGCAATACCTTAATGCAAGACTTAACTTATATGGATGATGTAGCCCTGAGAACTCTTTAGAATGAAGCACCTATGGGGCTGATTTGATGTACCGATGAGATTTGAATCGATGTGGTTTGCGGATGGCCACCACGGGGTATATCTGGGGCTGATTGCAAACCCAATGTGAGAGTAATCAAGAGCTGAATGCGGCTGTGAAAACGTAGCAGATTTGATGATGTATGCAGGGCTGAAAATGCAGCAAATGATGGGCAGCAGATGCTCACTTCTAAGGCAAGGGATGGCACCTGGAGAAAAGAGAGATGGCTGCCCAAAATCATTGTAGATATGAAGGCGACTTGGCTTGGTAAAACACTAGATCTGGCTGATGGCGATCCTCGTGGAAAAAGGTTAGGGAAGCTCTCTTGCTCGGGGCGCCAGATAATCTTATGGGAAATGAGTGTGGGAAAGGGCCTTTTATAGAAGAATGAGAGGCCTCGAGTTTCGGTGCCAATTGTCATCTAGTAAATGAGTACCATCTAGTAGGGTTTTTGGTAATGTTCTTGTTGTCTCACAAAAATCGGTGATGCATTTGACTTGGAATTGAAGTGATGCATTCCCTCTAGACCTAATCTACATGCTCGTCAAGGTGTATAGGTACGATAAATATGGTACAAAAAAAAGGATAGAAAACGTTGTATAGTATGGGTAATCAATATCAGTACGAAAAATACCTTAGTACTTATTACAAATTGACATATATATCTACTTAGGCATGGTTGCATACATGTAAATATGCATGCATACACATTGACATACATGCACACATGCATATATTTACGTATGTCTATAACCTAATATACATGCATTCATACATGCATGTATGTGTACTGTTGAGTGCGTATAGTAACAACCAATAGATTAGGTACTAACACCAATACGCGTATTTATTGTACAATATGGGAAGAATGATGAGTACAAGTTTGGAATGCAACCTTGATGCTCGTGTTGTCGGATGCCCACCGAAGTGTAAGAACTATCTTCAAACATGTGTATAAACCATTTATGCAAGAGGGTTCCAAAATTGGGAAAGACTATATGATTGACTTGCCTGGACATGCAGGCTATGTGAATAGACACATAAAAATTGTTTGAACTCTATAGACAAACATTGGCTCCAAAGCCGTAGTAGTAGCATGTCCACGTGGCGCACAAAGACATATGTACGTGACACCAATGCTAACGTGTCACCACTCCTTGCCTTGCACTCTGACATGGTACAGAGCCACAACTTGACAACGTTGGTCTTGAAGTTTAGCCTTGAGGTTGCTTGTAGCCTTGATCCCTGTGTGTACATCTCGATATAGGGTTGTCTTTTGACCTTATAGTGTGTTGATCATGCCACCAAAGACGGATGTTCTTAAGATGCGGAATTGAAATGGTGAAGATCTAGGTTTAGCACTTCCACAAATCTTTTCTTCTTTCCTTGCGTTAGTGATTGCTTTAGCATGAATGATGGTTCCTTTTACTTTCCGAGAGAGAGAGAGAGAGAGAGAGAGAGAGAGAGAGAGAGAGAGAGAGAGAGAGAGAGAAGAAGAAGAAGAAGAAGAAGAAGAAGAAGAAGAGAATTTTAACGTCGTAGGAAACTAACCCAAGAGAGAGAGAGAATGACACCCGATGAGGTCCCAACCAACCCTCTCAAGGGCCCCTCACACCATTGCCGATGTGGTATTTGCTTTTAATTGAGTAAATGGAAAGTACACACATGCAATACCTCAAGTGCAGACTCTATTGATTGGAATGGGGAATGTTACCTCGGTAACTCTTCAAGATGAAGCACGTCCGGGGCTGATTTGATACACCTCTCGGTTTGGGATTGTGGATGGCCACCAAGGGGTAGATTTGGGGCTGAATTGCACTCCCGATGTGAGAGGAATGAAGGGATGAAAAGGCAGACCTCGATGATGCCGATGATGGGCAGCAATGGGAGCACTCGATGCAGAAAACGGCTTGGATCTGCTTTTGCGAGGTTCCCGTTGTGGTTTGATACTACGGAAGCCCATTGAGCTTCTCAATGGCCATTCCCTCGCCAACGAGAGAAAGGGCTGAAATCTGAAAACGCTAGGGCTGATCTGCTAGAGAAGTTAGCGCTAGGGCTGGAAACCACAAACGCTAGCTGATCTGGACCAAAAACATTGGGGCTGATCATGTTCAAAAACTCTAGGATGTTCTTTTGCTGGTGTTACTTGAAGTGCTTAAAGTTGTTCAGTTTGTTCTCTCTATTGGCTCTTCAAATAACACTGAATTGAAAGAGATGCACGACACACGAGACGCAGAGTGGCGGAATTCCACCCCAAGAGAGCACTGGCCCCAAATCTTGGCGCCCCTTTTGGTATTTCTTTATATTGCTTCAACTCAGTACAAGCCGGTACTCCACGCTCTGCACCTTCACTCGGAAGCGTTCCAAAGAATGAGCCCATGGCACATATTTAAAGGCCCTTGGCCTATGAAAAGCATCTACATAAAAAGCTTTAAACTCAAAAGCATCTGTTCTCAAAAACTGGCGCTAAGAGCTGCCCAATGTAAATCACGAAAAATCAGTACAGCTTGCCACGTCATCTACGTAAAACGCGGGCGTCCGTACAACTGCCACATCATCAACAATTTCGCATGAGAGTGTGCGTGTGGTCTTGCATTATTTTAATGCCTTTAGGTCGCTTGGGCTGGACGGGGTCCCATAAGTTGGTGGGAACTATTCTTTAAAAATAGGCCACTTGGCAAAAATTGGCAAGCTCGTAAAACAACTTCTTCTTCTTCTTCTTCTTCACTTAGGGTTTAGACCCCTTGATCGGGATATGTAGGTTGGCTCCGTTCCTCCGTGGCTTGACATGTCAGCAATTTGTGACACTTGATGCCACCTACTACCAAGATTGGAAAGTGCTTACGGAGGCAGTGTTGGAGGCCTTCGACATTATGTTTGATGATGAATGATGAGATTGATTGGCCAAAGGCTTCTAAAGACCACACTCTTTATTCCAAGGAGTTGGAGATGCTTTAGCAATACCAATGCTCAAGTGATAGGCTGAATGCTAGTGTCACGTGACACATCCCAACCCTATGTGTCTATGGACAAGCTACACCATAGGAGGGTTTCCGTCAAGTCCAGTCAAGTTAGATTAGAAGTGATCTGGCACTTTTGTGAGTCTATTCGTAGACCGTGCATACCCAGTCACTCAGTGTAGATGCATATCCTTTGGTTGCACCTTGCATAAGCATAAGCATTTCCATCAGATTCCATCAGAGTTAGTTTGGGGATTTTTCAGATGACTTTATCCCATTTTTCCCTATTTTTGACATTTTTCACTTATTTATTAAGTGACTTTTGTTGGGTAGTCAGTAAGGCAAATTGGGTAAGTTAATTTATAGCAAACCCAAGTTAGCACAATTTGGCAGATGAACAGAGAGCACAACAGGCTTCCCCAAGCAGCAGGTGTTCCAGCAAGACCCTCTCCAACCTTGGCGAGGCCACTCCCCATCCACTCCCCTTCATCAGCGTTTTGCTTCTCGCATGCTAAGTCCTTCCGTCCCTAGCACCCATCGCCATCCTTCTCATGCTATTGGCGTTTTCCAATCACTGCCAAGGCCAGTGATCCCTTCTTCTCACTAACGCTAGCAGGGCAGGTATTCAGCGTTTTTGACTAGCATTGGGAACCTGTGCAAGCCGATCAGTTTTCAGCATTGAAGGACTTTCTGTAGCAGCAATTTCAGGCCTTAAAAGCGCCCTAAACCCTGCAGCCAACCAGCGTTTTTATCTTCAGCATTCAGCCTTAAAATCGCAGCAGATCTGCAGTGCTTTTGCAGCCACTTTCAGCGTTTTTACAGCCAGGCATCAACGTTTTACAGCAGGTGATAAAGCAAGGAAAAACGCAGCCAAAGAGCAGAAATTCAGCAGCGTTTTTTGATCCTAATATCAGCCCAGCAAGACAGTAATTTTCAGCCCTAGAATCAGCCCGAAACAGTCGTTTCCAGCCACCAAGAAGATCCCAGTTGCTGCCACGAAGCCGTCGACATCACCATCGTCGTCGTCACCGTCGTCGTCATCGGCATAGTCCAATAGCATCAATCCTTAGCATTCGCATTGTACTCTTTCGTGCAATCAAGTAGACCACTCTCGCTGACGAGAGTGGGGCCTTCGGAGGAGGGTTTTACAACCTCTCGGTGTCGTAACTTTCTCTCTCCTTCTCTCAGTCTCATTCACTTGCACGCACTAGATCCACTCACTTTGTTCGTGATCACCGCACTCTCTATAAGACGGAAAGCTCTCTCTTTCCCTAAGAACTAAAAGAAACCTTGAGCAGTAAAGATCACTAATCTGGAGAAAATACAACATTCATTCCGCTGCACCTTACATTGGTATCAGAGCTTTGGAAGTGTTCTGCATTACTCAAGGGAAGAACGACAAGATTTTTTTTGCTTGTTGCGGTCACACGAACCCAAGTTTACTTGGGCGTGGCGATTCCTAATCGTGTTTTGTTGAAGAGTGATAGGAATCCCAAGAAAGAAGGGCTTGTCCAGCCTCCCCTTGTGTCTCTTTTCACTCATTGAGAGTGGACCGTGCACTTAGCGGCCGGCCAATCAACGTGAGAGTGGGAAAAAGCAACCTTGGTGTGAGCGCAAGGCCGCCAAGGGGTGCGCTGGCAGAAAGGAGTAGAACTCGGGTGAAGAGAAGATCCTTCTCCAACGCGATTTGCAAGCGAAAGAAACCCTCAAGAACCTCAAGAACCCAATATTCTCACGAATCAAGGACCTCAAGAACCTCAAGACCCTCAAGAACCAAGTTCCTCGCGAGCTTAAGACCCCAAGATCATAGTGCATGGTCGTCACCCGAAGCGGCATGGATACTTTGCCTTTAGGTGATAAGCATGAGGGAGGCGACGAAGGATTCTCCCCACCAGGAGGTTTTTCCAACCCTCCCCCTTCCCCATCTACGCCAGACCCTATGGAGGCCATGATGAAGCAAATGATGGCCATGATGGATCGACAGGAAGACAAGCGCCTTGCTTTGGAACGCGAGCGCGACGCAAGAAAAGAAAGAAAAGAACTAAGGAAGGAAGAAGCCGCAGCAAGAAACGCAGCATTGGAGGCCGATCGTGGTGCGCATAGATTGGCTATGGAGGTTGAGCGTGAAGCTCAAAGGGAGCTTCGCAATCAAGAATTTATTGCCCAAGTCCTAGCCTCGAAGACCGATCCACCCAAAGATTGGGGAAGTTCGTCAAGTGGCGCAAGCCATGATGCGGATTCCAACCATCCAGTTACAGAAAAGTTGACTTTCAGTAAGTATGATGGTAAGATTGATACTACAATTATTCATTCTTGGTTGCATCAATTTAATGCTTATTTTGCGACAACTAAGAAAACAGGAAATAGCAAAGTTTTGACGGCAGCTATGTACCTTGTCGGTGATGCTATCAATTGGTACCATGCATGGCAAGAGGCACAGCTAGCCGCGCACCTAGAGGCAGCCGACGATTTCACGCCCCTCTCTTTTAGTTGGGCTGATTTCCAAGACAAGCTCAAGGTGCGGTTTATGCCACCTCAATATCTTGCACGCTTGAAAGAGGATTGTCGTAATCTCAAGCAACATGGTATGCCAATCATGTCTTTTTCTAACCGTGTTTTGCAGCTAGGCACTCAACTACGCAAGTCGGATGATGAGCGCAAAGAGGCTTTTCTCTTTGGGTTAGACGAATACATCAAGTTTGATGTTGAAGTCTTTGACCCCGCGGATCTCAACAAGGCGGTAGCAATCGCTCTCGCCAAAGAGATGAAGCACAACAAGGGAAAGCCTAAAGAGAACAAGTCTTCTCAAGGGACATCTCAGAATTCTCAGAACACACAGAACGGTAAAAATGGTAATTCTTCTAGCCCTTCTTCCTCTAATTCATCGGAAAAGAACTCTCACAATGAATCTAAGGGTAAAGCTAAAGCACCTGCAAAACCTAAGCTAACCCCTGATGAAAAAGCTTCTCAAGGAATTATAGGAGGATACATCACGGCAGAAGAACAAGTGAATTATGCTAAAGAAGGTAGATGTTTTCAATGTCACATTAAGAAAAACTGTCCTAAGACAGTCCCACCTAAAGAACCAAAGGCACCCACAACTACCACAAACTCTGTCACAACACAACCAGCATCTTCTCCTGACTCTGACACACACATTGATGAATCTCTCTTGAAGTGTTATGGTCATGTAAAAGGACTGCGTTTCATCATATTGTTTGATCCCGGTAGTATGTATGATGTGATTAGTCCCCCTCTTGTTGAGAGAGCTCGCCTAGAGGTTAGTCAGAAATCTCCTCTCGAGGTTTTTGGCTTCGCTCCTAGTATAGACTCTCTCATCACGAAGGAGTGTCTTGATGTGATGTTTACCATTCAACAAACTTCTTTTCGTAGGAAATTTCTTGTGTCTCCTCTCTTAGGATGTGATATGATTTTGGGCATAAAATGGTTTCGTGAACTCAACGCTCTCATTGATTTTGAAGCTAACACTCTCATTTTACATGCCAAATCTGATTCCCCCCTCACCATTCGTGTTGAGGAGGGCTTGCATTCTTTGCCTCTCATCTCGCATGTTCAGGTAAAGCGTGAATTACGACGAGGAGCACAAGCGGCATTCATTTATGTTGCCCCAGTTTCCCAGAGCATTCAGGCTCCAGGTAAGTATTCGGAGTTGTTTACGAAATTTAAACATCTCTTTTTGTAGGATGATCTTCCAGCTCGTCTTCCGCCGGAGCGGCTGGAGGACCATCGCATCGAGCTTATGGAGGGAGCGCAGCCCGTCAATAAGGCTCCCTATCGTTTGAACAAGTCACAGGAGGAAGAGTTAGAGTGACAACTCACGGAGTTGGTGGGTAGAGGATTCATACGTTCTAGTGTAAGTCCTTTTGCTGCCCTTATTTTGTTCGTTCGCAAGAAGGATGGTTCGTCTTGTTTGTGTGTTGATTACAAGGCATTAAACAAGATGACCGTCAAGAACAAGTTTCCGATGCCTCGCATTGAGTATATCTTGGATAGGCTAAATGGGGCAAAGGTTTTCAGCAAGGTCGATCTCAAAAGTGGATACCATCAGGTACGGGTATTCAAAGGCGACATTTTCAAGACTGCCTTTCGCACCGAGCGAGGGCAATGGGAGTATATTATTATGCCTGTTGGATTGACAAGAGCCGTGGGTACATTCAATCGTCTCATGGTAGGTCGTTTCGGCGACATGGTAGGTGTATGTTTGTTCATCTTTTATATTCTCATTTTTTCTGCATCGTGGGAACAACATGAAAGAGATGTTGAAAGGGTACTAACTCGTTTGGATGAGTGTCAGTTGTACATTGCAGCTAAGAAGTCTGAATTTTTTCTTACTGAAGTCACTTATCTGGGTTATATCATTTCTGCAGAAGGCGTCGAGCTAGACTTCGCGAAGGTGGAATAGGTTCGTAATTGAGATTTGCCCAAAACTGCATATGATGTGTGTTCTTTTCTTGGTTTATGTGAAGCATAAAATAAGACTTTGTTGAGTTATGTCGTACTGTTGACTCACAGGTCAACGTGCCTGATCTGTGGTATTCATCACAATCCTTGGCTTTCACATATAGTTCGCACATAAAGAATTTTGCACGCATTGCTGCACCTATGACTGATGTTTTGAAAGGGGTAAAGACTCGTCGTCAGCGCGTAGACTTGCCCGAGGCAGCCATTGAGGCTTTCGCAGCTCTCAAGGTTGCGGTGACAGAAGCACAGTGTCTTATGCTTGCCTCTTGGGATGATCCCTTTTAAGGTATGGACGGATGCGAGCAATGTCGCCATAGGCGCTGTTCTCCAGCAGCATGGTTGCCCAGTAGCTTTCCTTAGCGGGAAGCTCGATAGTGCGGAAAAGAATTATTCAGTTTATGATAAAGAACTTTTGTCTGTCATTCACTCTCTTAAGCATTGGAAGCATTTTTTGTATGGTAGAGAGTTTACAGTGCGCACAGATCATCAAGCCCTCAAGTGGCTCCAGTCTATGCCTAGTACACATTGGAGTGATGGCCAAGGGCGGTGGTCACAATTTTTTGAGCAATTTGGAGGCTTGATTGAGTATGTGCCTGGAAAAGCTAACCTTGTTGCAGATGCGTTGAGTCGCAAAGTACAGATTTTGGCTCTTGAGTCAAGAACCACATTTTCTATACAGGGTGAGTCTTTCGACAGTATGCAGATTCAGAGTTTGGTAAGTATTGGTTGCAGGCTCTTGCTTCCCAAGGGCCCAACAACTATCTCATTCGTGATGGATTGTTATTTTTTTGTCAGCGTCTATGTGCGTTGCCCTCTCTCAGGTCAGCCATATTGCATGATGCACATGACTCTCTCACGGGTGGGCAGAGGGGTATGAACACCACATTGGAAAAGATTGAACGATTTTTCTATTGGCCTAAAATGCGAAAAGATGTGTTTAGTTATGTCACACATTGCACTATTTGTCAAAAAGTGAAAGCTCCTCGGGGTAAGCAGCAAGGCCTCTTGCTTTCGCTGCCTATTCCCAAGGGACCTTGCCAGGATATCTCTATGGATTTTGTGACTAACTTACCACAAAGTCAGCATTCAAGGAACACTCAATGTTTAACTATTGTTGATCGTTTCAACAAATTCTGCATGTTGATTCCTTGCAAGGCCACAGTTACTGCACAGGATGTTGCACGATTGTTCATAAAGCATTGGTACCCCCTTTGTGGTTTGCCAAAGTCTATTGTTTCAGATAGGGATGTTAAGTTTACGTCCAACTTTTTGTGTGCACTCTTTGAAAATTTTGGCACAAAGTTGAATTTTTCATCCGTTTTTCATCCACAGTCAGATGGTCAAACGGAAATTTATAATCAGTTAGCTTTTGATGTGTTGAAGTCTTATGTTCATGATCAGCAGTCTCAATGGGAGCTCTATCTCCCATTGGTACAGGCTATTCTCAATGATTCCTTCTCTTCTGCTATTGGTCGAACTCCGTATGAGGCAGCTTTTGGCCGTCGATTTCAGTCATTGTTGACTTGATCGGTCAGTCAAATGCCTGATGCCAATGTTGAGAGTCAGTCATTGGATGAGATTTCTGAGAGTGTGAAGCTTCGGCTAAGCAAGGCTCAGGAATCTTATTCTCGACAGGCTAACAAGCATCGTCAGGAGGTCTCGATCAAGGAAGGAGATTGGGTGTATCTACGGATTATGAAACAGCGTCTTAAGAGAGTTGGAAAGAAATGTCCTAAATTATCTTTTCGTATGTATGGTCCTTTTCCAGTCATCAAAAAGATTAATGAGGTTTCAATCAAATTGAAGTTGCCTAACTCATGGTCAATGCACAACGTTTTCTATGTTTCTTGGTTGAAAGTGTTTCAGGGAACACCTCCGAAGGACGTTTTGGAAGAAGAAGAGCCGGAGATCATCGATGAAGCAGAGGTCATGGAGTTGGAGCAAGTTTTGTTGCATCGGTTTCGCCATGGTTCGAAGAAACAAGTACGACAGTATTTTTTGAAGTTCAAAGATCTAGGAACCCATGAAGCGGTGTGGGTAGACGAAGAGTTCTTCAAGGATTATCCGGAGTTGTTGGCAGACTACAAGGAATCCATGCAGCTCGGTACTAGTACCTCACTTTAAAAAGAAGGGGATATCACTTGACACATCCCAACCCTATGTGTCCGTGGACAAGCTACACCATAGTAGGGTTTCCGTCAAGTCCAGTCAAGTTAGATTAGAAGTGATCTAGCACTTTTGTGAGTCTATTCGTAGACCGTGCATGCCCCGTCACTCAGTGTAGATGCATAGCCTCTGGTTGCACCTTGCATAAGCATAAGCATTTCCATCAGATTCCATCGGAGTCAGTTTGGGGATTTTTTAGATGACTTTATCCCATTTTTCCCTACATTTTTCACTTATTTATTAAGTGACTTTTGTTGGGTAGTCAGTAGGGCAAATTGGGTAAGTTAATTTATAAGCAAACCCAAGTTAGCACAATTTGGCAGATGAACAGAGAGCACAACAGACTTCCCCAAGCAGGAGGTGTTCCAGCAAGACCCTCTCCAACCTTGGCGAGGCCACTCCCCATCCACTCCCCTTCATCAGCGTTTTGCTTCTCGCATGCTAAGTCCTTCCGTCCCTAGCACCCATCGCCATCCCTCTCATGCTATTGGCGTTTTCCAATCACTGCCAAGGCCAGCGATCCCTTCTTCTCACTAACGCTAGCAGGGCAGGTATTCAGCGTTTTTGACTAGCATTGGGAACCTGTGCAAGCCGATCAGTTTTCAGCATTGAAGGACTTTCTGTAGCAGCAATTTCAGGCCTTAAAAGCGCCCTAAACCTTGCAGCCAACCAGCGTTTTTATCTTCAGCATTCAGCCTTAAAATCGCAGCAGATCTGCAGTGCTTTTGCAGCCACTATTCAGCGTTTTTACAGCCAGGCATCAGCGTTTTACAGCAGGTGATAAAGCAAGGAAAAACGCAGCCAAAGAGCAGAAATTCAGCAGCGTTTTTTGATCCTAATATCAGCCCGGCAAGACAGTAATTTTCAGCCCTAGAATCAGCCCGAAACAGTCGTTTCCAGCCACCAAGAAGATCCCAGTTGCTGCCACGAAGCCGTCGACATCACCATCGTCGTCGTCACCGTTGTCGTCATCGGCATAGTCCAGTAGCATCAGTCCTTTGCATTCGCATTGTACTCTTTCGTGCAATCAAGTAGACCACTCTCGCTGACGAGAGTGGGGCCTTCGGAGGAGGGTTTTACAACCTCTCGGTGTCGTAACTTTCTCTCTCCTTCTCTCAGTCTCATTCACTTGCACGCACTAGATCCACTCACTTTGTTCGTGATCACCGCACTCTCTATAAGACGGAAAGCTCTCTCTTTCCCTAAGAACTAAAAGGAACCTTGAGCAGTAAAGATCACTAATCTTGAAAAAATACAACATTCATTCCGCTGCACCTTACAGCTAGGAATTGGTCTTTCATCTTCATGGATTGTACTCATCTAGCAATTGGGACATATTTGGTCTTTATTCGAGGGAGTTGGAGATGCTTTAGCAATACTAACACTCATGTGTCACAAGGTGATGACGTGACATGGTCGACTAGACGTACTCCCGACAGAAAGAGGTCCAAACCCTAGTGAAAGATGCAGTTAAAGTTATAACAACTTGCAGAACCAATTCCGGGAGGCCAAAAAAGATGCAACTTTATAAGTTGTTCCAATTTATAGGGCCCTGTCTGATGGGGTCCAAGGGACACAAGAAGCCTTAAGATAAAGCTGGGATCCCAATTTTCTTAGGATTGCTTAGAGACACCCCGCGATTCGTGCTTGCTGCTGATGTGGCACGTGTATGGATTTCTGCGATTAGCTTTTGGCGCTAGGCTTTGAGATGAGATGCTTTTAGACTTGAAGCTTTTCATGTACATTGCTTTTGGAAGGCCCATGGCCTATAAATAAAGTGCAAGGGTCTGTCTCTTGCCAGTTGTATGCTGTGCAGCACGGGAGATTTGAGGACCCTCGGACATAGTACTTTGTGAAGCATTAATAATAAAGAAATATCGAAAGGGGCACGAGTCCAGTCTTTGGGGCCAATCTCTCTGGGCGCAGAACTTCGCCGTGCCGTGTCGTCTCTCTCTCTCTCTCTCTCTCAGTTTTCTTTAGCTTGTTAAGTTGTTTTCAGTTTCTCTCATATGTGTTGCATCAAATTATTGGCTTGGGGTGCACAAGTCCTTTTATGGAGAATCCGATCCCTTCTTTCGCGGCACACATGGATTCAATTGACGAATCCCGCCAGGAATAAACTGTTGCACCTGACCACTCAGGTTTAGGGGAAAACACTGAAAATTCGAATGGACGTTGGTCATCTTCTATAGATTCGGAAGGAGAGTACGGGCCACCTCTGCCCACGGAGGATGAACGAATGGAGATGTAGCGTCAACTGCAGGTTGATGCTTGTGCCCAGCAGGTGCTCCAATATTCAAAAGATCTTCACTAAGCGAAATTTTTGATCAAGCACCCAATTGACAAAGTGCATTCCTGATGCTCACGGCCAAACGTTCTCTTCTGAAGTCAACTTTGAAGAAAACATCGATGTCGGCAACACCTACTCAGAGGGTGTATTTGGAGGATGAACTCAGCGAAGCTGTAGAAAGGCGAGTCAATCGACTCATGAAGACAAGGAAGCAGCTGAGGAGACAGAGTTGAGGAGCAAACTAATCCTGGCTACTTGGGTCGGAAATCTACTTTTGAGAATGCACGAAAGACAAAAAAGCATGTGCGCTTTGAGGATGTTTTCAGATCATCCTCATCCTCTTATTACAACTCAGACAATTTTCCTCCTTTGACTCTAGTGACGAGTAAAAAAAGAGCAGAAAGAGGAGAAAGACTTAGTGACATAGCAAAAGCAAGAAGTAGGCAAAGAAGAGCAGATCCCATCGGAGATGTCGGAAGTATTTTGATAGATGAGACGAGGACCGATCTTCCTGTGAAAGTTTGGACTCTGATGATCTATGTTTTCTGTAAAGAGAGAGTATTTTTACAAAGCCAATCAATAGGATTTTCTCGAGGATAAGGACAAGAAGCGGAAAGATTTCAAGGAGGGTGGGCAAGCATTGAAATTTGATACTTTTTCGGGTTTTTGAGATACCCACAAGGCCCTCGCTTTCATCCAATAGTTCGACATAGCCTACTCCAGAGGATGCTACTCAGAGCACTCCAAGGTCAGGAGGGCAACTTCTTATCTTAAGGGAAACACGCAAACATGGTGGTCTACCTTACTCCTACGAAGGGAAGCACCAATGAAGTGGCTATAGTTCAAGCGCATTTTTACTTCTTCATGGCTCACTTAGGAGTACAAACGTGACGTGATCAGTGCTTGGAATTATCCGCGGATGACCAAGGAAGACACATTGGACATTTACTGCTAGAGATTCTAGGATACTTTTCTATTGGCCTCCTCTTTCAAAAAGATCACTTTTGAAGAGCAGATTGAGTGATTTTGCTATGGTCTATCTAAAGAGATATAGGACTACTGTTTGCTACAGAAGTCCGAGTCCATGCAACAACTAATGGGGCATGCGAAACAAGGGTTTGCAATGCACGCTTACCTATCCTACTGATCAACTTTTGACAGCGCGGACCAGACTGAATTTGAGCAACGGCAACAGAAGAAAGGGAAAATCTTGAGAAAAATAAACCTTCAGCAGAGCAGCGAGTTGAGTAATGGGAGGGGAAGTGTTATGGTTGTGGAGAATAGGGGCATGTGTTGGCCCGGTGTCCATACAAGGCAGCCAAAGGACAAACCAAAGAGTTCCAGAGCAGCGGAGTAGCGCCCAAGGAAAGGGAAGACAAAATCAGGTTTGGTAGCAGACCATTGGGGACCGACCGTGATCAGATGGACGAGTACAGAACTTTGCAGAGCGTGGGGCAAAGTGCGAGACTAGGAAGCCCTTATTTTCTTCTTTATCTCAACCGAATTGGCGGCTCGACTTGGAATTAGGCCAGAGGAAATGGGACCACTGATAAAGGCAATTCGAGCAGCATTTGGACGGGATGTTGCCACTACACCTGTCATTGGTAAACTACGATTGCATTGCGAGGGGTATTTAGGATACGAGGACTTCTACATCATATTTGGAAGGGTGTGACGTTCTCTTAGAAATCCCTTGTTTCCACAAGAATAGCGCAATGGTCAACTAGAGGGCGGAAAAAGCTATCTTGAAGAATGAGAAGGGTAAAGAGATTGTACTTGATGTAAAACTGAAGGGCGAGTCCGTCCCACTTGTATCGGCTTCGGCCATTTCTAAATTAATGAAATCCAGTCTTTTTGTTTACTTATCTTCTTGAAAGAGTTGAATGACAATTAAAGGTCAAATATGTCCGACCTAGAGAAGGAATGACAAGTTTTTTTGCAAGCTTAGGTTGATTGCTTCTCTGAAGGCTTACCAAGAGAGTTACCTCTTTCGCGTCCCGAAGATCACAGGATTGATTTGATTCCAGGCAGTACACCACCGAACAAGCCACCTTACCGAGTTAGCCAAGCCCAAAATGAAGAAATTGTGAACCAAGTGAAGAGCTTCTTGAGAAGGGTCTTATCCAGCCCAATACTTCACGATTTTGTTCGCCTCCAACCTTGATTTTGCAGACATCTTTAGTCGGTTACAAAGCGGGGAGACAATTGCAGGCTCTATTCGGGAAGGCTATTTGATGTGGAAAACGATGTTGTGTATTACACAACCATTGAGGGAAAAGGTTATGACAGAGTGCCACTGCCCAACTTTTTTGGGCCACTGCGGCATAGATACCACCTTGCAAGGTGTCGAGCGTTACTTCTATTGGCCGAGGCTCAAAAAGGATGTAGTCAAGTTTGTTCGTAGTTGTTTAGTATGCCAAGGTCAAGTTTGAGAGGCATAAGGCACCATGTCTTCTACAACCTCTACCCATACCTTCCTGACCATGGGAAAGCATAGCAATGGACTCTATTTTTGATCTACCTAAGACTCGGAATGGGCATGCTGGCATTTGGATAGTCATCGACAGATTCAGTAAGCAGGCTCACTTCATTCCGGTAAAGAAGACATTTAAGCCGGATCATTTGGCTAAAGTGTTTGTCTGGCAAATTTTCTGATTACATGGTATGCTTGAGTCTATTGTTTCATACAGAGATCCCCGGTTTACGTCACAAGGACGGGCATCACGTGCTGTCACGTGACACATCCAACCCTATGTGTCCGTGGACAAGCTACAGCATGACTAGGGTTCAGTTCAGTCAAGTCAGTCTAGAATAGGAAGTGATATGGTACTTTTGTGAGTCTGTTCGCAGACCGTGCATGTCCAGACACTTAAATTAGATGCATATCCTCTGGTTGCACATAGCATGATCATCAACATTACCATCAGATTCCATCAGGATCATTTTCCAGTGCATTAAACCTATTTTCCCTATTTTTGACATTTTTCACTTATTATTTTTAAGTGACTTTTGCTGGAAAGTAGGTAGGGCAATTTTGCTAAGTTTGTATATAAGCAAACCTAGCGCTAGCACTTTCTGGCAGAAGAGGCAGCAGGAGCACCTTGCTCAACAGGCAACTTCTCAGCAAGACCAACCCCCGCGACACTGTGGCGTTTTCTCTCAACAGAAGACTTAGCGTTTTTGCACCAGATCAACCAGCCTTTCTGCACTTGCAGATTCCCGGCGACAGTAGACAACAGATCAGCCCTAGCGTTAGCAGATTTCCCCGAAACAGCAGATCAGCCCTAGCGTTAGTAGTTCCATCAGCAAGGACAGATTTCAGCCCCTAGCGTTTTTGGTGTGCAGATCAACCGCTGCGTTTTTGCAGAGCTTCGCGACAAGTACATCAAGAACACTAGCATTTTCAGTTTTCAGCAGTCAGTACCCGCAGTAGAAGTCCCGAACCTCGCAGATTTCACCTTCCCGCAGCAGATCCTCGCCGCACGGTCAGATCCCGCGAAGTTTGGAGATTCTGCCTGGAAAACGCAGATTTCAGCATCTGCGTTTTCAATGCGTCGTCGTCGTCCTGTCGTCGTCGACATCGTCATTGACATAGAGTCAGAATTCGGCAGATAAAGATTTGCAGATTTCAGCCCTTAGCATTTTCAGATTTCAGCCCGTCTCGTCGTCATCCTCATTGTCATCGACATCGTCGGCAAGTCCTAAGCATTGTAGAGATTTGTGCAATCATAAGTCGACCGCTCTCGCCATCGAGAGTGGGGCCTTTGGAGGAGGGTTTGACAACTTTCTGGTGTCGTATTCTCTTCTCTATCTCTCAGTCTCATGCACTTCCATTCACAGTGTCCATTCACTTTGTTTGTGTCCATTGCACTCTCTCACTAAAGGAACGGAAGGCTCTTCCTTTCGTAAGTAAAAGGAACCCTTGAGCACAGTTTGGAGCACTCATCTTGAGCAAAGTTCAAACATTCACTGCTGCTGCACCTTACATTGGTATCAGAGCTTTGGCAGTGTTCTGTATCACTCAAGGAAAGAACCACAAGAACCACATAATTTCTTTTGCTTGTTGCGGTTGCACGAACCCAAGTTCGCTTGGGCGTGTCGATTCCTAATCGTGTTGTGAAGAATCCCAGGAATCCCAGGAAAGAAGGGCTTGTCCAGCCTCCCCTTGTGTCTCTTTTCACTCATTGAGAGCGGACGGCCAATCGACGTGAGGTGGGAAAAAGCAACCTTGGTGTGAGCGCAAGGCCGCCAAGGGGTGCGCCCTCGGAAAAGAGCAAACCTTGGGTGAAGAGAAGATCCTTCTCTAACTCAGATTGCAAGCGAAAGAAGAACCCCAAGAACCCCAAGAACCTAGACCCCCAAGAACCCAAGTTCCTCGTGAACTTAAGAACCTAAGACCACAAGAACCCACAAGAATCCACGACTTCAGTGGATGGTCATCACTCGAAGCGGAATGGATACTTCGCTTGGAGGTGATGAGCATGAGAGAGGCGAAGAAGAATTTTTTCCACTAGGAGGTTTTTCCGACCCTCCCCCTTCCCCATCTACAACAAGGATTGCCCTAACTCCTATGGAGGCTTTCGACAAGAGGATGATGGATAAGGAGTTCGCAGAAAGAATGGCAGCCATAGATCGTGACTACGAAGAAAGAGTAGCAGCCATAGAGCGTAAGTACGACTTGGAAGCCAAAGAAAGTCGAGCCAAATTGGATCGTGAGAACAAAGAAAGTCAAGCCAAATTGAATCGCGAAAACAAAGAAAGAGAAGTTGAATTTGATCGCAAGAACAAAGCAAGACAAGAACAAAGCGACCAACACATGAAAGAGTTCTTGCGACTCTCTTCTATTGTGCAGGCGCAGTTTGCACAGAATCGGGAAAAAGAGACTCTCTCAGTCTCTTCTTCTCCAAAGCATGACACACAGGATTTGCATGATGATTTGAATGATAATGACAAGCATGATGAAGAATTGCATGACAATGGTAAGCATGATGATTTGCATGATGATCAAGATGTGATTTCTCACAAGCATGATGATTTGCATGAAGATGATGTGAGTGTTCACAAGAATGATGTGTTAGTTGATACTTTCTCTAGTGCAGCTAGTTGCTAACCTCATTGCAGAGACAATCAATCACGAAGCACCGATCTTGGCTCTCGAGCTTTTAGGTGTAGCGGAATGAATGTTGTATTTTCTCAAGATTAGTGATCTTTATTGCTCAAGGTTCCTTTAGTTCTTAGGGAAAGAGAGAGCTTTCCGTCTTGTGGAGAGTGCTATGATCACGAACAAAGTGAGTGGATATTGTGCGTGCAAGTGAATGAGACTGAGAGAAGGAGAGAGAAGAGATACGACACCCGAGAGGTTGTAAAACCCTCCTCCGAAGGCCCCACTCTCGTCGGTGAGAGTGGTCTATTCTTTGATTGCACAAAGGTGTACAATGCGTATGCAATGGACTATGCAACTTGGTCTATGCCGATGACGACGACGGTGACGACGACGACAACGACGACGATGGCTGAAATCTCAGATCTTCTAATCGCTGAATTTCGGGACTGTTTCGGTGGCTGAAAATGACTGTTTTGGCTGCGTTTTCTTGGCTGAAAAATGAGGTTTCTTAGGGCTGAAAACTGATGGTCTTTACGGGCTGAATCTGCTACACTTTAGGTGAATAATGCCGGTCTTAATTTGCTGCTGAAATCCAAAAACGCCAGGGCTGAAATTGGTCCTTCTGTCGTCGGGGTTCTGCAAATGCAAAAACGCTAGGCTGATCTGCTGTGTCGTGATGATGACGGGGCTGATCTGCTGTGCACAATCGCCAAGGTTGAACTGATGCAAAAACGCTAGGTCTTCTGTGGAGAAAACACCAGAGTAGTCGCGGGGGTTGGTCTTGCTGAGAAGTTGCTTGTTGAGCAAGGTGCTCGTGCTGCCTCTTCTCCAATTACTGCTAACTTGGGTTTGCTTATATATTAACTTAGCAAAATTGCCCTACCTACTTTTGCTGGAAAGTCACTTAAAAATAATTAGTGAAAATATCAATAAATAGGAAAATAGGCTAAATGCACTGGAAAATTCTCCTAACTGATGCTAATGGATTTTGATGGGAATTTTGATGATCATGCTGTGTGCAACCGGAGGATATGCATCTATGCTAAGTGACTGGGCATGCACGGTCTACGAATAGACTCACAAAAGTGCCAGATCATTGCTAAATCTAAACTTGACTGAATTGATTGAACCCTGCTGTGGTGTAGCTTGTCCACGGACACATAGGGTTGGGATGTGTCATTTGACATCCCCTCCTTTTCAAAGTGAGGTACTGGTACCGAACTGTATGGCGTCGAGGGAGATCGCCAACAGCATCCGGAATCTTGGAAGGGACTCTTCGCCGGCCCACTCTGATGTGTGGGTCGTGCGGTACTTGAACTTCATAAAGGTCTGTAACGCTTGCTTCTTTGGGCCGCGCCGAAAGCGACTCAAAAGTCTTCTGAATCTCCTTTCTTGCTTCAACTTCGTCTAGAGTCTCGCTTCTTTCGTCTTCAAGAATCTCCATGGCTGAAAATTCCTGAGACAATCTCCAACACAAAACCATGAACATATCTATTCCATGTATAGTGAAGGAAAAAAATATTGTCTTCTCTAAAGACTGTGTATGCAATGTAGATGAACATAGAGACGGAGTTACAACCCGTTCATCAAACACATGCAAACAATGCGGTCGAGTCTTTTTTGTTTGATCGAAAACAATCAACTGTGGCAAATCACAATGGAAATGCCCATACTTGGTGCTCATACTATCATGTGATCTTGCGGAAATTGTGTCATGCCAAGGAAGAGACATGCAATGCGACTTCCTTACATACAAACTTTTCAGCTTTTCACGAAAAATCCGCATACATTCGTGCTCATCCATGAGAGAAACATGCTCAACATACAATATGTCATGCCTAGGAAAAGGGATCACAGAACGATGCTGACTAAAATACAGGAAACCGTCACGAATGAAACACTCGAACAATGCGTGCGTATCAATCATGCAAACACATAATACTTCTTGTGATGGTTCTTTGGACCAAGGCTTGAGAGCCAAGATCGGTTCGTCCTGAATGATCGAATCGTCCTGTGGGGGTTCTTTAAACCTCGACTCGAAAGCCAAGATCGGATCTTCGTGATTGATCGAATTTGCGAGGTTAGTTTCGCTAGGAAAAGCATCAACTAACACATCATCCTTGTGAACAATCACATCATCTTCATGCAACTCATCATGCTTGTGAGAAATCACATCTTGGTCATGCAAATCATCATGCTTCTGAGAAATCACATCTTGATCATGCAAATCATCATGCTTGTCATTGTCATCCAAATCATTGGCATCCAAATCATCATGCTTATCATTGTCATTCAAATCATCATGCAAGGCATTGTCAATCAAATCATCATCATGCTTCACACAATCATGTAAATCTTGTGTGTCATGCTTGGGAGAAGAAGAGACTGAGAGAGTCTCCTTTTTCCGATTCTGTTGCATCTGTGCCTGAGCTTGAGAAAAGAGTCGCAATAACTCTTGCATTTGTGCTTGGCTCTCGCGATAAAATTCTGCTTCTATGGCTGCCCTTCTTTCTTGGTACTTACGCTCAATGGTTGCCATATCTTCTTCGTAGGCTTTTCTTTCTGCTTCTCTTTCTTGTTCCAACTCCTCCATAGGAGTTAGTGCAATCTTTGTCGTAGATGGAAAAGGGGGAGGGTCGGAAAAACCTCCTGGTGGGGAAAATTCTTCTTCGCCTCTCTCATGCTCATCACCTCCAAACGAAGTATCCATTCCGCTTCGAGTGATGACCATTCTGCAATCGTGGGTTCTTGTGGGTTCTTGGGGTCTTGGGTTCTTAAGTTCACGAGGAACTTGGGTTCTTGAGGGTCTCGGTTCTTAAGTTCACGAGGGACTTGGGTTCTTGCGGATCTTGGGTTCTTAAGTTCACGAGGAACTTGGGTTCTTGGGGGTCTTGAGGTTCTTGAGGTCCTTGACTCGTGAGAATCTTGGGTTCTTGAGGTTCTTGAGGTTTTCTTTCGCTTGCAAATCGCGTTGGAGAAGGATCTTATCTTCACCCGAGTTCTATCCTTTTCTGCGGGCGCACCCCTTGGCGGCCTTGCACTCACACCAAGTTTGCTTTTTCCCACCTCACGTCGATTGGCCGGCCGCTAAGTGCACGGTCCGCTCTCAATGAGTGAAAAGAGACACAAGGGGAGGCTGGACAGGCCCTTCTTTCTTGGGATTCCTGTCACTCTTCAACAAAACACGATTAGGAATCGCCACGCCCAAGTAAACTTGGGTTCGTGCGATCACAAGAAGCAAAAAAATTCTTGTGGTTCTTGTGGTTCTTTCCTTGAGTAATGCAGAACACTTTCAAAGCTCTGATACCAATGTTAGGTGCAGCGGAATGAGTGTTGTATTTTCTCAAGATTAGTGATCTTTATTGCTCAAGGTTCCTTTTAGTTCTTAGGGAAAGAGAGAGCTTTCGTCTTGTGGAGAGTGCTATGATCACGAACAAAGTGAGTGGATATTGTGCGTGCAAGTGAATGAGACTGAGAGAAGGAGAGAGAAGAGATACGACACCCGAGAGGTTGTAAAACCCTCCTCCGAAGGCCCCACTCTCGTCGGCGAGAGTGGTCTATTCTTTGATTGCACAAAGGTGTACAATGCGTATGCAATGGACTATGCAACTTGGTCTATGCCGACGATGATGACGACGACGACGACGACGACGACGACGATGGTTGAAATCTGAGATCTTCTAATCGCTGAATTTTGGGACTGTTTCGGTGGCTGAAAATGACTGTTTTGGCTGCGTTTTCTTGGCTGAAAAATGAGGTTTGTTAGGGCTGAAAACTGATGGTCTTTACAGGTTGAATCTGCTACACTTTAGGTGAATAATGCTGGTCTTAATTTGCTGCTGAAATCCAAAAACGCCATGGCTGAAATTGGTCCTTTTGTCGCCGGGGTTCTGCAAATGCAAAAAACGCTAGGCTGATCTGCTGTGTTGTGATAACGTCAGGGCTGATCTGCTGTGCACAATCGCCAAGGTTGAACTGATGCAAAAACGCTAGGTCTTCCGTGGAGAAAACGCGAGAGTAGTCGCGGGGGTTGGTCTTGCTGAGAAGTTGCCTGTTGAGCAAGGTGCTCGTGCTGCCTCTTCTCCAATTACTGCTAACTTGGGTTTGCTCAAATATTAACTTGGCAAAATTGCTCTACCTACTTTTGTTGGAAAGTCACTTAAAAATAATTAGTGAAAATACCAATAAATAGGAAAATAGGCTAAATGCACTGGAAAATTCCCCTAACTGATGCTAATGGATTTTGATGAGAATTCCGATGATCATGTTGTGTGCAACCGGAGGATATGCATCTATGCTAAGTGACTGGGCATGCACGGTCTACGAATAGACTCACAAAAGTGCCAGATCACTGCTAAATTTAAACTTGATTGAACTGACTGAACCCTGCTGTGGTGTAGCTTGTCCACGGACACATAGGGTTGGCATGTGTCACGTGACATGAGCCTAGGTCCAAAGAATCCCCACGGGAAGATTCGACCAATTAGGAAGAACCGGTCTTGGCTCTCGAGCCTAGGTCCAAAGAACCCTTACAGGAAGTACTATGTGTTCGAATGATTCGTCAGCATGCATTGTTGGAGTGTTTCATTCGTGATCGTTTCCTGTATTTTGTCACCGTCTTTATGTGATCCCTTTTCCTAGGCATGACATATTGTACTTTGAGCACGTTTCACTCATGAATGAGCACGAATGTATGCGGATTGTTC
The DNA here is from genome assembly GCF_014529385.1 of Adiantum capillus-veneris. Taxonomy (NCBI): domain Eukaryota; kingdom Viridiplantae; phylum Streptophyta; class Polypodiopsida; order Polypodiales; family Pteridaceae; genus Adiantum; species Adiantum capillus-veneris. Next base: position 151,336,722 of record NC_140948.1, read on the forward strand.
ATGAAAAGCTGAAAAGTATACATTCACGGAAGTCACATTCCATGTCTCTTCCTTGGCATGCAACAGTCATAGAAAGAGCACAAGAAAGATTGAGCATCAAGCGTGGGCATATCCATTGTGATTTGCCACAATTGTTTGATTTAGATCAGAAACACAAGATTCTATCTCATTGTTTGCGTGTGTGTGGTGAACGGTTTGGCACTCCGTCTATTTGTTCATCTACATTGCGTGCACAGTCTTTAGAGAAGACAAGATTTTTTTCAGTCACTTTACATGGAATGGGTATGTTCATGTTTTTGTGTTGGAAGTGGTTTCAGGAATTTTCAGCCATGGAGATTCTTGAAGAAGGAAGAAGCATGACTCTAGACGAAGTTGAAGCATCGAAGGAGACACAGAAGACTTTGTGTCGCTTTCGGCGCGGCCCAAAGAAGCAAGCATTGCAGATCTCTATGAAGTTCAAGTATCGCACGACCCATATATGAGAGTGGGCCGGCGAAGAGTCCTTTCCAGGATTCCAGATGCCATTGGCGATCTCCCTCGACGCAATACAGTTCGGTACGATTCTCTCACTTTGAAAAGGAGGGGATGTCACGTGACACATCCAACCCTATGTGTCCGTGGACAAGCTACAGCATGACCAGGGTATAGTTTAGTCAAGTCAGTCTAGAATAGGAAGTGATCTGGCACTTATGTGAGTTTGTTCGCGGACCGTGCATGTCCAGATACTTAGATTAGATGCATATAGATTGAAAGAGATTACAGATGAGACACCACTCAGATGCATTGGCCGTTCACGTAGGCACGCCTTGCACTACTTTTATTAGGTTGAGTTGAGTGTACAAGTATCGAGGAGAGTCCACTTTGCTGTTGAATGAGTAAAAGGCTCCCCCTAGCAACTAAATTATAGGCCCATGGCCTCTAGCTTTTCTAGGGTGACCCTAAAAGCATGTGCTATGAAAATTTGATTCTTGAAAAGCGAAGAAGTTGGCTGCTTTCAAAACTTGGTGCCAAAAGATCCCAAAAAGTCGATGCTTTCATATCTGATGCCGAAAATCTCCGACGACCAGCTTGCCACATCAGCACCTTGCTGTTAAGTGCCATGTCACCATGTATGTGTAGTGCCACCTCAACAGCTCACTATTGCTGTAAATCGCTCCGCGAATCCTGTTGCATTTCATGCATGCTCTGTCTCGAACTTGACCAAGTTTTCACATCACCTAACACAAAGAGTGTAGGACCATTGATGTAGAGGGAGAATGTGTAAGAAGAGAGGACGTAGATCATGGAGACGGTGAAGAGGAAGCAGTGACAGGGTGTGAAGAACACTCTTATTATGTGCGTTTATTCACAACTGAACTTAGATAAAAACTGAAACTGAACTAGAACTAGAGACAAAGACTCCAGAGATTGAATGTGTTATAAGTGTGTTCTTATATAGAAACTGAAGAGACACGATGAAAAGACATGACTATTGGGCAAGAGACATGACTATAGGCCAATAGTCGTGTCCTTCTACTATAGAGTCATGACCCTTCGGCGGAAAGGTGTAGCCATTCGCTAAATAGGCATGGCTATTCGCCGAACAGGTGCGACTCTTGGGCGAATCCTTTGGAGAACTGGGGGTTTCGGATCTGGTGCATCTTTGTATTTGCAAAAGAATCCAACTAAGAAGGTAATACAAAGACAAAGAATACGTCACAATCGTGATATTCCCTTCCATTTAAAATGAGAGCCCGTGCCAAAGAAATGACTTCTGATGCTGATAGAACTCTGGAAAAGCATTGAATCTCCGAAAATCTTCAGTCTTTGAGTTATCTGAAACTTTTGTCTTGAACCTTTGCTTCTTGCGAAACCTTTTTGCTTTGACTGCTAAATCCCATGTCATTGGATCATTCAAAGACTTTTTAGAGAAATCTCCAATAATCTTCCAATAATGAATCCCAAAATTCTTCAGAATCATCTTCGAATAATGTCACTTCATGACTTGCAATTGGCATATCATCGTCTAACAAAGAATCAAAGAAAGCATAATCGTCTTTTGAATTAGAATCTGCAACTATATCCTTATCTTTGTCTCGTAAAGAAGTATCACTTGGAAAAACTTCTTGCTTGAAATCATCTTTGTCTTCATCAACTGATTCAGGAGAAGGTAATGAACTTAAAAATTCATCAATAATAATTTCTGCATGTGCATTGGAAATCATATTCGCTTCACAATCCACCGTATCTTGCTGTTTGACTTGTACACGTGAGGCTTGAATCATTCGTTCCGCATGATAAAGTCCATGTAAAATCAATTCACGTCCATCTTTGAACAAATTAATAATGTCCTTGAAAACTAATTGCTAGATCATATTGGAATAGCCAATGTTGACCAAGAATCATGTCGTAGTAAGATAAAGGCATGACTTTGAAATCCAGTTGATTTGCATAATTTTGAATACCGAACTGCAACTGCCGAATTGTCTCTTCACAAGTTATAATTGATCTATCTGCTAACTCCACATCATATAAGTGAGATGTCTTCTGAGTTGGTAAACCAAGCTGTTGAACTATCTGAGTGCTGACGAAGTTATTAGCATAGTTACCAGGAACGGGAAACCGGAACAGGAACGCGGAATGGGAACGTCGAACAAAATGCCATTCCCTGTTACAGGTACTCACGTTTGAATGGGATCTTGGAATGGGAACGGGGAACGGAGACTTGAAAACGGCCATTCCCTGTTATTATGGTTATTAGAACATCCGCTGTCCACCAAATTAATGATGGATCGATCATTGAGAGTTCCAAGAAGGCTTAGAACTTGCTTTGAGAGAGGCTCCAAAACTGAAGAATTGCACTGAGCATGCTTCATAAGGATAGTTGTATCTGCTGAGACATGAATTCTATTGACCAGAAATTTTCCTTTATCTTGAGCAAAAGCTGATAGTTCAGAATTTGATGATGTTTTCGCGATGGAATTTCTTTTCAAATTAGACGGATTTGGTTTTTTTGGACATTGATACCATCTATGGTCACCACCGCAAATTGTACATAATCCATCCTTCTTTGGAGTCGAAGAAGCATTTGAGGAAGAGCCTTGCTGAGAATTGGAACGCCGATCATGAGAAAAATCACGTCCTTTATCATGATCAAGTGGAGTATTTAAAGGAGATCTGCTATGAAATTGTTGATCTTGAGAGTAGAATCTTAAAGTTGAACAATGCTCCGTTGCGTGCTGCCTGAATTGAGATTGTTGCTGCTTGCTTTGGCTATAGCTTTCTCTGCGATCGCGCTGCGAAAAGTGAGCGCTATTTGAAGATCTGTCACCAAGGAGAAAATTCCGTGTAGAGCGCCGATTATCGCCTAGACGCTCCACATAGCCAATTGCAGCATCCAAAGTGGTAGGTTTGTATTTGTGCACATCGTTCTTCAGGGTTGGTTCAAGCCCGTCAATGAAACTATGTAGTTTATCAAGGGGCTGAGATTCTCTATCTCCAGAGTTAAGTCTCTGAAACTTTGTGATGTACGTGGCCAAGGAACCTGCCTGGCTCAGGCGGCGAAGAGAGGACCGGGCATGAAAATCCACATTGGCAGGTTCGGACGCCTTCCGAATAGAGCACCGGAATTTATCCCAAGAAGGTGTGTGTTTACCATCAGCAACCCGTCGTTGCCGCCAAAGAAATGCTGTGTCCTTGAGCAGAGAACTGGACAAGTAGACCTCCATTTTGAATAGCCATTGGTTCAGTACGCGCTTTACGCGGCGACCATTATAAGGCTCATGCAATTTAACATCCAATTTCTTCTTTTGTGCAACATAATTTTTTTTATAAAGTAAATGAATTTCGTGATTGTCTACCTCATCAGGTGGATCTGGTTCGTTTTGTTCGTCCATTGAAGCTTCGGAAGAAGGTGGCGGAGAAGCAACATTAGTCGTTCGAGAAGTTGTAGGATGACTTCGAGAAGTGTTTTGCGTCTACATCTGATCCAAGCGATTGTGAAATGATTCGAGGCTTGTGGAAAGTGTGGCCATCGACTCCTTGATAAGAGTAAGGGCGTTGTCAGATTGAACTTCTCTGTTTTGAGATGTCAGCATGTTAACGCCTCAAAAGGAACTCGAACAGGTGCAAAAACAGGTTTTGGGATGGGTACTCCGGGAGCTGAAACTATGTCTGGAACGGGTTCGGGCTCTGGAGTCGGAAAATCGGAAATAATTACCACTTTGGGGTGCAGGGGGGTTTTCCTTGAGAACACCTTCGGGAATCTCGTCTACGTACAAGAGGAAAGGGATGGGAAGGGCACCTTGAATGTGTCATCTGCCATGGGTGCGGTGCCGATTGCGTGCAGAGGAGAAGCAGATGACCAGTGCTGGAGGGGTAGAGAGGTGGGGCAGCGTGAGACTCTGCATGGTTGGGGGTTTGTTTTTTTTTCTTTTTAATTCTTGTACACTACTAGCTGATTTGGGCAATCAAGTTGTCCCCATGTGGATAAATTTGGGACAAGCCAACCAAGTTTGGGCGGTCACTCAAGCATACAAACTTTGGGCTGTTAAATTTTTAAATGTTTTAATAAGTTAATGCTGCTGGCCTGGTAACGTAAGTAAGCCAGCAAAAAAATTTTGACGAAGAGGCAGCCAACGCAGCGTTTCAGCCTAGCGCATGGGGAAGGAAGGGGTGTGATCCTCTGGGAAGGGGTGCCAACACTTGGGAAGCGGCAGCCAAGGGCTTGGTGTCCTTTCGCGTGAAGGGGTGTGAGTGCAGGTTCGAAAGGGTGTCACTCGAGCAAAGGTGCACGAGGTTCTCCGGGTAGGCATCACACACACACACACTTCACTGCTACAATATGGTTAGTAGTAGTAAGTAATAAACAAATACCAACGTTACCTCATACTGTCGAGGGAAAAATTGCATTCCATCTTTCTTAAGCTCCATCTTTCTTTAGCTTCCATGCAACGCCAATAGAGGGTTAGCGGAATAGCGGCGAGAGGCTCACAACCTTCGGGTCCCGGAAAAAATTTTGCTCTGATACTAGTGTGAAGAACACTCTTACTATGCGTGTCTATTCATAACTGAACTAAATTAAAAACTGAAACTAAACTAGAACTAGAGACAAAGACTCCAAGGACTAAATGTGTGTTGATTGATTGAAATGTGTTACAAGGGTGTTCTTATATAGAAACTGAAGAGACACGATGAAAAGACATGACCATAGGTCAAGAGACATGATCTAGGCCAATAGTCGTGTCCTTCTGCTATAGAGCCGTGACCCTTCAGCGTAAAGGTGCAACCATTCACTGAAGAGGCATGGCTATTTGCCTAACAGGTGCGAATCTTGGGCGAAGAGACGCATCCTTTGGAGAATCAGGGGTCTCGGATCTGGTGCATCTTCGTATCTGCAAAAGAATCAAGGGAAGAAGGTAATACAAGGTATTACATAGACAAAGAATACGTCACAATCGTGACATAGTGGTAGAAGTGGTAGTGGTGCTGACAGGGGTTGGATGTGCTATAAAAGGCTGAACAATCTCAATTTCCGGAACAGTTGAGTGTGATTATGAGTGGGTGGTTTTTAATTTGAGTGTGTGGATGATCATGATCATTTATTGAATTTGATTATGAGTTGCTGGGCATGATCATTTGGATTTATGTAGTGCAATAATAGAGCCTTTTGATGGAGATTTACGTGATCATTAGCAATACTGAGTTTACCAGCTGGATGCCCAATTTGGTCTAGCATAGAGTGGTGATAAAGGGAAAATAAGGGAGACAGAATAAATGAATCATTGCCTTGTTACCATCATGAAACCAGGATGGCTTGTTAGAAACATTAGGGAGGGTTATAGCACACTAACTATGCCACTAGTGAAGCATGATTAGCACAAACACTAAGGTAGAGAAGGAACTCAATGAATAGACAACGAACACACTGATGTCATTCCCAAACTGTGAATCTTATTCAAAGGTTTAAAGAGATGACTCATGAGAACTTAGGATGAGTCTGCGAGTTTATGCTCATTTTAGTGATTTTCTCAAATTATCTCCCAAATGGAGTGTGCCTTGTGGTTAATGGCATTAAGTATTCGCCTTTAATGGCTAGTGTAACTTTCTTGATAAATGCTAGGCCACCAAGCTTACATGTCAAGGCCTTATGATATGATTTATTTTAATTACATTAATCTGTATCACATAGTCACTACAGTTTAGAGACATTGTTCTGGCTCATTTACATGTACGTAGGTCATAAAACGCCTAAACAAAAACAGAGGAAGTGGTTGCCAGCAGAAGCTTGGCCATTCAAGTTTGCGTTTCCTTGAGCGTCACCTAGCAAAGAAACCTGTGCCAAGAATGAGGGGCCATAGGGCTTTGTATTTGTTTTTTATATTCTGAAGTAACTGCCAGATTATCTGCATTTCACAAACTCACAGGAATGAGCAATACTCTAGACTAATCACCCATCAATGGGTGTGTGTAGAGATCTTAGTTATTTCTGATCTAGCTAGATTATCCTCTCTTTCACAAACTTGCACATGAAATGATGAATGGTAATAGTTTAGACTTGTCACTGGCTAGTGGATGGAGTTCAAAGTACTCTCATGACCATGAGGAAAGAACCTCGAGTCTTATGAAGCTATGAAACAAAGTGAATTTCAAAGGTGGCACTGCTAAAGAGCTTGAAATAAAAAGTTTTTCGAGTTTTTGATCAACCAATATTTTGAGTAGATAGTAGGCTTTTGTTTTTCTGCCTTGGCTTTCTCTTACTAAATGTTTTTTACGCGTGTAACCTCTATGCGCCATATGTTTCATAATTTACTTTTGAGTGCTTGCACACTGGCTATACAGTACGTGGTCTCTAATTCTTGGCTACATTCTATTCAATGCGATTGTTAACACAGGGGAGCAGCGGCCTATGGAATGGGCCATGCGACTAAGAGTGGCCTACTATCTTGCTCAAGCTTTAGAGCACTGTAGCAACAATGGCCGCCCTTTATACCACGATTTGAACGCATACCGTGTTCTGTTTGATCAGGTCTGTTTGGGCTTTTTGGACTTTGACATGTTTTCATATTTACTCAATAATCGCTGCTTGTGTTTTTGAATTAGTGTGTTTTTCTCATTACTCGATAATTTTTTCCATCTTTTCTAGTTGTTCTGATAGCAGGAATTTTTAGGTTTATGGTTCTGTTTTGAAGGAGTTCATTGCACTCTTCTCTGATCTGAGAATTTATTTGTTTTGGAAGGATGGGAACCCCCGACTTTCATGCTTTGGTCTCATGAAAAATAGCAGAGATGGAAAGAGTTACAGTACAAATTTAGCATATACGCCTCCGGAATATCAAAGGACTGGTAATTCTTCTGTGGTACTATTCATAATGTTTCCTGATTCGTGCGTTCCTAGTAGTCATGTTAGTTTTTTGAACAAATAGGATTTCTTATTTCTAAGTAAGTCTTTAGCTACTATTAGCTATATCTATCTCTATTGTGTCTAACCCCACATGTTCATTCACGTGTGCAGACATGTGCACTTGTAATTTTTGTGGTAGGTGTGGGAGATCATTCAGGTTGTTTGATTCTTTACATCAACAACAAGCAGAATGATAAAGTCGACTAGGCCTCAAGTTTGAAGAATTCATTATTGAGTGTGCATACGTAAGGCCTTGATAATCCTTAGATGTAGAGGAGGAAATTTACAAGCAAAGAGATGCAAAATAAGATATAGTAACTTGCTGTCATCTTTTGCACAGCAGCTGGAGAGCAAGCTGATGTGTTGTGAAATGGATTGTGCTCTCTGATGGAGTTTGCTATAATGACTCCCATTACATAGATAATAGTACCACCAAAGAAGGAGCATTGTCTTAGTGATGATTAGTACCCCTCCCCATAGGTTTTGAGTTGATGTATTATGTGATGAGGACATTGTTGATGATGAGGATGTAGGTTAGTGATGGGAATGGGATCGTGCTAGCTAGGGTGGATGAAAGAGAAATAGCACAGGCTCACCATAGACAAGCATGTAGTGCACACTTGAACTGTGTTGTTTATTCATGAAAGTGAGCTTTAAGTAGCTCTACAACTTGACTCAATTGCATGTGGGATAATTCCTCCTCTTCCCTCCTTCACTCAGACTTTAGGACAAAGCTCACACTTTACAATCCTCCCCTTGAGGTTTGGACTAAGACAAAACACTGAAGATTAAAATCCACAAAGAATGATAAGTTGATATCCACACAGGAAAATAAAAGTCCTCCCCTACAAGTAGAGAGGCTGCATCTTCAAAGTATGTCGTCATAAAAGACAAGGTTGCTCTCTCCTTCCTGTTCTTCTTCGTCTTCTACCATGTTAGCTATAGCACTCTTCCCTTCGTAGCTTCTGTTGTTGCTTCTACTACTGCTGCTTTCTCCACTCCTATTGCCTCCATTTGAGTAGCATCGAGAAGGAGGGTGTCCCTTCTTACCACATTTGTTGCAAGGTTTGTTTGTGTAGCAGTCTTTTGCTAGGTCCCATTCTTCCACATTCATAACACTTTCTTTCAATTGATGATGTCTATAGAGAATATCTTCCCCTTGAGGATGTCGTGACAAAAGCCCCTCCTGATGATGTTAATGAACCTTTCTGCTTCCTTTCTTCTCCTTGGATTGAGTTGATGACATCTTTGAAAGGTTGGAGCCGATTCTTTTTCTTCAAGAACTGTGACTAAGTGGTCATAGGAAGGTGGAAGTGTACGTAATAGTACGACCACTTTGTCGTCGTCCAAGTACTTCGACCTGGATGTAAGTGAGCTGCGTGACAATGCTCTTAAGCCTATTTACTAGGCTAGCAATGCCCTCCCCTTCACTCATAATGATCTTGTAAAGTTGTCTTTTGAGACTAACTTTACTTCTTTTGGCCCTGGCTCCAAAATTACTTTCTAGGACATGGCAGGCTTCATGTGCATGCTTACATTCGTCTATGAAATGCACATAGTTGTCATGCAAGGAAGTGATGATAATTTGTAATGCTTGTTCATCCTTGGCCAAATTCTGTGCGCTTGCTATGAGTGTGGATGTCCTAGTGTGCACTCCATCAGGTTCGGCTTGTTGCTCTTGAGGCAGTATTGATGACAGACCACAAACATTTTTTCTAAGGTATCCTCTTAACTTCGTTTGCCATGTGTGAAACCCCTTCCCGTTGAATTTTTCTATTCCCTTCTCTCCCATTTGTGCTAATAGAGGGGTCTTAGCTTAGGTGACTCTCCTAGCCAGTGTCTACCTCTTTACATGAGCACAAATAGCCCTTAGGGAATGAAAAAATTTATTGGCAAGTTATTGTGCTTGGCTATAATAATTTTAGAGTTTAATTTTGGAGAGAGAGAGAGAGAGAGAGAGAGAGAGAGAGAGAGAGAGAGAGAGAGAGAGAGAGAGAGAAATTTCCTTTTTGTGAAACTCCTCTTCACCAGAGTGAAGCTTCTCTTCACAATTTTTTTTGAAAGTTGAAGCCTTTTTGATGCCTAGCTGCGTGAGCTTTCTTCGGGGGGTGCTTGTTGGATAGCCGGCTTAGAAATTCCTCTTGAAGCCTTCCTTTCCTTTTTTTTGGAGTGGCCTCGAAGCTCCTTTTATTTTTGACTTCTTGTCCTCGTTGCAGCTTCAGTGGGACTAGACCTTTAAAAGGGTCTCGGAGTGTAGCCAAGGGTTTATGGAGCTTAGTGGACCAAAGGGAAGGGCCAATGGTTGTGGGAGGGGTGCTTGTCGGGCAGCGGGCAGTTCGGTCAAGTCGGGTACCTTCCGAGCAAGTCGGGCACCTACCGAGCAAGGACGGGCAGCTCCTTGGCCAGGTGGGGGCAGGGTGTCGGGCAGCGGGCTGGTTCTCGGGCAAGCGCAGGAGCTGTCGGACGGAGTATGACCCGCACAGGCAACCGATCGGTGACTGGGCCCGTTCACGGATGCAAGGGGAGGTCCGCCGATCGGACTGGGCAAATGATGAGGTGCCGCTTGTAGCTGGTTAGGCTTGCAACTGTTCGGACCCTACAGAGATGTAAATTTGAACTTTGGGCGAGTTTTGAAATCCGCCCAGGGCCACCACCTCCCTTTGGCCAAAGTCCAAAAAAATTGCCCCTTTTAGGCAGTGTTCCCACCCAAGTAGGACCACCCCTTGGACCCTTAAGCATTGACTTGAAAATTTTGGCCAATGGCATTAAATGCTTTTAGGCACACTCACACACACACTTTTGACTTTCAGAACTCCAGGGATTACACAAGACTGAGAATGCACTTAATGTAAGGTGCAGCGGAAGTGAATGTTGAACTTTGCTCAAGATGAGTGCTCCGAACTGTGCTCAAGGGTTCTTTTTACTTACGGAAGGGAGAGCCTTCCGTTCCCTTAGTGAGAGAGTGCAAGTGATCACATACAAAGTGGATAAACACTGTGAATGAAGGTGCTGAAACTGAGAGATAGAGAGAGAAGAAAACGACACCAGAATGTTGTCAAACCCTCCTCTGAAGGCCCCACTCTCTATGGCGAAAGCGGTCTATTGCTATTGATTGCACAAGTCTGATACAAGGTGCTGATGCTGTGAATCCTAGATGATGCTATGTCGATGTCGACGGAGAGGACGACGACGATGATGCTAAGGCTGAAAACTGAATGCTGCGAATTGGTAACTGTTGCACCAAGTCGGGGGCTGATCTGCTAACTTGATGCCGAGAAAAACGCTGCTTCTTAGGGCTGAAAAACGCTGTTTCTTATGGCTGAATGTCACAAGACGGGCACACGTGCCAATCGAAAAGAACAGATTGAACAGACTTTTAACACTTCAATAACAATTGAACTGAAAGAGAGAGACGACACGCGACACGGAGTGGCGGAATTCCACCCAGAGAGTATTGGCCCCAAACCTTGGTGCCCCTTCCGGTATTTCTTTATATTGCATCAACACAGTACAAGCCGGTACTCGAGACTCCGCACCTTCTCCAGGAAGCATGCCAGAGAATGAGCCCTAACCTCATATTTAAAAGCCCTTGGCCTAAAAAGCAATTATAGTGAAAAGCCTTCAAACTTAAAAGCATCTGGTCCAAAAGCAAAGCCAAAAAGCTGCCAGCGTAAATCACGGAAATCCGTACAGCTTGCCACATCATCAGCCAACGCAGTTTTCGAAAATCTCTGTTGCCCTTAGGGTTAGGGTTTTTGCAATTTTAGGGTTAGGGTTTGCAGGTTTTAGGCTTAGGGTTTCCAGAATTAGGGTTTCAATAGTTAGGGTTTCTGGCAGAAATTAGGGTTAGGGTTTTTACTCTGGGGCAACCACGTTACTTCTTCTATTACTTGTTCTTCTTAGTGTTTAGGCCCCTTGGTTGACATCTGCAAGTTGGCTCCCTTCTTCAGGGTTTTGATACGTGAGCAGTTTGTTACACTGAAGATGCTAGACAGCAGGCTGAAAAAACGCTGGTTTCACCTTGTTGAAAACGATGGTTTTGACTGTTGCAAAAATGCTGATTCATCTGCTACAAAAACGCTGGGGTGACTGCTCAAAAAACGCTATGAAGGGTTGCTCCAAAACGTTGTGAAGGCTGTTGATAACGCTGGGTTCATCTCGTGAAAAACGCTAGGTCTAGCTGCTGGAAAACGCCAGGTTGTGGAGGTTCTTGCTTGAGAAGGGAGGTTGGAGAGCTTGCTACATGGAGAGCCTGCTGCAAGTGTTTGCATGTGCTTTCCTTTCTTCTTCTGCTTCCACTAAGTGACTCCTAGGTTCCTTATATATTAACTTCCTTATATATTAACTTAGCAACGTTGCCCTAGCTAGTTTCCCAACAAAGTCACTTATTAATAATAAGTGAAAAATGGCTAAAATACCCTCAGTACAACAGATGTGTGATCTCTGTGAGATGAGTGAGAGATGTGGAAGTGGGTACCCCACTGGCCCCATAAGTAGGTGCCCAAGGGGAGGTAGGGCAAGGCCTGATAAAACTCCGTACGACAGAAAAATGAAATATGGAAATATATGTGGGCGCCCGGACAAAAGTGGTCGGCCGCCCCCAAACTCGGGCGGCCGGACCAAGAGCAACCTAGACTATGGGTGGCCAGCCCAAAGACATACTAGCCGTACAAGTATGCCCTAGACCTGTGAAGCAGCAGAGTGGTGTAAGTCTAACATCTATTTGGCACCTAGGCGATATAGAGAGCTGTAGTTGACGGCATCTTGTTATCTCCGTGACCTCAAATACCACGAAAGAACCTCAAAACACTCTTAAGGAACTTAAAGAACATAGTCCGCATGTGAGCTCCGTCTCTTCCACGCCCTCTCCCAGAATATAAGTGTGGTTGGTGGCTCCCACTTGTCCTCCATAATGAAAACCAATGAGAGGCTCCTAGCCTCCCAATGGCATCATCGTAAAGCGAAACATCTCCAAACGCAGGTCAATTTGCAGCCCACTTTTGCTGCACTTTTTGGCACCAAAAACCTTCTGTTTGCTAGGAAAACAAAGACTAGCAACTTGTGGAAGGTGTCAACGACACAAAGTGACCAATAAAACTGCCGAAAATGGGCTGAAAACCGAAACACATAGATAATGGTCAAAAACGCAAATGGAGGAGGGGCATTTCCGGCGATGAAACTGTCCCAAAAGTGTAGCACTAGCAGGGAAATCAGCAGATCTGATGTTTCTTGTAAAAAACGCAGGTTAAGGTAAGGTCCTCCGCAACTGTAATGGCTCCCGTTTCTGCGCTTGCCTGGCTGATATAAAAACGCTGGCAGATCTGGCTCTAATTGCAAAAACGCCGGCCGATCTAGCCCTTGGGAGAAGAACGTGATGTGATGTAGCGCCTCAGAATAAGCAGAGCCTGAAGCTCTGATACCATGTGAGTGCGTGTGTGCGGAAGGGGGGGGGGGGGAGAGAGAGAGAGAGAGAGAGAGAGAGAGAGAGAGAGAGAGAGAAACGACAGAGATGGTGAAGAGGGGGCGATCAGCCCCCCATGACTACCATGAGCAGAAGACCCTCAGTACAACAGATGTGTGATCTCTGTGAGATGTGGAAGTGGGTACCCCCTTGCCTCCATAAATAGGTGCCCAAGGGGAGGTAGGGCAAGGCGTGATAAAAATCCCCACGACCCAACAGAAAAATGATATATGGAAATATATGTGGGCGGCTTGGACAAAAGTGGGCGGTCGGCCCCCAACTCGGACGGCCGGCGGACCAGGAGCAACCTAGACAATGGGTGGCCAGCCCAATGGGAGTGGAAGCTTGAAAGTGGCTAACGCAAAGATATGTGCTGGCAACAACATGGATAAGGGAATCCCTTGTCGTGAGAAGAAATTGGGGGGTTGAGAATGGAGCTTGTGTGAAAACTGTGCATCCTCTTGTCCATCAATGGACATAACCCCTCTTGTGAGTATTACCTCGGAGGGAATATGCATAATAGACAGAGCCTTAGATTGATGTGCACCCGAAGATGGAGCCTCATATATGTTTGCACGTCAAGTGAGCACTCTCATTTAAAGGTCTTTGAGAGGCGTGTTTCCTACTCTCATTTCTTCCTCCTCTCATAGATTGAAACAATTGGAGAGATTGCTTGTCTCTGTCTCAATCTAGTGTGGCGGCTGTTGATTGTGAGACCTACTCTCTGTCCCTAACTCTGCGTCGGTCCCGGCTCTCATACATACTGCGACTCCCCCCCAGCTTCTTCTCTCATGTAGTGAGAGAAACATAATGATCCAACAGGATCTCTAGCAGTGTCACGTGACACATCCAACCCTATGTGTCCGTGGACAAGCTACAGCATGACCAGGGTTCAGTTCAGTCAAGTCAGTCTAGAATAGAAGTGATCTGGCACTTTTGTGAGTCTATTCGTAGTCCATGCATGCCCAGTCACTTAGTGTAGATGCATATCCTCTGGTTGCACACATCATGATCATAAGCATTCCCATCAGAATCTTTAAGGGGAATTTTCCAGTGCATTTAGCCTATTTTACCTATTTTTGACATTTTTCACTTATTATTTTTAAGTGACTTTTGTTGGAAAGTAGGTAGGGCAAATTGAGTAAGTTTGTATACAAGCAAACCTAGACTAGCACTAATTGGTAGAAGAGGCAATAGGAGCCAAGCTCAGCAGGCAACTTCTTAACAAGACCTTGGCGGCTTCCCCCTCCAAGCAAGAACCTCCCCTAGCGTTTTGCTTCATCCTTGCCACAGAAGCAAGCAACATCCCTAGCGTTTTCACTCAGCACCATCGCCAGAAGACCCCAGCAGATAGCGTTTTGCAGAGCCTTGACCTGCGTTTTTGACAAGACATCAGCCAGCGTTTTTGGAATGCTAAAACCCTAGCGTTTTTGGATTTCCCCAGCGTTTGCAGATTCCAGCCTTTACAATCCTCAGCCTGGCGATTTTCAGCATTAGAAAACCTGCAGATTCAGCCCGGTAAGAACCTCAGTTTTCAGCCCTAAACCTACAGATTTTCAGCGACAAAGACCCACAGAAACAACCTTCCAAATCAGCGTTTTTGGATTGTAGCAGATTTCAGCCCATAGCGTTTTGGACAGCAGATACAAGAGTGCAGATTTCAGCCCTTAGGTCGGTCTCGTCGTCACCGTCGTCATCGCCGACATAGCCTAGACTTGCATCAGCACATGCATTCAGTTTGTACCAGTTTGTGCAATCATAAGTAGACCACTCTCGCTGACGAGAGTGGGGCCTTCGGAGAAGGGTTTTACAACGTCTCTGGTGTCGTATCTCTCTTCTCTCTCTATCTCTCAATCTCATACACTTGCACGCACAATGTCCATTCACTTTGTTTGTGATCATAGCATTCTCTCATTAAGAACGGAAGGCTCTCCCTTCCATAAGAACAGAAGGAACCTTGAACATAGTTCGGAGCACTCATCTTGAGCAAAGCGCAAACATTCATTCCGTTGCACCTAACAAGCAGCTCTAAATGAGACAGACTTGGATTGTATCTCCCCTCCAGCAGAAGATGTCACACTTCAAAGATCATTTTCTTACCATATTGGAGGATAGGTTCATACAATGACCGCGCTATATGGACATCTACATGCCACACAGATCACGGGTGGCAATTGGTCAGCTCACAGTGTCATCACACAGACTAGAGATCGAGGTGGGGCGAGCTCATGACATTCCCAGGGAGGAGAGTGTGTGTAGAGTATGAGGAAGTGGAGAATGAGGAGCATTTTGTTTGCAAATGTAGAGCTTACGTCGATATCAAAGGCCGATACGAGTCACTATTCAGAGGGCAGCCTACCCTTCAAAATATTATGTACTCTCAAGATCACAGACAGCTTGGGCGCTACTTGCTAGAGATACAGAGGCACAAGGATATACTTCTGTAGCCACCTATAGCGACCCATGTTGGGGGGGGGGGGGGGGGATTACAGCTTACGGGTTTCTTTTAGAGAGCTACACCCCTTCCACTCCCAAACCCATCGAGGGGAGTGACCTTCGAATAGGTTGAGGCGAGCCGGGCCAAACGACACCCGCGGGATACCACATGCAAGGCCCCTTGACTCCACCGCAGACAGATTGAGGAGATTCAAGCCTGAGCACATCCAGCTACTGAGGAGAGATGAGCCCAAATGATGGCTCACCCAACGGCGTTCATCAAGGCAACCCTCACTCCCGACCCTCCCATGTTCTACATTCTACACCCCCCCATTAGCACATGATGGAGCTAGTTAGATTGATGCATTTGCATGGTTGTACTACCCTGAGCATATAAACATGCACATATCCCTAGTACTAGAGCTCCACTCACCCCCCTCATAGATCTCATCATCCACCAGAAGTCTTTTTCTTTTATTTTGTACCAATTTTCACTTTTGTCTTTTCCGATAGTCAGAGGACATACACACATGTATACTTGATTTGTCTCATAGGTCGACTTTGGCCTCACATAGACGTTAAACATTACTCTCTCTCTCTCTCTCTCTCTCTCTCTCTCTCTTTGGGGAGAGCAGGAGAGACTAGAGTGACTAGAGCTTTTGCGGTCTTGGGAGGCTTGGAGAGGATGTGTTCGTAGGTTCAGTTCCAGGAACCTCTGACAAAGTTATGGCTCTTTGATACTTTAGTAGCCTTAGCTATGTTGTATGGGTGCAGATATGGGGACCTTCTGTAGGCCAAGATGGTTGGAGATGTATGGAGACTCGAGAGGCCATTGGTATCTACTGATCAGAGCCAAGGCCTCCGTACCCCACACTATCATTCGAGCAGAGCTATCTGCCCCTCCTATGGAGATTGAGGTGCTTACCAGATCAGTCTCCTATGTGCACAGCTTGTGGGATACTACTAGAGACAGATATGCTAGACTGGCCCTTGAGTCTTCCAGACAGTTAGCTCTTCAGGGGACACTTCATGCTGGTATGCAGAGATGCCATCATGGTTTTAGACGCATGGCTTCACCATGGACATATTGCCCCCTTTCCAGTACTCTCTTCAGGCACCCTCGATGTCTCTTACACGGGTGGAGATTCCTAGACTTATTCGTCAGGACCTGATCCAGCTGGATACCAGGAGGACATGGATAGAGCCGCCATGGGAGTTGGGCATGAAGATGGCTTTCTATAGAGAGCATCTTCTCCACCTCACAAGAGATGGGTTTGTGATTCGACCCATCTACATGGACACACATATGTCTCATGGTTTGCGGTGTGCCATTCGTAAGATACGCACATCCTCACATCAGCTGGAGATTGAGACTGGTAGAGTCAGAAGGATACCAGCAGACCACTGGATATGCCCCTTATGCCAGCTAGAGCGAGAGACAGAGCTACATGACATATGTCATTGCACAATGTACTATGAGATACGGGGCCGTTTCCACTGCTTATTCAAAGAGGGTTTCGGTCCTTTCTCTAGGTTCATGAGTTATGAGGATCAGAGATGTCTTGGGCTATATCTACTTGAGCTACACAGATATAGAGACACTTTACTGGGGAGAGATAGAGACAGATTATAGATTTCTTTTCACTAGATATGGGACAACCAGAGGCGCAGCCACCAATGCAGAGCTCGGCCCCCACTCATTCGACCACTACCAGCACTCTCATCGACCTAGCACTAGAGCTACGGAGATCTAGATGGCCACGATTGAGGAGAGGGGCTACACAGCATCGACAGAGACTACAACAGAGGATTCAAGCCATGCTCTCTCGACATCCAGAGTGCAGATGCGGATGGATTCTAGAAGTATCTTTATTCTAGTTCTTTTGTACCCTTGGGTCCATTTCTAAGCTCTTCATCTAGTAGTCTCTACTGCAGAGTTACCAGGAACTTAATGGAATGTGGAACTGGTAACAAAAACGGGCATGAACTGCCATTCCTTGTCACTCCTGTGTACCACTCATTTCAGCTTGCTTTTCCTTGTTCTCTTTCATTGGGAGGGCCCTGAAAGCTTAAAAAGGGAGAGAGTGATCAAGGGTGTATAGTGCTTAAAGAGGGCAACAAATATTAGTTGGAGGCCTACCAAAGTACAACTTGTGTGTCATGTTTTTGTGCAGGTAAAGAGATACTTATTGAGGCGCTGGCTGTAGTAGTTCATGGCATTACCTCTCTCCAGGATGTTTAACTCCAGAATATGTTAAACAGCAGGATTTATGAGAGTAGGGAGCTAGATTATCTGCATGGTGGAGGGTCAAAGAAATATATACCGAGGCCCTGGCCATGGTAGTTAGGCTGCAGGCATCATCTGTCTGTAGGATGATCTGCCTCTGACTATGTTAAACAACAGGATGGATGGGAGTTGGGAGCTAGATGAGCTGGACGGTGTAGGGTTCTGATGATGAGCACCATTGGTTAAAGTAATAACTGCTAGACATTTCTAAAGGTCATCAATGGACCCCATGATATTGACTGAATAATGTTCTTGTAATTTTCACTTTATAAGCTGATTGGATATAACACGAGCTTTAATTTTGATACTTATCTCATGTTGCAGGCAGAGTTACTCATGAAAGTGTAATTTTCAGTTTTGGTACTATACTTTTGGACCTACTGAGTGGAAAGCATATTCCTCCAACGCATGTGAGTATTCTCTACTGCTTTTGCACGCAAAGCTCAATGACTTTCTTGCATGCTGTCACCTTTACACTTTGTATGAAATCGAAAAAAATAATTGACACTAAATGCTCTTTTTACTGACAATTAGGTATTGCGTTGCAATGAAGAATAAGTGTTTATAGCAAGCATCTTAACTGGGTTTCTTAGGGATTGATGTTGGGAATTAAGTATGACCAGGGAATACCAACAGAGGACAATGAGTGCTGACATTTAGTATACCTCAGATAAAGCAACCCAAATGGTTTTAGAGACAAACAACATTGTTGATAGTCATTGATCCCATCCAGTCATGCAAACAGTAGACACATTTCTATATGTAGAGAGAATGCTGTAGTCATTCATCTCCAACACAAATACTCACTTCGCCTAAACCACAAAACATGGAACATGGGGATAATACATCAATCGAGTGATGGTTTGTGTCAAGTGTTCTTTGCTCAGTGCAACAAGTGCTCAAGTGGCCTCGTTGACATATCAATCTAGGGTTGGTGTCTAACAACATCATACATGCTTCCCTAGCATGCTTGGCGAAGCATACCCTGCTAAACCATGTCTGGTCTCGCCATTAAATCCAGTACAACATCCAGCGATGGTATGTACCTTCACAACACATAGCCCCTAGTATATTCCAGCACATATACCCTTCTTAGCTGTCTTTACACTATTTAACACGGAGACATTAGTCCACTAAGGGTCTGTATCAGCATATGAAGGATGAGAGTGAGGTTGTTTCATGGAAATCAAGCGTGCTAGAGTAGTCTTGCACCTTAACGTGGAGGGAACCAATGAGATGAGACACTCGCGTCATGGCACCATAGCAAGTTGAGCTTGAATAGAATCACCAAGTTGGGGATAGTCAATGCCAAGAGTTTCTGCAAAATGTTTGGAAAGAAATGCCTCTGAAGCTCTAGGGTCAAAGTTATCAAAGCTTTTTCTCCTCTTACTTGTTCCTCTGCAAAAGTTCTCGGGACTCATTATTACCAATCATGTCGTGTAATGTACAGTGGAAGTGATTGATGGTGAATGCTCAATCAATGCATACTCAAGGTTCCTTTTACCACATGAGAGTTCCTTTTACTTCATGTGAGAGATGTGCAGTAGGCTATAGAGAGAGGAGAGAATGATACTGTGAATGAAGGTTCGTGAGTGATAGAGAGAAGACTAACACCCGATGGGGTCCCAAACCCCCATCAAAGGCCCCCCCTCTCTATCGCTAGAGAGATATTTGCTTTAGATTGCACAACCGCTTATACAACAGCCCTAGATGCTCATGGGATCTTGTGGTAGATGCTTGGATCTGAGAGGCTAAAGGATGAAAATTGAAAACGCTAATGATGAAATTGTAATGAGAGAGGCTCCACGTGGCAATTGAAAGAATAGACTAAGACAAACGTTTAGCACTTTAAACAACTAAAAGAAAAAAAAGAGAGAATTCACACGAGACATGGAGTGGCGGAGTTCCACTCCCAGACTATAATGTCCCCAAATGATGTCGCCCCTTTCGGTATTTCTTTATATTGCTTCAACAAAGTACAATTCTGTGGCTCTGCTCTGCATCTCCCACAAGTAGACTGCCAAAGAGAGCGTGCAACACATATTTAAAGGCCCTTGGTCTATTAAAAGCATCCCACATGAAATACATCAAGTCTAAACGATGTGGAGCCCAAAATCTAGCACCCTCAAGGGTTGTCCATACAATAGTGCCACGTGGCCAGATTTTTGCAAAATGCAAGCCCTCTGTATAACTGCCACATCATCATTTCTCTACGCAAATCTCGAGTGTGTGTTCTACTTTATTAAACTTGGGCCCCTTGGCTAGCGTTCCATAAGTTGGCTTGTAGTGAGGGTTTTTAATCCTAACCCATTTTAATAATAGGGCCACTCGGTAGGAACGTGTAAGTTGGTGAAGACTTTTTCTTGTACTTTTGCTAGGGTTTAGGTTCCTCGGCTGGGATTTGTAGGTTGGCTAGGGTTAGGATGAGGGAGTCCTAACCCTCTGGGTCTCCAGTTGCTGGGACGTCAGTAGTTTGTGGCATCCCCCCTTCTTGAAAGAAGACTAATTGTTTGTGATTATATCTGCAAAACAACTCAAGTGAGATAAAAAATATCCAAGGGTCATTTCGAGGGTCAATCCCTGCAGTCTGTGTTGCTTGGAGGCTCCAAATACAACTAAACGCTCCCCAGACCACCGATGCGCATTGTTTTGAGGTTTCTTGCTTACGACTAAACACTCTCCAGACAACCGATTCTTCATGTTCAGAGGTTTCACATCAAACATAAACACTCCTCTCAGAAAAGCCCGTCCCGAAGATATTCATACATTATAGAAAGAAACATAAAAAACTAAGCATTCTCAAGTCGGCACCAAAACAAATTCAAACAGATCATTTCTATTTCGAACAATTTTTCAAACAGTATTGTCAAACAAAATTCAAAGCATATCTTAATACAAATCAAATTTAAAATTATTCAGGGCTGGTTTCTATCAATTGAAGTTTAAGGACGATTGGCTTGTTGTTCTGTTGCAAAGTGATGGTGCGGTTCCGTATCTGGATGGTTGCATCGCGCTGTTGTGGAGATGGCAACCCTCAACATGAAGAGGCAATGGACGAAGTATGGCGTGACCTCATTGCGGATGGATGGAGCGACACTAGGAGGAGGTCCGTCCATGGCATTGTTGCCTATTCCAAAGGGGAGATGTATTTTTCCCACTCCCATGACGCCACGGAGACATGAAAATCAGCAGATGTCCTTGCGGATGAGTGGGCCTCCGCCGTAGAGACCATTGGGTCGGACCTTGTGATAGGTCTACGGCATCAAACATGGCAATTGCAGCTATTTTGGAAGGCGCTTATCCTCACATCACGGTGTCCTTTTGCATGGCACATTGCCTTAACAACCTCTTGAAAGATTTCGGCAAACTACCTTAGATAGAGCCTCTCATTGCATCCACGTCCAAGGTGGTTGCTTTCATCAACAAGCACAACATACTTCAAGCCGAGTTCTTGAAGCGGTTGAGGGGCAAAGTGCTTCTAAAGTATTGTGAGACCCGCTTCACCTACAACTATCTAATGGTAATGTAAGGTGCAGCGGAATGAATGTTGAACTTTGCTCAAGATGAGTGCTCCGAACTGTGCTCAAGGGTTCCTTTTACCTATGGAAGGGAGAACCTTCCGTTCCTTCAATGAGAGAGTGCAATTGACACAAACAAAGTGGATGAACACTGTGAATGAAGGTGCATGAGACTGAGAGATAGAGAGAGAAGAATACAACACTGGAGACGTTGTAAAACCCTCCTCCGAAGGCCTCACTCTCTATGGCGAGGCGGTCTACTTATGATTGCCCAAATCTCTACAATGCTTGGACTTGCCGACGATGTCGACGACGATGAGGACGACGACGAGACGGGGTGAAATTTGAAAACGCTAAGTGCTGAAATCTGCAAATCTTGTATTTGCTAAATTCTGACTCTACGTCGATGACGACGGCAACGGTGACAATGCAACGACGATGCGCTGAAAACGCAGATGCTGAAATCTGCGTTTTCCGGGCTGAAACTGTAAACCGTGCGGGATCTGGCCGTGCGGCGAGGATCTGCTGCGGGAAGGTGAGATCTGCGAGGTTCGGGACTTCTTTTGCGAGTTCTAAAGGCTGAAAACTGAAAACGCTGATGCTTCCGTTGATTCCGTCGCGGAGGAGTTGCAAAACGCTAGGTGCTCTGCTGTCCCAAAAACGCTAGGGCTGAAATTGGTCCTGTTGTTGCTGGATGTTCTGCAAATGCAAAACGCTAGGTTGATCTGCTGTGTTGTGATGACGCCGGGCTGATTTGCTGAACAAAACCGCCAGGGCTGGTCTACTGATGCAAAAACGCTAGTGTAGCTGTTGTGAGGCAAAAACGCTAGGGATCTTGTGGGTTCTGCTGAGAAGTTACCTGTTGAGCGAGTGCTCCTGCTCCTGCTCGTGCTCGTGCTCCTGCTCCTGCTGCCTCTTATGCCAGAAGGTGCTAGCGCTAGGTTTTCTTATATACAACTTAGGACATTTGCCTTACCTACTTTCCAACATAGTCACTTAAAAATAATAAGTGAAATGTCAAAAATAAGGAAAATAGGTCTATGCACTCTAAAAATGCTCCTGATGAGTTCTGATGGAAATCTGATGATCATGCTGTGTGCTACCAGAGGATATGCATTAATCTAAGTGCGTGGACATGCACGGTCTGTGAACAGACTCACAAAAGTGCCAGATCACTTCCTATTCTAGACTGACTTGACTGAACTGAACCTTGGTCATGCTGTAGCTTGTCCACTGACACATAGGGTTGGATGTGTCACATGACATCCCCTCCTTTTCAAAGTGAGGCATTGGTACCGAACTGTATGGCGTCGAGGGAGACCGCCAATTGCATCCGGTGTAACCGGCTTGTTAACTTCAAAAAGGGTGGTAGACTTTACTTCAAACCTTGATTTAGCTTTCACCCATTATTAGTCGTCTATTCTACCTGTGCTATAATGACACAAGAGAGGGGAATGGGATACATATGCTAGAATGCATCTGTATGCGAGTCAGACACCAGATTGGCCCCTAAATAGGCGCCCCTTTCGGTATTTCTTTAGTCTTTAAAAGAGGGAATAAAAGCTGTGGTTCCCTACAAGCTACCCCGCACTCTGGGCTGAATTTCTCTGTTCTGGCCCGATTTCGGCAACATAACTGTACTAGCACCCTTCACAGCCAGTATCCCCACGCATTAGATGACTTTCCCGATGCATATGGACACTTTGCAAAACCTGGCGAGAATCTGCAGCACGCTGAATTCTCTGTTTTCTGCCCTGAAAATGCGCAAGATCACTTGTACAGCGGTCCCCTCACGTCCCCGAACCTCCTGGGGGTATTAGGGTCCGTTTAGGGCCGAAACCCTAAACCTGCAAAAATACACAGCAGGCTGTAATTCACTGTTTCGAGCTCCGTTTGATGTGCCGGTCGCATCCGTAGCAAGTCCTCGAGCTCCCGGACCTGTAGGGCTACTTGCCCTTTGAATCGGACGGGATTTCGCACGTGAAACCTCTCCGAATTCAGCTGTACCGGGGGGGGGGGGGGGGGGGGCGGGGGGATTAGCCACTAGCTTATCCAGTACCTGTGCAAGAGGCTCTTGCCTTGGCAATCGCGCATGAACCTACATAACTGTACATTGGTCAAATGAAAAGCCCACTAGAGGGGCATAACCATCAAGAATAGGGGAGAGAGAGAGCAGTGAGAGGTGTGCAGGTCATGACATCCTGCACCTCACTGTACATAGAGGGTAAGCCAGCACTCCATTGAAGCTCTTCCACCTGTGACAGCACTCAAAAACGAGCTCACAGCTGAAAATCACGTTTTTGCCTTCTCTTTAAGTAATAAACTGGCCTCAGAGTGCCAAGTGTCACTCATTTGTGCATTTTCCCGCTTTAGACCCTCGGGTCTAAAAATATCTCACCTGCAGCCTCTGTTGACTTGGCCACAGAGTAACAAAATGATCGTAATGATGCGAAGACATTTTGCCGTCCAAAAATAGCAGTCCCTAAATTTTAGGAGTTTCTGCCATTACATTCTTCTAGGTCATCTGACCCTCTTTGTACACTGCAGCCACACCCAGAACTGAAATGTAGCCTATGTAGCAAAGGATTCCGCTTTGGCTGGCCAATGACCCCACTTTGGCTAACCATAGTCCTTGTCCAACCTTAGTGCTCTTTAGCCCTCATGGCTGGACTCTCTCTGAACAGTTCCACACTGGCTATGCAATGTAGGGCAATTAGATTTCCAGAGGGGTGTTTCCAAAAGGTAAAACAAACGAAATTCCCCAAAGAAAGAGATAAACAAAAATGAAATTGCCACTGGCTGGTGACATCCGGAATCCTACAAGGGACTCTTCGCCGGCCCACTCTGATGTGTGGGTCGTGCGGTACTTGAACTTCATAAAGGTCTACAATGCTTGCTTCTTTGGGCCGCGCCGAAAGCGACACAAAGTCTTTTGGGGCTCCTTCTATGCTTCAACTTCGTCTAGGGTCATGCTTCTTCCTTTTTCAAGAATCTCCATTGTTGAAAATTCCTGATACGACTTCCAACACAAAAACATGAACATACCTATTCTATGTAAGTTGACTGGAGAAATCTAGTCTTCCTAAAAGACTGTGGATGCAATGTAGATGAACAAATAGACGGAGTGCCAAACCGTTAACCACACACACGCATACAATGAGATTGAATCTTTCTCTTCTGATTCAAATCAATCAACTGTGGCAATTCACAATGGAAATGCCCATGCTTGGTGCTCATACTTTCATTTGCTCTTTCTAGAATTGTGTAGTGCCAAGGAAGAGACATGAAATGTGACTTCCTTGAATGCATACTTTTCAGCTTTTCATGAAGAGTCCGCATACATATGTGCTCATTCATGAGTGAAACGTGCTCAACGTACAATATGGCATGCGTAGGAAAAGGGATCACATAAAGACACTTACTAAAATGCAGGAAACGATCACGGATGAAACACTCGAATAATGCGTGTTGACGAATCATTCGAACACATAGTACTTCCTGTGGGGGTTCTTTGGACCGTGACTCGAGAGCAAAGATCGATTCTTCGAGACTTATCGAATTTTCTTGTGGGGGTTTTCTGGACCTTGACTCGAAAGCCAAGATCAATTCTTCGTGATTGATCGAATTTGTAATGAGGTTAGCTTCACTAGAAAAAGTATCAACTAACACATCAACCTTGTGAACAATCACATCATCCTCATGCAAATCATCATGCTCGTGAGAAATCACATCTTGATCATCATGCAAATCATCATGCTTGTCACGATCATGCAATTCATCATGCTTGCCATTGTCATCCAAATCATCATGCTTATCATTATCATTCAAATCATCATGCTTATTATCATGCAAATCCTGTGTGTGATGCTTTGGAGAAGAAGAGATTGAGAGAATCCTTTTCTCGAATCTCTTGCATGTGTGCCTGCACTTGAGAAAAGAGTTGCAACAACTCTTGCGCTTGCTCGTGCTCACGCTCTATGGTTGCCTTTCTTTCTACTCTTCTTGCTTCGCGTTCTAACTTCCTGTCCATAAACATTTGCTTCACCTCCTCCATAGGAGTTAGTGCAATCCTTGGCGTAGATGGGGAAGGGTCGGAAAAACCTCATGGTGGGGAAAATTCTTCTTCGCCTCTCTCATGCTCATCACCTCCAAGCGAAGTATCCATTCCGCTTCGAGTGATGACCATACACTGTGATCTTGGGTTCTTGTGGGTCTTGGGTTCTTAAGTTCACGAGGAACTTGGCTTCTTGGGGTTCTTGGGTTCTAGCTTCTTAAGTTCACGCGGAACTTGGGTTCCTGGGGGTCTTGGTTTCTTTGGGTTCTTGAGGGTCTTGAGGGTCTTGAGTTCTTGCGGTTCTTCTTTCGCTTGCAATCTGTGTCAGAGAAGGATCTTCTCTTCACCCGAGTTATGCTCTTTTCCGCGGGCGCACCCCTTGGTGGCCTTGCGCTCACACCAAGGTTGCTTTTTCCCACCTCACGTTGATTGGCCGGCCGCTAAGTGCACGGTCCGCTCTCAATGAGTGAAAAGAGGCACAAGGGGAGGCTGGACAAGCCTTCTTTCTTGGGGTTCTTGTCACTCTTCAAAAACACGATCAAGAATCGATACGCCCAAGATGACTTGGGTTACGTGCGACCTCAACAAGCAAAAAAAATTCTTGTGATTCTTGTGGTTCTTTCCTTGAGTGATACGAAACACTGCCAAAGCTCTGATACCAATGTAAGGTGCAGCGGACGTGAATGTTGAACTTTGCTCAAGATCAGTGCTCCGAACTGTGCTCAAGGGTTTCTTTTACTTACGGCGGGGAGAGCCTTCCGTTCCTTTAACGAGAGAGTGCAATTGACACAAAGTGGATGAACACTGTGAATGAAGGTGCAAGAGACTGAGAGATAGAGAGAGAAGAATACGACACCGGAGACGTTGTAAAAGTCTCCTCCGAAGGCCCCACTCTCTATGGCGAGAGCGGTCTACTTATGATTGCACAAATCTCACAATGCTTGGAATTGGCGACGATGTCGACGACGACGAGACGGGCTGAAATTTGAAAACGCTAAGCGTTGAAATCTGCAAATCTTGTATGTGCTGAATTCTGACTTTGTCGATGACGACGGCGATGACGACGATGCAACGACGACGTGCTGAAATGCAGATGCTGAAATATGTGTTTTCCGGGCTGAAACTGTAAACCTTGTGGGATTTGGCCGTGCGGCGAGGATCTGCTGCGGGAAGGTGAGATCTGCGAGGTTCGGGACTTCTTCTGCGAATGCTAAAGGCTGAAAACTGAACATGCTGATGCTTCTGCTGATTCCGTCGCGGAGGAACTGCAAAACGCTAGGTGCTCTGTTGTCCCAAAAACGCTAGGGCTGAAATTGTTCCTGTTGCTGTTGGTTGTTTTGCAAATGCAAAACACTAGGCTGATTTGTTGTGTCGTGATGACACCGGGCTGATTTGCTGAACAAAACCGCGAGGGTTGGTCTACTAATGCAAAAACGCTAGTGTAGTTGCTGCGAGGCAAAAACGCTAGGGATCTTGCCGGTTCTGCTGAGAAGTTGCTTGTTGAGCGAGTGTTTCTGCTGCCTCTTCTGCCAGAAAGTGCTAGCGCTGGGTTTTCTTATATACAACTTAAGAAATTTGCCCTACCTACTTTCCAACAAAAGTCACTTCAAAATAATAAGTGAAAAATGTCAAAAATAGGGAAAATAGGTCTATGCACTGTAAAAATGCTCCTAATGGGTTATGATGGAAATCTGATGATCATGTTATGTGCAACCAGAGGATATGCATCTAATCTATGTGCTTGGACATGCATGGTCTGCGAACAGACTCACAAAAGTGCCAGATCACTTCCTATTCTAGACTGACTTGACTGAACTGAACCCTGGTCATGCTGTAGCTTGTCCACGGACACATAGGGTTGGATGTGTCACGTGACAGGTAAGCCTCTTTGTAGAGTGTCAACGTGCAGTGCGACAGCTCTTCATCAGTACATAGTTTGTTGAGACTTCCCATGCAAGTATAGTCATAGGGATCATTTGTACAGTGAAGGTAGAGGATCCCGAGTTCTGGGAGTCTCTAAAGACTATTGACAAAATAGTGAAACTAGTGATCCACTTGCTGAGAGTGATGGATGGTATGCAACCATGCATTGGCAAGGTCTATGAAGCAATGCATCGCATGGTCGAGGCGCTTGCAGATCTTGAGAAGGACCCAGATAGGCTCGAAGAAATCAAAGACCTTTGCAGTAGCAGGTGGAATGCCTATAGTTCACTTCTTCATGGTGCAACTTTTATGTTGGACACAGAGTTCTAGGGTGCAAGGCAAGAGTATGATTCGGAGGTGGCCACACATTGGAACACTGAAACCGGCCTGTTCAATCCAAAAAGGGCGGTAGACTTTACTTTAAACCTTGATTTAGCTTTCACCCATTATTAGTCGTCTATTTTACCTGTACTTTCAAGACACATCAAAGGGGAGAGGGATACAGGCTGCTAGATTGCACCTGTATAAGTAGACGGACACCAGATTGGCCCCTAACTTAGGCGCCCCTTTCGGTATTTCTTTATTGTTCAAAAGAGGGAATAAACGCTGTGGTTCCTACAAGCTGCCCCGCACAAACTCGGCTGAATTTCCACTGTTCCAGCCCGATTTCGGCAGCATAACTGTACTAGAACCCTTCACGGTCAGTATTCCCACGCATTGACTGACTTTCCCGACGCATACGGGCGCTTTGCAAAACCTGGCGAGAATCTGCAGCACGCTGAATTCTCTGTTTTCAGCCCTGAAAATGCTCCAGATCGCCTGTACAGCGGTCCCCTTGCGTCCCCGAACCTCCTGGGGGTATTAGGGTCCGTTTAGGGCCAAAACCCTAAACCTGCAAAAATACACAGCAGGCTGTAATTCACTGTTTCGGGCTCCGTTCCGCGTGCCGGTCGCATCCCTAGCAAGTCCTCGAGCTCCCGCACCTGTAGGGCTACTTGCCCTTTGAATCGGACGAGATTTCTGGCGTGAAATCTCTCCGAATTCACCTGTACCTGCGGGGGGATTAGCCGCTAGCTAATCCAGTACCTGTGCAAGAGGCTCTTGCCTCGGCAATCGCGCATGAACCCACACAACTGTACATTGGTCAAATGAAGAGCCCACTAGAGGGGCATAACATACTGCCAAAGGGGAGAGAGAGGGCAGTGCGTAGCGTGCAGGGCATCACTCCTGGCACCGCACTGTGCATAAGAGGGAAAGCAAGCACTCCATAGCTCTTAACCTGTGACAAAAGCTGCAAATGAGCCTCTCCCAGCTTAAAATTCAGCGCCAACTCTCTCTTGCATTAGAAACTGCACCAGAATGTGCCAAGTGGCACATTTACAAGCATTTTCCCGTTTCAGGGTTGCCGCCTAAAAATATCCCAACCGGTTGCCCAGTTGACTTCACGGCAGAGTAAGAAAATGTTCCCTTTGTCATTCCGGAGGTAATGACGCCAACACATTTTCAGGTCCCAAAATAGCAGTTCCCTAAATTTTAGGAGATGCTGCCATTATATCTTTCTAGGTCATCCGACCCTCTTTGTACACTGCGGCCACATCCAGAACTGAAATGTAGCCTCTGTAGCAAAGGATTCCACTTTGGCTAGTCAATGACCCCACTTGGCTAACCATAGTCCTTGTCCAACCTTAGTGCTCTCTTGCCCTCAGGCCTGGACTCCCTCTGGACAGTTCCACACTAGCTATGCAATGCAGGGCAGTTAGATTTCCCGAGGGGTGTTTCCAAAAAGTGAAAGTAAATAGATAATAAGAAAGAAATCAACAAAAAGGATAGATAGTAGTCACACGCTGGTGACATACCCCCCTCTTGAAATCTCAAACGTCCTCGTTTGCATCTATGTCGTACATGCTTACTGTCGACACTGATGTATTCAACACCTGTCGACACATTTACGACACATACATGCTCATTGTCAACCCTAGTGTATTCAACACCTCGTCGACTCATGTATTGCCTGCGTGTGAACCCTGTCCCAACGACATAGTGGTAGCTCCGCACTCTGCCATTGCTTTGAGTCACTAACTTTCCAATGACAAAATGGTAGCTGCACATTTTGCCACTGTCTTATCGTACACGTTGGATCGCGTAACACTTTCGAGCATACCCAAACCGACAGTTTAAGAATGCAGTTACACATGTACTCTTCAATAGAAGCAATCACTGTATCCTTGACAAACTGACAAGAAATACTCACTTCTATAGCACTAACCAAACTTTTGGACATTCCATAAGAGCAATTGCCAAACTGACAATCTGTACAGCTCTAACATTCATGTAACAGGTATTTCATTTGAGCTCACTTTAAATACCATGTACATCATTTGTTTCAGAAGCCATTGTCACACTGACAATCCATTTAGCTTTGAAACTCAAGGGGTCAAGGTAGGTTGCAAATCGAAGGCTTCCAGGTAGAGTGATAACACAGTTGGTGACTCTGCAAGTTCACCTTCTTCCATCCACTTAGCATCCATTGGTGGATAGTTTCTGAACTTTACCAAGTAACGCCTAGCAACCTTGCCTTTCACTTTCCTTTCTTTGTGTGCCAAAATCTGTTCAGGGACCAAGATCTCGTCAAGTTCCTCGACTTCCGGCTGATCTTCAGCTGGTATATCTTCTGGCACATCACCCACATAGGGTCTGAGAAGACTCACATGAAACGCATTGTGAATCTTCCAACTGTCAGGCAATTTCAGCCTATATGCAACATCACTGATTATGTCGCATACTTGAAAAGGCCCATAGTAACGCATGCTGAGCTTTGGAAAGAGTCTTTCCTTGCCCTTCATCTTCTTTAACCTTGCCTTTTCAAAGCGTAAAAGCACCCAATCACCAAGTGAATATACCACTTCACGACGGTGACGATCAGCTGCTTTCTTTTGCTTTGCCTGAGTCCTTTCTAAGGCCACTTTGACCTTCTTGTACATTTCATCCATGTCTTGAACATACTTATCTGCTTCAAATATCTTGTCCTTTGTATGCAGTATGGGAGGAACTTTCTTGCCACCTTCAACTATCTCAAAAGGTGCCTTGCCAGTTGATGAATGCACTGTATTATTGTATGCATACTCCACCAATGGCAAATACTGCTCCCACTTTCCTTTATGCTCTGACACATAGCACTTCAGCAGATCTAGGACAGTAGAATTTGCCTCTTCTGACTGCCCATCTGTTTGAGGATGAAATGACGAAGAGAATTTGAGCGTGGTGCCCATATTCTCAAACAAGCCTCTCCAGAACAAACTAGTCATGCGTGGATCACGGTCGCTAATAATCGACTGTGGCATGCCATGATACTTGAAAATATTGCTCATAAACAAGTGTGCCATCTGATCTGGCTTTATCTTCTTCCTGACAGGAATAAAATGAGCCTGTTTGCTGAATCTGCAAATAATGGTCCAAATACCATCATTTCCTGTCTGCGTTCTCGGAAGATCAAAGATAAAATCCATAGCAATACTTTCCCATGGTTTATCTGGAATAGGTAGTGGTTGCAATAACCCTGGTGCCTTTTGCCTGTCAAACTTGACCTTTTGGCATATTAGGCATTCTCGCACAAAGGCATCCACATCCCTTCTCAATGTAGGCCAATAGAAGAATGTCTCTACCGCTTTAACTGTAGCATCGATACCACGATGCCCTGCATACGGTGGGACATGACTCTCTTCCATAACTTTGCGTCGCAATGGCTTTGTGACACACAATCTGCCATGCATCATCATGAACCCGTCTTTAAGAAGATAGTGTTCATGACGTTGTCCATCCATTAGTTGCTCGAAGACCCTTGCAAAATCTTCATCATTTGCATACTGTTCTCTCATATCATCAAGTTCATGATGATAAGGAATCGACACAGCTGAAATTTGTGGCTTCCTTGACAAGGCATCAGCCACAACGTTCTTCTTGCCTTCCACATGCACAATCTGAAAATGGAACATGGACAAAATATTTGCCCATCGCATATGCTTCTCAGATAACTTTGTCTGTGTCAAGAAGTATCGCAAGGTCTGATGGTCCGTTTGGACAACAAAGTCTGCACCTAGCAGGTAGTGTTTCCAACTTAAGAGCGCATGAATCACAGCCAGTAATTCTTTCTCATAGACCTGCATGGTCATCTCTGGCCCTTGCAAAATTCTGCTCTCATAGGCTACTACCCTGCCATCTTGCATTAGCACAGCACCAATGCTACTACCGCAGGCATCACATTGGACCACAAATGACTTCCTAAGATCTGGCAACACAATGACTGGATCTGAAGTCATCTTTTCCTTTAAGAGATTAAAAGCTGAAATCTCTTTCTGTGTCCATCTAAAGGTGACTGCCTTCTTTTGAAGAGCATGTAAAGGTGAAGCAATCTCAGCGAAATTTCGGATAAACCTTCTGTAATAGGAGCATAGTCCCAAAAAGCTTCGGACATCATGCACCGTCTTCAAATTTGGCCATGACTTGATCGCTTCGACTTTTGCAGGATCCATTCTGACACCATCCTTTGAGACAATGTGTCCCAGAAAGTGAATCTCTTCCAGAAAAAACTCACTTTTCTTTGCATTGATGAGCAACCTATGACTGCGTAGCTCTTTGAACACAATGGCCAAGTGATGCCTATACTCCTCTTCATTCTTTGAGTAGACTATCATGTCATCAAAGAATGTACCAACAAACTGCTGGTGTGGACGGAAAATTCTGTCCATCATCCTATTAAACGTAGCAGGAGCGTTTGTGAGACCAAAGGGCATCACTAAAAATTCGTAAAGGCCAAACGTCGTTCTAAAAGCAGTCTTGTGCACATCCTCTGATCTAATGCGGATCTGATGATACCCACTCTTTAGATCTATCCTGCTAAACATAGCTGCTCCTTCTAATTTGTCCATAATATCATCAATTCTAGGTATAGGGAACCTATTCTTGATGGTATTCTTGTTCAGTGCACGGTAGTCGATGCACATACGCCATGAGCCATCCTTTTTCTGCACCAACAACACTGGAGAACAGAATGGAGATGAACTGGGCTGAATCAGCCCCTTTTCTAACAGCTCCTGTACTTGGCCCATTATCTCTTTCTGCTGAGCCGCACTAACCCTGTACGGAGGCTTATTTGGTGGGCTACAGCCTGGCACCAAATCTATCGCATGGTCCTCGGGTCTCTCTGGCGGTAATTGAGACGGTAATGAATCGGAAAAACAGTCACTATACTGTTGTAAAAACATTGACCTTTCTTTATCTAGCACAGATAAATTTGATTCATCACAATCTGACACTTCACGTGCAAAAACCAAGTACGCAGAAAGATGCTTTTTCATTACAGAAGTAATAGCAGAAGCTGATACAGTAGGAATAGACTCCCCTTTAAGCTTTACATCCAGAATGTGAGTCTTTCCCCTGCTCTGTACAGTGATCTTTTTGTTGTAGGCATCCATGATTCCCTGTACACGAAATAACCAAGGAATACCTAACAACACATCACATCCGTCCAGTGGCATGATGTAAAATTCTTCAGCATCTACATAGGACTGGATATGTAGACGCAACTTTCCAATGATGGGTGTCACAGCCTCTGTATGGCCAGGACATGCCAAACCTGCCTCTGCTGTATACCCCATCTCTTCAGGTCTGATTCCCAACTTTGAAGCCAATTCTGGGGAAATAAAGTTGGCTTTGGCACCTGGATCAAAGAAGATAAGCACTGTTTGATCCCTAACCTTTCCCCATGCTCTGCAAAGCTCACTTGCATCTGAATTTGGCTTGTCGCCCACCATATCTGGCACTAGACCAGCCATGGGCTTCTTTCCTTTCTTGTCTTCCTTGTCTTCAGAATCAGCTGGCCTTTTCTTTGTAGGACAATTGTAAGCAATGTGGCCAGGCTGCTCACATATAAAGCATTTGTTCTCTGTCCTCAGGACCTTCTTTTGCTCTTCTGATTTGCGAGGAAAACGTCTTTTCCATTTCTTTGCTGGTCCTTTTTCTGATTCAGTCGTAGCTTTGTCTTTCCCTGTGTTGGCTGACTCCTGAGTCCCTTTAGGAGCCTCATTGGGAACGTGCTTCTTGGCTGAATTTTTCTTGCCTGATCCTGCCTTGACGCCAGTGTTAAATTCACAATCTTCTCCCTTGAGCAAACCATTGCCAGTGTTTGCTACCTCGATGAGCTGCGTCAAAGTAGTGACTTTTGTCTTCGTACAGTACTTTCTCAATCCTTTAGGTAGGCCACAACAGTATTTTTCAATCTGTTCTGTCAATGGCACAAACCTATAGGAAGTTACTGGAAGTAGAGCTTTCCAAAACTTCCGATTGTAATCATCCAGATTTCTGCAAGTGGCAGCATTTAGCTGGTGCCATTCTGTCATGACATCTGCTTCAAAGTCATCAGATAACCATGCTGCTGCAAAAATCTGCTTGAAGTAAATCCATGTGGACGGAGCTTGCCCTTGAAGCAATAAAGTTGTCCACCATTGTCCCGCATTCCCTGTCAAGAAAGTGGCTGCCTTGCGGACCTTTGAAGCCTCTGTAAAGTTTCCCCTTGCATAGGCCTTGTCAAACTGCTAGAGGAATGAAAGAGCCTTCTTCCTGTCATCAAACCCTGTAAAGGTCGTGAATGACACACCTTTGCCACCTTCTTTGTACGGAGTTGGCCTCTCCAGCGGCGTTAAATTGTCATATGGAAGTGACTGAAACATGGGAACACTATTAAGGTTCATCTGTGTTCCTTGGCCGCTATTAACTTGACCTGGAAATGCCATATTTGGCTGCTGATTTGTAATTCCAGCCATACCAAAATTTGCTTGTGGCATCCCAAATTGTCCCTGAGTGCTTTGAAACCCTGGTTGCATACCCATGACACTGTACATGGGGTTAGGCATCATCGTTTGAGCACCCCCAAACACTGTTCCTGGCGTATAAAACTGATTTCCAGGTGCATGACCAGCCATGCTCTGGAATACGGATCCACCTCCAAAATAGCCAGGGTGTACTGAAGGTGGTGGGAAGACCTGTTGCATAGCCTGTAAGTTGCTTCCCTGCCCATTAGAACCAGCTATAGGCTGCTGAAAGGTGGCGGGCTGAATTGGTACAGCTTGAAAAACTGGCATCTCAGCCACCTGTTCTTGCACCTTAGGCATACGTTGTGGAGACTGCATGTTCTCCGTCAAGTGTACAGGTGTTTCCATTGACTGTGCGGTATGAATCACCTGTGCTCGAGCCTTAACAGGCTTTTGAATATGATCCAGTGACCCAACTTGCTGAGACGGAACAGGAGGTTGCAGAAAGGCTAAAAACCTCGGATTCTGCATTACTTGTGTGAACATAGCCACAGCAGTAGCCAACTGGGTCCTGAATATATCATCATCAGTCTGTGGTGGTCTTGAGGACTCACCCACTTCATGTGTCTGTTGACCCTGTGAAGAGGAAACCTCTTCAGTCACATCATCTGGTCTGTCAGCCATAATTGCAATTCCCTGTGTCTGGTCTATGATCCCCTGTGTCTTCAAGCCGAAAACTGCCCAAGGCTCACTTCTATGGGAAAAAGTGATTTAATCCCGTCGATGGAACCATGAAACCGGCCTGTTCAATCCAAAAAGGGCGGTAGACTTTACTTTAAACCTTGATTTAGCTTTCACCCATTATTAGTCGTCTATTTTACCTGTACTTTCAAGACACATCAAAGGGGAGAGGGATACAGGCTGCTAGATTGCACCTGTATAAGTAGACGGACACCAAATTGGCCCCTAACTTAGGCGCCCCTTTCGGTATTTCTTTATTGTTCAAAAGAGGGAATAAACGCTGTGGTTCCTACAAGCTGCCCCGCACAAACTCGGCTGAATTTCCACTGTTCCAGCCCGATTTCGGCAGCATAACTGTACTAGAACCCTTCACGGTCAGTATTCCCACGCATTGACTGACTTTCCCGACGCATACGGGCGCTTTGCAAAACCTGGCGAGAATCTGCAGCACGCTGAATTCTCTGTTTTCAGCCCTGAAAATGCTCCAGATCGCCTGTACAGCGGTCCCCTTGCGTCCCCGAACCTCCTGGGGGTATTAGGGTCCGTTTAGGGCCAAAACCCTAAACCTGCAAAAATACACAGCAGGCTGTAATTCACTGTTTCGGGCTCCGTTCCGCGTGCCGGTCGCATCCCTAGCAAGTCCTCGAGCTCCCGCACCTGTAGGGCTACTTGCCCTTTGAATCGGACGAGATTTCTGGCGTGAAACCTCTCCGAATTCACCTGTACCTGCGGGGGGATTAGCCGCTAGCTAATCCAGTACCTGTGCAAGAGGCTCTTGCCTCGGCAATCGCGCATGAACCCACACAACTGTACATTGGTCAAATGAAGAGCCCACTAGAGGGGCATAACATACTGCCAAAGGGGAGAGAGAGGGCAGTGCGTAGCGTGCAGGGCATCACTCCTGGCACCGCACTGTGCATAAGAGGGAAAGCAAGCACTCCATAGCTCTTAACCTGTGACAAAAGCTGCAAATGAGCCTCTCCCAGCTTAAAATTCAGCGCCAACTCTCTCTTGCATTAGAAACTGCACCAGAATGTGCCACTTGGCACATTTACAAGCATTTTCCCGTTTCGGGGTTGCCGCCTAAAAATATCCCAACCGGTTGCCCAGTTGACTTCACGGCAGAGTAAGAAAATGTTCCCTTTGTCATTCCGGAGGTAATGACGCCAACACATTTTCAGGTCCCAAAATAGCAGTTCCCTAAATTTTAGGAGATGCTGCCATTATATCTCTCTAGGTCATCCGACCCTCTTTGTACACTGCGGCCACATCCAGAACTGAAATGTAGCCTCTGTAGCAAAGGATTCCACTTTGGCTAGTCAATGACCCCACTTGGCTAACCATAGTCCTTGTCCAACCTTAGTGCTCTCTTGCCCTCAGGCCTGGACTCCCTCTGGACAGTTCCACACTAGCTATGCAATGCAGGGCAGTTAGATTTCCCGAGGGGTGTTTCCAAAAAGTGAAAGTAAATAGATAATAAGAAAGAAATCAACAAAAAGGATAGATAGTAGTCACACGCTGGTGACAAACACCATCTTGAAGAAGCTTCACCCTGATTGTGACATGCAATGAAAAATCAAGAATCAACTTGCATTTTACAGGGATATGCGAGGATCATTTGGGACAACCGATGCCGAAATTGATCGCACCAAGATTTCCTCCGTCGTGTGGTGGCAAGAAAATGGTTCAGATGGTCTTGATTTTCAGCAACTTGCTGTCTGCATTCTTAGCCAAGCGGTTATCTCCTCTTGCTTGGAGCAGTTGTGGAGTGTATATAGCCACATTGCATCTAGAAAGAGAAACCGACTTGGAGTGGAGAAAACAAATGACCTTGTTTTTGTCAGTGCAAACTTAAGAATGCTTTGCAAGTCAGCATCGAAAGTGACAGATCCTTTTCTACAGTGGGAGATGGAGGCAGAGGCAAAGGTGCTTGGAGAGACGGGAGGATCTACGCATGAGGATGAGCCTATGCAGGAGGATTGGGATGATATTCACGACGTTTAGGACACCACTACAGATTGGGAGGTGGGATGCTCTTTTGTCCCTACCCAGAGGTGAACGTCGAGCATGAGTCATGATTCATTGCTCATTGGTTTTTGATATTTGTTTCCTTTGTGGCCGTCGGCTTTGCCCCCTTTTTGTATTGCACTACCACATGAGTGATTTGAGTCTTGACATGTCACCTAGTTACTCTTGCAGTTGTTATTTAGCACTCTTGTCTCTAGCCTCTACATGTCTTTTTGTAGCGCCTTGGCTGGCCTTGTAAGTCATTTTTATAATCTATCATCTTTTTGCTCCAAACTTTTGTGTGGAGTGTGGACTCTATTCAACTTTAAGTTCATGTTCTTTCTATGAAGAATCAAGATGCTTTTGTAAAGGATGATCCCAAATCACCAAATTGCTTCTTCAGATTGGGACCATCTAGCTTGACGGTCGCTCCCAAAAGCACTAGGCATGTGCTAGAGCCCCTTGAGGGCTTGATGATCAATACTGACTTTGAAAACTCTACCATACACAAAATGCTTCTCATGCTCTAGAGAATATATGATAGAGAGAGATTCCTTATGATGCAATGACTGATTCTTTTTTGAATTATTCGATTGTGTACTGAGAGATGCTACTTGATTGTGTGTTTTATCCCCTTCCAAAACATGAGAGTGAGATCAATGACAAAGAATGGAATACTTTGTTGTCAACGAATGACCAGAGGGAGGCCCCTTCGATAGAGAGAGTGAGCGTATTTTCTTTTCAATCAACTTGGGGCTTAACCCGTCGAAACCACTTAATACCGAAAATCATATCACATTCAAAGAGAGGAGAAACAACAAAATTGTGACGAAAATATGCGTGACTTACGTAAACTGACACATGAAGACATTCATGTGTGATGGAAGAGTACATGCCCGAAGCAAATCCAAAACTGCAATGAGATCTGTTGGAATTGTGCCCTCTTCTTAAGATAATCACTAATCACACCATAAATACTGCCAGAATCAAACAAGATCACAAAGCACTAACCATTCGCATGACCATAACACTTAATGAGGGACTTGTCTCGATGAACTTCGGGCACACTACACGGACACTACCTGGCTAATATATGACACTTACAGAAGCTGTGGTGGGTTTCTATGGGTTCTTTCTTAGGACAATCTCTTTTCATGTGAGCTTTAGTGTGACTTATAATATCTTCCTTCTTTCCCATATTCTCCAAGACTTAACCAACCTCCTACTATTCCTTGAGCAGATTTTTTGCAGGTGTCAACTTAGGGGTTTTTAGAGTTTTAGCCTTTCCTTTACTATCATTGTTAGGTGAAGAGTTTTGTGCTCTAGCTGTAGTGGAAGATTAAGAGGAAGAGGTACTGTGGTTCTTACCATTTTCTTGATTATGAGGGTTCTTGGGGGTACTTAACTTGTTCTCCTTCGGTTTACTTTAGTTGTGCTTCATTTCTTACTTAAGAGCTTTCTAGACTGCGACATTGTAGTCAATAGGGTCTAAGGCTTTACATCGTATTTGATGTGTTCGTCGAAATCAAGGAGGAAATCCTCCTAACTATCCTCATTTGACTTACGCAATTGAACACCAATCTGCAAAATACGGATAGAAAAAGACATAACGGGAGTACCGTTTTGCTTGCCTTGCCAATCCTCTTTGAACTAGTCAAGGTATTGCGGTGGCATAAAACAAGCCTCGAGTTTGTCTTGGAAGTCAACCCAAGTCTAAGATAGTGGCTTGCGATTTGCGGCATTCTTACGATGCTTGGCGAATTGTTCCTCTTGCCAGGCTCGATACCAATTAATGACATCACCTGACAAATATATGGCAACAATCAAAACTTTATTGCAATTGTATTTCTTGTTAGTAGCAAAATAAGCGTTAAATTGACACAACCAAGAGTAAATCACAGATGAATCCATCTTACGATCATACTTACTGAAAGTCATTTTTCAGTGATTGGATTGTTGGAGTCCTTGACTCTACTTGGTCTACGTGATGACTATCACGAGGACGTGGCAACTGCTAACCTTAGTTGTTGGTTTCTTTCCCTTGATTTTTGTTTAATTTTTGGGACCCTCCTTTTGAAGTTGCAAATGGCTGGTCACTGTATGGCCAATGTGAAATGGCCGAGGACCGAGAATTTCACCCGCAGTCGAGAAGGCCTTGTTGCTAACGAGTTGGTCGGGCCTACTGGCATTGAAATCCGAGCAGTAAAAGTATGTCTAGGCTCTACTGAAAGTTTGAAGAGAAGATTACACGATAACTGGGCTACATTGCATTTTTGGATGTGGTCCCAGTGGTGATAGATGGTCAGATAACGAGTGGAAGTGCCATGGAAGCATCTCCTAAAATTTAGGGAACGGATATTTTGGGCCATGAAATCTATTTGCGTCATTAGCTCCGGAATGACTAGAGGAACATTTTATTACTCTACCGCTAAGTCAACTGAGCAAGCGGTTGAGATATTTTTAGACTTGAAGATACAAAACGGGAAAACCATGCATGAGTGCCATTTGGCACATTTTTGGGCACTTTCCAGCTTGAGAGAGAGAGAGAGAGAGAGAGAGAGAGAGAGAGAGAGAGAGAGAGAGAGAGAGAGAGAGAGAGAGAGAGAGAGAGAGGCGTTGAAATTAAACATGGGGTTGTATTTTAAGCCGTATGGTGGATTGTTGCAGGTACCAAAGCTATTGTGTGCTTGCCTACCCTCTATGTACAGTGAAGTGCAAGAAGTGAAGCATTCACGGCTCTCTCTCTCTCTCTCCCCTCTGTGCAGCTATGTGATGCTCCACAAGAGGGCTTTTCATTTGACCTATGTATAGTTGTGTGGGTTCATGTGTGATTGCCGAGGCAAGAGCCTCTTGCACAGGTACTGGATTAGCTAATTGCTAATCCCTCGCAGGTACAGGTGAATTCAGAGAGATTTCACGCGAGAAATCTCGTCGATTCAAAGGGCAAATAGCCCTACAAGTGCGGGAGCTCGAGGACTTGCTACGGATGCGATCGGCTCGTGAAACGAAGCCCAAAACAGGGAAATACAGCCTACTGTGTATTTTTGCAGGTTTAGGGTTTCGGCCCTAAACGGTCCCTAATATCCCCAAGATGTCTGGGGACATGAGGGGTGATGTGGCACATTTTCAAGGCAGAAAACAGAGAATTCAGCGTGCCGTAGATTCTCGCCAGGTTTTGCGAAGTGTCCGAATGCGTCGAGAAATCACTTTTTGCGTGGGGATACCGTATGTGAAGCGTCCTAGTATAGCATAACCGTCGAAATCGGGCCTGAACACATCATTTTTAGCCCAGATCATGCGGGGCAGCTCGTAGGAAATCACAGGTTTTATTCTCTGCCAGTCTTTGCGGCCAACAGGTGTCGGCTTCTGCTTGGTAGCGCTCTAGCTTCCAAGCCATGTGTTTGAAGTGTCAATTCCCGTTACAGGTTTTTATTTGCAAAGTTTCTCTGTTTCGGGTGAAAGCCTACGTCTACCACCCTAGGGGCCGGTTTCAATGACTCGTCGGCCTCCTTGGTTTGATCGCTATTCGAGGAGAGCACATGTAGGACCAAGTCTCGCATGCGTTGTCTGAGCGTCTCACGCTTTGTGGCGTGGAGGGAACATCTCTGGTGTAGGGCCATCTTCTTCATCTCTAGACGATCAACTTTACGTGAAGTATCCATGCCGCCGTGGTGATCATGCACTGAGTACGAGGGTCCTTTTGGTACTTGGGTTACTTGGGTACTTGGCACTGCTTGCAATTTGCGTTTAAGAAGGCTTTTTTTATTACCCATTGTAACGGAATATGGCTAATAACATTGATTGTAGCGGAATTAAAGTAACAATAGTGAGCCATTCCTTAAGAGAATTCTTAAAGAGCATAAGGAGAGTACTTGATTAAAGGCAGCAAAATGAACACTATACCTAGTTAGCTTGGCATGAACAATGCTTGCAAAAGAGAGAATCAGAGAAATTGACAATAGTTGAGGACCGGATTTACTTGGAGCCGGTCACTCCTCCAAAAGGCTTTTGTATTATAGATTCTCTCGTGAAGAAAGACTTGGTACAATACATACTTTGTGGTCTTTGAGACTTTGTTGATGCCATGAAGATGGTAAGCTTCATGCACCAATATTATTCCCGTAACTAACTTACAAAAGCATTAACTTGTCCCCGGCCTCAATCCCAAGACCTCAAACACATTCAAAGGTGGAGTAAGCTAGCAGGGAGAGAGGGAAGGGAAGAGGAAGATGAAGTAGCATACGAGAAAGAAATACTTTTCTCACCATAGATTACTCTTGGTGCTTAGCTTAGCATAGTAAGATAGATGGTAGAGAAGATGAGCATGCCATTGAAGCTTGACTTTTGATTGAATTTGCATTCCATAGCCAAGAGGTGCTGGTATAGGCTCTCTACTTGTCAAGCTTGGAGAAGGAGATGGAGTTCTTGCTCAACCATGAGAGATTGTGTGAGTGTAAGTGTGAGAATGTGCAAAAAGGAGAGCCCTAGCATGCCTTGATCGACCCCTCTCTCTCCTAGCACTCGCTTGCACCCCATTGGCTCATGCCAAGGCTGACCAATCACAAGCTATGGTCAAATCAAGCAATAGAGGTAGCATTTGGACAAGTGTCCTTCTTTCCTCCTTTGAGAGAGAGAGCTTAATTAATCATTTAGATGCATCTAAATTCTCATTGGACCTCCCTAAAAGCCATCCAATAGGATTGATGCACACCATGAGGGCAACAGGGCTAGGGGCTTGAGGTGTGTCATTAATGCCTCTTGAGTCTTAGGCTTGCCTTGAGTGTGTGTGTGTGTGTGTTCTCTCAAGCCCCTATCTTTAGGGCTCACCCCCTTCTATGTAGGACTCATCTTTGACTTGAACACTTCAAGCACCTAGGTCATCAAGCACCTCAAGCACCTTAGTCATGAAGCACGACAAGCACCTTAAGCATCTTAATCATCAAGCACCTCAAGCACATGCCTAGTTTGCCTAAGGTCTAAAGTACCTAAGGGTCCTAGGTCTAAGGACTTCCGATACTAATCTTTGGAGGTCTTTAATCAAGCTAACCTTAAGGTCTTTTAAGCTCTATTATTTGCTCATTGCTCTTTGGTAGACCATCTCCTTTTTGGACCCTCAACGAGATGTAGCCTTTGGTCCCGTCCCGAGATAAGTCTAAAAGCACATATCTATATTCTACCTCTTGTTCCCATTCATTTTGCCACAATAAATGATGAACTCAATATGAGAGAATCATTTAGAATAGGTAGATATTAGATTTTATGACATTATCTCTCTCTTGAAACCATACTCGTCCTCGACTATGAGGTAGAGAAGT
Source organism: Adiantum capillus-veneris (assembly GCF_014529385.1). Taxonomy (NCBI): domain Eukaryota; kingdom Viridiplantae; phylum Streptophyta; class Polypodiopsida; order Polypodiales; family Pteridaceae; genus Adiantum; species Adiantum capillus-veneris. The sequence goes on from NC_140948.1 coordinate 151,378,651, forward strand.
TAAAGCCTTAGTCATTAGTCTACATTTCTTAGCGGGTAGAGGATCCCTTTTTACCCTAGGATATGATTCCAGAATGGATAACTAGTCCATTTGGTGCTTGGAAGACTTAGTTGCCACAAGTATGTTTGCTCTTTAGTCCATATCATACTCCCAAAGTCTGTGTGACAAATTCTACTTGGTGTTTGGGAGACGTCATCATCACAAATATGATTCTAAGCATGCATACTACTTAAATTTGTGCACAAAAAAAAGAGAACTAGTCTTAATTTTTTTTGTTTTTTTTAATACATTTGCTTACTCTAGTGTAGCATTGTAAGCTTTGACAAGGTTCATACTATCCTTAAGCTGTGTTCCTTGTATCCATCTAGTATCGTCAAAAGGAAAAATTTTGAACTTTATACGATACCGTCCGATAATCTTACCATGTCTTAGTACCTTGTCTTCATGTCAAAGGATGGATTCGGGTTGGAGCACCTCTTCTTGATCTTCGATCTCGGGCGGGTCCTCAATTATTGGTTCTCTTTGTGGCTCTCCTTTGTAAGGCTTAAGTAAGCTCACATGAAAAGCATTGTGTATGAGCCAATGATTGGGCAACTTTAGTTGATAGGCCATCTCGTTGATTGGTTATAAGATTTGAAAAGGACCATAGTATCTGTTTGCTAGCTTAGCATAATACTTTTGGTGGCGCGTAGGATTTTTACCCGTAGTTTACCTCAATCGAGCCCTGGGAAACTTAAGTAGGACCCAATCATTTTCCTTGAAAGTTAAGGCCCTTCTGTGCTTGTTAGCAATAGCTTTTTGCCTTTGTTGTGAGATGGATATAGCCTTCTTAATCTTTTGAAAAGATTCTTGTAGGTCTCGGCTATACTCATCAGCAGCGAAGATCTTTTCATGTACCTTAAGTAGCAAGGGACTTTTAGGTCTTCCCTCAATGTTCTCGAAAGGTGCCTTCCCTATAGTAGTATGGACAATGTTATTGTATGCATAGTCTACAAGGGGTAAGTACTTCTCTCATCGTGAGCGTTGATCTACTTCCGTAACATAGGTCTTGAGTAGATCTAGAATCGTAAGGTTAGCTATTTCACTTTGACGCCATCCGCTTGTGGGTGATAGGCCGAAGAGAAATTTAGCCTTGTACCTAGATTCTCAAAGAGACCCTTCAAGAAATTATTGGTGATTCGAGGATCTCTATCCGACACTATTGATGTTGGCAAGCCATGGTACTTGAAATCTGAGATATGAAGAGAGTTGCCATTTGATGTGCCTTAACACTAGTTCTGTAATTGGACACTTAAGTGTCCTGTTTTTCGACCAAGTTTTGGCAATTTATTTGTCAAGCTAGAAAGACGTTTTTTACTCCTTGCTTCTACCATAGATTGGTTATGAGGGAAAGAAAACATTGGATTTTTCTCCATATCAATATACAATCTATATGGAGAGAGTTCTGGTAAGTTCTAAGACATAAATTTTAGTAAAATTTCAAGCTGTTTTGTCAAAAAAATTATAAAATCATTATATCTTTTGTAGAGATGGCCTTTTTTATGTTTATAAAAGCCAAGTGTTAGCACTTAGTGTTGCAAAATAATGGAGTGCACTTCAAAGATAAGTTTTCAAGTCACATGCAAGCTATAGACATAATTCATACTTGAGCAGGTGCTGAATAAGAGCATAATTTTGGTCTTTCAAAGGTCCTTTAATGAAATTGATACTATTCTAGTGCAATTTGACAACTACAAATGACTTTATATGTTTAAACCAAGAAATTACGTATTTTTGGGGCTCGCTAACTCGATTAAATCTCATTGCTTGACCTCTATCTTGAATTTTTTATCGTGCAAAAACTCTTGAAAATTTTGAGTTTTCTATAATAACATTGAAACCAAGGTTTTAGGTACCCCAATTGTGTATGTATCACATGCTTTGATACATTAAGTTGATCTACATGGAAAGTTTGATATTATTTGAAGTTTTGAATGCTTATGTCTCAAGAATGAAAATATGAAAGTTTTCTCTTATGCAGTTTTGAATATTTAAAATGATCCAATAATTTTTGCATACCAAAGCCCTTCTACTTGCCACCTTGAGTGCTCAAAGGAAAGGGCAAGTAATGTATCACTTTCTAAAACTCACAAATACATCAGATAAATGACCTTATCAAACACATTGAACTTTCCATTATTTTATATACTTCAAATTCAATTTTTTTTGCACATGAAATTTTCAATTATCTATAGCAAGATTGTGGAAGAATCACCTAAAATTTACGACAAGGTCGCTTCATTTTTTCTTGAGATTATAAAGGCGATTTCTTCAAATCGTCAATCGCAGTCTTACGAGGGTCAACTTGATGAGTATAGTTCTTGATCATGATACATTCTAAAATTCAAGGTTATATTTTTAAAAGACCCTCTAGCTAACATATTTAAGCATATCAAGACAGTTTTCTTAAATAAACCGTCTAATGCAAGTAGCATTGAATTTAAATTTGTTAAAAAAGGACACTTAAAGTGTCCTATTTTGGTACCAAACTAGTGTTAATAGTGCTTTTGACAAATATAAAATGTGCTTGTTTGCTAAACCTGTCGACTATTGTCCATATTTCTGTAATTCCATGATAAGACTTCGGTTATCCAAAGATAAAATCCATAGATATGCTCTCCTATGATGAATTAGAAATTGACAATGGCTAGAGTAATCCAGGTTGCTTCCTTCGTCTTTTGGCATACCACGCATTTTGAAACATACTCTTGTATGTCTACTTTCATGGTAGGCCAATAGAAATACGTCTCTACTCCTCGAAGAGTAGGTTGAATTCCTCAACGTCCCGCATAGGGAGGAGTATGCGATTCATACATTACTTTCTCACGAAGGGAGTTAGTAACACATAGCCTATTGCCATGGAGAAGATAACCGTACTACAAGGTGAATGGTTCTCGTTTCTTCCCTGAGACAAGGGTTGAAATTATATTCTTGAAATCAGGATCGGTGGTATACTTATCTATCATGAAGATAGATCATTGTGAGTTGCTATAGACACTGCATTTACTTTTGGTCGTCATGATAGTGCATCGGCCACTTGATTGTGCTTACCAACAATATGAGCAATATGAAAATTAAATTGCGATAGAAAATTTGTCCGCCTCATATGTTTGTCTAAAAGTTTGGTTTGCGTCATGAAGTACTTAGGACTTTGGTGATCCGTTGGTAGGATAATGGATTTCCCGAAAGATAATGCTTCCACGTATCTAGGACATGCAGAACAACTAGTAGCTCCTTTTCGTATATGCTCAACACTAGCTCATTGGAATTGAGTCTTCGACTCTCGTATGCTATGGCATGCCCTTCTTGAAGTAAAGACTGCTCCAAGGCAATCTCCACAAGTATCGCATTGGACCTTAAATGGTTTTGAGAGATCCGGTAGTGTAAGCACAAGTTGAGAGGTAAGCTTCTCTTTCAGCTTCTCAAAAGCTTTTTGCTCTTTTGCAGCCCACGTATCCTTAACGTTCTTTTTTGTTAAGTCATGTAATGGTCCTGCTATTTGCGAGAATTTTTCTATGAAGCGTCTATAGTGTGCACACATACCAATAAATCTTCGTAGCTCATGTAGATTCCTTGGATTAGGCCATCCTTTTATTATCTCTAGCTTGGTTGGATCCATACGAATGCCATTTCGAGAGATAATATGGCCTAGGTATTGAATCTCTTGCAAGAAAAAATCAGTCTTGTTTTGATTGATGAAAAATTTATTCTTTCTCAAAACTAGAAAGATTCTTGGAGGTTTTGCTTATGCTCCTTGAGAGAATTGGAGTAGATGATGATATCACCAAAGAATACTCCAATGAGCTTACGGTAGTGCCTAAAATTTTTCTCCATTAAGCCGTTGAATATGGTCGGAGCATTTGTCAAGCCAAAAGGCATGACAAGATATTTATAAAGACCAAATGTTGTACTAAATGCGGTCTTTACAATATCTTCATTGACTATCCTTATTTGATGGTAGCCACTTTTAAGGTCAATCCTAATGAAGTAGGTGAGCCTTGTAGCTTATCAAACAGATCTTCTATCCGTGACACGAGAAATCTATTCTTGATGGTGATCCTGTTTAGTGTCCTATAACCAACACATATGCAGTATGCGCCATCTTTATTTTGCACTAGCAGGACGGGTGAACAAAAGGGAGAGGAGCTAGGCCTCACCATCCCCTTATCCACTAGTTCATGTAGTTGCCTCATAATCTCCTCTTGTTGAGCTTTGGACACTTGATAAGAAGGCTTATTAGGCGGTGAGTTCCCAGGTAGAAGCTCTTTCTATGGTCATCATCCCCTCGTTTTGGAGGTAATTCCCCAGGGATGTCATCAATAAAAACATCTTGGAATTTATTTAGGAAATTAGACAACTCTATTCCTTTTGGTTCCTACCACTATGATTTAGTAAAACATTAGGATCATTTTTGGACTCTTTAACATAAAACATGTACGCGGAAACTGAGCTTTTCATTGACTTATCAAAAGCATGTGAATTTAAAAGAGGTATAGTACAACCCGACTCATTAGCATCTATGACATGTTCTTTTCCCTGTAGTTGAAATAAATTCTCCTTTCAGGGAACTTCATATTGGCGGCCATGCAGTTGAACCATGGTATCGGTGATGGCAAGAGGAGTGGACTGCTCATGGAAGAGTCTCCATGCCTCAACTGAGTCCCGACTCAAGAATAGCTGATATGGATCCTACTCTAATCGTGCCAGAAATGCCCTCTTCTTCCGCCCCACTAGGTGTCAGAAGGAAACCTGTGACTGTCTGTGAGTGATGTCTCCAAAAAGTACCTCTCTAGAGTCTAGCCCTCCTCTCGCGGCACTTCTCATCATACCAGCTATTTTGGGGCATGCTTGTAGAACATCGTCTCTGCTCAGGCTGTGTGTGTGGGCATGTCTGTGTTGCTGCATCATGCAATGTCTGTGTCAATATAGAAGTGAGCTCCTCCAAAGGTCGCCTTGGCTCCTCAGTGCACACGTGTGTATATCCCATCAATATAGACAGAGTCCGTCTCCCGAGTAACGGTATAGTAGGTGGGAGGTGCTCTCGTGGCGTGTGTGCTACATTGAACTGGAAAGAGATGGTCATCGACAGAAGGGTGTGATCCACTGGTACGCCAACAGGTTTGGGTCCAACTGTGAGGTCGTGAATATTAGAGATAAAGGTAGGCTGTGCCATGACATTATCGACTGTGCTGGCTCCATGTATGTGCGGGAAGCACGTAAAACCGCCTGCAGGTGGAAACCTTTGTAGGCCATTCAAAATGGCCAATGCATGTGTAGACCCCATGTCCATCAAGTGTCGTCCATACTCACTATGCTCCAGATCTTGTGATAGCCTAGATAGGCCCATCTCTGCAATATCGAGCTCCCTCAACATCTCCTCTTTAAGTATTATAAAATACTATTTGCTGCTGAACAGTTCTAGCATTGAAGTCACCCAAGATGATAATGTCACCATCTCTAGAAAACTCCCATATGTCATCATCCAAAATATCAAAGGGGGATTGCTGTCCTCTAGGTGGTGCATAGATAGACGTACTAGGAGGAAAGTAGCATATAGCAATGTATAGGTATCTGTGGGGGAGCAGGAGAGAGAGCCCACTTGCTACTCTATGCAATGAGAGTGAAGGAGAAGAGGAGAAAGGCGCAGAAGAAGCTCACGCAGAGAAAGGCGTGAGAGAGAGAGAGAGAGAGAGCTCGTTGGGATTTGGGAAAAAGCCACGCTATGTATTATTTGGGCTTGACCTTTGAGTATATGAGTAAGTGACTAGGGGGCCATTCACACTTGGGCCCCCTCACTTATAAGTCTTTTAACTTATAAGTTAATAAGTACAAGGCACTTAGGCCTTTATTCCCTAACAACCTCCCACCTAAAGGCAATGTACCTTGGGAGATCAAAGAATCAACTAACTATGATACATCAGCTGATCATGCACTTACTCATCCAACACCCATCATTTGTCGGCAATATGCAAACCGCTCTGCTGGAAGACTCTTGGTCAAAAGATCTGTAGGATTGTCATCTGTGTGCACCTTGACAAGTGTAATGCTCTTGTCATCAAGCACACTTCTGATAAAATGATACTTCACCTCTATGTGCTTTGTCTTGGCATGAAAAACAGGATTCCTTGCAAGCATAATAGCACTCTGACTATCACAGTGTAGCACAGGAACCGGTGACTTAATGCCAAGCTCTTCTACCAAACGCATGAGCCACAAAGCTTCTTTGCATGCCTCAGTGGCAGCCACATACTCAGCCTCAGTGGTAGACAAAGCAACACATTTTTGCAGTCTAGAAATCCAAGAAACTGCACCTCCTGTGAATGTAAATACATATCCAGAGGTAGACTTCCTGCAATCTGGATGTCCAGCAAAATCTGCATCTGTAAAGCCATGCACAGATGTCTCACTCTTCCCAAAACAAATGCACAAGTCTTTAGTGCCTTTCAAGTATCTCAAGATACACTTCACTGCTTCCCAATGCTTTTTGCCAGGATTGCTCATGTACCTGCTTACCACTCCCACCGCAAATGCAATGTCCGGACGTGTAGCAACCATAGCATACATCAAACTGCCAACGGCTGATGCATAAGGAATCTTGGCCATTTCAGCCCGCATATCATCTGTGTTTGGGCAGTCATGTGCAGTCAGTTTTACATATGGAGGCAGCGGAGTACCAAGTGCCTTTCCCCCATCCATATGAAAACGATGTAGCACCTTATTAACATAATCTCGTTGAGATAGATACAGACGCGTGTTAGGTCTATCTCGAGAGATACTCATGCCCAAAATATGATTAGCATCACCAAGATCCTTCATGTCAAAGCGATTCTTTAAGCGTTGCTGTAATGCATCCAACTCCGTGACATTTTTACCCGCAATAAGCATGTCATCAACATACAAAATTAGCAATAGAAGAGATCCATCACTTGCCGTTTTGATATACAAACAGTGATCATAATTACTTTTTTTGTATCCTTGAGACCTCATGAATGTATCAAACTTGTGATACCATGCACGGGGAGACTGTTTCAAACCATACAAGCTCTTCAAGAGTCTACATACTTTCTTCTCTTGCCCCTTTGACACAAAACCTTCTGGCTGCATCATATAGATCATCTCAAGCAAATCGCCATGCAAAAACGCTGTTTTGACTTCCATTTGCTTTAACTCCATATCTTCAGAAGCAACCAGGCCTAAAACAAGACGTAATGTGGCAAGCTTTACAACAGGAGAAAAAATCTCATCAAAATCAACACCATGCTTTTGCTTGTACCCTTTAGCAACCAAACGTGCCTTGTACTTAGAAGAAGCATCAGATGTGACCTTGGTCTTGTAAACCCATTTACATGGCAGAGCCTTATGCCCTTTAGGCAAATCAACCAAGTCCCATGTATGGTTTTTCTCCAAAGACTGCATTTCCGAAACCATTGCTTTGAACCATTTCTTACTGTCTTCCCGTTGCATAGCCTCTTTATAGCAAGACGGCTCACCACAATCAGTAAGCATGACATAGTCCAAAGACGGTTCATATCTATCGGGGGGCCTTGTCACCCGAGTAGACCTACGCACCCAATGATCCATAACAGGTGGATTTTCAGCCTGTAAACCATCGAAAACAGCAGAATGTTCAGCCGGTTGCATCGCAACAACGGGCGGTCTAGGAGCATCAACCTGTTCCCCTACCTGTGGTGCATCAATGGCAACTTGTTGGGGCTGATTTTCAGCAGCTAATGGCTGATTTTCAGCACCATTTTCAGCATGTAAAGGCTGTTGAACATTGGGCCTTCTTGGCTGTCCATATGTAACATCTTCACGAAAAACAACCCGACGCACTTCCTCGACCTTTGTGGGCTGTTTGTGCATGCAATTCTCATTGAAGATGACATCATTGCTGCGTATGATTTTCCGTAATGCGGGATCCCATAATCTATACCCCATTTCACCATCCTCACCATATCCTAGGAAAATGCATTTATGAGACTTTGGTTCTAGTTTGGTGCGCAGTTCACTCCGGATGTGAACATAGGCCTCACAACCAAACACTCTTAAATGTGCATATGAGGGTGGCTTGCCAGACCACACCTCCTCAGGCACCTTTCCACCCAAAGCCTTGCTAGGTGAGCGATTAATCAAGTGAATAGCTATTTGCACAGCTTCTGCCCAAAAACCATGAGGTAATGCAGCATGTGACAGCATACTCCGAACTTTCTCTTGGATAGTCCGGTTCAACCTCTCTGCAACTCCATTCTGAGAGGGATTAAAAGGAGCCGTGAGCTCTTTTTTAATACCTTTAGTAGCACAAAAGTCAATAAATGCTTTTGATACATACTCCCCCCCATTGTCTGAGCGCAAAGACCTAAGCTTCTTGTCTGTTTGATTCTCAACAAACGCAAGAAACTTCTTGAAAGTATCCAAAACATCGCTTTTAGCACGTATTGGATACACCCACACCTTCCGTGTAGCATCATCGATAAACGAGACAAAATATTTCTTTCCCCCTAAGGACAACTGTGGCATTTCACATACATCGGAATGCACTAAGTCTAACCTGTCAGACTTCAAAGAAAGAGACCTTTTGTGCGGTGTTTGACTGTGCTTACCATAAATACAGTGCTCACAATGAGAAAAATCAGCATACCTCAAACACGGCAAATAACCACAACGAGACAGAGTTTTCATTCCTCTTTTACTCATGTGTCCCAACCGGCCATGCCACAAAGAAACACTTGGCTGCTCGGTTACGGCGACAACATGGTCACGCACACTAGATACATGCAAAGGATACAAAGTGTCCGATTTACAACCCTTGGCTACAATCCGGGCTCCTTTATAAATTTTCCACTTGCTATCACCAAAAGTGGTGTGATAGCCTGCATCATCTAGCTGCCCTGTACTAATCAAACTCTTCTTGAGTTGTGGCACATGACGCACTTTGTGCAAAACAAAAGTCATACCATCAGCAAAGGAAAACTGGACACTGCCAATACCTGCAATGTCACATGCATAGTTGTCTCCCAAATAAACAGTGCCCTGCACCTCACCTGAGTACTGTGTAAACCAATCCCTATGAGGTGTTACATGAAAGGAGGCACCTGAATCAAGAATCCAAGTATGCATGTCCACATCAGAACCCATAGCAAGGATATGTGCATCCACAGAAGAGGCATTGAGTACATAAGTGCTGCTGTCACTGTCACAACTACTAGCAACATTGATTTCCTCAATCAACACATTGCTCTTCTTGGCATTTCCCTTGTCCTTTGCATCAGTTTCAGCACCCTTGTTCTTCTCTTTCTTCCACTCATAGCATTCCCGTTTATAATGCCCTTTCTTTCCACAATGATGACACACAACATCTTTCCTACGAGATTTGCTGCGTGCCCTGTCCTTACTGTCAGATTTCTCCCTCTGTTGAGACCTGCCTCTCAAGTGCAATGCATTAGAAGACCCACCTGTGGTGTTCTTCCTGTTCATCTCTTCCATCAAGAGAGAACTCTCTACATCTGCGTACTTAAGTGATGCACTTGAGTTACTAAGAGCTGTCCGGAATACATCCCAACTCTCGGGCAATGTGCATAGCAGAAAAGTAGCTTTGAACTCCTCATCAATCGTGAATTTCAGCTCTGTCAGTTGGCTGAAAATAGAATTGAATTCATTGAGGTGCACTGACATGTGCGTGCCCTCCTTCATGCGGAGATCCATAAGCTTCTTAAGCCAATACACTTTACTGGCAGCACTCTGCTGTGCATACAACTCGTCTAAACGCCTCCACATGCCCCATGCTGTCTGCTCATTCTCTACATTGAAGAGTAAATTGTCAGACACCGAAAGCATGATCGTGGAGCGAGCCAACTCGTCCACTTCTTCCCATTCTTCAACCTCCATATCAACCGGTTTCACACCCTGTAACTTAATAGGTTTCGCCTGTTTCTTCTGCAACATCACATTATAACATTGCTTCTTCCATATAGCAAAGTTATGGGCCCCTTCAAGCTTGCGAATGTGCAACAAATTGCCACTTTCACTGCTAGAAGCCATTCTGAGTGATTGCAAACACTGAAACCCTGTTTTGCCAACCTAAACACGCCCAAATGTGCGCAATCGGGCAAAAAACAGCTTGCTGTTACAGAAAAACAGCGAGCAAATTTCACGCGAAATCACCCCAAAACAGCGTACATTCATTGCCAAACCCTTACCAAAGGTTTCCACAAGGTGTATACATCATTTGCTTGCTGAAATTCCCTGTTTTAGGGCAAAATCAGACCTGTAAACACCTGTTTTGCTGAATTTTCAGAACCTCGTTGGTGGAAACACCTGTAAGATTGACCTGTGAGACTTGCCCTAATGAAATTGCATCAAATTGACCCCGAAATTGGTCAATTTCAGCAGAAATAGACTGCTGTTCGCCAGTTTTTGAAACCCTAATTTTGGGGAAACTGTCACCGGAGGTCGATTCTACACGGTGAGAGGATCCCTTCGCGACAGAGTTGATCGAAAACGGTTGAATATCCTTCCCGCAGCGAGCAAGAACAGAATTCTGATCTGTGTTGCGAGAATGGCTCTCTTGGAAACCCTAAAGCTCTGATACCATGTGTGGGGGAGCAGGAGAGAGAGCCCACTTGCTACTCTATGCAATGAGAGTGAAGGAGAAGAGGAGAAAGGCGCAGAAGAAGCTCACGCAGAGAAAGGCGTGAGAGAGAGAGAGAGAGGGGATTTGGGAAAAAGCCACGCTATGTATTATTTGGGCTTGACCTTTGAGTATATGAGTAAGTGACTAGGGGGCCATTCACACTTGGGCCCCCTCACTTATAAGTCTTTTAACTTATAAGTTAATAAGTACAAGGCACTTAGGCCTTTATTCCCTAACAGTATCTGCCTGTCTCAGTTCGCAATCTCACCCACATGTACCTAGCCTCCTCATCTCTGCAGGCAATATGTATCAATGGTTGCAACTCCTCCCTGAATAAAACTGCCACTCCCCCTGAGCCCCGTCCTCAGTGCTCTGATCAAGTTTCCTTTCGGCAAGCTGTCTCCCATCTGTATTCGCTAACCCGTGGCATAGACTGTCCAGGGGACTTGCGTGTCTCTGAGTAGAAGATGATGTCCATGAATATTGCCTTTGTCACCGCCGGTGGAAATTTGCACACAGGTGAGCTGACCTTGTTCTCCATTTTTGAATTTGTTGAACAATAGATTCAACAGCTCATTCGTTCTTCCTCTCCTCCTAATGTGCACTGTTGCAATTTAGTACATCATCAATGCTCGAGCCATATGCTTCTGTGTGTGCGCATGAATGTGTTATGTGTTCAGGTGTGTGCTTGTTGCTGGACTGGGCAGTAGACAGTGTGTGTGTGTGTGTGTGTGTGTGTGTACGCGTGCTTGTTGCTTGCATTCTTGTGGTTGCTCAGGGGAATCTGTCCGTCTGTGCCCGCGTGCGCGCGCACACCCACACGCGCACGTGCACGCGCACGCACGCACACACCCACACCCATCGAGTGTATCTGTCCTTGTAGAGCTAGTATCGCCTTGTAGAGCTAGTTGTTGAGATGACTCCAGGGCAAGCCGAGCGTATCTGTCCTTGGGGAGATCCCATAGACCGTGCATAAAGGATACTGATCTAGTCAATGCCTCCAGCGGGGGGGGGGCTATCTCGGCTCGGATAATCTCATGCGGCTCTGAGGCCTTAGCCCGAATCATCTGAGCGATCATAGAGACCAGAGGCCTCTCCATACATCTTCATCTTTTTGTGTTGCCAGATCTCCCATAATGGTCTCCTGAGGGTCCCCATACCTGAACTCCATAGAGCATAGCTGGAGTCACTAGAGTGTCAAAAAGCCAGAGCTTTGTTCGCGGTTCCTGAAACTGAACCTACGAACACATCCTCTCCAGTCCTCCCAAAGTTGCATATGCTCTCGTCAGTCTAGTCTCTGATGCTCTCCTTAGTGAAAACACCGGTCCACCGAAGACTACCCCAAGATAAGTATACGCATTTGTGTACTCCACAGTCTCCTGGCCATACGTAAATGTGGGCACTGACCTCCTGGCCCTCTGTGGTGTGGTGTTGAACACCATAACCTTGGTTTTCCCCAGGTTGACAGACAAACCACTATCACGAGCAAATGTATGCAAAGCATCCTAATGACGTTGCATCCCCTCTGGAGAGTCAGAAATTAGCACAATATCATCAACATATAGTAACAACGGAATCCATTTCCTTGCTAGCTGAGCTCCCCTATCTCCCCGACGCTCTACATAGTCCGAAACTCATCCACATACATCCCAAAAAGAGTCCGGGATAGGGGGCATCTTTGATTTACTCCTATAGTGGAGAGGACCATTTCAAACATTCCCTCAATGGTGCATGCCCGCCTCATCACTGTCCTGTATAGAGCCAGAATACCCCATATCAGGTCTGTAGGCACACCCATGTCATGTAGTCTGCGTATAAGTCTGGTTCTCGGCAATGTGTCAAAAGCTACAATAGATCCTCTTGCCATGGTGTCTACCCTGCTCAATAATAGCTCTGAGTGTCAGAATCTGGTCAAGAGTCGAGAAATCTCTCTTGAAACCTTCTTGCCTTGGTGCTCTTATGTGCTCTCGCTCTGCCCATCTACTCAGCTCCTGCTCAAGAATGGATGCATACAGCCTAGCTAATGTGTGACCAACCATGATGGTGCGATAATTCCTAGGAATCATGGGATCTCCTGACTTGAAAATAGGCACAATCATGGACATACTCCAAGTCTCAGGGAAGCCTTCATACATGGCTCTTTTAAACATCATAGCCACGAGCTCTGCAAGCATATCGCTGGCATGGATGAAGTGCTCTGCTACTAGACCATCATGATCATGTGCTTTCCTTGTCTTCATTCTGTCAATAGCTTTCCTTACCCTCTCTGGAGTAAAGAATGAACATGTCTCCGGGCATGTCTCTAGTGGGTCCGACAGAGGTGATTGTCCTGATGCTGTGTAGAGAGATGTGGCATATTCCCCCCATGTCTCAGTGGAGGTAACCGCTGGTGGTGGTGAATGTTTGTGGAATAGCCTCCATGCTTCGCCTTAGTCGTGACTTATAAATAGCTGATACAGATCCCGCTCTAGCTGAGATAGATAAGCCCTTTTCTTTCGTCGCACTAGGCGGCAAAAGATAATCCGTTGTTACCATATACATGTGGTAGTGATGTGTGTGAACACACTAGGACCGTCGGGGTTTTTTTTCCCTCTCTAAGAGGTTTTTTCTCCCGTGCATTGTATATACGTCCATCACTCTCGGGCTATCTATCTTTCCATTGCACACTAAGTAACACACTCTCAATTGTGTGCCTTGAGCTTCCTTCATCTTTTCCAAGCTATGTGCGTTTCTCTGCAACCCTAATTCCAACAATTGGTATCAGAGCAGGTTACGTCCTCCCGGGCTTAGTCGCCAGATGTTCCACCACACGCCTGCTCATTTTCTCCGATTACAGTGAGATTTGGCGAGCGTTCGCAGGTCGACTAATATTTCGAGATTGCTTGTAGAGCTCAGTCTACTCAGATTTTTGATTCGGGCTCATTTCGGCCTCCGTTTTCACTACAGGCAGTACTGCACAGGCAATTTCGTCATTTTGTGCAGAATTTCTGTTAGTGCCGTTTTCTGCATAATAGGTGCCTCACAGTCTTCTACGGTTTGTGCTATATAGCACGTGTTGTTCCCGCTCCGTTTCTCCTATTTTCGGGCAGTTTTCACATCAGGTGCAACATTTACCATGGCTGACAACAACACAGATGTCTTCAAAATGTTTGCTCTGAGGACAGGTTGGATGGGGACAATTACCCTATGTGGGCTTATATGATGCAACACGTTCTTGTGTCAAAGGGCGTCTGGAATATTGTGCAGGGCATTGATGTACATCCTGGTTCTGAGGATGCAGGCGATGTTGCGGATGTTGCAGGTCTTGCTGCAAGGATTGCTGCTATTAGTGTTGTTTTGCCTACGGCAGAACAAGCTCGTTTGGATGTAAAGGATGCGCAGGCTCATGCATTGATTGCGTTGTTTGTGAAGCGCACCATTGTTCTTCACATCCGTTCAGCAAAATCTGCAAAACTAGCTTGGGATATATTGGCTGGTCTTTATTCAAGGCGCAATGAGGCTAAAATTGCTTTGCTGCGTAAAGAGCTGGAGTCGAAGATTATGCACGAGGAAGATGATATGGACACTTTCCTTGCTAATGTCAAGGATATCAATGAGCAACTCATCTCTGTAGGTGAAGTCATTTCAGACAGTTCCCTTGTGCAGACTGTTCTTGATGCCTTACCAAGTTCTTACCAGACTTTTGATAGTACTCGGAGACTTATGACGCAAGGAAATCCAGAAGTTGTCAAGTTTGATGCATTATAACATTGCTGTTGCAAGAGTCACTTTCCAGAAAAAACCAGGACTAGACAGCGTGCAGTTGAACATGCTTTTATTGCTTCTCAAAGAAAGAGTGGTAACAACAATGCAGCCTATTCTTATGGTTCTGCTGCGAGTGGCAAAACTTTTGTTCCTAATGCTTCTGCTGGCATCAATTCGTTTGAAAATTCTGGTGATAAGGGCAAAAAGAAGATGCGTTGCCATTATTTTAAAGCTAATGATTACTTGATCAAGCAGTGTCCTAAGTTGAAGGCCAAAGAGGCTAAGAAGAAAGAGGGTGATTCCACTACAAATGTTGGTTCCACTACAAATGCAGCCATTGTTGAGTCTTCTGTGAAAGGAGACTGTGTTGTTGATGTTGATGCAGAATGGGCTTTTAGTGTAGAGTGCACTTACAATCCTGCTGTCCATGATGCATGCTTGTCAGTTGCTGCAGATTCACATGTGTTGCAGTTCGACAGTGGTGCTACAAAGCACATTACCTCACATCGTGAATTGTTCACCTCTCTCGAGTCTGTCCCTCAACAATGTCTCTTATCCGGTTCAGGGAGTTGGAAAGATTGTGCTTACTGTTGCTAATGGCAGTTCTTTCACGCTTGTTGATGCACTTTATGTACCTGGGATCAAGAAGAATCTTTTGTCTGTATCTTCACTTGCTAGACTTGGACTTGTAGTCAAATTTGTGGATGACAGATGTACATTTATGATCTCAGTTTTAGTGATGAAATCGTTGCATCTGAGATTTTGTATCGTGGTCTGTATAAGCTCACTTTGTATGACAAGTGTGGACAAAATTTTGCAAATGCAGTTGCAGATTCAAGGGCTATTTCAGATGCAAAACTTTGGCATGCATGTTTTGGTCCTCTAAATTTTGTCAGTTTGTTGCGTTTGCAGAAATCTGATATGGTTGCTTCTTTGCCGCCTCTTGAAGCACCTGTCAAACATGTTTGCGAAGGCTGTATTCTGGGTAAAATTCAGCGTTCAAAGTTTCCAAAGGATGGTTCAGTTAGCGACACATGCACGTTGCAACTCGTGCATAGTGATGTTTGTGGGCCCATGCAAACTCCGTCCTTGGGCAATTACCTGTACTTCGTGACTTTTATTGATGATTACTCCATGCATGCATGGGTATTTCCGCTTAAAGCGAAGTCCGAAGTTTTTATGTGCTTTAAACAATTTTTGGCTATGGCTGAAAATGTCTCAAAATGTACTATGGGCACCCTCCGTTCCGATTGAGGGGGAGAGTATATTTCTCATGAATTCAACACATTTCTTGCTAGTCGTGGGATAAAACACCAATGTACAGTGCCTTATACACCTCAGCAAAATGGTGTTGCTGAGAGAAAAAACAGGTCACTTACAGAAATGGCACGATGTATGGTCAAAAGTCAAGCTTTGCCGCATTCTTTTTGGCTTGAGGCCATCATGTGTGCCACTTATGTACTAGACAGGTGTCCTACGAAAGCTTTGTACTCTATTACTCGATATGAAGCATGGCATGATAGAAAGCCTTCTATTGAGCACATGCGTGTTGTTGGCTGTTTGGCATATGCTTTGGTGCCACAAACACAGTGCAGAAAATTGGATGATAAGGCTGTCAAATGTATTTTTGTTGGTTATAGTGCTGAAAGCAAAGGTTATAGGTTGTATCATCTGGTTTCACGGGATGTAGTGTTTGTGGAAGATTCTGTTCAGCCCTTGCTAGGACATTTATGACACTTTGTTGCCTCTATTCGGTGGTGGAAATACGAATGTAAGTTCCAATGAGGCAAATGTACAGCCTATGGAGGTTTCTGAAAATGTTACAGATCAGCCTATTACTGATGCAGATGTACATGATGTAGTTGATGAGGAAAGGGTTGAAACTGAGCAGGCTAGAGGTATGCCAAAATGGCTGGTGCACACTTTGCGCCTTTGTCTAGTCGTACTCGTTCAGGCTCTTGCGATGCATCTTATGCATCAGATTGTTATGCTTTGGCTGTGTCTAGCTTTACATGATGTGGAGGAGCCTCTGTCTTTTGATGAAGCACAGAATTCAGAAAATTGGATGGCTGCCATGCAATTAAAATATAATGCACTTATAGAAAATGACACATGTACTTTATGTGATTTGCCTCCTTGCAAAAAGGCCATTGGTACGAATTGGGTTTACAAGTTGAAACGCAAGCCGGATGGTGAGATCGATCGCCATAAGGCTCGACTTTTTGCAAAGCGTTATGCACAGCAAAAAGGCATAGATTATGAAGAGACTTTTGCTCCCACTTGTCGCATGACTACTGTGCGTTTTCTATGTGCGTTGGCAGCTCATTTTGGTTGGGATGTACATCAATCAGACATTGTTACTGCTTTCTTGAATGGTGACATATTTGAGGAAGTTTATGCAACGCAGCCTCGCCGTTTTGTCATAAAAGGACAAGAGGAAAAAGTGTGTAAATGTAAGAAGCCTTTGTATGGATTGAAGAAATCTCCTCTTGCTTGGTATGGGAAAGCTGACACTCATTTTGTCAAACGAGGCTTTCGTAACAGTTCAACAGAAAGCACATTGTATGTAAAGCGTGAGGGTGATGTACTTCTCATTGTGGTTCTTTATGTCGATGATTTGCTGATCATTGGACCAAATGAGAGACATATTACCGAATTTAAGGCTGATTTGAATGCTACTTTCAAGATGAAAGATTTGGGGATGTTGCATCATTACTTGGGTATACAGTTTAAGGAGTGTGATGGTGGTATTGGCTTGTGTGAGAAAAGTTACATAGAGACATTGCTATGTAAGTTTGGACTTGAGGATTGCAAACCTATTGCCACTCCCATGGAAATAGGTTTGAAGTTGAGTCTACATGATGCTGGCGATCCTGCTGATGTCACTCTTTATCAAACTGCTGTTGGCTGCCTCATTTATGTATGCAACATGGGGCCGGATGTTCAGTTTGCAGTCTCACAGGTCAGCAGATTTATGCATAGCCCAGGGTCTAAGCATTGGCAAGCTATCGAGAGGATTTTCCGTTACCCTCGTGGCACTTTACATCTTGGCTTGTTTTATCCCAAGGAGGGATCATTGCCGCTAGACTTACATGCTTTTTCGGACTCAGATTGGGTTGGTTGTTTTGACATGCGAGTGTCCACAAGTGGTTTTTGTTTCATGCTTTGCAGTTCATGTATATCATGGTTGAGCAAGAAGCAACCTACTGTGGCCACTTTGAGTTTTGAGGTTGAGTACGGGCAGTCTTCACAGCTACGGTTGAGTGTGTATGGCTCAGACGCCTTATGGCTTATTTGGGTGTTGGACAGGACACTGTCAATACTATCTACACTAATAGTCAGAGCGCATTGGCAGTTGCGAGGAACCCAGTTTTTCATGCTCGCACAAAGCACATTGAGGTGCATTACCAGTATGTCAGGGAGAGGCTCTCAGCAGGAGATCAGCTTGTCTTATGTGCCAACACATGACAACCTTGCAGATCTTTTCACAAAGGCATTGTCTCGTGAGAAGCTTGAAGCTTTTCGCAAAGCTTTGGGCTTACTCCCCTATGTGGACTGATCATGTCCTTAGGGCATGGCACTTCCTTTTACTCATGTGCCAGCTCTCGTTCACCGCATCACTCCATGCGGGATTTGTTACCATATACATGTGGTAGTGATGTGTGTGAACACACTAGGTTCGCCGAGGCATTTTTTTCCCTCTTTAGGAGGTTTTTTCCCTCGAGCATTGTATATACGCCCATCACTCTAGGGCTATCTATCTTTCCATTGCACACTAAGTAACACACTCTATTGTGTGTCTTGAGCTTCCTTCGTCTTCTCCAAGCTGTGTGCGTTTCTCTGCAACCCTAATTCCAACATCCGTGACTGTCTATGTGTGGTAATACCTATGAGCACTTCCCTCTGTAACTTGATCCTCATCTCTCTACACTCATCATACCAACTGCATCTGGGGTATGTTCCCAGATCGTCTCTGTGTAGGCTGGCTGTGGGAGTATGCTTGTGATGTTGCATCATGGATCATCTCTGTCAGTATGTGAGTGAGTTCATCTAGTGGCCGTTCTGGCTCCTAGGTGCATAGCTTCCTATATATCTCATCCATATACACAAAATCCGTCTCCCTCATGAAGGTATACCAGATGTGTGTGGGGGACCTCTCCTAATGGAGCTGTTTTGAACTGAAACATCAGGGTGAAGGACAAGATAGCATGATCAACTGCTACTCCAATTGGCCTAGTGCCCACCATGAAATCCTGAAAGAATGGAATGAGACCTGACTGGGCCATAACATAATCCACTGTGGTGGCACTATGTCGGTGTGGAAAGCAAGTAAAACCTCCAATTGTCGAAAATCATCGTAGGTCATTCAAAATGGCCAATCTATGTGCGGTTCCCATATGTATCAAGTATCTGCCATACTCAGTGTATTCCTCATCTTGTGATAATCTGGATAGACCCATCTCTGTAATGTCCAGCTCCCTAAGCATCTTCTCGGAAGTATTATAAAATATTGTCTGGTGGTGGGTAATCCTAGCATTGAAATCCCGGAGTATGATAATGTCACCATCCTTAGAAAACTCCCATATATCATTATCCAAAATAGCAAAGGGGGATGATGCATATATTGACGTACTAGGGGGGAAGTAACAGATAGCAATGTAGAGGTATCTGCCCGTCTCTGCCCTGAGCCTCACCCACATGTACCTAGCATGTTCATCCTTGCGCGCTATATATATATCAATGGCTGCAACTCGTCCTTGAATAGAACTGCCACTCCCCCTAAGCCTCGTCCTCGATGCTCTAATCCGGTCTCCTGTCTGCAGGCTGTCTCCCATCTATATCCGCTCACCTGTGGCATGGATTGCCCAGGGGCTTGATGTGTCTCAGAGTAGAAGATGATGTCTCTCCTTGTGAAGCTATTCTGAAAGGTCCCTACATCAAGACGGAGTGACCCGTTACAATTCGAGGTTGCCATCTTTAGTGTGGTCCCATAGGTCTCGCACTGTCATGTGGGGCGTCGCTCCAATATCACCACCTTTCCATCCCTATAAAAAGCAATCTTCTCCTTTTCCCTTGCTTCTCTAATTTCCGGCATTACTTCTTGCATATGAGCAATTTGCGAGAGGGTGAGGTCATCTCCAAGAAAGATGCCAGTCTTCTTTAGAGTCGCTCTTTTCTTAAGGAAGTCCTTCGCTTCCATGGGGGGAAAGCGAAGAGTGAGTGCCCTTTCCTTCGAGGTTTCTCTGTTGCTCCCACGTTTCTTAGTGCCCACTCTCCAGGCCCTCGTATGCGTCTGCTCGTTGACCCCCACCAGAGTTATGAGTTCTTTCACCTCTTCATCCACATTATCTTGGTTTTTGAGGCCACATATCCTTACGTGTAAGGCCCGCATACGTCTCCTTTGCTCCTTTTCTAGTGTCAAGTTGATGATGGTTCGTGTGGGGGTGGGGGTTATTTCCTTGCCTTTCCCTTTCTTGACAATCTCGATCCATTTTTTGGCGTTTTCTGCTTTTTGTTGGGTCTTTGTGATGACATCTACCTAGGAGGTCGTCATTTCTTTTTGTTGCTCCCCACCTTCTTTGATGGCCCGCACTTGTTCCTTAATCGTGTTAAGCTCTTCAATTACTGAGGGTTGAAGCTCTCCCTCTTCGACGACATTCTGCGATCGCGCTTATGCAAGCTCTTTCTTGAGTAGTGCGATTTCCTTATCTTGGGCCTTCACGCGATCCTCGAGTGTATGTATCGTGCTTTCCTGTGCTGCCACGTGCACGTCGAGTATGTTAATAGTACCTAGGAGGTGGCTGTTGATCTTGCCGATGGACTCGCTCAACTCTTCTTTGCATTTTTGGATGGCATCCTCCACCGGATAATCTTTGCCATTCTGCTTTCTCATGGTTGAAAGCCCGCCACAGGAGAGGGAGAGGGGTACAGGAGTGGAGAAGAGGGGTACAAGAGTTTTTTTTCCCTCTCTCTCTCTCTCTCTCTACGCGGACAGGTTTCTCTCTCTACGTGTGCAGTTTTTTTAATAAACCCTCTTTCTCTCTCTACGCTCCTCACCTCTCTCTCTCTCTCTACGCTTATAGAAAATAAGCTCTCTCTCTCTCTGTCCTCTTTCTCTCTCTACGTAACTTTTTCTTCTCTTTCTCTCTACGCTTTTCTTTTTTGCTTCTCTCTCTACGCCGCCTCCTTTCCTTCCACTCTCTCTCACGCTCGGACAGCAAGAGGGGGAAAAAGCGCATCAACAGGGGCAATGGGGCGGGAGTAGGGGCGCGAGAGAAGGGCTAGGCAAGGGCGGGGGCAGCAGCTAGAGCAGGGGCGGCGGACATCGCGAGGCGACATGGGGTGGGGGGGGGGAGAGTGCGTGGGAGCAGGGGCAGCAGTGCAGGACGCAAGCAGGGGGAGCAAGGTAGGGACGCGAGCAGGGGGGGAGAGCGCGTGGGAGCAGGGGTGGACGCGAGAGAGAGAGAGAGAGAGAGAGAGAGAGAGAGAGAGAGAGAGAGAGAGAGAGAGAGAGAGAGAGAGAGAGAGAGAGAGAGAGAGAGAGAGAGAGAGAGAGAGA
Source organism: Adiantum capillus-veneris (assembly GCF_014529385.1). Lineage (NCBI taxonomy): Eukaryota > Viridiplantae > Streptophyta > Polypodiopsida > Polypodiales > Pteridaceae > Adiantum > Adiantum capillus-veneris. The sequence continues at coordinate 151,399,623 of NC_140948.1, forward strand.
GAGATTTTATTATCGTCCTCGGAGGTCAAATATGATCTATGAGACCAAAGTTACATGTGATGTAGTATGTGTATGGATGATGAGTGACTCTCGATGCTCCAAAATTGTAGTGATGAGAGTCGCAATGGAGAGCCCACACTTTGGCTGGGAGAGGAAAGTGTGTAGCTCTAAGTTATGACTGAAAATGTGAGAGAAGCAAGTTCGGATGTGATCAAAAGCTGAGCACTCTAGTAGTGTGTGGTACTCAGACTCTCGAACTTGCAGTGAGCATAATGTGCACAATCGATTTGACTCTTCTCCATTGCCCCAACGCCCTATCTCGCATCGAAGAAAATGGGAGCTAAGCCGAATTGTTGCGATAGTGCGTATCGCGGACAAGGGAATAGGCTCAAGCATGTAAGTGTGAGTACGGTTTCCTCTCTCAGCGAAGAACATGGTTTTGTAGTTGGGGGCAATATAGGTGGTGTAATGTATGAAGCGTGACCCACCGGATTTCTCCCAAGCCGTAATACATTGGCGTTGTAGAAAAGCTTCATTCACTTGAGAGTCAATTGAAGCATCATGTAGCAAGTGTAATGCATACCATCTCCCAAACCACTTCTTTATGTCTTGCATCCATCCCGTGCTCAAGATCTTGGTTTTATGCGTCTTTTGAACTTTTTTGCTTGCTTCCCATGCAATTGTAGGAAGTCGATGTGGGGGGTTTTGACGCATCTTTATCATCTACTCCACAACCCTTTCCATGCCCATAACCTCAATTGGAAGAGATCCCGACTCAAGAAGTAGGAGCATATATGGTGTTTGTGTCTTAACTTGGAGAAAGTTTGTAAGAAAACGCTTTTGGACATTCTCAAACTCTTTCCAAGTAGACTTTGAGATGCTCCCACCCCACACTTCAACTCCATAAAGAAGAACCGGTGTCACCAATGCATCAAAAAGATACTTCTTGAGAACCCAACACTTGATGTTTCCCGCATTACACATGTTCTCCAATGCATAATATGCTCTCTTTCCCGCTTCCAAACGACGCATAGCACATTCATGCCACTTGTGATTGGATGGAACCTCAAGGCCAAGGTACTTAAAGCTCTCAACAACTTCAAGTGTCTCGTTGTTGTACACAATGCATGGCTTCTCCTTATGGTTGGTTTTCACAAGCATAACCTTTGTTTTGGATTCATTTACAATCAGCCCACTATGCAAGCAAAAGTTCTCAAGGACAACCATAAGCTTTTGTGTATCTTCTAAAGTGTGTGCTAGAAGCACTACATCATCCGCATACAACAAAAGCATGATTACCGCATTGCAAATAGTGACCTCTTCAATGCCTTCTTCTTGCATAAATTCAAGGACCATTTGTTCCAATTGATCGATGCATAGACCAAAGAGAGTTGGTGACAATGGACATCCTTGTTTAACCCCAATAGTGCTTACAAAAATTTCTGAAATTTCTCTTCCCATGCGCAATTGACAAATCACCTTCTCATAGATTCGAGAAACCGCAAGCATAAACTCACTTGGCACTTGGAGTTTTTCCATCCTTCTCCACAAATTGTTACGTGGAATCATATCAAAGGCTTTCTTAAAGTCCACAAAACAACAATACAATCGCTTGCCTTTCAACCGACTTTCCTCCATGAGAACACGAAGAGTGACAAGATGATCAATGGTGCTATGGCATCGACGAAAACCCGCTTGTCCCTTTGCACGCTTGTCATTCTCTTCAGCCCAATCACTCAATTTCATCTCCATTATGCACCCAAACAACTTTGCCATAAGAGACCCAATCATTATAGTCCGGTAGTTGCTTACATTCTTTACATCCCCTCCTTTATGCAAAGGCTTAACCCAATTAGTACTTCAATCATAAGGCATACCATGTTGAAGTGCAAGGTTGAACATATCACACATCCACTCATGGGTAAAATCTCCCGTCCATTTGATCATCTCCGGCTTGATACCTTGAAGATCTCCCGCTTTGCGAGTGGCCAACTTTTCAAGCCCACCGCATACATCCTCAATAGTAAAAAAAAGACGGCATACATGGGAGTGAACCATAAAATGGCATTTTTTCAGTATTTTCTTGCTCATATAATTGCCTACAATGTGTGTACATATCCACTAGACTCAAGTTACCAAAATTCTCAACCTGCTTGCCTCTCAAGTTTCTCTAAAATCTTCCACATGCATGTGCCTTTTCTTGGACTTGAAATTCTTGTTGCTTTACTTCCCATCTTCTTCTCTTCTTTTGAATCAATGCCTTGTATGTATGCAAATGACTTTGATAGTTGTCTTTGTCCATAGTTACATCAAGCTTTATCAAGGACTTTCGAGCATCTTGACATTCTTTATCAAACCACCTTTTGCGTGATCTATCTTTGTTGATACCATGGAGATGCTTTATGGCAAAGCATTCTTCCGCACAAGAACAAATAACTTTCTTGAAAGCTTCCCATTTAGTTTCCAATGGTGCATCACATTGAAGCTTTGTCATCCATAATTTTTGTTCAACCATTTCAATGTACATTGGTGCCCGTTTGAAATCCATACATAGTGATAACTTCTCTTTCCTTTAGCTGAGATTATCATTCTTAGTTGCTTCTCCACATGAAAGGTCAATACATAAGGTGCGATGGTCGGATTCCGGGGTCCATTGACCAAACATAAAACTCTTTATGCGATACATGATGGCTTCAGAGAGTAGCATATAGTCAATCACACTATCCCCATTATGTCTTCTACATGTAAATCCATTGGTTCCACTCCACAAAGATACACCATTGGCAATGAGCATACCCGTGCTATTACACATGTGTAAAAGTAACTTTCCATAGTGATCCGGCTCTTTCTCATCCATTGAAGTACGATCATACAAGTGAACTTCCTCTAACTCCCTTGAAATGTATGGCATATCAAATTGTTGAGTATCATGTTGCAATGTTTTTGTGCGAGCATTCATATCCCCAAATACAATAACATCACCTTCACCTTTGAAATAAGCAATGTCCTCTTCCAAATCAGAAAATGGTTGATCTCTATCCATGCAAGCATAAAAGGGAGAATCATGATGAGGAATGTAGCAACCGGCTACAAAAATGGGTGCTCTTTTTGGTGTCATAATTTTCAGCCATACATAACGTTTGTACTTGTCATCTTTCACAATTGATACAAAATCTTCCAATCCTTTCTTAACCATACATGCTAACCCTCCTTGTCCTCTTCGTTGCTTGAGATTCTTTGACCACATCAATGAATGTACATTGTAATCCTCCAAGCCGTTAATCCTTTGTGTATCATGCTCCCAAGTTTCAACAAGAAGTACAACATCGGCTTTGCTTGTTAGTTCATCAATGCCAACCCCCGCATTCCATGGGTATCCATTACAATTCCAAAAGCATATTTTCAATTGTAACTCGGTCTCATAGGTCACGCATCCCTATTTGCTTGAGAGACTTACCTCCTCCTTGGGCACATTTTCTTCATGAGAGATTTCCTTGTTTTTATTATTCTTTTCCTCATATGCCTTGCGACGCATATTTTGTTGCTTAATAGTGCGATCTTCACATACAAAACATTTTGTATCCCTCAAATAGATCCAACTATTATCAAGGATAATCTTTCGCTTGGTCTCATCCGGCATGGTGCATACAATTGGCCGTTCTCCCGAGCGAGGAGCTCCTTGCTTCCCCACTCTATGTGCTCCATAGACCATAACTCCGGACATGCCAAAGTGGGTTTTGAAGAAATCTTCAATAACAATGGCAAGAGAAGGAGGTGTCTCTAACTTCTCTTCGGGAATTCCACGAATAACAATGTTCTTGGAACGTCGCTCTCGTTCCTTCAACTCCTCCACATCTACATTCTCAACATTCTTTGTTTGAACCATAGCTTGCATGAGTGAGGAATTAGAAACCACATTGCTACCACATACATCAGCCCAAGACTTGTTTGTGCATACATTTTTCATGTCGCATACATCCCGGCTCATAGTGTCAAATTTCTCCTCTTTCAATACATGGTCATGCTCTACTTTGCTCATCCGCTCCTTCAAAGCATTCAAGTCCACAAGAGAGCGTTTACATTCCTTGACTTCCTCTTTAAGTTGCATCAAACGTGTTGTTTGTATCTCAAGTGTCCTCTTGAGATTCTCATTCTCAACCACAAGTACCCTTAGTGTGCCATTCTCCATTGCAAGTGCTCGTAAGTCTTCGCCTTGTTTGTTTACGGTCTCTTGCAATGATACCAAGTACGCCATGATCATGGTTTCCGATGTCGTTGGTTGGGTGGTTGTGTTGCTATCTCCACACTTAGGAGATTTCTGATCATTTTTCACAATGGTTGTGGGCCTTGTTGAAGAAGAACCCTTGCGAGTGCCGGAAGACATTGTATGTAAAATAGGAGATGAGAATCAATTTTGTTGAACCTGTTCACTTCAGAAATGCTGCTACAGAAACGCCTTCCATAACTCTGAAAATTTCTGTCTTTACATCAATGCGTAGAGGACTTCGTGCTCTTCGATTGAGAGAGAGAGAGAGAGAGAGAGAGAGAGAGAGAGAGAGAGAGAGAGAGAGAGAGAGAGAGAGCTATGAGACCAAAAAGTTACAATTGGTGAATTTGATACCATGTCTGAGTACGTAAATTACAAAGAACTAACACTAAAACACTAAGGAGAAAGGAAAATTGGGCGGGGGGGGGGGGGGGGAGGGGTTGTGGGTTGAGATGAAATCTCTCATCGGTTGCTGTTAGATCTCATCGACCTCCTCTATGGTCAGTACTCTCGTTGGGCGTCTTGCATGTCGAGCTAGAGTGATCTGTATCTTCTGTTGCAGCCTTCGTCGGTAGTGGGAGACCCCCCCGAGGTCGTGGACGTCTAGATTTGCCAAGCTCCGTGGCTCGATCAAGCAGTGTACCTCTAGTATGAGGAGGCTCTGAGATCTGCTGTAATGACTGCTCCATTGGCTCTCCTCTGGCTGGTGTAAAGAAATCTGTGATTCGTCTTTGAGACTGTCTTTCCTCTGATGTCCTCAGCAAGCTCTCCCTAAGTCTGCGCAGCTCTAGCAGGAACAACCCGAGACACCTCTGATCCTTGTATCTCATGACTCTAGAAAAAGGTCCGAACGCCTTCTCTAAACAGGTAGTGGAAGCGGCCGCGTATCTCATAGTATACCAGGCAGTGATGTGTGTAGTGCAGCTCTGTCTCTAGCTCTAAGTTACATAGGTGACATATCCTAGCTCTTGCCGGCACCCCCCCTTCTCTAAACAGGTAGTGGAAGCGGCCGCGTATCTCATAGTATGACGGGGAGTGACATGTGTAGTGCAGCTGTGTCTCTGGCTCTAAGTTACATAGGTGACATATCCTAGCTCTTGCCGGCACCCCTCGAAATCGGCCAGTCTCGATTTGGAGCTGATGTGAGGATGTGCGTATCTGTCCAATAGCACATCTTCTCCCATGAGATAAGTGTGTGTCCATGTATGCAGGCCTAGTCACAAAGCCGTCCTCCTTGAGTTGGAGAAGATGCTCTCTGTAGAAGGCCACCTTAGAGAGAGAGAGAGAGAGATGATGATGAAATGAAATATTAACGTCTTCTAAAAGCCAAAATGACCTATGAGACCAAATTGCCCCCTTCTGTCGAGAGAGCGAGAGTGAGATTTTGAGTTTTTTTATTATTGCAGGCTTTAGATTTGATCAAGGGGAGAAATGCATTGTCGTTGATGGATTCTCATTTGGAAGGGCAGTTTTCAAGTGAGGATGGGACAGATGTTGTTCGGTTGGCTTCAAGATGTTTGCAGTTTGAGCCTCCAGAGAGACCGAGTGTAAGAGCTTTGGTGCAATCATTAGCACCATTGCAGAGAAGGAATGAGGTGAGATTTACTTCACTACAGGCTTCATATCAGTGATTTTTGAAGATCTAAAAGGTTGCATCCCTTACCGGATGATGAATTAGGTCTGTGTCAAGAAAAACTTTGGTTGTTTTGTTGTGTACTTTTAAAACATTGAAAAGTACACAAACCATCAAATAGTGCGAGGGAGTTTGTAAGGTACCTTATTCATGGAAGAGCTGTATGTAAAGCTCATTTGAAAAAGGCTCATTTGTCCTTGCATAATTCACCTGGCGTATAGTATGCTGAAAGATGGATATTACAAAAGAGACGTGTGTATGGGCAGGCCCTTCATTGATGAGGTGTGGGGCTTGTATCTTTAAATCTTTTGCATGGTAGGACTTCGCTTATTATTTTTTGTGGAAAATAAGTACAATCCTCGTAGAGCTTGCTTGGATTTTAACTGCTATCTTTGGTCGTTTTGACACAATGTAAAGATATCTTGTTTGGTGGGAATTGTGATGTGTTTCAAAGTATGGTGTTGTCATTGTGGTGTATAAGCCGGCCTTGCAAAGGATTCAACCAAATGGGTTCTAAATCTCTGGAAGCTTCTTCTGAAGTCTTATGTTATTTCTATCTAGCTGCCTTTGTGTGCCATTAGTATGCCATTAGTATCTTCAACAGGTGAGACCGATTTGGTGGTAAATCCTGACGTCCAACCAGGTTTCTTGAATGCTTGTTCATGCATAATCGAACATGGATTCCGCTAGTGGAAGAGATCAATTTTGCAACTCCATTTTTGCTTGGAAACCTTTCCCTAGTATCTTTGACAGGTGAGGTCTGATTTTGTTGTAAATCGTGACATACAACCAAGTCGTGTGAATGTTTGCTCATGCATACTCCAACATCAGTGGAACAGATCAATTTTGCAACTCATCTTTGCTTTTGGAAACCTTCCCCTTAGTATGTTTGACAGGTGAGCTCCGTTTTTTTGGTAAATCCTGAGGTAGAACCAGGGTGTGTGAATGTTTGTTCATGCTTAATCCAGCATAGATGTTACCAGTGGAAGAGAGCAATTTTGCAACTCATGGTTGCTTTAAAACCTCCCTTCAGTTATATCGCTGAACTGCGTGTGCTTGTCATGATTGGAGCTGAGCATAGTTGCTGTATGTTGGTTGCCACTGCCAGTTTTGATGCTATGTGCATGCTCAGTCCTGGGATCCTCTTTTTGCACCTCTTTAAACCTTTGTGCTGCATTTTACTAACAATATGTTTCGTTATATATATATATATATATATATATATATATGCATGCCAGTTTTTAAAGCCGTTTAAGGTCTGTTTATATGATTCTTGTAAGGAAGAAGCTTACTTAAGGTGGCTTCACAGGTGCCTTCCCATATGATGCTGGGGGTGAGTAGACAAGCTCCTCCTGAACCTTTGCCCAGTGCTGCACGCTCTGCTTCTGGGTTTCAGGACGCATGCTCTAGAATGGACCTCACCGCAATCCATGAAATACTAGTGAAAACACATTACAAGGATGATGCTAGTGAAAACGAGGTATGCTAGAAACTGCATATGCAGACCTCAAATTTTTGTTTTGGCTGCAAGTAAACTCGATTGTGTCCAGAGATGCCATGCCTACTTTGCTTTGTATTTGTTGCAGCTTTCTTTCCAAATGTGGACCAAACAGATGCAAGAGATGCTAAATGCAAGGAAGAAAGGTGACCTAGCTTTTCGGGAGAAGGATTTTGCCTTAGCCATTGAGAGATACTCTGAGGTAAGTTTTCTTTTTCTTGGATCTCATATTTCAGCGGTTTGGCTCATGGTCTCAGCTGTTTACAGTTTCCTTCTTAAAATGGTTTTTAGTAAAGATCATATAGTCACTCTTAACTATGGGCCATTGTATAGATCTGTGATATACTCTAACAATGGATCTTTGTAAGGATCTGTAATATACTCACTCTAACTATTGACATGCAGTTCATCAATGGTGGTGCCATGGTGTCTCCAACTGTTTTTGCAAGGCGCAGCTTGGCCTATTTAATGACAGATCAGCCAGACGCAGCTCTCCGTGATGCAATGCAAGCCCAGTATATAAACCCGGAATGGCCAACAGCCTTCTACTTGCAGTCCGTTGCACTAAAAATGCTCAACATGGAAAAGGAAGCGACAGATATGATGGAGGAAGGGGCGATTCTAGAGGCCAGGAAGAGTGGAAGGAGCTAGCTTGCCAAAGATTGTGCGGTAAGTTGGTGCCCACTGAGGTAGAGCTAATTGAAACTGACACGGAGTGGATGCGTCTGGTTTTGGAGGTCCACAGGTTTTACATGGCTTGCTCTCCCCTGCATTGAGAAACCATGGGGGCTCTGGCATGAAAGCAGAGATGTGTTACCTATATACCCTACTATTCTTTGTGATGCGTTTTGCAGTAGAACACCTTGGTGTTTTTGAGTTTGGCCTAAGATCGGCTTGCCATGGCTATCAGCACCTTTTGATGAGCTTTGTGAAAAGAAAATTTATCTCATTCCATTAAAGAAAAAGCCTTGTGGTGTGATGTCCATGTACTCGCCATTTTGTTGTTCACAGGTGACGATGATTTCGGTGTTATACCCCCGACGTTGTTCCGTTCCTATTGCATAACTTTTTTGGTTTCTTTATCTTCTGTCTTTTGAGTTGACAGGGTTCCCATTTTTCTTCTCTCTACAGCTGTTACCACTTTTTTAGTTATGTGTCATATATATACACTTCTTCCCACAACTTAAACTGAATTGCAAGGCCTTTTTGTTTTTTATTCCAGCGGCACAATTTTTTTTTGACAGAAGCAGGCTTAGAGTTTGAAGTAAATTATGTTTTCTTCCAAAACTTAAGTGGAGATTGCTAAAGCTGGATGTCAGTGTTTGTGTACTCGATTTACACAAATGCAGATTCAGTCTCCTGAAGAGCATCATGGGTCGGGGAATCTTAGGAGTTTTACGGGTTGCGTCCACACCCACACCTGCATGCTATCGGGGTTGAAGTATATGGGGTGTTCCTAAAACCTCTCACCTTTACCGCTATGCTAACAATCTTTGACATGCTGAGGAACCTCTTAACCACTAGCTATGTGTTGGTGACCCTGATTTGAACTTGGTCATGTCAAGGATGCCATGTAAATTCATTAAGGAAAACAAAGACTTTGGAATCTTAGGAAAAGCTTGTTACCATATACATGTGGTAGTGATGTGTTTGAACACACTTAGGACCGTCGGGGCATTTTTTCCCTAACTAAAGTTTTTTTTCCGTGCATTGTATGTACGCCCATCACTCTAGGGCTATCTTACCTCTCCGGTGCACAGTAAGTAGTACATTGTTTTGTGCTTTGAGCTTTCTTTGTCTTCTCCAAGATGTGTGTTTTCTTGCAACCCTAATTCCAACAATTGGTGTTAGCAGGTGGCGTTCTCCCGAGCTTATTTGTCAATAGTTCTAGGACACGTTTGTTCATTTTCTTTGATTTTTGTAGCTTTGGGGAGCGTCAGTAGGTTAGATAAATGCTTCGGGATACCCCTCAGAACTCGTTTTTTTATATTTGGGCTCATTTCGGTCTTCGTCTCTACTACAGGTAGTATTGCGTAAGCTATTTCGTCATTTTGTGTGAAATTTTTGTCGGTGCCGTTTTTTGCACGACAGCTCTTTTACAATCTTTTACGGTTTGTGCTATATAGCACGTGTTCTTGTTTCATTCCTCCTCTTTTCGAACAATTTTCACATTAGGTGGAGGTATTCGCCATGGTTGACAACAACACATGCATTCAAAATGTTTGCTACTGAGGACAGATTAGATGGGGACGATTACTCTATTTGGGTCTACATGTTGCAACATGTTCTTTTGTCAAATGGTTGCTGGAATATTGTGTAGGGCATCAATGTACGTCCTCGTTCTGAGGATGTAGACGATGTTGAGGATGTAGCAGGTTTTGGTGGCATGTTTTTTGTTGGCAAAACTATTTGCCTACGAATGAGCAAGCTCGTTGGGATGCGCGGGCTTATGCATTGATCGCATTGTTTGTGAAGCTCACTCTTACTCCTCTCATTCTTCAGCAAAATCTGCAAAATAGGCTTCGGATACTGTGGCTGATCTTTAAGCAAGTCGCAATGAGATAGAAATTGCATTATTGCGTAAAGAGCTGGAGTCGAAGATTATGCATGAGGAAGATATTATGGACACATTCCTTGTTGGTGTCAAGGATATCAATGAACAACTTATTTGTGCAGGTGAAGTCATTTTTGATAGTTCTCTAGTGCAGACTGTTCTTGATGCTTTGTCAGATTCTTACCAGACTTTTGCTAGTACTTAGAGACTCAAGACAGAAGGAAATCCAGGAGTTGTCAAGTTTGATGCATTCCAAAAAAAACAAGACGTGCCGTTGAACATGTCTTTATTGGTGCTCAAAGAAAAGGTGGTAACAACAATGTAGCTACTTTTCATTTACGAATGGTAAATCATCTGTTCATAATGCTTCTGCTGGCAGTAATTTGTCTGGGGAATTCTGGTGAGAAGTGTGAAAAGAAGTTGCATTGCCATTATTGTAAAGCTAATGATCACTTGATCAAGCAGTGTCCTAAGTTGAAGGCCAAAGAAAATAAAAAGAAAGAGGTTGTATCCACTACAAATGCAGCTATTGTTGAGTCTTTTGTGAAAGGAGATTGTGATGCTTATGTTGATGCAGAATTGGTTTTTAGTGCAGTGTACACTTATGATCCTATTGTCCATGATGCATGTTTGTCAGTTACTAAAGATGCTCATGTGTGGTACTTTGACAGTGGCGCTACAAAGTACAATACCTCTCTTTGTGACTTGTTTATCTTTCTAAAAAATGTCCATTATGGGAATTCTGTCACTTGTGTTGACAATGCCTCTTATCCGGTTAAGGGAGTCGAAAAGATTGTGCTTATTGCTACGAATGATAGTTCTTTCACACTATGTTGATGTATTTTTTGTAGATGGGATCAAGAAGAATCTTTTGTCTGTATTTGCACTTGTTAGACTTTGACTTGTAATCAAATTTGTGGTTGACAGACGTACATGACATGATCTCAGTTTTGGTAATGAAATTGTTGCATTTGGCATACTATGCTGTGGGTTGTATAAGCTCACTTTTTATGACAAGTGTGGGCAAAAATTTGTAAATGTAGTTGTGCATTCTAAGGTTATTTCAGATGCAAAACTTTGGTATGCACGTTTTGGACATTTAAATTTCGTCAGTTTGGTGCATTTGTAGAAATCTGATATGGTTGCTTCTTTGCCACTGCTTGAAGCACTTGTTAAACATGTTTGTGAAGGTTGTATTTTGGGTAAGATGCAACGTTTAAAGTTTCCAACGGATGGTTCAGTTAGGGCCACATGTAGGTTACAGCTTGTGCATAGTGATGTTTGTGGGTCCATGCAAACCCCGTCCTTGTGCAATTACCTTTACTTCGTGAGTTTCACCGATGATTACTCCACGCATGTATGTGTATATCCGCTTAAAACGAGGTTTGAAGTGTTTTTGTGCTTCAAGAAATTTTTGGCTATCGCTAAAAATCTCTCGAAAGTAATATGGTCACCCCCATTCCAATCCAAGGGGGAAATATATGTCTGATAAATTGAATCAATTTGTGGCTAGTCCTCGGATAAAACACCAATGTATAGTTTCGTATACACCTCAACAAAATGGTGTTGCTAAGAGGAAAAACATGTCTCTTACGAAAATGACAGGATGTATGGTCAAAAGTCAAGCTTTGCCACATTCATTTTGGTTTGAGGCTATTATGTGTGCCACTTATGTACTTAACATATATCCTACGAAAGATTTGCAGTCTATGACTCCATATGAAGCATTGTATGATAGAAAGTGTAATGGAAATGGCCTATGAACTTTGAGAGTACCGGAATTAGGAAATTAGATAAAACACTTTTGTGAGATTACTTTGTGAGCATAGAGGGCGAACTTAATTGATAGTAGTAACATAAACATGGTACTTAGTTAACTTGGCATGAACAATACTTTTGCAAGAGAGAGAGTTTAGAGAACATGACAATAGTTGAGAACCGGATTCATACCGAGCCGGTCCCCCCTCCAATAGGGATTTGTATAATAGTTTCTTCCATCAAGAGAGACTTGGTACAATATAATCTTTGTGTTCCTTGTGACCTAGGTGATGCAATGAAGATGGAAAGCTTCATGATCAAAAATATAACATAAACATTGTAGAAAGCATTAACTATCCCAAGCCTCAGTCCCAAGGCCTCTAACACCTTAGAAGGTGGAGAGAGCTATCGGGGAATGAGGATAGGGAAGAGGAAGAAAAAACATTCTATAGTAGAAAGAAATAGTTCCTCACTTATCATCACTCTTCTTGCTAGCATAATAATAGCATAGTAATGAAGATTGAGAATATGGCAAGCTTACGCATTGAAGCATGACTCTTGGTTGGATTTGCATTCCATAGCCAAGACTGTTGTTGTAGCCTCTCACTTCTCAGAAGCTTGGAGAAGGAGGTGGAGTTCTCAACTTTCACCAAGTGAGAATGAATCCAGAAAATGAGTGTGTGTGGTGTATATCCCCCCAGCACCCCCCTTGCTTGCTTGGGGAGAGTTGTAACTTTTACACATGTTTTAAACTCATTGGACCCCTCTCCGCCCTAGCCCATCACATGGAGCATGCATTTAAGTACATGGGTAGTCTTCGGACAAGTGTCCTCCTTACCCCTTAGAGAGAGAGAGAGCTTAAAAATATTTAGATATTTGTTGGATGGAACTAGAAGCTCATTGGACCCCTCCTTAGTCCAACCAATAGCATTCAAGCACACCATGTGGTTAAGCTTAGGGAGAGTCTGACATGTGTCCCATGTGCCTTTTGATAAAAAAGGGTGCCCTTTGGGTGAGTGGAAGGTTAAGCCAAAGATTCCCCTAACTTTGAAACTTTCATGCATAGGAAGCTTCTCAAGCACCTTCCTCATTAAGTTTGTAGGGTCTCTTTTTGACTCAAGCACCTTACCCCCCATGCATGGGAAGCTTCTCAAGCACCTTCCTCATTAAGTATGACAAGTACCTCAAGTACCTTAGTCATCAAGCATGACAAGCACCTTAGTCATCAAGTACGAGAAGCACCTTAGTCATCAAGCACGCACCTTAGTGATCAAACACGACAAGCACCTCAAGCACCTTAGTCATGAAGGACGCACCTTAGTCATCAAGCACGACAAGCACCTTAAGCTTAAGTCGGGTTCCCACCTTAAGCTCATCCCTAGCTTGCCTAATGTCAAAGGACTTTTAACATTAACCATTGGAGGTCTTTAATGAAGCTAACCGTAAGGTCTTTTAAGCTCCATTAGTTGCACGTTGCTCTTTGATAGACTACCTCCTTTTGGACTCGTATTGAGATGTAACCATCTCTCCTCTTGGTCCCCTACTGAGATTAGTCTAGAAGCACTTATTGCCCATTGCTCTTTGGTAGACCATCTCCTTTTGGACCCGTATTGAGATGCAACCATCTCTCCTTTTGATCCCCTGCTGAGATAGGTCTAGAAACACATGTTTCAATTCTAACTCTTGTTCCCGTTTATTCTCCCACATTAAATAATCAGTTTAATATGAGAAAATCATTTGGGTAAGCTAAATATTAGATTTTATGACATTACCTCTCTCTTGAAATCATAGTCGTCCTCGATTATGAGGTAGAGAAGATAAAGCCTACTCATTAGTCCATGTTACTTAGCGGGTAGAGGATCCCTTTTTACCCTTCGACATCATTCCAAGATGGATGACTAATCCATTTGGTGCTTGGGAGACGTAGCTGCCGCAAGCATGTATGCTCTTTAGTCTATATCATACTTCCAAAGTAGAGTGACAAGTTCTACTTGGCGTTTAGGAGACATCGCCACCACAAAAATGATCCTAAGCATGCATACTTCTTAAATTTGTGCATAATAAAAAGAGAACTAGTTGTATGAGACAAAAACATTGTTCATTTAAAATGCATTTTCATATGCTTACTCTAGTGTAACATTGTAAACATTGAGAAGGTTCATATGATCCTTAAGCTAAGCTCTTTGCATCCATTTAACTTCTTTAAAAGGATAACTCTTTAACTTAATAAGATAACGTCAGATAATCTTACCGTTTCTTAATACCTTGTCTTCATGTCATAGGATGGACTCAGATTGAAGTACTTCTTCTTGATCTTTGATTTTTAGAGGGTCTGCAACTATTGCTTCTTTTGATGGCACTCCTTTGTAAAGCTTATGTAGGCTCTCATGGAAAGCATTGTGTATGAGCCAATGGTTAAGCAACTTTAATTGATAAGCCATCTCATTGATTGGCGTAAGAATTTAAAAAGGACCATAGTATCTTTTTGCTAGTTTAGCATAATACTCTTGGTGGCCCGAGGGATTCTTGCCTGTCGTATGTCTTAGATGAGCCTTGAGAAACTTTAGCAAGACCCAATAATTTTTCTTAAAGGCTAAGGATCTTCTATGCTTATTAGCAGTAGCCCTTTTTGCCTTTGCTTTGAGATGGATATAACCTCTTTAATATTTGGAAAAGATTCTTGTCATCAGTAGCAATGAAGATCTTCCTATATACTTTAAGTATTAAAGGACTTTTGGATCTTCCCTCTTTAACCTCGAAAGGTGCTTTTCCCATAGAAGTATGTACAATGTCATTGTACACATACTCCATAAGAGGTAGGTACTTCTCTTATTGAGAATGTTGATCCACTTCCATGACATAGGCTTTTAGTAGATCAAGAATCATTAGATTAGTTATTTTGCTTTGGTCATCTGTTTGTGGATGATAGACCGAAAGAGAAATTTAATATACTTCTTAGATTCTCAAAGAGACCCTTCTAGAAATTACCGGTCATTCTATGATCTTTGTCCAACACTATGGATGTTGGAAGGCTATGATGTTTGGAAATTTGAGATCTAAAGAGGGTTGCCATTTGATGTGCCTTAATAGGCTTTTTGATAGGCATAGAGTGTGTTTTCTTGTTAAGCTTGTCGACTGAAACAATCCAAGTTGCTTCCCTCGATCAAATTTCAACTTTTGGTATACCACGCATTTTGAAACATACTCTTGTATGTTTACCTTTCATGGTAGACCAATAGAAAACATTTCTACTCCTCGAAGAGTAGAGTATGGAATCCCTTTTCGCCCCGCATAAGGAGAAGCATGGAATTCATACATGACTTTCTTATTGTATGGGTAAGTAACGCATAGCCTATTGCCGTTTGGACGATAACCATCCTTCAAGGTGAGTGGTGTACTTTTTTCTTCCCTAATGCAAAGGTTGTAATTACATACTTAAAGTCTTGGTCAGTAGCATACTCATTTATAATAAAAGATAGATCATTGTGAGTTGCTAGAGACACCACATTTACCCTTGGTCGTTGTGAAAGTGCATCGGCCACTTGATTGTGATTGTTAGCAATGTGAGCAATATGAAATTTAAATTGAAAAACAAAAATTTTCCACCTCATTTGTTTGTCGAAGAGCTTGGTTTGCGTCATGAAGTTCTTGAGGCTTTGTGATCCATTTGTAGGATGAATGGAGTCCCCAAGAGATAGTGTTTCCACGTGTTTAGGACATATAGATTAGCTAGTAGCTCTTTTTTGAAATTTGCCCAATACTCAATTATCGGAGTTGAGTCTTTGACTCTCATATGCTATGGCATGCCCTTCTTGAAGCAAAATAGCTCCAAGGCAATCACCACAAGCATCACATTGGACTTCCAATGGCTTTGAGAGATCTAGTAGTGTGAGCATATGTTAAGAGATAAGCTTCTCAAAATCTTCTTGCACTTTTACAGTCCGTGAATACTTAACGTTCTTTTTTTGTTAATTCATGTAATAGGCCTGCTATTAGCAAGAATTTTTTCTATGAAGCATCTATAGTATGCACACATATCTATGAAGCTTCGTACCTCCTATAGATTCCTTAGATTAGGCCATCCTTTTATTATCTCTAACTTTGTTACTCCTGTAGATTCCTTGGATTATGCCATCCTTTTATTATCTCTAACTTTGTTGGATCCATACGGGTGTCATCTTTAGAGATAATGTGACCTAAATATTGAATCTCTTGTAGAAAAAATTCACTTTCCTTTTGATTAATGAAAAGCTTATTCTCTCTCACAACTTGAAAGATTACTCCTCAAGAGAATTTGAATGGATTGAAGATTTTTGTCCATCATGAGTTTGAATGTGTCTGGAACATTTGTCAGGTCAAACCTTGTAACTTATCAAATAGATCTTCTTCCCACGGCATGGGAAATCTATTTTTGATAGTAATCTTATTTAGTGCTCTATAGTCGACACACATGTGATATGTGTCGTCTTCATTTTTTCCTTTTTCCACCAATTCATGCACTTGTCTCATGATCTCCTCTTGTTGAGCTTGAGACTCGATAAGGAGGCTTGTTAGGCAGTGAGCTTCCTGGTAGGAGCTCAATTGCATGGTCATCATCCCTCATTTTAGAGGTAGTTCACTAGGGATGTCATCAATGAAAACATCTTGGGATCCATTTAGGAAATTAGACAACTCTAATTCCTCTTGATTCCATTTATTGCAAGGATATGGTGTTCCTCGACTCATTAGCATCTATGTACATGCTCTCTTCCCTGCAAGTGAAGTAGATTCTCCTTCCAGGGAGCTTCATGTTGGAAGCCATGCGGTTAAACCATGGTGCCCCAACGATAACATTCTCATGTTTGAGAGGGGAGATGAAGAAATCCTTTTTGTCCACATAGCTTTGGACATGAAGCCTTAATTTTCCAATTAAGGAAGTAATTGAGAATGTTGTCCATTGATAGCTCCATTGGATTTCAATGCATCTTCCATCTCGTGGGCTTATATGCCTAGTTTAGTGGTCAACTCCGTGGATATGAAGTTGTGAGTTGAACTAGGGTCAAACAAAATAAAGGCATCATGCTCTGGCATCTTTCCCCAAGCATGGGAAATGGATAAATCCTTGGCAATGAGCATCTTCTTTTGGAGCTTCAAACATAGAGACTTTAGGAGTCTCATTATGGGCAATTCTCTTGGGGCAAGGACGATAACCATGGCCTTGCTCCCTACACTTAAAATGTTTGTGGTCCTTACGAAAAGATTCTAGCTCTTTAGGAGAGAGTTTATATTTAAATTTGTAAACTTCCTTCTCCTTGGACCGATTGTTGTTGTTGTTGGAATAGCCTTTGTAAGAATTTTGGGCATTGGTTTCCCCCTTGGCATTACTTTTGTCTGTATTTTCCATGGGCTTGACATTCCATCTAGCCCCTTGTTGTAAATTGATGTGCGAAGCAACCATGGTGTGGTGGATTACTTTGGTGATAGAACTAGGCCGTTGAGAGTTGACATACCCATCCATCTCTTTGGGTAATCCCACACAACATTGTTGCTTTTGCTCGGTAAACCCTATCTTTTGAAAGATAGTAGCCTTGAGAATGAAATCCCAAAACTTGTCCACAATATTTGTGGATAGACTCACGAGAGAGAATCTTTAAACTTCACCATTTGGTAAGCACTTTGTCCTTTGCATCACTTGCAAGGAATTGCTTCATGATGGAAACTTGTAGAGTTTTCCATGTCTTTGGAGCTTCACCATTGCCACGAAGGCTAGCCCACCATTGACGAGCCAATTTTTGGAAGTGCATAGCTATATGGCATAGCTTGGAGGACTCCGTGAAGCCTTCGTCTCCAAAGACCACATCAAATTGTTGGATGAAGGCCAATACTTTGTCAGCATCACCAAAGGTGCCCTCATAGGTGAGAAAAGAGATACTCTTTCCTCCCTCTTTGAACTTCTTGAGCTTTTGGGACCTTTGTCATGCAGAGTAAGCTTTGTGATGTCCTCCCTCTTGTATTCTCTAGGAGAATATCCATAGCTTTCATTGGTGCAGGTGGAAGGTGAAGAAGAAGGAGAAGAGGGTAACCTCTTTCTTGCCCTTTCTTCCTTTGTTTCCTCTCTTCCTTTTTGAAGTGACAAGGAGAAGGACTATGGGTTAATCGTTTCCTCTTGGGAGGAGTTGGCGATCATTTAGTCCGCCTTGTTTGTGGAGTGACATCTTCGGAGGAATTTAGGGATTCATTACTTTCTTGATCTTTGGATTCCTCCTCTTGTATGGAAGAGAGTCTTCTTTGGGGATCTCATCAAGAGGTCTCCTAAGCTCTCTCTCCTCTTGGAGAGAAAAGGTGAAGTTGTTGAATAAATTTGGCTTGCAAAGTGGGGTTTCCCATAGCTTGTTGCAACCTAGCGACAAGGTAATTAACAAACATGGGGGCATCATCATTAGCGCCTTCATGTGCAAGATCAAATTTATCAATGTTCATTCTACTCTCTTGGTTATTGCCAACCATGTTAATTAAACTTATGTGTTTACTTAGTGTATGCTTTGGCAATTCAAAACCTTAGTTTCTACCCCTCTTAGCCTTTGAAAATAGTCACTTAAGTATCTACACCCACGGTTCGCTCGGATGAAAATTTTGACTGCATGAACAACTTCAAAAGGGGGGTAAAACTCTAGGAATACTAAATTTGCCGATGCCAAAATCAGAAACCTGTTTGCACTTTTGAAAGTGCACGCGCATGGATGCAAAAACGGCAAGCACAAACCCTGCTCTGATACGAGTTGAAGGTGCCGCGAGAAGCGTGTGTGAGTGCAAGTGCGAGAGCAGAGAGAGAGACACCAGCTTTGGGTAGAGCGCACAACAACGTTATCCTATTGCAGCTCCTTATTCTGTTGTGTTAAAGAATAAGTGTATATTGGTAAAGTTAGTAGATGGGTTAGTAGTAAGTGGGATATCCGACCAATTGGCTTGAATCCCAACAGAGTCTTCAGGCGCCAACGCAGCAGCAAATGGCTGATCAGTCCCAAGTGGCTTCCCATTATTCAATTAAGTCTTTAAATTGTTTAAGTATTTTTTATAAGTTAACATTGCATTCATAAGGAGTGAGTAAGAATCAAAAAAGGAATAATTGGCCAAAACGGTAGGTAACTTCCAAGAAACCAATGTGCATTGTTTGTAATTAGGAAAGGATTGTTTGAGCTAAGATTGGTTGAATTAGGAAAGATATGTTTGATCATCCTTAAGACAGCTTGTCTCAAGACACCTCCGACTCCTTAGTATATTTTGATGAATAATGATGGCTTTTCAGCCAGGGATAAGTCGGTTACCCCCATGAACGATGAGTTTCTACTCTGTGTCATGTCTTGTGTTTCTACATAAGTTAGGATACCATTTTTTATCCTAGGGGAGCCGTCTGGTTGTATGGGCAACTGGTTTGGTGTATGGGCACCCCGAACCTTGGGTGGGGGTCTATCCACCCTGGATTGTGAACAAGGAATGGGTGCCATTTTCACCCTTAGGTGGTGTTGAGACAAGAAGAGCACCGGTCACGATTATTTTGGACAATGTTTTGATTGACAGTACCCTGTCTTAAGTTTAAAGATGTTTTGATTGACAGTACCCTGTCTTAAGTTTAAAGATGTTTTGATTGACAGTACCCTGTCTTAAGTTTAAAGATGTCTGTTTTCTAAAAGAATGCTTTTCAATGCTATCTTTAATACTTGATCGAAGGAATCACTCTAAAGAAAAGTTTAAAAAGGAATCCATCATTTTAAACGTTAAATCAACATGATAATAATTATAAAAAAAATGAATCATGTGTGAGTGCGGGGTGGTAGGTGGAGATTGATTAAGGTTGTCAATCCTGGACGGGTGGACCTGATTAGTCAGGTAACTATCCATTCCCGCGCACTAAAAACGTCTAGAAAACTTGGAAGAGGAGTCCAGTTGAATGGATGTGCCCTCACATATGTTAGGGGGTGAAAAGCGTTGGTTGAGGATACCTTAGCCCCAATTGTAGAATTTATAGGGCCGAAATAGTTCTAGAATTTTTTTTTTTTAAAAGTTGTCCCGTTTCCACTGCGAGACATGACTAGGTCTTCTTCTAGGGCTATAGACCCAAGCCATTGTCAATGGTAAAGGTCTATTCCTTGGATTTTTCTTGTTTAGAGACTCTAACTCTCAATAGGCCTAGAGATCTGTCAAGGATCCCATCCCACTTTGGTGTCGGCGGATTGGAGCACAACTAAAAAGAGAAGACACAAATGGTAGACAATGTTCAGTAAGGAGCTTGATTTACCCCTTGTAATTTTCTGTGTTAAAAACGCATATTTGTAAGGCCCCCATTATGAGGAGAAGCCATCGTACGTGAAGAAAAATAACTCGCCGGAAAATAAAATCACTCGCCAAAAACCACCGAAATATTCCTTTTCGTCGGAATATTATGGTTGGTGGACCACGGCTAGAAAGTGGTCGGAAAACCACTAGTCGGTTGGCCATTGGCCGGTAGTCCATGGACGGTGCCGATGGTTGGAAGTCAATGGCTGGTGGCCGTATTCAAAAGAGAACTTGTCTTTGCAAGGGCGGCCAGACATGGGCGGATTACAGGGTCCGATTTGGACTTATCTACACAAGGGCAGCTACACATGGCTGCCTCTCATGAGAGAGGGTAGTCCTTTTGGCCTATAAAAGGAGGCCATTTCTACACACATTTCATAGTGTGAAGTTGATGCAACAAGGTGGGTGTGAGGTGGTGAGAGTGAAGCAAGGCGGGAGCTCTGAAAGGGTATAATCCCTTTGTAACCTACTTCTTGTTTTGAAGTGCTAGTTTGAAGTGCTAGAGCCATTGAGTGGCCGCTTTCCCGTGGACGTAGCCCACATTCGGTGAACCACGTATATCATGTGTACTCTCTCTCTCTACTCTATAATCTCTTGTGTGTGTAAATTATCTCTCTCCATTAAGTAATCTACTCAATTATCTACTTAGCTACGCCATATTTCCTAACAACTGGTATCAGAGCAAGGTTTGCTCGTAGCTAAAGTATCTCAAGAAAAGGACTCCTTGAATTGAGTGGGAGTTATGGCGGAGGAAGGGAAGCTCAAGATTGAGAAGTTCAATGGCAAAAACTACCAACACTAGAAGATGCAGATTGAAGACTATCTCTACCAGAAGGACCTCTATTTGCCACTAGGCGGTCTTGCGAAGAAGCCCGCAACAATGGCAGATGAAGCATTGATTGTCCTTGATCGAAAGGCACTTGGAACAATCCGGTTAAGCTTGGCGTCAACGATGGCCTTCAATGTTTTAGAGATGAAGACCACGGAGGACTTGATGAAGTCACTCGATGACTTCTACGAGAAACCATCGGCATCCAATAAGGTATTTCTTATGAACCGCTTGTTCAATCTAAAGATGACAGAGAATGGTTCAGTTGCAGAACACCTAAATGACTTTAACACAAACATAAGTAAACTTAGATTGGTGAAAATAAATTTCAATGACGAAGTGCGAGCTCTCCTTATACTATCATCTCTATCGGATAGTTGGGACAACCTTGTGATGGCTGTAAGTAATTCTATTTCTGGCACAAATACTCTTAAGTTTGATGATGTTGTGGATGTTCTCCTAGCAAGAAAATACGAAGGAGAAGCACAAGAGAATCATCAAGTGCTGCACTGTCAGTGGAAACAAGACGAAGGCCTAAGAAGAGGTTCAAAAACCAAAAGGTTCGTGATCGCTCAAGACGGAGCAAGTCACTCACAAAGTCAATTCTTGAATGTTGGAACTGCGGCAAGAAGGGCCACGTCAAAAAGGATTGCTGGTCTTTTAAGAAGAAGGAGACTGAGTCTCAAGACAACAAGCCAATATCGGAGGCCAATGTCGCAAGTAAAGTAGAGCAAGATGCTCTAATTCTCTCATTAAACAATGTGTTTAATTCCTGGATAGTAGATTCCGAGGTTGCATTCATGTGATACCACACAAGCAACATTTCCAAGATTACAACAAAGATAATTTTGGGTATGTATACTTGGGAGATGATGAAGCTTGTGAGATTGTTGGCAAAGGTACAATTTTTGTCAAAACTTCTAACGGAAATGAATGGAAGCTTAAAGATGTTAGGCATGTTCCTTCTCTTTGGAAAAATTTGATCTCTACAAGACAATTGGACGATGAAGGTCACAACATTGCATTTGGAAACAAATGGTGGAAGATCTCAAAGGGATCTTTGGTGGTTGCCAAGGGAGAAAAGGTCGGTACACTTTACTTGTGTACTATCAGCATGCAACCTTTAGCTTGTGCAGTAACTACAAAAGTTGACAGTGCGGTGTGGCACTACTGGCTTGGGCATATGAGTGCCAAAGGAATGCAAATTCTTCAAACAAAGAAGCTTTTTCCAGGTTTGAAAGAAGCGGACTTAAAGTTCTGTGAAGATTGTGTTTATAGTAAACAAAAGAGGGTAAAAATTCAAAAATCAAGAAATGAAAGAAAAAATAAAAAACTTGAGTTGGTTCATTCTGATGTTTGGGGTCCTGCAAGTACACCATCACTTGGTGGCTCATTGTACAATGTAACATTAATAGAAGATGCGACTAGAAAAACATGGGTTTATTTCATGAAGAATAAGTCCGATGTATTTTCCATATTTTAAAGGTGGAAAGCCTTTGTGGAGAATGAAATAGGTACCAAGGTTAAATGCCTCAGATCCGACAATGGAGGCAAATATTGCAGCCAAGCTTTTGAAAGCTTTTGTGCTAGCAATGGTATTCGGAGGAAAAGGACAACCCCAAGGACACCTCAACAAAATGGGATTTCAAAAAGTATGAACAGGACAATCATGGAGCGAGCACAAAGCATGCGGCTACATGCAGGCCTACCACTTGAGCTTTGGGCGAAAGCTATAAGTACATACGTGTACTTAATCAACCGGTCACCCTCAACGACATTGGATGGGGGAGTTCCAGAAGAGGCATGGACAAGTAAACCGATGAATTATGCATTTCTCAAAGTGTTTGGATGTGAGGATTTCATGAACATAGATAGAAGCCTAAGATTAAAGCTAGATGCAAAGTGTTTCTTCATTGGCTGTGGAGAAGGTGCTTTGGGTATCGCCTATGGAATCCTGAAGATGGTAAAATCTTAAGGAGTAGGGATGTAATTTTTAACAAACAAAATATATTCAAAGATTACTTGGAAAGAAAACAAACAAAAGAAATAGGTGATGAGTACATGGAGCTTGAGGACGGTGAAGACTCAAGGACTGCAAACGGTGACAATGTGCAACAATATCAACCAAATGAGGAGCCTCAACCTATTCCCCAAAGATCTACAAGAGCAAGTAGACCTCCAGAAAGGTTTGTGCCTTCCTTCAACCATCTCTTGATCTCAGATTCTGGAGAGCCAGAATCATATGGAGAATCTATGCAACACGAATCTAGAGAAGAATGGACGAAGAGCATGCAAGTGGAGATGGACCCACTACATCGCAACCAAACATGGGAGTTGGTTGAGTTGCCTAAAGGTGAGTGGGCACTTCAAAACAAATGGGTGTACAAGCTGAAGGAAGAAGAAGGTGGGAAGAAAAGGTACAAGTCTAGGCTTGTGGTAAAAGGGTTTTCTCAAAAGAAAGGTATTGACTTCAATGAAATATTTTCTCCTGTTATAAAAATGAACGCAATTAGGCTTGTCTTAAGCCTTGTGGCTACTCAAGATCTAGATCTTGAGCAAATTGATCTAAATACGGCATTCCCTCACGGTGACTTACAGGAGGAAATGTACATGCTTCAACTAAAGGGGTACGAAGTAAAAGGTAAGGAGAAAATGGTTTGCAGATTAAAGAAAATGGTTTGCAACTCAGATTATTGCCTCTACACAAAGAATTTGGGAGATGGGAAGTTCATCATCCTAATGTTGTATGTTGATGACATGCTGATTGCAAGTGCTAACATGTAGGACATCAAAGACCTAAAAGAGGAGCTGTCTAAATATTTTTCAATGAAAGATTTAGGTGCTGCAAAGAGGATACTTGGTATAAAGATATCAAGGGAAAGGACGAAGAAGACAATAAAGCTATCTCAATAGGATTACATAAAGAAGGTACTAAAAAGGTTTGCAATGCAAAATGCAAAAATGGTTTCTATACCTTTGGCTAGTCACTTAAAACTAACCAAGGATATGTGTCCAAAGACACAAGACGAGATAGCCTATTTTTCTAAAGTTCCATATGCTGCAGCGGTAGGTTCTCTTATGTATGCTATGGTCTAGACAAAGCCAGACATTGCACATGCAGTGGGAGTTGTAAGTAGGTTCATGGACAACCCAGGTAAAGAGCACTGGTAAGCTGTGAAGTGGATACTTAGGTATCTAAAAGGGATAACAACAAATGCTTTGTATTTTGGAGGAACTGGTATTTTTCTAGAAGGGTATGCTGATGCAGATATGGCAGGTGACAAAGATACTTGAAGGAGCACTACTGGCTATGTCTTCACGGTTGGA
This sequence comes from Adiantum capillus-veneris, assembly GCF_014529385.1. NCBI lineage: Eukaryota > Viridiplantae > Streptophyta > Polypodiopsida > Polypodiales > Pteridaceae > Adiantum > Adiantum capillus-veneris. The sequence continues at coordinate 151,423,802 of NC_140948.1, forward strand.
GGCACAGCAGTAAGCTGGGTGTCAAAGCTGCAGAAAGTGGTCCCACTTTCTACCACGGAAGTAGAGTATGTAGCAATGATGGAGGCAAGCAAAGAAATTATGTGGCTCCACAGATTCTTAGAAGAGCTTGGATTCAAACAAGACAATTGTGTTTTGTACAGTGATAGCCAAAGTGCTATCCATCTTGCAAAGAACTTAGTGTTTCATTCAAGGACAAATCACATTGATGTGAGATATCACGTCATACACACTCTTTTGGAAGAGGGACAACTAAAGCTAGGAAAGGTGCATATAAGTGAAAATCCTGCAGACATGTTTACAAAGGTGGTCAACAAGGAGAAGTTGAGCTTTTTCTCATCTTCAATCGGCATTCAAGGATAAGAAGCCAGGATGGAAAACAGTCACAGGTTTGGTTTGAAGATCAGTCTCCAAGTGGGAGATTGTTAAGTATGGAGCCTGATGATTTACCCCTTGTAATTTTCTGTGTTAAAAACACACATTTGTAAGGTCCCCATTATGAGGAGAAGCCATCGTGCGTGAAGAAAAATAACTCACCAAAAAATAAAATCCCTCGTTGGAGACCAAAATTTTAACGCCCAGTCTTGAGCCTAAGCTTGAGATTGGCTTCGCTGGAATACTCCTTTTTGTCAGAATACTATGGCCGGATGGCAGCCAGAAAGTCGTTGAAAAACGATCGGTCGGTTAACCGGTTGGCCGGTGGTCGGAAGTCAATGGCCGATGGCCGGTGGCCGAATTCAAAAGCGGACTTGTCTTCTCAAGGGCGGCCATACATGGGCGGATTTGAGGGTCCGATTTGGACTTATCTACACAAGGGCGGCTACACAATGGCTGCCTCTCATGAGAGAGGGTAGTCCTTTTGGCCTATAAAAGGAGGCCATTTATACACACATTTCATAGTGTGAAGTTGATGCAACAAGGTGGGTGTGAGATGGTGAGAGTGAAGCAAGGCAGGAGCTCCAAAAGGGTATAATCCCTTTGTATTCTACTTCTTGTTTTGAAGTACTAAATCCATTGAGTGGCTACTTTCCCGTGGACGTAGCCCACATTGGGTGAACCATGTATATTGTGTGTACTCTCTCTCTTTCTCTCTCTACTCTATAATCTCTTGTATGTGCATATTATCTCTCTCCATTAAGTAATCTACTCAATTATCTACTTAGCTACGTCATATTTCCTAACAGACAAAACCAACCTTCACAAGGTTACATATCTTGTCCTTGATTTGGCAGATTGAATGCTGAACATGGGTGTTGAACCTCAAATCAGAAATTATCTCTGAGATTCGGTTTGACAGACAGAACTTGTATTGGAGTGCAGCTTGGCCTAAAGAAGTTGAAGGTTTAGCCATACAATTTCTACAGAATTCAATGTGCTTTGTCCTTGAATGAAAGGCTAAGTTCTTCGCAAGATGGATAGCGCTTTGGCTATCACTGTACAAGACACAATTGTCTTGTTTGAATCCAAGCTCTTCTAAGAATCTGTGAAGCCACATAATTTCTTTGCTTGCCTCCGTCATTGCTACATACTCTGCTTCCGTGGTAGAAAGTGAAACCACTTTCTGCAGCTTTGAAGCCCAGCTTACTGCTGTGCCTCCAACCGTGAACACATAGCCAGTAGTGCTCCTTCGAGTATCTTTGTCACCTGCCATATCTGCATCAGCATACCCTTCTAGAAAAATATCAGTTCCTCCAAAATACAAAGCATTTGTTGTTGTCCCTTTTAGATACCTAAGTATCCACTTCACAGCTTCCCAATGCTCTTTACCTGGGTTGTCCATGAGCCTACTCACAACTCCCACTGCATGTGCAATGTCTGGCCTTGTCCAGACCATAGCATACATTAGAGAACCTACCGCTGCAGCATATGGAACTTTAGACATATAGGCTATCTCCTCTTGTGTCTTTGGACACATATCCTTCGTTAGTTTAAAATGACCAGCCAAAGGTGTAGAAACTGGTTTTGCATTTTGCATTGCAAACCTTTCTAGTACCTTCTTGATGTAATCTTCTTGAGATAGCTTTATTGTTTTCTTCGTCCTGTCCCTTGATATTTTCATACCAAGTATCCTCTTTGCACCACCTAAATCTTTCATTGAAAAAGATTTAGACAACTCCACTTTTAGGTCTTTGATGTCCTGCATGTTAGCACTTGCAATCAACATGTCATCAACATACAACATTAGGATGATGAATTTACCATCTCCCAAATTCTTCGTGTAGACGCAGTGATCCGAGTTGCATCTTGTGAATCCATGATCCAACATCCATCGATCAAACTTCAAGTACCATTGTCTTGATGCTTGCTTTAAACCATACAAGCTCTTCTTTAATCTGCAAACCATTTTCTCCTTATCTTTTACTTCATACCCCTTTGGTTGAAGCATGTAGATTTCCTCCTCTAAGTCACCGTGAGGGAATGCCGTATTTACATCCATTTGCTCGAGATTTAAATCATGAGCAGCCACAAGGCTTAAGACAAGCCTAATTGAGTTCATTTTTACAACAGGAGAAAATATTTCATTGAAGTCAATACCTTTCTTTTGAGAAAACCCTTTTACCACAAGCCTAGACTTGTACCTTTTCTTCCCACCTTCTTCTTCCTTTATCTTGTACACCCATTTGTTTTGAAGTGCCCGCTTACCTTTAGGCAACTCAACCAACTCCCATGTTTGGTTGTGATATAGTGAGTCCATCTCCACTTGCATGCTCTTCGTCCATTCTTCTTTGGATTCATGTTGCATAGCTTCTTCATATGATTCCGGCTCTCCAGAATCTGAGATCAAGAGATGGTTGAAGGAAGGCACAAACCTTTCTGGAGGTCTACTTGCTCTTGTAGATCTTCGGGGAATAGGTTGAGGCTCCTCATTTGGTTGACGTTGTTGCACATTGTCACCGTTTGCAGTCCTTGAGTCTTCACCGTCCTCAAGCTCCATGTACTCATCACCTGTTTCTTTTGTTTGTTTTCTTTCCAAGTAATCTTTGTACATATTTTGTTCGTTAAAAATTACATCCCTACTCCTTAAGATTTTACCATCTTCAGGATTCCATAGGCGATACCCAAAGTCTCCTTCTCCATAGCCAATGAAGAAACACTTTTTGGACTTTGCATCTAACTTTGATCTTAGGCTTCTATCTATGTGCATGAAAGCCTCACACCCAAACACTTTGAGAAATGCATAATTCACCAGTTTACCTGTCCATGCCTCTTCTGGAACTCCCCCATCCAATGCCGTTGAGGGTGACCGATTGATTAAGTACACAGACGTACTTACAGCTTCTGACCAAAGCTCAAGCGGTAGGCCTGCATGTAGCCGCATGCTTCGTGCTCGTTCCATGATTGTCCTGTTCATCCTTTCCGAAATCCCATTTTGTTGAGGTGTCCTTGGGGTTGTCCTTTGCCTCCGAATGCCATTGCTAGCACAAAAGCTTTCAAAAGCTTGGCTGCAATATTCGCCTCCATTGTCGGATCTGAGGCATTTAACCTTGGTACCTGTTTCATTCTCCACAAAGGCTTTCCACCTTTGAAATATGGAAAATACATCGGATTTATTCTTCATGACATAAACCCATGTTTTTCTAGTCGCATCGTCTATGAATGTTACATAGTACAATGAGCCACCAAGTGATGGTGTACTTGCAGGACCCCAAACATCAGAATGAACCAACTCAAGTTTTTTATTTTTTCTTTCATTTCCTGATTTTTGAAATTTTACCCTCTTTTGTTTACCATAAACACAATCTTCACAGAACTCTAAGTCCACTTCTTTCAAACCTAGTAGAAGCTTCTTTGTTTGAAGGATTTGCATTCCTTTGGCACTCATATGCCCAAGTCGGTAGTGCCACACCGCACTGTCAACTTCTGTAGTTGTTGCACAAGCTGAAGGTTGCGTGCTAACAGCACACAAGTAAAGTGTACCGACTTTTTCACCCTTGGCAACCACCAAAGATCCCTTTGAGATCTTCCACCGTTTGTTTCCAAATGCAATGTTGTGACCTTCATCGTCCAATTGTCCTGTAGAGATCAAATTTTTGCGAAGAGAAGGAACATGCCTAACATCTTTAAGCTTCCATTCATTTCCGTTAGCAGTTTTGACAGAAACTGTACCTTTGGCGACAATCTCACAAGCTTCATCATCTCCCAAGTATACATACCCAAAATTACCTTTAGTGTAGTCTTGGAAATGTTGCTTGTGTGGTGTCGCATGGAATGAAGCCCCGGAATCTACTATCCAGGAATTAGACACATTGTCTAATGAGAGAATTAGAGCATCTTGCTCTACTTTACCTGCCACATTGGCCTCCGATGTTGGCTTGTTGTCTTGAGACTCTGTCTCCTTCTTCTTCTTGGACCAGCAATCCTTCTTGACGTGGCCTTTCTTGCCGCAGTTCCAACATTCAAGAACTGACTTTGTGCGTGACTTGCTTCGCCTTGAGCGATCACGACCCTTTTGGTTTTTGAACCTCTCCTTAGGCCTTCCTCTTGTTTCCACTGATAGTGCAGCACTTGATGCTTCTCCTGTGCTTCTCCTTCGCATTTCCTCGCTTAGGAGAACACCCACAACATCATCAAACTTAAGAGTATTTGTGCCAGAGATAGAATTACTTACAGCCATCACAAGGCTGTCCCAACTATCCGGTAGAGATGATAGTATAAGGAGAGCTCGTACTTCGTCATCGAAATTGATTTTCACTGATCGAAGTTGACTTATGTTTGTGTTAAAGTCATTTAGGTGTTCTGCAACTGAACCATTCTCTGCCATCTTTAGATTGAACAAGCGCTTCATAAGAAATACCTTATTGGATGCCGATGGTTTCTCGTAGAAGTCGTCAAGTGACTTCATCAAGTCCTCCGTGGTCTTCATCTCCGAAACATTGAAGGCCACCGTTGACGCCAAGCTTAACCGGATTGTTCCCAGTGCCTTTCGATCAAGGACAATCCATGCTTCATCTGCCATTGTTGCGGGCTTCTTCGCAAGACCGCCTAGTGGCAAATAGAGGTCCTTCTGGTAGAGATAGTCTTCAATCTGCATCTTCCAATGTTGGTAGTTTTTGCCGTTGAACTTCTCAATCTTGAGCTTCCCTTCCTCCGCCATAACTCCCACTCAATTCAAAGAATCCTTTCCTTGAGATAATTTAGCTACGAGCAAACCTTGCTCTGATACCAGTTGTTAGGAAATAAAACGTAGCTAAATAGATAATTGAGTAGATTACTTAATGGAGAGAGACAGATTTATATACACGAGATTATAGAGTAGAGAGAGAGAGAGAGAGAGTACACATGATATACGTGGTTCACCCAATGTGAGCTACGTCCACGGAAAAGCAGCCACTCAATGGCTTTAGTACTTGAAAACAAGAAGTAGTTTACAAAGGGATTATACCCTTAATGGAGCTCCCGCCTTGCTTCACTCTCACCACCTCACACTCACCTTGTTGCATCAACTTCACACTATGAAATGTGTGTAGAAATGGCCTCCTTTTATAGGCCAAAAGGGCTGTCCTCTCTTATGAGAGACAGCCATGTGTAGCCGCCCTTGTGCGAATAAGTCCAAATCGGACCCTCCAATCCGCCCATGTGTGGCCGCCCTTGAGAAGACAAGTGCGCTTTTGAATTCGGCCACCGGCCATTGAATTCGGCCACCGGCCACCGGCCATTGACTTCCGACCACCGGCCACCGGCCATTGACTACCGGCCACCGGCCAACCGACCGGTTGTTTTCCGAGCACTTTTCGGCCGCCGTCCGGCCATAATATGCCGGCAAAAAAGAATATTCCGGCGAAAAAAAAAGTCTCGGGGGCCTCCACCCCCGAGGCCTTTAAAGTTGCCCCTGATTCTTGTCCGTGAAAATTTTGGTTTCCGGTGAGTGATTTTCCTTCACGCACGATGGCTTCTCCTCATAATGGGGGCCTTACAAATGTGCATTTTTACCACAGAAAATTACAAGGGTAAATCAGGCTCCATACTTAACATCATGATTGCCACTTTGGGGTTGGCAATGTCTTCAAAGGTATAATTGCCTTTCTTTTCTGTGTACACCTTTACTTCGTCTCTTCTTTTGGTTACACTATCCCCTTTGTTGGAGAGGTCTAGTGCAGTTGCCACCACTCTCTCCGTGATTATAATCTCCGTGTTCGGCTTGCCCTGCAGATCCATTACTCTGGCCACTCCATCTTCCTTGATTGTAATCATAAATTCCCATACTCTTTTTATGTCAATACCTGCCGGCACAACTTCAAAATAATTGTGGAGATCAATCTTCTCCATATACTCTGCCATCTTGCTCCTGACGAACTCATTGAGCTCCCGTGGTAGCATTGGTAGCTATATCACATTTCCTTCGGTGTCTTTGAACACGCCCTGGTAGATCTTTAGATCATTGGACTCTAGCAAGTCCTCTTGGATCCACGTGCTGTTTGGCTTTAGAGTTCCTTCTGGCATGACGAAGGGCTCTACTTCTTCCAAATAATCCTTTATGGTCATCTACTTCTTCCTTGCCAGTGACTTTGCCGCTCCCATAGATCTTGTTGCACTCAGTAGTCCGAAGTTAGCGTTTTTTCCATATCAGCTGAGAAACTGAGTTTTAACTATCCAAATGACTTGAAATTGAAAATAAAACTTAAAAGGAACTTGGGCAACTGTGCATGTGCTCACAGTGAAATTCTGGCCAAAAATTTTCATTTAGATATCCTACGCGTAGGATGTCTTTTTCATTAGATTTTGGTGATACTTGACATGCTGGTGGTCCTTGGCTTGTACAACATGGCTATGTGATTGGATTTGGATTTGGGCATCAAAAAGTGGATTTTTTGGTAGATTCAGGCTTTAGGCTCACAAATTGGGTAAAAGTCCACTACAGGTAGCAAACTCCTTGCACCATGGTAATGGATCCCATGATGTCATTGTTTGCACAGAAGTTCAAAAACATGCTGGAGACATCCTAGGCGTAGGATGTCTATTTCATCAAAATGGCTTGAGATTTGTTCGTGGGTAGTCCTTGGCATCTGGAACATGGCCATGCTCTTGGATTTTGATTTGTACAAGATTTGATGTTGGTGAGACCCTGTGTAGTGTTTTTGGGCTCAAAAAGTGTATCTTGAAGGTATTGGGAGTCAAAAATGATTAGAATGGCTTCAAACTTGATATATGAGCTCTTGAAGATGCTATGAAAAGATCTCGAATGTAAAAATACCCTCTGTAGGCCAAAAAAGTCAAATAGACATCCTACGCGTAGGATGTCTACTTCATCATTTTTTGCAAGTAACCACACAGATTGGTTGGCTATGTGCTCATGACTGTATTGTGCAAGTTTCATGTGATTTGGACAAGTTTTGGTAGGTCTATGGACCATTATTGCCTCTATGCCTTGACTTTGCGTTTTTTCCTGCATATGAGGTCAATGTTGGTCCAAATGTGATGAAACTTGGTGGCTAGCATGTAAAGGCTATTCAGAAAATGTGTGTGATGAGAAATGTTGGGTTCTGTGCCCAGAAATGGCCTTGAAACATCCTACGTGTAGGATGTCTCTTGATGATTTTTTCATGCAAACTTTCATTGGTGCCTGTCATGGAAACTGTCATTGGTGCCTGCCCTTAGTCCCCCTTAGTCCTTTTAAGCCTAATTTCAACAAAAAAGTCAAATGGATAGAAAGTAACTCCCTGTGTGGATTTCAGAGCCTCCGAGCCGTTTTCTAACTTTTGGAGTGCTTTTCGGCGATGAAATTTCTTGATGTTGGTCTCCATAGCTTCCCGATCCATTGGGGATTCTTGCCGTACGGTTTTTGTCGACTTTGGCTTCACCGGAGCTCCATTTGGCAATTTGTCGTTGTAGAAGCACCCGTGGTTGCGTTTTCATGTCTTTGATGACTTGTGGTGGTCTACCAGCATAGGACTTGGTTGTTGATGGTCTAGGAAAGCCGCTCGTGAAGTTTGGTGGCAAACGGACATGCGGTTTGGCCGCGAGAGCTATTTGACGCTTCGTGTGTCTAATGCCGTTTCTGAAGTTTAGTGCCGCTTCGGATCACTTTTTGGTCATGTGGGCTACATAGACTTGTCGAGCATGTCGAGATGCTCCTACCCATGAATTTGATAGCATTTGGGAGCCTTTCCACCGATTTTCCATTTGGTGGCCTCTTGCGGGGTTCTAGGAATTAGGGTTTTTTCCGATGGTTTCCTACTGCCTTTGGACATCCAAGACTGATCTCCTATGCTAGGGTAAGCTATTGATGAAGTCTCATTGCTTTTGGGTTAGCCGTTAGGTGGCCACTTCTAGTTGTAGGTCTCTACTGCCCGCTTTCTTTGTGAACCCTACGCTAGTTTTCGCGACAAAACGACAAACATGCGCGAAAACTAGCTCAAGGTGGTGAGCCTACCTCTCATGTCTGAAGCCCGTCGGGTAGTCGTGCATGTCATAGAAGCTGCTAGAAGTTCCGCTTGCTCTAGGTGGCAGAAGCTCTCTCTCAAAGGTCAATAGTGAAAATGAGCTTAAAATGAAGTGAAAAATTCTTAAAATGGGGGTCCGCGAACCACTTTTCATGAAATTTGACATGTGCTCCCAACTTCTTGCGAGATACGGTTTAGGCTCAAAAATTTCTTGATTTGGACTTCATTTGCCCTGTTTACCAGAAATTTGGCATTTCGGTCAAAATCTGGCCAAAACACGCTTTCCGCTTTAGTCTCATAATTGCACCCCCACTGTACCATAGGTTGTCCTATAGTCACTGATCATCCCCATATTTTTTGTTTTTTATTACGACCATTTTTCACCTACTTTTTGTATTTTTGAAGTTTTTCTGCCGAAAATTAGCAAAATTAAAAGGAAAATACAAATCAAACCCAGAAAATTCCCTAAAATCATAATAATTTAAAAACATCACCGCAAAACATTATATACACTCACATGCAATTTTTATGGCCGGATTTCTCCGTTTTACCAATATTTTGCCCGAAAAATGGCTATTTTTACTTATATACACACACCTAGGGTCTTGATTTGGCGTTTGTTCCCATATAGCTGTAGATTCATGTTGTATAAGGGCATATGTACTTGGGTTAGTCCTGAAAATTTTGCAATCAAACAACAACCCTTAAAAATAGTCGAAAAACATGCCCTTTTTTGCTCTTTCTGCTATTGAGTCCGCAATTGAGTATACCTCTTCCCTCCTAGCCGGAGTCCTCCCGAACGACAAGGTATGGCCTCGGAGTATGTGCCGTGCGTGGGTTGAAAAAATTATGCTAATGCTTGACCGTGTACTGTGGCTCTATTTTATGCATTGTCGGTCAATGCATGGAAAAATTAATGCTGTGCAAGAGAAGTGTATAAGCAAGATGCTTATTGTCATTCGCCGTCGAGGTTTCCTGTTTTCCTTGCAAGTAAAAGCTAACTATACTGCTCTCTGTTTGATTGTCTTTCGGGCAAAAGTTGCTTGCTTTGCCGCTACTGTTGATATGGCTGTAGTTGTCTCTTTGGAGAGAATTGGCTTGGCCGGAATGGCCGTAGACTGTGTCTCGTTTGCTTTCCATTGGTAGCTTGTTTTTGCCGGTTTAAGGTTTATTGCTACTGCATTGGTTGCCACTATTTTGTTGCTGATTGGCACCCACATAAATTGGTTTGTTGGTTTCATATGCAGCTGTCTGCCTTCCGATGTTGCTTGTACTGAAGGGAGGTCCTTTTGCTTCAGAAGGCAGCTGTCTGCCTTCTGATGTTGCTTGTACTGAAGGGAGGTCCTTTTGCCTCGGTTTTGGAATCCAAATGCGAGTCGCATTTGAGTTATTGCTGAGCATTTTCTTTGGGATCCATATCTGTTTTATGCCCTTTGTATTTGGTTGAACTATCGGCTTATGTTGACTTCCTCTGTTGTATTGTTTTTTGTCTGCCATGTCATTTCTATCCTTCCGCACCCATATTTGTTTTTCTCTTGTTGGTAACTCTGATCTGTTCACGGCGGTCGGTGACTTGTCATACTTGTAGTGAACTATGTTTGCAGTTCCCTGGTGGTTAGCCTTGGGTATCATGATGTTCTTTGGTGGCACCCTTGCTTTTGGCTCTTTTTTCAGTGATTGCATTGCTGGCAGCTGATTATTCCGGGGTTGATGAGCAACGGCTATTACCTATTGTTCTTGTGCATGCTGAATTTTGACTGCATTCGCATTCCAATCTATTTGCACATTGTACTCTTTTTGCCAAGGTTGTCCCAACAACATGGGGTGTTGTGTGCTTTCATCCTTGACCACATAATACTTGTGTGGGTAAATATATTGATGTACTTGTACATGCAATATAGTCCAGCCCAATGTTTTCAACGAATGTGATGTACTACTTTCCAGCACTTGTGGAGTAGGATGAAGTTGACTTGTGGACTTGAGCTGTTTGTATAATCTGTAAGAGATAAAATTTGCTTGAGCTCCAGAATCAAGCAATGCCGTCGATTCAACTTGATTGCTACCCACTTTGACTGCAATTATTGGTTCCACTCTGTCTTCATCAAACCTCATTAGTCGAATGGCATTGATTCGCAATGGTGCTCCACATTGTTGTTGTTGTTGTAGAAGTCTTCTTTTTGCAATGCATTCTTTTGCTTCTGCTTGAGCTTCTTCTCGTACTCTCTGTTACTCCTTCATTTGTTGTTTTCCTTGATGGATTTGTTGAAGCATATCCTGTGTTAGTGGTAAATAATATTTCTTCAATCGACACCCACTAATTCAATTTGGCATTTCTTCACCTGCTAATGTAGTAAGCTTGACAGCTTCGCTTTGTGATAGATCACTAATCACAAAGGGTCCCATCCCTAGCTTTTTAAGTTTCTTGGCATGTTGCTTCAAGGTAAAAACAAGTACATAATCACCATTTTTGAACTCTTTCATGCGCACATGCTTGTCAAAAAACTCCTTTTGCCTTCTCTTTTTAGCGAAGCTACAACTCTCAAGCAGAGTTCATTTAGCTTTTCGAGATCATCTATTCTTGAAGAGAGCTCATGCCCTGTCCATTCTAAGCGTTTTGCTACTCGTAGAGTTGGAATTAGAACCTCTATGGGTAATATAGCATTTAGGCCGAACACCATGTTGTACGGTGTCGTTCCTATCGATGTTTTGTAAGCTACCCTGTATGCCCATAGTGTTGAGTGTAGCTGCTGATCCCAACCTGTTCTTGACTCTGACACAATTTTAGTGAGAACCGTGCATAGTGTTTTATTTACCCTGTATGCCCATAGTCTTGAGTGTAGCTGCTGATCCCAATCTGTTCTTGACTCTGAAACAATTTTAGTGAGAACCGTGCATAGTGGCCTCAGCTTGTCCATTTGCCTGTGGATGGTATGGAGCAGATTTCCTATGTATGACCATGAATTCCTCTAGCAGATATTCAATGACTTCATTAAGAAATGGTGTTCCACAATCACTGACAATTTCTATTGGTAAACTGTATCGTACAAAAACATTCTCATACAAAAATTGTGCAGTGGTCCGTGCATCTGCTTTTTGTGTTGCCTTGGCTTCCGCCCTTTTTGTGAGATAGTCCAAAGCCACAATGATATATTGAGTATGGGTGCGATATGCAGGGGGTGAAATAGGCCCCACAAAATCAATGCCCTATTTTGCAAATGCCCTTGCCCCCATCATTGGCCGTAGTGGCATCTCATCTCTCCTTATCGGCACCTTGGTGCGTTGACATGCGTCACAACGCTTTACAAACTCTTCAGGATCCATATGCAATGTAGGCCACCATATTCCTGCGGTTAAGATAATTTTTGCCGTCTTATCACCTAAAAGATTTCCTCCACTTATACCTCCATGTGCGTGTTCTAGAATCAGCAGGTATTCACTTTCGCTTGCACAGATTCAAAGTTGATTGTCCTTTCCTCGCTTATAGAGTTGGTTCCCAATTAACTCAAAGTCACGAGCCTCCAACTCTATAGCCCTTTTCCGTGCTCTTGTTATGTTTTCAAAAAATGTCCTTGTGGTTAAGAAATCAATGATATATTGACTCCATGCAGGTGCAATGTTTACCTGAAACAATGTCGTGTGATCCATTGGTCTTTTGGCACTACATATAGTACAATTGTTAACATAAGCATGTGTGTCTGCGTATATAGTTGGCCAATAAACGCCTAACTGTTTCAGTCTCTAGTGTGTTTTCACTGTTGAACAATGAAATGCACAATTCTGGACATGTGCTTCTTTAAGGTAACACTCGAATTCTTCTGGATTTATACATAATTGTAGAATTTGGTCCGATCCTAGATGATACAGCCGTCCTGCAATCAATTGGAAGTTTTTTGTTTATCGAATTGTTTGTTGTTTGGATCTGTCTTCCGTGCTATCAAACTTACCTTGAAAGGAAAGAATGCTAACAATTTCCTGAGACCATTTGGGTATCATTTCAATATTGAAAAGATAAGCATCTGGTATGTCATCATCTACTCCTTCAGGAGCTTCCCCGTTGTGTATCTTTGAAAGATGATCCACTCGTAGATGGGTTTTACCCTTTTTGACCACCACTGTGAAATCAAACTCTAGCAATATAATAAACCAACGTACAATTCTCCCTATATTGCATGGTTTATTTACCAAATACAAAAGAGCTTGATGATCTGTGAAGAACACAAATTTGTTTGCGAGTAAATAATGCCGAAATTTCTTTACAGCATAAATCATTCCTAACCCCTCTCTTTCGGTGGTTGTGTAGTTCTTTTCCACACTGTTTAACTGTCGGCTTGCAAAACAAACTGGAAAATCCATTCTTCCGTCTCTAGGTTGAGCTAGAATACTCCCGATTGCATATGCAGAAGCATCAATGTGAACATGGAATATCTTTTCCCAATCCGGTGCTTTAAGTACAGGTGCTGATACAAGGTTTTCCTTCAGCTTTTGGAATGAAGTTTCACACTCCTTGGTCCAGTCGAAATTGACTAGCAAACGATACACAGGTTGTGCGATGAGTGCATACATATATATGAATCTTCGATAATACCCACAGTGTTCCATGAAGGATTGCACTTGTTTCGCATTAGTAGGCCTCGGTAGGTCTACTATGACTTTGACTTTGTCTAGGTCAGTGGTTATGCCATTTATTGAGACAATGTGTCCTAATATGCGGCCTTGACTAACCATAAAATTACACATTTCTGGGTTAAGACAGGTTCGATATGTTCTGCATTTTTCAAATACCTTTTGCAAATGGCCAATATGTTCCTCTTGTAGAAGAGAGTGTACACAAAGATCATCCATGTATATTTCTAAGAATATTCTTAGGTATTCTTTGAACGCATGCGTCATTAACCTTTGATAGGTAGCTGGGGCCTTAGATAAGCCAAAAGGCATAAATCGATACGCATATATTCCCCATTCTGTGGCAAACGCTGTTTTGTGTTGATCCGCTATTGCAATTGCCAGTTGGTTGTATCTTGAAATCCCATCTAGAAAGGAATAAGCCCGTTTCCCGGACACCCTCTCAAGTACATGTTCTGTGATCGGCAAGGGATAATTATCCCTTATGGTGGCTGCATTTACCTTTTTGAGGTTTACACACACTCGCAGTTTTCCGTTCTTTTTGGGGACTACCACAATGGGTGACACCCAATCTGTATGTTTGATTTCATAGATGAATTCAGCATCCATCCGCTTGTCAATCTCTTCTTTTATTCGTTTAGCAAATGTGTCATTATATGTATAAGGACGCTGTTTGCTAGGTTTTGTATCTGATTTCAAAGGAATTGTATGTTGGCATATCGATGGATCAACTCCCTTGAGGTCTTTGTAGGACCATGCAAACACATCTTTATACTTCTTGAGAAGTTGTGTTAGCCGTTCTTCTTCCTTATGCTCTAAATCGGTTGCGACATAGACCGGCTGATGCTTCTCACCTGGTTCTGCGAGGTCTATCCTTTTTGCATTTTCTAGCCCATCGTAAGATTCCTGGTTTGTTCTTTCCCTGACTGGTGGTGTCGTTATGATTTTTCTGTCCTAGATGGTGAATTTCCGATAGTGTGATGGTACATTCATGTTTCCCTTTCTGACTCCCCTTTACCATCACTATTTTCCTCAATAGTCTATATCTCTCGTAAAGACCGTTTCAGTTCTTGGTATTTTTGTTTACGCTCCAGTTTGGTCCACTCTTGGTCTTTAATTGTTTCTTTTTTTTATTTTCGAGATTTTTGTCATTTTGTTTCTGTTTTAGCTTTTAGTACTTGTCTTTTTTCCTCTCGCATTCTTTCCCTTCAAACTTTTGAGAATCTTCCTGATATTTGATCTTTTACACAATCCTCTACTTTTACAAACATCAGATAGTGAGTTTTATCTTTCATCCTGGGCATCATGTTCTCTCTCACTTTGTTTCCTGCTCGTTTTCTCCTATAGCGTTCCTGGCGTTTAGGGTGTTGATTAGCAAAATCATAAAACTTGATATTCTCTGCTTTCTCCCCACACTCACTTGAGTTGTTTGAACATTCATTATCTGCATCGTTGTTTACCTTCAGATGCTCAGAGGAGTTATAAAACTCTTCTTGTTCTGGTGGTAAACTGTATCGTACAAAAACATTCTCATACAAAAATCGTGCAGTGGTCTGTGCATATGCTTTTTGTGTTGCCTTGGCTTCCGCCCTTTTTGTGAGATAGTCCGTAGCCACAATGATATATTGGGTATGGGTGCGATATGCAGGAGGTGAAATGGGCCCCACAAAATCAATGCCCCATTTTGCAAATGCCCTTGCCCCCATCATTAGCCGTAGTGGCATCTCATCTCTCCTTATCGGCACCTTGGTGCGCTGACATGCGTCACAACGCTTTACAAACTCTTCAGCATCCATATGCAATGTAGGCCACCATATTCCTGCGGTTAAGATAATTTTTTCCCTCTGATCACCTAAGAAATGTCCTCCACTTATACCTCCATGTGCGTGTTCTAGAATCAGCAGGTATTCACTTTCACTTGCAGAGATTCTAAGTTGATTGTCCTTTCCTCGCTTATAGAGTTGGTTCCCAATTAACTCAAAGTCACGAGCCTCCAACTCTATAGCCCTTTTCCGTGCTCTTGTTATGTTTTCAGGAAACGTCCTTGTGGTTAAGAAATCAATGATATATTGACTCCATGCAGGTGCAATGTTTACCTGAAACAATGTCGCGTGATCCATTGATCTTTTGGTACTACATATAGTACAATTGTTAACATAAGCATGTGTGTCTGCGTACATAGTTGGCCAATAAACGCCTAACTGTTTCAGTCTCTAGTGTGTTTTCACTGTTGAACAATGAAATACACAATTCTGGACATGTGCTTCTTCAAGGTAACACTCGAATTCTTCCGGATTTATACATAATCGCAGAATTTGGTCCAATCCTAGATGATACAGCCGTCCTGCAATCAATTGGAAGTTTTTTGTTTATCGAATTGTTTGTTGTTTGGATTTGTCTTTCGTGCTATCAAACCTACCTTGAAAGGAAAGAATGCTAACAATTTCTTGAGACCATTTGGGTATCATTTCAATATTGAAAAGATAAGCATCTGGTATGTCATCATCTACTCCTTCAGGAGCTTCCCCGTTGTGTATCCTTGAAAGATGATCCGCTCGTAGATGGGTTTTACCCTTTTTGACCACCACTGTGAAATCAAACTCTAGCAATATAATAAACCAACGTACAATTCTCCCTATATTGCATGGTTTATTTACCAGATACAAAAGAGCTTGATGATCTGTGAAGAACACAAATTTGTTTACGAGTAAATAATGCCGAAATTTCTTTACAGCATAAATCATTCCTAACCCCTCTCTTTCGGTGGTTGTGTAGTTCTTTTCCACATTGTTTAACTGTCAGCTTGCAAAACAAATTGGAAAATCCATTCTTCCGTCTCTAGGTTGAGCTAGAATACTCCCGATTGCATATGTAGAAGCATCAATGTGAACATGGAATATCTTTTCCCAATCCGGTGCTTTAAGTACAGGTGTTGATACAAGGTTTTCCTTCAGCTTTTGGAATGAAGTTTCACACTCCTTGGTCCAGTCGAAATTGACTAGCAAACGATACACAGGTTGTGCGATGACTGCATACATATATATGAATCTTCGATAATACCCATAGTGTCCCATGAAGGATTGCACTTGTTTCGCATTAGTAGGCCTCGGTAGGTCTACTATGACTTTGACTTTGTCTAGGTAAGTGGTTATGCCATTTATTGAGACAATGTGTCCTAATATGCGGCCTTCACTAACCATAAAATTACACATTTCCGGGTTAAGTCAGGTTCGATATGTTCTACATTTTTCAAATACCTTTTGCAAATGGTCAATATGTTCCTCTTGTAGAAGAGAGTGTACACAAAGATCATCCATGTATATTTCTAAGAATATTCTTAGGTATTCTTTGAACGCATGCGTCATTAGCCTTTGAAAGGTAGCTGGGGCATTAGTTAAGCCAAAAGGCATAACTCGATACGCATATATTCCCCATTCTGTGGCAAACGCTATTTTGTGTTGATCCGCTATTGCAATTGCCAATTGGTTGTATCCTGAAAACCCATCTAGAAAGGAATAAGCCCGTTTCCCGGACACCCTCTCAAGTACATGTTCCGTGATCGGCAAGGGATAATTATCTCTTATGGTGGTTGCATTTACCTTTTTGAGGTTTACATACACTCGCAGTTGTCCGTTCTTTTTGGGGACTACCACAATGGGTGACACCCAATCTGTATGTTCGATTTCATAGATGAATTCAGCATCCATCCGCTTGTCAATCTCTTCTTTTATTCGTTTAGCAAATGTGTCATTATATGTATAAGGACGTTGTTTGCTAGGTTTTGCATCTGATTTCAAAGGAATTGTATGTTGGCATATCGATGGATCAACTCCCTTGAGGTCTTTGTAGGACCATGCAAACACATCTTTATACTTCTTGAGAAGTTGTGTTAGCCGTTCTTCTTCTTCAGGCTCTAAATTGGTTGCGACATAGACCGGCTGAGGCTTCTTACTTGGTTCCGCGAGGTCTATCCTTTTTGCATTTTCTGGCCCATCGTAAGATTCCTGGTTTGTTCTTTCCCTGACTGGCGGTGTCGTTATGATTTTTCTGTCCTGGATGGTGAATATCCGATAGTGTGATGGTACATTCATGTTTCCCTTTTCTGACTCCCCTTTACCATCACTATCTTCCTCAATAGTCCATATCTCTCGTAAAGACCGTTTCAATTCTTGGTAGTTCTGTTTACGCTCCAGTTTTGTCCACTCTTGGTCTTTTGTTGTTTCTTTTGTTTATTTTCGAGATTTTTGTCATTTTGTTTCTGTTTTAGCTTTTAGTACTTGTCTTTTTTCCTCTCGCGTTCTTTCTCTTCGAAATTTTGAGAATCTTCCTGATATTTGATCTTTTACACGATCCTCTACTTTTACAAACATCAGATAGTGAGTTTTATCTTTCATCCTGGGCATCATGTTCTCTCGCACTTTGTTTCCTGCTCGTTTTCTCCTATAGCGTTCTTGGCGTTTAGGGTGTTGATTAGCAAAATCATAAAACTTGACATTCTCTGCTTTCTCCCCACACTCACTTGAGTTGTCTGAACACTCATTATCTGCATCGTTGTTTACCTTTAGATGCTCAAAGGAGTTATAAAACTCTTCTTGTTCTGGTGGTTCTACCATCTCATCTTCTCCTGATATAAGGCTTACCATGTAATAGGGTAGCACATCGTAGCCGTCCTTATCGCAAAATTTCGTTGTTGGACTATCTGTAATGGTACAGACATCGAATGTTGCTAGTATGTGTTCCCATTCCAGAGGTTCTAAGTCATCTTTAGGAAAAGGTTCCGGAATATACTCCTTGTCCTCAATCGCTCTTTCTAAGACGCATTCCTCTCTTTTTAAGCTCCCACAATGTGAAGCTCCGCACATCCATAGCTCTTTTTGTTGCCCTAACATGCTGGGAGTTCCGACCCCGCTAATGTAGTTGAATCAAACTCTTCCACTGGTGTCTGGTTCACATCCTTGTAACTATGGTCTTTCAAATGTATTTTGGTTATTGTCTCACCATGTCTGAGGTATATGTGGTCGTAACCCCAATCTTGGACCATCTTCAATTGTCGCATGAACGGTCTTCCCAAAATGATCTTGTAATTGTTCTTTTTGTCGAAATCGACTATTGTAAATGTATACTCATACTCGATTCCGCATGAAGTGACAATCACTTTTTCTAAGAGTCCTAGAGGCTTCTCCATGAACCCATCTGCCAATTGCAATTTCATTGTGGTAACTCGCAAAGCTGGTTTCCCCCATTTTTTCCAGATTTCCTTGG
Organism: Adiantum capillus-veneris; assembly: GCF_014529385.1. Classification (NCBI taxonomy): domain Eukaryota; kingdom Viridiplantae; phylum Streptophyta; class Polypodiopsida; order Polypodiales; family Pteridaceae; genus Adiantum; species Adiantum capillus-veneris. The sequence goes on from NC_140948.1 coordinate 151,442,086, forward strand.
TGGCAATAGCAACTGCTGCTCCACTGTCAAGAATAGCTTTGTAAACTACTCCTTAGAATTCTACTGGTAGCGTGGTGTTTCCATCTTCTCTCTCGCAGTATTCTCCAACATTGTTTAAAGGTACTGGCCTAGTGTTTAGTTGAGGCCTGTCCAATTCTCTGATCCGTTCCTGAAGCTTCGAGGTGGGGTCTTTCACTCGAAATTTTTCTAGGCATTTTCCTACTGTGGTCCACATGTTTGGCCGTAACCTCAGAAGTTCAGCTAATGTGATTGTGCATGCCACCGGGGTGGAAAATAACTCAATCAACCCTTGTGAATCCATCACTTTGTTAGAAGAAAGTCTTTGAGATGGGATTTCTCTCACCTCATACTTGGCTTCATACTCTCCTAGGTAAGAGGGTAGAGTTTTCAACGAGTCTGGTTGGCTGTGCCCCGAACTAATTGATCTCTGGTCTCCCCCTTGTGAATGTATATCAAAGTTCATTTGTGATCTTGCCTCAAATTCTTCAATAGGAGGTATGATCTTGTTTTTCTCTTTTCTCGTGTTGTTCATGTGGTAACCCACCTTGTTAGCTTTGTTGGCCTCACGGATTTGTTTCCACATATCATCTAGACCGTTACAGTCCTTACCCATTTCTCCCAATGTTTTAGGCTGGAACCTGTCACTTGCTCCATCTGTAGTATTTGGCACTATGATAGGTTCTCCCCTAGACTCATAGGCATTCTTGATTCTTTCCTTCGTTTCTACTTGCTCCTCTAAAGCTGGTTGGATAGGGATTGGAGCTGGTACTTCATGCCCATTTGCAGGTTTCCAAGCGGGTTTTCTATCAAGGATTGAGCTGTTTCAATTATCTTTCTACACATTTCCAACCTCTGTTTTGAGCATATGGATAAGTCATCCATCTTTGCTCTTGGGTTTGGTTCTTTTTGAGTCTGGCTTCATAAGATTTTAGAAGTGCATCTAACTACTCATTTACCTTGTTTGCCAATACTCATCCTCTGATCCTGCACTTTTGGGTTCTACTATTTCCTTGGGTGCTATGGTTGCCATAGTGCGTGATCTTAGGCTAGCTAGATCTTCTAACAGCTCTAATCTATCCTTTGTGTGTTTTAACTCCTCGAATAGAGCTGTTTGCTCTCGTTATTTCCTGGCTTTCATACGCGCCTTTCTAGCTTTCCAAGTGCTTCTTTGATTTTTCGTTTCTGAACTTGGGGCATCGGTTTTTGGCTCTTCAATTATGGGTTTGTTCGTCATTCTTTGAGCTTGGGCTCGTGTCACCGCCTGAATAGGTATGATTGTTTCATTTTCTGACCCTCCACTAGAAGGCATTGCTTCCTGTTGGGGTATAAAGCCCAATGTGGTCGCCCAGGTAAGTTGGCGGGCCACCAGGTATGTACACATATTCTTTTGTAAAAATCTAATAAGAACTCACTATGCTCTACACATTACAATAGAGCGAGTTCACCATATCGTCGTGCTCTTCTTCTCGCACTCTCTCTCGTGTCACACTTCCGCTCGTACTCCTTCAATTGGTATCAGAGCTCAGATTGAGGCTCGGGGCAGCATTTGCACGTAGCTAGAGTCACCTGCTCAGATTGGAGTGAGATTCGACATGAGAAGACACGGCCCCAAATCTTGTGGGAGGAGCCGAAGGCCTTGGTGTTCTCAGAATTTCATTCTGAGGTCATCTCGGCCACCATTCGGCTTCGACAAAGTTCTACGCAGGCCATTTTCGACTACGTGGTCTCAGCGGGTGCAGATCTGACTCTGCAAAATTGGGGTTTCGGCCTACGACTGCAAGTGCTGAGGATATCGACACTCCCAGAGTGTTGATTTGTGGTTGTCTACACATCGAAGGACGGCTCATAGTTCTTGGAGGCGTGTCACATACGACCCAGGCGCATCTACACACAGACTGTAGGCGACATCCACTAGTTCATCAGGTAGCTTGTGTTTGCTGCTTGATATTCCAGATTTCATCCAGACATTGCAGGTACTTCCACATGGGATGTATTGTCAGAGATGATGGATGTCTGTTGAGGGTTTGCTGGCTGTGAGTCACACAACAAACAACCACCGCAGCGATTACAACATATAGTGGGAAATTTGTGGATATATGATTTTGTGGGAAGTTTATGTATTGTCAGATTCACTGCAGCCTTTGTTGAGGGTCGAGTGAGGTTTTATTGAGCTGGGGGATTCTCAAATGTTGAGATCCTTTCGGTGATACAGGTCTTGGAGCGATCCCTCGAGCACCCTTATATAGGCAACTAGGATGTATTGACTGTGAGTTAGACAATTGGGATTGCATCTTTGCTTCACTGCCGTTGAGGCATTGTCGCAGTCTATGCTTACAGGACAGTGACAAGACAGTGAGAGACAGTACAGGTGCAGGACAGGTTTACCCGTAGCTTACAGTGTCAGAGAGACAGTGTTTTTGAGTACACCATAGCCATTTTACAAAGGAGACTCTGTCAAAATTTCTGCAGAATCTGAAGCTTTCTTGGTTCATTTGACAGGTTGATATTGGTTGAGAGGTCAGTTTACAGGGGAAACTCTGCCGAATTTTTCCCAGGAAAGTAAACTATTGTGAAGCGTAGCTATGGCTGGATCACAGGACACTGCTCTTTACAATATCAAGAAGCTGGATGGAACCAATTTCCCATTGTGGAAGAAGCAGATAAAACCTATAAAGATCAAGGGGATAAAACCACAAGATATGGACGAAGATGAATGCAGCGAAATGGATGAATTGGCACTTTCTACCATTATACTGACTTTGGCAGAAAGCGTTTACTTCAATGTAGCAGACGAGATGTCGGCTTATGAAGCATTGACAAAGCTGAGTGATCTTTATGAGAAGCAGAGTGCAGCTTCACAAGTATACTGGCTTAAGAAGCTTGTTGACTTGAAGATGAAAGAAGGGACACCTATGTCCAATCATCTGAATGAATTCAACACCATCTATAGTCAGTTGTCAGCTCGAGGTGTCAAGTTTGATGAACCTGTTAGAGCGATGTTCCTGTTGATCACATTGCCGGAAAGTTGGGACACTTTTCGCACAGCTTTGAGTAATTCTGAACCTCCAGATGGTTTGAACATAGCAGGTGTAGAAGGAAGTCTGCGTACTGAAGAAACCAATAGAAAGACAATGGACAAAGGCAAAGGAACAGCCTTAGTTGTCAGGGGAAGGACCAAAGAAAAGTACAAAGGTGGAAAGAGGAATCAGTCTTGTAGCAAGTCCCGCAGTGCTAAAGGCACGAGTGACATAGAATGCTACCATTGTGGCAAGAAGGGTCACATGAAAAGAGACTACAGAGAATGGAAAGCAGAAAAAGGCAAAGAGAAAGTTGAAGACCATGGTGAGAAGAACAAGTCCTCAGTGAAGATTCAAGAAATAAATGTGACAAACACTGTTGCAGAGGATGACAGTCTAGTGTCAAGAGACATCTACTTGTTGAAGAATACAATAGACTCAGCTCTTCTTATAGCATCTGATGGAAATGCAATGAGTGACTGGATTATAGACTCAGGGGCATCACTTCATGTGTCTCCAAACAAGGAGTGGTTTACCTCTTATGTGACCACTAAAGATCATGTTCGGCTAGGCAATGGGCAGACATGTGAGATCTTAGGTGTTGGAGATGTTCAATTGAAGTTTCAGAATGGATCTTCTTTCACGTTGAAGAATGTGAGACATGTTCTTGCAATAACAAAGAGCTTGATCAGCACAGGTTTACTTGATGATGCTGGCTACGTCACCACTTTTGGACAAAACATGTGGAAGATATCCAAGGGTTCGATGACAGTAGCACATGGAGTAAAGTCTGGAGGACTTTACATGATTTATGTATCAAATGTCTCTAAAAATGTAATCAATGTAACCGAGCAGCCGAACGTTTCTTTGTGGCATAGCCGGTTAGGACATATGTCCAAGAAGGGAATGGAAATCTTGTCTCGTTCTGGTTATTTGCCTGGCTTTTCATTTAATGATTTTGAATTTTGTGAACATTGTCTGTATGGTAAGCAAACACAACAGCCACATAAGCATAAAAGCAGTAGAAGAGATACACAGTTGGCACTTGTTCATAGTGATTTGTGTGGACCTATGCCTAACCTATCTGTAGGGGGAGCTTCTTATTTTATGACATTTATAGATGATTACTCGAGGAAAGTATGGGTTTACTTTCTCAAGCACAAGGATGAAGCGTTTAGTGTTTTCAAAACGTTTGTGACACTTGTGGAGAATCAGAGTGGCAAGAAGCTTAAATGCTTACGCACTGACAATGGTGGAGAGTATGTTTCAAAGGCCTTTCAGGACTTTTCTGAGTCAAAAGGTATAAAACATGAACTTACTGCTCCTTACAATCCTCCTCAAAATGGTGTTGCTGAGAGGATGAATAGGACCATACAAGAGAAGGTCAGAAGTATGTTATCTAATGCACAGCTGCCAAATGGGTTTTGGGGTGAAGCTGTATCAACAGCTGTTCATCTTATAAATAGATCTCCTAGCAAGGTTTTGCAGAAGGATTCAGTGGCAGAGATGGTATGGTCAGGCAAAATGCCCTTATACAAGCATCTCAGAGTCTTTGGCTGTGAGGCATATACTCACGTTCCAAAGGAATTTAGGAACAAACTTGAGCCAAAGAGTAGAAAGTGCATCTTTCTAGGCTATGGTAATTTTGGTGATATGGGGTACAGACTTTGGGATCCCGAATCCAGAAAGGTTATCCGCAGCAATGATGTTCACTTTAATGAATCCAAATATCATTCTAAACCAAAGAGGGTTGAGGAAATTAGAAGAGTTGTCTTCTAAGAAGATGGACCTGCACGTGCAAGACAAAATGTCAGGGTTCAAGAGGAGCAAGGACAGGATAGATTGGAACCACAGGTTGTGGCTAAGCATGAGCCACCTATTTTGCGTAGATCTAGACGTATCACGCGACCTCCTGATCGGTTTGTTCCATCTATGAACTATGTCATGTTGACTGATTGCAATGAGCCTTCATGTTACAAGGAAGCAGTGCAAATGAAGGACTCCGGGAATTGGCAAGTGGCCATGCAGTCAGAGATGACATCTCTGCATAAAAACCAGACATGGAAGCTAGTTAAATTACCACAGGGCAAAAAGGCTCTACCTTGTAAATGGGTTTACAGGTATAAGATCACCGCTCATGATAGTCAACCAAAGTACAAAGCAAGGCTTGTTGCCAAGGGCTTTAAGCAACAACAAGGCATTGACTTTGATGAAGTCTTCTCTCCGGTGGTCAAGATGACTACATTGAGATGCTTTCTTGCATTGGTTTCCATATTAGATTTGGTGTTGCACCAAATGGATGTCAAGACAACGTTCTTGCATGGTGATTTAGATGTGGAAATTTATATGCAGCAGCCAGAAGGGTTTGTTGAGAAAGGCAAGGAAGATTTGGTATGCCAGTTGTTAAAGAGTCTTTATGGCTTAAAACAATCACCGAGGGCATGGTACCATAAATTCCACAAGTTTATGCTTTCTCAAGGCTACAAACGTAGTGAGTTCGATCACTGTCTATATACAAAGAAGGCTAAGGATGGTAGTTGGCTGATCCTTATTTTGTATGTGGATGACATGTTGATTGCTGGCAAGCACTTGGAAGAAATTTCAGCTTTGAAGTTAAAGATGGCAAAATCGTTTGACATGAAAGACATGGGTGAGGCAAGTCATATACTTGGTATGCGCATTGAAAGAGACAAATCAAAGAAGTTGATTTGGTTATCTCAAACAGACTATACTGACAAGGTTTTGCAACATTTCAATATGGAGAAGGGAAAGGCATTGAGTGTTCCATTGCCACCACATGTGAAACTTAGCAAACAAGATTGTCATGTGTCTGAGGAAGAACATGCTGAAATGGATAAGATTCCATATGCTTCTGCAGTGGGTAGTTTGATGTATGCAATGATTGCTACTCGCCCAGACATTGCATTTGCAGTCGGAGTAGTAAGTCGATACATGTCAAACCCAGGCAAGAAACATTGGGAGGTAGTGAAAGGAATATTGAGATACCTGAAAGCTACAAAGAGTATGCGTATATGCTATGGGAGTCAAGAGCTAAGTGTAAAGGGTTTTACAGACTCAGATTATGTAGGTGACTTAGACAATCGAAGGTCTACGTCAGGGTATGTCTTTACATTGGCTGGTGGAGCAGTATCATGGCGTTCTAGATTACAAGATTGTGTTACTCAGTCTACTACAGAGGCTGAATATGTTGCAGCATCAGAGGCATGCAAAGAATCAATTTGGCTTAATCGACTAGTAACAGATTTGGGAATCAAAGAAGAGATGCCCGTGTTATATTGTGATAGTCAGTGCTATACAACTGGCTCGCAATCCAGTTTATCACTCAAAGACAAAGCATGTGGATGTGAAGTATCATTTCATCAGGGAAATGCTCGAGGATAAGCAAATTCATCTTGTCAAAGTTCACACCATAGAAAATCCTATTGATCTACTTACAAAAGGACTTCCCTTAGAGAGCTTTGCGCACTTTCGCAAGCAGTTAGGTGTAGGGTAGTACATCACTTCTCTACATCTCTTGTATATTACCTTGTATAGTAGCTTCTCTCACACTTAAAGTACCACATTGGACTTTAAGTGGGAGGTTGTTGGGGTATAAAGCCCGATGTGGTCGCCCAGGTAAGTGGGCGGGGCGCCAGGTATGTACACATATTCTTTTGTAAAAACCTAATAAGAACTCACTATGCTCTACACATTACAATAGAGCGAGTTCACCATATCATCGTACTCTTCTTCTCGCACTCTCTCTCGCGTCACACTTCCGCTCGTACTCCTTCACTTCCAGCATATTCAAGGTAGTTTTTTCTCCTTTGCTTGTGTTCTTAGGGAAATCAGGAATCAAATGAGTAACTCCACACTCGGTGCAATATGCGTTGACTCTAATGATTTCATCATGAGGACAGTCTCTTAGCCAATGGTCTCCACCACACTTGTAGAAGGGTCCCTTGGGTTGTTGAGGTGCTCCTTGAGCTCCTCTTTGTTGGTATGCATGTCTTTGTCCGCCCATGCCTCCGTTGGCTATGAACAACAATGTTCGTTCATCTAAGCTCTATCTTCCTTCTCTTGATGCCTGTGCAACTGTTGGTGGTCCTGTATTTCCTATCATGCTCCATGGTTCTGGTGTCGAGGGTTATTTCGGTGGATAGTAGGCAGGATTTGTAGCATATCCACTAGGATCTTCATAATATGCATGCATAGGCACCAAAGCCTTCTCTTCTGATTCGGTTACTGCTTGTGTGTATCTTATGCCGACTGGTCGTAATCTTGGTAAGGGTGGTTGTTGCCCTAACACTGGTTGTGGTCTTTCTACACCTACAGGTCCTGGTAGATTGCCTGCTTGATACCTAGGCATTGATGGAACTTGAGGAGAAGCTACCTGAGCTTGGGGAGCGTAAGGTCTCTCTCTCACATATCCCTTGTTATAATAACATTCCTCCGTCCCATGGTTTGTCCATTTTTGTTCAATAGCACACCACCTGGGCTGTTTGGCCTGGGGTTTGGCGTACAAGTTAATCTTTTTTAGCACTTACTCTACAAGCTGCTCTTGGTTTACAGCTACTTCTCCTTTCGGTGATGTCTTAGAAGACTTGCTTCCACTTTGTTGTGAGGATGAATCATCGTCAAGATCCTTGAACTCACCCTCTTTGTAGACCGCACAATTGTCTACAAGGTAAAGAGCCTCCTTGGTTAACTCATTCAACGTCGTGCTCCTCTTCATATGTAAGTCCTTCTGAAGATCTGCATTCCTTAGTCCTTGGATAATTATAAGCATAAGTCTGGACTGAGCTGGCAGTTCTTCCACAGGACTGAACTTAATGTACCTTTTTAGTCTTAGGGATGCCTTTCGCACAGATTCCCCGTCTTTCTGTTTGCATTTATGGATTTGTGAGACCGTATTATGAGCTATCCCCCTTTGTGAGAATTCTTCGATACACTCGTCAAACACTTCCTCCATAGACTCAAAGTCTCCACGCTCCACAGAGTCAAACCAAGTAGCAGCGTCATCCTCTAGGGTTAGTCCAAACCCTGCAAATTGGGTAGGGAAGTCTAACACCTCTTTCGCTCTAATTACACGCACAAAGGCAGCTACATGATCTCTTGGATCTCTGTTTCCTGTGTATTTCTTGTTTACCCATTTTTGCACTTGAGAAGGTCTAATTCTACGATGGTCTACAAACCTCATCATTGGATCTCCACGTCCTAATCGATATACCTCCTCTGGTCTTCTGTAGTAGGCTGGTTCCTCTCCCAATGGTGCTCCTAAGCCATAATTTCTAACAGTTCTTGCAAGAGATGGTTCATCTCTTTGAACTCGTTCTATGTGTGGTCTCCCAGGCTTTGTTGACCCTTGAGTTTTTGGCTTACTCTCTCCTTGATACCTTGAATAGTGGTGGTTCTTGTAAACCCCTTAGCCCTCATGCGGCTTGATAACCATATTGATTTTGGTCTTGCTCCAATGTTGCACTCTGTCGAAGCCATGCCTGCAATGATGAGTGAGTTGCTGGTTGGTTTTGATTGTTGAATGTCTGCGGTCGGGTAAATGTGAGGTCGCGTCATACTCCTCTGAAAAGGGATTTGTAGACTTGCTAGGGGTGTAGGTAGCTCTTGGCACTTTGTTGGGGGCATATGTCGATGCTCCTGGAACTGTTGCCTTTTCTACCTCCTCTGGGAGAGTACGTTGGTATTCCCACCCGTACCTATCAACAAAAACTATATCCTTCCCCATAGCAATTTCATACGAGAATAAGTAAAGAACCTTGTCTTTGCTCAATTCGTTTAAGTATGGTTCTTTGCAGCGAAAGTAAGAGACTATTCCATCACTCTCATGCTTGTAGATTCCCACGTTCTCATTATAAGTTGAAACCCTGGTTGTTTTCTTATCATACATAAAAATTGCTCCAGGTCGATCAATGTTTTATGGCGGTTCTTGAGTTTCTGAAACCATTTTCCCTTTCGCCACGTTATCTCCATATCTGTTGTAATCTTCAGGGTTACTAACTATCAGATAGTGGTTCCCCTTTTTGTCTCGGAATCTATCTCCATCATCATAGACTCGAATTATCTCTAGTCTCTGAGCCGGCCTTTCTTCAATACAAATATACTTGCATCCTCGATAATCAGAATAGACTAGGGCTCCCCTCGAGTTTGTTCCTTCTAAGAAGATCACAGTGAACTTGGAATCATTCAAAGGATTTAGGGAGGTGCTTCCTCCTGGCATGGGTCCGTCATAGGTGAAACCTCCTGGCTGTTGACTACCCATCATGGAGAAGGATTTGTCTGATGAAGTGTCAGTATCACTACCCTCTTCAATAATCGATGCTAGTGGATCTAGCCTTGCCTGCGTTACACTCTCCTCGGTGGACACTAAGCTACCTTGGTCACCTGCCACCTTTTGGTCTCTAAAAATGTATCTTCCTGACCTTAAATTCATCAAACTTATCAATGAAATTTATCACAAATCCAACCACTCACCTGGCAAAGGATCAGTCTCCGCACAACTTCTTGCTTTGCTGCTGAATATACCTGTACACAAGCGTTTAATTTTGGCATCAAATCAAAGCATTTAACCGCTAGAGGTGATCTTAGTAATGATTGGTATAACTGGAGGGTTAACCTCAAGCACTACTGTTTTTTATACACTGCTGATGTTTTGGATCAGGTCTGCTAATCTGGAATTGTACTTCCCTCGAATGTTGGTCAATTTACGTGAAAAAGTCTGAATTCAGTCTTTGCTCCGTCAAATGGCCCAACAAGGTCCAAAATTACTTCTGAAAGAAGTTATGGAATCCTTAAGCCAAATGGAACCTCACTGTATAAGCTCTGTCAAATTTTCCCTTCACTAAGCCCCAGTAGACATCCTACGCGTAGGATGTCTCCTGTTCTGTTTTGCCTGGATTCTTGCACTATGAATTCCCCTTGATGTATTGAGTCCACATCTATTTTTACTTTTTGATTTGGACACCTATAAGCTGGTCAATGGATCAGAGATCTGTTCCGACAGCCTGCTACTGCTGGTCTTGATCAGTCTAATCAACCCTAATTTGGACCAAAATTGACTAGGAGGCTTGCCTCAAGCTATACAACACCTTGCTATGCCCACAATCAGTATCTTGCTTCAATTTCTTTCTTTAGACATCCTACAGGTAGGATGTCTTTTTGCCCAGAATGGCTTCAAATTCAAAGCACAGGCTCCCCTTGAGGTGCTGATCACTTTGGTATGCTCAAAATTAGATTTGGAGTGTAAAATCACACAGATGACATCCTATACGTAGGATGTCTTTTTGGCATGTTTGACCCCAGACTTGACCCACAGCTTCCCCTTGATGTCAGCAACCCAGTAGTATGCTTAGATTTTGGTTTGGATTTCAAAAGTCCCCAATTTTAGCTGTTCTAGCCTTTTTCAGTCAAAAGTGCTAAAGTGTGCTTAGAACCCAATTTTCTCACCCAAATGAGATGAAACCTCTCTTAGTAACTCAATATATCATGCAGATCATGCTCATGTAGCCATCCTATGGTTTTGGTCTTAAAATAATTCTTTGGCACAATTTGGGTAGGATGTCTGGAAATTTCAGTCTATCTGGCCTTATCCTGTCAAGATATGGTCAAATTTCCACTTTCTAGGTGAAAATAGGGTAAACCCCACCTTCTGAACACACTGGTCTACTCAAAATTCCAAAATTCCCACCAGATTAGCCTGTAGACATCCTACGCGTAGGATGTCTCCTGGCTTAAAATTAATTTTTTCCTAACAAAAATGCTCCTGATGCTTTGCAGCTCTATCAAAAACACTCACAGTAACTTTTGCATCTTTTTGCGTCTTTTACAACCTTGTGATGAATCTACCAAGCAAGTATACATGCATGAAGTGCTTTAGATCCTGAATCATGATGTCCTACTTACTCTACTCCTACTCATCATGTGAAATGGTGATAATGGTGTTTTGGTTGCTTCCTGGCCACTCCGGACTCTCAAGCTCTCCTCTCACCGCTTCTACCCGTCCAACTCCTACTCTTCTAATACCTAAAACTATCTCAGTCTACCTAAATCTACCTAAGTCGAGGGATCTAGGCCAGACACACGCTCCCTAGACTCCCTCTAAGACCTAGAGAGTCCTCCACCCTCTGATCCTATCTAAATGTAAAACGAGACTCTTGGCAAGCCAAAGAATCCCTATCCTCAAGGATTAGTCTCGGTCACCTACCTAAGGTTTTCGTCCCCGACAACGGCGCCAATGTTTGACGGATACACCGCGATGGACGTCAGCACAACGAGAACTCACCTAACAAGATTTGTCAGCTAAGGACGAAGCTCGACCCGCAGGCGCATGGAAGCAAGCATAGGGTGTCAATCTACACTCGATCGACTCCTAACTAATTCCTAGAGAGGTCTCTACCCAATGTCTAAGTCACAGCCTTCAGGAGTGCATAAGAGGAAACTTCCTACAACGCTTTCTAGAGCCGAACACCCATCAAACAATCTCGAAACACCATAGAACTTGAAGGAGACCCTACTAACACCAATAGGTTGCTCTCCCTAAGGTCTATGAACCAAAATCCCAACCCAAAACACCCGGTGCAAAATCACGTAGGATGTTTGGCCAAAATTTGCAGATCTTCATTTTTGAAATCTAAAGTGCCTAATGTGTAGCTCTACTCAATGTGAACGTGTGGATATGCTGCAATGCAAAATCGGACAACGTATGCTCACCAAATCACCAGATAAAGCTCGTAGATGGAGCTCGCAAAACCAGACCGTACGCGCGTAATGTAGGTATTAGCGCGTAGCTCTCGTTGAGCCAACACGCTGCACTTCTCCGCACTTAATTCCGACCACCGGTGCACACGTAGCGTCAAGATGAAGCTCACACTCTCTCGCATACACAATACGCTCACTCACAGACTTTCAACTTTTTTTTAAAATGACAAAGGTTTTTCATTAAGGTCAAAAAGTGGTATAAATACCTTACAATTCTCAAACCCTAAAGTTCCAAATTAACCATCTACTCAATCTAAATGTCAAAACTGGGATACAATGTGGAAACTTCTGTAAGCCCCAATATTTACAAGGTGAAATGTTGGGTTTCCTCAATGAATGAATAATTACAAAAAATAATAATCTGCCAAGCAGTCAATTTCCGTAGTGTGTGTCGAGCTTCTAACAACTATGGAATCTCTAGGAGGTTCATTACATGTATTCTTGTGGGGGCAATCAAGATAGGCATGCCCTTGCTCCCCGCACTTGTAACACCAGTTATCTTTTTTATAACACTCTAGCTCTTCAAGAGAGAGTTTATTTTTGCGTGTATAAAATCCCTTCTCCTTGGCTTTGTTGTTGTTGGAGTTGCCTTTGGGAGACTTTTAGACATTGTCCTTCCCCATAGGCTCACTATGGTCCTTGTTTTCCATGGGCTTAAGATTTCTCTTAGCCCCTTGTTGGAAGTTGATTCTTGAAGCCACCATGGTATGGTGTATGACCACAGATATGGTGCAGGCCTTTGGGAGTTAACTTAGTCTACCATATCCTCAAATAAACCCGCAAAAATTTGTTGTTTTTTCTCTTTAAAATCCATCTTTTTGTAGACAGTGGCTTTGAGATGTAAATCCCAAAAAATTTCTACATATTTGTGAATCGATTCATAGGGAGAGAGCTTCAAGCTTCGCCATTCGGTGAGTGCTTTTTCTTTGGTATTGCTAGCCAAAAACTGTTTCATGATGGAAGCTCTTAAAACTTTCCATATTTGTGGAGCTTCACCATTTGCTTGTAGGCTAGACTACCATTGCCTGGTGGACTTTTGAAAATGCATAGCTTCATGGTGTAGCTTAGAGGACTCCGTGAAGCCCTCATCTCCAAACGCCGCATTGAATTGTTGGATAAAGGCCAAGACTTTGTCCATAGCACCAAAGGTGGCATCATAGGTAAGGAAAGAGATGTTCTTTCCTCCCTCTTTGAACTTTTTGAGCTTGGACAACCTTTTCTAGGTGGCATAGGATTTCCTATGTCCTCTTCTCTTGGGTGGTTCAAGAGCTACACCATCACTTTCTTCAGAAGAGGAAGAGGATGAGGAGGATGGAGAAGAGGGTGACCTCTTTCTTGCCTTTTTCTTCCCTTGTTCCTCCTCTTTTGCACCATTACTTCTTCACAAGAGGAAGAGGATGAGGAAGGTGGAGAAGAGGGTGACCTCTTTCTTGTCCTTTTCTTCTCTTGTTTTCCGTCTTCCCTCTTTGAATTATGGTGAGAAGGAGTATGCGATGGTCTTCTCCGTTTAGGGGGTGTTGGAGAGCATTTTGCCTGCCATCTTTGTGGAGCCATCTCCACGGAGGTGGCAGGAGACTTCCTTCTTTCTTGTTCTCTTGGTGGGGGCTCTATCGTTGAAACTTGGGCTCTCCTTTGAGAGGGAGATGCCTCATCGAGTAGTAAGTTTTTGAGCCCTTCGTACGGATCCTCCTCTTCTTTCCTTTTCGGAGAGAGTCCTCTTTTGGAAGTCTTATCAGGAGATTTCCTAGGTACTCTCTCTTCTTGGTGGGGAGTTTGGAGAATACCATGGGTGCGCAATTGCTGTAGCACTTCACCTTGGAGGGATGGATTTCCCTGGGCTTGTTGAAGCCTAGAAACAAGTTAGTTTACAAGTGTAGGGGAATCATTAGTCTCTCTATCATTAACAAAATCAAAGCTATCAACAATCATTTCAATCTCTTTACCCTTGTCAACCATACTAGAAAATTGTAGATGTAAATTTTTACTTGTACTTTGGCACTTCAAGCCCTAGTTGCTACTCCTCTTTACCTTCAAAGATAAGCACTCAAGCATCTATACCCGTGGTTCAAGTATTATTAATTGCAAGGAATAGAAGTGAGGGTTTCACACATCCCAGACAACATCGATTCCTGTCAAGCTTCTAATAGCTCAATAATGGTTAAGCCATAGGCAAGCCCCATAGGACTCCATTATTAAGACCATAGCTCTCGATCCCCGTTAACTGAATAAAGTAGGCATGCTTCAAGGATGAAAAATCACTATTCTACTTACTCTTTTGCAATTAATAACACCAAGAATTTGTAGCAAGCTTGAGGAGCTCTCTTCTTGAGTAAGAAAAGAGAAACCAATAGCTATGATACCAATGTAACATTTAATGAACTAGTAACTTGTGTGTAGCAGAAAATGATAACATGGTGAGCATTTCATTAAGAACAAGTTTCTGATGAGCATGAGAGTACTTGGTCGGAGAAAGAAACATAACAATTACACCTAGCTAGTTTGTCATAGACAATACTTGAAAAGAGAGAGAAATAGAACAATTGACAATAGATGAGGACCGGATATACAGGAGCCGGTCCCCCCTCCAAAAAGGCTTTGTATTATAGCTTCTCCCATCAAGGGAGACTTTTGTACAATACAATCTTTGTGTTTCTTGACTTTATGCTTGAAAAACACACCTAGTGGGCCTAGCCTCAGTCCCAAGACCTCACACACCTTCAAAGATGGTGAGAGCTAGAAGGGAACGAGGAAAGATGAAGAGGAAGAAGATGTATCTTACAAAAAAGAAGTATTCTCCTCACATAATCACTCTTATAGCATAGCTTAGCTTAGTAATTAGCATGGTAGAGGAGATGAGCATGCCATTGAAGCTTGGCTCTTGGTTGGACTTGCATTCCATAGCCAAGCGTTGTGGGTGTAGGCCTCTACTTCTCAATGCTTGGAGAAGGAGATGGAGTTCTTGCTCAACACAGGAGTTGTGTGTGTGTTTGTGTGTGTGTAGAAAAATTAGTTAGCTTAAAATGACAACCTCTCCCTCTTCTTGGTCAACCCCTCTTCCCATTTTCTCTTGCTGGCTTCCCATTGGCTCCTGCAGAGCTTAGCCAATAGAAATTAAGAAGCATATTTGATAGTCTTGTGACAAGTGTCCTCTTTTGTCAGAGCTATAGGTAATTAAAATAATTTATTTAAAATCTCATTGGATCTTTTAGTCTTCTGACCAATATGAATCAAGCAAGCCATTGGGCTACTTGGACCCCTTGGTAGACTATCCAATAGTCTTCTAGGGAGCTTAAATTATATTGGTTCTTTTATCAAGCATTTTTAAATTGATTAGACTAATTTTACTCTAGCCTAATTCTCATTGGTCCACCTTTATGGCCATCCAATAGGATTTGAGGGGAGATTGGGGGCATTTGGGGTAGGAGCCTGCCATGTGTCCATTATTCCCTTTGTGTAAAGGGGGAGCTTGGCAGTGTGTGTGTGTGTGTGTGTCTTTCTCTCTCTTCCCCTAGCTTTAGGGCTTGCCCCCTCCTTCCTAGGAATGTGGGAAGACTTTTTAGTCTTCCCATAACCATCCAATTTTCCCCCTTTTGGCCATGGGACTTTTTAATTTAGATTTTGGAACCTTAGCCTATGAAAGTCTTAATGGAGCTGAACCTTAGGTCTTTTAAGCTCCATTGATGCACATTGCTCTTTTGCAAACTGTCCCCCTTTGGATCCCTATTTTCTCTCCTTTGGATATCTGCTAAGATCGATCTGGCAGCCTTACCAATATTCTAACTTTTACTTCCCTTGTACCTCTCCATATTAAATGATAAGTTTAACATGAGAAAATCATTTGGGAGAATTAGATATGAGTTTTTATGAAACTTGAATTGATAAGCCACCTCATTGATTGGCTTCAAGATTTTAAACGACCATAGTATCTTTTTGCTAGTTTAGCATAATACTTTTGATGGCCCATAGGATTTTTGCCCGTTGTTTGCCTCAATCGAGCCTTGGGAAACTTGACTAAGACCCAATCATTTTATTTGAATGTTAAGGCCCTTCTGCGATTACCAATAGTAGCAGCCTTTTGCCTTTGTTAAGAGATGGATATAGCCTCCTTAATCTTTTGGAAAGATTCTTGTAGGTCATGGCTATACTCATCAGCATTGAAGATCTTCCCATGTACTTTAAGTAGCAAGGGACTTTTAGGTCTTTCCTCTATGATTTCAAAAGGTGCTTTTCTCGTAGAAGTATGGACAATATTATTGTATGCATATTCTACAAGGGTTAAGTACGTTTCTCATTGTGAGCATTGATCTACTTCTGTAACATAAGTCTTTAGTAGATTGAGTATCATAAGATTGGCTATCTCAATTTGGCCATCCGTTTGTGGGTGATAGGCCAAAGAGAAATTTAACCTTGTACCTAGATTTTCAAAGAGACCTTTCCAGATGTTACTGGTCATTCTAGAATCTCTTTCTAACACGATGGATGTTGGAAATCCATGGTGTTTGAAAATCTGAGATATGAAGAGAGTTGCCATTTGGTGTGCTTTAATAGTCTTTTTGACAAGAATAAAGAGTGCTTGCTTGCTAAACCTATCGACTATTGTCCATATTCCCATATTCCCATGGATAGACTTGGGTAATCCAAAGATAAAATCCATGAATGTACTCTCCCATGGCGAATCAAGGATTGGCAATGGCTGGAGCAATCTAGGTTTCTTCCCTCAATCATATTTAGTCTTTTGTTATACCACACATTTTGAAACATGTTGAAGATGATGAAACAGGAAACAGAAGGAAGACAGCAACACTACTACATGTCTACAAAACATACTCTTGTATGTCCACTTTCATGGTAGGCCAATAGAAGTACGTCTCTCACAAAAGGAGTGGGTAACACATATTCTATTGCCATGGAGAAGATAACCATCCTGCAAGGTGAATGTTTCTTCTTTCTTTCCCAATGCAAGACCTGATATTATGTCTCTAAAATCGTGATCAATAGCATACTCATCTATCATAGAAAATAGATCATTGTGAGTTGCTATAGACACCACATTAACTCTTGGTCGCCGGTGAAAGTGCATTGGCCACTTGATTATGCTTACCAGCAACGTGAGCAATATGAGAATAAAATTGCGAAAGAAAATTTTCCCACCTCATTTGTTTGTCAAAAAGCTTGGTTTGCATCAGGAAGTACTTGAGACTTTGGTGGTCCATTCGCAAAATAAAAGGAGTCCCCAATAGATAGTGCTTTCATGTGTCTAGGACATGTAGAACAACTAAAAGCTCTTTTTTGTATATGCCCAAGACTCATTCATCAGCATTGAGCCTTTGGCTCTCATATGCTATGGCATGCTCTTCTTGAAGCAAGACTGCTCCAAGGCAATCACCACAAGCATCACATTGGACCTCGAATGGATTTGAGAGATCCGGAAGGAAAAGAATTGGAAGAGGACCGGTTGGGAGGTAAGCTTCTCTTTGAGCTTGTCAAAGAATTTCTCTCCTTAGCAGTTCAGGAGTACTTAAGGTTTTTCTTTGTTAAGTCATGTAATGGTCGTGCTATTTGAGAGAACTTTTCTTTGAAGGGTCTATAGTATGCACACATACCAAAAAATATTCTTATCCATGTGGATTCCTTGGATTAGGACATGCCTTAATTACCTCTAACTTAGATGGATCCATACGGATACCATCTTGAGAGATAATATGACCTAAGTATTGAATCTCTTGAAGGAAAAATCCACTCTTCTTTTGATTGATAAAAATCTTGTTCTCCCTCGAAGCTTGAAAAATTACCCAGAGATGTTGCTTGTGCTCCTACAAAGATTTGGGTAGATGAAAATATCATCAAAGAACACTCCAGTGAATTTGCGATAGGGTCTAAATATTTTCTCCATCAAACGATTGAATGTAGCCGGTGCAGTCAAGCCAAAAGGCATGACTAGATATTCATAAAGACCAAACATTGTATGAAACGCGGTCTTTACGATATCTTCATTCACTATCCTTATTTGATGATAGCCACTTTTTAGGTCAGTCCTCTTGAAGTAGGTCAAACCTTGTATTTTATCTAACAGATCTTCTACCCACGGTATGAAAAATCCTTTTTTGATAGTGATAAGGTTTAGCACTCGATAGTCTACACACATTCGGTATGTACCATCTTTCTTTTGCACTAAAAGGGTTGGAGAACAAAAGGGAGAGGAGATAGGCCTCACCATCCCTTTTGTCTACCAATTCTTGTACTTGCTGCATGATCTCCTCTTATTGATCTCGGGAAACTTAATAAGGCGGTGAGCTCCGTGGTAGGAGCTCAACTCAACGGTCATCATCCCCTCGTTTTGGAGGTAAGTCCAAAGGGATATCATGGATAAAAACATCTTGGAATCCTTTTAGAAAATTGGACAAGTCTAACTCTTCTTGATTCCTACCATTTTCATTTGATAAAACATTAGCGTCATTTGGAGACTCTTTGACAAAAATCATGTACGCAAAAGCTGAGCTTTTCATTGACTTATCAAAAGCAGGTGAAAATACAAGAGGTATAGTACAACAGGACTCACTAGCATCTATATACATGCTCTTTTTCTTGTAGGTGAAGTAGATTCTCCTTTTAGGGAACTTCATGTTGGCAGCTATGCGGTTGAACCATGGTACCCCTAGGATAACATCCTCATGTTGGAGAGGAGAGATGAAAATGTCTCTTTGTTGACGTAGCTTTGGACATGAAGCCTCAACTTCCCAATCAAGGGAGTAATGGAGGCTTGATGTCCCTTGAAAGCTCCATCAACAGTTAAAGTATCTCCCATCTTGAAATCTTGAATGCCCAACTTAGTGGCCAACTCCGTTGATATGAAATTGTGAGTAGAGCCAGGGTCAAATAGAATGAAGGCAACATGCTCCTTTACCATTCCCCAAGCATAGGAGAGAGGTGATCCTTTGCAAAATGAGCATCCTCTTTTGGAGCTTCAACCGTGGAAGCTCTAGGAGTCTCATTGCGGGCATTTATTTTGGGGTAAGAATGGTAGCCATGTTCTTGCTCCCCACACTTGAAGCATTTGTGGTCCTTACAAAAAGCTTCTAGCTCTTCAGGAGAGAGTTTGTTTTTACCTTTGTAAACTCCCTTCTCCTTGGACCGATTGTTGTTGTTGTTGTTGGAGTTGCCTCGGGAAGAATTTTGGGCATGTTTTTCCCTTTGCATCAGTTTTGTCTTTGCTTTCCATGGGTTTGGCATTCCTTATAGCCCCTTGTTGGAAATTTATGCATGAAGCAACCATAGTGTTGTAGATTACTTCGGTGATAGAACCAGGCATTGACAGTTGACATACTCGGCCATTTCTTCAGGTAATCCCACACATAATTGTTTCTTTTGCTTGACAAAGTCTATCTTTTGAAAGACAGTAGCCTTGAGATGTAAATCCCAAAACTTGTTCACATATTTGTGGATAGATTTGTTGGAGAGCAGCTGCAAACTTTTCCATTTGGTCAGCACTTTGTCCTTTGCATCACTGGCAAGGAATTGCTTCATGTGGAAACTTGTAGAGTTTTCCATGTCTTTGGGGCTTCGTCGTTGCCACGATAGCCCACTGTTGAGACGAGCAGATTTTTGAAAGTGTGTAGCTACATGACATTGCTTGGAGGACTCTATGAAGCCCTCATCTCCAAAGGCCGTATCAAATTGTTGGATGAAGGCCAATACTTTGTCGATAGCACCAAAGGTTCCATCATAGGTAATAAAAGAGATACTCTTTCCTCCCTCTTTGAATTTCTTGAGCTTCTGGGACCTTTGCCATGCATGGTAAGATTTGCGATGTCCTCTCCTTTTGTATTCTCTAGGAGAATATCCACTACTTTCATTGGAAGAGGAGTAAGTGAAGAAGAAGGAGAAGAGGGTGAACTCTTTCTTGCCTTTTTCTTCCTTTGTTTCCTCTCTCCCTTTTGGAGTGACAAGGAGAAGGACTGTGGGTTGACCATTTTCTCTTGGAAGGAGTTGGCAATCGTCTAGACCACCGTCTTCGTGGAGCCAAATCTTCAAAGGAACTTAGGGATTCGCTTATTTCTTGCTCTTTGGACTCCTCCTCTCTTATGGGAGAGAGTCTTCTTTTGGGAGTCTCATCAAGAGGCCTCCTAAGCTCTCTCTCCTCTTGAAAAGGAAGGGAAATCCCATTAGCAGGAAGTTGCTGAGTAATTTGGCTTGCAAACCAGGGTTTCCCATAGCTTGTTGCAACCTAGTAACATGATAATTAACAAACATGGGGGCATCCTTAGCACCTTTATGTGAAAATCAAAGTTGTCAATATGAATTATACTCTCTTGGTTATTGTCAGTCATGCTAATTAAACTTATGTATAGATTACTTTGTTCTTTGATACCCTCAAAAACCTTAGTTACTGCTATTATTTACCTTTGAAAAGTAGTTCTCAAGCAGCCACACCCGTGGTTTAGACACTATTGATTGCAAAGATTAATGGAGAGGGTCTAACACTGCTCGATTGATTATGGTTCATGTTGAGCTTGCTCGTACCTCAATAATGGTTAAGCCAAAGGAAAGCCCCAAAAGACTCCATTATTAAGACTATAGTTCCCAACGGTGTACCTCGAACTAAGTCCTTCTCAACCAAGATAACATGGACAACTGAAGGACATCTAGGCTCTCTTCTTAAGTAAGAAAAGATAAACCAATAGCTCTGATACCAATGTAATGGAAATGGCCTATGAACTTTAAGAATAGCGGAATTAAGAGAATTAGAGTGAACATTTTTATGAAACTACTTTGAGAACATATATGGTGAAATTAATTAGCTGTAGCAACCTAACCATTGGAATTAATAAAATTGGCATGAACAATACTTTTTCAAGAGAGATAATTAGAGACACGATAGAATCTGAGGACCGAATTTATGTGGAGCCAACCCCACCTCCAATAGGCTTTTGTATTATAGATTCTCCCATCAAGGGAGACTTGGTACAATACAATCTTTGTGTTCCTAGTGACCTAGGTGATGCAATGAAGATGGAAAGCTTCATGCATCACGAGCATAACATAAACTTTGTAGAAACATTAACTATCCCTAGTCTCAGTCCCAAGGCCTCTAGCACCTTCAAAGGTGGAGAGAGCTAGCGGGTAATGAGGGTAGGGAAGAGGAAGAAGAAACATTCATAGGAGAAAGAAACAGTTCCTCACTTATCATCACTCTTCTTGCTTAGCATAGCATAATAGTATAGTAATGAAGATGGAGAAGATGGCAAGCTTAAGCATTGAAGCATGGATCTTGGTTGGATTTGCATTCCATAGCCAAGAGTGTTGGTATAGGATCTCAACTTCTCAACAAGCTTGGAGAAGGAGATGGAGCTCTTGCACTTTGCACCTCACATAATGAGTGTGTGTGTGTGTGTGTGTGTGTGTGTGAGAGAGAGAGAGAGAGAGAGAGAGAGAGAGAGAGAGAGAGAGAGAGAGAGAGAGAGAGAGAGAGAGTATACCCTACAAGAAATCCCCATAGTTGCTTGGGTCAACCCCTCAGTCTAGTTCATGCTTTTTGCTCATTGGCTCTCTCAAGCCTAGACAATCACAAGCTTGGGTCAAGTCAAGCAGTAGAGGTAATCGTTTTTGAACAAGTGTCCTCCTTTCCTATTTGAGAGAGAGGGCTTGATAAATGCCTAAAAAATTAATTTAATTAGCTAAATCCTCATTGGATCTCTCTAAGGATCAACCAATAGGCTCTGGACACTCCTTGAGGGTAGCCTAGCTAGGGGCTTGACATGTGTCCTTCTTGCCTCTTGAGAAAGGGGTGCCCTTTGGGGGGGGGGGGAGAGAGAGAGAGAGAGAGAGAGAGAGAGAGAGAGAGAGAGAGAGAGAGAGAGAGAGAGAGAAGTCATCCAACAACCCCCCCCCCCCTTGCATGGTTCACCCCTCCTTTGTAGGATTGCATGTTGACTGTCAAGCCCAAGCAACTTGGCCCCCTACTTGCTTAAGCACCTAGTCATCAAGCATATGGTTAGTAAGAGTATGTCCTCTCTCTCTACCATCCCCCTAGCCTCAAGGTTTCACCCCCTCCTTGTAGGGATTTACTTGGACCTTCAAGCACATGCATATGGATCTTAGCTATCAAGCATCTCATGAAATTTTAATTATCAACAAGCACCTCAAGCATAGGCCTAGCTTTAACCTAAGGTCTAAGGACTTTTACAAAAACCTTTGGAGGTATTTTTAATGAAGCTAACCCTAAGCTCTTTTAAGCCTCATTAATTGGCATTCCTCTTTGATAGACCATCTCCATTTGGACCCATTAACTTTGGTCCCGTGTTGAGATAGATCCATTAGCACATGCCTATATTCTAACCCTTGTTCGCGTTTATTCTCCCACATTAAGTGATCAATTTAATACGAGAAAGTCATTTGAGTTGCTTAGATATTAGATTTTATGACACAAATCCTATAGAGAAGACATAGTGCTATTATCTTGCTTTCAAAGAGGTAGTAAGAAACAATTGTAGGTACCGTTAACGTTGGATCCAAAGTTGCAAATGTCACAAGAATCAATGACAAATATTTTAGAAAAACGTAAAGCTAAAGTGAACCCTCCACCAGCTAGCACAGAAGATGTGACAACATATGCCTCTACATCAAAGAACCCTCACGGATTAGCTTGTTTAAGCAAATCAGTCTTTAGAACCTACAAGCCAATTGCTGACCCAAATAAAACCTCTAGGGAACCCATACTTGTCCTCCCTGCTTTGTTTGTATTTGAAGAGACTTCTTTGGGATCCACCTTGTCTTTGTGTGATTCTTTAGCGGTCTTTGCTTCAACTCTTGTACTCTTGGTTGGGATTGGATTTAGACTTTGGTAGTTGATACTTTAATCCTTTTGGAATTCAAATAAACTCTTGATCTCTTTATGCTTGAATCAACTTCTTTGGAACCCAAATTTGAGTTGCAAAAGCTTCCAACTTTGTGATTTTCTTAACTATTATTGTGCACTTTGATTGTTTTCCTTTTGGTGTTGGATCTTATGATTTTTCATCAGAGATTTGCATATTATTGATCCATATCTATTTTTGGCCGAGCTAGCTCTTTGGTATCCAGATTTGTCAAACTTTTTCTTTCTGCCTTGTTGTTCTTTGCTTTTGGCCTTCCTTGGTTGATATGAAAGCTACTAGTGAGGGTGATGAATTGAGTTCCTGGTAGGGGATGTCATGAAAATCATCACTATCACTGCTATCCTCAACAAGGTTACATTTTAGCACTTTCCCTTTGTGGTTTGGCTGGTTATGGAAAGTTACTGCATGTTTTCTCTTGGATTGTTGTTTATGGGATGACTTTGGTATCCACTTGATTAAAGCGTTGGTAGCTCATTGACATGGTTGTGTTCTTCTTAGATGAGTATTTTCTTCATGTATGGGAGCCACGTATGAGGATTCTTATTG
Organism: Adiantum capillus-veneris; assembly: GCF_014529385.1. Classification (NCBI taxonomy): domain Eukaryota; kingdom Viridiplantae; phylum Streptophyta; class Polypodiopsida; order Polypodiales; family Pteridaceae; genus Adiantum; species Adiantum capillus-veneris. The sequence goes on from NC_140948.1 coordinate 151,465,316, forward strand.
CGGTTGCATCACCATCAAGGATTTTGGAATCCAATTTTTATGCACTTTATCCTTGTAGTGGGTGAAATTGGTTCTTGGGTCTTTGATCTAGACAATCAAAAAACCGTGCATCAATTGAAGTGTCATTTATGTCACATCCTGGGTTGTCTAGATTTCCGCATCTTCTTGAAGCTCCAAGTGTTCTACAGAGTCATAGAACTTGTCTTCTTCTTTGTCTTTGTTTTATTGGATTACACTCACTGCAAAGTAAGGAATGACATCATAGCCATTTTCATCACAAAACTTTGTTGTTGGACAATCTTGAATAGTGCACACATCAAGAGTAGCCAAGTTGTGTTCCCATTCAAGTGGCTCTAATGCTTCCTCAAGAAAGGTTCTAGGATATAATCCTTATCTTCAATTACCGTTTCTAAAATACACTCCTCTCGCTTTAAGCTTCCACATCATGAAGCTCCACACACCCATAGTTCTTTAGGATTACCCAACCATGCTGGAAGTTCTGATCCTGATACAGGAGTGGAATCAAACTCTTCTATAGGGTTCTTGTCACATCCTTGTAACTATGGTCCTTCAAATTTACCCTTGTTGTGGTTTCATATGTCTCAGGTAGATATGGTCATAACCCCAATCCCGGACCATTTTCAATTGGCTCGTGAATGGTCTTCCTAGAATGATATCATAGTTTTTCTTCTTGCCCAAAGTCAACAATAGCAAAGGTTTGCTCATTTTCAATGTCACAAGAAGTAACAATTTCTTTTTCTAGCAATCCTATGGCCCCTTCCGTGTATCCATCTGCAAGTTGCAATTTCATCCTTGTTCTTAATGAATGCGTTTGACTATCCTTAGACTGTAAAGATCCTTTGTCTTTGTAACTAGATGGGAATCAAAAAATTGTTTTTGTTTCCGCTTTTGTGCATAGATGTGAGCTACAGCACTTAGCCTCTGCTCATCAAGCTTTTCTAAATCTTCAAGTGTCTCTGAAAATTCATCTCCAGTCCATTCAAGATCCTTATCTACCCTTAGTGTCGGCAATAGAATATTCTATTGGTAGTATGGCATCAAGACCATAAACAAAGTTAAAGGGTGTAGCATTTAAAGCTACCTTGAATGAAACTTGATGAGCCCGTAAAGTGGCATGGAGATTCATTTCCCAATCTATCCATCCTGAACTAACCACTTTATTTAATATCGAGCTAAGAATTTTATGTGTATGCTCAGCTTGTCCATTTGCATGTGGCTGATAGGGAGATGATTTGTTATGGATGACCATAAATTCATTAAGAAGATACTCAATTACCTCATTGAGGAAATGAGTTCCCCTATCACTCAAAATTTCTATTGGCAGCCCATATCTTGTGAACACGTACTCATATAAGAATGTGGTTGTGGTTCTGGCATCATTACTTTGAGTTGCTTTAGCCTCGGCCCACTTGGTCAAATAGTCCGTATCTACAATGATATATTAGCAGGTGGATGTATTGGTCCAACAAAGTCTATAGCCAATTTTGCGAAAGATGTAGCCCCCATCATTGGTCTTAAAGGCATGTTATCTACACAAGTTTGCATTTTAGCTCGTTGACATGCATAACATCTTTGAACATATTCTTTGGCATCTGCAAAAAGTTTTGGCCACCATATTCTTGCCATTAAGATTGCTCTTGCTATGGTCTTACTAGAAAAGCGACCTCTAGCTAATCTGGCATGTGCTTGTTCTATAATGGGAATATATTCATCTTCATTTGCACAAAGATGCAGATGTTGATATTTTCCTCTCCAATACAATTAGTTTCCAATAAGAGCGTATTCTCTTGCTTCAATTTCAATTGCTTTTTGGCAGTGCCTCCTCGGAAAATGCTCGGCTTGACAAGTAAGTAACTAGATAGTTACTCCACTTAGGAACAAGTGATATTCGGAACAATGTCAGTGAGGTATGGGTGCTTGTTTTTGGCATTGAGTACATTGTTTTACAAATACATGAACATCCCTTCTCATTGTTGGCCAAAATGCTCCAAGTCTCAAGATCCGTTGCATAGTTTGATCTTCCGCAAAGTGAAGTCCTACTATGGTAGTATGTGCTTGACTTAGGTATTGGTTTTTTCCTCAGGATTAATGCATAAAAGCAATATTCCATCTTGATTTCTTTTGTATAGCCTTCCAACTACTAATTGATACATAGCCAATTGCTCAATTAATCGAGTTATAATAGGAGGTGGTATTTGCAAATCCACATGAGCTATGGTCATCAATTATTATATATTTTCCGACCATCGAGATATCATTTCCATGGAGAACAGATATGCATCTGGTAGATCATTGTCTACTCCCTTAGGTTCTTCTGAAACAATCCTTGACAAATGATCTGCTCTTTGATGAGTGGTGCCCTTTTTCACCACTACAGTGAAATCAAATTTCAAAATAATAATGAACCATCTCACGATTCTTCCTGTGTTGCATGGCTTGTTGACCAAGTACAATAAGGCTTGGTGGTCCACAAAGAACAAAAATTTGTTTGCTAATAGGTAATGTCTATACTTTTTTACGGCATAGATCATTCTTAATCCTTCCCTTTCTATGGTAATGTAGTTTTTCTCTGCCATATTCAACTGTCAACTAGCATAAGAAATAGAAAAATCAATTTTCTCGTCTCTTGGTTGAGCTAGGATATACCCAATGGAAAAATTGGAAGCATCTATATGTATGTGGAATACCTTATTCCAATCTGGTGCTTTCAATATTAGTGCTGAAGTGAGAGCTTGCTTAAGCTTCATGAAGGATTCTTCACACTCATCATTCCATTCAAAGTGTGTAATCAAGTTGTACATGGGCTTTGCAATTATAGCGTACATGTAAATGAATTGTCTGTAATATCCACAATGTCCCATGAAGGCTTGAACCCCTTTGACGATTGTCGGTCTAGGCAAATCAGCAATAACATGAATTTTATCTATATCAGTAGCTATGCCATTTTTAGACACTATATGTCCAAGAAGTTTTTCTTGTCTACCCATAAATGTGCACTTTTTAGGATTTAAGCAAATCCTATAAAGTCTACATTTTTTGAATACCTTTTTGAGGTGTTCAAAATGATCAACCCAGATTGATGAATGTACACATAGATCATCCATATATACTGCCAAGAAATTCCAAAGACATTCTTTAAAAGCATGGCTCATCAATCTTTGGAAGGTGGCAGGAGCATTAGTTAACCCAAAAGGCATAACCCGATAGGCAAAATTACCCTGTTTAATTGCAAAGGCAGTTTTATGATGATATTTGGGGTTGATTAAAGGGTGATTGTATCCCAAAAAGCCATCTAAAAAGCTGTAAGCTTTTTTTCCTGCAACTCGTTCTAGAACATGCTCAGTGATTGGAAGACGAAAGTTGTCTCTAATGGTAGCTGCATTCACTTTCTTGAGATTGACACACACCCTTAATTTTCCACTTTTCTTGGGTACTACCACAATTGGAGACACCCAATCTGTGTGTTCAATTTCATAAATGAATTTGGCCTCCTTTAGCTTTTGAATCTCTTCTTTGATCTTCTTGGTAAATGTCTCATTATAAGTGTATGGCCTTTGTCTGATTGGTTTTGTATCATCTCTCATAGGTATGGTATGTTGACAGATTTCTAGATCAAGACCCTTGAGATCCTTCTGTCATCTGAGTAGTTTAGCTCTCACATGTTCCTTTTCTGACCCTGAATCATTAGAGGTAGCGGAATGTTCTTCTAACTCATCTGTTGCATGATAATAGAGGTTTGAAAAGACTTGTTGAGCCTTCATCAAGTCCTTGGAGTCTTGAAACTTTTCTTCAATGTGAAGGGTTGAGATCATTTGTATGGGAATTATGTCATAGCCATCCTCATTGCAAAATTGAGTAGGGATAGACGTATTTACACATACATCCATTGTTGTTAAAATTTGAGTCCACTCAAATGGCTCAAACAAATGCTCTGGAAAGTGTTCAGGTACATAGACTTCATCTGTGCAATCCCTTTCTAAGATACATTCTTCTCGTTTTAAGCTCCCGTTTTCTGAGGCTTTGCACATCCAATTAGGTGTATCTTTGTTCAACCATGATTAAAGATTCGTTTCAGCCAAAAAGACTGAGTCAAATTCTTGTATGGGTGTTTTCATGACATCTCGATATGTGTGATCTTTTAAATTAACCTTGTTATTGATCCCACTTTCAGCCAGAAAGAGTGAGTCAAATTCTTGTATGGGTGTTTTCATGACATCTCATAAGTGTGATCTTTTAAATTAACCCTTGTTATTGATCCCGCTTGCTTCAAGTACAGATAATTGTTTCCCCAATCCTGAATGAGTTGTACTTGTCGCATGAAAGGTCTTCCCAAGATGAATTCATAACTGAGTTTCTTTCCAAAGTCCATTATTGTAAAAGTGTGTTGATATTCAATCCCACAGGACTTAAGTATCACTTTTTCAAGCAGTCCTAAGGGTCTTTTGATATGTCTATCAGCCAATTGCAATTTTGTTCGAGTTTGTCTAATGGCTGGTTGTCCCCAGGATTCCCATACTTCTTTTGTGGCTATGTCTATGTCTGTCCCACTATCCAGTATTGCCATGGTTTCTATATCATTATATCTCACTAGAAGGGTTGTATTTCCTTCTTCCCCTTCGTAATATTCTCCGACTTTGTTCATTGGAATGGATCGAATCTCTTTGTTATTCAATTTGTGTTTCAAATTTTCCATTTTTTTTTAGATTAGCCTTGTTATCCCCACCTTCTCTAGAGATGTCTATAAATCATTCCATAGATATGGTCTGATTTTTAACAGTTCTCCTAAAGTAAGAGTGCATGGGTGTAGACATGATTGAATGGATGTTGTCTACTTCTAGGGTCTGTTTCACTCTCTTTACCTAAGTGGTTTTACACACTATGGATTCATCTTCGTTATCTCCCAAGTAAGAGGGTAATGTTTTTAAAGTCAATGGTTTAGACATTCCTGAAGCTTCAGAGCCACAATCCCCATACAAGGATTGTACATCTATATCTATATTCGGAGGTAGATTGTCTAACCAAACCTCCTCTATAGGAGCTAACTTCAGAGTTAGGCTCCCATCATTAATCTCTCTTTTTTTCATAAGTGTCATAGCCAGTCTTCTTCTACAAATGGAAATCTGTCTAAGGCATCTTCACTGTCAGGCACTATGAGTTCTAGCTTTTTTGTTTCAAGGTGGGGTTCTACCACCACTTCGGATTTTTATTTACACGTTCCTTTCACAAGATCCTCAGGTTTTGCTATACTTTTGAGCTTGGATTTTTGTTTTTTCTGCATCTCTTGAGTAATTCTTACCAAATTTGTAAGGTTTCCAGTTTCCAAAACCTTAAAAACTATACAAAGCTTGTAAAATTAAATGGAAAACCACCATTGAAGGATTCAAACACGGCTAATATTGGTATTTTTGGAATCATAAGCAGAGCTTTACTATGTTTAGTAATTTTCAAAATCTGAATCCGATAAAAACTGGGAAAGTTACAGACCCTGGAAGATTACAATAGGAATTTAAGTAATTAATAAAAATTAGATGGTTTTCAGTAATAATTATTAACAAGGACTTTTTACCCTAAGGCTCTAGAATTAAATGGTAATCCAATTTTCATCATTAGAATCAACAAAAATCAACCAAAGTAAATTCTGGAAGGTATGGGGGCTATGTGGAAGTTGGGGGAACCTGCCAGGGACAGGTATAGCAGCGGGTGGCGCAAATTGCAAGATGGGGGGCTGCTTGGAGTGTAGAAACTTGCCAGAAGCTGCCCAGTGCCCAGAAAATCTATAAAAGGATCCCCTTCTCTTCATAATTTTTTAGACTCGGAGCCTTGACACTCTCTCTCTCATCTAGAGAGAACGCTACGCAGAAATCACTAGAGATTAAGCTCTAGTTGATTAACCTAAACGGTAATTAGCCTAATCCTTAATCCTCTCTTAATTAAATATTCTTTGTTGATTGTTATAATTAAGCTTGGAAATATTAAGCTAATTAATTATCCTATCATATTAGGGTTGAAATTAGCCAAATTAATCATAAATTAATGAGAAATTTAGTAATTAATCTTAGATTAAGTTGAGGTAATTAAGGGTTGAAATTAGCCAAATTAATCATAAATTAATGAGAAATTTAGTAATTAAGCTTAGATTAAGTTGAGGTAATTATCAGAGCTGAATTGGATAGCTATTAAGCTAGGAAAACTTCTCATAATTTTCTAAGTAATTTTTATAATTAATTAGGTTGAATTAGACTGTTTTTTTGTGAAAATTAAAGGGGAAACTGATCAAATTGATTCCAAATGTCTTGAGTTATTTATGAGTGGTTAATTAGATATTAGGGAACTCGTGATAATTATGAAAATCTCAGATCATTATTTTATTTAATTACTTTAGCAGAAATACTCTGTTTTTATGACAAATTAAATAGGTAAAATTAGCAAATAGATTCAAATTGAATTGAGATATTTATCAGAGGTTAATTAGATATTAAGTAAACCGTGATAATTAGAAAAATCTCAAATAATAAATTTAGCTAATTACTTTAGCAAAAATACCCTATTTTTGGACAATTTAAATAGGGAAAATTAGAAAAGAGATTCAAATTGAATTGACCTACTTATCAAAGATTAATTAGATGTTATTTAACCCAGTATAATTAGGAAAATATCAAATAATTAATCTACCTAATTATTTGAGAAGAAATACTCTGTTTTTTGGATAATTTAAATAGGGGAAATTATCAAATAGATTCAAATTGAATTGAGTTATTTATCAGAGGTTAATTAGATGTTAGGGAACCCATGATAATTAGGAAAATCTCAAATAATTAATTTAGCTAATTACTTTAGTAGAAATACTCTGTTTTTGGACAATTTAATAGGGGAAATTAGCAAATAGATTCAAATTGAATTGAGTTATTTATCAGAGTTTAATTGATATTAGGAAACCTGTGATAATTAGGACAAGCTCAAATAATTAATTTAGCTAATTACTTTAGCAGAAATACTCTGTTTTTGGCCAATTTAAATAGGGGAAATTAGCAAATAGGCTCAAATTGAATTGAGTTATTTATCAGAGGTTAATTAGACCTTGGGGAACCCAAGATAATTATGTTACCATCAAATAATTAGTTTAACTAAATATCCTAGTAAAAGTATATTATTTTTAGGGAAAATATAGTAAATTAACCCAAAAACCTTTGATATCAATATCAGAGGAGAACACACCTTGAGGAATCCATGATAAATATCCCAACCTTAGATAAATAGTTTAGGTATGTATCTTCAATAAAAATAACTGATTTTTGTATAAAATGGACAAGGGAAATTAATAAATGAATTTATCTAATTGCCGAATAAATACCCGAGGTACAAAATCATTATTGAAGAGTGGGAAAAATTACATAAATAAGCTATAGAAGAAATATCTCTTCACATTGACTATTAAAGATACCTACTACTCCAAAAATCCTTATCTTGGGTAAACAAGGAAAAATAAGACTTATGGATAGTACTTTCAAGTATATTCTAGACAAACCGCCCGGTTGTATGGGCAACTGGTTTTCGCGTATGGGCGCCCAGACTTTGGGTGATGACTTTTTCCACCCTGGTTTTTATAAATAAGGAATGGGTGCCATTTTTCACCCCTGTATAGGTGGTTTTGAGACAAGTTAGTACTGGTCAGAGATACTTCAAAATGACAGTACCTTGTTTTAAGTCTAAAGATGCTTGTTTTCTGAAAGAATGTCTTCAATACTGTTTTCAAAGGTTGTCTTAATGAAATGCATTTATGAAAGTTAAAAAGGAATCATTGTTTTAATTGTGAAAAGAATGTGGTAGTAATTAAACAACAAAGAAATCATGTGTGAGTGCAGGGTGGTAGGTGGGGATTGACTAAGGTTGTCAATCATGGACGGGTGGACCTGATTAGTCAGGTAACTATCCATTCCCATGCACTAAAACGTTTAGAAACTTCGTCATTTGGAAGAGGAATCCACCAACGGCTGTGCCCTCACATATGTTAGGGGGGGAAAAGCATTGGCTAAGGAAAACCAGAATCTAAACGATGAATTTATAGGGCCGAAAAATTTTTAATGGTCCCGTTTCCACTGTGAGACAGGACTAGGTCTCTTTCTAGGGCTATAAACCTAAACCATTGTCAGAGATAAGGGTGAATTCCTTGGAAATTTTCTTGTTTAAGGACTCTGACTTAGTAGGCCTAGAGACCTATCAATGGTATCATTCCATTTTTTGTGTCGGCGAGATTGGGGACCTTACAAAATTTTGATAAGCTTCAAGCTTAGCTGCTTTCATATTTGGAGAAGGATAGTTTTTTTATTTGTTTTCCATGTTTTGGCCTGCTTCAAGTCCCGCTGGTAAGCTTCCAAGGCTGCATTCATTGGCTCAAAAATTTTATCTATCAAAATTGATCCTCCAGATTTCACGGTGGTTTCCTTGATTTCGCTCCTAGTTTCTTTCACTTTTTCCTTGAATAGTTTCTTTGCTTTCTACTCGAGTTCAGCCCTTTGTTTCTATTTTCTCATCTCATACCTTTTGCTTCTGCTTCTCTTGGTCTATTGAGAGGAAATTTTAGTATTCTCTGAATCATTAGAGGAGTTATGTTTCTTTTTCTTAGCATGGGATTTGCTGATTACCTTGATTGGAACAATTGGTTCACTTTCGGATGAGCTACTAGGTATTACTTGCACTACGTTCACTACTGTTTAGCCCTTGTTTAAAGGATTTTTTGGACAATCTTTAGGGAAGTGTCCTCCCTTTTTGCAACATTGTATGCAATACGCTTCAACTGGCTTAAGGTTCTTGTCAAGCTCTGGGCATTCATTTTGCCAATGATCATCTGCACCACAGTTATGACAATTTCCAGTTCTTGGCTTAATCATGGGTCTTAACATAGGAGGTCTAACACCTTGATTAGCTACATAGTACATCGGTGTAAGTTTTGGTGTAGTATAAGTCATAGGTTCCTCCATTGGTGGTGGATGTGAATTATACCAATCTCCTTCTACCATTATTGTAGATGGACTAGGCTCAGCATAGGGTGTAACAAGCACTAGGGCTTGTTCATCTATAACTCCCTCTGAATGCATGTACTTTACAGGCATTGCATTATGTCCAGGATATGGAGGTTGTTGACCCAACATGGCTTGAGGTATTTCCATACCCATCGGTGGCCTTTGAGCTGGGGCCATATTAGGTTGATATTTGTACATTGGTTGTCCTTGTGGCCTCATAGGCACATATTAAACATTCCCATCATACTTCAGTCGGTAATAGCACTCATTGGTCTCCTGGTTGGTCCATTTATCCTCGATTGCACACCATTTTTGTGGCCTAATTGGTTGTCCTTGTTGAGGTATCCCTTGCCCTAGTCCCCTCATAGGTGCTTTTTGCATGTTATTCATCATGTCATTCATCCTTTGAGCATGTCTTCTATGGTTGTAAGAGGTGCTGCAACAGCCGCTCCCACTTGTTTTGGTTTGGTGGTTGTTGTTTTCTTGCTTATATTATCCTTAGGGACATCTTCTTCATTGAAAATATCACAATTGTCTCCTAAGTCAACAACATCTCTGACACACTCTTCTAGGGTCGTATGTTTCTTGCTATACAATATAGCATGAAGTTATTTGTTTAGCAGTCCCTCTAGAAACAATAATACTAGTATTTCTTCTACAGGTGTCTCTAGCTCGGGGCATCTAGAGATGTATTATTTCATTCTAGCTGCACAATCCCTAGCAGACTCACCTTGTTTCTGTTTGAAGCTATTGATGAAGGAGTACGAGTGGAAGTGTGACGCGAGAGAGAGTGCGAGAAGAAGAGCACGACGATATGGTGAACTCGCTCTACTGTAATGTGTAGAGCATAGTGAGTTCTTATTAGGTTTTTACAAAAGAATATGTGTACATACCTGGCAGCCCGCCCACTTACCTGGGCGACCACATTGGGCTTTATACCCCAACAACCTCCCACTTAAAGTCTAATGTGGTACTTTAAGTGTGAGAGAAGCTACTATACAAGCTAATATACAAGAGATGTAGAGAAGTGATGTACTACCCTACACCTAACTGCTTGCGAAAATGTGCAAAGCTCTCTGAGGGAAGTCCTTTTGTAAGTAGATCAGCAGGATTTTCTGTGGTGTGAACTTTGACAAGCTAAAGTTGCTTATCCTCGAGCATTTCCCTGATGAAATGATACTTCACATCCACATGCTTTGTCTTTGAGTGATAAACTGGATTGCGAGCCAATTGTATAGCACTTTGACATGTATCGACTTACTACTCCCACTGCAAATGCAATGTCTGGGCGAGTAGCAATCATTGCATACATTAAACTACCCACTGCAGACACATATGGAATCTTATCCATTTCAGCCTGTTCTTCCTTAGACATAGGACAATCTTTTTTGCTAAGTTTCACATATGGTGGCAATGGAACACTCAATGCCTTTCCCTTCTCCATATTGAAACGTTGCAAAACCTTGTCAATATACTCTGTTTGAGATAACCAAATCAACTTCTTTGATCTGTCTCTCTCAATGCGCATACCAAGTATATGACTTGCCTCACCCATGTCTTTCATGTCAAACGATTTTGCCATCTTTGACTTCAAAGCTAAAATTTCTTCCAAGTGCTTGCCAGCAATCAACATGTCATCCACATACAAAATAAGGATCAGCCAACTACCATCCTTAGCCTTCTTTGTATATAGACAGTGATCGAACTCACTACGTTTGTAGCCTTGAGAAAGCATAAACTTGTGGAATTTATGGTACCATGCCCTCGGTGATTGTTTTAAGCCATAAAGACTCTTTAACAACTAGCATATCCAATCTTCCTTGCCTTTCTCAACAAACCCTTCTGGCTACTGCATGTAAATTTCCACATCTAAATCACCATGCAAGAACGCTGTCTTGACATCCATTTGGTGCAACACCAAATTTAATATGGCAACCAATGCAAGAAAGCATCTCAATGTAGTCATCTTGACCACCGGAGAGAAGACTTCATCAAAGTCAATGCCTTGTTCTTGCTTAAAGCCCTTTGCAACAAGCCTTGCTTTGTACTTTGGCTGACTATCATGAGCGGTGATCTTATACCTGTGAACCCATTTACAAGGTAGAGCCTTTTTGCCCTGTGGTAATTTAACTAGCTTCCATGTCTGGTTTTTATGCAGAGCTGTCATCTCTGACTGCATGGCTAGTTGCCAATTCCCGGAGTCCTTCATTTGCACTGCTTCCTTGTAACATGAAGGCTCGTTGCAATCAGTCAACATGACATAGTTCATAGATGGAACAAACCGATCAGGAGGTCGCGTGATACGTCCAGATCTACACAAAATAGGTGGCTCAGGCTCAACCATAACGTGTGGTTGCAATCTATCCTGTCCTTGCTCCTCTTGAGCCCTGACATTTTTTCTTGAACGTCCAGGTCCATCTTCTTGGAAGACAACTCTTCTAATCTCCTCAACCCTCTCTGGTTTAGAATGATATTTGTCTTCATTAAAGTGAACATCATTGCTGCGGATAACCTTTCTGGATTCGGGATCCCAAAGTCTGTACCCCATCTCACCAGAATTACTATAGCCTAGAAAGATGCACTTTCTACTCTTTGGCTCAAGTTTGTTCCTAAATTCCTTTGGAATGTGAGTATATGCCTCACAGCCAAAGACTCTGAGATGCTTGTATGAGGGCATTCCATACCATCTTTGCCACTGAATCCTTCTGCAAAACCTTGCTAGGAGATCTATTTATAATATGTTGATACAGCTTCAGCCCAAAACCCATTTGGTAGCTGTGCATTAGACAACATACTTCTGACCTTTTCTTCTATGGTCCTATTCATACTCTCAGCAACACCATTTTGAGGAGGATTGTAAGGAGCAGTAAGTTCACGTTTTATACCTTTTGACTCACAAAAGTCCTGAAAGGCCTTTGAAACATACTCTCCACCATTGTCAGTGCGTAAGCATTTAAGCTTCTTGCCACTCTGATTCTCCACAAGTGTCACAAACGTTTTGAAAACACTAAACGCTTCATCCTTGTGCTTGAGAAAGTAAACCCATACTTTCCTCGAGTAATCATCTATAAATGTCATAAAGTAAGAAGCTCCCCCTAGAGATAGGTTAGGCATAGGTCCACACAAATCACTATGAACAAGTGCCAATTGTGTATCTCTTCTACTGCTTCTATGCTTATGTGGCTGTTGTGTTTGCTTACCATACAGACAATGTTCACAGAATTCAAAATCATTAAATGAAAAGCCAGGCAAATAACCAGAACGAGACAAGATTTCCATTCCCTTCTTGGACATATGTCCTAACCGGCTATGCCACAAAGAAACGTTCGGCTGCTCGGTTACATTGATTACATTTTTAGAGACATTTGATACATAAATCATGTAAAGTCCTCTAGACTTTACTCCATGTGCTACTGTCATCGAACCCTTGGATATCTTCCACATGTTTTGTCCAAAAGTGGTGACGTAGCCAGCATCATCAAGTAAACCTGTGCTGATCAAGCTCTTTGTAATTGCGGGAACATGTCTCACATTCTTCAGCGTGAAAGAAGAGCCATTCTGAAACTTCAATTGAACATCTCCAACACCTAAGATCTCACATGTCTGCCCATTGCCTAGCCGAACATGATCTTTAGTGGTCACATAAGAGGTAAACCACTCCTTGTTTGGAGACACATGAAGTGATGCCCCTGAGTCTATAATCCAGTCACTCAGTGCATTTCCATCAGATGCTGTAAGAAGAGCTGAGTCCATTGTATTCTTCAAGAAGTAGATGTCTCCTGACACCAGACTGTCACCCTCTGCAACAGTGTTTGTCACATTTATTTCTTGAATCTTCACTGAGGACTTGTTCTTCTCACCATGGTCTCTTTTCGTTCTCTGCAGTCTCTTTTCATGTGACCCTTCTTGCCACAATGGTAGCATTCTATGTCACTCTTGCCTTTAGCACTGCGGGACTTGCTACGAGACTGATTCCTCTTTCCACCTTTGTACTTTTCTTTGGTCCTTCCCCTGACAACTAAGGCTGTTCCTTTGCCTTTGTCCATTGTCTTTCTATTGGTTTCTTCAGTAAGCAGACTTCCTTCTACACCTGCTATGTTCAAACCATCTGGAGGTGCAGAATTACTCAAAGCTGTGCGAAAAGTGTCCCAAATTTCCGGCAATGTGATCAACAGGAACATAGCTCTAACAGGTTCATCAAAATTGACACCTTGAGATGACAATTGACTGTAGATTGTGTTGAAATCATTCAGATGATTGGACATAAGTGTCCCTTCTTTCATCTTCAAGTCAACAAGCTTCTTAAGCCAGTATACATGTGAAGCTGCACTCTGCTTCTCATAAAGTTCACTCAGCTTTAACCATGCTTGATAAGCCGACATCTCGTCTACTACATTGAAGTAAACGCTTTCTGCCAAAGTCAACATAATGGTAGAAAGTGCCAATTCATCCATTTCGCTCCATTCATCTTCGTCCATATCTTCTGGTTTTATCCCCTTGAGCTTTATAGGTTTTATCTGCTTCTTTTTGTACCAACACGTGCCAAATCTGCTTCTTCCACAATGGGAAATTGGTTCCATGCAGCTTCTTGATATTGTAAAGAGCAATGTCCTGTGATCCATCCATAGCTACGCTTCACAATAGTTTACTTTCCTGGGAAAAATTCGGCAGAGTTTTCCCTGTAAAATGACCTCTGAACCAATATCAACCTGTCAAATGAACCAAGAAAGCTTCAGATTCTGTAAAAATTTTGGCAGAGTCTCCTTTGTAAAATGGCTCTGGTGTACTAAAAAACAGACCAAAAAACAGCTCAAAAAACCACTATCTCTCTAACACTGTAAGCTGTGGGTAAACCTGTCCTGCACCTGTACTGTCTCTCATTGTCCTGTCACTGTCCTGTAAGCATAGACTGCGACAATGCCTCAATGGCAGTAAAGCAAAGATGCAATCCCAATTGTCTAACTCATAGTCAATACATCCTAGCTGCCTATCTAAGGGTGCTTGTGGGATCGCTCCAAGACCTGTATCACCGAAAGGATCTCAACATTCGAGAATCCCCCAGCTCAATAAAACCTCAATCGACCCTCAACAAAGGCTGCAGTAAATCTGACAGTACATAGACTTCCCACAAAGTCATACATCCACAAATTTCCCACTGTCTGTTGTAACCGCTGCGGCGGTTGTTTGCTGCGTGACTCACAGCCAGCAAACCCTCAACAGACATACATCTTCTCTGACAATACATCCCATGTGGAAGTACCTGCAATGTCAAGATGAAATCTGGAATATCAAGCAGCAAACACAAGCTACCTGATGAACTAGTGAATGTCGCCTACAGTCTGTGTGTAGATGCGCCCGTGTCGTAGTGACACGCCTCCAAGAATTGTGAGCCGTCCTTCGATGTGTAGACAGCCACAAATCAGCACTCTGGGAGTGCCGATATCCTCAGCACCTATAGTCGTAGGCCGAAACCCCAAATTTGCAGAGTCAGATCTGCACCCGCCGAGACCACGTAGTCGAAAATGGCCTATGCAGAACTTTGTCGAAGCCGAACGGTGGCCGAGATGACCTCAGAATGAAAATCTGAGAACACCAAGCCCTTCGGGCTATCCCACAAGATTTGGGGCCGTGTCTTCGCTTGTCGAATCTCACTCCAATATGAGCAGGTGACTCTGGCTACCTGCAAATGCTGCCCCGAGCCTCGATCTGAGCTCTGATACCAGTTGAAGGAGTACGAGCGGAGGTGTGACGCGAGAGAGAGTGCGGGAAGAAGAGCACAACGATATGGTGAACTCGCTCTACTATAATGTGTAGAGCATAGTGAGTTCTTATTAGGTTTTTACAAAAGAATATGTGTACATACTTGGCGGCCCGCCCACTTACCTGGGCGACCACATTGGGCTTTATACCCCAACAATTGATTTGAGCTACCATAATGTGTTTGATCCCTGTTTTGAAACAAGCAACTACAAATCCTTGAGCTAATGTATTTAAGTCCATGATTGACCTTGATGGAATGTTTTGGAACCATGTTAATGCTTTTCCTTCTAATGTCATTTCAAATCCCTTGAATTGAGTATGGAAATCAAATATGTGTTCTGCTCTCCCGGGGGGTTCACCTTACATAGTATGTGACCTATCACGTGAGTTCAACAGAAGGGTATTTAAATCCCTTAAAACTTACAGAAATAAATTTACATATTTACAAATCTCAATAAAAATTACAAAATTTAAAAGAAAAGGGTTCATTATATTTCCTAGAAAATTCACAGAATAGGGATGTCAAAAAAAGAGCCTGAACACACGTAATATAGTGGTCTTAAATATAGTGAACCCCTCGGGTCTGCTCTTAGCACTTGTTTAAAGCTTGCTAAGTGGTTATATGGATCACCAGATCCATTGTATTTTTTGACCCATTTTTGAAAATCGACTGGTTTGGCACATCTATTTGGTTCAACTCCTGGTCTCCTGGCAGCTGGTCCTATTCCAAGTCCTTCAAAGGAGTCTGTTGGGAATAGTGACTCATGTGGCCCTGGACTAGCTTTAGTGTCACCCAATTTTCTTCATTATGAGGTAGTGGTTTCTTAACATTACTCTCAAAAGATCTCTCATGAAGTTCATATCTTGGAATGGTTTCTGGTCCTTGGCCCAATATCCAATCCCTTATGGAATGCCCTTGGTATTTGGTTTGTTCACCTTCTCATGAGTCGTCATAACAAAGTTATTTTTAACAATCCCTAAACAGGTAGGTTGGTAGATCTGTTGAACCCTTGTCTTTGATTTTGAAGATATAGATGATCTTCACGGGTGTTAATTGTCCTGATTTGGCATGAGAAGTCCATAGAAGATCTTTGAGGTTTCTATCCTCCCAACAATAGACTCTGATTCTAGGATTATCCGTGCTGAGTTGTTTCAAAGGCTTCAAATCAACTTGATCGTATCCCTCGAATTCTAAAGTCGGTGGTCCTTGTTTTGCTGCCAGAATTATGGTATTTACTTCTAACCCCCATTTGTCTATCACATCAAGGTTCAACTTGTAAATACTGAGTTCCTTTTTTATCCATAAGCATTTTTCTTTATTTGTTTGCCCTGATTTCCTCTTCAAACTCTATGTCATGGTCATCAATGTGAATAGCATACTCTTCATTAGGATCCAGGTAAACATGAGCTCCATGGCAATTCGTCTTATAAAAAGAGAGTATGCGCTTATATCGCACTGTCGTTCCGGTTTCTAAATGAGTCGAATAGGAAGACATTTCAGATGTTGATTCTGAAAATGTGTCTGAGACTTCTTCAAAGATAGTGTCCAAGTGATCTCCTTGGTTCACACGCTCTTTGGTGGATACTCTACTAGCAGTCTCACCAAATATGCCTTGATTTGCTAGTATGCTACTAGATCTAAGGTTCATATAGACTTGTGAATCCCTAGCTAGAATACTTACCGTCAAATTGACTTGATTGCAACTTCTGTCAAGCTTTCAATTCCTTGTCTGCAACTTGATTCCTATATCAGTTTTAATCAAGCTAGCTATTCTTTCACAGAGACTGTACAATTTTTTCTAACTATTGCAACTGGTCTATGTGTCTCCTCAATTTGAGCTAAGTGGGTCAGCAATTGAGACTTTCAGATTCTACTTTTGCAAAAAGCCAAAGGCTAATCTGCAACCTAGAAACTGAGTGAACGTGTACTAATTTGGATCCGATTGAACCCAAAATTGCTCGGTGGCCTTGTATTATGTTGGTCTAACAATGTACAAGCTCAAAAGTCAAAATATGCGTCTTTGTGTATCAGTAGTAAATAATCGTGATTATTTACTTTTCTCATTTTTTTACACCTTTTGGCTTGATTTGCCAAGTATGCAACTTGTTAAGGTCTCTGGACAAGTTTCACTAAGTTTGAACAAAATCTGTTCCAGTTATCAACTATTTCGTGTCCGCAGACTCAGTTTTTAAGAATCTAGCTTAAGTCTCCATTTTTGTGATCCAAATTTCACCAAAATTGATTTGTGTGTTCTACGTGATATGCTTGACCTTGTGGTATACTCAAATGTGCAAAAATATCCAATTTTATAGCAAATGTAAATAATCGCAATTATTTACTCCTGCTGTTTTTTTGCAAGTTTTTGCCACAATATTGACACAGATCTGTTAATCAACTTAATTTAAGCTCCCTAGCCAAGTTTCATCAAGTTTGGATAGTTTCTGTTCAAATGGTCAACAGTTTTGTGTCTGCAGACCGACTTTGCAAATTTGGCCCCAATTTTCAATTCAATGATCCAAGTGTTACCAAATTTGATTTGTGGGCTTAATATAACATTCTAAAACTAATAATATTTTGGGTTGGTCAAAAAAGCTAAAAAAAATAGGACAAAAGTAAATAATCACGATTATTTACTTCTAGCAAATTTTTGCGTCTTTTTGGTCAAATAAGCATGTACTCTTGTTTATCACATCAATATAAGCCTATGAGTCAAGTTTCAATTTGTTTGAACAAAAGTTTTTCAATTTGTCATACAGAATTCAGTTTCTACCAAGTTTTTGGTGAGTTTGGTGATCCAAATTCTATGGGCCTCTACAAAAGATGTTTGTACACATGCATAGAGTCTCTGGTATCAACCTTGGTCACTTTTGAGCTGAAAGTAAATAATCATGATTATCTACTTTAGGCCTAAAATGAGCACTTTTTTGAACTTTTTCACTGGATAGTCTTTTCATGAGCTATTTTAAGCCTTTAAGTCAAGTCAAAACTTAATTTGGCCTAAAATGTCAAGAAAAAGTAAATAATCTTGAGTTTTTACAAACTCTTGAAATTTTTATTTCAATGCGTCCTTAAGCTTACCCACTGGTTCATACAACTTTTAAAGCATACTCTCCAGTCGGATTCAATGGTTGACAACCTTTGGTGCTATTTCTAGCCGTAGACCTGACATTTTGCAACTTCACATAAACAACTCACAATTGATTCTTTTGGATAGAGCAGTGTTCTAAGATTCCATGTCGGATTCTACTTACCCTACTCCTAGGTTCTACTGCAATGGGGTTGTGAAAAGTGTCCACAAACACTTGTTTTGTTGCTTTTTATGGTTTTTTGAGCCTTGATCTCAAGACTTGTCTCGTCCATCAATCATTCTCAAAATCCTAATCTAATCCTACAATCCTAAAATGTACTTAGCAAGTACAACCTACTTCCAAGCCACCTCTAAACAGCTGTGCGCTCCTTGCCGCACAATCGAAGCAAGGGACTTGCCAATACACCGTATGCGAGCCACAAACGGCTCCAAGCACACAACAAGCCTAAACTAGCAAGCTCAAGAAAACAAAGGGTGTGTCACTCACCGCTCTACGCTCGCCTTCGTGGTGGATTCCTCGCCGCGATGAAGAAGAAGCTGCAGTCGTGCCGCGCTCAACCGCTTCGCCGTCGTCGTGCCTTCGTAATGCTCGATCGCACACACACTCTCCCTCTCTCTCTCTCTCTCTCACACACACACACACACAAGGAGGTGAAGAAGAAGAAGATGGAGATGGAGCAAGAGCACTCTTCAATTGCACAAAGCCGTGTGCCGTGAGGGTTAACATGCCCCCCTTCCTGATGTAGATTCCGTCCTCGGAAGCTATTGAGTTGAAGCTGGATCGTCGAGGTGGAAGAGCATTTGAGATGAATGTCCTTAGCCTTCTTCAGTCACTGCAAAATCAAACAACATTGGCACAGTAATTGCATTCTCTTAAAAAGCATATGCAGTTTTAGGTAGACACATTGATTGGTAAAAGAATTTCAAACAATTTGTTAGCAATGAACATTAAATTGCAATGTAATCAAATGCATAAACAGATGTAAAGGTAAAAAATTAAACAAGTCTGGGGTCGCTAATTTGACGATCAAAAAGCACTAGAGATCGAATATTAATACCATGGGTAAGCTTCTTAATTTTCTGTGGTCAATTAAGTTGTTTAATCGCGAGAGCCAAGTATTCATGTTCGAGGGCTGACTAGAGGCTATACCTAGAAGACTTTGTAGTTAAGCTACCATAAAAGGAATTTCTCATGAAATCATCGCCTGACTGATTACTTTTTCTTTGACCCCCCAAGGTCTTTTCACACTGATTCAATTTTGAAGTGGGTGCTTATTTTGTATGCCTTGGGTTTTTTGCTTTTCAAGGAAAAGCGCCCACACTGGGAACCTCTAGGGCTCTAGTACCATAGGCGATACATGTGAGTGAAGTACCAATTCAAGCTGAGATTTCTCTTCCAGCTTAAAATTTTACATTGTGGCACTTTGATTTTTTGTTTGTTCATTTTCAGCATTTTAATTTTGTAACTTTGGGGGGTCATATAACATTGTTACACTCCCCAGGCTCATCACATTAGTAAACTCCCTTTATAATACTTAAGCTAAAGGTCACTAGGATTAAGCCCACTAGAAAGCCCTAGTACATTTCACACAATGCTGCCTAAATCGGATTAAGAACCTAAGTAACCATTGTTTATTAGGAAGGCATTCCCCATGGTATTAAGAGAAGATCTCTAATACCTAACTTGGTCAAACTAGCTTAGTCGGACTGCTTGATTTTTACACCTAAACAAGTGATTATGACAAACGATTGCATTGAATTAAATGTTTGATACTAAGCCAATGCGCTGAATATTATGCTACCAATCACAATCAAAGCAGATAAACATGGATGCAAAAAAGATAAGGGCAATGCTAATGGATAAGAAACACCTGTTTGTGTTGATGGTCGCGCTTGATTTGAAGGTTCCATGAAGATCCAAATCCTATCAATAGCAACACGCTCCTGTACACACTAGGAAACAAAAGGAATACCTCCAGGAGGCACATCAGTGGGAAAAGAGAACTTCGCTAATCACTCAACTCTAAAACAGTCATGACATAGGTTTCTGTTTCAGTGTACCAAATGTGACATGTGTAGGTCTGAGTCAATGTTTCGACTTTAATGTGCATACTCGTTTGCTAATTGCTCTTGCTCTTTTTTTTCTTTTTTTTTTGTGAGTATAAAGCTTTATATGTACATTCCCTAAGATTGGAATTGAGAGGTCAGGGAAAAAGGTTGAGAGGGAAACAAGTGAATGATGGATGTCCACAAACACTCCCCCCTTCCTTGGGTAGATCATACCGTTTGAAATGAGCTTGTCACCCTTTGAAACCAATTGTTCCAGTTGGTAATAGGTGAGGATTTTTGCCAGTAGTTTTCTATTACCCTAGGTGCCTTGTCAAGCTGCAACGGTGGTAAGGTACTCTCCCAGGATTGAACTTGAAGTGGTTCATCAGGTGATTCTTGAACACTGGGAGGTGTGGATTCTTTTGTAGCTTCATTGAGGTCCATTACTATAGATGGAGGCTGTGTAGAAGCTTTTACCTCTATGGATGTCTTACATGATGAGCTAGAAGCTTCATGGGACTCCCCCCTTCCTGAGCTAGGTGGAACAATTCGTTCTTTCTTTGGTACCCAAACTAGCTCGGGAGCGGGTGTGTAGCATTCTGTGATTTTTTTCTTTCCACTATCATTGATTCGTTTTGGAGCTACGGCATTGGGTTTACATGGGTCAGGTGATAGGTAAGAGCACAATCTACGTTTTGGCACCCATATTTGATCATTTCCTTGATAGTAGCCTTGGGCTTCCAATAGTCGTTTAGGAATCCAACGCAGCGTTTCTTTACATTTCTTGGAGCGAGTGGTACGTTTCTTACAAGGCTTCTGTTTTTTAGCACTAGCTATGGTCACTAAAGAAGCTTTAGGGACCCACTTGTATGTTTTCTTTGTTACATTAGGATGAGTCTTGTCAGAAGCGATATGCATCGCTTGTAGCATATTTAAGGGTACAGGAATTTCATCCCCCTCAGGTGTTACCCAGGTCGTCCCCCTATTTCCCCAAGTGTCTATGGTTGATGCTAGGTGGACCCAATCCACATTGTCTGATTCCGTCATACCCGGTAACACATCCATGTAAGGAGAATCTTGGCCAATGTCTGTATCCTTCTTACAAGTGTAACAATATTGTAGTGGGGCCGAGTGAACTGTGGTGTCAGAGCGATGATCAATAATGGTTTTACTCCCTAAGGGGTGTACCTTACCAGTCACCAAATCCACTCTAAGGACAGAGTCTTGGAATTGCAAATAGACATGATTTTTAGACCAATCGTGAACCATTTGTGCTTCCCTCATGAATGGTCGTCCTAAAATCATTTAATATGACATAAGGTGTTTAGAGAAATCCATTACAATGAACGTATGTCGTACCTTGTGTCCTAGAACTTTGTCCTAGAACTTTGATCTTAAGATCCTTGAGCATCCCCATAGGTTTGGCTATGGTACCATTTGCCATCTTTACCACAATGTTAGTAACACTGAGGCGGGGTTTTCCCATGGATTCCCAACAATCTTTTGTAACGATGCTAACTCCCGCACCACCATCAAGAATTCCCTTTATAGTTAATCCCTTGGTAGTGATGGGTAGGGTCGCATTAGACTCGTCGCCTTCAAAATACTGCCCTAATTCGTTAATGGGTACCTCGATCACAGACTCGTGTCCATCTAAGTCAAGTGATTGCACATGATTTTCCTCATCAATCATAATCGAGTCAGGCCTATTTGGTTGCGCAAACTGCGGTAATCCCGTTCGTAGCTCTCCGTTAAGGAATGCTCGAAGTGCAAGGAATAACTCAGGATCTCCATACAGCTTTGCTATGATCGTGGTTCGGACCTCAGAAGACATGAAGTCCACTAGTTTGGCAACATTCATTGGCGTTTTGCAGGGTGTAGGTCCTTGACTAGGAACTGGTGAGGATGGAATCTCATATTCCTCAATGGGATCAGGTATTCCTTCGTTAAACATCCTTTCCAACAAGAAGGGTGTATGCTCACTTTCTGATGTCCTGTCCTCACTCCCTTCTTGGATGATACTAGATATGGCTAACGGTCTATGGTTCATGTGGGGTGGATGAACTTGCGTGGGAAACACTGTGTCATGAATTTTGATATGCATGGGTTCTGGTTCTAGTTTCCTTTGAGTCTCCTCCACTAAACCTCTTAGATGTTTCACCTGCTCAATCTCGTCTACTGGGTTTGGGTACGTCCCAATCTTCTTTTTACGATTTTTCCCTTTTTGCCCCTGCGGTTTATCTTGGGGGTCTTGGATTGGATTTGGAAACACTTGTGGTGTTTTCAGAGGCTCTTTATGGTTTTCTCTTATTCGGTTTTCATTTGGTTCCATGTTACGGTTTTCTTTGTCGGTCTTTCTCTTTGTGGTATTGGTTCTAGTCTCCATTGTCTCAACTGAATCTGAATCATCCTCGAGGTCATTCATATACACGGGGTCATCTCCTGTTCCTATGTTTGTTTTGGAACTTGGCTTTGAATTTTCCGTATTCTGCGACTTCTTCCTTCGTGTCTTCTTTTTCTTTGCTTGGATAATTGACGCGGTATCTCTCTCTTCGAGGATATGGCCTGGCCCTTGAAGCATGGACCGTGTAATCGCATAAGCGGGTGCGACGGGTGGTATTGGTGATGTCACACTAGCAATTTCGACCAAATTTAGGGGTGTGATTTTAGGCGCATTTGGGTTATAGGGGCATTGGGCAATCAAGTGATCTATGCCACAACGATTACATGTGAGTATTGGCATTGCAGACGTGCTCCCTTGATTCATTTGCATCTGTGCAGCATTCTTTTGCAGCCTAATAGGGCACTCCGCTACTCGATGTGGTCCACCACACTCGTAGCATTGAAGAGGTGGCCTCCTAGCCTGGGTGTTGATATTTTGACCTCTGGATGCGAGAGCAGTAGCTTGATAAACCGGCTTGACTTGTCCCCAACAATCTTCCATGTAGTATATAGGACACTCTTCCAATGTATCAAGTCCGTAGGCAATACTAGTGTCTATTTCCTCCTCACAGCCATCTGCATAAGCATTTGATGGCTCGCAACCCACTTGGTTCATAGGGGCGACTCTTGGATGCGGGGGCTGCGGTCCTAGCACAGGAGGTGGTAGCGGTGTAGCTTGTACAACATTTTGAGATCTAGGGACCATGTGTTGCGGTAGTTGCTCAACAGGTGGAGCAGGCATCAATACAGGAGCTCGAGGCGCATCCGTCCAGGCTACAGGTGGTCTATTTGCCATCATACGTTTGATCATTAAACAATCCTTAGCTTGGTGACCATACCTACCACATGCGTTGCAAGTTCCATTAAATTTTACTCTAAACGTAGGGCACTCACTAGTGCTATGTGGACCTAAGCAAATGGAACACCATTGTTGCTCCCTTCTTGGATACATGTGACTATTTTGAGGGGGTCGATTATCCTTAAGAGACTCTTGGATTGCCTTGGTGAGGTCTGTCAAGAATGTCTCAAATACCTTTGGCTCATTGGCAATGGGCTTTGCAGTCATGGGTTCATATTCAATGGCTTGTGAGCTAGTGGATCTCGTGTCGGTAGACACCCTCATGCCTGCTATCATCAAGTTGTCCTCTAATTGGATTGCATTGGCAGTGACATCTTCCCAGGTTGTGATACCTCTAATCACTAGTCCATTATAGATTCCTTCATTCCTCAACCCTCGAATGAATCGATCAAGCAGTTGGTTATTGTTGAAGCGCTCATTTACAGGGCAGCGAGAGTTTAAGTGCTTTAGACGACTAATGAAGTCCCTTACTGACTCTCCTTCCTTACGTTCGGCCTTCTGTAGCTGAGATGCTACACCCCAAAGCACACCTTCTCGTATGTACTCCTTTAGAAACAACCTTCGAAGGGTAGGGTAGATTGTTTTCTCGTCCACCCTTAGGGTCCTATACCAATCTCCAGCCTTCCCACTTAATGTCAAGCTTAAGGCATTGCACTTATGTAGTTCGTTGCGTTCCCCTAAGGAATCACATACTTGTTCAAACACTTCAATGTGTTTCCTAGCATCTTCGTCCCCATTGAATTTTTGCGTGAGTTTGGCAATTTGTACTGCCTTACTTCTAGGCTCTCTATCAGATGCATGACACATATTTTCCGCGATAGATCGACCTATGGTTTGAGCAAATGCTGCCAAGTCACCTATGTGAGGAGGCAGGGCTGGTGGAGGTACTCTTGGAATCATATGTGGGAGAGGGACGGGTACCGGTCTTGGCATATGTGTGGATGATGCAGGATATGGAACATAACCGGGCATAGGTCCACTCGGATAAGAGCTAGGGAGCGGCACTCGAGGAGCATAAGCAAGTGGTACAATTGGAGGTGTGGGGGCCATGTGTGCATAAGGGGCTAGAGGCACATACGGTCGAGGCCCCATATTAGGTACTACGACACTAGGTAGTGGCACTGCGCTAACCGTAGATGTCATCGGTACATTCTCTGTTAGGCTTATCCCTGGAGTGAGCACTGTGTTTTCCTTAATAGAGGGTTGAGCCAAGTTAGGGAAGCTAAAGTTGTCGCTCGGAGGCTCAGATTGCATAGAGACCCCAGGTGAAATGACGTAAGATGGGTCCATGGGGCTCATTAGAGGAGTCTCCATTTGTGATAGAGTAGGCTGTTGAGCCTTGCTCGTATCCAGAAATCTCATGGGGCCAGTTGAGAGTATATTTACCCCTCGGTTTTGCCTTTCTGATTGAATAATGCCATGGATAACATTACAGATCATTTTCTGTTGATCTTCGATGCTCGTGGCACTAGAGGTGGATTGTACAATCTCTATCCATCCTACATGGTAGGCGTGGCCAGAGTGTAGATCCGTCAACACCTCAGTGTGGAGGTCATATGTCCAATGATCATTAATGAACAATCCTTCTAGAGTCGACGTGTTAATGGTTTCTTGTGAGGTAGAAGCAATGTTGCTCCCCGTGGTTTTACTTGTCACCAACGGTACTCTAGAGGGAACTTCTGAAGGAGGCAGCTCAACAGGGCCTTCTTGGTAAGAAGTTGGTAGGATATCCACATGGACACTCTTTGGGGGTGTGGGGTCCACGTGCGATGTGAAAGGAGAGTCCACTTCCCCACCCCCTTCGTGTGCTTCATTTGCATCAGGTTCCGAGCGAGTAGCTCTACCTAATGTTTCCATGAAACGGCTAAACATACTAGTACTAGGCTGTGGAGCTTCGGGAGGTGCATGGCCTTCTCTCTCAGTGTTTTGGGTAGGGTATGCTTCCATGATTTCTGAGTCGGAGGAGGAATCACTAGCGGCTATTTTAGGGTCTTGGGTGGTGCTACCTTGTGTCCCCGCTGAGGGTCTAGAGCTTATCGTGGATGGGTAATGGGTGTCCGTATGAACAGAGGCACCCTCAATATGATCGTGTTCTAGCACCCGCCCAGAGCGTAAGTGCATGTGCTTTTGATACCCTTAGGTGTCAAAAAGATGCTCTAGGAGGCCTTATGACTAGTTTTTAGCGTGTTTTTTGTTTGTTTTTTTGCTAGATTTTTTAGAGCGTGTCGTGGAATGAGCCGTGTGATAGCTCGAAACGAGCGTATCGGTCAGAGGGTCGTGCCGTGCTTTACAGCTCTCCGTTTGGTCACTCTATGCTCTCGGAATCCCTAAAACTGTCAATTTCCAGTATGGAACTAGGCCCAAACTAGAAAGTCTAAGGGTGCAAGTGGGAAGAGAAAGGAGGAGAGTGGAGGACTTGTCCCACATGCTCTCATTCTCTCTTGAGGGAGTAGGGTATATATATAAGAGTGAGTCTCGTATATATCATAGGACTGAGGACTGAGGCTTGGGCTTGGGCTTGGGCAAATGATCCCGATCCCGATCTATCGTTTATACAAACCAACCCGTCCGTTTTAAGAGTCACGTTTTTTATTTTCGAAAAATATAGCCGCCCACTCACTCGCGTTTTTTTATTTCCGAATTTTTATTTTCAATTTTTTTAAAAATTTATTTATTTTTAATTTTTTTTTCAAAAATTTTTTTTTCTCAAAAAACTTTTTTTTTCCAAAAATTTTTTAAATTATTTTTTTTTGTTGATGCAGAAATTGAAAAAAATGCAGAAAAACGCAAAAATGCAGAAAACGCAGAAATTGCAGAAAATGCAGAAAAAACGCAGAAATTGCAGAAAATGCAGAAAAAACGCAGAAATTGCAGAAAATTGCAGAAATTGAAAACGCCGAACTTGAAAATGCAGAAACTGCAGAAATTGAAAAAACGCAGACAATAGCAGAAATTGAAACTTGACAGCAATTGCAGAAAACGCAAAAAACAGAAATCTCCACACACTCCTTCCCTGCCTTTCCTATGATAGAAATTGCACCACAAGGAAGCGTAAAGTGCTAACCGAGCTTAATGTAGGGCATATCCCCGGCAGCGGCGCCAAAAATGTGCGCTCCTTGCCGCACTGTCGAAGCAAGGGACTTGCCAATACACCGTATGCGAGCCACAAACGGCTCCAAGCACACAACAAGCCTAAACTAGCAAGCTCAAGAAAACAAAGGGTGTGTCACTCATCGCTCTACGCTCGCCTTCGTGGTGGATTCCTCGCCGCGATGAAGAAGAAGCTGTAGTCGTGCCGCGCTCAACCGCTTCGCCGCCGTCGTGCCTTCGTAATGCTCGATCGCACACACACTCTCCCTCTCTCTCTCTCTCTCACACACACACACACACAAGGAGGTGAAGAAGAAGAAGATGGAGATGGAGCAAGAGCACTCTTCAATTGCACAAATGAGAGAATGAGTAAAAATTAGGTTTAGTTGGCTTTTATAGGAGCTCACCCCATTCACACTTGGGCGCCCATGCTTAACCAACTAATCCCTTGAATGTCCAAGTTAAAGTGCACCTCTCATCGACGATCACTCTACCTTTCCCTATTGGTCCGACAAGCCCGGTACCTGACTCTATCGAATACATAATACACGTCCGTCGTAGGTGATGGGGTGTCCGTGTGCCGTGAGGGTTAACAACAGCAAAAGACGACAATCTTAAGCTATACGGTTTTAAAAAGAAGTTTTTACTCTATGTGATCCTAGAGGAAGTTAAAGGATAACTTCACAAGACGCTCGTGTTTTTTCTTAGTTTAGGCCTCTCAATCCCCGACAGCGGCACCAAATGTGGGACGGGTGTCTAACCTCACTCCTATCTTATTGCATACGTAGCGAGAACCGCGAATATAATTGTCAATCCATTGGACGAAGCTAACTCGACTAGTGCATAGAGGCTACAAGAGTTTCTCTTAGAAAACAACAAACAACTGGCATCCAACTCAAGCTATACTCAAATGACTGAAATCACCAAAAGCTAATCGCTCATCGGCAAACAAATCACATCCGTTACAGCATCAAACAACATCCAAACGTTAGGAAACTTCTAGGATATGTTTATAAGACCTAAGCGCACATGCTTATGGTCTCAAATCTCACTTTAGGTCAAGTGTAAAAATCACGATTATTAACAACAGTGAGTTTTTGACCTTGTTGTTTTCGACCCAGAATGCATCTAAATGCTTAGCAATGATGTCCCAATATCCCACCTAGCTTTTGATTTTAAAGCTTAAATTCCTACATATGATGAAATTAGGCCACCAGTCGGCGATGCCAAAAGCTACGGATTACCATGAAATGCTTACGTCAATGCGTAGATCTCTTATCTGCGGTTGCAACACAACAGACTGCACTGCAATGTGAACCGGTGAGGGAGTAGGAAGCACGAGAAGGAGAGAAGTGAGCGCCGTTAGCTCACGCTCTGTTTCTATTATCCAAAGCTTATAAAAAACTTACAAAAATTGGCTTTTATACCTTAGCCAAGGTTTTTGGTTGTCAAAACTAATAATCTGGGAGCTCTAACTAAAGACAAGCTGATACAATTTGGAAGCTATTAGCTCAGGCTCATCAATTACAATGTTTATCTAGAAAGCAGGAGCTACAATATGCTCGATTCATCAAAATAATAAGTGTTTTTACAATAAAAGCTCCGAAAAATGGTATCCGAGTTATCAAAGTTAGCCTGCTGCCAACAGTATCCATAGACTCTCCCAATCCTTCTCTCGCTTTAGGTCTTCTACTATGCCTAGGTTCCTCTTCGAAGAGATTGGTCATTCTATTGGAGATTGTTGGAGCGTCGGCTTAGCATAGTGGAGACACCAACATAATGTCAATCCGAGGAGTATGATCCGGCTAGGGCATGGAAACACACAAAGAAGCTTGTGCGTACCAAATGGAGGATAAGAACGTGAAATCTACACACAAAGAGAGCTATGGAGAAGGAATGATGATGCTACGAGGAGTAAGCACACTACTACTCTATCATTCAGCCTAATCTTTCACGATCAAGCTTAATCATGCTCAAAACTCACTAATCAATCACTAATCCTTCTCTAATCAAGCACACAATGCACATAGAATAGCATAGAGTGACCACACACAGGCACACACACTCTACACAAGCCTACACACACTTAGAAGCAAGCTTAAACAAGAGGGAAACATGATAAAAGAGAGAGATTAATCACAAAATCAGCCACTAATCTTCATTAATCGAGCAAAAGATTACAAGCATGAGTAAATGAGAGAGAAGAGGTTAGAGTTTAGCTATGGCATGAAGCCGAATCGTCCATGTGCGCGTGTAGAGAGCTTGAGGACTCCATAGCCATCACCTTCTTCACAAAGCTTATCTCAAATTCATCAGAACTCCCATTCACATTGTGGGTTTTGACCTTTATACTCACTACGTTTTTTAGAAGTGGCTGGGCACCCAAATGGTCAGACTCACTTAATCTAATATCTGCTCTGCCTAGGCTCTAAATATAGCACAATGATTACAACATGGAACTCATGATGAGCCCAAAACATAATTACAATCCGCACTTGCGGTCATTTGACAGGAAATCATAAGAACTTAAGTGACCGTCGATTGTGACCTTAACTTCATAGATAGTCATTAATTTCAGATCTTCTTTGCATCTCTTGCTTGTCTTCACTTCATCATCATCTAGCATCATTAGCATTTACTAAAAATAGTAAATAGCATCTTTGAGTGGTCTGTTGTCCACTGTTAACCTAGCTGGTTAACACTCCCCCCATCCGATTTTAGTGCACGGGCCTTGTTTGTTGGCATTCGAAGACTTTTGAAATTGGAGGTGAATGTTAATTGTATTGAAGAGCGGTAAGCTATTGGTTTTACTTGCTGAATGTGTAATATGGAAATAGTCATGTTGGTTCAAATAGAACCAAATGGGCTTGAGTTATTGGAAAAGTAAAATAAAAGGGTTATGTACATTACATTAGGGTCTGGAAACCTGGATTACCAATGGGGAAAAACCTCATGGGAAAAAGTGCCCAAAGGTATACAATCTTATTATGGGAATTTACAATCATGGGTGTCTAGGGACTAAATTCATTAGGCTTATATAGACAATGTGGAAGTTAATAGTTGTAAGCCTTTTGTCCCTTGTCAAATTATCTTTCCTTGAGTCTTGAGTTGTTTTGTGGTTGCTGGTACCTGCAAGGTGAGTGCATGGGTAGAACATTAAAGAGTGCCTATTGCAATTGTCCAATTATGGGACATTCTATATGCTTGCACAAAAATATGCATGGGTAAGATTATGCTATGCGTGAGAAGAGTTTTTGATGGGTGCTTCTCAGAGTTAAAGTAACTACAAAAGTAAAATTAAATTCACTTTAATAGCTTTCACCACTTTGGAGAAGGGCTTTTGTTGCGAGGTTTTTCCACTCTCCTCACGTGCACAAGTGTGTGAGTGTTTTTCTTGGACCACTCCGCCACTCCACCATGATTAAAATAATAGACTTTGACTATGCTCACCTATCCAGCATGAGTGACACAATTTAATTACGCTCAACTCTCCTAGCTTGAGCTATAGCCTAATTAGCTAGACTCATAGACCACAAAAAGATATTCAGGACTTGAAGCTTAGGTCTAACGCTTTGCTCATTTATTGGCTCAGCTGCCCGACTCTTGACTTTTTGATCGACTTGACTATTGCCTTGAGCTCTCAACAAAGAATATATCTAAACATTTGGAGCTCAGATCCTCAAAAAGAGGATTATTAAAGGACCATATTGGCAAGATAGGTTTCTTTTGCCATACCTGGGTGACCTTTGTTGTCATAACTGCTTGTTGTTTTTTTTGGTCCAATAATTCAAAAGATTGCCTGGCTCCATCCCTGTTACTATATTGTTGCTTTTTTGTCTGGTTTTTTTGGAAGTTGGAGATGACTTCAATCTTCAGCTTTTCATTCTGCTTCTTTGGCACCCACATGTATCTACTACTTGTCATTGGCATATTCTTGCAGGTGACATTTGTAATTTTTGGACTTTTATCCTTGATTTGTCACTGTTTGTAGTCGTAATTATCTTCAAGCTTTGTATAATCTGAGCTTGGTGCTTTTGGTAGCCAAATTTGATAATGACCTTTGTAGTACCCTTGCGCTTGAAGTGTGTTGGATGGCACAAAACTTTTTGTCATTGATTTGGTATTCCTATGTACCTGTCCTTTGCCATCTTTGGGAACCTTGAAAATATGTAGGCCTTTGAGATTGTGAACTGTTTTTGAACCTGTTTTTGGCCTTGTTGTTTGACCTCCTGTTTTGAGATTGATTTAATCTTGAATTTCTTGGTTGTTTTTGTGGTTTGAAGCCACTTGCTAATGTATAGCCTGATATCTTTGGTTTAGGTAACCAAACTTTTTGTTGACCATTGTAGTAGCCTTGCTCTTTTAAGCTGTAATGGGAAGCAATCCATCCCATGTTTTTACCTAATTTGCTTTGACTAGGATCAATCACCCAAATTGGATCTTTGACATTGACTCATTGGCCGCAACATAAGTTTTGTAATGCTGTTGGCCTCTTTGCTTGCTTAGTGTTGGGTATTTAGGCTGAAAGACCTTTTCAGGCTGCTGGCAAGGTTTCAGGTCTTGAGGTTCCTTGGTTGTGGAAGCCAGAGTTCTATTTGATTTGAGTATTTATTTGCACTTGTGACCTTCTGGGTGGACTTTTGCTCTGTAAAGAAAGAGGATATGCTTTCTTGGACTTTTTCTTTTCCCTTGTCTGCTACTAATAAGCATTGATTTGTACTAACCTGGGAAGTTTGGACGTTGTCTTGTGGAGGACATGATATAGTTATATCTGCATTTGGACTGAGTTGAGCAGTCTTTTGTGCCTCTATTTTTTATTGTATTATTGAGTCTTTAGATTCCTCTGATAGCTTTTTAGAAGAATATTGACTCTTATCTTCAGCTGCAATGCTTACCATGGCCACTGGTTCACATTTCTCTTTAATGATCTTTTTGGTCGTCTTTTGATAGGCTTCTTGTGCTTGCTGCACCATTTGCTCTTGATTGTTCAAGTCAATCTTGCTTTGTGTCACCTTTGACTTTTTTTTGTTGTCATCCACTTGCAACACAATAGTGGGTATTGACTTTATAGCTAGTTCTTCTTTTGAATTCAAGCCATCCTTTGTACACATTGAAGTGTCATTTCCTTGGCTTTGAGACTTGATCTCTATCTGTGTCAATTTCCTAACTGCATCTTTGACCATTGAATTGTCTGTGCTAGTTGCATTGTCATGTAGATTCTTTAATTCCACGTCCATGTTTGCCATTTGTGATTTCATCCAAGGCAAGTCTTTGACTACCTTTGTTAGCTCTTCATCTTTATCACAGATAATTTCTTCATCCACTTCCTCGGACATTGAACTGTCCGCTGCATCCGCATCAATTTGTTTGACCTCATGCTTTAAATCTTTTAAGCTATAGGTGACCATCTGGTTAAGCTGATCTTTTTTGACAGCTTGATTTTCAATCAGAACATCATTGATGCCTTTAACCTCCAGTATCCTGGTCATAAGTCTATATCTTGTGTCTTGTGACAAGATTTGCTTTCTTTCTGGGGACCTCGTCGGAGACCTTTGCTTTGTTGATTCAGTTGCTGATTTATTGATACTAGCTTGGCCTTGCTGCTTCATTTTTTCTAAGTGTAGCTTTACTGGACAATTGGGTATTATATGGTCAATACCACATTTGTAGCAGTGCCCATCCATTTCTACTTGTACCATACCTGGTCAAGGTAGCTCTCCATAATATTGTTGATATTGGTTGCCCATAGCATCTTTGAACAAGTATGTCATTTGAATGACATGTATGTACTTGAATACTATCACTGACGTTGGCTTTTCTTGGTAATATTTAATTGTTTCCGCTTTTGCATCATTAAGAATCTTGTAAAAGCTTCCATTATCACCTTGGTAGATTGTTGTTTCAGCCTCTCTATCTATGATTAGCTTCAATTGTAGGTCTGCGACCAACATGTGATCCTTTACCTGTGGCTTCTGCATAGTCCTATGACTATGTTGTCTGCTTGATCCTACATGTGGCTTCTGTTGCCCGTTTGAATTCATGAGAGTATTAGAACTCTCCATTTTTGTTTGCAGTTGATAGGGTTGTCCATATGACAATGACTTAGGTGGAGATTGGATTCCCCCCATCCGAGAGTGTTCCCTATCTATAGAAGGCATATTACTTATGCCAGATGTGAGCATTTCTTGAGCTTTGTTCACTAGCTCTGCTGATTGAGCTAGGTCTTTGCGAAGTTGTGCTATCACAATAGCAGATACTTCCCTTGATTGTGCAATTGTTTGTGTTGGTGCACTTTGTGGTGCATGTGCAATGTTTTGTAGCTGTGACTCTTGTGTTGTGGCACTCATATGTGTAATGAAAGGATTTGAATGTTGCTTAGGCACATTTACAGTCTGTTCATGTGTCAATGGAAGCCTAGGGCTTTTAGAGTGCACTTCCCTATCCTCTAGTGATTGACTTTGTGCAATAGGGACATTATGACCAATTATTACCTAATGAGGTATCATTTTTTCATGTGTCTATCGCTCAACTTGGGCTTCTGGTGTTGCTGGTGATAAGATGAAAGCTGCTTCTTGTACTGAGAATTTATCTGCAATAAGATCTGGATAATAGCATCTTCCATCTATATCATAGCTGCGATCTTTAATGCACTTAGCCCATAGTGTCCTTGGAGCCGTTTCACCAAATGTCATTACTCATGTCATTTGGATCCATCTTTGTCCATTAGAATCCAAGTAGATTGGATCTTTCCATCTCGTTTCTTGGATCCATTTGAGTGCTATTGGTTCAGGCTGCTCATTGACTTCTGATGGTGCGAAAGGCAACTGTGGTTTACAAATGGCTTCAAAGAATTCTTTCCTGCTGACAAAGGCTCCATGTTTTAGCATATGGCTTGCAGTAGGCCCCGTCATTTGAGTGGATTCTTTGGTCTGAGATGTATTGGAAGTTAAGGGTAAGTTCATTACTAAGCGGTAAATATTACCGCTTATTGACATGTATCTGTCACCCAACTTTGAACCATCTTCATGAGCTATGAAGTATTTGATATGTTCCTTGAATTGCTTGGTGAGTTGTTTCTGCTTTGTACCATCTAACTTCCATGCCTCTATAGAGACTGCTACAGTTTTTGTCCTTTGAGTTTATCAAGTGCATGGTGACTCGAAAACTGTTAACTTCTGGTAGATCTTGCATGTACATCATATATATGTCTAAGTCAAATCCTGGTTTTAGCTTCATGTACACGGCTCCTAAACAATCTTTCATTAGGTTCTTTTGTGGATTGGCCATGCTGGTAGATTCTTCTACTTCCACAACTTGTATGGTTAGACTTTTCAAAGCATCTTGCTTGGACTTTAGATAGCAATCTGTTGCATCATCCATATAGCATGGAAAATCTTTGAAATGACCGATCAATTCTAACCTGACTCCAGGTGGTTTGACTATCATTAATGAGCGTGAAGCTGCATCATAGCTGCTTTGATTTGACCTTATTGCCATTGATTGTGGCTGTTGCATCTGCTGCTCCATTTTGCGTTTAGGCCCTTCACTAACCAGCTGAGCACTTTTATTCTTTTTCTAGCCTCTCCCATGGGTGACCAGTGGTTTTACTAATTTCAAGAGTTCACTACTAAACTTTAGCTGTGATCTCTGCTTTGACTGTCAGCTGCAATGGCCTGATTTACCTGTGACTGTAGCACTAGTTGGCAAGTTACTTACCACTATACTGCAACGACTCCTGGCCTCTGTGACGCCTTGGTTTTAGTTGATTGGCACTGAACTGTGCTCTTAAATTTGCAAAATTCAAGTTAGCAAAGCACTTTTCCTTTACCAAAATTTGAGCTGGTTCAAATTTTTCCTTTTGGTGATCGCAATGTGCTTTGTACCCAATTCTACAATTCTAGGGTCAATCTGCCCATTGATTGCACATTTTTTATGGCGTTTAATTTAAATTAAACCACCACGCGGGTGACCATAGGTCATCCGGATTTCTAGATATATTTCTCAGCAATTTAATGCAGTTTTCAGTCCAATTTCTACCAAGAAATATGGCGTTCAATCAAATTCTGATATGGAGTACTTGCAATAATGCAGTCTATCCGATGTGCCTTCTGCACTAATTTACACAATTTTATGTCGTGGCTAAATTGTTGGTCAATTCTCTTCTAGTCGTGTGTTTAGATCAATGCCCATTTCTCAGGATTTTTGAAGATTTAATACCCAATTGTGAGTGCAAGTTGCTGTCATTTTTGTTTTCAGGCCTTTATGTGGCCCCACTATTGCTTGTTTTACAATTTGTAGGCAGTGTTGAGTCAGGAGACTAGGTCACAGAGTGCCAAGTGCTTATGGTCTATTAGACTTTAATGTAAGTCAATGCTCCTTTCCTTGAGCCGGTAGTTTCTTTCTAAATATGGCTCCAATAGGAGAAGAGAGAGAAGGAAGAGCAACGTGTATGTTGTGTGTGTCTAAGCCGGCCGGTGAAGAGTGTAGATGTAGCTTATTAGCGTATGTAGACGAGTTCGTGGGGCATCCAGGTGATGAGAGTTTGATGCGGCTGTGCTGTCTGCCCTCGTATGAAGTGATCTTAGGTGGGAGGAAGATCAGAGAGCGTATGGAGACCTCATCGTTTAGCATCGTTTAGCATGAATGTAAACACATAATCATAATGGAAATGCATAAAATAAGTGATTCAAATCACAACTTTGCAAAATGCCCAAATAATTAGTGAGAAATTAGTGAATGAGATTAGTAGAAATTAGTAATTAATGGGTGATTTTGGCTACGATTTGCGCACAATGGAGTAGGATATGAGTGTGTGGATCACATAGGCATGCTGTCCATACTCCCAACTCACTTTCTCCTTATGTGTAGCACAAAAAACACTTATCAATCAACGAAAAAATTGCATCAAAGTTAGGGAAAATTAATGAAAATTAGTGAATTAGAAGGTCAAAATTAGTGATGAAAATCATGATTCTAATGATGTGTCTGGGTTGTTTTGTGATGTATCAAGCATAACTAATGCTAATCCAATCACCAATCACACTAAAAACCACTCAATCTATCAACACACATAATAAAAATTAGCAAATCAATGAAAAATTAGAGAAATTAGTTTCTTCTAATCACACCAATGGCACCTCTAGCTTAGGCAACCGATCCCCGGCAACGGCGCCAATGTTGGAGCATCGGCCTAGCATAGTGGAGACACCAACATAATGTCAATCCGAGGAGTATGATCCGGCTAGGGCATGGAAACACACAAAGAAGCTTGTGCGTGCCAAATAGAGGATAAGAAGGTGAAATCTACACACAAAGAGAGCTATGGAGAAGGAATGATGATGCTACGAGGAGTAAGCACACTACTACTCTATCATTCAGCCTAATCTTTCACGATCAAGCTTAATCATGCTCAAAACTCACTAATCAATCACTAATCCTTCTCTAATCAAGCACACAATGCACATAGAATAGCATAGAATGACCACACACAGGCACACACACTCTACACAAGCCTACACACACTTAGAAGCAAGCTTAAACAAGAGGGAAACATGATAAAAGAGAGAGATTAATCACAAAATCAGCCACTAATCTTCATTAATCGAGCAAAAGATTACAAGCATGAGTAAATGAGAGAGAAGAGGTTAGAGTTTAGCTATGGCATGAAGCCTAATCGTCCATGTGCGTTCGTAGAGAGCTTGAGGACTCCATAGCCATCACCTTCTTTACAAAGCTTATCTCAAATGCATCAGAAGTCCCATTCACATTGTGGGTTTTGACCTTTATACTCACTAGGTTTTTAAGAAGTGGCCGGGCGCTCAAATGGTCAGACTCACTTAATCTAATATCTGCTCTACCTAGGCTCTAAATATAGCACAATGATTACAACATGAAACTCATGATGAGCCCAAAACATAATTACAATCCACACTTGCGGTCATTTGACGAGAAATCATAAGAACTTAAGTGACCGTCAATTGTGACAGTAACTTCATAGATAGTTGTTAATTTCATATCTACTCTGCATCTCTTGTTTGTCTTCACTTCATCATCATCTAGCATCATTAGCATTTACTAAAAATAGTAAATAGCATCTTTGAGTGGACTGTTGGCCACTGTTGACCTAGCTGGTTAACAGAGATTGGTCCTTGAGAAGGCATATTTTCCATCTCTGTGATCGCTTCATCTCTCGTTATCGCTCTAGAAGGGAATCCAAGTGGCTGCCGTTTTGGAATTCTTGTAGGAATTATCGTGTTTGGTGGGGGTATTTGTAGTCATTCATTGACCAAAAATCCACCTCTTTCTAATGTAGTCTGTGGGTTTGTTCTTTCTACAACTCTATATTCTTATAACTCCTTATTAATGAACTTCCATTTTATGAATCTTGCTCAAATTTTTCTCGTAATATTTTGCTCGAGGTTTGGTAGGACTCAAGCTCACATAGTACGTGCATCCACCCATAGACGTAGTCTTTGCCAGATCCCATTATTTTTATATACTAAATGAAATGCATTTTTGCTTACATGCTTGTTGTGAGGAAATGAAGGTTTTTCTTGCTATCCAAACTGACAAGCCTCACAAATTTTCTACATTTCAGCAACTTTAAAAATTGGTAAACATGTAGCCATATCTTAAGTTTGCATTGTCTTCGGCCTTTGCAAGTTTACATGACCAATACATTTGTGCCGGATCTCACTATCTATAAAAACTCCTGCACCTTGTGCAAACATGGCAACATTCACCTTTGGCACATTCACATCTAAAGTAAACATTGTGCCCACTTTATTTCCTTGTGCAACCATCCATCCTTGTTATGCTCTTTGACAAAGAGATCATCAAAGTTAAATTGGACCTGAAACCCTTGCCCAACCATTTGTCCAGAAACCAAATTCTTTGTGATGTTAGGTACATGCACTACATCAGCTAGGTACTTTACTTTACCATCTGGCATAGACAATGGTACATTTCTTATATGCATGATGGGATGTGCAATATCACCCCCAGTCTCTACATAGCTAGGACTACAAAGTCTGCAATTCCTTGAACCACAAACCATGACTGGTCATGTGATTTGACGCACCCAAATCCACATATCAGACATCATCACCTGATCTTGTCACATTTGCAGACATAGTATTAAACATGTGCTATAGCCTCTCAAACTCATCTATATGTATTTTTACGTTGCACATTACCGCGACCTCTTGCACTCCCCCTGCGTCAAAAATTTGTTGAAACACTTGTGTTCTATCTCTGAGCATTATTCTACTACTCTGCTTGGTTGTAATGGAATTTGCCTATTCAATTTGAGAATAGCGGAATTTAATGAGAGTACTTTCAAGAAATGATTTTGTGAGCATAGCGGGTATACATAATTGAAGATAGCAACATAATCATAGCAATTAGTTAACTTGGCATAGACAATACTTTTGCAAGAGAGAGAGTTTAGAGAACATGACAACAATTGAGGACCGGATTTATGTGGAGCCGGTCCCCCCTCCAATAGGCATTTGTATTATGATTTCTCCCATAAAGAGAGACTTGTTACAATACAGTCTTTGTGTTCCTTGTGACCTAGGTGATGCCATGAAGATGGAAGGCTTCATGCACCACAAACATAACATAAACTTGAAGAAAGCTTTAACTATCCCAAGCCTCAGTCCCAAGACCTCAAACACCTTCGAAGGTGGAGAGAGCTAGCAGGGAATGAGGGTAGGGAAGAGGAAGAAGAAACATTTCGTAGGAGAAAGAATTAGTTCCTCACTTATCATACTCTTGTTGCTAGCATACAT
The DNA here is from genome assembly GCF_014529385.1 of Adiantum capillus-veneris. NCBI lineage: Eukaryota > Viridiplantae > Streptophyta > Polypodiopsida > Polypodiales > Pteridaceae > Adiantum > Adiantum capillus-veneris. The sequence continues at coordinate 151,503,438 of NC_140948.1, forward strand.
AATAGCATAGTAATGAAGAAGAAGGAGATGGCAAGCTTAAGCATTGAAGCATGGCTCTTGGTTGGATTTGCACTCCATAGCCAAGAGTGTTGGTGTAGGCTCTCAACCTCTACTTGCTTGGAGAGGGAGCTCTTGCACTTTGCATATCACACAATGAGAGTGCTTGTGAGTGTGTGTGGGTGAGTATACCCCCTAGGCACCCCCCTAGCTTGCTTGGGTCGACCCCCCCTTGTAGCTCATGCCTGAAGCTCATTGGACCCCTCCAGGCCTAGCCAATCACAAGCAGGAGCCATTACAAGCAACATGGGTAGCCTTGGGACAAGTGTCCCCCTTTCCCCTTTGAGAGAGAGGACTTGATAAATGCTAAAACAATTAGATAATTCATGTAATTTATCATTGGACCCCTTTGAAGCCTAGCCAATAGGCTTCAAGCAACACATGAAGGTAACATGGGTAGGGGCCTGACATGTGTCCTTGCTGCCTCTTCAAGATGGGCTTCCCTTGTGTGTGTGAGTGGGTGTTCTCTCTCTAGGCCCTAGGAAAAGGGCTCGCCCCCCCTCTTGTAGGAATGCTTTTGACTTTTAGGTGATCAAGCACCTTACTCACCAAGCATGACAAAGCACTTGAACTAGGGGGGGTTCCCACAAGCATCTCAGGCAAGCATCTCAGGCAAGCTTCTCAAGGCACCTCAAGTACTTTAATCATGCAGCAAGTCAAGCACCTCAAGCATGGAGCCAGTCAAGCACCTCAAGCATCTTAATCAAGCACCTCAAGTATGAAAAACACCTCAAGCATGACAAGCACCTCAAGCAGGACAAGCACCTCGAGCTTGGGCCGGGTTCCCACCTCAAGCTCAGCCCTAGCTTACTTAAGGTCAAAAGGACTTTTACACACATTTATTGGAGGTCTTCAATGAAGCTAACCCTAAGGTCTTATGCTCCATTGGTTAGCCTTGCTCTTTGATAGACCATCTCCCTTTTGGGCCCCTTTACATTGGCCCCGTGTTGAGATAGATCTAAAAGCACATACCTATATCTTAACACTTGTTCCCGTTTATTCTCCCACATTAAGTGATCAATTTAATATGAGAAAATCATTTGGGTTAGTTAGATATTAGATTTTATGACATTGGTGGTTGCCTCTTCCTCAACCACCTGCATTATCTATACCACGGCATCTTCCTCTTCCTTTGTTGTTAAAGAAACCTACTCAAAATTATTTCTGCCCTGCATAAAGGAGTCTTCCTTAAGTTCCTTCTCTTCAACAATTAGTAAGGGCACCAAATCTGTAAATGTGAGAACATTTTCTCAAAGATGGATACCAGTCTTAAACTATTTATATTCTGGACCCTTGCCTTTGTGTTGGTCACATCCAATGACTGTAAAGTGTCCTAAGCCTCCTTAGGGGTGTGAGCATCTTGTATGTGCCCAATCATAGTGTCTTGCACACTCATAGAAAGTCAATAAATGACCTTTTGGGCTCTTGGGCCCCAATGTTTAAATACCTTTATCAACACAATAAATGCACCTTCCTTTGGTAGCATTGGTGTTGTCTAAGAATTGTTCCTACACCTAAGTTATTTCTTAAATGTTGCAAATTGGAGATATGGCCTACAACTACTTCATTGAACCTCCCACCCTGTTAGGAATTGGATCATGCTAGCTAGGGTGGATGGAAGAGAAACATAGTACAAGTGTGTGTGTGTAAGCAAGATTATCACTCAAGTGAATTAGGTTCCAAGATAGAATTAACTTGGACTCATAAACACAATCTTGAGTATTGACTTAGCTTAGCACAGGCTCACCATAGACAAGCATGTAGTGCAAAATAGAGTTGTGTTTATTCATTCATGAAATGAGCTTTAAGTAGCTCTACAGCCTTGCTCCACAACATGTGGGATAATTCCACTCTTCTCTCCTTGACTCACACTTTAGGACAAAGCTCACACTTTACACACCGAACCGCATGATTTTGAGTACATTCATGACTATCATGATTTACGTACTCATCATCATTAATGTCGCTAAGCAATGTTAAGTGGGAAGAGAGATTTGAAGAAGGTGGCACTTGGAAAAACATTAATGTTCTTAAGAAGAAATACCCACTTTTGTTTTTGAGGACGCAAACACTTCTCAAAGGAGGGAGAAATGTGAGGCCAAGTGATCGGGCTAGCTCAGTGGGAACTGTCAATGGGTCCCCTCTATTATGAATAGAGGGGGATGGTTGGGTGGATCATATGGTTACCACATCCATGTCCTCATATACTAAGATGAGGAACATTGGTAGTGCTTTTAGTTCCCTTACACACGATTCTCCTCTTTTGAGTGTTAAAATTAGTGAATGGAAGAATTTTTCCATGGGTACTTGCTTTGTAAGGGGAAAGTATGCACACTAACCAGCACATGCAGCCAGTGCCAAATTTTTTATGCATGTCACGATAGTTCAAGTTTAGGGCATCTAGGCATAAGGAAGACCTATGTAGTGTAAGATGATAGTTTGACTAGTTTGTTCAAGGCTATGTCTTGCATTGTCAAAAATGGGAAGTTAATGAAGGGAAGCTCTGCATTGTTTTTAGTAGATATGAAGGGAAGTGTTTTCATTAGATTCCTTCAACTTGAAGGTATGTGGCATGATGTTGGAAAGGGGTCATTGGAGGAAGGAGTCAAGTGGGAAGGGGAAGGGGGAGGGGGAGGGGGAGGGGTGGGAGGGGGTTAGAGTCCTTGAAGAGAATTTTAGTTATCTTTGAAGCCTTGGAAAGACTCTTCTAGGTAATTAACCATACTTTTGAAATAGAGCCAACATGTAGTATATAATATCTATATACTATATTAAAAATACAAAGGTTTGATCGAAGATCCATGTGGCTACAAATTCTTGGCAGCCATGATAATCAAATCAAAACCTTGTCTTCTTCTATTCTCTTCTACGTGGCTCTGATCTGCTAGAAGTCCCATGTTGAACTATTGACATGGTTGTGAACTGCGGTTGTTTGCCTCTTCTATGTGGTTCTGCCCTTGCCAACTTCTACTGAATTGCCGATGTGGCTCCCAACTACCTCGAACTATGGGCACTGCCAATCGAGGCATGAAAACAGTGTCGGTCCTAGCTAATTGAACTGCACACTTGGACATCGAACAAAAACTTGCCCCCCGACCTAGTGTAGACACGTAAAGTGAGGGCTCGGGCCCTTCAATAGTGGGCACTTCCTTGACCTCAAGGCTCAGTGTGTTTTTCCCCCTCTTTACCACCTTGAGCCTTCAACTGAGGCTCCCTCTATATAAGCACTCATCTAGGAACTCTTGTTTTCCTTCTGCACAAGCAATCCACATACTCTCATAGGTAATAATATGTTACTCTATAGACAATGGGAGATGAAAGAGGTGGACATCTTTTCTCGCATTGCTCCTTCTACCCTACAATCTATTTGTAGTAGCAGGGGCAGCCTGTTACCATACACATGTGGTAGTGATGTGTGTGAACACACTTAGTGTCATAAAATCTAATATCGAGCTAACCCAAATGATTTTCTCATATTGCATTGATCATTTAATGTGGGAAAATAAATGAGAACAAGAGTTAGAATAGAGACATGTGCTTCTAGACATATCTCAGTAGGGGACCAAAAGGAGAGATGGTTGCATCTCAATAGGGGTCCAAAAGGAGATTTTCTACCAAAGAGAAATGTGTAATAAGTGCTTCTAGACTTATCTCAGCAAGGGATCAAGAGGAGAAATGGTTACATCTTAATAGGGGTCCAAAAGGAGATCGTCTATCAAAGAGCAACGTGCATCTAATGGAGATTAAAGACCTTAGGGCTAGCTTCATTAAAGACCTCCATAGGTTAATGTTAAAAGTCCTTAGACCTTAGGCAAGCTAGGGTTGTTCTTGAGGTGGGAACCCGGCCCAAGCTTGAGGTGCTTGTCGTGCTTGCTGACTAAGGTGCTTGTCATGCTTGATGAGTAAGGTGCTTGAGGTGCTTGTCGTGCTTGCTGACTAAGCTGCTTGAGGTGCTTATCATGCTTAAAGAATAAGGTGCTTGAGAAGCTTCCCATGCATGGGGGGGTAAGGTGCTTGAGGGGCTTGAGTAAAAAAGAGACCCTACAAAGGAGGGGGAAATTCCCAAAGTTAGGGGAATCTTTGATTTAACCTCTCATTAACCCAAAGGGTACCCCCTTTCTCAAGGGACACATGGACACATGTCAAGCTCTCCATATTCTTAGCCACATGGTGTGCTTGAATCCTATTGAGTGGGCAAAACAGGGATCCAATGAGCTTCTAGTTCAATTCAACATTTATCTAGATATTTTCGAGTTCTCTAATTATCCCTCTTGCAAAAGTATTTTTCATGCCAAGTTAATTAAGTATAATGGTTATGTTGCTACCGCTAATTAAGTTCACGAGTGTGGCTGCTTGAGAACTAATTTTGAAAGGTAGAGAAGAGTAGCGACTAAGGTTTTTGAGGGTAGAATTTGACCAAGAGAGTAGAATGAATATTGAGAACTTTGATTTTGCACATGAAGGTGCTAATGATGATGCCCCCATGTTTGTTGATTATCTTGTTACTAGGTTGCAACAAGCTATGGGCAACCCTAATTTGCAAGCCGAAGTTACTCAACAACTTCGTGCTTATGGGATTTCCCCTCCTCTCCAAGAGGAGAGAGGGCTTAGGAGGCCTCTTGATGAGACTCCCAGAATAATACTCTCTCTTGTAAGATAGCAGGAATCCAAAGAATGAAAAAAAGCAAATCACTAAGTTCCTTTGAAGATGTGGCTCCACGAAGACAACGGTCTAGACTGTCGCTAACTCCTCCCAAGAGAAAATGGCCAATCCATAGTCCTTCTCCTCATCACTACGAAAGGGATTGATAATTTGATGCCTTATTAATTACCAAGTATGAATATGAAGCTTGCCATCATCAACAATAATAGCGTTAGTACCGTCCTCATGCTACCTATCCTCTTTTTACATCCTTACTTTAATTGTTCGTTTATACTAGCTGCCTAAAGCAACTGTTCTGGACTTTCCATTTTGTCCACTATTTAGCTTTTGAAAGATTTAATTTGATGCCCTCAAAAATCGAATAAGTCTATAAAAAACTATGGCGTGGTATGCACCTTTGTTGTCCCATCGGTTTTTGTATCAACAAAAGTCTATAAATAAATCTACAAAATACTCTCTATAGGAAAAAATTGAACATAATAGATAAATAGGATCAAAATAAACTAAATGGTTGCATCGCCTAGTACTTATTCAGATGAACAGATTTCAAATAAACAAATATTAAATAGGTAGGTTTAGAAGTTAAGCAATGAAGAATAATACCCAAAGCAATGTGGCCCGTGGCGGCAAGTGATGCATAACATCATCTCAAGAAAGCATGCCAATCCTCCTCCATGTATGTGGAGGAGCTAGTTGAAGTATCCCACTACCTACGAAGAATGTGAGCTAACTATGTCTAGCCCTAGTGGAGGAGTGAGTTGAACTATCCACTAACTATGAAAAGCGTGAATTCAATTAAGTAGCATGTCAATTAAGTGTGAACTCAAGAAAGCATGTCAATGCTCCTTCACATATGTGGAGGACACGGTTGAAGTATCCCACTAACTATGAGGAGTATAAACTAACTATGTCTGGATATCACTAAGTGTGTCCAGTGGAGGGGCCGATTGAACTATCCCACTAACCACGAAGAGTGTGAACTAACTATGTCCAGAAGTGGAAGGTTATCCACCAATAACATGCAAGCATCTAGCCTTCTCAATCATCCATAAGGTTACTGCAACCAGAATAGCAAAAATCAGCTCGTAAAGGTGACTCAGAAGCATGCATACTATCTGGAAACATATCTAGTGTGCCCCATGGGTGGTCAAGATCCTCTCTTTCCCCCTCAAAAGTAACGTTACAGCCCAAGAACTGCGTCAGCTAGCAAATTGAGCCCAAGGGATAATGCATGTGCAAACAACCACCCAACATAGCAAGGTGTATGCAGTACCCCAAGAGACAAGGCTTGTGCAAACACCCACCTAACATAGCAAGCTACAAGTTGCATGCCATACCATATGGGCATGTGAGAAGCACAAAGATAGTGGCTAATAGTCTCATCTACATGTAAGGTGCAGTGCAAACAAGTCTGATCGTAGCGAACATTGCTAGCTCATGCCCTTATTAATGAACCAATATGAGCCATCAAACCCCGAGACGTCCACTAGGAAATATGTAAGATAGCACGTGCAAACAAAATAAGGGATTTATAATTAGGTACATTTACAAAAAAAAAAAAGCTTATATAAAGGGTTTTTTAATTGAGAAAGTAAATTTTCATACATAAGGGCTATTTTTTTACAAAAATGCATACATAAGGGGTACATATAATACTTGAAAATATGCATGTAAGGGATTATTTAATACCTCTTGTTCGCATGATGCTATATGCAATTATTACATAGTGGACTCCCCAGGCATCAACCACATGTAGACTTTATGGTAGTTGATCCGAAATCCTAGAGGAAGGACCAAAATCTATGAACGAAGGCATAAAGATAGGGCATCATCCATTGTATTTTGGATTGCATTGATTGCAAGATCTGGCCTAACAAGGGCAAGACTTGGAAGCTATGGGTTGTTTCCGGTGAGTAAAAACCTTGGCTTCTCTCCTAAGCAACCACATATCTTTGTGTTTCAAATGGCTTCTCTCCTAAGAAGCTCCAACGGGCTATCTCTGACACATATAGAGCTGGACATTTTGTTCTGCAATAATCACATTTGTTACAGTTTAAGAGCATGTATTATCATGCAAAATATCTATTTGGTAGAATTGATGATGAGAAAACTAAGCACGTGTTGAAAAGATGTGCTTTGCAATACTTTGCAAGTCAAAAAATATATCATCACCAAATATTTACAAAGGCACCATAAATTTGTTTATGTCTTCTTATTCATTGTTGATATAACTTCTCTTTTCTTGTTGTCGCAAGCAATATCATTGTCGAAGGCGATGGTGGTGGCAGCCGCGACGGGAGTTTCACTTGTGTAGCTAAGGAGAGAAGGTTGGATGATGTTTCTTGCCTCGCATTTAGCAGCAAGGAGGGAGTCTCACTTGTGTAGTTAAGGAGAGAAGGTTGGATGATGTTTCTTGCCTCGCATTTAGCAGCAAGGAAAAAAGAATTGCCTTGAAAATCTACAAAGGGTTTGTAAATACAAATTTGGTATGTGGGAGAACAATTTCAAAGGTAAGGGTGCGAGCAAAACAAGAACTGAGTATCTTCTTCCTTTTTCTTTATTATAATTCAGTTGTTTCTTAACAAAAACAAAAACTAGGAACTGCATTTGGAAAGTGAGGAGTCACTGAGAAACCGATTTCGCGATTAATGATAAGAATTAAATGCTAAAGCACCGAAAATTTAAAGCTTGTAATCAGGTCCAAATAATTCGGTCCACGAAATATTTCAATTTCAGACAAGATGGAGAGGGCATTTCAAAATCATCCCAATAAATTTACGCTACAAAAACCAACCAGGTTGCACCATTAACTCAAGCAAGAGCACGTTATGAACAAATTACTGGTTGAAAACATAAAACCATTGCCTCTCGCATTAGAGTTGCTTGTTACACAGTGAAAACCAGCTCTAGCAGGTGGGTCAAATGCAATCATTACATGTTCGGTAGCGATCCCTCTCGAGTCTCGACTTATTACACTACACAATTACCATGACAAATGGAGAAGCTAGCAGGAGACTGTGCAGCTGATGCAGTCATAGTTACAGCGGCTACGAGCAGACAGGCCACGGCCTTTGACAGAGCCGCCCCCCCCGCCACCACCTCCTCCGCCTTTGTTCCCACCGCCACCGCCTCCACCACCAGCACCGCCCCCTCCACCACCCCCGCCTCCAGCGTGGCTTCCTCCACCGCCGCCGCCACCTCCTCCGCCTCCGGATCCAGTGTGGCTCCCCCCCCCCGCCGCCTCCTCCACCGCCTCCGGAACTTCCGCCGCCGCCCCCTCCACCACCTCCTGAGCTTCCTCCACCGCCACCACCACCTCCTCCGCCAGCTCCAGTGTGGCTCCCGCCGCCGCCACCACCGCCGCCTCCTCCAGAGCTCCCACCACCTCCACCACCGCCGCCCCCGGACCTGCTTCCCCCGCCTCCACCCCCTCCACCACCGCCGCCGCCAGACCTGCTTCCTCCTCCTCCACCCCCTCCACCACCGCCGCCAGACCTGCTTCCTCCTCCTCCACCCCCTCCACCACCGCCGCCAGACCTACTTCCTCCTCCTCCACCACCCCCTCCTCCTCCTCCTCCTCCTCCCGACCCTCTTCCATTCCCCCGCCCAAAGCGAGGCCCGAACCCAAACGCTGATCGAAGAGTTCTCCGTATCCCTTCCTCTTCCTCACATATCGCAGGGCATGTGAGAACAATCCCGGCACATTTTCCATCTCCCAAGCATACTGCTGACTCGACGCCCTCCTCTGACAAATGCAGTGAGAAGCCCGAATAATCGGCCTTCTCCGCTTCCTCGTTATGACACACCACAGACGACACCAGCGCGCATAATGTTAGAGCCCAAACCAAACCCTTCCAAAGCTTCCCCATGCCTCTGCACTTTGCAGTTATAAACCGGACCCCGGCCCCAAACTCAAAACTCAAGTGCAGAAGCAAACACTCAGCTAGATTTATATCACGTCGTGCCGAAAGTGGCTACGGAAAAGCTGTGCAGAGCTCAGTATTTATACGCAAGAGGAGGGCAGGATCTCACAATGCACATGCAACAAGGTGTGAGCTGCGCACATTGCAATTTGCACACACTCGAGCTCCATGCACACTACGAACTCACTACCAAACAATTTTGAATTGCCTGGTCGCATGTGAGCACCGACGCGGAAAGTGGATGAAAGCTAAAAGCGGGGCATGGTATGGCATGCATGGGATGGGTACTCCGCAGCGGCGCAGCTGACTACACTGCAAAAAGTCGCACATGCTGAGCACACTGTTGGACTCTGGACGACTCTCGACTGTCTACGCGTTCCTATCCACTCATTTTGACTTTATGTACATGACATTAAATGTAGTCAGAGAGCTACTGCCCGCCGTACTGCAAATTGGCAAATTTGCCAGTAAATTGCCACCTTTTTATCCGCTTATCGTTAACGGTTACAATCAGCAATCTTTTGTAAAGTGCAAGGGGTAGTCTCACACGGGCAGAATATCAGGACGATTGGGGTGTTAAGAGGGCCACCCCCTAGGCCCCTCATCGGAAATGGCAATCTACAACACAAGGCACGCCGCACGTCCCCTTACAGCATAAACTGTAGCTTCCCATAGGACAAAGCCTACTAGACTATACAAGCTATTGACCTACTATATCCCAATTAAGTGCCACATCATGCGTGGCAACGGTGGTCGAGGCATCCTCCACATTTTCACCATATCTAGAATGTCATAAAGCGAGAACAAGCTAAGGTAAGGGAGCTAGGGGCTATCTAATCTCATGGGGAGAGTGTTATCTAAGGTTATTTGCACGTCTTGCCTACAACATGATCTTTGCATGGTAAGAAATTTGAAAGGAAAAACCCTATACTGATTGCTCAAGCATCCACCGATCAAAGTGACACTCAGGCTAACAAGGGAGCCACCCTATCAATAATAATGAAAAATATAAGAAGCACCAAAGAAAAGTGAAAAAAAACATGCCACCGCTTCAAGGGGGGAGCCCAAGTCTCCATCACATGTCATAGAACTAACCTTGCCACCTGAGACCAACCAAGCACACAAAGGGACTTAAGTTATATCATAGGGCAACCTGACGATCAGCCTAAAGAAGTCGAAGAAGTCACTTCTTAGCAGTATTAGTAGAACTATAGCGGCCATACAAGAAAAACGCTTAGAGAAAGACATCTCAGAAGGTGAATACTTGCTTGCCCTACATTCTGGGCAAGGAGATGTTGCCATATGGGATGAAATGACAATTGATTTCTTTAAGGAAGTTTGGGATGACCTAAAAACCCCCATTACTTGACTAGCAAACAAAGATCTTTTAGAAGGAGCACTTGATCCTAGCGTGAAACTAGGTCTTCTCAAACCTATACCTAAGCATGTGTGTTGCTTGCAGTTAACACTAGACTTGTAATGAGCCACAAAACTCGCTGAAGCCCCAAAAATGGCTCACATCACGATTCTAGTAAATGAAACATAACTTTTGTATATGACATCAAAATTTCATGAAACTTCTCAATTATGGATTTAAGTTATGAAAATCTTATAAATGCACAATTTGCATGAATATCTCAAAACAAAAAAAAAATTACTTTTTTAAAACTAGTATCAAATTTTACGTAAGACTGCACTTCACTACTTCACTTGGAGAAGTAAAAAAATGTCGACAGTCTTTGTATATGGGTTGAAAAGGTTTGGTACATCTATCACATAAATATTGAGGGATTTTTCAAAGAATTTTGGGCTTGCTTCACAATGATTTAATTTACGTTCAAAAGAAATAGAAAAAAATTATCCATCCGCACAAATTAGTTGTAGAATATGGCAGTGGAAAAACACCTTTAGACGTTCATTTAGCTTTGTACTATTTTTTATCAACTCATATTGAGTGCTGCTCATAATTCCCTGAAACCATTTTCTATTTAAATAACTAACATAGTGTTGGAATCTTTTTTACAAAAGTCTCAAAAAGCCACAAAAGTGGCAATTTTTTTACAGGACTAGTGTTAAAGCACTAGAGGCCTATAACGATGATGATAGTAACATACAAAAATCATAGCCAAAGTTATTGCCCTAAGGCTCTCTTCAATCTTGGATACAATAACCACCAACATGGAATATTTACTAAAGGAAGGTCAATACTACACGACAACATTTCTGTACAGCAATGATCGCCATAGAGTGAGTAAACTTCACCAACCTAGAATGTATCCTCCTCCAACTCATCCTTGGCAAAGCATATGATTGAATTTCGTGGTCATACATAGTAGAATATGTCATGAATGCTTTGGGCATTGGTCCCCACATGTGCCAGACGGTGCACACCTTAACAGTTGGCAGCTCCTCAAAACTTCTCTTCAACAACGAGTAGTGGGAGCCTTCAAAGCCAAAAGTTCAATCAAACAAGGATTCCCTTTGGCCCCTCTATTCTTTGCTATCTATCATCCCCTGGCAACCATGCTCGAGATGAGTATTGAGAAAGGGGACATTTGTTGAGGTAAAGGGGGTATCTCTCACCTTAGGGCCGGACACACTCTAAGGCCATCCACTTACTCTTTCCTTATTCATTGTACATACATATGAATAAGCAATTTTCTCACTTCTACTTATGAGAGATAGCTTGTCATAATAATCAATATCTAATTCTCCTAAATGATTTTCTCATATTAAACTGATCATTTAATGTGGGGAAGTGCCAAGGGAGAAAAAGCTAGAATATTGGTTAAGCTAGCAGACCGGCCACAGTAGGGATCCAAAGGAGGGAAAATAGGGATCCAAAGGGGGGGCCATCTGCAAAAGAGCCATGTGAAACAATGGGCCAAAAAGACCCTAAGGTTCAGCCCATTAAGACTTCCAAAATTCAAAGGTTGTGTCCAAAGGTCAACCCTAGGAAAAATTGGATGCTTTGTGTGTGCCCTAAAAATCTTTGCACATCCCTACATGGGAGGGGGCGAGCCCCAAAGCTAGGGGATGAGAGAGAAAGCCACACACACACACACACAGGCTCCCTTTACACAAAGGGAATGAGGGACACATGTCAGCTCCCTAGGCCAGATGCCCACAAGGTGTGCCCAGTTCCAAATGGAAGACCCTTGAAGTGGACCAATGAGAATTAAGCTAGAGTAAATCTAGTTTAATTAATTTAAAAACATTTAATAAAAGAAACCAATGAGAATTAAGTCTCCTAGAAGACTATTGGGCAGTCTCCCAAGGGGTCCAATGAGCATTCAGGAGCCCCATGGCTTGCCTGATTCCTATTGGCTTGACCTGGGGAGGTCCAATGAGGCAAAAGCCAGACCTAATTAAGCAGCATAAGTGATAGCCTTCTGACATGTGTCCCCCTTTCCCCTTTTGTGAGAGCTTTAGGTAATTAAATAATTAAACTAAACTCTCATTGGACCCCTTTGCCTCTGATACCAATGTAACATTTAATGGCCTATAATCTTATGTGTAGCGGAAATTAGCATGAACATAGTGGGCATTTCATTAGAATAGATTCCTAATGAGAATTACAAGAGTGCTTGGGTGGAGAGAGCAACAAAAAGCATAACACCTAGTTAGATAGCATCGACAATACTTTCAAAAGAGAATAAAAGCATCATGTTCTCTTACCTTTCCCCAAGCATGGCATAGAGAAGATCCTTTGTGGTGAGTTTGGTGAATCTCCTCCTCTTGGATTTCAACCAAAGAAGCTCTAGGAGGATCTTGGCGGTTGTTCTTTTGGGGACAAGCGCGGTATGCATGCCCTTGTTCGCCGCACTTGAAACACCGGTTATCTTTACGATAACGCTCAAGCTCTTCAGGAGAGAGTTTATTCTTTCCTTTGTAAACTCCCTTCTCTTTAGCTTTGTTGGAATTGCCCTCAGGAGACTTTTGGACATTGTCCTTCCCCTTAGGCTCATTGGAACCCTTGTTTTCCGGGGGCTTATTATTTCTTTTACCCCCCGTTTGGAAATTGATTCGCGAGGCCACCATAGTATGGTGTATTACCGCCGATATGATACGTGGCCTTTGGGAGTTGACATACTCCGCCATTTCTTCGGTTAAGCCCGCACAAAATTGTTGCTTTTGCTCTCCAAAATCCAACTTTTTGAAGACAGTGGCTTTGAGTTGTAGGTCCCAAAACTTGGCTACATATTTGTGGATGGATTCATTGGGAGAGAGCTTTAAGCTTCGCCATTCGGTGAGTACTTTGTCTTTGGCATCGGTGGCCAAAAACTGCTTCATAATGGAAGCTCTTAAAGCCTTCCATGTTCGTGGAGCTTCACCGTTGGCTCGTAGGCTAGACCACCATTGTCTGGCGGACTTTTGAAAGTGCATAGCTACATGGCGTAGCTTAGAGGACTCCGTGAAGCCCTCATCTCCAAACGCCGCATCGAATTGCTGGATAAAGGCCAAAACTTTGTCTGTAGCACCAAAGGTGCCATCATAGGTAAGGAAAGAGATGCTCTTCCCTCCCTCTTTGAATTTCTTCAGCTTGGACGACCTCTTCCATGCGGCATAGGATTTCCTATGGCCTCTTCTTTTTGATGGTTCAAAAGTTGCACCATCACTTGCTTCAGAAGATGAAGAATTTGAAGAAGGTGGAGAAGAGGGTGACCTCTTTCTCGCCTTTTTCTTGTCTTGATCTTTGTCGTCTTCACCATAGCTTTCATAAGAGGAAGAGGATGAAGAAGATGGAGAAGAGGGTGTCCTCTTTCTCGCCTTTTTCTTCTCTTGCTTTTTATCATCCCTCTTTGAATTATGGCGTGGAGAAGAGTGTAATGGTCTTCTCCGCTTTGGTGGTGATGGAGAGCGTTTAGCCCGCCGTCTTCGTGGAGCCATCTCCGCCGAGGTGACGGGAGACTCGCTTCTTTCTCGTTCCTTCGGGGGAGGCTCTTGAATTCTCCTTTGGGAAGGAGATGCATCATCAAGAAGTAAGTTCTTGAGCCCTTCATATGGATTCTCTTCTTCTTCCCGAATCGGAGAGAGACCTCTTTTGGTAGTCTCACAAGGAGGCTTCCTAGGTGTTCTCTCGTCATGGTGATGAGCTTGGAGAATCCCGTGAGCACGGAGCTGCCGTTGCACTTCACTTTGGAGAGATGGATTGCCCATGGCTTGTTGAAGCCTAGAAACTAGATAGTTAACAAGCATTGAAGCATCATTAGTAGCTTGCTCATGAGCAAAATCAAAGTTATCAACATTAATTTCACTCTCTTTACTATTGTCAGCCATTCTAACAACTTTTAGGTATAAACTTTTTAGGTGTACTTTGGCACTTCAAGCCCTAGTTGCTACTCCTCTTTACCCCTTTAGAAAAAGCACTCAAGCTACTGTACCCGCGGCTCGAATACCATTAATTGCAAGGAATAGAAGAGAGGGTCTTTCGACACCAAAACAGCACCGGCTCCTGTCAAGCTTCTAATAGCTCAATAGTGGTTAAGCCGTAGGCAAGCCCCGTAGGACTCCACTATTAAGACCATAGCTCTCGACGGTGATGCCCCGTTAACTGCACAAAGGCAGGCGCACTGCAAGGCTGAAAAATCCCTATTCTACTTACTCACAGGCAATTAATAATACCAACCATTTGTAGCTAGCTTGAGGACCTCCCTTCTTGAGCAAGAAAAGAGAAACCTTGAGCTCTGATACCAATGTAACATTTAATGCCCACTATGTTCATGCTAATTTCCGCTACACATAAGATTATAGGCCATTAAATGTTACATAGCTCCTTCCACACACAATATCCATATTCTCCTTCCTCTCTCTTGCATGCACACATCCATACACACGCTCTTTCAACTAGTATCAAAGCCGATGATTGTGGTGCTCGTCCTCTCATGGCATTCCCCTCTTCCCGGCGAGCTTTGCATTGACGACATTGGTGATAGATCAAATCTCGAGGATTCCATGGCTATGGAAACCTCGTGAGCTTGGCATATAAAGCTCATGGATCAAGGTGGAAGGAGCTTGCACTTGATCAGCCACAAGGGGAAAGAGATTGAGTTTCATGTGAGCTTAGAGATGGAGAGAAGTAGGTTGCTCAGATTTTACCAACTTGAGAGAGGTGAGTGTGTGCTCTCAATGCACATGCACACACACACACAAGGACTCGATTGAGAGAGAGAGATTTGCGTGTGATCTAGTTCGAGCATTACACACACACACACACTCTTGCAACAAAGGTGTAGCCTTCAGATGGCACTACCGACCACCTGTGTGGCTCTTCCCTTCCATCCCTTGATTTAGCCTCATTGTATATATGTTGTTCTTTCATTGGGAGAGTCTCCCCATCATGTTTCTTGTAGCCCTCTCTTGCAGGGGTGGTTGTAGCCCTGCGGGCAGCTTTCATTAACTAATAGAAGGATCTTTTTCTCGAAAAAAAAAGAAAGGTGTAGCCTTGGCTTCAAGCTTCGGCATCTTTGACACTCGACAACAACTTCCCATTTAGCGAGAGCGGTTTCGGCCCTCCTCCAGTGGTGCTTTTGGAGAGAGAGTCTCATTTGATGAGAGATGCGGACATCCCAACACGGCGTCCTTCCTTTGGCATTGGCATTGGCTTTAAGCATCAAGATTTAGTGTCAGCATTGGCTTTGGATTGGCATAGGTTTTGAATTCAACATTGACACCACATTGTTGTGATCTCAAACATGAACACAGAGGAGTTTCACACTCTCGCAATAGTCTCTTGAAAACCACAAATTCCTAGACACACACTAGCTTGGAGGAGTAGATTTTTACTACGACAGTACAGATGGAGATCATTGAAGGGTCAATGAAGCAGTGACCATTGGACATATTTCTTGTTGAGGTAGAAACAACTGCATGGACACTATAGGTGGTGTTACCTTTTTGCGGATTCAAAGAGACATGATTTGTATAGCACATGGTTTTTTGTGCAGGTATTGACTGTGTGACTCTCAGAGAGTGTTTTTGGCATAGTTCTATGCAGATTACTATGTATGGCATACGTGGATATAGTTTGAGCTTGTTATAGCTCGCAGGTGATAGGTGTATATGTGTTTCAGACGGGTGGAGTTGTCCAGAGAGCCACTCATGTGGGAGTGAGCTAATTTTCCATGATTTTGGCGGTCTATGCAAGCCATAGGTGGATTTATTGAGTTTATGTGCTTTGGATTACCAACATATCCTTTTGCTCCTCTTCATGGTTTTGGAAAGCCTTTGGGTCATAGTTTTGGCTTGAAATATGACATCTATGGATGAGAGACTAAGGCTCTATTATGAATTTTTGGTATGCCAGTTTAATTGGGTGAGATGTTTGAGATTTTGCCATGAATGGTAGAGTGGTCGAGTGTGATTCCCACCTTGAGAGTGATAGAGTTTTTTACTCTCACTTTGATAGTTTTTTGTCAACTTTGGATATGGTTTTGTTGGTTTTGTGTTCTTGTATCCACTTTCACATGAGTGAGATGGTTGTATTCTCCTTGTGGCTATAGGTACACAATAGTCATAGGTTTTGGTTCTATACATCACACATATAGTTTATGAGTAGTTTATATGAAGCTTTGAATTTTACATACAGGTTTGTGGGATGTGTTATGAGCATTGTGTTTATTCTCTACTTCTGCATATGGTTATGCAGTTTGTTCTCTTATGAGAACCGTTTATCTTAGATTTTGGTGTTACTTGTTTACAATGATACTGCTTCTGCTTGCATTATCTCTTTACGCTCAAGTAAACACGGTTTCTACTTGGTTTAGTAGAGACTTTTGGACAATGATTCTATACATCTTTTGGTAGACCTACATTGAGCTACAAGTTGCATGTGCAAGGCATTACTCATGGTTATGATTGTGTATTGATCGAGTGACCTCCCAATTTGGAATCTTTGACGTGGTTTATGGTTGAGATTTTGCTTAGTTTATAGGGGAGACTGTGCTGGATTTTTGCGAGGATTTCTTGTCATAGTTTTTGTTTTATCGTCATCTGTGTATTCATTGATTTGACAACATTTGTGATGAATCAAAAATGGAGATTCATGAGAGACGATGGTCTCGTTCTTGCCAATTTATGCGATTGTGATTACACGGGCACATTAGGCATCATTCCTTCTGGCGTATGAGATAGCAACATCCATGTATGTGAGATGCGTAGGCAATTTTGAACATGCCAGAGAGGTGGTTGAGTATGCCAATGACGGTGATGCCACATTTATCTCTAGTGTTCCTCTTGCTTATATGTCTGGCACATGTGACATTTCTTCCTGTTGGTTGCTAGATGAGAATGCAATATTCCACATCACACCATGTCGTGAGTGGCTCAACACTTTCTCTAGTCAGATTCGAGTGCACTTGACTAATAATTCTTGGTATTTTGACATTGCAAGAGCAGAAGATGTATGTATGTCATTGCCCATTGGTGCATCATATACACTTCGTGTGCGTTTTGTCCCTCAATTGAGATAGAGTATGGTCATAGTGAGATAGTTAGCAAACAGTAGATGTCATATAATAGGTGGAGAATTGTCTTTCCAAATGCATTTGAGATTTTTCTCATATTACAAGGGAAACTCTACTCAACATTTCTTAAATATTTTCCATAACTTATGTATCTACAGATGTACTCGCCGATGGTATAGTACTCGAGTGTTACTCCCACTTTGAGAGTGATAGAGTTTCTACTCTCTTTGATAGGTTTTTTTGTCAACTTTAGACATCATTTTGTGTTGATGAAACTAACTCAATTATGGCTATTGATCTTCAATCTATTGAGTAGTTTTGGCACTTCCTTGATACTTTTTGTATAGCCAATGGATTTGTCATCAATCACTCTAAGAATGGCTACAAGTTTTCTAATGGCAAAGTCCCCCAAATTAATTTAGCCTTTGGATGCCAACGAATTGTTGATGGACATGTCTTCATATTTCTTGGCATTCCCATGGGCTTCAAGGTCTCCTTTGGGCAAAGGTGGGAATGGTTTGTGACCAAGTACAAATAAAAGATATTTAGATGGTAGTCTCATCAAGCAACAATCTCCTCAAGATCCTTCATTCTCAATCATTATGTGCTCCCCTATTTGATATATTTTTTGTCTTGTTGGAGTCCTCGAGTTGGAGTCCACCTAAATACCAGCTTCAACAAGTCATTGCTTTGTCAAGGAACTTTCTCTGGGGAGGTGAAATGGATCAGTTCAAAATCACTAAAGTAGCATGGAACACTTGTCATCTTCCTAAAGAGAAGGGAGGTCTAGGCATCCTCAATATGGAACTCATTTCCACCAGACTTGCAGCTAAATGGATACTCAGATCTGCCAGCTCTAATGAGTACTCGACTGCTCTAATCAGAAGTGATATTCCAAAGTTAAAACTTTAGAAGTACAAAGCTTGGATAAGGTTAATTTTCAGGGACCTATTGCTTTGGGCCTGATCCTTTTCTTTAAACCGGTTCTAAACTAGTTTGCAGAATGTGGAGTGCCTGGAACACTATCAAACACTCTTGGAGAGCTTCAAAATTTTTTTAAGCTAATCATTCTTCGTTTCTTCTTGACTCTTTTTTGTTTGGAATTTTTGTAGCACAAGCTTTGAAGCTGGTAATATAACATGGGCAGATTTAATTGGGAAACTCAAGACTTCTCAGTCTCTACAAGCTGAGTTCTCCATATCTCCAGCTGATGCTACGTGGTGTATTGAAAGAGAAAAGCAATGTATGTCCTCCCTTAAAATTCATGCGAGAGAAAATCAAATCGCCAGTCAATCCGACAACAGAATATACAAGCAATTCAAGCCCAAAAGGCATTGCTGAAGATGCTCCCAAGAAAAAGCTCAACCACAAGTGGAAGGTAAACTGGAGCTGCAAGCAGTGGACTCATAGGTTAAAATGTTTGTGGGCCTATCCACAATCCAACAAGCATAGTGACTTATTGTGGTTGTTCATACATCAAGGTATCTAGGCTGGAGAAAAGCTGCCACCAACACTAGAATCAACAATGGTTTATGCTTTAGGTGTAAATCTCAAACTGAAGACTACAACCATATCTAGTTGTAGAACCAATCGGACAATCATCAACTTCCTTCAGCTTATTTTATTCAAGTTAGTGGAATGACCCTAGAATTTCAAGATCTGATTGTGGGTAGCATCAAAGGATTGATGTGCCCTTGTGGAACATATGGAGAGGATGTATACTGTGGTTTATATGGCTAGAGAGGAATGCTTTAGTCTTCAATCAGGATTCTTCACTCCCCCTTTGGATCTTGGAGCATGAGCTCCAAACCTCAACTAAAAAATTATATAATACTAGTACGGCCGGCCGCCTTCGGTGGCCTCTCTCTCTCTTTCTCTCTCGCTCTTTATCGCGTGCATAGGAGCTTCTCTCAGTTTTGGAGTTTAACCTTCATGTTGCAAATTTTAACACGTGTAAAGGGCTCCCCCTTCCGCCATATTATGTTAGTTTAGATATGCTAGTTTAGATGATCTTTGAGGCCCCAATTGAAGGTTCTTCCCCTACTCTCATTCAAAGAAACTCTAGATGGCAACAATGGAAATTTGTTGTACCTACATTTCTATGTAATGTAACAAACTTGGGGCTATCTCACCCCTGCCTTGTATCTTTTTATGACGTTCTCTTTGATTAATTATCTACTTTCATAATTATTTTTTGGGAAAATTACCAAAATACCCATCTAATTTGTCAAAATTCCCAAAATACCCCTCAAATTTCAAAAATTCCCAAAATGCCCTTGTATCTATTTTGGTTGGATTATTCAAGATTTTCTAATCCTTGTTCCTTTTTCGCAAGTGAGATCTGTGTTTGAATGATTAGAATGTAATTTGTCACAAATCACCTCCCGAAAAAGGTAATTATGTTTAAAAATAATGATACAATTCATATCCAAACCCTAGATAACCATCTCAAATTCTAGATTTAGCATCTTGTATTGATAGACAATTAGTCTTCTTATGAGAAGCTACAAATTTCTTTATCTTTGGAGATATTTAATCTCGCAGCCAAGGGAATATTTTGGGAAATTTGAAAAATTTGAAGAGCATTTTGGGAAATTATGACAACATATTGAGGGTATTTTGGGAATTTTTGAAATTTGAGGGGTATTTTGGTAATTTTTCCTTTTTTTTAAATCATTAGTAAGTTTGACGACGTCACCACAAGAAAGAAAGCATTGAATGATCGGGGATCAGAGTCGTCAAAGTAGTAGATATTCACGCGGGGAACGGCTCGTGCGAGGATGGAAGGAGGGTCCATGTGGACATTTAGTCAGCTTGGATCTAGATAGGGGCTGGACCCATGGGCTCAAGGGATGCACGCACGCAAGCGGCTGTTTTTTTGTGAGATAAGGGCTCTCTGTCACGGGCCTTATATAAGTGCTTTCCAGCTACTCGTAACACTAACATCCACAGGTTATCTTCATTGTCGACCAGGTAGAAGGTATGTGCAATGTATGTCACTGTTGTCTTTCTTCGTGTCTGCCGTATCTTTGTCTCTGCTTCTCATGTTATTGATCTCGTCTGCGTGCTGCGTGCTGTGTGCAGGAAATGGCTTCCAAGATGGGGAATTCGGTGTGGGTCATCTCGGTGCTACTGTGCTTGGCAGTAGTGGCGTTCGGGCCCGCGGACAGTATCACACCCTCGAAGAGCATCGAGCAGTCAGTGAGGTGCAAGACGGGGCGATGTAAGGGGGCGCTGCTAACATGTCCGTATTTCTGCTACACGGCTCCCGGACACGGGTCGTTCTCCGGGGGACCTGGAGGAGGAGGAGGAGGGTCTGGCGGAGGAGGGGGCAGGGGTGGTGGGGGAGGGAGTGGTAATGGAGCCCCGGGTGCGCCAGGAAGAGGGTCAAGGGGAGGGAACGGAGGACGCGGGGGAGGATTTGGAGGAGGCAGTGGAGGTAAGGGCGGCAGCGGTGGCGGCTTTGGCGGTGGCGGGTCTGGAGGCGGCGGTGGAGGCGGAGGAGGAGGGGGCGGTGGAGGAGGAGGAGGTGGAGGTGGCGGTGGAGGAGGTGGAGGTGGCGGCGGAGGCGGTTTCTTCGCTGAGCAACTGGACCCCATCCTGCGCAAGAGTCCTTGTCACTTCGACTGTAACAAGTGCTTGGTGAGGTGTGACTTTTAGTGTGTTACCGAGCATGCCATTGACGGCTCCTTACTGTAGCCACTGGCGGCGAGGCCTTGCTCGTCTTAGCATGAATGCCGCAGTGCTTGTTGATTGGGCTGGCCGTCTTTTGTAAACGAGTAAATAATTTGCTATACTGTGTGTGAAGTAAAGTGGGATCAATGTTGTGGAAATAATGTTTCTCTGCCTTTAAACTTGCAAGGGGTAATGTTTTAGCAAAACTGGTATATGCTCATGAGGTGGTGGTGGTGGGCTTAATTTTATTGGAGGAGGTGCTTCAAATTTAGCGACTTACATCCCCTCAATGGTTGTCCCTCGAACCTTTATTTTAGAATACTAATCTTAGCCATCGATGATGGGAAATGTGGAGGTAGAGCTGAACGATCATGCGTCCACAGATTGTACAGAGTGCAAGCATCACAAGCCCTTATCTTCGCTTCCTCCTCGTGAACAATCGTGCTTCCCTTTGTGACTACTAGCAATGCAGGGATGCTTAACGTTGCCCAATTCATGTCTGGAAGGATGAGGTTTACTCAGGTTGTCCTTTCATGACGTATGAAGAAGAGGAGGTGGACCAATGACTCTCTCTCTCTCTCTCTCTCTCTCTCACACACACACACACACACACACACACAGGAGCAAATCAACTTTGTTTTCTCCTCCTTCCATTATGATGTAGTTTTCAGCTAGAACCTTTAGGTGAGTGGAGCAAAGTGGTAGCTAGGTATCTAAACTTACCATCCATCCAAATGCCCAGTGCCAATTTGGTGGTCTTAATCGCGAAGTAGGACCAAGCATGGATGATTATTGTAAAGGACATGATGTTCAAGCCTAAACTCTTCCCTCAAGGTGGCTAGTGGAAAGAGATAGAGGGACACTACAAATTGCTAGCCCCTCAGTGGTCCAACTTGAGGCTAGGTGGCACAACGGGTGAGCTAGTACATAAATGTATGAGAGCAATGGAGGCATTGGAGCGAGGAGAGATGACCATATATTTTCAAAACTCAGTAACACATTGGTCTCTTTGGCTTTCTAAAACAAGAGGTAAACTATCATCTTGGAGAGAAATAGTTAGAAAGATAAATAACAAAGATCTTCGACCATTGGCTCACTTCTGGGTTGTCAACTAGAGCTCGAGAGAACCACACCAACTAGCTACCTAGTTTCACCTCAATGAAAGAGTGACTACTAGCAGTAGGACTGTAAACAGTTGGACTAATTCTTGATGTCTATCTGCGAATTGAACTTCGAGTCAAAAACCTGATGTGCGACGGCCCAATTGTGCATATTTTTATAAACCACAAACTAAGAGCATCTACCACTCCTTGATGGTCCATGATTGATTGGTTCTCCCTCCTTAACAAACATTGGGGTATGCAATGGACGAAATCAAGATGGGCGATGATAGCAAATGACATGGGTTTCCATTAGTGGCCGTTGGAGATGAAGTTCTTCTAGTGGAAGGTGCTTTGGAGGGCTCTATTGTAGATGGTGGGAATAGCTTCTATAGATGAGAGTTCAAACTGGCCATTGAAGTGGTAGTTGTCGGGCCCAATTATTGTGGTAATTGCATAGTGTACAATTAGCGAGAGACCTAATCCGACGGCTATAAATAGGATCTAGTATACATTTTGCGGGCTATCTTTTACCATTATCAATGTCTTGGAGCTCTTCATGCTCTTTTACTCTTGTACTCTTTTATCATTTATCCCTAAGCAGACTTTGGCTCATATTGTTGCACTCATAGCTATATTGATCCGAATATATATTCTAATATTAGTTTCCATTTCAAATCTAGTCTTGTATTCTTGTTCTATTAACTGAAGTCTCTTTCTAGTTGTGCTGCCGGACCTGAACTTCTCTCACTAACCAACCTGGAATAGCTACTACAAGAGACCAACTCATCCTTTTTGGCGATCATGATGGCTTGAGATAGGTTGCTCTTGACGGACAAACTACCACCTCGTTAGAGTAAAAGCTAGCTGAAATTAACCATACCACCCAAAAGAGTTCTGTGTGCCAGAAGGCTAGCATCGAGATTTCGCTCCTGTGACTTGAACTAACTCTCACTAACCAACCTGGAATAGCTACCTCAACTGACCAACTCATCCATTTTGGCGATCATGGTGGCTTGGGATAGGTTGCTCTTGATGGACAAACAACCTCCCAATTAGTGTAAAAGCTAGCTGAATTTAACCATACCACCCAAAAGAGTTCCACGTGCCAGAAGGCTAGCATCGAGTTTCAGGGTTGATCTCGCCCGTGTGAGCCCTATCCAGGAGGAGTCATAGCGAGGCTTTGATACGGAGAGAAAACTTGGGAATGGGATAGATGCTCCTTCGGACCCCAGGATAGCTGATAAAGTGAGGGATTCTCAGCACTCGATTGATTGTGGGAGGAGATGGATAGAGAGAGAAGATCGTCAGACTTATAGTGAGGGTATCAAGCAAAGTCATAGATCTGCAAGGCAGAAGCTAGCAAAGAAGCTTGAAATAGATACGGCGATCGAGATTGATGATAATGTAAAGCAGACATATATCAATACATTAAAAGACGGTCGAGAGATAAGAAACTACTTCAAAAGCCAAATCTACTCATGATTGTTCTATTGATGACGATAAATGGGGAGAGTATTTTCCTCAAGCACTGAAGGAGGTAGCTAGAGAGTGATATTAACATGATATGGCGTGCAAGCGCAGATCGTACAACAAACTGATTAAAGCATTTTTGTAACACTTAATGGCCTAATAACTTATGTGTAGTGGAAATTAGCATGAACATAGTGGGCACTTCATTAGAATAGATTCCTAATGAGAATTACAAGAGTGCTTGGGTGGAGAGAGCAACAAAAAGCATAACACCCAGTTAGATAGCATCAACAATACTTTCAAAAGAGAGACAAATTAAGCTATTGACAACAGTTGAGGACCGGATTTGCATGGAGTCGGTCCCCCCTCCAAAAGGCTTTGTACTATGGTTTCTCCCATCAAGAGAGACATTGTACAATACAATTCTTTGTGTTCCTTCAAGATTAGCTAGTGCAATGAAGATGGAAGCTTCATGCACTAAGCAAAACACTTAACAAACACAACTTGAATTATCCCCGTTCTCAGACCGAAGACCTCACACACCTTCGAAGATGGTGAGAGCTAGCAGGGTATGAGAGTAGATTGAGAGGAAGAAGGAGTATCTTACGAGAAAGATGTACATCTCCTCACATAATCACTCATATTAGCATAGCTTAGCTTAGTAATTATCTTGGTAGAGGAGATGAGCATGCATTGAAGCTTGGCTCTTGGTTGGATTTGCATCCACATGCCAAGAGAGTGTTGAGGTAGGCTTCTATCTCACAAGCTTGGAGTAGGTGATGAGTTCTCCATTAAAGCTTGGGAAGAGATAGTCTTCTCTTTCTTCACACATGAGATTGTGTGAGCGTGTGTGTGATAATGCCAAGCAAAAATCATCCCCCCCTCTCTCTTGGGCGAGCCCCCTTGCTATTTGCTCTTCCCGCAGCCTCATTGGCCCTCCCCAAGTCAAGCCAATTACAATTAAGCAGCATAAGTGATAGCCTTTTGACATGTGTCCCCCTTTCCCCTTTTGTGAGAGCTTGAGGTAATTAAATAATTAAACTAAACTCTCATTGGACCCCTTTGCCTCCTGGCCAATAGGAATCAGGCAAGCCATGGGGCTCTTGAATGCTCATTGGACCCTTTGGGAGACTGCCCAATAGTCTTCTAGGAGATTTAATTCTTATTGGTTTCTTTTATTGAATGTTTTTAAATTAATTAAACTAGATTTACTCTAGCTTAATTCTCATTGGTCCACTTCAAGGGTCATCCAATAGGAATTGGGCACACCTTGTGGGCATCTGGGCTAGGGAACTGACATGTGTCCCTAATTCCCTTTGTGTAAAGAGGCTTGTGTGTGTGTGTGTGTGTGTGGCTTTCTCTCTCATCCCCTAGAAGAAGGGCTCGCCCCCTCCCATGTAGGGATGTGCATTGACTTTGGAGAGCACACAAAGCATCCAATTCCCCCTAAGCTTTTACCCTTTGGACACAACCTTTGAATTTTGGAACCTTAGCATTTTGGAAGTCTTAATGGGCTGAACCTTAGGGTCTTTTTAACCCATTGTTGCACATGGCTCTTTTGCAGATGGCCCCCCTTTTGGATCCCTATTTTTCCTTCTTTGGATCCCTACTGTGGCCGGTCTGCTAGCTTAACTAATATTCTAGCTTTTTCTCCCCTGGCACTTCCCCACATTAAATGATCAGTTTAATATGAGAAAATCATTTAAGAGAATTAGATATTGATTATTATGACATTACCTCTCTCTTGAAATTATAGTCGTCCTCGACTATGGTGTAGAGAAGATAAAGCATATTCATGAGTCCTTTTCTTAGCGGGTAGTGGATCCCTATGTTACCCTACGACATCATTCCATAATGGATAATTAGTCCATTTGGCGCTTGAGAGCCTAAGGCTGCCGCAAGCATGTCTGCACATCAATCCTATCAGTCTTCCGTAGTAGAGTGACAAGCTCTACTTGGTGTTTGGGAGACGTCGTCTCCACAAACTTGATCTAAGCATGCATACTACTTCATTTTTGTGCACAAAAAAAAAAAGAGTCTCATAAGACAAAAACTTTGTTCATTTTTTCTAAACATTTTGTACATTTGCTTACTCTTGGGAAGCATTGTAAGCATTGACAAGGTTTAGGTTATCCTTTAATTGTATGCCTTGCATCCATCTAGCATCTTCAAAAGGATAATTCTTAAACTTAATAAGATATCGTCGGATAGTCTTACCGCCTCTCAATACCTTGTCTTCATGTCGGAGAATGGACTCGGACTGCAGCACCTCCTCTTGGTCCTCGATCTCCGGTGGGTCTTCAATAGTTGGTTCTTGAGGTGGCTCTCCTTTGTAAGGCTTTAATAGGCTCACATTGAAAGCATTGTGTATGAGCCAATGATCGGGCAACTTGAGTTGATAGGCCATCTCATTGATTGGCCTAAGAATCTGAAAGGGACCATAGTACCTTTTTGCTAGTTTAACATAGTACTTTTGGTGGCCCGTAGGATTCTTGCCCGTCGTGTGCCTTAATCGAGCCTTTGGAAATTTTAACAAGACCCAATCGTTTTCTTTAAAGGCTTGGGCTCTTCTGTGCTTGTTAGCAGCAGCCCTTTGCCTTTGGTGTGAGATAGAGATAGCATCATTAATATTTTGAAAAGATTCTTGTAGGTCTCGGCTATACTCATTTGCAGCAAAGATCTTCCCATGTACCTTAAGTAGAAAGGGAATTTTTGATCTTCCCTCAATTACCTCGAAAGGTGCTTTTCCCGTGGAAGTATGTACAATGTTATTGTAAGCATACTCCACTAAGGGTAAGTACTTCTCCCATTGGGATCTTTGATCTACTTCTGTTACATAAGCTTTTAGTAGATCAAGAATTGTTAGGTTAGCTATTTCACTTTGGCCATCCGTTTGTGGATGATAGGCCGAAGAGAAGTTTAGCCTTGTACCTAAATTCTCAAAGAGACCCTTCCAGAAATTACTGGTCATTCTAGGATCTCTATCCGACACTATGGACATTGGCAAGCCATGGTACTTGAAAATTTGTGAAATGAAGAGGGTTGCCATTTGATGGGCTTTGATAGTCTTTTTGACAGGTATAAAATGAGCTTGTTTACTGAACCTGTCTACTATCGTCCATATTCCCGAATTCCCATGAATAGACTTAGGCAATCCAAAGATAAAATCCATGGATATGCTCTCCCATGGTGAATTAGGGATTGGCAAGGGTTGAAGCAATCCAAGTTGCTTCCCTCTATCAAATTTTGTCTTTTGGCATACCACACATTTGGAAACATACTCTTGTATGTTCACTTTCATGGTAGGCCAATAGAAATATGTTTCTATTCCCTTTAAGGTAGACTGAATGCCTCTATGCCCCGCATAAGGTGGAGCATGAGATTCATACATTACTTTCTCACGTAGTGAGTTAGTAACGCATAGTCTATTTCCATAGAGAAGATAACCATCTTGTAAAGTGAATGGTTCTTCTTTCTTCCCTAATGCCAGGGCTGAAATCACATCTCTAAAGTCGGGATCAATAGCGTACTCATCTATCATTGAAGATAGATCATTGTGAGTTGCTATGGAAACCGCATTCACTCTCGGCTGTCTTGAGAGTGCATCGGCTACTTGATTGTGCTTGCCAGCAATGTGAGCAATATGAAAATGAAATTGCGAAAGGAAATTTGCCCACCTCATTTGTTTGTCGGAGAGTTTGGTCTGCGTCATGAAGTGCTTAAGACTTTGGTGATCCGTTCGTAGAATGAAAGGAGTCCCCAATAAATAGTGCTTCCATGAGTCTAAGGCATGTAGAACTGCAAGGAGTTTCTTTTCGTATATGCCTAGAGCTTGCTCAACAAGGTTGAGCCTTCGACTCTCATAGCCTATGGCGTGCCCTTCTTGGAGCAAAACAGCTCCAAGGCAATCACCACAAGCATCACATTGGACCTCAAATGGTTTTGAGAGATCTGGTAGTGTAAGCACAGGTTGAGAGATAAGCTTTTCTTTAAGCTTTTCGAAAGCATTGTTCTCCTTAGCAGACCATGTATACCTAACGCTTTTCTTTGTTAGGTCATGTAATGGTCCCGCAATTTGTGAGAACTTTTCTGTGAAGCGTCTATAGTATGCACAAATACCTATAAAGCTTCTTAGTTCATGAAGATTCCTTGGTTTAGGCCATCCTTTTATTACCTCTAACTTGGATGGATCCATTTGGATGCCATCTTGAGAGATAATGTGACCTAAATACTGAATCTCTTGCAAGAAAAATTCACTTTTCTTTCGATTAACATAAAGTTTATTCTCTCTTAAAACTTGAAATATTACCTGGAGATGTTGCTTGTGTTCCTCCAATGAATTAGAGTAGATGATAATATCATCAAAGAACACTCCAGTGAAGGTTCGATGAGGCCTGAACAGCTTCTTCATCAAGCGGTTGAATGTGGCTGGTGCATTGGTCAGGCCAAAAGGCATGACAATGTATTCGTAAAGACCAAATGTAGTACGAAATGCGGTCTTTACAATGTCTTGATCAACTATCCTTATTTGATGATAGCCACTTTTTAGGTCAATCCTACTGAAGTAGGTCGATCCTTGTAGCTTATCAAATAGGTCTTCTACCCGTGGAACGGGAAACCTATTCTTGATAGTGATCCTATTTAGTGCTCTATAGTCGACACACATACGATATGTGCCGTCTTTCTTTTGCACTAATAGCACAGGTGAGCAAAATGGAGATGAGCTAGGCCTAACCATGCCCTTCTCAACTAACTCATGCACTTGCCGCATAATCTCCTCTTGTTGAGCTTGAGAAACTCTATAAGGAGGTTTGTTAGGCAGTGAACTTCCTGGAAGAAGTTCAATTGCATGGTCATCATTACCTCGTTTAGGAGGTAGCTCACAAGGGATGTCGTCAATAAAAACATCATTAAAACCCTTGAGAAAATTGGATAACTCTAATTCCTTTTGGTTGCTTTTATTTTCTTTTGCTAAAGCATTAGGTTCATTTTTAGAATCTTTAACAAAAATCATGTACACGGAAATAGAGCTCTTTATTGACTTGTTGAAAGCTGGTGTATGTACAATGGAGACGGTGTTACCCATTTCCTTAGCATCTATATACATGTCTTTTTCCCTGAACTTAAAGGAGATTCTCCTTTCAGGAAATTTAACATCGGCAGCAAGGCGGTCAAACCGTGGTGCCCCTAGGATTACATCCTCATGCTTGAGAGGAGAGATAAAGAAGTCCTCTTTGTCCACATAGCCTTGGACATGAAGCCTCAATTTCCCGATTAAGGGAGTAACTGAAGCTTCTTGCCCCTTGAAGGCACTGTCTGCGGGTAGGATATCTCCCATCTTGTAGGATTGTATGCCTAGCTTGGTGGCCAACTCTATAGATATAAAATTGTGAGTAGAACCACGGTCAAAGAGAATAAAAGCATCATGTTCTCTTACCTTTCCCCAAGCATGTCATAGAGGAGATCCTTTGTGAGTTGTTTGGTGAGTCTCCTCCTCTTGGATTTCAACCAAGGAAGCTCTAGGAGGATCTTGGCGGTTGTTCTTTTGGGGACAAGCACGGTACATATGCCCTTGTTCGCCGCACTTGAAACACCGGTTATCCTTGCGATAACGCTCAAGCTCTTCAGGAGAGAGTTTGTTCTTACCTTTGTAAACTCCCTTCTCTTTAGCTTTGTTGGAGTTGCCCTTAGGAGACTTTTGGACATTTTCCTTCCCCTTAGGCTCATTGGAACCCTTGTTTTCCGGGGGCTTATTATTTCTTTTAACCCCTGTTTGGAAATTGATTCTAGAGGCCACCATAGTATGGTGTATTATCGCCGATATGGTACGTGGCCTTTGGGAGTTGACATACTCCGCCATTTCTTCGGTTAAGCCAGCACAAAACTGTTGCTTTTGCTCTCCAAATCCCAACTTTTTGAAGACAGTGGCTTTGAGTTGTAAGTCCCAAAACTTGTCTACATATTTGTGGATGGATTCATTGGGAGAGAGCTTTAAGCTTCACTATTCGGTGAGTACTTTGTCTTTGGCATCGGTGGCCAAAAACTGCTTCATAATGGAAGCTCTTAAAGCCTTCCATGTTCGTGGAGCTTCACCGTTGGCTCGTAGGCTGGACCACCATTGTCTGGCGGACTTTTGAAAGTGCATAGATACATGGCGTAGCTTAGAGGACTCCGTGAAGCCCTCATCTCCAAACGCCGCATTGAATTGTTGGATAAAGGCCAAGACTTTGTCCGTAGCACCAAAGGTACCATCATAGGTAAGGAAAGAGATGCTCTTCCCTCCCTCTTTGAATTTCTTCAGCTTGGACAACCTCTTCCATGCGGCATAGGATTTCCTATGGCCTCTTCTTTTTGATGGTTCAAAGGTTGCACCATCACTTTCTTCAGAAGGTGAAGAATTTGAAGAAGGTGGAGAAGAGGGTGACCTCTTTTTCGCCTTTTTCTTGTCTTGATCTTTGTCGTCTTCACCATAGCGTTCATAAGAGGAAGAGGATGAAGAAGATGGAGAAGAGGGTGTCCTCTTTCTCGCCTTTTTCTTCTCTTGCTTTTTATCATCCCTCTTTGAATTGTGGTGAGGATAGGAATATGATGGTCTTATCCGCTTTGGTGGTGATGGAGAGCGTTTAGCCCGCCGTCTTCGTGGAGCCATCTCCGCCGAGGTGGTGGGAGACTCGCTTCTTTCTCGTTCCTTCGGTGGAGGCTCTTGAGTTCTCCTTTGGGAAGGAGATGCATCATCAAGAAGTAAATTCTTGAGCCCTTCGTATGGATTATCTTCTTCTTCCCGAATCGGAGAGAGACCTCTTTTGGTAGTCTCACAAGGAGGCTTCCTAGGTGTTCTCTCGTCATGGTGATGAGCTTGGAGAATCCCGTGAGCACGGACCTGCCGTTGCACTTCACTTTGGAGAGATAGATTGCCCATGGCTTGTTGAAGCCTAGAAACAAGATAGTTAACAAGCATTGAAGCATCATTAGTAGCTTGCTCATGAGCAAAATCAAAGTTATCAACATTAATTTCACTCTCTTTACTATTGTCAGCCATTCTAACAACTTTTAGGTGTAAAATTTTTAGGTGTACTTTGGCACTTCAAGCCCTAGTTGCTACTCCTCTTTACCCCTTAGAAAAAGCACTCAAGCTACTGTACCCGCGGCTCGAATACCATTAATTGCAAGGAATAGAAGAGAGGGTCCTTCAACACCAAAACATCACCGGCTCCTGTCAAGCTTCTAATAGCTCAATAGTGGTTAAGCCATAGGCAAGCCCCATAGGACTCCACTATTAAGACCATAGCTCTCGACGGTGATGCCCCGTTAACTGCACAAAGGCAGGCGCACTGCAAGGCTGAAAAATCCCTATTCTACTTACTCACAGGCAATTAATAATACCAACCATTTGTAGCTAGCTTGAGGACCTCCCTTCTTGAGCAAGAAAAGAGAAACCTTGTGCTCTGATACCAATGTAACATTTAATGGCCTAATAACTTATGTGTAGCGGAAATTAGCATGAACATAGTGGGCACTTCATTAGAATAGATTCCTAATGAGAATTACAAGAGTGCTTGGGTGGAGAGAGCAACAAAAAGCATAACACCCAGTTAGATAGCATCAACAATACTTTCCAAAGAGAGAGAAATTAAGCTATTGACAACAGTTGAGGACTGGATTTGCATGGAGCCGGTCCCCCCTCCAAAAGGCTTTGTACTATGGTTTCTCCCATCAAGAGAGACATTGTACAATACAATTCTTTGTGTTCCTTCAAGACTAGCTAGTGCAATGAAGATTGAAGCTTCATGCACTAAGCAAAACACTTAACAAACACAACTTGAATTATCCCCGTTCTCAGACCCAAGACCTCACACACCTTCGAAGATGGTGAGAGCTAGCAGGGTATGAGAGTAGATTGAGAGGAAGAAGGAGTATCTTACGAGAAAGATGTACATCTCCTCACATAATCACTCATATTAGCATAGCTTAGCTTAGTAATTATCTTGGTAGAGGAGATGAGCATGCATTGAAGCTTGGCTCTTGGTTGGATTTGCATCCACATGCCAAGAGAGTGTTGAGGTAGGCTTCTATCTCACAAGCTTGGAGTAGGTGATGAGTTCTCCATTAAAGCTTGGGAAGAGATAGTCTTCTCTTTCTTCACACATGAGATTGTGTGAGCGTGTGTGTGATAATGCCAAGCAAAAATCATCCCCCCCTCTCTCTTGGGCGAGCCCCCTTGCTATTTGCTCTTCCCGCAGCCTCATTGGCCCTCCCCAAGTCAAGCCAATTACAATTAAGCAGCATAAGTGATAGCCTTTTGACATGTGTCCCCCTTTCCCCTTTTGTGAGAGCTTG
The DNA here is from genome assembly GCF_014529385.1 of Adiantum capillus-veneris. Lineage (NCBI taxonomy): Eukaryota > Viridiplantae > Streptophyta > Polypodiopsida > Polypodiales > Pteridaceae > Adiantum > Adiantum capillus-veneris. The sequence goes on from NC_140948.1 coordinate 151,535,131, forward strand.
AGGTAATTACATAATTAAACTAAACTCTCATTGGACCCCTTTGCCTCCTGGCCAATAGGAATCAGGCAAGCCATGGGGCTCTTGAATGCTCATTGGACCCTTTGGGAGACTGCCCAATAGTCTTCTAGGAGATTTAATTCTTATTGGTTTCTTTTATTGAATGTTTTTAAATTAATTAAACTAGATTTACTCTAGCTTAATTCTCATTGGTCCACTTCAAGGGTCATCCAATAGGAATTGGGCACACCTTGTGGGCATCTGGGCTAGGGAGCTGACATGTGTCCCTAATTCCCTTTGTGTAAAGGGGCTTGTGTGTGTGTGTGTGTGTGGATTTCTCTCTCATCCCTTAGAAGAAGGGCTCGCCCCCTCCCATGTAGGGATGTGCATTGACTTTGGAGAGCACACAAAGCATCCAATTCCCCCTAAGCTTTAACCCTTTGGACACAACCTTTGAATTTTGGAACCTTAGCATTTTGGAAGTCTTAATGGGCTGAACCTTAGGGTATTTTTAGCCCATTGTTGCACATGTCTCTTTTGCAGATGGCCCCCCCTTTGGATCCCTATTTTCCCTCCTTTGGATCCCTACTGTGGCCGGTGTCTGCTAGCTTAACCAATATTCTAGCTTTTTCTCCCCTGGCACTTCCCCACATTAAATGATCAGTTTAATATGAGAAAATCATTTAGGAGAATTAGATATTGATTAATATGACAATTTTGCCTGGAGTATTCAGACAATAGAGGAAATGAACACATTTTGTGTGAGTTGGACAAAATAAAGCAAGGCAAATTGTTAGTAAGGAGCTACGTCGAGAAGATCAAAGAATTGACTAGAAAATTACAAGAACCTTTATCGAAAAAGAGAACGAAAGCTTGGTTCTTGAATGGATTTAGAAGTAATAAGCTAAGGGTACAGGAAGTTCCAGCCCCTATGAAGTAATTCAATAATGTGATTTAGCGAGCTCTGAAACTCGAACAACAAGCTAAAAAGAAAAGGTGCCACAAGAGGAGATTCCAATGCTAGCGAAATGTCGACTAAAGGGTTAGATTTAGCACAACTTCAAGCCATTTGATAGTGACTAAGATGAAAAAGCTAAAACACAAAGTTGTAAGAAATATCAAAACAGATACTAAAATGGCCAAAACTAGATCTTTAGTGGGGAAGACTGAGACCTAGTGTTCCAAGTGTAGATCTAGAGATCGTAGGTTAGATGAATGTTCTCAATGCACGTATTGTAAAGCTTATGGGCATGTATGGAACAATTGTGGGATGAGGATTCATCACTTCAAGAAAGGAAAGGACTTATCTATGGTTGTACTGACAAATCCAAAAGCGATGAAAGCAGATGGGGCAAGTGGCTCCAAGGAGAATGAGATCAACATGAGTGTTGGAGGTGGTAGAGATAGATACCAAGGGGGTACTGGCCGGGGTAGAGACAAAGCTAACTTTGGGAAAAGAAATTTAAATTGCTATACCAGTGGTAAATATGAACATTTCATAGCTCAATGCCCTGATAGTGACAAACGAGAAGGATCTAAATAGAAAACACCAAAAACACCAGAAGTAGAGGGGTTGTAATTGAGGAGAATCTTGACGAGCCTAAGACAAAGCAGGCTCTTGAAACAAAGAAATGGGAGCATCAGAAAGCCACATGGAAGGTGATAGGAAAAGGAAAAGTTGTTAATAAATGGCAGGAACAACGAGAGATGGCGGCCAAGATTATAGAGAATCTGGAAAAGAAGATGCCAAAACATCCTGAATGTTGAGATGCTATGGTAATTCAGAAACTATAACCTCAGCCTTCAAGGGCTCAGGAAGAGAAGCAGTTCAGGCAATCGGGTGAAGAGAAAGCACTAACTGAATTTGTTGAGTATATGATAGTTACAGTCGAGAGTTTGGTTGAAGAGGTAAGGCAAGTCAGATTAGACTTGACTAAGGCTTAGAAGTACATACCTGGTGAAGAATCAATCAAAGGGTCCATCAAAGGATCAACCAGCCATCCGATAGAGGAAGTTAGCTCAGTGGGACAATGAAGACAACTATTCGGATGAAAGGTCTTCCAGTTCAGAAAGTAGTTCTAGTAATGGACATGATGAGATATATGTTAAGGTCTGTAAAAGAATCCATAAGCTGACAATGGAACTAGAAGACATCAGATGAACCCCACCAAAAGTTTTGAAATTCGTTAGACAAAAGAGGAAAGCATAAGTTGAAGCAAGAGGAGTGGACTTGGCAGACACTAGGGATGATGAGGTTTGCGTCATTCAAGTTGATTACAAACTCACGAAGCAATGGGAACCATTGTCAAGAGTAATACTAGATGGTGAAGCTCGAGTTAATATTCTCGAAGAACATATGAGACAAAAGTTGGGGGTTTAGGATTTAAAACCAGCACCATTCAGAGTACGAATGGTTGAACAATGGGTAGTCAAGCCACATGATTAATTGAGAATATGTAAATCAGAGTGGGTAAAGAAAAATTTAAAACAAGCTTCTTAGTTCTAGATGTACATGGAGCGTATGTAATGATCCTAGTAGGTAGACCATGGCTCAAGACTGTTGGTGCAATGCATGATTATGGCAACCAAACACTGACAATCTAGGGATTTAGGAGAAGAATCCAGATCGAGAAGACATATAATACACGAAGCAAGAAAATGGCTTTAAGATGAATCACTCTATAAGAAATATGGCACCAAGAAAATTGAGAGGATGTTAGCCGTGGTGAATCTTCCTCCTTATAAAGATTGAATTGGTTGTTGTTTTGATGGAAAAAGAGCGAGCTGAAAGGTAGAGAAAGCAGTACCCAAATCAATTCATGGAGTCGAACACTGGGAAAAGGACAATTCAGTTGGATAGCCGTGCAATAGAACAATCAGATCAAGAGAAGTGTCAAGGAGGCTTAAGAGTCAGTCTTCTTGAGTTTCCTATAGGAAATCACTAAGGAGATTCTGGAAAGTCTTGGAAGATCTTGGAAGAAAGTTCTGGAAGACTCTAGAAGACGGCATCATCGCTTATGACATCACGTACATCATTGTTGATGTCATCGCTTGTGTCATCATCTGCATCATCGTCTATGTCATCGCTTGTGGCATCGCATGCATCAACGCTGATGTCATCGCCTACATCATTAGTAGAAGGCTCTAGAAGAATCTAGAAGGATCTAGAAGATTCTAGAAGGTTCTGAAGGTATCAAGGAAATTCTAGAAGTTTCTAGAAGCTTGGAGAAGATTCCAGAAGAATCTAGAAGTTTTTGGAAAGCTCTAGAAAGTTGAAGAAGGATCTAGAAGGTTCTAGAAGAACTAGAAGGATCAAGAAGGTTCTAGAAGATTCTAACCTCCTCAAGAAGAACCTAGAAAGTTCTAACCTCCTCAAGTAACCTCCTCAAGCACTAGTATAAATAGGGGTCTTGGGCCACAAGCCCCTCAGTCTTGCCAACACCAGTTGTGAGGCTCCTATGAGGAAAGCCCTCTTGTAGTTCTTGTTTTATGTTCAAGTCTTGTCCTTGCAATCAAGCCTTGTCTTGTACTTGAGTAATGTAATCCAAAGCTTGTATCTAGCTCTGTTAATAAATTATTAAGTCTTCTAATCAAGATTAATCTTATCATCAAGTCCCAAGTTCTTGTACATTGTGAGCGCCTCCTCTTGCTCTCTTTGAGCTCAAATATGCGCTCATAATAGTTTGGCAAGACTGCCATCATGGCTTACCTAGCCATGCAACAATGTATTTTGGAAAGCATTGCATCCACCTTGCAAAAGGTGCAACAACAAATTCAAGAGCTACATGCACAAAAAAAAGAAGAGCAATCACACTTGCCAAGTCTAGTGGTGCAAAAGATTCAACCCCCATGCCATTCCCAAGAGCTTCAACCCCCAGTGCAAGAACTCCATAAAGCCACTATATGCCAAAATCCACCCATGTTTTTGGCTAGTCCAAGGGGTCAAGTAGAGAAACCACACTTTCCAAGTCCAGTAGTGCAAGAGCCACAACCACCAGTCCAAGAAGCCAATACGTTCAAAATCCTTCCCGTGGTTTCAGCTAGTTCACCACAACAAAGGAAGGAGACCGAGGACAACTTACCTGAAAAGTATGATGGGATATGATCGAATTCAAGGGGCTTGTTCCAACAAGCGGAGCTGTTTATATGCATGCAACCAAAGCTTTATTCGGATCGTGCTTCTCAAATTAATGTCATTGGCGCACTTCTCTCAACACGCTTTGAAGAAGTAGTCGTTGAAACTAAGCTTAGCAAGCTACGTCAAGGCCATCACCCTTCTTCATTCTTTGGGAAAGGAATGGGGAAGCTTTTCTTTGAGGATATTTACCGCTATCATGGACTTCCAGGTGACTGTTTCAAATCAAGGACTACAGTTTCTATCAAGCTTTTGAAAAGACTTGTTCAAGATTCAAGTTGTAAAGATTAACCTCTCTTTATCCAATCATCCACAAAGTGATGGACAAATGAAGGGGGTGAATCAAGCCATAGAGTAGTATCATCGATGTACAATCAACTATCATCATCACCTAATGATGGATGTCCACATGAATCATCAAGTGAAGAATCAAACTGCCACAGATTTAGCCACACATCTACAAAGCATTCACAAAGAATTGACAAAAAATATCAGAAGAGCTCAACACAGGTATAACGCTAGTGTGGACAAACATCAAATGCAACATCCACTATACGAGATTAAGGATCGAGTGTGGCTAGATTATAAAGACTTGGACCATTCAAGATAGTTGGCCAAGTGAATCCAGTCACATATCCTTTCCAGTTTCCACAGTCTATGCGGATTTATGCAATCTTCCATGTTTTAGTACTTGAGTCTTGCCATTGGTCCCAACTTCATGAGTACCATCAACAACCATCCATCAAAATTTGCTCCCATGCCAAGAAGCAAAACCGCTCCTCGTGGAACTCGTCACTAGAGGAGGGGATAATGTCAAGGAGGCTTAAGAGTCGGTCTTCTGAGTTTCCTATAGGAAATTACTAAGGAGATTCTGGAAAGTCTTGGAAGAAAGTTCTGGAAGACTCTAGAGGAGGAGATAATGTCAAGGAGGCTTAAGAGTCGGTCTTCTTGAGTTTCCTATAGGAAATCACTAAGGAGATTTTGGAAAGTCTTGGAAGATCTTGGAAGAAATTTTTGGAAGAATCTAGAAGACGGCATCATCGCTTATGACATCACCTACATCATCGTTGATGTCATCGCTTGTGTCATCATCTGCATCATCATCTATGTCATCGTTTGTGGCATCGCATGCATCAATGTTGATGTCATTGCCTACATCAACAATAGAAGGCTGAAGGATCTAGAAGATTCTAGAAGGTTCTAAAGGTATCAAGGAAATTCTAGAAGTTTCTAGAAGCTTGGAGAAGATTCCAAAAGAATCTAGAAGTTTTTGGAAAGCTCTAGAAAGTTGAAGAAGGATCTAGAAGGTTCTAGAAGAACTAGAAGGATCAAGAAGGTTCTAGAAGATTCTAACCTCCTCAAGAAGAACCTAGAAAGTTCTAACCTCCTCAAGCACTAGTATAAATAGGGGTCTTGGGCCACAAGCCCCTCAGTCTTGCCAACACCAGTTGTGAGGCTCCTATGAGGAAAGCCCTCTTGTAGTTCTTGTTTTATGTTCAAGTCTTGTCCTTGCAATCAAGCCTTGTCTTGTACTCGAGTCATGTAATCCAAGTCTTGTATCTAGCTCTCTTGATAAAGTATTAAGTCTTCTAATCAAGATTAAGCTTATCATCAAGTCCCAAGTCCTTGTACATTGTGAGCGCCTCCTCTTGCTCTCTTCCAGCTCAATACACGCTCATGACAAGAAGTTTAATTTAAAATCAGTAGCAGAGCCTGGTTAGGAAAATACGAAAAGTTTATATGGCTCCAAGGATGTGAATGGAGCCTAGGCTTGTAGAGCTAGGTAATCCATTTAATGAAAATGCATCAGGAGTTTGTACTGAAAAGGAAGGAGAATCACTTGCCAAACAAAAACTAGGAGGTCCAAATTGTTTACTTCCAAATGAGCAAGAGGTTGAAGAATGGAATCTCGGCACAGGTGAGAAACCCAAAATGGTGAAGATCAATAAACATTTAAAGCCACATATTAAGGAGAAGGCCATATGTTTGTTTGAAAAATACAAGGATGTATTTGCATGGAAACACAATGATTTGAAAGGAATTGATCCAGAAGTATGTCAGTACCGAATACCATTGAAACACGATGCTAGATCAGTGATACTGCAAAGATATAGAATGAACCCTAACTATGCTAAGAAGGTCAAGGAGGAGATCAACAATCTCCTGAAGGCAGAGTTCATCACTGAAGGTGCAAGCAGTGACTTGCTTTTTCCAGTAGTAGTAGTTCCAAAGAAGAATGGGAAGTTAAGGGTCTGTGTAGATTACAAGAAGCTTAATTCTCATACTATCAAAGATCCCTTTCCACTCCCATGCTGCTAGATGAGATTGATGCCACGAGATGTATAGCTATATGGATGGCTACAGTGGCTACAACGGCTACAATCAACTAAAAATTGCACCAGAGGATCGAGCCAAAACAACGTTCATCACTGAATGGAGAGCATTCATGTACTTGGTCATGCTGTTCGGACTTTCTAATGCTCCAACAACTTTCCAAAGGTGCACGATGAAAATATTCAGTGAATTTTTGCACAAATTTCCAGCGATATTTATGGATGATTTCAGTATCTTCTCTACCAAGGAAATGCATCTACTCTTTTTGAAAATGGTTTTTGAGAGATGCAAAGAGAAGAGGATTTGCTTGAACCCATTTAAATAAGTATTCATGGTGTGAAAAGACCAGCTTCTAGGACATATCGTTTCTAGGAATGGCATTGAGAGAGAAGCACTAGGAATGGTTTTCAGTGCCACAAAGTTCAACCACTACTTGTTGGGCAAGATGTTTTACTTCTACGTAGATATCATCAAACATTTCTCTTTCTAATCAATAAAGTGACCAATCAAGGTAGATTGATCAGTAGGATGGTGGTTCTGATGGAATTTGCATTTAAGATCTTCCATAAGCCAGGAAAGACACATTGTGGTGTAGGTTTTGTTTCAAGGAGTATAGAGGGCATCTCAGACACGTCACTAAGAGAGGATGAACCAATAGATGCCAATTTTTTTTGGAATGCAATAATGAAAGGACTATATTTGGAATGGCCGGATGTATATGATTGGTCCCAAGAGAACAAAAAGGCACTGATAATGAATAATTTGAAGTTCACCATCATTAGAGGATCTCTATACAGGCTAGGTATTGCTGGGGTACTTTGAAGATGTGTGTCAATGTAAGGAAGGACGTAGGTTATCATAGAGGCTCATAGTGGGGACGTAGGTGGGCACTTCTCCACTAATATTACTTACAAGAAAATACTACAAGAAAGCCTCTGGTGGCAAAGCATGATGGCCTATGTTAGAGCATTTTGCAAGACCTGTGATATTTGTCAACGGATGGGAAGACCAACAACAACTAACATGACATCTCTGACTCCAGTACAACCATTGGGATTGTTCATGAAGTGGAGATTTGACTTCATGGGTCCATTCAAGAAGATCACCCCTAGGAAGAACATGTACATTATAGGTACATATTTCATGAATGAGATGATTTAGATACTGACTAAAATATATTTAGTTAAGCATAAAAAATCCACTCCATATTATTCTAGGTGCAATAATGAGGCACAAACTAGTAACAAAACAATAAAGACGATCTTGACAAAGATAGTTCATAAGGAGCCGCATCAGTGGGATGCAAAGCTTCAGACATCATTATGGACCTATAGAACTGCTACAAGGGCACCACTAGCAAGACACCTTTCAAAATGTTCTATGGTATAGAGGCAGTGTTTCCAATGGAGTTTGCAATCCCAACTCTCAGGTTAATTCACAGGGTGTGGATGTACATGAGCATCTATAGGACGGGTATATCAAATTTACAGGGTTTGGATACACTTGATTTTAAGGCCTTGGATGAGCAAGAGTATGTGCTTGAGGATATGCAAAGTGATGATTTAGATGGGGTATAGACTCCTTTAACAAGATTTAATGATGCAGAGATACCAATGTGGCACACTGATCCCGAATTTGGTGATGCTTATTCAGAGGGGGTGCATAGTGAAGTGCAACATCTAGGTGTTGCATATGATTGGGTTCATTGTGCCAATGATATAGATACGGAAGTAGATGAAATCTTGATTTGCATGTTGGACTTTGTGTTATATATATTTGGATGAGTGGGAGAAAATTGAAGAACAGTCTACAAACGACGTGGCTAGTATGCATGTGATATGTGGAGATCCAAGTTTTCATCTTGAGATGTCATGCCAAGGGTAGGACCACCAGGCACGGCCAAGGGCTAGGATGGACATACAGTCAAGGGGGTCCCTATATTTATCAGGCCAAGGGTCTATATAGGGCATGGCTGGGTGGTGATGAGCATGTTCTAGTTCCCTATGCCTTTCACTGGTATCAGAGCTCAGGGGGGGAGAGCTACGGAGGAAGGGAGCCTTGCATGGCTTGTTGCATCTCTCTCTCTCTCTCTCTCTCTCTCTCTCTCTCTCTCTCTCTCTCTCTCTCTCTCTCTCTCTCTCTCTCTCTCTCTCTCTCCCTCTTGGAGGGCGTGGTCCTCAAGATTGGGGCTTTTGCATGTCTCGCATGGGGGAGAAGGAGTAGCCGCCGCAGGAAGACTACACGGGCATGGCCGCTTAGCAGATGAGGTCGAAGGCCGAGGATTGGGAGCCGTGTGCAAGCACCCCTAGGAGGGGAAGGCGAGGCAAGGTCAGCCACCTCCAAAGCTCTCGCAGTGCCACTCTACAGGTTCACCCTACCCTGATCAGCCTTTTTCGACACTACGTCTGCCCCCCCTGGCTCGAATTTTGCAGAGCGTTCTTGCTCGACTTCTCTCCTACGTAGCAGTCGCCACCATCACCTTGCTCAGGCGTTCTTTTTTTTGGGGTGGGTGGGCGCCCTAAGGGTTTCCTAAGGCCACCCTAGGGGCGTTACCCACAGGAGGGCACAATAGGCAAGGCATCGGCAAGAAGGGCATGCAAAGCAGGTTTTGACACCGTAGCCAGAATCGATCAAGCATCATACACAGCAAGGGCAGGCACTCGGCATAAGGAAAATTTCTCAACATTTCATGGCTTCGACACTCCTAGTTTCGGCATGCACCATTTCAACAATTCAAATATTAAAGGGCATGCAACATGCATACAAGAAACCTTCATCGTCAAGGCAGCGAAGAAAGAAAACCAAGACATGCATGTGTTGAGAAGCAAGGCCTGTAAAGGTAAAGACGAGGCAAAGATTTATTAACCGGGCCCATTGAACTTCAAAGTTGTCGGTACAACTCTCATGGCGGACAAAACCTGCAACAAAGTTGGATATAAATCTGGATTTTCTTATGCAAATTGGGATGCCAAAATTTCCATCAAAGCAATTGGAGTGGCAAATGAGTTCAGGCAAGATTACATATACTGGCATGTAACACATGCCACCAACACAAAAAAATTGATTGTTTTTCGAAGTAAATCGGAGCGGTTGCTTATGGAACAAGGGTTCGTAATCTCTCACGTGATGCTTTGGAGGAGGCTCAAAGTGCAAGGGAGGATCCAAGCCAATGCGACGACAAATTGCTCCATACGAGGTTGGCACTTTGAACGATTGCAATCCAGGTATGCTTTGTTTATCTGCTTGCACTAGATATGAATTGTCAAAATTATATGCTTTCAATATGGCGTCCTAATCCACAAGGCAATGGATTGACGCGGTCAAGTTTCTTAAAATTTTGTCTTGACTTTGACCACATGGTTTTATATGGGTATACCGCCTTGACTTGAAGCACAGCTCGTTAGTAGTTCAATTTGATGCAAATGCATAGCCAATTTGCAGTGTTTTTGGACTCTCAAGTAGATTGGCACATCTTGTTGCTCGACTTGATGCAGGGGGCAAGTTACTCGGTATGGCCGACTCCTTGTCACTATCTCTAGCAGCTTCCAGAGGATGCTTGCCACAAAGTATTAGTTCATTCCAGTTGAAATTGGTCAACAAGGTCGATTCTTTTTCTCATGCTCTCTGTATGTCAATAGCCGCATCGGTTGGCTATTAGAAGTAGCAGATTTTGGTGAAGCAAGGCTTCAATTTAGGGATCTTCAATTGCGGCTTCTCCCGTTTGGCATTGAGCATACAGATTTGGGAGGGATTAGCCAATGGGCTTGCAAGTTATTTTATTTTGTGAACGACGGGCATATATGGAGCAAGAGGGTGAGTTGTGTATATGAGCACTTACACTCATTGTGTATACGACCATTCCCCCTCGCAAAATAGATCTGTCTATGAGCCATCTCTGAGACAGCAGATATGGCTATGAGCCATCTGTCTGAGAGAGAAATATGGCTATGAGCCATCTGTGAGCAAGGCTTCAATTCAGGAATCTTACATTGAGCTTTTTCCTGTTTGGGGTATGCTATGAGCACATGTCCCTTGGGAATTTCTCCATATGCCTGCATGATATTTCAGGGTGTGTATATGATACATACGCCGACTTTCTCCCATGAAACAGAGCTAGTTATGATCTACATGGAGCGAGCTTTTCCTTCGTTATCTCCAGACAATTGGCTACAGCAAGATGACCAGTTCTTTGACAATTTTACATGAATCAAGGCTTCTCCCTTGTGCCAAGGTACTGCCCAATGACTTGGCATCACGGGCAGTGGCACAAAAGTTTGGGGAACTGGCAAAATAGGGAATATCACTCCCTACTAGTACATCTGTGCAAGGCACTTATGGTTTTGGCTCTCACGTTTGAGGCCATCACTTTTGCCAAGGGCTTAAATTTATTCATGCACGGCATGCTAGCTAGGTAGATTCAATTCTACCACCTTAAGCAATATGCTTCCGCTATAACACCAGAAACTTTGTCACGGACAAGATAAGTTATGGATTGTTTGACATGATTTTTGGTTGTTGTCAACGCACAACACCACTAAAAAGAACCTAAAACTTGGACTTGATTCACCGGCAAAGTGCCCTATTCAAGTCATCCTCGTACAATCATGACTCCATACACGGTAGATGGTCAAGATTTGACTTGTGTTTTCTGTTGCCTCTCCCAATGAGAGCGTCATACAGACAGATTGTTGTATGCTTATAGAATAAGCTGCAACCTAGGCATAAGATGCACATGAGTACATGGATTGGGTATGCACTACATTAGGTTAAGAAACCTTCCTCAACCCAGCATGCTACCTCTTTCTCTCTCTTTCTTATTTCTCTCAAGAATAATGAAAACTTTTGATACATATCCTGTCCGTGAGTCAGCCTGAGCCAAGGTACTCTAACTCTCAGATAGAAATTGGGCAAGGTGCCCTCTACATTAGTCTTCATCGTTTTGTCGATTGAACACTAATTGCCATAAGGACTATGAGCCACACACGCTGGCTACGAGTCATTGTCAGATCTCGGGTACGACCCAACTGTTGGCATTCCTTAGGTGATTGTTCTTAAGATCGAACAGATCTACCCAGTGGAGTACACATCGATGTTAGTACGTTAGTGGACAAGCAAGAGTCTTGTCATTACGGCTGTTTAGGATGTCATTTTTGCACTACATGTTTTTAGTGTGACGCTCGAATTGAGTTTTTGATAATCTTAAACTCACATCAGCTGATCTCTACTATGGAGTATAGATGTAGTAATCATTTGAGATAGCATGGCTATCCCTAAGAGCTAGACATTTCCCTTGTGTAGATCTCTTGCTCTCTCTCAAGCACTACGAGTGTCTATGGTAGCACAGTTTTGGGGTAAGACCCTGCGGTGCTTACTAAATCACCCCATAAGCATTGAGGATCACAGTTTGATCTACTTTCGTTACACTTTCAAGGAAAGAATTACGCAATCTACCACGCTGGAGCAGACAAATTCAACTTTTCAAGTTGATTCTCATCATTCTGCACACGGCTAACTATGTTGGTTACCATTACCTGCTAGTTGAGCAGTTTCTACAAAGGGTCTTACCAAGGGGTTTGGCTACGTAAATTCTACCCAACGGGCTTGGATTGCGAAGGCAACACCTTGGGTTTCTGTTAAGTATGGAGCTTGATTTACCCTTGTAATTTTCTGTGGTAAAAGCGCACATTTGTAAGGCCCCCATTATGAGGAGAAGCCATCGTGCGTGAAGGAAAATCACTCACCGGAAACCAAAATTTTCACGGACAAGAATCAGGGGCAACTTTAAAGGCCTCGGGGGCCTCCGCCCCTGAGACTTTTTTTCGTTGGAATATTCTTTTTCGCCGGAATATTATGGCCGGCCGGCGGCCGAAAAGTGGTCGGAAAACAACCGATCGGTTGGACGGTGGTCGGTAGTCAATGGCCGATGGCCGGTGGTCGGAAGTCAATGGCCGGTGGCCGGTGGCCGAATTCAAAAGCGGACTTGTCTTCTCAAGGGCGGCCACACATGGGCGGATTGGAGGGTCCGATTTGGACTTATTCGCACAAGGGCGGCTACACATGGCTGTCTCTCATAAGAGAGGGCAGCCCTTTTGGCCTATAAAAGGAGGCCATTTCTACACACATTTCATAGTGTGAAGTTGATGCAACAAGGTGAATGTGAGGTGGTGAGAGTGAAGCAAGGCGGGAGCTCCATTAAGGGTATAATCCCTTTGTAAACTACTTCTTGTTTTGAAGTACTAAAGCCATTGAGTGGCTGCTTTCCTGTGGATGTAGCCCACATTGGGTGAACCACGTATATCGTGTGTACTGTCTCTCTCTCTCTCTACTCTATAATCTCGTGTATATAAATCTGTCTCTCTCCATTAAGTAATCTACTCAATTATCTATTTAGCTACGTCTTATTTCCTAACAACTGGTATCAGAGCAAGGTTTGCTCGTAGCTAAATTATCTCAAGGAAAGGATTCCTTGAATTGAGTGGGAGTTATGGCGGAGGAAGGGAAGCTCAAGATTGAGAAGTTCAACGGCAAAAACTACCAACATTGGAAGATGCAGATTGAAGACTACTCTACCAGAAGGACCTCTATTTGCCACTAGGCGGTCTTGCGAAGAAGCCCGCAACAATGGCAGATGAAGCATGGATTGTCCTTGATCGAAAGGCACTGGGAACAATCCGGTTAAGCTTGGCGTCAACGGTGGCCTTCAATGTTTCGAAGATGAAGACCACGGAGGACTTGATGAAGTCACTTGACGACTTCTACGAGAAACCATCGGCATCCAATAAGGTATTTCTTATGAAGCGCTTGTTCAATCTAAAGATGGCAGAGAATGGTTCAGTTGCAGAACACCTAAATGACTTTAACACAAACATAAGTCAACTTCGATCAGTGAAAATCAATTTCGATGACGAAGTGCGAGCTCTCCTTATACTATCAACTCTACCGGATAGTTGGGACAGCCTTGTGATGGCTGTAAGTAATTCTATCTCTGGCACAAATACTCTTAAGTTTGATGATGTTGTGGGTGTTCTCCTAAGCGAGGAAATGCGAAGGAGAAGCATAGGAGAATCATCAAGTGCTGCACTATCAGTGGAAACAAGAGGAAGGCTTAAGGAGAGGTTCAAAAACCAAAAGGGTCGTGATCGCTCAAGGCGGAGCAAGTCACGCACAAAGTCAGTTCTTGAATGTTGGAACTGCGGCAAGAAGGGCCACGTCAAGAAGGATTGCTGGTCCAAGAAGAAGAAGGAGACAGAGTCTCAAGACAACAAGCCAACACCGGAGGCCAATGTGGCAGGTAAAGTAGAGCAAGATGCTCTAATTCTCTCATTAGACAATGTGTCTAATTCCTGGATAGTAGATTCCGGGGCTTCATTCCATGCGACACCACACAAGCAACATTTCCAAGACTACACCAAAGGTAATTTTGGGTATGTATACTTGGGAGATGATGAAGCTTGTGAGATTGTCGGCAAAGGTACATTTTCTGTCAAAACTGCTAACGGAAATGAATGGAAGCTTAAAGATGTTAGGCATGTTCCTTCTCTTCGCAAAAATTTGATCTCTACAGGACAATTGGACGATGAAGGTCACAACATTGCATTCGGAAACAAACGGTGGAAGATCTCAAAGGGATCTTTGGTGGTTGCCAAGGGTGAAAAAGTCGGTACACTTTACTTGTGTACTGTTAGCACGCAACCTTTAGCTTGTGCATCAACTACAGAAGTTGACAGTGCGGTGTGGCACTCCCGACTTGGGCATATGAGTGCCAAAGGAATGCAAATCCTTCAAACAAAGAAGCTTCTACCAGGTTTGAAAGAAGTGGACTTAGAGTTCTGTGAAGATTGTGTTTATGGTAAACAAAAGAGGGTAAAATTTCAAAAATCAGGAAATGAAAGAAAAAATAAAAAACTTGAGTTGGTTCATTCTGATGTTTGGGGTCCTGCAAGTACACCATCACTTGGTGGCTCATTATACTATGTAACATTCATAGACGATGCGACTAGAAAAACATGGGTTTATGGCATGAAGAATAAATCCGATGTATTTTCCATATTTCAAAGGTGGAAAGCCTTTGTGGATAATGAAACAGGTACCAAGGTTAAATGCCTCAGATCCGACAATGGAGGCGAATATTGCAACCAAGCTTTTGAAAGCTTTTGTGCTAGCAATGGCATTCGGAGGCAAAGGACAACCCCAAGGACACTTCAACAAAATGGGATTTCAGAAAGGATGAACAGGACAATCATGGAACGAGCACGAAGCATGCGGCTACATGCAGGCCTACCGCTTGAGCTTTGGGCGGAAGCTGTAAGTACGTCTGTGTACTTAATCAATCGGTCACCCTCAACGGCATTGGATGGGGGAGTTCCAGAAGAGGCATGGACAGGTAAACCGGTGAATTATGCATTTCTCAAAGTGTTTGGGTGTGAGGCTTTCATGCACATATATAGAAGCCTAAGATCAAAGTTAGATGCAAAGTCCAAAAAGTGTTTCTTCATTGGCTATGGAGAAGGAGACTTTGGGTATCGCCTATGGAATCTTGAAGATGGTAAAATCTTAAGGAGTAGGGATGTAATTTTTAACGAACAAAATATGTACAAAGATTTCTTGGAAAGAAAACAAACAAAAGAAACAGGTGATGAGTACATGGAGCTTGAGGACGGTGAAGACTCAAGGACTGCAAACGGTGACAATGTGCAACAACGTCAACCAAATGAGGAGCCTCAACCTATTCCCCGAAGATCTACAAGAGCAAGTAGACCTCCAGAAAGGTTTGTTCCTTCCTTCAACCATCTCTTGATCTCAGATTCCGGAGAGCCGGAATCATATGAAGAAGCTATGCAACATGAATCCAAAGAAGAATGGACGAAGAGCATGCAAGTGGAGATGAACTCACTACATCGCAACCAAACATGGGAGTTGGTTGAGTTGCCTAAAGGTAAGCGGGCACTTCAAAACAAATGGGTGTACAAGCTAAAGGAAGAAGAAGGTGGGAAGAAAAGGTACAAATCTAGGCTTGTGGTAAAAGGTTTTTCTCAAAAGAAAGGTATTGACTTCAATGAAATATTTTCTCCTGTTGTAAAAATGAACTCAATTAGGCTTGTCTTAAGCCTTGTGGCTGCTCATGATCTAAATCTCGAGCAAATGGATGTAAATACGGCATTCCCTCACGGTGACTTAGAGGAGGAAATCTACATGCTTCAACCAAAGGGGTATGAAGTAAAAGGTAAGGAGAAAATGGTTTGCAGATTAAAGAAGAGCTTGTATGGTTTAAAGCAAGCATCAAGACAATGGTACTTGAAGTTTGATGGATGGATGTTGGATCATGGATTCACAAGATGCAACTCGGATCACTGCGTCTACACGGAGAATTTGGGAGATGGGAAATTCATCATCCTAATGTTGTATGTTGATGACATGTTGATTGCAAGTGCTAACATGCAGGATATCAAAGACCTAAAAGAGGAGCTGTCCAAATCTTTTTCAATGAAAGATTTAGGTGCTGCAAAGAGGATACTTGGTATGAAAATATCAAGGGACAGGATGAAGAAGACAATAAAGCTATCTCAAGAAGATTACATCAAGAAGGTACTAGAAAGGTTTGCAATGCAAAATGCAAAACCAGTTTCTACACCTTTTGCTGGTCATTTTAAACTAGAGAAGGATATGTGTCCAAAGACACAAGAGGAGATAGCCTATATGTCTAAAGTTCCATATGCTGCAGCGGTAGGTTCTCTAATGTATGCTATGGTCTGGACAAGGCCAG
Organism: Adiantum capillus-veneris; assembly: GCF_014529385.1. NCBI lineage: Eukaryota > Viridiplantae > Streptophyta > Polypodiopsida > Polypodiales > Pteridaceae > Adiantum > Adiantum capillus-veneris. The sequence continues at coordinate 151,551,360 of NC_140948.1, forward strand.
ACATTGCACATGCAGTGGGAGTTGTGAGTAGGTTCATGAACAACCCAGGTAAAGAGCATTGGCAAGCTGTGAAGTGGATACTTAGGTATCTAAAAGGGACAACAACAAATGCTTTGTATTTTGGAGGAACTGATATTTTTCTAGAAGGGTATGCTGATGCAGATATGGCAGGTGACAAAGATACTCGAAGGAGCACTACTGGCTATGTGTTCACGGTTGGAGGCACAGCAGTAAGCTAGGCTTCAAAGCTGCAGAAAGTGGTTTCACTTTCTACCACGGAAGCAGAGTATGTAGCAATGACGGAGGCAAGCAAAGAAATTCTGTGGCTTCACAGATTCTTAGAAGAGCTTGGATTCAAACAAGACAATTGTGTCTTGTACAGTGATAGCCAAAGCGCTATCCATCTTGCGAAGAACTCAGCCTTTCATTCAAGGACAAAGCACATTGAGGTGAGATATCACTTCATACGCACTCTTTTGGAAGAGGGACAACTAAAGCTAGGAAAGGTGCATACAAGTGAAAATCCTGCAGCCATGTTTACAAAGGTGGTCAACAAGGAGAAGTTGAGCTTTTGCTCATCTTCAATCGGCATTCAAGGATAAGAAGCCAGAATGGAAAGCAGTCACAGGTTTGGTTTGGAGATCAGTCTCCAAGTGGGAGATTGTTAAGTATGGAGCCTGATTTACCCTTGTAATTTTCTGTGGTAAAAGCGCACATTTGTAAGGCCCCCATTATGAGGAGAAGCCATCGTGCGTGAAGGAAAATCACTCACCAGAAACCAAAATTTTCATGGACAAGAATCAGGGGCAACACCTCCGCCCCCGAGACTTTTTTCTCGCCGGAATATTCTTTTTCGCCGGAATATTATGGCCGGACGGTGGCCGGAAAGTGGTCGGAAAACAACCGGTCGGCTGGACAGTGGTCGGTAGTCAATGGCCGTTGGCCGGTGGTCAGAAGTCAATGGCCAGTGGCCGGTGGTCGGAAGTCAATGGCCGGTGGCCGAATTCAAAAGCGGACTTGTCTTCTCAAGGGCGGCCACACATGGGCGGATTGGAGGGTCCGATTTGGACTTATTCGCACAAGGGCGGTTACACATGGCTGTCTCTCATAAGAGAGGGCAACCCTTTTGGCCTATAAAAGGAGGCCATTTCTACACACATTTCATAGTGTGAAGTTGATGCAACAAGGTGAATGTGAGGTGGTGAGAGTGAAGCAAGGCGGGAGCTCCATTAAGGGTATAATCCCTTTGTAAACTACTTCTTGTTTTGAAGTACTAAAGCCATTGAGTGGCTGCTTTCCTGTGGATGTAGCCCACATTGGGTGAACCACATATATCGTGTGTACTCTCTCTCTCTCTCTCTACTCTATAATCTCGTGTATATAAATCTGTCTCTCTCCATTAAGTAATCTACTCAATTATCTATTTAGCTACGTCTTATTTCCTAACAGTTTCCAATGCAATGTTGCTTGGTTTTTTCACAGGTGAGAGACGTGCTCCTGTGCATTTGAATACGGGTAACTGAACTTTCAGTGCAATCCCCAGAGCCATGCCAAGGGCATGTTAGAACAAGTATTTTGGGCCGTAGTGTCCAATGAACATTATGCTGTTATGAACCTAGTTGTCGGATTCGATTTGGCACATGTTGTCACATGGGATACAACATGGTCTAGGGACTCAAGGAGTTCAGTTTAGCTAGTGTGGAGCAAGGCTAATGAGGGTCCCTCTCACTCCCGTCGTAGAGTGTTTGCAGTTACCTCCACACACAAGTACATCTTGTACTTGTAGGATGTTCTTTTTTTAGACATCCTTAGTTGAGACATATTCCACCTGTGGCGAATATGACTCTCTGGGACTGACACTTGCACGCACTATTTTAAATATGTGTCACAACAAAGTCCCTAGGTGTTGGTCACATCTGTTTTCTTGACCATTTTCAGCCCGACGTATCAGGAGCAATTTTGGTGGCAAAAAGTTGTCTACTTTGACTTGTTCAGATACAAGTAATGCTAAACAACATTACAGATGGTTGTTTATACATATAGCAAGGCTCTAAGTTGTTAATGAAAAAGTTTCATTGTTTGTCCCTAGAAGTGATTAATGTTTCACCTTTTAATATGGTTCAAACATTTTAGCAAGGCTTGCAAATGATTGCAACAGAAAGTATTTAGTTTCTTTTCAGAGCTATTTAGATTCCTCTTTACTGCTGTGATACGCACATCACATTCGCCATAAGTATTGGCAAGGATGATCATACAGGTTCGAATCTATTTTAGAACTAGGTGTTATGGGCCCTAGTGTTTAGCAAAGGCTGATTCGGAACGGCATGCATATTCATAAAGTTGTTGCTTATGAAGGATTTTGCACTCTATGTGCAGTATCTCTCTGAGCTTACTTTTGGATCTACCAATCACCAATAGAGGTCATGGCTCGGTTTGGGTGCTTGTGGATTTTTCACGTTAACCAAGATGGCTATTCATCAGGACATTGCTGTTTGCTTAGCAATGTTGTATGATATTGTGATCCCGGTTTACGGGCCATCGGGGAAGACTGTCTGTAAATCATGGGGAAAACACCTCAATACTATCAGTTATCCAAGGGGATAGACAAATTACAAAGTGTAATCTTGTGATGAATGATATGCAAAGTGCATACGTTAGCACCAAAAAACAAGCGATCCAATTAGTAAGCATTTATTTCTCTACTTGGAGTTTGCTTACCATAAGTTGAAGCATGTTTGCGACTAGGTGTAGTCTCTTCATGTATAAATCAAGTTCTCAACCTTGAACACTAGTTATGGTGGGGTTGTTTACTATTGAAATTGGAAAACAAGCCAAGGACTTAAACTTGGCGGATGAGTACATCTTTAGGGTACATCTTGGTGTGATAACTCGTTTTGCATACTCATGTTTGTTCTAAATGGAGTCTACACACTATGATTGGATAGAAATCGATAACACAAGATAGTTGCAAATGGACAACAATGTGAAAAATCAAGATGTTACTCTTGGTTTCATTGAATCTCCTACTAAACCGTGTTCCATCGGTCAACCAAACAGCTGGATCCATGAAGGATGCCACTATAGAAAACATTAGTGTATCATCACTCTTGTTTTTGAGGACGAAAATGCTTCTCCAAGGGGGGAGTAATGGCATGCCAAGGGTAGGACCAAGCACGACCAAGGGCCAAGACGGACATGCGGTCAAGGGGTCCCTATATTTAGCAGGCCAAGTGTCTATATAGGGCATGGCTGGGTGGTGATGAGCATGTTCCAGTTCCCTATGCCTTTTGCTAATGTCATGCCAAGGGTAGGACCAGGCACAGCCAAGGGCCAGGATGTGAGATATATAGGGTAAAAGATTCTTTAGAAGCGGCAGACCTAGAGCTTATGTGCTTATTGGGTGAAGCTTTGGAAGGCTTCTCAATTACTGATGCAAAGAGTATCGAGCAATTTTGTTTCATGCACAAGAAACTTTATCCAGATGTCGGTGATGATGACCTTATGCAGTTTTTGGTGGATGATGCTCTACTCAATTTTGGGCATGTACAAAGTAGGGGAACCTTTTTTGATGCATCTTGGGATCTCGATGAAGAGGTTTTTTCCAGAGACTTGATGTATCCAAATATGCATGGTCAGGCCCTCCAATACTAGAGGGGACGAAACTGGGTTCCAATGATCCTACCTGTGATAGATGATCAACAATTAGATGATTATGATGCACGAGGGAGATGGAAATATTGAATGTTACCAGATGCTCTATGGGATTTTTTGTTATCCTATGATGTAGGGGATTTTCTACTAGCATGGTCTGGGGTATTGATCGATGTGCCATTTGATCCAGGTGGAGATGGGTATGTGTGTGGTTTAGGGAAATTGACTTATAGGCTATATGATCCAGGTGGGATCCTTTATGGTTTATGGGTTAATTCATGTTTATACTCTATTGTTAGGAAATTCTCGTGTTTTCCCTATGATGTTGGAGGAGGGTATATTCTAATAAGGCCAGAGGTTCCAAAATTTTTCAAAGCATGCTCACAGTGGGGTAGTGATTATAAGTTACAAGGTTTTTCTTGTAGCTTGGAATAATGGTTGGCACATACAGGAGGATGTGCAAGTTTAGAGGAGGTGGATATCATGCCGCTTTGCGACCATGGGGTGAAAGACGTTGTTGGGCGTATTTTTGACACCCAATTTTGTAAAGTTGTACATATGGACATGTTTTTTGATATCAAAAGGGTTTGTGGGATTTTATTTAGTGGATTTTTTAGCTTGCTTTAGCAAGCACATGCACATGCAGGGAAAGTCACTAGTATAACGCCAATTGTCGAGTTTTTGCAAGTGCCTGTGAGTGAGTTTTTTGAAGGGAGACTTGTATATAGCTAAAAATCATGTACAAACTAGAAAACATTCAGCCAAACTCCAAAAATTGTCAAATTTTAGCTCGTTGTGTCTCCTTGATGGTTTCTCATACAGTTTTTTGCCTCACCTTGCCTGCTCTACGTGTAATTGTGTCGGGACAACTCTCCGTTTGCATCAATTTGGCATGTAGCAGTGTGTAGATTCAATTTTGGTCATCTTCAAATTTCTTGTCAATAATTTTTCAATCTTTCTCTCAAGCTTTAAAGTGCCCCAATTGGAGTTATAATCTTCAAGTTACGATTAGTTCTCTACAGGGTTATGGCTATGGGAGCCTAGTGTGGCAAATTGTGTGTAGATAGATCGGGAGGGATGTATCTATGAATTGTGGAATTATGTTGAAGTTGTGGGTTTGTGATGTTCAATTGTGGAAGGGGAGGCTCTTGTCTTCATATGCATTGGTCGATGTGTGCTGTAAATTAGTGCTTTGATAGGGTTTTGCTCTTATGTGCTATGGTCCTTTGAGTGGGCGTGTGCTGGTAAATTCCCAAGGGAGAAACTAAAATATTACAAAAATAAAATCTCCCCTTATGTAAGACTATATGGGCCTTGACCAAGATAGTTCTTTTTTAAGTTAGGATTCTTTGTTACACATAACCTATCGCTATAATAGAGACAAGGGTCATCACATGAGAAGTGCTACATTGAACGTATATTCTTTGTTCTCCATCTCAAACAAGGGAAAGTTATCTTTCATACTTTGGATCAGATGATGCAGCTTCCTTGATCCTTTCAATGATCGGGTTGTTGGGTATAGATATGAGGGTCAAAAATGGTTTTCAACTTAGTGAATCTACAACCACGTTTTCCTTTTCAGGGTGATAGATAAGATCAAATTCATATTCTTGTAAAAGTTCTATGCATCACCTTTGTCCCATATTCAGGATTCTTGAGTGAAGATCTACTTTAAGCTCTTATGGTCAATTACAAATCAAAAATTCCTTCCCAATAAATAATGCCTCATGTCGGTCCTACCCAAGTCTAAGCCGCTCCTACCGAACTCAATCTCAAATGTGTGTGAGACATCAAAAGCTACTTTCCTTATTGCAAGCTTGATATGATGATTTGGCATAGCTACAAGTCTCCTAATGCAACAAAACCTAATGCCTAGCATGGACATAGTTTCCTTAATGCTCTCATGTACTCAAATGTCATTTTTGACACTCAAACAAAATCGCGCATAAGATAAATAATTTACTTTAGATCAGTTAGTTTTGGTACCAAAGCACTCTTCAGCTTCCTCTAGGCGTGTTCTACCTATTCCTAAGATCAAAAACTAGTTTTGTGTGTAGGAAGCATAAACAGCTCCTAGACAACACGACTAGAAACACACTTTCATCTCGCAAGAAACTTACGTTAAATGGAAGATCTTTCACCTGCAAACGTGTTGGTATGCTCGGAATAGAAATGCAACACCGTATGAGAGAGACACAAGGAATTGAAGAAACATTAGACTCACATTGAGCTTTTGCAGCAAACGCTTACTTTTCTTATCCAAAAAAATTAGGTTTGAATTACAAAAGTTGGCTTTTATACCTTAGTCAAGGTTCATAGAATGGATTTCTAGCTATTTGGGCTCAATAAAAAGCTTAAAAACTGCATACGATTACAAACTTGGAGGCCCTTAACCTCTTTAGACTCGTTGGCAATCAATAATATTACAATGGCTTTGGAATTTGTGGGATTTCAACCCCCAAATATGTACACGACTTTGTCTACAATGAATTGAATGCCTTCACAAAGTCTTATATGGTTTGGCCTTCACCTTGTACCAAGCCTTGAATAGACTGCCATACCTTTTTGTGGGTCTTCCACCTGTTGAAAGTGTGTAAGAAAAGCATGTATTACCATTTCATAAGTCATAACTTGAGGAGGTTGGACTGTTTGTAGCTCCTTTTTGTAAGTCATAACTTGAGGAGGTTGGGTTGACTGTAGCTCCTTTTCGTAGCCTTCCAACCATTCCCTAGCATCTCCCTTCAAACAAAAGTAGAAGATTCGCATCACCAATGATGGGTCTTGTGTCAGCAAGACCCAAGAAGGCAAGCAAACTCCATTCATTCAATGAAACCTTTGGCCATTTCATTTGATTTACCACTAAAATCTTGAAAACTGAACTCCATGTCTTCCAAAACTTGTGAATTGAAGGTAGCTTGAAGCGATTCCTCGGTGGTGGCCACCAAAACACTATTGGGCAAAAGGAAAAGTGGGACACCTCTATAGCTTTATAGCCCAAAACTTTTACAATTGTAACTTGTTTTTTGAGCTTTTGAACACTCACATTACACTAATGATATCTTTAAGTATCATAATGACATGAAAAAATTCAAAACCTCACAGTACAATCCTTCAACTACCAAACAATTTTAAGTGATATGGAAGCATGTCTATGCTTATGCAAAATTAAACTTTACAAAAAGCACCATTTGTATTTAATTTTGAGCTTGTACATAAAACATGAGTCATAAAAATTTTACCAGAGTCTCCTTTGCATGGAGACCTCTTCATATAAAGAAAACCGTACACCCTTTCTTGGGCTCGCACATGGGATTTTCATCCCATAAACTCTTATTTCAAAAAACCATCCACCCCAATTGGGGCTCCAACATGCGATCTAATGATTGTGTTCTCTCACAAAATTCATCACATTCTCAATAGTGTCAAATTAGTCTAACTAAATAACCTCCAAGTGGTAATGTGACGTGTGTATCACACTTCATAGGAAACCTCTAATCAATGTCATCTCCACATCATGTGGCCATCATGTACAAAACAAACACAAATGAAACAACCAAATGAAATGTATAGAGAGAGTAGCATACCAAATCAGCTTAAGGACCCTCTAAACCAAACTACAAAGTGCTAGTATGTCATACATCTCATACTACAAAAACACCAAAATTCCATGTCAATGTCATATGACTACCATGTACATAAAACACATAAATCAAAACATCAAGATGTATTGTTAGAATAGAGTTTCCTAAACCAAGTGTGCATCCGTAATCAACATTTCATAGGTCCACATGCAATGTCAGAAAAACATCTTTCATAGAGCACATCATCTAGCTCTAGACACATGCAATGCCTCATATCTTCTGCACAAGCTCAACCCAAACCACCACACCCTGAAAACAAGTCTAAAACATAGTCATGAGGCTCAATGAATGTTTCCAGCAACCACTTGACCATAAAAAAAGTCAATTAGAAACCTAATGCGAACATACATATACTACAACATTAACTAGTATCATACATTGGACTAGTCTTACCAAAAGAACAAAGAAGACCGCTCTGCCCCGCCTCCAAGAATAACACCATCAATCTCCATGGAGAAGACTAAATCATCTATCATGTAGCTACAATTTGCTGGAAGCAATCTCTTGAAAATTTTCTCCCTTGACTCTCTATCATAGTGTGGCACAGGATGCCCAACACGATACCAAAGACACATGGTAAGATCAAGTACCTGCATAAATAAATAGATCAAAGAATGAATGTCTTTGTTACAATGTTTTTAATTGTAAAATTATATTATGAAACTAAGTTTGTTATCTCACTGCCTCTCTAGCGCGTGGATGTCAATATGCCTTCTTATTACTCACGAGGGTCCATGTATGTAAGAGCACAAGTCCTACCCTAGTTGCATCTCCAATAAAATATCCAATATGCTATACCATGCACATGATGACTAAAAACCCCTCATCGGTCAAAAACTCACGTGCAACATCCATGTACCCTATCACTACACCCCTGTCACTATATATGTAATAGCATATAATTTATTCTATAATAGAGTATATATTATATTATATATATAAAACGTATTTCTAGTATATGCAATATGTAGTGAGTATATATATTATATACTATATATACTACTATAGAGTATAGATTATATAATATATATAATGTTTGTATAGTATCTAATAATATATGATATAGTATTTAGTATTTATTATAGTATATAGTATATATATATATATTACTATAATTGTATATTAGATACTATACAATATATATAGAATTCATGTATAGTATATGATATGTGGTATAATTTTTATATATTAATATAGCCTATCTACAACACTATAATATATTTGATTTAACATAATATTGTATGTATTTCTAATTATAATAAAATATAAAAATACAATAATAAATATAATTAAATGCACATCTTTTGTGAGATTGCAAAAGATTTGAAGTGTTAATGATTATTACTGTGTTTTAAAGAGTGAATGTTTGAAACTCATTCAATGAATGCATTAACTCTTGAAAGTTGTATTCTTTTGCACATTCTCTATGACTTACTCAGAGTTCCTATCACCTCTTTTTGTCACTATCTTTCCCCTCCCTTTTCCTCTTCCAACTCTATTTCAAACATGACAACTACAGCAATGCTTTCATGGACAATAAATGGTGCTCCCGTGGAATACTAGGTTTCATTAAGAAATGGAGAGTTTCTCATTAGTGAATATTTTCTTCAAAGATTGCTACCTCCTTCTATCAAGTTAATTGAATATTTTCAAGCAATTGTTTAGACAGGGATCTCTGTGTGTAAGGTCAATGTGGTACCAAGATGGGATCTTGAAAACCAAAAGCATTACCTCTTTGATTGTACTTTGTCCTCTTCTTACCACATTTTGCATTTAGATGATTGTGTTTATGTGTCTGGTAGCTTAGAAACAATGGAAGATGTTGGTGGTGATTCTCTTTATGCTACACCATTGAATAAAAATTCTACTCCATTACATTTAAATGTTGATATTGACAAAGACACAAATGTGTAGTGGTTTTGGAGACAGTTTAAACAACCAAAGCACCAATAGCATGCCTGCACACATAGGGGTTGGTTGAGCATACCACAGAAGAGTATTCAAAGGATATATTCATTATTACATGGATGAAAGATAGAGCTAAATCCTGCAGGTTGTCCAAACTACTAGATGTTTGTGGAACTCCCAAAATGGTAGATGAGCTCCCAACAATATACAATGGCAATGTTTGTTTTGAGCTTCCTCCATCACTCAATGGCAAAAATATGCTTGGGATGGAGCAAAAGTATGATGTTCGCCTTTGGACACGACCGACATCAACCAACATGGCCATAGTCTACACATTGTGCTTGAGCTATTGTCTTGGAAGTCTTCAATGTTGAAAGGTAACATGCCCTTTTTACCTTAGTGAAAGAAGATACAATGATGCTTTCTTTCATGGTCATTTGGATAGAAAAACCATCATGGGCTATTGTGCTAGTGAGGGTAAATCTAAAATAACTTATCACTATTGTGAGAAAATGATCACTTGTACAAATGTTTGCAAGTGTATGATCTATTATGTGATTACAAAGGAGGCCACAATAACACGTTTCGTGATCCATCTTGGGATGCATGGCCATAATGTTCAGCCAGGTATTCGGAGGGCAGCCCTTGAAATGGTGTGCAATCTTGTTTAGTACAACTCTAAAGATTGAGAAGGGTGGTCCTAGAAAGGTACAAATGTTAGTTGCTCGACAAGTGTTATTCCAATCTTCTACTAAAAAAGATGATTTGGAAGCCATTGATGTCAAGCTTAGCCATTTCCTTAAGGAAATGATTCCACTTGTTCAAAATAGGGAATTCAAAAGAATTGTATCAAATCAAAAAGCAAAACAAAGTCAGGTTGTGGGTGATGGATATGACAATATACTATTGCTGCAAAAACGGTGTGTTTTTCCTTTTTTTCATGGAGGTCATTTTCTTGGTCAAGGTGGTCCTAACAATAAATGCTATGTGTTCAAAATGTCCACAAAAGGACCTGCATCAGGAGTCAAAATTGTCAAATTGAATGAGGCAAGGAGGGACAAGAGATTTGAGAAGTGCATGGGTGCACTTTGATCACACTCATTGGATTTAAGGATGGGCAACTATGTCATGCTAGGTTTATGATCCCGAGTAAGTGAGATCATGAAAACATGTTAGATAAAATATTTTGATTCTCGTCACCTTTATGTACTTATTCGTATTTTGAATACAACATGAGATCTTTACATGTAATTGCAATATGTGAATGTAAAGAGGAAGATGAGGAGTCACAGATCTAGTTTTGGAGAAATTGGAACTCAGTGATGGAGAGATGCAGTCATGACCCACCAAGCTTTGTTGGATTTATGTATGATGAAGCTGGAGCTAACTCATTGTCAATACGGGCTGAATATGATGAGGAAAGCATAATATAATGGAAGGGAGGGAGCGCTCATGCCTTTTCCATTGGGAGCAAAGTCTACACAAACATACAAAAAAGCATGTCGTTTTAGAGAGGAAAATGTTGCACATTGAACTGTGTGAAGCATGGTGCTTGACAAAGACAACTAATGAGGCCTCCGTTCTAGCTTCCACAATACGAGAATGGTGGGTGGAAAATGTCATAGAGGACAATATGAAGGCTTTACGGCGATGGTTTAATTGGTGGGAGAAACAAATTGCCCATTGGGGAAGCAGCTACTAAACCAATGGTAAACCAATCTCTTCTTTGAATTAGCAACTAGTATGAAAATGAATATTATCGTATATATGTTTTTTTATATTGAATTTATAGGCCAACAAGATTCCTTGGGAGAGAGCTCAAATTCCAAGTATAAACTTGTCTAAGAGCATCCATGCAAGTTGGCTGGAGGGTGAAGGTGGAAAACAAAGAATCTCACTTTATGATGCATGTTTTCGTGATGTTTTGAATGCATATATACAATGTGAAAAAATATTGGGATACACAACAGGTAGATTCATGGGAACTGTCCCTTCCATAGAAGCACTGATGGGGCCAATGCCAAATGAAGAGAATATCCAAATCCTTCTCATCTTGCAAGTACATTGAAAGGCTTGGTTTCTGGCAGCAGTCCTTTGTATGAGGAGCCTGTGATGGAAGGGGACAAAGAGACAGTGCAACGAAAGAAGAAAGCAAGTGCAGCCAATACAGGTTCAGATAAACTTGGATATGTAATGGAAGCAAGGCAAGACAAAGCCAAAGAGAGACCATGGAGTATACAATTTTATAGAGAGGATAATGAAGAGATAAATGTAAGTGACAATGAAGCAAGAGAGAGAATTCTAGTGAAGCAAGGAGAGGACTTAGCAAGGTGTATTGAAGAGGTCAAAATTTCATGTAAAGACTCGGCTATACGCAGGATGCCACAACCAATTGCATGAGGAAATGTTTTGGTATGGAAGGGAGGAAAAATTGTGGTAACAAATTACAGAGTTGTCAAGTGGGATTGGTTGCGCCATGTTTTATGTTTTTTGGTATGAGAGAACTTTTAAAGACAAGACAATTGCATAGTGGATATGGTTCTGCAATCATGATGTGAGCCACACACAAAGAGTATAGAGACAAGTTAAATATCACCTGTCGTTTTGACATTCTGGCAAGTGGATATTGGAACCAAAGTGTCAAAGGAAGAGAGTGACAACCTAGTTTGAAGTGGTTTTTAATTTCTAGATTTTGCAACACCATTATGAAACATGAACTATATGTTTCCTAGTCTTACAGAAAGGGTATCCAGCAGGAAATGCAAGTGGAGACATGGTATTTCCAAAGATGCACAAAAGAGATTGGAGTCAATTGCAGGTATAGTTGCAACATTATTGTAAGAGAAACAGGAAAGTGAAAAACACATAGGTCTTTGAGTCTTGACAAAATTGCTATGATATCCACATAAAGGCCAAACCTAGGTGCACTTGCCCCGATTTGCAGAAGAGAGAATATACACATAAAGCCTTTTTAACATGTACACACATGTACTACGTGTATGTGCACATAATTAGGCTTCAACCAAAAGAGCACATGGTCATTCACATCAGCCAATAGTAACTCCCATAGACCTTACATTTGTATTAGGACAAACCCATAAGATAAGCCCTATGGTGTAGTGAACCTAAACCTTATAGAAAGTCATCTAGAGCTAGGCATCGAGGGAGTCATCTCTTATGTATAGGCTGGGGAATTATTACTTTTTTGAATCTCTTCTCGCTATAGATGTATGGTTTAAGGTTCATATCTGCCCAATGTACGAGGTCAAAATTAGGACTTTTGGAAACTTAAAACACATTTTTGAGTGTGTATCGTATGGGTAATGTCTCTTTTTGGTTAAAATTATTTTGTGGCGATAGAGAAGACTTAAAACTCTGAAGTCAATTTGTTGCAAGCTTATATATGGTCTTTGGTGTGCACCCTTAGTAATGTCTCTTTTTTTGCAGTTTTTGTGTCGTCAGAAAAGGCTCTAAATCTGAAGTCATGTTTTGAAGAACTTATACACGTTTTTTAGTGTGAAGGGTATAATAGTGTCTCTCTTTTAGCAGTGGTTGCTTTACCACTACTACTGCTGTGATGACATGCACTTCTTTGTCAACACGTGCAACTGCTTTCTCTGCAAGAAAATCAGCATCTTCATTTTGTTTCCTAGGAATATGATACAACCGCACTTCTTCAAACTGATTGAATAGTTTGCAGATGGAATGAATCTTTTGTATTTTTACATTTTCAAATGCCTAATATTTTCTTTACAATGAGAAGCGCATCCCCTTTTACCTTGAGACATTGTATCTTCTGAGAAACACACATCTACAAGCCATGGAGAAGTATATCGTACTCTGCCTCATTATTTCTTATGGAGTCTAGCAAACTCACATGTTCTTTCACGACAGCCACACCATTTGCGCGACATATACTTCACCTTTGAATAAATGAGATGAACTCTTTGAGGTTCTTGGTGATGGTAACTCAATAAGAGCCTTTGTCTTTGAAGGATCCACCTCGATACCTTAATAGGAAACCTTGTGACCGAGCAAGATCACCTCGTTCGCACCTATATGGCATTTGTTAGGATCGAGTTGACCTCCCATGTCATACAATTTCTTCAAACCTTCTTCTACCTTTTGTAGGTGCAAAGATTTTGAACTATAAATGAAAAAGTCATCAATAAAAACCCAAATGGAATTTCCAAAAAATGCTTGAAAAGAGTTGGAAAGTTGCAGAAGTATTTGTCACACCAAATGGCATGACTCTGAAAGCATAACAACCCCAAGGAGTGATGAAGGTTGTTTTCAATCGATCCTCTAATGTGATACCTATTTGAAAGTAGCCCGAGTAGCCATCACACACAGTATACTTCTCATGATCAGCTACCTCATTTAGTATCTCATCCTAAAATGGGAGGGAAAAGTGATCTCTCTTGGTTGCCTCATTGAGTGGCCTAAAGTTCACACACACCCTCCAGTTTCCATTCTTTTTAGGAGTGACCACAACTAGGGAGACCCACTCTAAATTCTCCACTAGATAAGTGAAACCTACTGCTAAAATCTTTCTTACATCCTTGAGTAAAGCCTGCTCCTTGATGACTCCTAGCATTCGTTGTTTTTTGAGCCTTAGGTGTGGCCTCTGGCTTTAGCTTGATCTTGTGGTGAACATCATCTACTCCACACACATCTTCGTAGTCTCTAGCAAAAATCCTAGGAAACTTCCTTAGTGCACATTTGAGCTCCTCTCTTTCTTCCTTTGTAAGTGTTGTTGATAGCATACCTTCTATCATCCCTTCATATTGTACATTTTGGTTCTCTTGGGAACCTACCTCCTCCAAACCTTGACAAGAGGTCTCTTGGTTGTTTGGCTTAAACCTCATCCCCATGACTTCAATGGAAGACTACTCTTTTCTAGTGCTACCACCACCTTCTTCTTCTAAAGTGCTATCAGTCCACTCTTTCTTCGTCTTACTTTGCGATGATTCTTCATGGAGTTCCTTTTCTTGACCTTGCTCCTTCATGTCGAAGACAACATTTTTATTATTATCATTCCTTCAAATCAACTTTCTACTTTTCCAATCCTGCAAAGCTTGCATTTTCATTAGCCATGGTATTCCTAGGATAAATGGATAGCCACTTCCCTTGGTCAACATAACATAAAAATAGATTGCCTTCTTAATGCCAAAGGCCACAAAAACATTTGTATAAATGCCTATGCACCTAGCCTTGCTATTGTTTGCCATTTTTTTAATTTCAGGTGTCTCATGGATGTGCATGGCTAGGCTTTGCATGAGGCCCTCTGTCATGGTGCAAATCTGTGCACCCCCATCCACGAGACCTTTCCTAACCAACCTCTCTTTGATGTAACAATCTAGCACATGTGAAATATCCTCATTTATTTTAGCTTGTGCAATCTTCACAAAGGGCACATTCTCTTTTACATTTCTCCTAGTGCTAACCGCCTTTGTTAACTCTCTTCTAACTTGTGGAAACAATGCAAGAAATTGAGGCCATGAGATATCAGGATCCTTACCTCTCATGTCTTCCAATAGGTTGTATGGAGCCATACCATGTCCAAGAGAAAAGTCCTGGAGGTTGATACGACGCCAAGTCCTCTTGGCTTCCTTGGTTTCCTTTGCCTTTTTGGCTCGTACATGGTCACTTTGTGGTGTGGCTTCTTCTTTCTCCTAACCTTTTTCACGACCGCTCTTAATGCCATTTGCTTCCATGTCAATTTTATTTGAATTTGTCACCTCTACCACATGCACATTTGGATTTAGAAAGGTGGAACTCCTTCTATCCCTTGTGGAGGTGGTCTTACCCCATCTTTGCAAAAGCATTGGTTGTTGACTAGTTCCTTCACCTGTGTTCATCACGGGGTATAGGTCTCCCTGGCTCCCCATGGGGCCAAGGACAATTATACATCCCATGCCCAGATTCTCCACAATTCCAAAATTGTAATACCCTCATGGGTCGTGGCTCTCACTCCTCATCTTTCTTTGTTTGTCCCTTGGGGCCTACATCTTGTACAAGGTAAATTGATAAGTTGCTCAAGGACATCTTTAGCTTCTCAATCACCTCAGATGTTACCTCAAGAATCTCTCTAGATGTTGATGCTTGCAATTTTTTCTTGGTTCTAAGACCCTCTTTTGGAACCTCTTCCCTTAGGCACTTGAGTTTTCTATACTTCTCAATAGCCCTAGTTTCAACTGCATCAAAGGTAGCAGGTGCACCCACCTTAACTTTTATCTTGAGTGTGGGAAAGGGACCGGCTATGAAACTCTCCTTCTTTAGAAACTTTGTACCATCACCAGAGTTGGAAAAATTTATCATCCAAACAACCCAAATATGTAGAAACTCTTGTTTATACATGTAGTAGTCATCTAAGTTTTTTTGCTTGTGAGAAAATGATGTCTTGCCATATCTTTTGAGTGTTTTGGGAGTCAAGAAGTATCACTTGCAATGTTCAATAACTTCCTTATAGATTCCCTTAACCTCCTAAGATAGAAAGTCAAGCATCCTTCCTCAACATTTCTTCAAAGCATTCCTCATCTCCTGTCACTCTTTTTATGCGGCAAGCCATTTTGAAATTTATTAGAAATAACTTGGAATCCTCACCAGGATCTCCAAAAAAGAGAGAATATCCTGAAATTTGGCGTTGGGCATCCATTGAATCAATTTCAAAGTAAGCACATTTCTTTTTCTTTTTTCTTATAAAGATTTACACAATGATGTTTTTCAAATTGCAATCTATTCTACAACAACATAAAAATATGCACATCAAGTGATCTATGATAGTCAACAAGAGGCAGGATGATAGGGTTTGGTGATGCAAGAATTTCTCCCACTCTTTAGGCACCAAACATAAACACCATACATTGTTGAAAAGGGATCTTTCTACTAATTGCAATGTTTAGTTGAAAGTGTGGAGTGAAATGAAAGTGAAAAACCTTCATTCTTGGGCCATTATCCATGGTCTATGCATGACCTAATGATTAAAATAGAATAAAAAGATATACATCCCAACTAAGGCTATACCTAATGAAAGGAAAATTAAAAAGATTTATTGAAGCATTTATCTTAGTCAACTTAAGAGGACCCAAAATTCTACAAATTATAATCTAGTACTAACAACGATATGCGATTTTTTCCTTGCAATGGAATAACTGGATCATACAAGTTTTTGTGATTCATACAAATCTACTTGATAATGCTAAAAGCTAAACATTTATGCAATATGGAACAATAATAGATATCAAGCCCTCCTCAATGGGGGCACCAAAATTGAGGCGGTCCAGGGTGAGCAACAAGAGATGCAACCTCTAAACACCCCTCGAGGCTCTTGTACTGCTCAATTGGGGCTAGAGAAACCACAAGTAAAGAAAAAAACAAGTAAACCACAGCCAAACAAGTGAAGAGGCACCACCTAATATACAAAAAAAATAATCTCACACCAAGCACACACCAAATGGAGCAGAGAGATCTAGAGCAAAGGAAAGAGAGATAGTAATGGAACTTGCGTAATATCGCGTTTGTGACTTGCAAATGGAGATGGTTCATTATTACTCTATCGTAGATCTTGCACAAAATCAATCCAATGCTTAGTGAATGTTAAAACATCACCATCACATACACACACATTTGTGACTTGCAAATGGAGATGGTTCATTATGACACTATCGTAGAGCTTTCACAAAACTAATCCAATGCCTAGTGAATGCTAAAACATCCCCATCACATACACACACATTGTCTTAGGATTATGGGACACCTCTCACTACCATACAATCTTACAATGAGTAAGAACTTGGCAATGAAAACACACTAATCACTTTCTCAAACAAGCTCAAATGACAGAATTTAAAAGATACAAGTCCCCTTGCATTTGCGAAAGAACTTTACACAAGTGGAAGAACAAAGATTTTGAAGCCTAGCACGCCTTTGAAGCACCAAAACCTCAATTTTTGATAGTGGAAGAGCATGTATAATAGTGGTTTGAGGTAGAAAAATCACACTCTCTCTTTGCAATGTGTAGCATCCAAGCTTCTCTCACACCAAGTGTGAAGCTCACAAGAGTTATGACTACACCTAAATCTCTCCTTGTCTATACAGTGTTGGGGTGCTACGTAGATATTGGAGATGCTTTACAAGAAGGAGAGAGGCCTATTTAAAGGTTGGAGGTCCCTCATTAATTTAATGATAACCTTATTTACACGATAATCAAATCAAATCAAGATTATGATTTTTTTTAATAACAAAAAATTGCGAGCCTTCTTTGTTTGCTTGAGTCATGGATGAGGGTTGAAGAGAAAGGCATTATTGATGGTAGATAGGGTGAAACTAAAGAGTTAAGTAAGGGGGGGGGGGGGGAGAGAGAGAGAGAGAGAGAGAGAGAAAGAGAGAGAGAGTTTTCCATGTATATGTCTTGAGGTGAGGAGTTTTTTATGGTAACTTACGTCACTGGATATTTTGTGTTAGTATGCTAGTGGTCAGTGTTAGTAATCACTAAAAAGTTAATGATATATTTACAATGGGTAGAATGAGGTGGATGGTTGAATGAAGTGAGTAAATCCTTATGATGGTGAAGCTTTGAAGACGTTATGAACTTACTTGTGTAGGTTCTAAAAAATGATTCTTCTTCTTCTCTTCGTACGTCACGGCCCTGCAAAAGTTGAACATCATGATGAAAGTGACGATGTTGTTGATGATAATCCCTTAATTTGCAGAGATTAATCAAGGTTTTACATACTAAAAAAGGAATTGTGCTTTAAAGGTAATAGAGAGAGCCATAGAGATGGTGTATATACATGTAGAGTTCATATGAGAGCTATGGAAGTGAGAGGGGAGGTTAATGGTGAAGAGGGTGAGAGAAACCATGGAAGGTGTAGGTTTGAGTGAGGGATGGAGAGGAATGAATGTGTGTGTGTGTGTGTGTGTGTGTGGAAGTGAATGGAGGTGAGAGAAGACTAGGGTGACTTGTGAGAAAAAGTGGACAGCACACTGGGGTCCACCAAAAAAATCGTATTTCGCCTCTAGTAGCTCCAAAAATTATATAAACTTTTGAGGTGATTATTCAACTTGTGAGCTAAAGTTTTCAATTTGGTAACTTCCTCAAACTTGGAGTGGAGGAGGACGTAAAAAATCCCACCAAAATGCATGTTCTTCCTTCTACAAAATTCTTTAGTGGCCCCCCCTTTTGTTGAATTTACATAATCCTCTAAGAGTGAGCCCCTCCTTGCATGAGAGCATGACCTAATAGATTCTTGAGAATTTGAAAATATGCATGGATTAAGATTATTCATAAAGATGATATATGGATATGATGGAAAAAAATAGGTTAGTATATAAACAATTCATAAGACCTGGGATAGTGTCAGTTGTGTATATATATAAAAAGAAAAAAATAAATTTATGAAAATATAGGGAATCAAATGAGGGGGCCTTCATTCGTTTTTATTGATTTAGGACTATTTACAAAAAGTAAAACAAAATGCATGTAGACAAATGAAAATTTAGTAAAAGAGAATGACTAGGTGAAAGGTATTTTCGTGATTTTTTCTTGGAGTGGGTTCACACCAAGATTTAGAGAGGCTTGCATGAAAATATATATTTATATAATAAAGAGTCTGTACAATGTAAGAGAACCATGGTAAACATAAGTCAATGTACATAACATACTTATATAAATAACGCACACCTAGGTAGAAATATTTAAATAAATAACAAAATAATTTTAAAAAGTCCCTATTTTTAGGCCCTATATAAAATGAAATTTTTACACACAAACGGGCCATAGTATTTTTTTTTTCATTTATTTATTTGGCTCAACTAGCTGAATGACTAGCTAGTTGAGGGTTTTAAGGAGATATGGGGAAAATCCCCTAACTCACACACGCCTATGTATAGTGAAAGTGTGAGGATAGCCATGATGTTTGAGTGATTTTGATAGGGTGAGGTAGCTCACTTTGGAAAATCTAGATAGACAAACAACAACTATCACTAGCAATGATACCGCATCTTCAACCTCATATAAATCAGTCTTTCAGCCTTGTTCAACATATTTGTCCTCAAGTAGTAATTTCAACTTCTCTTAAATATCTTTCTCTGTAGATTGTAAAAAGAGATCTATTTTCTCTCAGTTGAGGGTAGTTATTTTAGTCCTTGATATTGATCATAGGGCCTTTCAAATTCCCTTAGAATCTTGGTAGGTGAAAGCTCCTCTTTTGGCCTAGCTACCCAATGTAGAAATGTTCTTTTTGTCACCCTTTCAGAGTCCTCCATGAAATACTCCTCCTTCAAGGATAGTTTGAATGCTTCCCCCGTGTTCATTTCTAATTCCCCTTACATGCTCTTTAATCTTAGGAACCACAGCTAGCTAAAAACTTTGCACCATTAAATTGGTTTATTTCCGTTTCCATTGATATAAGGGTTTTGGTTGACAAAAGCTCCCTTCTTTCAACAACTGGCTATGATGAATATAGCAAAGGCTTGAAACATTTGCATTGTGAAGAGATTAAACCGCATCCAATATTGTTGCTCCATAGCTTCAAAGATTTGTATTGAGACCTTCAATGGATCTTTTGATCCCTCACCCTAGCCTACTTTGTGCTGTGTTCACCAGATTTGTGTCAAGGAGTGCACAATGCAGCTAGGCAAAAGTTGGGCCTCTGACTATGAGTGTTCAAAGAAAAATCAAGCGAATCACAAAACGATTCAAAGTAAAAGACACACAGAAAATGAGAAACACTCCATTCATGAAAGCTTAGCTTTTAAAAAGGACCAAGATCAACACAAATCTGTTATTGTATGAAGATTTGGTGTAGCTTTGCTCCTAATTGCATATATGCAATGCTCTTTTGCTTGATGAACACCCTAAATTAATTCTTCAATTTTTCATTGTGACCATTTCATGGAAGTTTTAAAACTTTATTAGAGAAGCCTAAGTGATTAATTGAAGAAGGGAAACCCTAGTCGGTGGCTTCATAGCCTTGAACATGCAGTGGAAATAGCATGGTACTACACTAGAACCTTGACCTGGAATTGCTATATTGTCTTTGTTAGATGTTCAAAAGAGCTCATTCTTGGCTCTATAAACTCACTCTTAGCTTAAGCAAGGAGTAAACGTGGAAATTGGAGAAATTTTCTACTATTCTTAGGCTATTTTCTACCATTTTATAAACATTTTTGGAGCAAAAATTCTTTTTAACCGTAAATAGCCCAAATGAACTGGGAAAACTCTTTGAATTTTTTGAAAAATCTTGTTGGGCTCAAAATTCATGTTGAGCCTCATTTTTCTACTAAGAAAGCACTTTGGACACATCTTTTATGGCCATGCATCAAACTTACTATTTTTTATTAAGATCATTCGCATTGAATCTTTCGGACGAAATGAGCGTGCTACTTAAAAATACTTGAAATTTGTAAATTTCCAAATCAAATTAGGCATATTTTATTGATAAAATGTATGCCATTGTGCCATGTCTAGGGCCTCGACTCCTTGGTAATGTATGCACATAATTACAACCGTGGCATCCATTTTACCAGACTATGTACATTGTAGCATTTGGTCCCATATATCAAAAGCGTTAAGAGTGAGGTAGATATTTTAGTTTCACATTATGCACATTCCACAATAGGGAAGTGTAGACCATTGGATGTCCAATCAAACTGGAAAATTAGGAAGGATGATCAAGAGTTGCATTCATGTTAATTGTAAGATAATCAAAATGCTAATGAAAACGTGGATAGAGTGTAGACACATGAAAAGTGGTAGATTGATTAACTTGAAAAGCATGTGTATTTTATATCCTTGATCTAAGCATTGTAGCACACATCACTGATTATGTCGTAGGTATTGCCAACTAGGTTGCACACATGGATTCCACAAAGGCATAGTCACATGGTTGTGTCCACATAGGTATGGTTTTGTCCACATGGGTATTATGATGAGGAGAGGGTGTTCCCACACAAAATGTGCAACAAATATTACACCCTTACAACCCTTCTCTTGCGAGTTGTGCTGCTGCAAAAAACATAAAGATGTTGCACTCACACAAACTGCCTCCCTTGAAAGATAAATATGCTTCCCCCAGACATAAAGAGTGTAGGCACACAAAACATTAGGGTGTAGGCACGAACACATAAGCCTCCCCTAGCACAAAATATTAAGCACACAAGTTTCTCAAACACAAGGGTAGACACACAAAGCTTTCCAAACACAAATGAGGGTTATCTTGTTGTTTTTTTTGGAGGATTTTCTTATCAAGCCAAGGGCCAAGAACAAGGTTCTATATGAACATATGGTCAAGGGGTGCTCTATTTAGATGGCTACTAGCTATATATGGCATGATTGTGTGGAGAGTTTCATGGTCTAGTCCCCTTTGATCTTAGATTGGTATCAGAGCTCAAGGGAGAGGGGAGCTAGAGAGGAGGAGGAGAACCAAAGGAGAAGAAGCATGGCTGCATGATCTCTCTCTCTCTTTCATGGCAATCTAAGGGCTGTGGGAAAACTCTTACAAGGATGGTGGTGTTGAGCTACGAAGGTGGGCTCATGACATGCCGCAAGAACAAGCCCTTCTATGGAATACTTGAGTAGGTTGAAGGAGAGTAGAGAAACCAATGCCTAGTTTCAGGGAGGGGGAGAATTTTTCATGCATGAAAGATGGCAAGTTTGGGCTCGTTGAGAGTACAGGGAGCAAATAAGCATTTTTTGTCACATGTGACAAGCCCAATTGGTAGCACATAGCCAAATATGGGCATTATTTCCCCTCGCTCAGAGTTGCCATTGCTACAGAGAAGAGCTTCCACAAATTGTTTTATGTTAGGTTTGGGGCGACCTACTTTGCTCCCCCCCCCCCCCCCCCCCCCCCCCCCTCCCCACCCCTCCTCGGAAGGGATTTATCCCACGGTCGTAGAAATGCACCGGCAAGGGGAGGTCTAGTTGAAGGAATGGACGGGCCACCCATGCCCCAGTACAACATCTACACAGGTAGGATATACTATTGTTCTGAAGCTTGTAGACATAAAATTATAGCATCATGTAAACATTATAGGTACGACCAAAACTTATTCAAGATGCAATGGTAGGGAAAGGGGATTTTATATCGATTTTGGACGTTGCATTCAACACTTGGTATTTTGTGTGCAAGCAAGGCTTGTTAAATATATACAAACAAAGAAAGGCTGCAGTTGGCAAGGCTACAAACCACTATGGTAGGGACCGTAGTTAAGAAATACAACAAGATCATATGTACTCGAGCAAGGCTCATGTAACATTTAATGCACTAAATAACTTGTGTGTAGCGGAAGCTAATTTGGCATTGACAATACTTGAAAAGAGAGAGAAATAGAACAATTGACAACAGTTGAGGACCGGATTTACATGGAGCCGGTCCCCCCTCCATAAAGGCTTTGTATTATAACTTCTCACATCAAAGGAGACTTTTGTACAATACAATTCTTGTGGTCCTTGACAAAACTCATTGTTGCAATGAAGATGGAAGCTTCATGCACCAAATTATGCTTGAAAATCACACCTAGTGTCCCTAGCCTCAATCCCAAGACCTCACACACCTTCAAAAATGGTGAGAGCTAGCAGGGAATCAGGATAGATTGAGAGGAAGAAGAGGTATCTTACAAGAAAGAAGTATTCTCCTCACATAATCACTCTAATAGCATAACTTAGCTTAGTAATTAGCATGGTAACGGAGATGAGCATGCCATTGAAGCTTGGATCTTGGTTGGATTTTCATTCCATTGCCAAGAGTTGTTGGTGTAGGCCTCTTTCTCAATGTTTGGAGAAGGAGATGGAGTTCTTCTTGCACACATGGGTTGTGTGTGTGTATGTGTGTAGCATTTTGCTAGAGTAAAATTCAGCCCCTTCTCTCATCTTGGTCGACCCCTCTTGCTAGCTTAGCTTAGTAATTAGCATGGTAGAGAAGATGAGCATGCCATTGAAGCTTGGCTCTTGGTTGGATTTTCATTCCATGGCCAAGAGTTGTTCGTGTAGGCCTCTACTTCTCAATGCTTGGAGAAGGAGATGGAGTTCTTCTTGCACACACGAGTTTGTGTGTGTGTGTGTGTAGCATTGTGTTAGAGTAAATTCAGACCCTTCTCTCATCTTGGTCGACCCCTCTTGCTAGCTTAGCTTAGTAATTAGCATGGTAGAGAAGATGAGCATGCCATTGAAGCTTGGCTCTTGGTTGGATTTTCATTCCATGGCCAATAGTTGTTGGTGCAGGCCTCTACTTCTCAATGCTTGGAGAAGGAGATGGAGTTCTTCTTGCACACATGAGTTGTGTGTGTGTGTAGCATTGTGTTAGTAAAATGCAGCCCCTTCTCTCATCTTGGTCAACCCCTCTTGATAAAGGCTGGTGTAAGGACATGGGTCTTATGGGCAAGGCATCGGCCGATGCAGCCCCTTCTCTCATCTTGGTCAACCCCTCTTGCTAGCTTAGCTTAGTAATTAGCATGGTAGAGGAGATGAGCATGCCATTGAAGCTTGGCTCTTGGTTGGATTTTCATTCCATTGCCAAGAGTTGTTGGTGTAGGCCTCTACTTCTCAATGCTTGGAGAAGCAGATGTAGTTCTTCTTGCACACATGAGTTGTGTGTGTGTGTGTAGCATTGTGTTAGAGTAAAATGCAGCCCCTTCTCTCATCTTGGTCGACCCCTCTTGCTAAATGTTGGTGTAAGGACATGGGTCCTATGGGAAAGGCCACCGACACATCCGGATAGTGTGTATGCTAGGGGGAGACTATAAGATAACACGATTGGGTGGAGACTAGCACAGGCATTACCACCCCCCTTTCACTGGTATACAAGCTATTTTTTGCCCCACCTACACCTTCCACAGCGGGTGACCAAGGAAAACTCGATCGAAAACTCTACGGCACCAAGGCTCCAAAGGATTTTGTTGGCACCATTGGCTGCACACGTAGGAAGGCCCGCTTAACCCTTGCATGAAGGAGGGTTGAACCCACCCCATGAGGGTAAGAGGCCAACAACTTACCATCAAGCTATTGTCCCTTGTTGTGTATAACAAGGAAACTTGAGCATACTTGTATTGAAAGGAAAACTAGAAGGAAAGGAAAAGCTTCAAACTTCAAGGAAGCAGTTTCACCCTTCCTTTTCACTTCTTGGAGGAAGGCAAGTTTTCCTCCAAAAATTCTTTTTTCCTTGAGGAGGTAGCTTCAAAATGAACATAAGCCTTCACAAAAACGACGAGTTTTTGTGAAGAATCAACAAAGGTGTTCTTACGACGAACGAAACGTGAAGCGCTACAATTCTCGCAAGGCGAGGTTTGCATGCAACAATGCAAATTGCGGAGCATACAAAACACAAAGACTTCAATTTCACAAGGTACAAGTTGACGTTTTTTTTCTCTCTTTACATTAGTGTGTGTTTACCATGGCTAGTGAGGATATCCCACTTACACACACATTTGATTTTGAACACGTAGATCAAAATCAAGGCACCATGGGTGCGGCTGACACTAATATATATGATGATGATGATCTAGGAGATCATGGCCTTGTAGATATGGTTGCTTTCAAGACTTTGGAAAATGGCCAAAGCGTACTTGAACGCAACCTCTCTACACACTCAATGCAAATGTTACCAATTTTACGGATTTACTTGTGAAATTTATGAATTCACAGATGGCTCAAGGAGCCACAAGTGGCACGGTTCAAGGGAACCAAGCTCGTACGACTCAAGGAGTCCAAGAGACAAGTCCTTCAGAAGATGCAAAAGGTAGCAATGCATTACTTAAGAATATCACCATTCCTGAGTTTCACGGGGAAGAGAGTGATCGCAAAACAAGGATATGGTCAATACGTTCTTACACAAATGGAGTGATATTCATAGATTGAGACGCACCCCGGATATAAAGACGGCTGTAGAAACAAGTTTATATCTTAAAGGAAAGGCCTATAAGTGGTGGATGAAATTTCCAATAGATGCCTGTCCTCCGTCTTGGGATGCATTTCGAGCTTCTTTCTCCAAAAGGTTTTTAGACTCCAATGAAGAAGAGAAGAATTGGTTAGCCTGGGATGCATGCCGCATGTCTGGCCTCTCTCTCACACGATACCTTTCAAAGTATCGAGAAATCATATTAAAACTATAAGGTCTAGATGAATTCCAAAAGATACGGGGTTTTAATAGGGGTCTTGACAAAGACTATTGTCTTCATGTCAAGACCCAACATCCAAAAATTTTGGAAGAAGCCATCATTAATGCCCAAAGATATGATGATGACCAAGAGAGGAAAGGAAATGCATCCTACTCTAAGAATAATTTTGCTAAGAGCAATGTGGCTAAGAGCCAATGGCGAGGTAAATCTCCCACACGTTCCAAGAGGAATAGGAGACAATCTACCTCTCCATGCCCACAAGAGTCTAAGAAGCCTAAGCAATCACGAGATACTCCACGTGGGTCTCTCAGCACTGCCGATTTTGAGCGTGTGAAGAAACACAATTTGTGTTTTAGATGTCTTTCGGACCAACATAACAAGAAAGATTCTCCTCTTTTGCAAGGCAAAGAAAAGGCCATGCACATGGTGCAACGCCTCACATTATATTCATCTCCTCAATATTGTGCTATAGAGGTTCTTCATATGGAGGAACAACACAAGTGTTGTGTGCCTGCTTCAATGTGGCAACCCATCTTTGCCCCCCATGATTTGATTCGCATGCATGGCACTATTAATGGACAACGTGTTTGTATTTTAGTGGATGATGGTGCAACTCATAACTTCTTGAACTATAAGCTAGTCAAGAGGTCTTGATGCTATATTGCAGATATAATTTCTATTGCCGACATTAAGGGTAGCTAAGGATATGGAGTTGACTGGACATTAATTGTCATAGAGGCTTGAAGATTTGGAAAAGCTTGATGAGCAAAGGCTAATAGCTCACATCTCTGCACATTAGAGGAAACAAAAATAGTTTTTTGATTCCCATCTAGTTACAAAAATCTTCAAAAAAGGGGACTTAGTTTTAGTCTATTCCCTTAAGCAACAAAATCCCAAGTTTAAGACAAAGGAAAACGGACTGTTTATCATTGAAGACGTATCTCCAAGTGGAGCAGTTAAGTTATCCACTCTAGATGGTGAACCAATGGCTAATTGGATTAGTGGATGCCGTTTAAAGAAGTATAATTTTCCACTAACCAATGAATTGCTAGAAAAGATGCATGCAACAAAGTAAAGAAAGATAAAATGATAGTAGGTCATTGATGAAGCCCAAGAAGAAGCTCGGCTTCGAGTACTAAAAAGGAAAGATGCTCTCAAAAATCAACAAATACCTATTCCCATCAACACTCTGGAACTAGATGACCGACTATGGGAATTACAGAAAGATGCAGTGTCAACAGATGATGAATGGTTTGATGGAATGGACCTTTGCATCAAAGTACAATTGAACAACCATAGCACAAATGCATTGGTTGATACAGGTGCTCGGGTAAATGCAATCAGATATTCCACGTACAAGAAAGAAACAAATTAGTCTTTGATTGCGGGAATATCGAATATTAAAGGACGCAACAAGAATCCAACACCGACACTGGGAGTAGTCAACTTAAATGTGATAGTACATGGATGTTCGTGCCCTCATCAATTTGTATGCTTATAACCAGATGAAACATGAATGAAACAATGATTCTTGGAATCTCATGGATGCGTACGTACAAGGCAGTACCAAATTGGGACACCAATCAGCTCAAGCTATCACCTAAAGGCAGACAACTCATTGTTCCAATTGTACCAAGCAAAGAGGAATGGAAAGGAGGTTATCGGTAGAACAACCCCAAAAGCAATCAATGTTCTCCATCCTATCAAAAAGAAAATGCTACAAGTAATGATGCAAGGAGTCATGCATTATTGGGTACCAAAAGCACAACTTAAGGACAAGCCGTGTCAAATTTGGGTGTCCAAAACATCATCTATTGTACCAAAGACGGTTCCAAGGTTCAAAACACAAAGAAGAGCATCTTTGAGCAGGGAGCATAAAACAAAATAGATTTGGAGGAAAAAGGAGCACTTATCTTCTCCGCAAACTGTAAAACTGATGAAGCAGTGGAGGGTTAAGTCTCACAACACTCAACCACAACATTTCATTGAAGAAAAAACAAGATACCAATGGCGGTGTGAGCGGGATGAAAACACACACAGCGCCTCTATAACTACCCGACACACACTCTTGGAAAGATACACACACACACTATGGGGCACCACTCGGCTTACACAACACACTTGGCAGAGACAGGGAACACACCTCTGGAGTGAGAGGAGAGAGACTATCCACTTGCCCACTCCATACAGACACACACACACACACACACACACACACACACACACACACACACACACACACACACACAAAAACTCAGCTCAAAAGAGGAGAACTTCTGATGTTTAGATACAAATGAGCTTGGGCCAACACCAATGGGGCAAACAGCTCACACAATATGGGTAAAAGATACCAGATACAATCACAAATTGGAGAAGAAGCTTCACTCACCGGAGAAGATTACACAGAAAAATAGCAGAAAAAGAGTGAGGAATTTGGCAAAATGGACAGCGCCATCGTGTCCGGAACGGCCTAAAACCCCAGTCTACAATGTCAAAGTGCTCAAATCCGACCTCGGATGAGCAGTTTACGACCAAAACAGTCTCCAAAACGAGCAAAAAACACAGCTGCGGCTGTTCCTCCTCTCTTCTCCACGTTTTTTCTGGTCTTCTCTCCCTTTTTTCAGTTCCCACACTTAGCTTTATTATTTGGGCACCCTTGGCCTTTTAGATGACCTCAAACGGACCCCGAACAGGCCAAAAACTGACCTCGCAGTGCATAGTTGTCACCTTTTTGCATCATCCGCACACCTGGCACTCAGCTTTTTTCCAATAATGCATCTCGCCACCACGTGAAGTGGCCCCAAAAAAGGTCCTCATGATGACCTTTCTGCATAATTCTCACAAGAAAACACCCACGTCGTGTCTGTACTCATCCACGTGCAAATATTGACCCCGTTCGCCCTCCTGACGCCACTCGATGCCATCTGACGCACCTGCTGACCTCACATCATCGGCCCGCGGATAGCTTCCTCGAGAAGTTTTCCGCGCTACCGACTTCACTTTATTGTAGAAAAAACACACTAGTACTGATAATAGTGAAAATCGATGCACTATGTACACCCTGTCCTACCTGTACACATGTGGGCCCCACATAACCACTTGGCTAAGGAAAATGGGCAATCCTTTATTTGATGCACCATGCATGTATATGTACATATGCGCAATCCCTTGCTCAAAAAAACTCCTGACATAATTTGACCATCCCCTAGCCTGCTAGATCATTCATGATCAGCAGCAGCAAAAAGAGATATGAGACTCGCCGCATCACAGGTCTCCTCATCCCTCACCAACACTCCTTGATCCACATACAGCTCATCCTGCTCGACCATCATCAACCTGGCATGATACAATTTAAGACGCAATCCATTTACCCTTGACTTATGTAGAACACCATCCAGGTTAGCCAGCTGATATGTGCCATTTGGAAAACACTCCACTACCTTGAAAGGGCCTTCCCACTTAATTTGAAACTTCTTTTGGAAGGTGTTGTCCAGCTTACTGTTGTAGCGCAAAACCAAGTCATGTTTCTTGATACCCTTACTTTTGACCTGTTCATTTATCTTTGCCAAAGCCTTATCCTGCATCTGCCCATAATGCTCCAATGCGCTCATCCTATCCAACTGGACCTCTTGTAATTGCAAGAGCCTCTCTTTGAATGCATCACTAGGCGGCCCAAGAAACTTCTCTAACATCTTGACCGCAGACAACTCTACCTCCACAGGCAATAGTGCTTCCTTTCCATACACCAAATGAAATGGAGTAAACCCTGTACCTGTCTTCACCGAAGTACGGTAAGCCCATAATGCACTAGGAAATTCCAAATCCCAATTCTTTCCTTGGTGCTCTGTCACTTTAGAAAGAATTTGTACCAACTCACCATTGAATCTTTCATTTAAGCCATTACACTGTGGGTAATAAGGAGTGGTATGCTGGTGCCTAATCTTCATCTTTGTGCATAGGAAGTCTAGCAGTTTAGCTCTAAATCCTGGCCCCTTATCTGAAAGTAGCTCTAATGGCACCCCAAACTTGCAACATATTTCATCATACACAAATTTTGCCACATCCTTTGCAGTGATCTGTTTTACTGCTATAGCCTCTGCCCATCTAGAAAGATAGTCCACTGCCATCAAGATATAGCTTTTGCCCCTGCTTGTGATAGGTAACGGGCCTATTGCATCAATCCCCCACTTTTCAAACACATCAAATGCCATAATGGTTTTTCGTAGCTCTGGCTTCAACACTCTCTTCCCAAATGCTTGACACCTATTGCAAGACATAAACCAATGGTGAACATCCTTGTGCAAACTAGGCCATACATACCCCTCTTGCAAAATCTTATGCAAGGTGATCTTTAGAGCAAAATGGCCACCACATGCGCCTTCATGATTCTCTTCCAACACTCTGTAAAGCTCCTCCCGCCAAGGTACACGTCTCAACACGAGATCAGCCCCTTTCATGTATAAGACATCACCAATCAATTTGTACCTGTATGCTCTACGCACAAAGCCATACTTCTTAGACTTCTGAATCTCCTTAGGAATGATTCCTGTTAGCAAAAACTCCTCTTCTTGAGCCAAACTTTCCCGGCCATGATAAAGAGGTAAATTGGTCCTCAACACGAATAGCTCCCCAATCATGCCTTGAGCTGCTTCATGTGCCTCTCCATTTAGAGCACGTTCAATGTGTCTGATGCTCCATGCTTCAAACTTTTTTAACAGGCCTTTAATTCTAAAGCACATTTCCTTCAATGAGGTGTTCTTGCTCTTCCACACACCCAGCACTTGCTTCACCACTAACAAGGCATCACCTTTTATGCTCAACCTTCGAACCCCATACTTCAAACAAATGTGTAATCCGGCTTCCAATGTAGCATATTCAGCCTCATTGTTACTATGCGCATCCAATTTGAACCCTCTCTTGCATACTAGCTTCCCCTCTGGATCATAAAGTGCTATACCCCCTGAAGCTGCATCGTGGCTCTTTCTGTATGAGCCATCAAAGAACAACACATGTGCATTGCTGATATGTGGCACTTCTTCAACTACCTTTCTCACCACCTCTTCCTTAACAATAAGGGGATTCTCCTTGTAGGTCAACAAATCAGCTAGGGTAGCCCTTGTACTATCTTCCACTAGAAAAGAGAACTCAAACTCTTGCAGCTCAATTACCCATTTCTTCACCACATTTGACATGTTAGTACCATTAATTAACTGTGGCAAAAAGGCATAACTCGTCAAGAAAACAAAAGGCCGTGGTAGCAAGTAATGACGAAATCGTCGACAAGCAAATATTACACTGGCCATCACTAGCTCTACTTCTGATAACTTTCTCTCCGCTACCAACTTCACTCGGCTTGCACAATACACTGGCCTCATATAATGGCTGCCCTTCCCCTTTTGCAATAGCATGGCT
Source organism: Adiantum capillus-veneris (assembly GCF_014529385.1). NCBI lineage: Eukaryota > Viridiplantae > Streptophyta > Polypodiopsida > Polypodiales > Pteridaceae > Adiantum > Adiantum capillus-veneris. The sequence continues at coordinate 151,582,091 of NC_140948.1, forward strand.
CCAATGGAATCATCCCCTACTGATGGATTTACATAAAAAACTTTCTCCCAATCAGGAGCCTGCATGGCTGACAAACCCCCTAACACCTCTTTCACCTCTTGAAACACTTCTTCACACTTGTCATCCCATTGCAATGGATCATGCTTTGCCACTTGCTGTAATGGATAAAGAAGCTACGAAGACAATGGAATAAACCGTGCCATGTACTTCACTTTGTGTATAAAGGTTGCCAGTTGCTTCGTACTCATAGGTGATGGAAGAAGAATAATAGACTTCACCTTATCTGGATCAGCCTCAATGCCATTTTCTGACACCATATGGCCCAATAACTTCACCCTTGGCTGTGCTAGATGACATTTCTTTGGATTTAGTTGTCCTCCACATTCATCATATCGAGAGAATACCATCTGCAGCTTCTCATGGTGTTCAGCCCTACTGCTATAAACACAGAAGTCATCCATAAAAGCTTTAACACAACTACCAATGAATGGTTCCAACACCCAATTCTCTCTCTCTTGATAGAAGGAAGGTCCATTTGACAACCCAAATGGAAATACTGTGTAGCAATAGCAGCCCCATGGCGTAATAAAAGTTGTCTTTGTGCGGTCTTTAAGAGCAATCTTCAATTGAAAATAGCCTGAAAAACCATCACACACACTGTACCTCTCATAACCTGCCACTGAATCCAAGATCTGATCGATGAATGGAAGAGGATATGGGTTCTTCTTAGTGGCTGCGTTTAAGGGTTTAAAATCCACACAAATTCTCCACTTCCCATCCTTCTTTGGATTGACTACAACTGGACTCACCCATTCTGTGGTCTCCACAGGGACTATGAACCCTGCCTTCAATAACTTGTCCACCTCTTCTCGCAAGGCTTCCATTTGCTCTTGACCCATCCTTCTTAGCCTTTGCTGCACTGGCTTAGCACCTTCTTTCAGCTCTATATGCATCTCTTCACCCTTGAACCCTCTGATCTCTTCATATGAAGTAATGAACAAATCAGGAAAACTAGCCAGCATATGCAAATATATGTCCTTCTCCATAGCTGAGAGGTCTCCACTGATCATTTGTGTCATTAATTCCTGCTTCTTTGACAACTCAACCTTGGTTTGCATCAGCCCTTCAATCACTTCATAAGGCCCTTCACTTTCATCTTCAACCCCATTCGCAAATGCAACTAAACCAAACTCCTGTATTTCTTTGTCCATCAAAAGAAATGCAACATCAGCATCCTCATCACTACTGGTAGTGCTATCACTGTCCTCATCTGTCACCGTGGAAGAGTCTTCATCACTAGACTCATCCTCATCTTCATAAAGCTCCTCTAATCGTTTCCTTGTGTCCATATTATAAAGCTTCTTGGTACCTGTCTTTCCATAGAGGCTAATCGTACCATGTCGCCAATCCTGAACAGCTCCCACTGCACGTAACCATGGTCTGCCCAGTATAATAGGATATGCTCCCAACCCTGCTGGCATCACATGAAAATCAACCACTGCCTTTGCATCATATGCCTCCACTTCTAAGCTCTTTACAACACCCAAGCATTTTACTTTTTGATGGTTTGCCAATCTGATCCGAAACCCTGACACCCCAGCCACTGTGAGACCCATCTTCTCAACGCATGAGTGTGTTATGACGCATATTTGGGCTCCGCCATCCACATAACCTTGTCCCAAATTTTTCCTTTTATGCCACACATCTACTATTGGACAAATGTCTGGTAGCTCGTCCATTGCCAACACCTTTACTGAACCTCTCTCTGGCTCTTTCTCCATTGGGTTAACCATCCTCTTCCACTGTCGCTTTAGCTTAGGCACCATCTCTATAAGCTACCCAAAAGTAACATCTGCCTTCCTGCTCGTCAGATCCTCCCTCAAGTCATAGCTTAATTGCCCATCCCCTAGTGGAAAATCTGAAACATGAAACTTTCGACGAGCTCTCCTTTTCCTCTTGGCCTTGACGTCCTCGCCTTCATGGCTCTTTCCTTTCTTCTTACTAGGACCTGGGGCACTTCTTCCTTCCTTTTCCTCTGTGGTCCTCTTCCCAATAGGCATCACTAATGTATCCTCTAGCTTTGATGCCTTCTCCAAGGTGACTACACTTAGCACTTTTGTCTTTCCTTTTTCCTCCTGGGTCAGTCCACTGGTTCCTTCATCTCCCTTAATTTCGATGCCATAATCATTTGACCTAGTTAGCACCTGTCTTGGCAATGGATACATGTCTCCCCCCATCCTTGGTGGCTTATCACATTGCGGGCTGATGTGACCCAACTCTCCACAATTGTAACAGGTGGGCGTCTGCCTCCAAAACCTACCATTGCTTTGTCCAACACCATTCCTAGGCCTTTCTTCACCTCCTGGCTGATTTGCAAACCTCCCTCGACCTCGATTATTTCCCACTTGACCTAGCATGTTTAGGCTGAGATTCTTCATCAAATCTACCATTTGCCTCATGTCTTGCCTTAGCCCATCATCTTGCACTGTTGTAGTGACCACTGTTGGCATAACCTGAGTAGTAACAGGAACCACTGGTTCATGATGAACCCCTGACATGCGCCCTTGTAAAGACTCTATAGGCTGAAATTCAGACCTCATTGGCAAAGACTCCACCCCTAACTGGCTCATTTTCCTCAGCTTCCACTCTTTGTTCCTTGCTACCTCTAGTGCATCTTCATATGTCCTAGGCTTCTTTAGCTCCACTCTCCAACGTATATTCTCCCAAAGACCAGCTAAGAACCTGTCCTTCTTCATCATGTCAGGCGGGGGTACCTGTGGTGCTAAAGCCTTGCACATTCGCTCCCATGCCAATGAAAACTTACGTATGTACGCATCTACTGGCTCACCTTCCTTCTGCACCAAAGCCTGTACTTCTTGCCACACCTTGTGAGGATCTTCTATCTTCACAAACTCCACTTCCAACCCATGTCGTAGATTGTCCCAACTCAACCTTACAGGTGGATCAGCCACACGCAACTCCTCTTCAAATGCTTTAGACCAAACTTGTGCATCACTCTTCAAACAAATTTGGAGAAGGCGTAACATTTGCGTAGGGTCATGAATCTGGTTGCTAATGCAGGCAACCTCCATCTTTTCCAAAAATTCTTCCACATCTTCATCACTTCTTCCATGAAACTCCGGATAAGAGAAAGCCATGGCTACCCAAATTATGATGCTTTGAGAACCCCTTCGAACACACGTGCAAGAACCCAAAACTTTTCACTACCCAATCCCCAGAAACTTCAATGGAGCTCAACTTTAGATAAGGACAAACACATGCACATCAAATGAGTTTTCATAGTTAATCATCGGAATTACAACAGGCAAAGGACATTCCAGGATCTCTCTCAATCTTCTTGGCCCAAACATAAAGACTATGCGCTACTGAAAAAAGATCTTCCTGGACACATGAACATTAATCTGAATTCTTTGAGTTAAATGAAAAGGAGTGAACTGAGGGCCATTTTGATCATCCATTAAAGCCAACCATGAAGCTCCCAAGAAGGCACACCCGACTCAACCTCTGATTTTGCCAAAATTTCAGCAGCATAACAGCATAAATGGCTCAAAATACCAAAAAACCAGCCATCATAACTTGGGAAAATTTCGACAGAGTTTCCCCAGAAGTAGAGCAGTAGGAACCCAAAATATAGACTGTATCTGTATGCATAAACTGCCAACAATAGAACCCGAGCATCAAATAGGACTCACTAGTACATAGCCTATGGCGAGGTCACAACAAGGGTGCTCCAGCTACCTGTATCACCGAAAGGATCTCTACATTTGAGAATCCCCCAGCTCAATAAAAACCTCACGCTATCGACCCTCACACGAAGGCTAATGCAAATCGCATATAGTCAAATCTCAGAAATGACTATCTTCCAGACCAAGTCTCAGAAATGGCTAGGACAGCCAAATACAACCAAGTATGGCTCCACAAATGCGTACAATGGCAGTTTCCACAAGTAACGTACAATCCAGCAGACAATGCGCTCAAATAGGCGCCAAGTGATGCATTCCCACAACAACTGCAAGTGACATCACTGCTAGTATATCACTGTACTCCAGCTACCTGTACCTGTGTGAATCACCTGTACCTGTACCTGTACCTGTCCCTGTAACTTGTAACCTGTAACCTGTAACCTGTAACCTGTAATGTGCAACCTGCAACCTGTAATCCCGAAGCTCGAAGCTCGAAGCAGAAGGTACTCGAAGAAGATCCTCCGTGGCGGCGCCAAAAGAATGTGAGCGGGATGAAAACACACACAACGCCTCTATAACTACCCGACACACACTCTTGGAAAGATACACACACACACACTATGGGGCACCACTCGGCTTACACAACACACCTGGCCGAGACAGGGAACACACCTCTGGAGTGAGAGGAGAGAGACTATCCACTTGCCCACTCCATACAGAGACACACACACACACACACACACACACACAAAAACTCAGCTCAAAAGAGGAGAACTTCTGATGTTTAGATACAAATGAGCTTGGGCCAACACCAATGGGGCAAACAGCTCACACAATATGGGTAAAAGATACCAGATACAATCACAAATTGGAGAAGAAGCTTCACTCACCGGAGAAGATTACACAGAAAAACAGCAGAAAAAGAGTGAGGAATTTGGCAAAATGGACAGCGCCATCGCGTCCGGAACGGCCTAAAACCCCAGTCTACAATGTCAAAGTGCTCAAATCCGACTTCGGATGAGCAGTTTACGACCAAAACAGGCTCCAAAATGAGCAAAAAACACAGCTGTGGCTGTTCCTCCTCTCTTCTCCACGTTTTTTCTAGTCTTCTCTCCCTTTTTTCAGTTCCCACACTTAGCTTTATTATTTGGGCACCCTTGGCCTTTTAGATGACCTCAAACGGACCCCGAACAGGCCAAAAACTGACCTCGCAGTGCATAGTTGTCACCTTTTTGCATCATCCGCACACCTGGCACTCAGCTTTTTTCCAATAATGCATCTCGCCACCACGTGAAGTGGCCCCAAAAAAGGTCCTCATGATGACCTTTCTGCATAATTCTCACAAGCAAACACCCACGTCGTGTTTGTACTCATCCACGTGCAACTTCACTTTATTGTAGAAAAAACACACTAGTACTGATAATAGTGAAAATCGATGCACTATGTACACCCTGTCCTACCTGTACACATGTGGGCCCCACATAACCACCCATCATTATTGATACCTAGACATATTAGGAAATCAACGTGCCAAAGCATCCTGACGGTACCTTCTTCGTGCACGATTTTCGGACTCCACAGTATCCCTTTTACAGCACCGTCTCACACGAGACATGAGGGGTAAGTTCTAAGATTATCAATGAACAATTCTATATGGCTGGGTAGCAAGTCTAGGCTCCAAAAAAAGCCCTAGAAACCTAGTAGTGTACGAAGTCCTATGACCTAAAATTGACCATAGCGGCCTGTCAACTCAGCCAAATTCAACGAGACTTGAATTTTAGCACGCCCCTATATAATAGAACACTTCTATATCACCAGATGACCATTCAAATAGGGGTCTTAAGTAGAAAATCTATGTGTTTTCCAGATGCCAGAATTGGATTCTGACTTCACAGTCATCTTATAGATTGGGTCTATACACAATGTAACTTGGATGGTTTCATGAAAACAATCAAGAAAAGCTCTTGAACAACAAAAAACAGCTCAAAGGCTACAAAGCGTCAAATTCGACATATGAAGTCAAATTGACTCTAAATGGGCCAAAACTAGATGGGTAGCATCAGGACTATGTAACGGACAAGTCCATAGCTTCAAAAATAACTAAGCAACTCTACAGGCCATCTAGTCACAAAAATTGGTGATTTCAGAGTTGACAAGAGCACGAAATGATGCTGACATGATCAAACTTTACCAAATTTATTTTAGGACTTGTTTTAGATGTATTGGATATGTCTAGGTCATCAAATTGTCAAGTCTTGGCAAAAAATTAACTACTGTAAATAATCACGATTATTTAATTTTGTGATTGTTTGGCTTGAAAATGATCTCTTCACTTCACCTACCACTTGTACACATCTATTACATGCCACATTTCAAGTATGAGCCAAAATGATCAAGAAAAAGTTAACGCACCAAAGTCTTTTCAATCCAATTTTTGAGTTATCTATCATATTTTTGATTCAAATCACCACATATCTCATGCACAGAGTCTACATCATGCCTAGAACCAAGTTGCAACAAAAAATGTACATTTTTAAGAAAAAGTTAATAATCGTGATTATTTATTTTCTTGCCAAAATGGTGAAATCTACAACTTTGACCTTATGGGATCTAAGAACATCTTGTCCCAAGTCCACTGATCACGTTTGAGCAAGTGTGGATCTCTAAAACTCAAGATCTCTTCATATCTACTGTTTTAGAGTCTAAAAACGTAAATCTGGCACCATTTTCACCCAATGCACTCAAATGAGCCCACACTTTTCTCAGAGCACCTAAATGCTATATGTTTCAAGCCTATGATGTCAAAAATGCAAAAAGTTGGATTTTTTTTTTGCCTAAACTGCATGATTTTGATCTCTACATGTTTTTATGCATCTATGCATGCTCCAAAATTGATTTGAAGCAAAATGGACATCATTTGTCAGCAATTCAGACTCAGGGCATTTCAGAGCGGAATCAGCAGAATTTTCTAACTTTGGCACTGTATGCACTTAACATTAGCAATGCAAGCTACCAATAAGGCAAAGAAAAGGGTGTCCCAGAAAGAAAAGTTGCAAGAGTTTCCACCCTACCAACTAGATCCAAGTTCAGTGAAGACGGCCAAGGCAACGTACTTATCTAAGGAACAACTTGAAGAAAACAACACCACGGTTTTCACGTGCAGATTCAAGAGCAAAGAAGGACATCAAGTAGAACTGAAATGCTACCAAAAGAGATATATGATGTAGCCAACAAAAGGCTAGGCCTAAGAGACTTTTGGCTGAAAGCATGTTAACCTGTCGCGCTTTTTGTGCTAGTTAGCAGTTTCAAGTTAGCACATCTTCAAAAAGTTGGGCGTCCGGTAAATTTTTTACAAATCATATCAAAATTTGTCAGAGGTTGTACATTTGGATTCCTTGTTTCAAGTGCTTTCTATTGATATATCATATGTCATAGATCTTGGAGATGTAGCTCAAGTTATTGTACTAGTTAGCATATGTCAAAATTGTGCTAGTTAGCATTGTTCGGGACATGAAAAAGCATGACAGGTTAACATGCTTTCACCCTTCTACAACCAGGAACCATGTGGTGTAGATTTCTGGAAAGCATATCAACTACTGTTCACAATCAAAGAAGATGGGTCAGCCCAAATCACTGATCAAAAAGGGCAGAAGGTAGAAGTAGTAGTCACAAAGGAGATAGTGGCCAAGGCACTCAAACTGCCGACTGAAGGTATGACGATGCGGGCCAAGGATAGAAAAATAGTAGGCACATTTACCAAAGAGACTGCTGCTACCACCTTTTTAGATCTCATCCAAAGGCAAGTGGAAGAAGCAGCTCGCCTATACATCAACACTTCCACTTCTTATCAAAGAGACCACTGCGGTAAACCACCACAAACCATGCGGTTGCGACCACCTTCACCCAAGTATTGAAGTCGACAACTAGGCAGGCAATTGATCATGTGCAATATGTGCTGATGACACTAAAAGGAACAAAGAAAGAAGACAAAATCACATATCTAGGCACACCAAAAGTGCTGAAAAGAATAGCATATCATGATATTGGAATGGCCGATAATTTGCCGTGAGCCCCAGATCAGAACACTTGGATTGTGGCTACTCAACCTTCTCCAAGAGCCACATGTTCATCAAAGAGAGTATATATGTCAGACGAAGAATCTGCAGAAAGCTCCCATGAAGCTCATAATAGTGAGAGCTCCGACAATGAATAAAGACGGGCAAGAATTGAAGAAATGAAGAAGAAAGCAGTAGCCGCACACCAAGAAGAACCTCAGCAAAAGAAGGCGAGATTTGAAAGAGAAAAGTAGACTTATGAAAGGAGCCACCGCTGCAGGTGAGGACCCTGAAAGTTGGGTTCCAAGGGATATAAGGGGACCCAGAAAGAACCCTGCAAGGAAAGGAGTAGAGGATCCCAAGGATTTTCTTGAACGCATGTATGCAGAGGTAGAAGCCTTAAAGTTGAAAGAAGCTCAAGAAGCTGAAAGGAAAACAAAAGAGGAAGCGACTGAACAACAGAGACAAGCAGAGGATACTGAATAAGGTGAGTCACATCACAACCAAGGGGATGTGTCTCCAAAACCCACTTCAGCCACTACGGAGCAAGCAGACCATCCCATCCCAAGCCCAAACCCTTCACAAATAGCTAAACTCAATTAGGGTGAGGAAGCCAAGGAAAAAGAGCCTAAGCAACGAACAACAACAATTTTTGAACAGCTAAAATAAACAAAATAAACTTAAGTTGAACCTTCTATGACAACCCAACCAAAAACAACAGAGGCATCCACAATGCCTCAAGCAACAGAAGAAGCCGAGGCAACCCCAAAGCCTCAAGGAGGAGATGTAGAACCCTCGAGCGCAACCACAAGTAGCAACCACAGCAGCTCCTAAAGAGCCACAAACCAAAATACTAGAAACCTCTAGATAGGAGCCTGAAGAATGGCAAACAAATGACAAAGTCATCATGCAGGTCAATGAATATGCCAAGTAGATGTAGCTGATGATAGAAAAAATGCGAACAACAACACTTAGCCACACTGCTAAGGCTAGGGAGCTAGTCTAGTCATTGATGCTCTACAAGGAAAGCTAGACGATAGGATGAACATAATTTCCGATCTACAAAGAAAGATCAAAGAGCTGAAGATGAAGTAGAACAACACCAGGTTGCAAAAGAGAAGCGGCATAAAGAAATAGAAGAGCTGGGAGAGCTTCTAACCAAGTTATCCGATGCCTGCAAAAGCAAAGATCAACAACTGACGGAAGTAACCAATGAACTTCTAACCACTACTCTGTCAGTACAAAATATCCAAGTGCAGCTTGATGTAACAAATGCTTCTCTGCAGTACTCCGAACAAAGGATCAATGATCAGGTACCATTTTTGAGGCAGATAAGAGAAAATCATGTTGTCGCTCCGATCAAAGGTACAGATGAAGTCTATAAGACTTTGGAAAAGAGAAACAAGGATCTTGATCTAGAGTTGAAGCTAGAACAATCACAAAGACGCGACCTTGCATTGATGTGGGTCCAAAGAGAAGAGCAACTGCTCAAAGAGATAGCCGAATTAAAGAGAGTCAATCAGTTGCTGAGAGAGGGATAACCAGAACATCCGGAAGAAGCAAGTACCTCTAAACAACCAACTATTGACATACCCTCAGTCTCATTTGCTGAGACGGAAACACAGCCGCCATCATAAGGGCTAGAAGGAGAGTCGGACTTTCAAGTACCACTCACTGAAGCTGAGCAAGTGCCTATGGTCCAGCTTTCTAAAGCTGAGGAAGATGCACTAAAGGAGTAGATTGCCCAGGAAACATATGTTGAATGGAAACCAGTAATGGATAGGGACTTGAGAGTTCTCCACTCGGTAAATGTAACTCAACTCACTCCCAACCAAATCAATGCTCAGTGGCATCAGCAATCACTGCCATACACCTTGATCAAAGTGGAGTTACTACATGTAAAGGAAAGACTATACAAAGATATGCAGGCAGAAGACTCAAAGGATATCAAGTGGAGAAAGAGCTGGTTAAATAAGAAATCAAGACATCTAATAAACTGTTCACAAGAGCACATGCAGCACTACAGAAAGACCCAACATTCTGTCCTGCACCAAGGGTGGAGACTTGGCAAGCATATGAAGCACTAGAAAAGAAGCATCCTACATGGCTGAATTACCCATGTCTACCAGCTCCAGAGCAGGGTCCAACAATGGAAGAATACATGGTGAAAACCCTAACGGGTGTCATGACTTTCTTCAAGAGCCTCCTTGACCTCTCATGTGCCGTGTTGTACAAGATTTGCAGAATGCTGCTCAACTGCATTCAAGCTTTTCATGAGCCACAGCAAGCCGGAGCACCATGGATGTCTTTCCTTGAAGGTAATAAAGGTCTATGTTATTACTTAAGTGGCCAGCCTTCAGAAGAAGTCCTTTATGGCTCCTACACCAGATGCATGTTTTTGCCCTCTAGCAATATGTTGGCATTTGAGGAAGCATTCTATATAGGTTTCTTCACTTGGCGAACCAAGATATTTGGGCCAGTGATAAGCAACCTTACATCTAGATTTGTTGGCTATTTAGCCATTGAGCTTAAAAATAGAGTCACCATGCAATTCTTGCAAGTTCCTGACAAAGAACGAAAAATCAGATATGAGAAAGCACTCCATGCACTTAAAGACCCCCTCTCCAGTCGTCAACCCGAAGACTACTTCAGTCCATGAAGCTGTGTCAAGGGACGACACAGTCAAGGAGGGGGGAATGTTAGCAGCAAGCTAACTTGGATAACATATTTTGGAGCTTTTATCGTAAAAACACTTATTATTTTGATGATTTGGGAATCTTGTAACTCCTACTTTATAGATAAGCAGTGTAATAGATGAGTCGGGGCTACAAGCTTCCAGATTGTATCAACCTATCTTTAGTTAGAGCTACCATATTATTAGTTTTGACCACAAAAACCTTGGCTAAGGTATAAAAGCCAATTTTTGTAAGTATTTTATAACTTTTGGGATAATAGAAACACAGTGTGAGTTAACGACGCTCACTTCTCTCCTTCTCGTACTTCCTACTCCCTTCCCGATTGTCATATTGCAATGACGTCTATTGCGTTGCAACCGCAGGTAAGAGCTTTACCCATTGACGTAAGCATTTCATGGTAATCCATAGCTTTTGGCGTCACCGACCCGTAGCCTAATAGAACAATTGACAACAATTGAGTACCGGATGTACATGGAGCCGGTCCCCCCTCCATAAAGGCTTTGTATTATAACTTCTCCCATCAAAGGAGAATTTTGTACAATACAATTCTTGTGTTCCTTGACAAAACTCGTAGGTGCAATGAAGATGGAAGCTTCATGCACCAAATTATGCTTGAAAATCACACCTAATGTTCCTAGTCTTAGTCCCAAGACCTCACACACCTTCAAACATGGTGAGAGCTAGCAGGGAGTGAGGATAGATTGAGAGGAAGAAGAGGTATCTTACAAGAAATAATTATTCTTCTCATATAATCACTCTAATAGCATAGCATAGGATAGTAATGAGCATGGTAGAGGAGATGAGCATGCCATTGAAGCTTGGCTCTTGGTCTGATTTTCATTCCAAAGCCAAGAGTTTTTGGTGTAGGCCTCTACTTCTCAATGCTTGGAGAAGGAGACGGAGTTCTTCTTGCACACATGAGTTGTGTATGTGTGTGTGTAGCATTATGCTAGAGTAAAATGCAGCCCCTTCTCTCATCTTGGTTGATCTCTCTTGCTAAATGCTCATGCTGGCCTCCCATTGGCTCTTGTAAAGCTTAGCCAATCACAATTTAGAAGCATAGTTGATAGCCTTTTGACAAGTGTCCCCCTTCCCCTTTTATGAGAGATTTAGGTATTTAATTAATTCATCTAGACTCTCATTGGCCAATAAAAATTAGGCAAGCCATTGGGCTGCTAGATGCTCATTGGACCCCTTGGTAGACTATCCAATAGTCTTCTAGAAAGCTTAATTTCTATTGGTTCTTTTATCAAGCATTTTGAAATTGATTAGACTAAGTTTACTCTAGCCTAATTCTCATTGGTCCACCTCTATAGCCATCCAATAGGATTTGAGGGGAGGTTGGGGGCAATTGGTCTAGGAGCTTGACATGTGTCTAGTATTCCCTTTGTGTAAAGGGGGAGCCTTGGAGAGTGTGTGTGTGTGTGTGTTTCTCTCTCATCCCCTACAATATGGGCTCGCCCCCTACTTCCTAAGGATGTGGGAAGACTTTTTAGTCTTCCCATGACCATCCAATTTCCCCTTGCTTTGGCCATTGGATAAAAGATTTAATTTTTGGAACCTTAGCCTATGGAAGTCTTAATGGAGTTGAACCTTAGGTCTTTTAAGCCCCATTGAATCACATTGCTCTTTTGCAGGCTGTCCCCTTTTGGATTCCTATTTTCCCTCCTTTGGGTCCTTGACAGAGACGAATCTGGTAGTCTTACCAATATTCTAGCTTTTACTCCCCTGATACTTCCCCATATAAATGATCAATTTAGCATGAGAAAATCATTTGGGAGTTTAGATATTATTTTTTTATGACAGTTCGAGATTCTACACGGTACATCCACAACGATACAGAAAGCTTTTCATGCATGGTCATGCAGCATGCAAGAGATTGACAATACAAAAGTTGAGTTGAGTGATTAATAAGGTTATGCATAGCTTTTCAATTTGTTTGAAATAATCACCAAACATGACGTATAGCCCTATCATGCAACATAGGTGAGTGCACATTAAGCACATTAAGCACAAGCACTACTTGTGACAGTTATCGTAAGCATAAAAATTTTGTTTCATACATTGTTGGCAAATGATCAATGATTATTTTGCAAACCCAAATCAAGCACGTCCTGACTACAAACCACATCAATATGAAGAATAGATTCTCCCGAGTACCTCGATAGAGCACACTCATCAACATTTAAATTTTGATGCAAAGGCATGGAAAATTGATAATATTCTAGCATCTCAAGGAGACCAGCACAACCTGTTGCTAAACTTGATGAAGCGTGCAAAGATGCTCCATATGACCAACATTTATTCCAATTTGAGACTCCGATAAGAGTCTCTCTAGTTTGCATTCTAAATTTTATTTTTCCTAGGATATGGTTCCTAGGCAAAGTTTTTTTCGAGCTTCAGTTGATCAAGATAATCCTATATGGTTAAGGGAAATAGAAATCATGCTAAGCAGGTACAACATAATGATAGCCGTTTTTCGGCTTTCCATAATTTCCATAGTAAGCTACCTCACCCTACCAAAATCACCCAAACATTGTGGCTATTCCTACCATTTCACTGTACATAGGCGTGTGTGAGTTAGGGGACTTTCCCCATATCTTCTTAAACACCCTCAATTAGCTAGTCACTAGGCTAGTTGAGCCAAAAAAATAAAAAAATATAAGTATATTATGTCCCATTTGTGTGTAAATATTTCATTGTATATAGGGCCTAAATATAAGGATTTTTTATAATTATTTTGGTATTTATTTAAATATTTCTACCTATGGTGTGTTATTTATGCTATGTACATTGATTCACCATTACCATATTTTTTCTTACCATTTTGCATACTCTTTATTCCATATAAAAATAATTTCATGCAAGCTTCTCTTATTTTTGGTGTAACTCCATCCCAACAAAAATCCAAAAAAACTAGTTCTATTTATGTGTATATTTTTTCACTATTGTGATTTTTTCCTTCCTACATCTATTCTCTATTACTCTCATAAATTAGACCACCAAATATATTCATCTTTTTATGGTAGACTTATAATGAGAGAGATTTATTTTGACCCCTTTATATTTTTTCCACCTATATTATTTATATTTGACATGTACATATTTTTTTAGACCCCTCAATATTTGAGTTTCTTAGTTGTACTATTCACTTATATCATGATCTCAAAAATATCTTCAATTATAGACCTACCAAATAAGGTCAAGGGTATGTGGCATGCATGCATGCACCATGGGGAGCTCACTCTTGGAGGTATTCAAAAGAATCATCCAAAGAAGGACCTCACAAGGACTTTGTGCAGTGGAAAAAAACAGTCAGTTTTGCTAAATTTTTAAAGATCACATGCTCCCCGAATTTGAAAAGGTGATACAAACAAAAGTTGTAGCTCGTGGGATGAACTTTTACCTCAAATTTTTTCATATTTTTTTAAACCTACGAGCTGTGAGCTATGATTTTATTGGTGGACCCCAGTTTGCCCATGCTATGCAGCCACACTCCCTCTTCCACTTTATCATTTTCCTCTTTCACACACACTTCTCCACTCATCATCCCCACCTCTCTCACCTGTCATAATAATCAATATCTAATTCTACTAAATGATTTTATCATATTAAACTGATCATTTAATGTGGAGAAGGCCAGGGGAGAAAAAGCTAGAATATTGGTTAAGCTAGCAGACCGGCCACAGTAGGGATCGAAAGGAGGGAAAATAGGGATCCAAAGGGGGGGCCATCTGCAAAAGAGCCATGTGCAACAATGGGCTAAAAAGAACCTAAGGTTCAGCCCATTGACACACACACACACTCTCACTTGACCATGTGTGAAGGAAGAATACTCTATCTCCTCCCAAGCTTTAATGGAGAGCTCATCACCTACTCCAAGCTTGTGAGATAGAAGCCTACATCAACACTCTCTTGGCATGTAGATGCAAATCCAACCAAGAGCCAAGCTTCAATGCATGCTCATCTCCTCTACCAAGCTAATTACTAAGCTAAGCTATGCTAATATGAGTGATTATGTGAGGAGATGTACATTTTTCTTGTAAGATACTCCTTCTCCCTCTCAATCTACTCTCATACCCTGCTAGCTCTCACCATCTTTGAAGGTGTGTGAGGTCTTGGGTCTGAGAACGGGGATAATTCAAATTGTGTTTGATTAAGTGTTTTGCTTAGTGCATGAAGCTTCCATCTTCATTGCACTAGCTAGTCTTGAAGGAACACAAAGAATTGTATTATACAATGTCTCTCTTGATGGGAGAAACCATAATACAAAGCCTTTTGGAGGGGGGACCGGCTCCATGCAAATCCGGTCCTCAACTGTTGTCAATAGCTTAATTTCTCTCTCTTTTGAAAGCATTGTCGATGCTATCTAACTAGGTGTTATGCTTTTTGTTGCTCTCTCCACCCAAGCACTCTTGTAATTCTCATTAGGAATCTATTCTAATGAAATGCCCACTATGTTCATGTTAATTTCCGCTACACATAAGTTATTAGGCCATTAAATGTTACATTGGTATCAGAGCTAAAGGTTTCTCTTTTCTTGCTCAAGAAGGGAGGTCCTCAAGCTAGCTACAAATGGTTGGTATTATTAATTGCCTGTGAGTAATTAGAATAGGGATTTTTCAGCCTTGCAGTGCGCCTACCTTTGTGCAGTTAACGGGGCATCACCGTCGAGAGCTATGGTCTTAATAGTGGAGTCCTACAGGGCTTGCCTATGGCTTAACCATTATTGAGCTATTAGAAGCTTGACAGGAGCCGGTGCTGTTTTGGTGTCGAAAGACCCTCTCTTCTATTCCTTGCAATTAATGGTATTCGAGCCACGGGTACAGTAGCTTGAGTGCTTTTTCTAAAGGGGTAAAGAGGAGTAGCAACTAGGGCTTGAAGTGCCAAAGTACACCTAAAAAGTTTACACCTAAAAGTTGTTAGAATGGCTGACAATAGTAAAGAGAGTGAAATTAATGTTGATAACTTTGATTTTGCTCATGAGCAAGCTACTAATGATGCTTCAATGCTTGTTAACTATCTTGTTTCTAGGCTTCAACAAGCCATGGGCAATCCATCTCTCCAAAGTGAAGTGCAACGGCAGCTCCATGCTCACGGGATTCTCCAAGCTCATCACCATGACGAGAGAACACCTAGGAAGCCTCCTTGTGAGACTACCAAAAGAGGTCTCTCTCCGATTCGGGAAGAAGAAGAGAATCCATATGAAGGGCTCAAGAATTTACTTCTTGATGATGCATCTCCTTCCCAAAGGAGAACTCAAGAGCCTCCACCAAAGGAACGAGAAAGAAGCGAGTCTCCCGCCACCTTGGCAGAGATGGCTCCACGAAGACAGCGGGCTAAACGCTCTCCATCACCACCAAAGCGGAGAAGACCATCGTATTCTTCTCCTCACCACAATTCAAAGAGGGATAACAAAAAGCAAGAGAAGAAAAAGGCGAGAAAGAGGACACCCTCTTCTCCATCTTCTTCATCCTCTTCCTCTTATGAAAACTATGGTGAAGATGACAAAGATCAAGACAAGAAAAAGGCGAGAAAGAGGTCAACCTCTTCTCCACCTTCTTCAAATTCTTCACCTTCTAAAGAAAGTGATGGTGCAACTTTTGAACCATCAAAAAGAAGAGGCCATAGGAAATCCTATGCCACATGGAAGAGGTCGTCCAAGTTGAATAAATTCAAAGAGGGAGGGAAGAGCATCTCTTTCCTTACCTATGATGGTACCTTTGGTGCTACGGACAAAGTCTTGGCCTTTATCCAGCAATTCGATGCGGCGTTTGGAGATGAGGGCTTCACGGAGTCCTCTAAGCTACGCCATGTAGCTATGCACTTTCAAAAGTCCGCCAAACAATGGTGGTCTAGCCTATGAGCCAATGGTGAAGCTCCACGAACATGGAAAGCTTTAAGAGCTTCCATTATGAAGCAATTTTTGGCCACCGATGCCAAAGACAAAGTACTCACCGAATGGCAAAGCTTAAAGCTCTCTCCCAATGAATCCATCCACAAATATATAAACAAGTTTTGGGACTTACAACTCAAAGCCACTGTCTTCAAAAGGTTGGATTTTGGAGAGCAAAAGCAACAATTTTGTGCTGGCTTAACCGAAGAAATGGCGGAGTATGTCAACTCCCAAAGACCACGTACCATATCGGCGGTAATACACCACACTATGGTCGCCTCTCGAATCAATTTCCAAACAGAGGCAAAAAGAAATAATAAGCCCCCGGAAAACAAGGGTTCCAATGAGCCTAAGGGGAAGGACAATGTCCAAAAGTCTCCTAAGGGCAACTCCAACAAAGCTAAAGAGAAGGGAGTTTACAAAGGTAAGAATAAACTCTCTCCTGAAGAGCTTGAGCGTTATCGTAAGGATAACCGGTGTTTCAAGTGCGGCGAACAAGGGCATGCGTACCACGCTTGTCCCCAAAAGAACAACTGCCAAGATCCTCCTAGAGCTTCCTTGGTTGAAATGCAAGAGGAGGAGACTCACCAAACTCACCACAAAGGATCTCCTCTATGCCATGATTGGGGAAAGGTAAGAGAACATGATGCTTTTATTCTCTTTGACCCTGGTTCTACTCACAATTTTATATCTATAGAGTTGGCCACCAAGCTAGGAATACAATCTTACGAGATGGGAGATGTCCTACCCGCAGACAGTGCCTTCAAGGGGCAAGAAGCTTCAGTCACTCCCTTAATTGGGAGATTGAGGCTTCATGTCCAAGGCTATGTAGACAAAGAGGACTTCTTTATCTCTCCTCTCAAGCATGAGGATGTAATCCTAGGGTCACCATGGTTTGACCGCCTAGTTGCCGATGTTAAATTTCCTGAAAGGAGAATCTCCTTTAAGTTCAGGGAAAAAGACATGTATATAGATGCTAAGGAAATGGGTAACACCATCCCCATTGTACATACACCAGCTTTCAACAAGTCAATAAAGAGCTCTATTTCCGTGTACATGATTTTTGTTAAAGATTCTCAAAATGAACCTAATGATTTAACAAACGAAAATAAAAGCAACCAAAAGGAATTAGAGTTATCCAATTTTCTCAAGGGGTTTCAATATGTTTTTATTGACGACATCCCTTGTGAGCTACCTCCTAAACGAGGTAATGATGACCATGCAATTGAACTTCTTCGAGGAAGTTCACCGCCTAATAAACCTCCTTATAGAGTTTCTCAAGCTCAACAAGAGGAGATTATGCGGAAAGTGCATGAGTTAGTTGAGAAGGGCATGGTTAGGCCTAGCTCATCTCCATTTTGCTCACCTGTGCTATTAGTGCAAAAGAAAGACGGCACATATCGTATGTGTGTCGACTATAGAGCACTAAATAGGATCACTATCAAGAATAGGTTTCCCGTTCCACGGGTAGAAGACCTATTTGATAAGCTACAAGGATCGACCTACTTCAGTAGGGTTGACCTAAAGAGTGGCTATCATCAAATAAGGATAGTTGATCAAGACATTGTAAAGACCGCGTTTCGCACTACATTTGGTCTTTACGAATACATTGTCATGCCTTTTGGCTTGACCAATGCACCAGCCACATTCAACCGCTTGATGGAGAATCTATTCAGGCCTCATCGAACCTTCACTGGAGTGTTCTTTGATGATATTATCATCTAATCTAATTCATTGGAGGAACACAAGCAACATCTCCACGTAATATTTCAAGTTTTAAGAGAGAATAAACTTTATGTTAATCAAAAGAAAAGTGAATTTTTCTTGCAAGAGATTCAGTATTTAGGTCACATTATCTCTCAAGATGGCATCCAAATGGATCCATCCAAGTTAGAGGTAATAAAAGGATGGCCTAAACCAAGGAATATGCATGAACTAAGAAGCTTCATAGGTATGTGTGCATACTATAGACGCTTCATAGAAAAGTTCTCACAAATTGCGAGACCATTACACGACCTAACAAAAAAAAGAGTTAGGTATACATGGTCTGCTAAGGAGAACAATGCTTTTGAAAAGCTTAAAGAAAAGCTTATCTCTCAACCTGTACTTACACTATCGGATCTCTCAAAACCATTTGAGGTCCAATGTGATGCTTGTGGTGATTGCCTTGGAGCTGTTTTGCTCCAAGAAGGGCACGCCACAGGCTATGAGATCCGAAGGCTCGACCTTGTTGAGCAAGCTCTAGGCATATACGAAAAGGAACTCCTTGCAGTTCTACATGCCTTAGACTCATGGAAGCACTATTTATTGGGGACTCCTTTCATTCTGCGAACGGATCACCAAAGTCTTAAGTACTTCATGACGCAGACCAAGCTCTCTGACAAACAAATGAGGTGGGCAAATTTCCTTTCGCAATTTCATTTTCATATTGCTCACATTGCTGGCAAGCATAATCAAGTAGCCGATGCACTCTCAAGACGACCGAGAGTGAATGCGGTTTCCATAGCAACTCACAATGATCTATCTTCAATGATAGATGAGTATGCTATTGATCCCGATTTTAGAGATGTGATTTCAGCCCTTACATTAGGGAAGAAAGAAGAACCATTTACTTTACAAGATGGTTATCTTCTCTATGGCAATAGACTATGCGTTAGTAACTCCCTGCGTGAGAAAGTAATGTATGAATCTCATGCTCCCCCGTATGCGGGGCATAGAGGGATTCAGTCTACCTTAAAGGGAATTGAAACATATTTCTATTGGCCTACCATGAAAGTGAACATACAAGAGTCTGTTTCCAAATGTGTGGTATGTCAAAAGACAAAATTTCATAGAGGGAAGCAACCTGGATTGCTTCAACCCTTGCCAATCCCTAATTCACCATGGGAGAGCATATCCATGGATTTTATCTTTGGATTGCCTAAGTCTATCCATGGGAATACGGGAATATGGACGATAGTACACAAGTTCAGTAAACAAGCTCATTTTATACCTGTCAAAAAGACTATCAAAGCCCATCAAATGGCAACCCTCTTCATTTCACAAATTTTCAAATACCATGGCTTGCCAATGTCCATAGTGTCGGATAGAGATCCTAGAATGACCAGTAATTTCTGGAAGGGTCTCTTTGAGAATTTAGGGACAAGGCTAAATTTCTCTTCGGCCTATCATCCACAAACGGATGGCTAAAGTGAAATAGATAACCTAACAATTCTCGATCTACTAAAAGCCTATGTAACGGAAGTAGATCAAAGATCCCAATGGGAGAAGTACTTACCCTTAGTGGAGTATGCTTACAATAACACTGTACATACTTCCACAGGACAAGCACCTTTCGAGGTAATTGAGGGAAGATCAAAAAGTCCCTTGCTACTTAAGGTACATGGGAAGATCTTCGCTGCAGATGAGTATAGCCGAGACCTACAAGAATCTTTTCAAAAGATTTAAGATGCTATCCCTATCTCACAGCAAAGGCAAAAGGCTGCTGCTGACAAGCACAGAAGAGCCCAAGCCTTTATAGAAAACGATTGGGTCTTGTTAAAGTTTCCCAAGGCTCTATTAAGGCACACGACGGGCAAAAATCCTACGGGCCACCAAAAGTACTATGCTAAACTAGCAAAAAGGTACTATGGTCCCTTCCAGATTCTTAGGCCAATCAATGAGATGGCCTATCAACTTAAGTTGCCCAATTATTGGCTCATACACAATGCTTTTCATGTGAGCCTATTAAAGCCTTACAAAGGAGAGCCACCTCAAGAACCAACTATTGAAGACCCACCGGAGATCGAGGACCAAGAAGAGGTGCTGCAGCCCGAGTCCATTCTCCGACATGAAGACAAGGTACTAAGAGGCGGTAAGACTATCCGACGATATCTTATTAAGTTTAAGAATTATCCTTTTGAAGATGCTAGATGGATGCAAGGCATACAATTAAAGGATAACCTAAACTTTGTGAATACTTACAATGCTTCCCAAGAGTAAGCAAATGTACAAAATGTTAAAAATGAACAAAATTTTTGTCTTATAAGACTCTCTTTTTCTTTATTTGTACAAAAATGAAGTAGTATGCATGCTTAGATCAAGTTTGCGGAGACGACGTCTCCCAAACACCAAGTAGAGCTTGTCACTCTACTATGGAAGATTGATAGGACTAATGTGCAGACATGCTTGCGACAGCCTCAGGCTCTCAAGCGCCAAATGGACTAGTCATCTATTATGGAATGATGTCGTAGGGTAACATAGGGATCCTCTACCCACTAAGAAAAGGACTCATGAACATGCTTTATCTTCTCTACACCATAGTCGAGGACGACTATGATTTCAAGAGAGAGGTAATGTCATAATAATCAATATCTAATTCTCCTAAATGATTTTCTCGTATTAAACTGATCATTTAATGTGGGGAAAGCTAGGGGAGAAAAAGATAGAATATTGGTTAAGCTAGCAGACCGGCCACAGTAGAGATCCATAGGAGGGAAAATAGGGATCCAAAGGGGGGGCCATCTGCAAAAGAGCCATGTGCAACAATGGGCTAAAAAGACCCTAAGGTTCAGCCCATTAAGACTTCCAAAATGCTAAGGTTCCAAAATTCAAAGGTTGTGTCCAAATGTCAACCCTAGGGAAAATTGGATGCTTTGTGTGTGCCCTAAAAATATTTGCACATCCCTACATGGGAGGGGGCAAGCCCTAAAGGTAGGGGATGAGAGAGAAAGCCACACACACACACACAGGCTCCCTTTACACAAAGGGAATGAGGGACACATGTCAGCTCCCTAGGCCAGATTGCCACAAGGTGTGCCCAATTTCTATTGGATGACCCTTGAAGTGGACCAATGAAAATTAAGCTAGAGTAAATCTAGTTTAATTAATTTAAAAACATTTAATAAAAGAAACCAATGAGAATTAAGTCTCCTAGAAGACTATTGGGCAGTCTCCCAAGGGGTCCAATGAGCATTGAGGAGCCCCATGGCTTGCCTGATTCCTATTGGCCAGGAGGCAAAGGGGTCCAATGAGAGTTTAGTTTAATTATTTAATTACCTAAAGCTCTCACAAAAGGGGAAAGGGGGACACATGTCAGAAGGCTATCACTTATGCAGCTTAATTGTAATTGGATTGACTTGGGGAGGGCCAATGAGGCTTCAAGAAGAGCATTTAGCAAGAGGGCTCGCCCAAGAGAGAGAGGGGGCTGATTTTTGCTTGGTATTGACACACACACACTCTCACTTGACCATGTGTGAAGGAAGAATACTCTATCTCCTCCCAAGCTTTAATGGAGAGCTCATCACCTACTCCAAGCTTGTGAGATAGAAGCTTACATCAACACTCTCTTGGCATGTGGATGCAAATCCAACCAAGAGCCAAGCTTCAATGCATGCTCATCTCCTCTACCAAGCTAATTACTAAGCTAAGCTATGCTAATATGAGTGATTATGTGAGGAGATGTACATATTTCTCGTAAGATACTCCTTCTTCCTCTCAATCTACTCTCATACCCTGCTAGCTCTCACCATCTTCGAAGGTGTGTGAGGTCTTGGGTCTGAGAACGGGGATAATTCAAATTGTGTTTGATTAAGTGTTTTGCTTGGTGCATGAAGCTTCCATCTTCATTGCACTAGCTAGTCTTGAAGGAACACAAAGAATTGTATTGTACAATGTCTCTCTTGATGGGAGAAACCATAATACAAAGCCTTTTGGAAGGGGGACCGGCTCCATGCAAATCCGGTCCTCAACTGTTGTCAATAGCTTAATTTCTCTCTCTTTTGAAAGTATTGTTGATGCTATCTAGCTAGGTGTTATGCTTTTTGTTGCTCTCTCCACCCAAGCACTCTTGTAATTCTCATTAGGAATCTATTCTAATGAAATGCCCACTATGTTCATGTTAATTTCCGCTACACATAAGTTATTAGGCCATTAAATGTTACACACCACTCCTCTCTACACCCTACTCACCTTCTTCTCAACCTTGAAGAATAAGAGAAACCATGGTAAACTCATGTCTCCTACACACACTTCCATTCCAAAATTGACCACCTAGTCTGATTTTTCCTCTTCCATATTACCCATATCTCTCAAAAAAACCACAAAATTCAGCCTCTTCTCTTGAAAGACAGCATCATGGTGATTGATTACTCATGTTCACTTACCTTGGCTCCCAAAGGAAGGTCAAGAGTGGAAAAAACGTACCGTCAAAGCTAGTGGACCGTCAACAAGGGTCAAAATTGACCCTACTTAAAACACTTGGAGCATCAACCTTGTAAGAAATCCACCTTTTCATACGTCTTAAGAGTTTTTCTTCCTTATTTGTATCCTACTTGGATACTCCCATTGTAAATATCCAATTCCATTTGTAAATCAATAAAAATACTAACTCTACTAACTTACTAACACTAACCTACTATGAAAGGTCTTATCACCTCCACTTCTCTCCTCTCTCTCTCTTCTTCATCTATCCCCACCAACTTCTTGATAATTCCAAGCAAAAAAATTAGATAAGTGCTGAAAATCTAACCCAACCATGGTTAGAGGAGTAACCCTAGCCCTCAAAATTGCTATAAAAGGAGGGTGTAGCTAGCACAAAAAGGGGGGAGCCATAAGCAAGAGCACTATGCTATAGCTTGAGAAGCCAAGCTCAACCTCTCTAGAAGGAGCTCTTGACTGGAAGCTCATTGTCTTATGCATATGCATGTGTTGTATTAGGGGTGATTAGCAAAGGAACTCTATGCCATTGTAAAAGAGAGT
The DNA here is from genome assembly GCF_014529385.1 of Adiantum capillus-veneris. Classification (NCBI taxonomy): domain Eukaryota; kingdom Viridiplantae; phylum Streptophyta; class Polypodiopsida; order Polypodiales; family Pteridaceae; genus Adiantum; species Adiantum capillus-veneris. Next base: position 151,605,180 of record NC_140948.1, read on the forward strand.
GATCATTCAATTGAGAGTAGGAAATCTATCATTTCTCCTACTAGTGTAAGCCCAACATTTGCTGAATCAAGGAGGGTGGATTTGGACTAAGCTTGGATACTTTGTCTCTCTTCCAACGTGAAGTAATGGACAACAATGATGTGTAAGTGTCTTGGTGTTTTTTAAAGTTCTTGATAGCTTGTCTCTGGGTGTTTTCATCAATTCAACCATAAATTCCACATACTGTAAGAGGGCAACAGGATGGAGAGGACTCCCCTGGCCTTAAGACAGTGATTGGGGTGGCTTTTCTTGTGATGTGTTGTGGTGTAATTTACTCAAGCTATGTTGAACAAATACTAATCTCACTTTGATTGTTCGTGTGACAGATTTGTAAGAAGGTATTAATGCAACAAGCATCCCCTCCCCCTTCTCTCTCTTTCTTACATATATAATTGTGTTTGATTGATCATTGCCGATACATTTCAAAGCAGCCCGAGCACTCTCTCTCTCTCTCTCTCTCTCTCTCTCTCTCTCTCTCTCTCTCTCTCTCTCTCTCTCTCTCTACGCGTCCTAGTTCGCATCCAAAACTAGGTGGTGCCCCAAAGTTGTGTAGGGTTAGGTTGTGGGTTTGTGTGTGTTTTTGTTGTTTTTTCCAACCCCAACCCAATTGAGCAGCACGGGAGCCTAGAAGGGTGTTTAGAGGACACTCTTCTTGTTGCCCGCCCCGGACCGCCTTCAAATTGGTGCCCCCACAGAGGAATGACATTGTGCTTATTGTTGTTGTATTGCATGCATGCTTGAATTTGAGCATAATCAAGTAGATTATATGAATCATAAAAACTTGTACGACCGAGTTGAATTTCAAGGCAACAAAAATTGATCTAGAATATGGTTTGTATTAGCATAACATAAGAAAGGAAAAAACATTTTCACATAAGAATCTAGAATTCATGTTGAAAGACCTTTCAAAACTTTGTGTAGTTAGTTGATGTCATGAGAGAAAATGATTGTTTGGAACTAATCTTTGTGTGGTTCTAGCATTGAGAGACTATGACATGGTATACCTTTGATGATATCCCAATCTTCTTCGGAAATCTAGAAGAAGATGTGGATGATTTTCTTGCTGATTTTAGAATGGTTTGTCGTATCCTTGGTAAAAGGGATGACATTGAAAAAGGGGATTTTCTATTGCTATGCCTTAGAGGCAACGCTGAGCAATGGTTTTGGAGTATGTCTTCTCAGATTGAAGATGGATATACCCAAATTTCCAAAGCTTTGAAGAGCAGATTCTCTAAATTTCCAACAATAGAGAAAGCATGGGCTTTATTAGGGAGACTTCAACAACATGGTGAAGACTACTATGCTTATGAGGATATTTTTTCTCGTCAATGGGGAGGATGTCGGTTTAGTTCTACATTTTCAGATTATGTAAAAATGGAGCAATTTATTTTGGGTTTGTCTCCTTTCCTAAAGACTAAGGTTACTTGTAGTGGACCCTCTACCTTTGAAGAAGCAGTCACTATTGCCCGAAGGAAGTTTCACAAGTACTTCTACATCAAAAATGGTTTCCATCATGTTGGAAGAACCAACCATCATGAAAGTGTTTCTATCAAGGAGTCATCTCCTTTGCCATACTTGTCTCCTTCTACTCCGACAAATGTTGAAGAAGTTACTTACATGCCAATTGATTATTCAAGTGCTAAAGTGTGTGGCCAAGATTCAAATGTGGAATCTCTTTCTTCTACCTTTATCACAAGCATGCAAAAATCGACACAAGATATCTCAAATGGCATTGATGATTCAATAATGGATACATCCAACCTTTTGGTGGAGGATCAATTTCTAGTCCGAGCAGACGAAGCTTTTGTGCAACATGACTCTATGGAGAATGAAGACCTTGAAGGTAACCTTGATCTTATGGAATGTGCTGAGAGTGTATCGTGTCTAAAAGAAGAGAGTGAAGAAGAAGATGAAATCATAGGTGAGGAGATCATAGACCACATTGATCATAAAGAGATGATTGTGTACATGGAATGCCAACTCCAAAACAAAGTAGAAGAGTGTGAGTTGAATCCATGTGAGGATAATCTTCAAGAAGTGTTTGAGGATGTTGAAAAGCATTGGTATGACCCATGTATATTAAGCATGGAGGAATCTATCATGCAAGAAGCCAAAGTTTTCACAAAATCAAACAATAATCCGTCAACCTTTGGGGTGGTACAATGTGAGGAGTTACAACCTTGCCAAAGGGGGGGCTTAGAAGGGGATGGAGAACATGGGAGGGTAGTAAAAAATAAAATCATAAAAGGAAACTGTCAGAAGGGTATCATTCTCTCCAATGGTGTTTTAGTGGGTGGCTCTTCAATTATGGGACAATCTCTTAGCAAGAAAATCCAAACTTTTGAAGCCCCAATTATCTTCACATTGGGTTTCACCTCTTCAAAGTCAACTTCTCCTCTCTTCACATATACCTTTCATCGGGGGCACCATACCTTCTTAAGTGGAAGAGGACATGAATACTTGGTGATGAACAGATGTTTCCAAACCTTCTACATTTGGTTCTTTGGTGTATAGAGGTCACACATTGTGATGCTTCTGGTCTTCATCATAGATGAAAAACTTGTTGATTGCTACATGTGGATATTTCATCAATTAGTACCAAAATCTATTCTCTTCCAATGTGTTGGAAGCCATAGAAACCTTCATCTATTATCTACTTATGTGGTAAAATATTTGCAATATCTTCCAATAGCGGTTGGAAGCATGGATCAAGCTTTCATAAATCATGAAGGTCATAGAATTTTTGACTTGATGAGCCTACCCAGGTTGAATGAATTTTATGAGCTATAGTTCAGGAATTTGCTCATACAAGCTCTTGAAGATCGTAGCAGATACATCAACTTTACATAAGAGGAAGAGCAACCAATCTTTTATATCACATTCGTAGTGATAGATGCAATGATGGACAACAATAAAATCTACAAGTTTCTTCAACCGAAATATGTAAGTGATTCCATACCATACATCTCTCTTTGGGAAAGATATTTTAAGATCTTTGATCCTGGGGGGTGCTTATGGAAACTTTCTCAATGGAGGAGGTTTACTCAGTCACTTCATTACATCCTGCTATTGGCTTTGAGAACCTTTCATATCACACAAGGTTTCTTAATCATACAACAAAGGTTCTTCAAAGATGAGAGCAGACAAAGACAGACGTTACACAATCTACATGTTGTATGATCGGATAAATGGTACATGAATGTACCATTATCTAAGGGGGGGGGGCTAATGATAGCCGTTTTTCGGCTTTCCATAATTGCCATAGTAAGCTACCTCACCCTACCAAAATCACCCAAACATTGTGGCTATCCCTACCATTTCACTGTACATAGGCGTGTGTGAGTTAGGGGACTTTCCCCATATCTTCTTAAAAACCCTCAATTAGCTAGTCACTGGGCTAGTTGAGCCAAAAAAATAAAAAAATATAAGTATATTATGGCCCATTTGTGTGTAAATATTTCATTGTATATAGGGCCTAAATAAAAGGATTTTTTATAATTATTTTGGTATTTATTTAAATATTTCTACCTATGGTGTGTTATTTATGCTATGTACATTGATTCACCATTACCATATTTTTTCTTACCATTTTACATACTCTTTATTCCATATAAAAATAATTTCATGCAAGCTTCTCTTATTTTTGGTGTAACTCCATCCCAACAAAAATCCAAAAAAACTAGTTCTATTTATGTGTATATTTTTTCACTATTGTGATTTTTTCCTTCCTACATCTATTCTCTATTACTTTCATAAATTAGACCACCAAAAATATTCATCTTTTTATGGTAGACTTATAATGAGAGAGATTTATTTTGACCCCTTTATATTTTTTCCACCTATATTATTTATATTTGACATGTACATATTTTGTTAGACCCCTCAATATTTGATTTTCTTAGTTGTACTATTCACTTATATCACGATCTCAACAATATCTTCAATTATAGACCTACCAAATAAGGTCAAGGGTATGTGGCATGCATGCATGCACCATGGGGAGCTCACTCTTGGAGGTATTCAAAAGAATCATCCAAAGAAGGACCTCACAACGACTTTTTGCAGTAGAAAAAAACAATCGGTTTTGCTGAATTTTTAAAGATCACATGCTCCCCGAATTTGAAAAGGTGATACAAACAAAAGTTGTAGCTCGTGGGCTGAACTTTTACCTCAAATTTTTTCATATTTTTTTTAACCTACGAGCTGTGAGCTATGATTTTATTGGTGGACCCCAGTTTGCCCATGCTATGCAGCCACACTCCCTCTTCCACTTTATCATTTTCCTCTTTCACACGCACTTCTCCACTCATCATCCCCACCTCTCTCACCACTCCTCTCTGCACCCTACTCACCTTCTTCTCAACCTTGAAGAATAAGAGAAACCATGGTAAACTCATGTCTCCTACACACACTTCCATTCCAAACTTGACCACCTAGTCTCATTTTTCCTCTTCCATATTACCCATATCTCTCAAAAAAACCACAAAATTCAGCCTCTTCTCTTGAAAGACAGCATCATGGTGATTGATTACTCATGTTCACTTACCTTGGCTCCCAAAGGAAGGTCAAGAGTGGAAAAAACGTACCGTCAAAGCTAGTGGACCGTCAACAAGCGTCAAAATTGAAGGTACTCAAGACACTTGGAGCATCAACCTTGTAAGAGATCCATCTTTTCTTACGTCTTAAGAGTTTTTCTTCCTTATTTATATCCTACTTGGATACTCCCATTGTAAATATCCAATTCCATTTGTAAATCAATAAAAATACTAACTCTACTAACTTACTAACACTAACCTACTATGAAAATTCCTATCATCTCCACTTCTCTCCTCTCCTCTCTTCTGCATCTATCCCCACCAACTTCTTGATAATTCCAAGCAAAAAAATTAGATAAGTGCTGAAAATCTAACCCAACCATGGTTAGAGGAGTAACCCTAGCCCTCAAAATTGCTATAAAAGGAGGGTGTAGCTAGCACAAAAAGGGGGGAGCCATAAGCAAGAGCACTATGCTATAGCTTGAGAAGCCAAGCTCAACCTCTCTAGAAGGAGCTCTTGACTGGAAGCTCATTGTCTTATGCATATGCATGTGTTGTATTAGGGGTGATTAGCAAAGGAACTCTATGCCATTGTAAGAGAGAGTGATCATTCAATTGAGAGTAGGAAATCTATCATTTCTCCTACTAGTGTAAGCCCAACATTTGCTGAATCAAGGAGGGTGGATTTGGACTAATCTTCGATACTTTGTCTCTCTTCCAACGTGAAGTAATGGAAAACAATGATGTGTAAGTGTCTTGGTGTTTTTTAAAGTTCTTGATAGCTTGTCTCTGGGTGTTTTCATCAATTCAACCATAAATTCCACATACTGTAAGAGGGCAACAGGGTGGAGAGGACTCCCCTGGCCTTAAGACAGTGATTGGGGTGGCTTTTCTTGTGATATATTGTGGTGTAATTTACTCAAGCTATGTTGAACAAATACTAATCTCACTTTGATTGTTCATGTGACAGATTTGTAAGAAGGTATTAATGCAACAAGCATTCCCTCCCCCTTCTCTCTCTTTCTTACATATATAATTGTGTTTGATTGATCATTGCCGATACATTTCAAAGCAGCCTGAGCACTCTCTCTCTCTCTCTCTCTCTCTCTCTCTCTCTCTCTCTCTGTCTCTCTCTCTCTCTCTCTCTCTCTTTACGCATCCTAGTTCACATCCAAAACTAGGTGGTGCCCCAAATTTGTGTAGGGTTAGGTTGTGGGTTTGTGTGTGTGTTTGTTTTTTTTTCCAACCCCAACCCAATTGAGCAACACGGGATCCTAGAAGGGTGCTTAGAGGCCACTCTTCTTGTTGCCTGCCCCTGACCGCCTCAATACATAACTTGCAAGTGTTTTTTTCCTTCTCAATAAGATGTATAATTAAACCACGTCAATTATTTGTACACATTCAACAAGGTCGATTCTCTTTTCCATGATATCTTTATGACGAAAGAAGTACTTGTTGGCTATGAGCATAAAAGTACTTATTTGAAGCAAGGCATATAGCATTGAGGCTTCCAAAGTTGGGAATATGCTATTAGCATATTAACTTGGGGGACTTGGCAAATAATATCACTAAGTGTGGGTATGAACCAAGTGAAGAGGGTTTTCAGGGTACATCTAATCAGTCTAAGTTTTTTAAAATCCATGGCTATGAGCCAGATTCTATGACAATTACTAGAATCTAGCTGAAATTCACTCTCAAGCAAGATTTTGCTTCTAGATTTCAAGATCAAATAGGCCACAACAAAGTATTTTGACAAGCTTCTAGGCCTTTGAAAAGATTCTAGCCCGTGCAAAGGTCTTGCCGATTGACTTGAGATCAACGACATTGGCACACACTTGTGGGAACTTGGAAAAGTATGTATATAAGGTCACAGTTTATGTATGGAAACATTGAATTGTGATGTATCCGTGCCAGTACATATTGTGCAAGGCACTTATGGTATCAACTCACATGTTTGAGGCCGTCATTGTAGTCAAGGGCTTATACCTCTATATGCGCAGCATGACAGTCTAGTTGAATGAATTTCACCTCCTGTTTACACTTTCACTATAACAACAACTCCTCTATCAAGTACATTGTAAGATATTGCATATTTAAAATTATTTAATCAAATACACTTCCTTCATGGCTGAGGCGCCATAATAAAGTCAATTCAATATAGACACGACCACATACAAGATAAATGGGTCAACCTGTGGATTTTGTTTTTGCTACATTTTTATGAGAGAGCGGCATGCACACAAACTATTGTATGGTTATATGATAAGCTACAAACCACGCATAGTAGCACAACAACATACGCAAAGATTAAACACTACAATAACTTAAAGAATGTTTCTCAGACCAGTATGCTCTCTCTCTCTCTCTCTCTATCTATCTATCTATCTTTTCTATTTTTCTCAAGGAATAATGAAAATATTCTAAGTAGGCTTTTGATACATTTTTTGGTTGTTCGTAGTCATGAGCCAGGGTGCTCTGAATCTTAGCAAGAAAGTGGCAATGATGCCACAAAACTTAGTATTCATCGGTCAATAGATCGAATACTAGTTTAAAGCTGGCATAAAGTCTAAGATCCACAAAGGCTAAGAGACATCTATTTTCAGTTGGCTATGAGCCAACTCTTTTTATTCCAAGTGTGATTTCTCTCAAGATCAAATAGATCCACCCAATCAAAAAGCAAGATTTTGACCATTAATGACATTTTAGCACTACATGTTTCTAGTGCAAAGATCAAGTCGAGTTTTTGATGAACTTGAACTCATATAGGCTCATTTATACCATGGTGTATGGATGCAGGAAGCATTTTTGATAGCACAATTGTCCACAAGAACTAGGAATCCCACTTGAGCGGATCTCTTGCTCCGTCTATAGCACTAGGAGTGTCTATAGAAGCACCATTTTTGGGGTAGGACCCAACTTGTGATGAATAAATCACTCAATAAGTGTTGATTATCAATTTTTTACACCTTCACACTTTCCTTTACAGGAAGAGCAATTCTCCACCCGCCAAGGGATAGTGAATAAGTTCTTTCAAGAATCTCACAAAGGGGATGGATACAGGGTCAAGGGGTGCTATATTTAGACGACTATGAGCCTATATATGGCATGGTTGGGTGGAGAGTTGCATGGTCTAGTCTCCTCTCGTCTTAGATTTCTCCCCACACAAATCTACAAAACTTCTTGTACTTTGTTGCTATTGATTTTTATTGGTGGAATTTTATTAGCAACAACAAAATGGACTATGTCTTTGTGATGCTTCTTTGTGGCCAGTGCTCCTTTATGAATAACTATATTAGATTTCATGTAAGAGATTCCATCAAGTACCCATTCCATGATGGTTGTAACCTCAATTTGGTCCGCATGATCCTTCAATCTACGTGTGATCGCATCAGCAAATTCTATCTTTCCCTGCATGTTGTGGCCATAGCAATCCTATTGTAGGGGGACTTTAACAAGACTAGATATACCCTTTGGGACCGGCTTCATTGTAGGAAAGGATGCTAGTGTTAAGAGAAAGAGATTTGAATGAAGGGTGGTGCACAAGAGCCCAAGCTTGTGTACCTGAATGAGAATGACTCTCGTCTTTTGAAATTGAGAATAACTAAAGAATTTCATGCATATTTACTAAAGGAAATCCAAAGCCTCCTTGCCCTAGCTTTGTGTGGCATATCCATCAATACAGTCCAAAGGGAAATATCTCGAATGTGAAGCTCATCATATTTTTTTTTCTATGTTAAAAGTACACCACACTTGCAATTAGTAGAGGTCCTCAACCCGCGGACACCAAGGTCGAGAAGGGGTCCTTGATAGATAAAAGTCAGTGTCTCTAAGTAAGAAATTTCTAGGGAATAGACCTTTACAATTGACAATGGCTTGGGACTATAGCCCTAGAAGAAGGCCTAGTCTTGTCTTGCAAGAAAAAACGGCACAAAAAACTTGATAGTTTTAATAAAAATTTTACAACCCAAATAATTCTGCAAATGGGCTAAGGTATCCTCAACCAATGCTTTTCTCCCCCTACGTAAGTGAGGGCACAACCGTATGTGGACTCCTCTTCCAATGAAAAAGTCTTCTAACATTTTTAGTGCGCAAGGATAAATAGTTACCTGACTAATCAGGTCCACCCGTCCTTGATTGACAACCTTAGTCAATCTTCACTTACCACCTGGCACTCATACATGTTTCTTTATTATTTTAATTACTACCACCTTCTTTCAACATTTAAAATAATAGTTCATTTATAACTTTCTAGCGCAATGATTCATTAAAACAAGTATTAAAATCGGTATAAAAAATAGTCTTTTAACAAAAAAACATCTTTAGACTTAAGACATGGTATAGTCAATCAAATCCACTTATCATAATAACCATGACCAGTACTCCTCTTGTCTCAAAACCACCTAAGGGTGAAAAAACGACACCCATTCCTTATTCATAATTTGGGGTATCAGCAAAGTTAGGTATACCCATACACCAAACTAGTTACCCATACAACCAGGCGGCTCCCCTAGGATAAGAAAACGGTATCCTAACTTATGTAGAAACATCAAAACAAGACAGATTAGAAACTCATCGTTCATGGGGGTAACCAAGACTTATCAGTGGCCTAAAAGCCATCATTATTCATAAAAAATATACCAAGGAGTCGGAGGTGTCTTGAGACAAGCTGTCTTAAGGATGATCAATCATATCTTTTTTAATTCAATCAGCCTATTCAAAAACATTTCTTTCCTAGTTTACAACAATTGCATGATGGTTTCTTAGAAGATACTCTTCCGATACTCAGTCAATTTTATCCTTTTCTAAATCTTTATCCACTCTTTAACGTATGCAGTGTCATCACCTAGAGATACTTATACCTTAAATTATATTGAAGACTCACCTATGACTGGTCGGGTTTTGTTTTTCACCTCCAATAATTTTCTTGAAGACTTTTAAATTAATTTACTATATTTATCTCAATTAATTCTTGAGCAAAATTAAGATTTTTGAATTAAGATAACTACTTAAAATAATTTTTTGACTATGATATATTATCTTGGCTTAATAATGGTGTTTTTAATCTTTGATAATTACCATGTAATTATTCAATTTAATTTATCAATTTCCCTCTTTAATTTATAGCTAAAAATCAAGAAAGTTTAGCTTAATTAAAGAGCTTAACAAGTTTTTTTCTATGAGATAATTATCCTAGCTTGATAGTAGTGTTTTCTATCTTTGATAATCATCATGTAATTATCTAAGCTGATTAACTAATTTTCTCCTTTAATTTACAGCTAGAATCAAATAATTTTAGCTTTAAACTAGCTACAGTAATTTTCTATCTATGAGCTAATTATCCCGGCTTGCTAATAGTGGCTATTATCTCTGATATCTACCATGTAATTATCTAAGCTAATTAATTAATTTCTTCCTTGAATTTACAATTGAAATTAGATAATTTTAGCTTTCTTAACTAGCTAAACTAATTTTCTATCTATGAGCTAGTTATGACGGCTTGTTAATGGTGTTTTCTATCTTTGATAATTACCATGAAACTATTTAAGCTAAGTAACTAATTTTTCCCTTTAATTTATAGCTAAACTAAAAAAAATAAATCTAAACTTATTTTTTTGTCTATGAGGTAGTTATTTTGGTTTTTAATAGTGTTTTCTATCTCTTTGATCATTACCATGTAATTATCTAAGGTAGTTAACTGATTTTTTCCTTTAATTTAAAGCTTAAGTTTTTTACTCTAAACTAGACTAATTTTTTGTCTATCAGCTAACTATCCCAAATTTTGAATAGTAATTTCTAACTCTAATGATTACCATGTAATAATACTAAGCTAATTAACTAATTTTCCTCTTTTATTTACTACTAAATTCAAAGAATTTTAACTTAATTAAATAGTTAAACTAATTTTTTGATCACAAGGTAATTATTTAAGCTTGTTAATAGTGCTTTTTAACTTTGATAATTACCTTGTTATTATCTAAGCTAATTAACTAATTGCCCTCTTTAATTTATAGCTAAAATGAGATAACTTTTTATTAATTAATTAGCTAAACTAATTTTTTAATTATGAGGTAATTATTGCAACTTGGTAATAGTGTTTCCTAGTTCTGATAATTACCATATAGCTATCTAAGCTTATTAACTAACTTGTCTTTTTGATTTATAGCTAAAACCAGAGAAGTTTAGCTTAATTATTTAGCTAAACTATTCTTTTGATCATATGATAATTATCTTATATTTTTAAGAATGTTTTCTATCTTTGATAAATATCCCATTAACTTTTAATCATGCATACTAATTATCTTTATTAAAATTTAATAAAAATAAGGTTATTAGGTTATGATAATCATTAAAATTAATTAACTAATAAATTTCTAATTATCACAAGTTATACACACGTAGAACTATCGTTGATAATTATCTTGTGATTTATGAAAGTAATTTACTAAATTTTCTATCAATTTTGAGGCTAAAAATAGTTAATTTTTGCATAAATAGATTACTAAAATTAATCATAAAATTAAAATGTAATTTTCAAGGCTTTTCAATAGTATAAACAAGCTCTAATAATAATTTTGTAACTATCTAAGCTTACATTATAATGTTTTTGAATTAAATTCAAAAATTGACTAGTTTCATTAACTTAAATAGGGGTTAATAATTAATGAAATTTATAATCCTAATCATAATTTATATAATCAACGTTGTACTGGTAGTAAGAGTGTAATTTATAATAGAGAGAAATTCAATCTTCTTAGTTAATTAAATTAATTAAGAAAATTAAATATAGATTAATATATTTTTACTAATTAATAGGGATTAGCATTAATTACCTTCATTAATTAATTGGAGTTTTTTCTCTCTAGTGATTTTGGGTAGAGTCTCTCTATGCTAGAGAGATTTGGTGAGGTCTTTGAGTCTGACGAAAAATGAGAAGCCTAGGGGGTCTACTTATAGGTTTTTGGCAACCAAGGCTCAATTTAGCAACCCTAGCAGCCCCTCATCTCTAGGAAGCACCCTCTACTACTATTTTAGTCCTTAGTAAATAAAAAATATTATCCCTAGCACCTGCTAATCTTGATTGTCAAGTCTAATAATTTTCAAGCTTATTTGTTTCTTAAACGATAAATATCTGGAAAATATATGGGAGGTTATAAAAAATATTTCCACTTTAATGATTACTAAAACCTTTCAATTATTTTATCAAATTAAAGTAGCTGTGAAAACTTTCAAAGGCCATAGCGGGGTCGATTTTCACCTGAATTCAATTCTGAAAATTCCTAGCTATAGGTTTGTCATGCTTAAGATTCCAAAAATACCAATTTGGGCTACTTTTGATATAGTGGTTTACCAGTTTGCTGGTATGGTGCTCTCAATTAAAGCTTTAGGGTTTATTTTTCGCTTCCAGAAAGGTGTAAACCTTACATACATGTCACCAGAATTATACACAAAACTCATCAAAATAATTGTTATGTGCTTTCAAGAGTACGCCACATTTGAAATACTTGTTGGCAGCATACACAAAGCTCATTGGATAAAAATTTCTATGCTTTCAAAAGTATATAATGATACTTGCAGTACATCTCACCAAAGCATCAATTGCAAGACATGATGTCTTTTTGGAACCGTGCCTAACATTCCTTGACATACAATCATGTAAGAAATTTGTTTGCCCATGTCAACCTTTAGCACAAGGCCACCCGCCTTCAAACAAAAACATAGGTGACTGCATCTGAAGCTGGAAACCCTTTCCTTTGTACTTACACTATGATGGTAGTGGTGGAGGAGAAGGGCCACTTATGCTACAAGAGTAAGAACTTAGCATTGAGTCATAATTGGGGCTTGTGGGGGCACAGGGAGAATTAAGAATCCGTATATGAAAATCACAAAAAGTACTCTAGGATTGTGAAAGCGCTTTTATTAGCATGATGAAGAAGCAAGGTATCAAGCTATAATCATGGATATGCTTCCTTCTCCTCACTGGTTAGGTCATTTTCTCAATAAAAAATGGTAGCTTCTACAATAGTGTTCTCCTTATTTTCTCTTCTCCCTATTTTCGAATGGAGGTTTGACCTTTCTTCATCTTCCCCCCTTGCGTGCCCTACTCATGCGGGTTTGACCGGCTCTTATATGAGCACACTATTGATCTAACAAAGCAAAACCGTTACAATGGTTGGATTCAAAGGGCACGACCGCAAAGAAAGAAAGAGGGGCATTCAGCTAGAGTGGCAAAAAAAGATTGGATGAAAAAACAGAACACCTCTCTAGGCCCACATCAAGCCTTGGCGACCCCCTCCACCCCTACTTTAATAATGGATTTTATCTGCCTTCTTGCCAGTATGAAAAGTAAGCAAAGCTTCAAAGGCTGATTTACACCCAATGGGCTGATTGCGAGTCGCATGATAGGTTCTTTGGCACAAGGTAGCTACCACATTGTGTGAAAACAAGCAGGATGACATAGATTTTAGGCAAGCGGTTTGCCTTTGCCTCCATCTGAACCCACCCTCTCACAAATGCCTCATTTAACCACAGTTTAGGGTGTGGATTGGGCAATACACTATCCAGAATCCCCTCAACACTATATCATAGAGGCATCATCAAATGGGATCAAGTGTGGATGCAAAAATGAGGGTGCGCGTAGATCATGGGCTGGTCCGTCGATAATCGCATGCGAGCGTAGTACGTGGCAAGTTCTAGGGGGACATTATGAGTTCAAGACGGGGGATGTGAAGTGACACGGATTTATGGACTTACATGTATTCACCTTTAGCCCCCAATTTGCAAACATGCATTGAGACTGCCCCAACCAGAGCTAAGATCTAGCCCATGTATGTATAATAGGTTGGTAGGTGTGTGGTGATTGCTCCTATAATGACCGCTCTTTGGGCGAGCAAATTCGCTTTCTGCGTGATTTAATTTTAATAGATGTTATGTTTCACGACGCGGCCCCCTACTAGGCTACTATGCTTTCAAAAATTTATAAAATCTCATCAAAGCATCAATTTCAATGGCATGTAGCCTAACACTCCTTGACGTACAATCATGTAAGAAATTTGTATACCCATTTCAACCTTTGCAACAAGGCCACATGCCTTTAAACAAAAACATAGGTGACTACATCCGGAGCAAGGAACCCTTTACTTTGTAGATACATTATGATGGTAGTTGTGGATGAGAAGGGGAAAAGGAACACCTATGCTACAAGAGTAAGAAATTATCATTGAGTCACAGTTGGGGTTTGTGGGGGCATGTAGAGAGCATGGATGTGTCTATGAAGATCCATAATTTACTCTAGGACTCTAAAAAATCTTTAATGGGTTCATAGCATGACAAAGAAGCAGGGTATCAAGCTTTAATTGTGGATATGCTTCCTTCTCCTCATTCACTACAAGGGGCTATTCATATTAGCGACGTTCACGCAGCGACGCTCAAAAAAAAAATCCCGGCGTCGCTATGAGCATCGCAAATTTACAAGTAAATTTGTGATGCTCATAGCGACGCCGGCTAGGTTAAAAAAATAACAGAGAACGCCCAAAAACTCAGATCTCAGATCTGAGTTTTTCGGCGCCCTCAAGCAAGGAGCAGGTAACGCTCTCCCTCTATCTCTCTCTCTCTCTTTCTTCTCCACACACACACACACACACACACACACACACACACACACACACACACACACGAGGAGAGGAAGGAGAGCCAGGTATGCTCCTTCCCTCTCCTCACTCTCATGTTCCCTTCCCCTCTTTCTCTCTCCCTCTCTCTCTCTCTCACACACACACACACACACACACACACACACACATAGTGTTTTTGAGAGAGAGAGAGAGAGAGAGAGAGAGAGAGGGAGAGAAAGAGTACAAACATAAACAAAAACGCACACACACATACATAAACAAAGAATGCACACACACATTGAGAGAGGAAAAGAGAGAGAGAGAGCATGCATAAACAAAAAATGCACACATTGAGAGAGGAAAAGAGAGAGAGAGCATGCATAAACAAAAAACGCACACATTGAGAGAGGAAAAGAGAGAGAAAACATGCATAAACAAAAAAACGCACACACATTGAGAGAGAAAGAGAGAGAAACTAATTTAACGTCGTAGGAAACTAATTAAAATTAAAAGACCTAGCCGACGAGGAGTTGAACTCAAGACCTATTATTCAAGAGGGAAATGGCATAACCAATCTATCATACTTGGCATGGGTGATAGAAAGGTTATACCATTTATCTCTTTTTATTGGCACACACATCCACACACGCGCACACACACAAGAAGAAGAGAGTTATAACGTCATAGGAAACTATCCTAAAAGACGTTAAAGATTAGGTTAGATGTAGACTTACGTTAAATTAGATTTAGGTTTATTTAAGTTAAATTAGATTAGATTTAGGTTTATTTTTAGTTAGATTTACGTTTATTTACGCTAGATTTAGATTTTCGTTATATTAGATTAGATTTAGGTCTCCATAGACTATGATGCCTGCATGAAGCTGGTGAAGAAAGCCCTCAATGGAATATAGGGTATTGCTGCCTTCACTCATGGTGGGCTCCGTCGATCCAAAAGTACTGGTGAAATGTCTTCAGAAGATAGGGAAGAAGGTGGATCTTCAGGGCGGCAAGAGTCACTACATCCCCAACAATGACCATCTAGACAACCTCTAGTCATTCAACAGCAACTTCAAAGTTAGTAACAAGAGCAAGAACCGTCCAAAGGGCCAATTGCTGTCGTCAGATGTGGATGGAGATGAGGCAGCGTCACCGCCAGAAGTTAACTCTCACATCTTTAGTGATGAGAATGCCAACTCTTGCCGAGTTATGTGAAAAATTATGTGTTAAATCAGTTTTAAGGTTCTTATAATCCCTGTTAGTTTAGTTCTTTGTTTTTAATATAACATAATTTACGTTAGATTTAGATTTATGTTATATTAGATTAAACTTAGGTTTATTTACGTTTACCCACACACACACACACACACACACACACAAGAAGAAGAGAGTTTTAACGTCGTAGGAAACTATCCCAAAAGGCGTTAAAGATTAGGTTAGATGTAGACTTACGTTAAATTAGATTTAGGTTTATTTTTAGTTAGATTTACGTTTATTTAGATTTACGCTTATTTACGTTAGATCGAGTCCACGCAAGAATTACTTACGGTTTAGGGTTTAGAGTTAGACGAACAGTGAAAAGATCTACTGTGAAAAGATGTTAAAATGCTGTGAAGTGCTACAGCTAGAGAAGAGGCAAAGGGGTTTTGTCCACTACATGCAGTATCATGTAGACGTGGGTCTGTAGATTTCTTGTACCCACAAATATAGGTATTGACCAATAAAGACGAGATTATAACCCGGTGGTTCTGATCTCCGTGCACCTCTAGACCGAGGTGTGCGGGGATTGGACATGACTAGAGAATGTGAGGTAGAGAGAGAGAGAGAGAGAGAGAGAGAGAGAGAGAGAGAGAGAGAGAGAGAGAGAGAGAGAGAGAGAGAGAGAGAGAGAGAGAGAGAGATAAGACGAAGAATGCCAATAGAATATTAAATTTGTTGTCCAGGTTATAAGATTTTTATCCTCATTATGAGTAGTGACGAGGATGTGGGACCGTCCAACCGAAACACCTATCTCTCAACGAGGGTCTTATGTCCTTGTAATCAATGCAAGCATGCTGTGCGACGGACAAGACGTGTTTCTTTGCAGCACGTTCGCGAATTTGGCGAGTTCGATCCATCTATTATAGATCGAGTTGTTGCCAATTATAACTCGTCGGACTCTGACGCTGGCCAACAAGCAGCAATCTTGCAACCCAATAGACGTGTTCGCAGGCGCTTTGGTCAAGCAGCATATGTGAGGCCACAAGATGTAGCCTCTGACAGCTCGGGGGATGATCATGCAGAGCACATTCCCAACGAGGCAATGTTTGAGCCCGAGATTGATGAAATGATCGAGACGATCATGGATTCAGAAAGGCTTATCTATGATGATATGAAAAGTGAAGCCGATACGCCATTGTATAATGGAGCACGTATGTCTAGATTGAAAGCACTCCTGGTTCTTCTCAACATGCAGGCAAAGTTTGGATGGAGTGACACTAGCGTCACAACGCTTTTAGGTGATCTATTACAATTAGTTTACTTTAATAAAACTCTAAATGTATAATGATCTGATAGATTTTTACACGACTGTATCGTATTTTTATGTTGTGTAGATTGCTTAAAGAGCACATACTACCAGCTGACAATGTGATGCCAGATTCCCGAGATGAAGCAAGAAAGATTTTGCGAAACTTGGGGATGGATTACAATTCTATCCACGCTTGTCCTAATGACTGCATTCTTTTCAGAGGGGAATACATAGACATGGAGAAGTGTCCGAAATGTGATTCCGAAAGATATCGAGTAGATCTCCACGGGACAAAAATTCCACAAAAGGTTTTGCGACATTTTCCTCTGCTTCCTCGCATCAAGCATTTCTTCGAATGTAAGTCCATGGCCGCCCTAGCATCATGGCATGAGGAGAATAAATCTTCGGATGGTGTGCTACGAATTCCTGCAGATTGCGCAGCCTGGAAACATATAGATGGAACATGGTCGGATTTTGCCAGGGAAGCTCGAAATTTGCGCTTAGGCCTGGCTATGGATGGCGTAAATCCATTTGGTCAAAGATCAACATCTTACAGTGTATGGCCCGTTGTCATCGTCAACTACAACATTCCCCCGTGGTTGACTACGAAGAAGGGGCACCTATGGCTAAGCTTGATTGTGCCAGGGCGATATAAAGTGGAGAATATGGATGTGTATCTTCGTCCACTATTGGAAGAGCTACAACAATTGTGGATTGGCATAGAGGTGGTGGATATGAGCCGACACACAGGACGACGGAATGCTTTGATCAGAGGCATTCTAATGTGGACCATGCATGACTATCCCGGGCTAACAGAATGCTCAGGTGATCTATTGACACTCCTCACTCAGACACTGTAAATCTTGTTTTTTTCCATAGTTGATCTATTATCATGTGTATACATGCAGGGCTTCAAACAAGCGGATACAGAGCATGTGTCACATGTGGACCTAGACTGAATGCACGTAGGGCGCCCTCACTGAAGAAGCAAATCTACGAAGGTCATCAAGCGTATCTTCCAGAGAATCATGTGTTACGCGACGGCTTTTTGGGAAGAGAGCCACCAAGGATGTCTGCACAAGCATGGTTAGAGCAGAAGGAGATGTGCGATGACGGATTGCCTCCAGGGATGAAGAGACTATCTCTATGGTACGAGTTACCATACTGGCCCCGACTCATGATCAATCACTTGCTCGATCCAATGCACATATTCAAGAATGTGGGTAATCTACTATGGGACCATCTGACCGGCAAGAAAGATACTTTGGGAGCCAGAGTTGACCTTAGAAATGTGGATCGTATGGAGCAATATTGGCCGCAAACAGCGTCTGATGGATCGATAAAACTCCCTAAAGCACCATGGATTTTCACAGGAGCCCAAGAACGCAAAGTAAAAGAGACCATTCGATCTTTGCGGACCCCCACTGGCGTAATGCACTCGCTCCGAACGTGTTTTACTAAAGAAGGAAAGCTTACCGGTTTGAAGTCACACGATTGGCATAAAATGTGTCAGGTACGTTCATAGTGGACTTTAATATCATTGCATAAAATGTGGACTTTAATATCATTGCTGCACATACTTTACAGTTTATTTTACCGGTTGCCATTGAGGGATGTTTGTCTCTCGACATCCGTAACACAATCTACAAACTTGCAAAGCTGGTGCAATGGATCTCACAAAAGGAGATCAACGTAGACTCCATACCATTCGCCAAACTAAATGCTGCGGAGCTTGTGTGCATGTTTGAGAAACATTTTCCTACTACCATGCTAACCATTCAGGTGCATCTTCTTGTTCACATAGTTGATGAGGTGGAAATAGCTGGCACAGTTCATTCCAGATGGATGTTCTTCTTAGAACGTTTCATGAAAACGCTTAAGGGATATGTGCGTCAAAAGGCACGTCCGGAGGGTAGCATGGCAGAAGGTTGGTTGGTATCAGAGTCCCTAGTGTACATTGGAGAGTGGCTAGACGGATTTGATAAAGCCCGGGACACGCTATGGCGAACCATAGATGATGAGCGCATATCTGGGTTGTCATGTGCAATCTCGGTGTTGAGAAGAAGATGACGGAAGATCTAGAGGCTAAAATCAACCGATTTTGCATGCTTCACAATCCAGTGATGCAAAAGTGGATTTCACAATATGAGGATGCAAAGCAAGAGCGACAAAGGGCACGAATCGAGTGGAGACGGGGAAGACGACCACCGATGCACTATCCGACGGTTCTGGAGAGCCTACCAACATTCATGAGCTTAAGATGGTTGCACAACCAATTGAAAAGCACACAACAATGCGGTGACGAAGTGACTGAGGAAGAGTGGGAGTACTCTCGGGGTTGCGCGACCAAGGTAAGTTTGCAATGTACGACTAGCTAGTGACTTTATTTCTAAACGTTTGAACGGCCACTCATAATCTTTGTTCGTTGTAGTATAAGTCATACACAACAGCATGGTGTAAAGGTCGACATTTTAGGGTGGAACGGATCGACAAAAAGCGTTTTACTCAAGATTGTGGAATCATGGAAAAATTTGAACAGTCTAGTCGACGACATTCCTCTGATGCAGATCCTGTGGTGGCGGAACTCACTTACTTCGGCACGCTACAAGAGATTTTGAGGATCGATTACAGAGCATTTTTTGTCGACTTGTTCGACGTGCAATGTTTCAAGATAATCATGGAGGGTCGCAACGCTACTGTGCGTAGAGGAGAGTCTGGTTTTCTTGAGGTGGATTTACTAAGAAATGGACTGACTTAAGAGACACTTTCGTACTACCCAAGCATTGTGAACAAGTAAGTATATAAATAGTTAACATCCCCCTTTTACAAGTTATGTGCTTGAAAGCTCTCATGTAAGTTATGTGGCTCTGGCAGGTAATATTTCATCCTACAAAGTCTACATCAAATTGGTGGTACGTCATAGAGGTAGCCCCTCGTAGTGCAAGGACGTATGAAGGCTACCATGTGCCAATCACAACGGCATCAATGGAGGAGATCAGAGAAGATGCTCAATCAGAAGCCGCTGCGGTGGTGCGAGACGAGCATCAAGATGCTACTACTCTATATGGGGTGCATGCAGAGGAGCTACAAAATGAAACAGAGGATATGTGTTTAAACGGAGAGCTCTATATAGATATAGGAAGTTATGCTGAGCTATGCGAGGATGAGAGAGAGATCTCTTAAAGCCACAAATATTGTATTTGAACAATTTTGCTCCGTGTTGTAAAAGCTCTGGCTCTCTAAGTACCTTCCATGTTGTATAACGCTCTTTTCTACTCGCGCTCACATCTTTTGATTGAAAATTCTGAGTTTTTGACTTGCCTCTTCTATCACTCAATTCATTGCGTCATTGTATTTATATGCGTCATTACGTCATTGTATTTAATGGTCTTTGCGTCATTGTCTACTCTATTCATTCAATATTAAGTTTAAATATTCGTGTGTGTAATGCAGGTATGGATGATGAGGAGTTTCTTTCTTCTTTGTCACCGCAGCAGAGACAATGGTACGTGGAGCGTCATCGCTCTGGCGCATCATCGCGCGTTCCTACTCCATCCGCATCTCCCTCTCTTTCGGAGCATTCGGCGCGCTCCGAAGCTTCGGCATCGACGAGACGATCTTCACACTCGTCTAGACACCGGCGCTCTAGTGGTGGCGGTGGCGGTTGTTGTGGGGATTCCGCCACCGATGCCTCCACACCGCCTCGTGTTCGACGAGGCTCTTTACCCTCCCCTTCTTTGCCTGCCCCCACACCAGCCACAGCACCACCATCTATGCCAGGTTTTGCGCGGCTGACTGTTCCTAGCAGCTACACACCTCTACCTACTCCGCCAGGAGCCACCCCACTCGACACTCCTCGCTTCGGGGCCCAGACGCCGGTGGAGACACCTTACGTCCGTACCCCCATCGACACGCCGCTAGAGACCCCTGCCGGGACACCCAGGTTCACGCGTCACCGGCCAGAGGGCTTGCCTTACTTCGTCGACTTCAGCGGCGGCATCATCATGGATGATGACGGCAAGAAGGTGATCTCGCGCATGCGTGGTCTTTGCTCTCAGCTGTTTAGACACTACATACTAAACAAATGGAGTGAAGTACCAAGTGATTTAAAAAACAGAGTCATCAGCATACTTCATGATGAGTTTCCCGTTCCAACACGGGATCAGCGCTTCAATGAAGACCTGATGAAGATTCGAATGCGCGAATACTGCAAACACAAGCGTTCCAAAGTGCAAAAAGCAATCAAGCATGGGTGGAACAGGCCAGATTGGCTGGCCAAAGAAGATTGGAAGAATGCGAAGAAAGCAGCGCGCGAGAATCTCGATAAGTGGAAGCAACAAAAGGATATAGCCAGAGCGCGAGTAGAGGCAGGGAGCTCGCACCACTTGGGGAGTGGTGGATGGGCATCATTTGAGGCCGATTTTGTAAGTGTTTTCGCATTGCTCTTTATGTTCGATAGTTTAGGATTTATGAGTTTTTTAATTCTAACATAATGAAATCTTTGTATGTTTTGACAGTGGTCGATGGCAGGACGTGATCCCACACCGTACGAGCGCGAGTACGCAAGCAGGAAGGGCTTAAACGCCCTGATGGACATTCTCAGTTCTCGCGGCGGAATGGTTATTATTAGGGTTTACTCTTTTCTATTTTTTGTATTGTTTTATAAATGTCGTTATATGTTTATACTTACTGAAAGCTGTCTTATTGTCTTTTTTTGCAGAATCCGACAGATACGCCGCTTGGACGCGATGAGACGTCTGACTAGACGACGTCAGTTTAGCCGTAGCTAGATAGCATTAGTTTAGGGTTTCTCATAGCTTATGTATCATGAGACGGATTTTATACGTCTTTTTGAACCATGTATATTATTACATTTGTCACCGCAGTTCATTTTGCCAATCAATTCTTTATGCCTATGATGTTGTACAATTGTCATTATTACATTTGCCAATCAATTCATTTTGCCTATGACCTGTACAATTGTCAATTTTACGCTTGTCAATTTTGCAAACAATGCGTCTTGTGGGTGACTATTTTGGGTCTATTATCTACCCTTGCACTTTTTGTAAAAAGTGAATCAAGTACAATATGGTTGATGGGTGGCAGGGCATTCAATGCCCTTTCACCAAAAAAAAATTCTCTCAGGCGTCGCTATAACCGTCGCTATTTATGGCTCTGTAGCGTCGCTATAGACTTCTGTGTAAACTTCGCTATGAGCGTCGCTATATAGCGACGCCTATAGCGACACATATAGCGACGCTATTAGCGACGCCGGGGGTTATAAAAACCCAATGTATTTCCGTCGCTAACAGCGTCACAAGAGCACACAACCTCTTGTAGTGATTCATAAGTCAATTTTTTTTAAAAAAATGGTAGCTTCTACAATATTGTTCCCTTGCTTTTCTCTTCTCCCTATTTTCCAATGGAGGTGTGACATTTTTTCATCTTTCGCCGTGCATGCCCTACTCACGCTGGTTCAACCTGCTCTTATATGAGCACAATATTGCTCTAACAAAGTAAAACCTTTATTGTGGTTGGGTTCAGATGGCACATCAGCAAAGAAAGAAAGAGGGGTGTTCAGCTAGAGCGGCATGAAAAGATTGAAGGTAAAAGCAGAACACCTCTCTAGATCCACATAAAGACTAGGCAACTCCCTCTTCCCCAGCATACAGTGGCCCCTCCTTGGCACCCATTCCACTGCAGCGTTCTGAAATGCACTCCCCTTCCAAGCAACGCCCCCCCCCCCCCCCCCCCCCCCCCCCCCTCCATGACCACTCCATCTTGAATCTACTGCAACATTTTTAAATGATGATGGCAGGTTTGTCCTTGATTGTCTTTGGGAAGTGTGAAAACCATAGTGGAGGAGGAGCTTGGGAGATGGTACAGACTTAGATCAACTTGGGACTAGTGCGGCCTTTGGAGGCGAGGATCTTAGAGCCCGAGAGAGGGGCATCTATGAAGACTTGAAAGAGTACTCGAAGGAGTTTTTGGAGGGGAATGGAAGAGGCGAGGAGATTGGAGATTGATTTTCATCTTGGGATTTGGGCCACTAGTTTTGGAGTGTGAGAAGATACCAGATTACTAGATTTTGCAACGTCAACATGCCCCCCCCCCCCCCCCCCCCCCCCCCCCTTGCTCAAGCTCTCGCGGCGACAAAGACCAAAACCAACAAGTGGCTATGGATAACAGATCAACCATCTACTTAGCGGCCGATAGCATCGACACAATTCTTAAGGAAAGTAGCAAACTGTTTGGCCCAAGATTGTGAAGCCAGAAGCAAATGCGCGAGTTTTCTAGAGGACAAAAGCAAAGGTCATCTTGTCAAGAATGGTAGTACCAGTACTCAGCTAGCTGCCTTGGTACCCACGAGATACGACCACAATTGTTGTAAAGGTGACATGATGCTTTGTTTGGCTCGGGAGTTTGAGGACAAAGACAAAAGCGAGAACCTCGGGGTGGGTCACCTATTAATAATAATGTGACTATCCCGTAAGTGCTGTAGAAGGGGTTATTAAAATTTATTTTTTTTCACATTTGCACATACAGAAGGGTACCATAAAATGGAATTGGAAAAAAATTTACAGAGTGAATAGAAAAAGGGTGTATTTTACTAGTCAAAAATTCACAGATAAGGAGTTTTAAAAATAGTCCTTGAATGCACATGATATAAACAATTTACACATAGTGACCCCTTCTAAGGCAGGAACTCACATGAAGATAAAGATAAAGGCAAGCTAGATAGAGATTACGGTCATAAAGATTTGACAAAGGAGATCGGCATGGCAAATGTGGCGGCAGCCACCTCGGTGTGAGATTTCTAGTCAAAGTGCAGTGCCGCCACTAGCTTTAGCCAGAGAGAGGCTTATGAGTGGAAGAGAGGGGCAAAAAATGCTCCCTATAATTAGTTTGGACCCTTGTGTTGGAGTTCAAGTTATTGGTGTTTGGACCCATAGGTCCAAGTTCAAGGCACATGCATCTAGGAGGGAACCAATCAAACGTATCTAAAACACTATGGATGAGTACACCAATCCAATGTTGTTGGTCGGATCATGGATAGGATGTGTTTCAGGTTTCATTATCTTGGAGCATTATATTTTGGATGTGATGTGTCCACCGTTCACAAATGGGGATTCTTGGACGTAGTGTGGTCTACAATCAAATTTTTTACAAAGGCAATTGATGCTCAAGATGGCATCATTTTGAGGTAAAATGTTAAGGGTATCAAAACTGAGGAGTATCTAGTAGTCCAAGTAGTGTGGTCTACAATCAATTTTTTTACAAAGGCAATTGATGCTCAAGATGGCATCATTCTTGGGTAAAATGTTAAGGGTAGCAAAACAGAGGTGTATCTAGTAGTCCAAGGCCTGATACTGGGGTGTCCATGGTAGCTCCTTCATCGACTTGGTGTCACTATTGATGTCCACTATGAGTTGCAAAGAGGGTCACTTAGGGTTTTGGCATCTCAAGTGAACTGGCCAATGTGATCCCATTATTTATTTGTTCTTTCAGGTATTTATTTTACTTATTTGTCAAAGTATGGGTAGGGAAATTTACTGAGGTTTCTATATAAGCAACCCCTTGCCTTCATTGTATACATTCACGGGTCGATTTTCATAATAAAAAAGGGTAGCTTCTACAATAGTGTTCTGCTGATTTTCTCTTCTCCCTATTTTCAAATGGAGGCGTGACCTTTTCTCATCTCCCCCCCTTGTGCGCCCTACTCATGGGGGTTCGACCGACCCTTATATGAGCACACTATTGCTCTAACAAAGTGAAACCTTTAATGTGGTTGGGTTCAGATGGCACGGCGGCAAAGAAAGAAAGAGGGGTGTTCAGCTAGAGCGGCAAGAAAATCTTGGATGAAAAAGCAGAACACCTCTCTGGACCCACAAAAAGCCTTGGCAACCCCCTTCCCCCCCTCGAAGGTACAATCAAACATAGAGCACAAAAGCTACAAGATTTGCTCTTTGGAAGACATCAACAGCAGCAAACTTCAACATCGAAAACCCTTGAGTTATTTAGTTTAGACCCAGCTCTTGCACAACATATTGGTTTGAATTGCATTGATCTTCATATCATGGTAGATCCAATCACGGCTATGCATAGACACAATTTTTCAACCCATGCATGCATTCATCTCGGAGTACGCCATCTAGGAGGGGTGGAAGAGCACTAAGTACTAAGTAATTAAGGGCAATGTTTGAAGAGGGAGGAAAAGTTCTATCTTAACGTGTAATTTTTTGCAAAATTACCTAATAATGCCCTTATAATTTATCATCAAGGGAAAATTCACTAATAATATCTTCCCGATGAGTGTAAATAGTGTATACACTATCAAAAAATCATTAAAAATAGTCATTTTTTGGGTATTTTTCATCATTTTGGTGATAAGGAGGCATAAAAATGGAGAAATCCAACAAAAAACAATAAAGCTGTGTTTTTCAAGGGATTTTCTTAATTATTGTATTTTTAATTACTTTTTAGAGAATTTTGCTATTTTCTTTGATTTTTTCAAATAAACAGGTCAAAATTAATAATAAATAGCAGAGAAGCTCAGATGGAAAAATGGAAGACACGATGGTGAGCAGAAAGAAAAGGCAGACTAGCACAAAAATTCTCGATCAAATCAAAAGATGGAAGCGGGAAGCCTAAATTAGGAGGCCAGGCCTAATTTAGGCCAAGCCTACTTTTTCAAAATTCTTGCAGAATGAGCTAGATGAATCCGATTAGGAAAGTTTTGGCAAATGCCAGAATTCCGGCGTGACCCCACAGATAGCTTGTTAATGAGGTCCATATACAATGTATATAATTGGTTTAGTGAAATCCATATAAAAAAGCCCTCAAAAAATAGAAAACGGCTCGAAGGTTACAAAGCGTCAAATTCGACATACGAGACCAAACTGACTCCAAATGAGCCAGAATTGGACATGTTGCTTCAGGACTATGTTGCGGACAAGTCCAAAGCCTCAAAGTTGACTGACCAACCCAACAGATAGAGTAATCACAAAAAAATGGTGATTTCAGAGTCGACAGAGCACAAAGTGATGCAGGCATGACCAAACTTGACCAAATTCAATTTAGGACTTATATTAGGTGTATGAAACATGTCTAGGACAAAATTTGTGGGTTTTGCAAAGTTTTTGTCACTGAAGTAAATAATCACAATTATTTACTTTTGCATCAGTTTTTCTTGGAAATTGTCAAATCATCTCACCTATCCTGTGTACACACCTATTACATGCCAAAAATCAAGTATGAGCCAAAATGACCACCCGTTACTTGTAAAATTGCCAAAAACCGCAAAGAAGTCTTTGCAAGCCAAAATTTGGGTTATGAACAACTTTTCTTGATCCAAATCACCTCATATCTCATACCCAAGGTCTATACCATGCCTAAACCAATTTGTACAAAAAAATGTCAATTTTGGAAGAAAAGTTAATAATCGTGATTATTTACTTTTTGGTCAAAATTGGGGAATTTGATATTTTGCCATCATACATCCAATGTACATGTTGTGATAAGCCTACTAGCCAACTTTGAATCAATTTGGAGTTCAAAATCTCAAATTTCCTTTATATCTACTGTTTGGATTTTATGCATCTTTGCTTGTTCAAAAATTGATTTGAAGCAATTTGGACCAAATTGACAACATTTCAGTCTAAAAGGACATTCTAGAGAAAATCCGACATATCTGCTAACTTTGCACTCTATTCACTGAATAGGAGCAATGCAAGCAGCAAAGAGGGCCAGGAAGAAGCTAAACCAGAAAGAGAAACTACAAGAACTGCCTGCGTATCAACTAGACCCCGAGTCGGTCAAAGCAGCAAAGGCATCTTATCTTTCTAGAGAAGAGCTGGAAGAACACCATACCATGGTCTTCACTGGTAGGTTCAAGAGTGAAGAAGGGCATCAGGTGGAGTTGCAACTTCTGCCTAAAGAGGTCTATGATGTAGCTGCCAAGCCAGAGACCAAAGAGGCTAACCGCAGGTTAGGGCTCAGGCATTTCTACGAACAAGAGCCTTGCAGATTGGACTTTCAGAGAGCTTATGAGCTTCTATCCCACCATCAAAGAGGACGAAACCGCACAAATATCTGACACCCAAGGAAATAAGGTTGAGGTAGTAATCACAAAAGAGATAGTGGTAGAGCACTCAGATTGCCCACTGAAGGAAAGACCATGCGGGCAAGAGACAGGAAAACCGCAGGCACATTTACCAAGGAGACAACCGCGGCTACATTCGCCGATCTTATCCACAAATAGGTGGAAGAGCCAGCCCGTTTGTACCATCAACACTTGCATTTTCTGGAAAAAAAGCCACCAAGGTACACTACACTAAATCACACCGTAGCCACCACCTTCACTCAGGTTCTTAAGTCAACAACAAGGCACCTTGTGGACCACACGCAGTATGTCTTGACAACCTTGAAGGGCGCCAAGAAGGAAGGGAAAATCACATACTTGGGCGCGGCGCGCTAGAGGTGTTGATGAGAATAGCGTATCATGCCATCAACATGGCCGACAACCTACCACTTGCCCTTGATCAGAATACATGGATTTTGGCAGCACAACCCTCTCCATGAGCTACAAGGTCAGGTAAAAGGTCACAAAAATCAGATGATGAGTCAGATGACATCTCACCAGAATGGCACAGCAGCGAGAGGTCTGACAACGAAGAAAAGAGAGCTTGGAGAGAAGAGATGAAGAGGAAACTATGACTACACACCAAGAGGAGCCAGCTCAAAAACAAGCGTGTTTTGAAAGAGATAAACAGGCTTACCAGCGCAGTAGGCAAGCACAAGGGAAGGACCCAAAAAAGTGGGTACCCACAGGATTGAAAGGACCTCAAACAAAGCATCATACCAGAAAAGAGGCAGATGATCCAACATAATATTTAGAAAGAATGTACCAAGAGGCCGAAGCTCTAAAATTGAAAGAGGTAGAAGAAGCTGCAAAGAAAGCTGAGGAAACGGCTACACAAGAGCAAAGCCATGGATCTCCCCGACCCGCCTCACTGCCTCCGGAACAACAAGACCATCCCATGCCTAGCCGAGCCAGAACCGGAGCAGGCACCAGAAGAGACTCAAAAGCCAGAAGAAGAAAAGACAAGTCAATCGAAACAAGAAACTGATAAGGAAGCAGATACAGAAAAAGAGCCTACCACTACACATGAGACGGAGCCCGAGCCAGAGAAGGAAGAAAGGCCGGCACCTGAAGAGACAGCAAGGGTTGAGACCACACCATCTACTTCTACTCAGCCAGAAATTGCTGAAGCATCAAAGCCTCAAGATGTCCAAGAAGAAGACTAACCATCAACCTCCACACAAGAACCACCAGCAATTACGATGCAGCCAGAAGCAACACCCGAGACTGCAGGCACATCCCAGCTGGTAAGACAGGAGGAGTGACAGCGTTTGACGTGATAATACAGGTCAATGAATATGCACGTCAGATGTAGGAAATGACGGAGAGACTCCGTTCAGTAGCTTCAAATCGCAGCACAAAGTCCAAGGAATTAGAAATGGTGATTGCCGCTCTTCAAGGAGAGCTAGAAGATAGGATGATTATTATAAATGATCTCCAAAGGAAAGTGCAATAGCTGAAGGCAGAAGCGGAACAGCATCAGATAGTCAGCGATAAACAACAAAAATAAATGGAGGAGTTAGGTGAACTCCTCACCAAATTATATGATGCCTACAAGGTAAAAGACGAGCAACTGAAAGAAGTCACGAATGAACTACTTACGACCTCTCCGTCAACTTAGAAAATTCAAGTGCAGTTAGATGTTGCCAATGCTTCCTTGCAATATTCTGATGATAGAATCAATGATCAGGCCATTTTCTTCCAGAAAATCAGAGAAAACCCAACCGTGGCCTCGATCAAGGGAACTGATGAAGTGTACAAGGCACTTGAAAAGAAAAACAAGGACTTAGAATTGGAATTAAAGCTTAAACAATCACAGGGCAGAGACCTGGCACTGATGCGGGTTCAAAGAGAGGAGGAGCTCCTAAAGGAGATAGCAAAACTCAAGCGGATAAATCAACTCCTTAGAGATGGACAGCTAGACACGCAGGAGGAGGCACGCACTTTAGAGCCACCACAAATAGACATACCCTCGGTCTCGTTTGCTGAGTTTGAGACGCAGTCCACAGCAGAGCCCATTCTGGGTCGAAAACGACTAGGTCAAAAATTCACTGTTGTTAATAATCATGATTTTGGAACTTGACCTAAAGTGGGGTTTGAGGCCATAGGCATGTGTGCTTAGGTCTTATAAACCTTTCCTAGAAGTTTCGTTACATTTGGATGTCATTTGAGGTTGTAACGGATGTGAATTGCTTATCAATGAGCGATTGACTTTTGGTGATTTCAATCACTTGAGTGTAGCTTGAGTTAGATGTGATTTGTTAGTTGTTTTCCAAGAGATTGACAACCTCTTGTAACCTCTATGCACTGATCGAGTCAGGTTTTTCCCATGGTTTGACAAATTAATTGTGGTTCTCGCTAATACTGCCATAAGATAGGATGGTGAGGTTAGACATGCATCCCACAAAGATCAGTCTACAAAAGATGTGGCTAGTATGCATGTGATATTTGGAGATCCAAGTTTGCAGCCTGAGATATACAAGGTAAAAGATTGTTTAGAAGTGGAAAATCTAGAGCTTATGTGCTTATTGGATGAAGCTTTGGAAGGCTTCTCCATTACGGATGCAAAGAGTATGGAGAAGTCTGGTTTCATGCACAAGAAACTATATCCAGATGTCGGTGATGATGACCTTATGCAGTTGTTAGTGGATTATGCTCTACTCACTTTTGGGCATGTACAAACTAAAAACCTTTTTTGATGTATCTTGGGATCCCGATGAAGATTATTTTTCTAGAGACTTGATGTATCCAAATATGCATGATCAGGCCCTCCAATACTAGAGGGGACGAAACTGTGTTGCCAATGAGCATGATGCACGAGGGAGATGCTATATGGGATTTTTTGTTACAAGTTAGGATGTAGGGGATTTTCTACTAGCTTTTGATCCACGAGGAGACGATTTTATGCATGGTCCGGGGCAATTGATCAATATGCCATTTGATCTGGGTGGAGATGTGTATATGTGTGGTCTAGTGCAATCAACTTATATGCTATATGATCTAGGTGCGATCCTTATGGTTTATGGGTTAATTCATGTTTATACTTTATTACTAAAAAATTCTTGTGTTTACCCTATGATGTTGGAGGAGGGTATATTCTAATAAGGTCAGAGGTTGCAAAATTTTTCAAAGCATGCTCATAGTGCGGTAGTGATTATATGTTACAAGTTTTTTCTTGTAGTTTGTAATAATGGTTAGCACATACCAAAGGATGTGCAAGTTTAGAGGAGGTGGATATTGTGCCGCTTTGCGACCATGGGGTGAAAGACGTTGTTGGTCGTTTTTTTGACAACCCATTTTTTTGTAAATTTGTACATATGGACATGTTTTTTGATGTCAAAAGGGTGTGTGGGCTTTTCTTTTGTGGATTTTTTAGCTTGCTTTAGCAAGCACGTGTACATGTAGGGCAAGTCACTAGTATAACGCCAGCTATCGAGTTTTTGGAACTGCCCATGAGTGAGTTTTTTGAAGGGAGATTTGTATATAACTAAAAATCATGTACAAACTAAAAAAAATTCAACCAAAGTCCAAAAATTGTCAAGTTTTAGTTCATTGTGCCTCCTTGATGGTTTCTAATGCAGTTTTTTTGCCTTGCCTTGCTTGCTCTACGTGTAGTCATGTCAGGCAGCTCTCTGCTCGCATCCATTTGGCATGTAGAGGCATGTAGATTCAATTTTTTTCATCTTAAAATTTCTTTTCAATCATTTTTCAATATTTCTCTCAAGATTTGAAGTGCCCCAATTGGAGTTATACTCTTCAAGTTACGACTAGTTCTCTACAAGGTTATGGCTATGGGAGTCTAGTGGCAAATTTTGTGCAGACAGATCAGGAGGGGTGTATCTTAAAATTGTGGAATTGATGTTGAAATTTTGGGTTTGTGATGTTCAATTGTGAAAGGGGAGGCTCTTGTCCTCATATACATTGGTCGGCGTGTGCTCTAAATTTGTGCTTTGACAGGGTTTTGCTCTTATGTGCTGTGGTCCTTTGGATGGGGTGTGCTGGTAAATTCCCAATGGAGAAACTAATATATCGCAAAACTAAAATCCACACTGATGTAAGACTATATGGGCCTTGACCAAGATAGTTCTTTTTTAAGTTAGAATCCTTTGTTACAAATAACCTATCGCTATAATAGAGACAAGGGTCATCACATGAGAAGTGCTACATTGAACGTGTATTACTTGTTCTCCATCTCAAACAAGGGTAAGTTATATTTCATACTTTGGATCAAATGATGTAGCTTCCTTGATCCCATCAATGATCGGGTTGTTGGGTATAGATATGAGGGTCAAAAATGGTTTTCAACTTAGTGAATCTACAACCATGTTTTCCTTTTCAGGGTGATAGGTAAGATCGAAGTCCTATTCTTTTAAAAGCTCTAGGCATCAACTTTGTCCCATATTCAAGGTTGCTTGAGTGAAGATCCACTTTAAGATCTTATGGTCAGTTAAAAATCAAAACTTCCTTCCCAATAAAAATGCGTCCTATCGGTCCTACCCAAGTCTAAGCCGCTCCTACCTAATTTATCTCAAATGTGTGTGAGACATCCAAAGCCACTTTCCTTATTGCAAGCTTAATCTCATGATTTTGCATAGTTACAAGTCTCTCAATGCAACGAAACTTAATGCCTAGCATGGATAGAGTTTCCTTAAATACTCAAATGTCATTTTTGACACTCAACAAAATTGCGCATAAGATAAACAATTTATTTTAGATCAATGAGTTTTGGTACCCAAAGCACTCTTCGGCTTCATCTAGGCATGCTCTATCTACTCCTAAGGTCAAAAACCACTTTGGGTGCGTGTTTGTGCGTAGGAAGCATAAAAAGCTCGTAGATAGCACGACTAAAAACACACTTTTATTGCCAGAAACTTACATTAAATGGAAGAGCTTTCACCTGTAAACGTGTTGGTATGCTCGAAATAGCAATGCAACAACCATACGAGAGAGACACGAGGAATTGAAGAAACATTAGACTCTCACCGAGCTTCTGTAGCAAACGCTTAGTTTCATTATCCAAAAACTTAGATTTTAATTACAAAATTTGGCTTTTATACCTTAGCCAAGGTTCAAAGAATGGATTTCTAGCTATTTGGGTTCAATACAAAGCTTAAAAACTGCATACAATTACAATTTTGGAGGCAACCTTCAAACAAAAGTAGAAGATTCGCATCACCACTGCTAGGTCTTGCTTGTCCAGCAAGACCCAATAAGGCAAGCAAACTCCATTCGCTCAATGAAACCTTTGGCCATGTCATTTGATTTCCCAATAAAATCTCAAAAACTGAACACCATGTCTTCCAAAACCTGTAAATTGAAGGTAGCTTGAATCAATTCCTCGGTGGTGGCCACCAAAACACTGTTGGGCAAAAGGAAAAGTGGGACACCTCTATAGATTTATAGCCCAAGAGCCTTCAAAGAATGGCAACCAAAAGGCCTAGAGCTTTTACAATTGTAACTTCTTTTTGAGCTTTTGAACGCTTGCATTACACTAATGATATCTTTTAATATCATAATGAAGTGAAAAAATTCAAAACCTCATAGTACAATCCTTCAACTACCAAACAATTTTAAGTAATATGGAAGCATGTCTATGCTTACGCAAAATGCAACTTTATAAAAAGCATCATTTGTATTTTTTGGAGCTTGCACATAAAACATGAATCATGAAAATTTTGCCAGAATCTCCTTTGTATGGAGACCTCTTTATATAAAAATATCGTACACCCTTTCTTGGGCTCCCACATGGGATTTTCATCACATAAACTCTTATTTCAAATAAACCATCCACCCCAACCGGGGCTCCATTGTGCGATTGAACGATTTTCTTCTCTCCCAAAATTCAATACATTCTTAATAGTGTCAAAGTAGTCTTACTAAATAACCTACAAGTGGTAATGCAACATGTGTATCACACTACATAGGAAACCTCAAATCAATGTCATCTCCACATCATGTGGCCATCATGTACAAAAAAAACACAAATGAAACATCCAAATGAAATGTATAGAGAAAGTTACATACCGAATCAGCTTTAGGACCCTCTAAACCAAACTACAAGTCTAGTATGTCATACATCTCATGCTACAAAAACACCAAAACTCCATGTCAATGTCATATGGCTACCATGTCCATAAAGCACATAAATAAAAAAATCAAGATGTACTATTATAATAGAGTTTCCTAAACCAAGCGTGCATCCTCAATCAACATTTCACAAGTCCACATGCAATGTCAAACAAACATCTTTCATAGAGCACATCATCTAGCTCTAGATACATGCAATGCCTCTCATATCTTCTGCACAAGCTCAGCCCAAACCACCACCCTGAAAACAAGTTGAAAACATAGTCATGCGGCTCAATGAATGCTGCCAACAACCACTTGACCATATAAAAAGTCAATTAGAAACCTAATGCAAACATACATATACTACAACATTGACTAGTATCGTACATTGAGCTAGTCTTAATGAGAAAACAAACAAGACCGCTCTGCCTCACCTCTAAGAATAACACCATCAATATCCATGGGGAAGACTAAATCATCTATCATGTAGCTACAATTTTCTGGAAACAATCTCTCCATAATTTTCTCCCTTGCCTCTCTATCATAGCATGGCAAAGGATGCCCAACACGATACCAAAGACACATGGTAAGATCAAGCACCTGCATAAATAAATAGCTCAAAGAATGACTGTCTTTGTTACAATGTTTTTAATTGTAAAATTAAATTATGAAACTAAGTTTGTTATGTCACGGCCTCTCTAGTGCGTGGATGTCAATATGCCTTCTTATTACACACGAGGGTCCATTTACGTAAGAGCACAATTCCCACCCTAGTTGCATTTGCAATAAAATATCTAAGTGACTAAAAACCTCTCATTTGTCAAAAACTCACGTGCAACATCCATGCACCCTGTCACTAGACCCCTGGAAAATGAAGATAAAATTTACCATTGCAGAACTTATAATTTACGTGTGATCTCTACGTCATCTTCAATGTTGTTGGAGTCTTCATCAACTTGAGCCTCTTCATCAATAAAAACACACATTTTGAGAATCTATTTCTTTTTTTGGTTGGAGTGTCCAAATGTCAAACTCGTGATGATGCCTCTTGATCGATAGTTCTATTTGGAATACAGCCGGATCTTTGCTTGATGCTCACTTAACGATTTCTTGAAGGGGTGACTGGAGATTTTGTTTTCTTGATATCTCTCTTAGGTGCCATTATCTACAAAACACATATCGATATTATTTTTCATCTTGAGTATTATTTGATCAATAATTCATGTCTAATGACTCTTTACAACATTGATGTTTTAATACACTACTATACTTAGATTAATTGATATATTTAGTCTATACTACATCTATTATTTTGATATACATAATACAAGTACTATAATATATTCTATATATGTTAGTTTATGTGGTATATTAAAATTAATCATGCTCTAATATATACACATACTTACTATTATATACTATAGTTATATAGAATATATGTAGTATAAAGTATATATAGAGTAGCAAGTATATATGTGTCTGTGTGTGTTTGTGTGTGTATACACACACACACACACACACACACATATATATATAATGTGTTTCTAGTATATGCAGTATATAGTGTCATATAGTTAGTATATATATTATATACTATATATACTACTATAGAGTATAGATTATATAATATGTAATATAGTATCTACTATTTATTATATATAATATATATATATATATATATTACTATAATTGTATATTAGATACTATACAATATATATATATATATTTCATGTATAGTATACAATGTGTGATATAATTTTTATATATTAATATAGCCACTCTATATAGCACTATAATATATTTGATTTAACGTAATATTGTACGTATTTCTAATTATAATAAAATATAAAAATACAATATTAAATATATTAAATGCATATCTTTTGAGAGATTGCAAAAGATTTGAAGTGTTAATGATTATTATTGTGCATATTTTAAAGAATGAATGTTTGAGCCTCATTCAATATAATTTTCAATGAATGGATTAAATCTTGAAAGCTGTATTCTTTTTCATATTCTCTCTGACTTACTCTCACAGCTCCTATCACCTCTTTTTTCCCCCTCCCTTTTCCTCTTCCAACTCTATTTCAAACATGACAACTACAACTATGCTTTCATGGATGATAAATGGTGCTCCTGTGGAATACTAAGTTTCATTAAGAAATGGAGAGCTTATCCTAAGTAGTGAATATTTTCTTCAAAGCTTGATACCTCCTTCTATCAAGTTTGAAGCTTTGCAAGCAATTTTTCAAACACGGATCTCTGTGTGTAAGGTCAATGTGGTACCAAGATGGGATCTTGAAGACCAGAAGCGTTACCTCCTTGATTGTACTTTGTCCCCTGCTTACCACATTTTGCATTCACATGACTGTGTTTATGTGTTTGGTATCTTAGAAACAATGGAAGATGTTGGTGATGATTCTCTTTATGCTACACCATTGAATAAAAATTCTACTCCATTAAATTTAAATGTTGATACTGAGATAAAGATGCAGATGTAGTGGTTTTGGAGACAATTTAAACAACCAAAGCACCAATAGCATGCCTGCACACACAGGGGTTGGTTGAGCATACCACACAAGAGTATTCAAAAGATATATCCATCATTGCATGGCTGAAAGATAGAGCTAAATCCTGTAGGTTGTTCAAACTACTAGATGTTTGTGGAACTCCCAAAATGGTAGATGAGCTCCCAACAATATACAATGGCAATGTTTGTTTCGATCTTCCTCCATCACTCAAAAACAAAAAGATGCTCGGGATGGAGCAAAAGTACGATGGTCACCTTTGGACACAACCAAATTCAACCAACATGGCCATAGTTTGCATAATGTGTTTGAGCTATTGTCTTCGAAGTCTTCAATGTTGCAAGGTAACATGCCCTTTTTACCTTAGTGAAAGAAGATACAATGATGCTTTCTTTCATGGTCATTTGGATAGACAAACCATCATGGGCTATTGTGCAAGCAAAGGTAAATCTAGAATAACTTGTCACTATTGTGAGAAAATGATCACTTTTACAAATGTATGCAAGTGTATGATCTATTATGTAATTACAAAGGAAGTCGTGATAGCACGTTTGGTGATCTATCTTGGGATGCATGGCCATAATTTTCAGCCAGTTACTCGGAGGGCAGCCCTTGAAAAGGTGTGCAATCTTGTTAGTACAGCTCTAAAGATTGAGAAGGGTGGTCCTAGAAAGGTACAAATGTTAGTTGCTCGATAAATGTTATTCCAATCTTTTACTAAAAAAGATGATTTGGAAGCCATTGATGTTGAGCTTAGCCATTTCCTTAAGGAAATGATGCCACTTGTTCAAAATAGGGGATTCAAAAGAATTGTATAAAATAAAAAAGCAAAACAGAGTTAGGTCGTGGGTGATGGATATGACAGTATACTATTGCTGCAAAAACGATGTGTTTTTTCCTTTTTTTCATGGAAGACGTTTTCTTGGTCAAGGTGGGCCCAACGATGAATGCTATGTGTTCTAAATGTCCATGAAAGGACCTGCTTCAAGAGTTGAACTTTTCAATTGAATGAGGCAAGGAGGGACAAGAGAAGTGCATGGATGCACTTTGATCACACTCACCGAATCGAAGGATGGGCAACTATGTCATGCTAGGTTTATGATCCCGGGTAAGTGAGATCATCAAAACATGCTAGATAGAATATTTTGATTCTCGTCACCTGTATGTAAGTACTTATTTGTATTTTGAATACAACATGAGATCTTTACAGGTAATTGCAATATGTAAATGTAAAGAGGAAGGCAAGGAGTCACAGATCTTGTTTTGGAGAAATTGGAACTCAGTGATGGGGAGATGCGGTCATGACCTGCCAGACTTTGCTAGATTATATTTGATGAAGCTGGAGCTAACTGGTTCGCAATACGGGTTGTATCCAATGGAGGAATGCATAATGTAATTGAAGGGAAGGAGAGCTCATGCTTTTTCCATTGGGAGCAAAGTCTACACAAACATACAAAAAAACATGTCGTTTTAGAGAGGCAAATGTTGCACATTGAACTCTGTGAAGCATGGTGCTTGGCAAAGACAACTAATAATGCCTCCATTCTAGCT
Source organism: Adiantum capillus-veneris (assembly GCF_014529385.1). Taxonomy (NCBI): domain Eukaryota; kingdom Viridiplantae; phylum Streptophyta; class Polypodiopsida; order Polypodiales; family Pteridaceae; genus Adiantum; species Adiantum capillus-veneris. The sequence goes on from NC_140948.1 coordinate 151,642,157, forward strand.
TCCACAATACGAGAATGGTGAGTGGAAAATGTCACAGAGGACAATATGAAGGCTTTACAATGATGGTTTAACTGGTGGAGCAACAAGCTGCCCGTTGGGGAAGCACTAAACCAATGGTGAATCAATCTCTTCTTTGAATTAGTAGCTAGTATGAAAATGGATATTAAAATATATACATTTTTTTAATTTTGAATTTAAAAGCCAGCAAAATTCCTTGGGAGAGAGCTTAGATTCCAAGCATAAACTTGTTTGAGAGCATCCATGCAAGTTGGATGGCGGGCAAAGGTGGAAAACAAAGTAGTCTCGCTTTATGATGCATGTTTTAGCAATGTTTTGAATGCATATATACAATGTGCAAAAAGATTGGGATACACCACACGTAGATTCATGGGAACTAGCCCTTCCATAGAAGCACTAATGGGGCCAATGCCAAACGAAGAGAATCTCCAAATCCTTCTCATATTGCAAGTACATTGAAAGGTTTGGTTGCTAACAGTCCTTGTGGCTGAAAGAAAGGGATGGTGGTACAAGAAAAGGACCAATTTTTTTTCCACCTTATTGGTACCACTGAAAAAGTGGGGACTGGTAAAATTTTTGTAGTTTGTGTCAAAACTTGTCCGACATTCTATTTTGATGTTCCTCTTTTAAAGATGTATCCAATGATATATAATATGATAACTAATTTCTTTTATGACTTGGATAAATCACATTGCAAAGATTTGTCAAAGTACCATCAAAAGGTACTGTCAAGGACAACCAATTTTGTACCACCATCCCTTGCGTTTAGCCTTGTATGAGGAGCTTGTGATGGAGGTGACAAAAACACATTGCAGTAGAAGAAGAAAGCAAGTGCAACAATACAAGTTCACATAAACTTGGATATGTAATGGAAGCAAGGCAACTCAAATCCAAGAGGAGACCATGGAGTATACAATCTAATACAGAGGATAATGAAGAGATAAATGTAAGTGACAATGAAGCAAGAGAGAGAATTCCAGTGAAGCAAGGAGGGGACTTAACAAGGTGTATTGAAGAGGTCAAAGTTGCATGTAAAGACTCGGCTATATGCATGATGCCACAACCAATTGCATGAGGAAATGTTTTGGTATGGAAGGGAGGAAAAATTGTGGTAACAAATTACAGAGCCGTCAAGTGGGATTGGTTGTGCAATTTTCTTTGGTATGAGATAACTTTTAAAGACAAGACAATTGCACAGTGGATATGGTTCTGCAATCATGATGTGAGCCACACACAAAGAGTATAGAAACAAGTTAACTTATCACCTGTCGTTTTGGCAAGTGGATATTGGAACCAAAGTGTCGAAGGAAGAGAGTGACAACCTAGTTTGAAGTGGTTTTTAATTTCCAAATTTTGCAACACCATTATAAAACATGAACAATATGTTTCCTAGTCTTACAGAGGGGGGATCCAGTAGCAGGAGACGCAAGTGGAGACATGGTATTTCCAAAGATGCACAAAAGAGATTGGAGTCAGTTGCAGGTATAGTTGCAACATTATTGGAAGAGAAACAATAAAGTGAACAACATATAAGTTTTTGAGTCTTGACAAAGTTGCTACGATGTCCACATAAAGGCTGAACCTAGGTGCACCTACCCCAAGTTTTAGAAGAGAGAATATATACATAAAGCCTTTTTAGCATGTAAGCACATGTACTATGTGTATGTGCACGTACTTGGGCTTCAACCAAAAGTGCACATGGTCATTCACATCAACCAGCACTAACTCCCATAGACCCTAAACCTTATAGAAAGTCATCTAGAGCTATGCATCAAGGGAGTCATCTCTTATGTATAAGCTAGGGAATTATTACTTTTTTGAATCTCTTCTCATTATAGATGTATGGTTTATGGTTCATATTTGCCAAATGTACGAAGTCAAAATTAGGAATTTGGAAACTTAAACACATTTTTGGGTGTGTATCGTATGAGTAATGTCTCTTCTTTGGTTAAGATTTTTTGTGGCGATAGAGAAGGCTTAAAATCTGAAGTCAATTTGTTGCAAGCTTATATATGGTCTTTGGTGTGTACCCTTAGTAATGTCTCTTTTTTTGCATTTTTTGTGTCGTTAGAAAAGGCTATAAATCTGAAGTCATGTTTTGAAGAACTTATACATGTTTTTTGGTGTGAAGGGTTTAGTAGTGTCTCTCTTTTGGGCTAACATTTTTTGTGTTGTTAAAAAGTCTCTAAGACTAAAGTCAAAAAGCTTGCAAAAAATGGTTTTGATCGCAAAAGCTCAAAATTAGAAGCTTGCAAAAACAACATACTCACTTCAACACACCCAGGGCATCCAAAGACATTAAGGCTAAAAGCAAGGGATGGTGGTACAAAATTGGTTATCCTTGACACCACATAGGCTTGGTGGTTTTTCTAAGTAGAACAAGATTAAAATAAAAGAGGGAAAAAGATAAATAAAGGAGAAAACTTAAAGTGAAAATTCCTAGAGGTTTTATACTTTAGTCTTTTTTCTAAAACTTCCCATGAGAGATCAATGTGGATGCATATGTGGGTGGGACTTTTAGTATGCAAGGAAGAAATTTTGTTGCTCTCTCTCTCTCTCTCTCTCTCTCTCTAAGGTCTTGAGTTCAACTCTCCTCATCGGGTAGATCTTTAAGGTCTCTTGGGATAGTTTCCTACGATGTTAAAATTCTCTTTTTCTTGTGTGTGTGTGTGTGTGTGTGGGTGGGTGTGCTAATAAGAAGAGGAAATTGGTATAACCTTTCTATCACCCAAGTGTGGTAGATTGGTTATGCCATTTTCCTCTTGAATAATAGATCTTGAGTTCAACTCTCCTCATCGGATAGATCTTTAAGGTCTCTTGAGATATTTTCCTATGATGTTAAAATTCTCTTCTTCTCGGGTGTGTGTGTGTGCGCGCACGCACGCTACAAGAAGAGGAAATTGGTATAACCTTTCTATCACCCAAGTGTGGTAGATTGGTTATTCCATCTCCCTCTTGAATAACATGTCTTGAGTTCAATTCTCCTTGTCAGATAGATCTTTAAGGTCTCTTGGGATTGTTTCCTACGACCTTAAAATTCTCTTTTTCTTGTGTGTGTGTGTGTGTGTGTGTGTTTGTGTGTGTGTGTGTGCGTGCGCTAATAAGAAGAGGAAATTGGTATAAACTTTGTCATAAAATCTAATATCTGACCAACCCAAATGATTTTCTCATATTAAACTGATCATTTAATGTGGGAGAATAAACGGGAACAAGGGTTAAGATATAGATGTTCTTATAGATCTATTTAAGCACGGGGCCAATGGTAAAGGGGCCCATATGAGAAAAGGTCTATCAAAGAGAAAGGTTAACTAATGGAGCAAAAGACCTTAGGGTTGTCTTCATTAAAGCCTCCAAAGGTAAGTGTTAAAAGCTTTAAGACATAGTCTTTAAAATTTTACTCTTTAATCACTAAAGTTCAAGCAGGCAAGGGGGTAGCTTGCTTAAGCTAGGGCTGTGCTTAAGCAGGGGGGTTTCTTGCTTACCAAGTTCAAAGTACTTGCTACTAAAGAGGGGGCGATCCCTACAAATGGGGGAGGTAGATAGTAAGTGAGCATCTCACCAAGGACGCATACCCTTATGAAAGGAAAGGGGCCACTTGTCAAGTGTAGAGACACACTACTCAAGCAAGTAGGGGTTGTGCTTAAGCAGGGGCTATGCTTAAGCAAGGGGGGTGCTATCTTAGCCTCACAAAGGGAAAGAAGGAAACTTGTCAAGAGGCTACATACCTTGCCCCAAAGGGAGCCCATCTCTCATTGGCTAGAGGGCTACATGGCCCAATCAACTTCAAAGGAACCCTAGGAAGGGGGGTCGACCTCGCTAGCTTACTCTCTCTCTCATTTGAGCCTCCCACGAGCTCTCTCTCATTCATTCTTCCCTTCACACACTCTTGTGAAGCAAGGATTCCATCTCCTTCTCCAAGCTTGAGAAGTTGAGTGCCTACTACCACAAGCTCTTGGCTATGGATGCAAATACACACAAGAGAATGCTTATGCTTGCTTATCAATCTCTCTAATCTCCATTAACTCTATGCTAAGCTATGCTCCAAGAGTTATGAGTGATTATGTGCAAGGGGTTATTTCTTTCTAGTAGAGCTACTTCTACTTCTCTCTTCCTCCTCACTCCCTGCTAGCTCTCCTCACCTTTCATGGTGTTTGAGGTCTTGGGATTGAAGCTGGGCATTTTTCAAATTCATGCTAATCATTTTTATTGTTGTAGTTATGCTAATGCTTGGTGAGTGAGGCTTACCATCTTCATCTCATCAAGAAGGTCTCAAGGAACAAAAACAGTTGTATTGTAAACAAGTCTTCTGTCATGGAAGAATCTATAATACAAATGCCTATTGGAGGGGGAACCGGATCCAACTAATCCGGTCCTCTATTGGTGTCAATTTCTCTAAAATCTCACTCTCTTTTATAAGTATTGATCATGCCATGTTAATGAAGTAATGTGTTAAGTGTTGCTCTCTCTCTCTATCCAAGCACTTTCTTTCTCACTATACATCTACACACTAAAGAATACTCAAGGCAATGTTCAATATGTTATTTACTTTCCGCTCCAACTCAAGTTAAAAGGCTAATTCCATTACAACCTTTCTATCACTCAAGTGTGGTAGATTGGTTATGCCATTTCCCTCTTGAATAACAAGTCTTGAGTTCAACTCTCCTTGTCGGATACATGTCCCTTATCAGGTCTTGGTGAAGGGTGAGTTGCCTAAAGTTTGGGATTTGGGTGCCCCCAATAATCAAATCCATAGTAGAGGCTTTTTTTGTTAAGGGCAAAATGCCAAGCAATACTCCAAAGACTTCTGGGAGAACACGATCAAGTTTTGTTGTCGTGCTTGTCGCTCCCAGTAAACTCGATCATATTGCCCATCTCTAAGTTGTCCTCGATTGCGTCATGGGAGAATATTGTGGCCTCAAACCCCATCGTAGAGAGTTAGAGGCACGATTTGACTCCGTGGTCTACCTCACCACCAACAAGGTATAAGAAGTCAAAGCCAAAGTCACTCAATTCACTCGTCGATAGCTATTGCCAACGTGCAAAATTTATGTGACAAATTAAGTTTGCGAACAAATAAAATAATTATGAAAAATCCCTATTTTTAGACCCTATATATCATGAAATATTTACACACAAATGGGCCATAATATATTTTTGTTTCTGTTTTTAACTACTTATTTGGCTCAACTTGCCCAATGACTAGCTAGTGAGGGTTATAAGGAGATATGGGGAAAGTCCACTCATTTTGAAAAATCCTTTCATGAGCATATAGTTCAATAACTACTACATATGGAAAAAATGAGAAACTTGTAATTTTTCTCATCCCGTGGTCACTACAAGCCTCCAAAGTTGATGGACCAGTGCATTTTGCCCAAAACAGCAATTTCTTACGGTTGATTGCACATAAATAAGAGTGGGGATTGTTTTAGGACATGAGCCCCGCTAACTTCAATGGGTTGGTGACCAAAACATATGGTTTCTTTTACCTCACTAATTTTTTTTTGGGCAAAAAAAAAGGTACAAAAAAGTTGCATTTTTGCCATTCTGCAGACCTATCATCAAAGTTTCTATAGTTATGCTCAATACGGATACTATATACATGTTTTCTTAGTTCCCTTTGGGCATTTGGATTCAAAAGGAGCCATGGAGCATGTGAAAAGGATAATGGATCTCTTACAATTGGAACCTTGGGGGCAACGATAAAATGCTAAATACAGCAAACATGAAAAAACTGGGTTTAGCATTATGACCTCTAGAAACCCATAGAAACTACTCAATATCTAGCCAAGTTTGTAGTCTATGATTAGATATGGTTACTACCTACAAAATACATACAGTTGGCCTAAGAAACTAGCAATATTGAGAAAGTTATACTTGCTACTCTAAAATGTATCGTATTCTTCAGCAATCAAAAAACTCAACCATCATCATATACTGTACTATATAGCATATTAGGTCCCCCAAAACTCAAGGAAGATTATCTTTATGTTATACATTACACTTACACAATCAAAATTGAATTTGGATATCAAGAAAGCCAGCAAAAAAATCATAAAAGTGCTAATTTTGGCCAAAAAACAGGATTATGCAATTCTTGTAAATCGGTCGTAACTTTCAATTTTAACACTTAGCTCTCCCTACAAGCATCAAAACATGTTGAGAACTATGAAGGACTAACCTCTAGCCATCTAAACCTCACAAACATGAAGTTTAGAGTGGTATAGTTGCCAAAAATTGAAAAAAAGCCAAAAACAGGACCCGTTTTTTCACACAGCTTAGGTTCAAAAATGTTGTACAAGAGTAAGGTTAATGGTGAGATCGATACTAAAAAAAAAATGCTAAGTTTTTTTCAGCTCATAAGGCAACTTTGTGGATATATAGCACCTAGAAATTCATTTTCATACTCTTTAAATAATTCAAGCAAAATGGTCACTTAACAGGACACAAAAGTGTCCAAGGACATAAAAGTGTCCTGTTACCATTCTAGTGCTAACTCACACATGCCTATGTACAGTAAAAGGGTGAGGATAGCCAGAATGTTTGATGATTTTGATAGGGTGAGGCAACTCACTATGGCAATTCTAGATAGCCAAAAAACGGCTATCATTAGCCCTCCCCCATGATGATGGTACATTCATGTACCATCAAAAGGCATATTTTCCAATGAGAGTGGTTCCAAGATATTTGTGGTGCTTTGTGCCTCAAACAAGTCTTCATGTTTTAGTTCTTCTTCACCTTGTCTTGAACTACTGACACAAACCAAGCTACAAGACTTACATGATGATATAAATTGTTAGTGATGCTCTTGCAGATCCTTTGGTAGAGTGCAACTCAAGTAGGGATTTAGTCAATACCCATTCACCTTATTAGGATGATCTTTGCCATCTAGATCCATGACCTGATAGTACCTTAAATTAAATGATTTTTTGACCACATACGGACCTTGCCATTTGGTGTTGAATCTGGCATCAAACCTATTGTCAAGTCAATTGTCATACCTTAACACCAACCTACCTCCCTTTATACCCTTGTCTTTGACCTTGTTATCAAGCTTCTCCTTTGCTGGCATAGATTTCCTCTTGTAGCACTCGCAAGTTGCTTCTCTTTTTCACTCAAGCTCAACTAAGGTAAGAAGTTGATCCATCCATGCTTCTTGATTATCTTCTGCTACTTTGCCATGAAGTTGCATTGCTGGAATCTTGAGCTCAATTGGCTGTAAAGCTTCTTTACCATAGACCAAGTTAAATGGTGTGAACTTCGTGGCCTCCCTGTATGTGGTTCGATATGTCCACAATGCTCCATCCACGAATTCATCCCAGAACTTTGTCGTTTTCTTCACCATATTTCTGACGATGTATGCAATGACACCATTAGCCTTCTCCACCAAACCATTTGACTGTGGATAGTAGGGTGTGTTATGGCGATGTAGAATACAAATCTCTTCACAAACTTCTATGAGTAAACCCTTTCTAAACTTTCTTACCGTGCTCTCATTTACCTTTGCCACGTTACCATTTTGTGCGCAAGCAAGATCACCTTGTTCTCACCTATATAACATTCGTTAGGATTGAGCTGACCTCCCATGCCGTACAATTTCTTCAAACCTTCTTCTACCCTTTTGTAGATGCAATGATTTTGAACTATAAATGTAAAAGTCATTAATAAACCCAAATGGAATTTCCAAAAAAATGCTTGAAACACCATGTTCATGAAGCATTGGAAAGTTACAGGAGTATTTGTCACATCAAATGGCATGACTCTGAAAGCATAACAACCCAAAGGAGTCATGAAGGTTGTTTTCAATTGATCCTCTAACGTGATACCTATTTGAAAGTAGCCCCAATAGCCATCACACACAATTTACATCTCATGATCAACTACCTCATGTAGTATCTCATCCTGAAATGGGAGGGGAAAGTGATCTTGCTTGGTTGCCTCATTGAGTGGCCTATAGTCCACACACACCCTATAGTTTCCATTATTTTTAGGAGTGACCACAACTGGCTGGGGAGACCCACTCTAAATTCTCCACTAGATAAATGAAACCTACTGCTAAAAGCTTTCTTACCTCCTTGAGTAAAGCATGCTCCTTGATGACTCTTAGCCTTTGTAGTTTTTGAGCCTTAGATGTGGCCTCTGGCTTTAGCTCGATTATGTGGTGAGCATCATCTACTCACACACACATCTATGTAGTCTCTAGAAAAAATCCTAGGAAACTTCCTCAGCACACATTTGAGCTCTTATCTTACTTCCTTTGTAAGTGTTGTCGATAGCATACCTTCTATCATCCCTTCATATTGCACATTTTGGTTCCCTTGGGAACCTACCTCCTCCAAAACTTGACAAGAGGTCTCTTGGTTGTTTGGCTCAAACCTCATCCCAATGACTTCAATGGAAGACTACTCTTTTGTAGTGCTACCACCACCTTATTCTTCTAAAGTGCTATCAGTCCACTCTTTCTCCGTCTCACTTTGCGATGATTCTTCATGGAGTTCCTTTTCTTCACGTTGCTCCTTAATGCCAAAGACAACCTTTTTATGATTATCATTCCTTCAAATCAACTTTTCACTTTCCCAATCCTGCACAGCTTACATTTTCATTAGCCATGGTCTTCCTAGGATAAATGGATAGCCACTTCCCTTGGTCGACATAACATAAAAATACATTGCCTTCTTAATGCCAAAGGTCTGCAAATTTTTTTTTTTACAGATGCCTACGCACATAGCCTTGCTATTGTTTGCCTTTTTTTCTTTATAAAGGTATCTCATGGATGTGCATGCCTAGTCTTTGCATAAGGCTCTCTGTCATGGTGCAAATCTGTGCACCCCCATCCACTAGACCTTTCCTAACTAACCTCCCTTTGATGTGACAATGTAGCACATGTGAAATATCCTCATTCATTTTAGCTTGTGCAATATTCACAAAGGGTACATTATCTTTTACATTTCTCCTAGTGCTAACCACCTTTGTTAACTCCCTTTTAACTTGTGGAAACAATGCAAGAAATTGAGGCCATGAGATATCAGGATCCTTACCTCTCATGTATTCAAATAGGTTGTATGGAGCCATAGCATGTCCAAGAGAAAAGTCCTGGAGGTTGATACGACATCGAGTCCTCTTGGCTTCCTTGGTCTCCTTCGCCTTTTTGGCTCGTCCATGGTCACTTTGTGGTGTGACTTCTTCTTTCTCCTAACCTTTTCCATGATCGGGCTTAATGCCATTTTCTTCCATGTAAATTGCACTTGAATTTTTCACCTCTACCACATGCACATTTGGATCTGGCAAAGGTGGAACTCCTTCTATCCCTTGTGGAGGTGGTCTTACCCCATTTGGTCTTTACAAAAGGATTGGTTGTTGACTAGTTCCTTCACTTCCATCCATCCCTGGGTAATTCAAACTAGGTCTCTCTGGCTCCCCATGGGGCCAAGGACAATTATACATCCCATGCCCAGATTCTCCACAGTTCCAACATTGTAATATTACCCTCATGGGTCGTGGCTCTCACTCCTCATATTTCTTTGTTTGTCCCTTAGGGCCTACATCTTGTACAAGGCGAACTGATAATTTTCTCAAGGATTCATTTAGCTTCTCAATCACCTCAAATGTTACCTCAAGAATCTCTCTAGGTGTTGATGCTTGCAATGTTTTCTTGGGTCTAAGACCCTCTTTTAGAACCTCTTCCCTTAGGCACTTGAGTTTTCTATACTTCTCAGTAGCCCTAGTTTGAGCTGCATCAAAGGTAGCAGGTGCACCCACCTTAACTTTTATCTTGAGTTTGAGAAAGAGAACGGCTATGAACCTCTACTTCTTTAGAAACTCTGTACCATCCCTAGGGTTGGAAAGATTTATCATCCATACAACCCAAAGACATAGAAACTCTTGTTTATACATGTATTAGTCATCTAAGTCTTTTTGCTTGTGAGAAAACGATGGCTTGCCATATCTGTTGAGTGTTTTGGGGGTCAAAGAAGCATCACTTCAAATGTTCAACAACTTATTTATAGATTCCATTAACCTCCTAATATAGAAAGTCAAATAAAGTGTTAGCATCCTTCCTCAACATTTTTAAGAACATTATATTAGAAAATTGAGGAAGTTCTTAATTTCCACTTTCAAAATGAACTTAAGATTTGATCACATGGCCAAATCTTAACCAAATTCTTGAGAGCATGGCTCAAAAGAGATTTTCAAGCACTACCTTGTGGAAGGATTTGGCCTTAAAAAATAGTTTGAGATTTGTCCATATGACCAAATCTTAAGACATTGGTGGTTCTCAAGTTGGCTTTAAAGTCTCAAACTCTCTAATATTGTGTTTAAGCATTCCTCATCTCCTATCACTCTTTTTATGCGGCAAGCCATTTTGAAATTTGCTAGAAATAACTTGACATCCTTATCCGGCTCTCCAAAAAAGAGAGGATATCCAGACACTTGGCATTGGGCCTCCATTGAATCAATTTCAAAGTGATAATACATTTCTTTTTCTTCTTTCTTATAAGGATTTTCACACTAATGTTTTTAAGATTGAAATCTACTCTACAATAAAATAAAAATATGCACATCAACTGATCTATGATAGTCAACAAGAGGCAGGATGATAGGGTTTGGTGACGCGAGAATTTCTCCTACTCTTTGGGCACCAAACATGAACACCATACATTGTTAAAAAGGGATCTTTCTACTTACTGCAATGTTTAGTTGAAAGTGTGGAGTGAAATCAAAGGCAAAAGCGTCTATTCTTGGGCCATTATCCATGGTCTATGCATGAAGGAATGATTAAAATAGAATAAAAATATATACATCCCAACTAAGGCTGTACCTAATGAGAGGCAAATTAAAAATCTTTACTAAAGCATTTATCTCGGCCAACCTAAGAGGGCCTAAAATTCTACAAATTACTCGTCGAAACTATAATCTAGCACTAACAACAATGATATGTGTTTTTTGTCTTGCAATGCAATAAATGGATCATACAAATTTTTGTGATTCATGCAATCTACTTGATAATGCTAAAAGCTAAACATTTATGCAATATGCAACAATGATAGATATCAATCCCTCCTCAATGGGGGCACCAAAATTGAGGCAATCCAGGGTGGGCAACAAGAGAGGCGGCCTCTCAATACCCCTGGAGGCTCTTGTACTACTCAATTGGGACTGAGAAAACCACAAGTTATAAAAAACAACTAACCCACAACCAAACAAGTGAAGGGGCACCACCTAATTATGGGATGCGAGCTAGGACGCAAGAGATATTTTGTCAGGACGACCAAGTAGAGACACAACAAAACACACACAAAAGAATTTCACACCAAGACACACACCAAATGGAGCAGAGAGATCTAGAGCAAAGGAAAGAGAGATAGTAATGGAACTTGCGTAATATCGCGTTTGTGACTTGCAAATGGAGATGGTTCATTATTACTCTATCGTAGAGCTTGCACAAAATTAATCCAATGCTTAGTGAATTTTAAAACGTCGCCATCACATACACACACATTGGTGACTTGCAAATGGAGATGGTTCATTATGACACTATCGTAGGGCTTTCACAAAACTAATCCAATGCTTAGTGAATGCTAAAACATCCCCATCACATACACACACACACACACTGTCTTAGGGTTATGGGACACCTCTCACCACCATAAACTCTTACAATGAGTAAGAACTTGGCAATGAAAACACACTAAGCACTTTCTCAAACAAGCTCAAATGACAGAACTTAAAAGATACAAGTCACCTTGCATTTGCCAAAGAACTTTACACAAGTGGAAGGACAAAGATTTTGAAGCCTAGCACGCCTTTGAAGCACCAAAACCTCAATTTTTGATAGTGGAAGAGCATGTATAATAGTGGTTTGAGGTAGGAAAATCACACTCTCTCTCTTTGCAATGTGTAGCATCCAAGCTTCTCTCACACCAAGTGTGAAGCTCACAAGGTTATGACTACACCTAAATCTCTCCTTGTGTATAGAGTGTTGGGTTGCTACGTAGATATTGGAGATGCTTTACAAGAAGGAGAGATGCCTATTTAAAGGTTGGAGGCCCCACATTAAAGTTATTGATAGCCTTAATTACACGATAATCAAATCAAATCAAGATTAGAATTTTTTTTTAATAACAAAAAATTTCGAGCCTTCTTTGTCTGCTTGAGTCATGGATGAGGGTTCAAGAGATAGGCATTATTGATGGTAGATAGGGTGAAACTAGAGAGTTAAGTGGGGAGAGAGAGAGAGAGAGAGAGAGAGAGAGAGAGAGAGAGAGAGAGAGAGAGAGAGAGAGAGCGAGAGAGAGAGAGACAATTTTTCATGTACATGTCTTGAGGTGAGGAGTTCTTTATGGTAACTTACGTCAATGGATATTTTGTGTTAGTATTCTAGTGGTTAATGTTAGTAATCACTAAAAAGTTAATGATATATTTACAATGGATAGAATGAGGTGGATGGTTGTAGTAAGATGGTTGAATGAAGTGAGTAAATCCTTATGATGGTGAAGCTTTGAAGAAGTTATGAACTTACTTGTGTAGGTTCTCCAAAATGATTGCCGATCCTCTTCTTCCTCTTCTCTTCGTACGTCACAGCCCCACAAAAGTTGAACATCATGATGAAAGTGATGATGTTGTTGATGATAATTCCTTAATTTGCAGAGATTAATCAAGGTTTCACATGCTGGAAAAGGAATTGTGCTTTAGAGGTAATAGAGAGAGGCATAGAGATGGTGTTTATACATGTAGAGCTCACATGAGATCTATGGAAGTGACAGGGGAGCATAATGGTGAAGAGGGTAAGAGAAACCATGGATGGTGCATGTTTGAGTGAGGTATGGAGAGGAATGAATGTGTGTGTGTGGAAGTGAATGGAGGTGAGAGAAGACTAGGGTGACTTGAGAGAAAAAGTGGGCAGACTGGGGTCCACCAAAAAATCATATTTCACCTCTAGCAGCTCCAAAAATTATAAAACCTTTTGAGGTGATTATTCATCTTGTGAGCTAAAGTTTTTATTTTTGTAACTTCCTCAAACTTGGAGTGGAGGAGGATATAAAAAATCCCACCAAATTGCATGTATTTCCTTCTACAAAAGTCTTGATACTAGAATGGTAACCTAACAGAACATAAAAGTGTCCTTTCAGGGTTTTGGGAAAAATTTCCAAAACCATAGTAGATCCACTCATTTTGAAAAATCCTTTCATGAGCTTATAGTTCAATAACTACTACATATGGAAAAAATGAGAAACTTGTAATTTTTCTCATCCCTTGGTCACTACAAGCCTCCAAAGTTGATGGACCAGTTCATTTTTCCCAAAACAATAATTTCTTACGGTTGATTGCATATAAATAAGAGTGGAGATTTTTGTAGGACATGAGATAAAATGCAATGTTAACTTCAATGGGTTGGTGACCAAAAAATATGGTTGCTTTTACCTCATTAAATTTTTTTTGGGCAAAAAAAATAGGTACAAAAAAGTTGCATTTTTGCCATTCTGCAGACCTATCATCAAAGTTTCTATAGTCATACTCAATATAGATACTATATACATGTTTTCTTAGTTCCCTTTGGGCCTCTGGATTCAAAAGGAGCCATGGAGCATGTCAAAAGGATAATGGATCCCTTACAATTGGAACCTTGGGGGCAATGATAAAGTGCTAAATACAGCAAACATGAAAAAACTGGGTTTAGCATTATGACCTCTAGAAACCCATAGAAACTACTCAATATCTAGCCAAGTTTGTAGTCTATGATTAGATATGGTCACTTCCTACAAAACACACACAATTGGCCTAAGAAACTAGCAATATTGAGAAAGTTATACTTGCTACTCTAAAATGTATCGTATTCTTCAGCAATCAAAAAACTCAACCATCATCATATACTATGCTATATAGCATATTAGGTCCCCCAAAACTCAAGGAAGATTATGTTTATGTTATACATTACACTTACACAATCAAAATTGAATTTGGATATCAAGAAAGCCAGCAAAAAAATCATAAAAGTGCTAATTTTGGCCAAAAAACAGATTATGCAATTCTTTTAAATTGGTCATAACTTTCAATTTTAACACTTAGCTCTCCCTACAAGCATCAAAACATGTTGAGAACTATGAAGGCCTAACCTCTAGCCATCTAAACCTCACAAACATGAATTTTAGAGTGGTATAGTTGTTAAAAATTGAAAAAAAGCCAGAAACAGGACCCGTTTTTTCACACAGTTTAGGTTCAAAAATGTTGTGCAAGAGTAAGGTTAATGGTGAGATAGATACTCAAAGAAAGACCTAAGTTTTTTTCAGCTCATAAGGCAACTTTGTGGATATATAGCACCTAGAAAATTCATTTTCATACTCTTCAAATAATTCAAGCAAAATGGTCACTTAACAGGACAGAAAAGTGTCCAAGGACATAAAAGTGTCATGTTACCATTCTAGTGTTAAGTGCCCCCCCCTTTTGTTGAATTTACATAATCCTCCAAGAGTGAGCCCCTCCTTACATGAGAGCATGACCTAATAGATTCTTGAGGGTTTGAAAATATGCATGGATTAACATTATTCACAAAGATGATATATGAATATGATGGAAAAAAACATGTTAGTATATAAACAATTCATGGAATCTAGAATTATAGAGTTAGTTGTGTATATATATATATATAATGTAAAACAAAAATTATGAAAATATAGGGAATGAAATGAGGGGGTCTTCATTTGTTTTTATGGATATTTACAAGAAGTAAGAAAAAATGCATGTACAAAAATGGAAATTTAGTTAAAGAGAATGACTAGGTGAAAGGTATTTTCGTGATTTTTTCATGGAGTAGATTCACACCAAGATTTAGATAGGCTTGCATGAAAATATATATTTATATAATAAAGAGTATGTACAATGTAAGAGAACCATGGTAACGGTAAGTCAATGTACATAACATACTTGGGTAAATAACGCACACCTAGGTAGAAATATTTAAATAAATAACAAAAATAATTCTTAAAAATCCCTATTTTTAATCCCTATATACCATGAAATATTTACACACAATGCAGATGGGCAATAATATTTTTTAATTTTTTTAAAAAACATTTATTTGGCTCAACTAGCTTAATGACTAGCTAGTTGAGGGTTTCAAGGAGATATGGGCGGGAAAGTCCCCTGGCTCACACACGCCTATGTACAGTGAAAGTGTGAGGATAGCCACGGTGTTTGTGTGGTTCTGATAGGGTAAGGTAGCTCACTTTGGCAAATCTAGATAGCCAAACAACAACTATCACTAGCAATGATACCGCATCTTCAACCTCATATAAATCAATCTTTTAGCCTTGTTCAACATATTTGTCCTCAAGTAGTAATTCCAACTTCTCTTAAATATCTTTCTCTATAGATTGAGAAAAGAGATCTATTTTCTCTCAATTGAGGGTAGTCATTTTAATCCTAGATAGTTGATCATAGGGCCTTTCAAATTCCCTTATAAGCTTGGTAGGTGAAAGCTCCTCTTTTGGCCTAGCTACCCATTGTAGGAATGACAGCTCTCTTTGTCACCCTTTTAGAGTCCTCCATGAAATACTCCTCCTTCAAGGATAATTTGAATGCTTCCCCCCTGTTCATTTCTAGTTCCCCTTACATGCTCTCTAATCTTAGGAACCACAACTAGCTCAAAACTTTGTACCATCAAATTGGTTCATTAATTACTTTTTCCCTGATATAAAGGTTTTGGTTGACAAAAGCTTCCTTCTTTCAACAGTTGGCCATTATAAACATAGCAAAGGCTTGAGACATTTGCATTGTGACGAGATCAAACCGCATCCCATATTGGTGCTCCATAGCTTCAAAGATTTGTATTGAGACCTTCAATGAATCTTTTGATCCCTCACCAAATTTGTGTTAGCGAGTTCACAGTGTAGTTAGGCAAACATTGGGTTCACCAAATTTGTGTCAGCGAGTTCACAGTGTAGTTAGGCAAACATTGGGCCTCTGACTAGAAGGGTTCAAATAAAAATCAAGCGAATTGCAAACCATTCAAAGTAAAAGACACAAAAAAAAAGAGAAACAGTCCATCCATCAAAGCTTAACTTTAAAAAAGGACCAACATCAACACAAAACTCTTATTGTATGAAGATTTGGTGTAGCCTTGCTCCCAATTGCATATATGCAGTGCTCTTTTGCTTTGATGAACACCCTAAATTAACACTTCAATTTTTCATTGTGACCATTTCATGGAAGGTTTAAAACTTTATTAGAGAAGCTCAAGTGATTAATTGAAGAATGGAAACCCTAGTCGGTGGCTTCACAGCCTCCCACATGCAGTGGAAATAGCATGGTACTACACTAGAACCTTGAGATGGAATTGTTGTATTGTCTCTATTAGATGTTCCAAAGAGCTCATTCTTGGCTCTATAAACTCACTCTTAGCTTAAGCAAGGAGGAAACCATTGCTTATGTGGAAGAAATTTCATGCTATTATTAGGCTATTTTTTACCATTTTATGAGCATTTTTAGACCAAAAATTCTTTTTATCCATAAATAGCCCAAATGAACTGGGAGAAATCTTTAATTTTTGGAAAAATCTTATCAGGCTCAAAATTCATGTTGAGCCTCATTTTTGTACTAAGGAAGCACTTCGGACACATCTTTTATGACCCATGCATCAAACTTACTATTTTTTAATTAAGAATACTTGACCAAACTATGTACATTGTAGCATTTGGTCCCATATATCAAAAGCGTTAAGAGTGAGGTAGATATTTTAGTTTCACATTATGCACATTCCACAATAGGGAAGTGTAGACCATTGGATGTCCAATCAAACTGGAAAATTAGGGAGGATGATCAAGAGTTGCATTCATGTTAACTGTAATATAACCAAAATGCTAATGAAAATGTGGATAGAGTGTAGACACATGAAAAATGGTAGATTGATTAGCTTGAAAAGCGTGTGTATTTTATATCCTTCATCTAGGCATTGTAGCACACATCATTGATTATGTCGCAGGTATTGCCAACTAGGTTGCACACATGGATTCCACATAGGCATAGTCACATGGTTGTGTCCACATAGGTATGGTTTTGTCCACATAGGTATTATGATGAGAAGAGGGTGTTCCCACACAAAATGGCAAAAAATCTCACACCCTTACAACCCTTCTCTTGAGAGTTGTGCTGCAAAAAACATAAAGATGTTGCACTCACACAAACTGCCTCCCTTGAGAGATAAATATGCTTCCCCTAGACATAAAGAGTGTAGGCACACAAAACATCAGGGTGTAGGCATGCACACATAAGTCTCCCCTAGAACAAAATATTAAGCACACAAGGGTAGACACACAAAGCTTTCCAAACATAAATGAGTATTATGTTGTTGTTTGTCTTGCAGGATTTTTTAATCAAGCCCAGGGCCAAGCCAAGGTCCTGTATGGACATACGGTCAAGGGGTGTTATATCTAGATGCCTACGAGCCTATATATGGCATGATTGTGTGGTGATTTTCATCTTCTAGTCCCCTTTGATCTTAGATTGGTATCAGAGCTCAAGGGCGAGGGGAACTAGAGAGGAGGAGGAAGGCATGGAGAAGGAGGAAAACCAAAGGAGAAGAAGTGTGGCTGCATGATCTCTCTCTCTCTCTCTCTCTCTCTCTCTCTCTCTCTCTCTTATGGAAATCTAGGGGCCGTGGGAAAACTCTTCCAAGTATGGTGGAGTTGAGCTATGAAGGTGGGCTCATGACATGCCGCAAGAACAAGCCCTTCCATGGAATATTTGAGTAGGTTTAAGAGAGCAGAGAAACCAATGCATAGTTTTAGGGAGGGGGAGAATTTTCCATGCATGAAAGATGGCAAGTTTGGGCTCGTTGAGAGTAAAGGGAGAAAAGAAGCATTTATTGTCACAAGTGACAAGCCCAATTGGTAGCACATATCCGAATATGAGCATTATTTCCCCTCGTGCAAAGTCTCCATTGCTACAGAGAAGAGCTTCCACATTGTTTTTTTTGTTAGCTTTTGGGGCGCCCTACTTTGGTCAACCCCCCCCCCCCGGAAGGGATTTATCCCACGGTCGTATAAATGCACTGGCAAGGGATGTCTAGTTGAACGCATGCACGGGCCACCCATGCCCCAGTACGGCATCTACAGAGGTAGGATATACTATCATTCTGAAGCTTGTAGACATAAAATTATAGCAGCATGAAAAAACTGTAGGCACGGCCAAAACTTATTCAAGATGCAATGGTGGGGAAAGGGAATTTTATTTTGATGTTGGAAATTGCATTCAACACTTGGTATTTTGTGTGCAAGCAAGGCTTGTTAAATATATACAAACCAAGCAAGGCTGCAATTGGGAAGGCTAAAAACCAGCATGGTAGGGACCGTAGTTAAGAAATACAACAAGATCATATGTACTCAAGCAAGGCTCGTGTAACCCACTAAATAAGTTGTATGTAGCGGAAATTGATAACATAGTGAGCATTTCATTAAGAAAAAGTTCTTAATGAACACAAGGAGAGTAATTAATTTAAAAATCAACATACCAATTTGCACCTAGCTAATTTGGCATTGACAATACTTGAAAAGAGAGAGAAATAGAACAATTGACAACAGTTGAGGACCGGATTTACATGAGGCCAACCCGCCCTCCATAAAGGATTTGTATAATAGCTTCTTTCATCAAAGGAGACTTTTGTACAATGCAATTCTCGTGTTCCTTCACAAAACTCGTTGGTGCAATGAAGATGGAATCTTCATGCACCAAATTATGCTTGAAAATCTTACCTAGTGTTCCTATCCTCAATCCCAAGACCTCACACACCTTCAAAAATGGTGAGACCTAGCAGGGAATGACAAAAGATTGAGAGGAAGAAGAGGTATCTTACGAGAAAGAAGTATTCTCCTCACATAATCACTCTAATAGCATAGCTTAGGTTAGAGGAGATGAGCTTGCCATTGAAGCTTATCTCCTAGTTGGATTTGTATTCCATAGCCAAGAGTTGTTGGTGTAGGCCTCTACTTCTCAATGCTTGGAGAAGGAGATGGAGTTCTTCTTACACACATGAGTTGTGTGTGTGTGTGTGTGTGTGTATAACATTGTGTTAGAGTAAAATGCAGCCCTTTCTCTGCCTCGTGTTGGCTCTTGTAAAGCTTAGCCAATCACAAATTAGAAGCATACTTGATATCCTTTTGACAAGTGTCCCCCATTCCCCTTTTGTGAAAGCTTTAGGTATTTAATTAATTCATCTAAACTCTCATTAGACCTTTTTGTCTTCTGACCAATAGAAATCATGCAAGCCATTGGGCTCTTGGATGCTCATTGGACCCCTTGGTAGACTGTCCAATAGTCTTCTACGGAGCTTAATTTTTGTTGGTTCCTTTATCAAGAATTTTTAAATTGTTTAGACTAAACTTACTCTAGCCTAATTCTCATTGGTCCACCTCTATAGCCATCCAATAGGATTTGTGGGGAGGCTGGGGGCAATTGGCCTAGGAGCTTGACATGTGTCCAATATTCCCTTTGTGTAAAGGGGGAGCCTTGGTGTGTGTGTGTGTGTGTGTGTGTGTGTGTGTGTGTGTGTGTTTATCTCTCATCCCCTACAATATGGGCTCGCCCCCTCCTTCCTAGGGATGTGGGAAGACTTTTTAATCTTCCCATGACCATCCAATTTCCCCTTGCTTTGGCCATTGGATACAATATTTAATTTTTGGAACCTTAGCCTATGGAAGTCTTAATGGAGCTGAATCTTAGGTATTTTAAGCCCCATTCAAGCATGGATCTTTTCCAGGCTATCCCCCTTTGGATCCCTATTTTCTCTCCTTTGGATCCTTGACAGAGACCAGTCTGGCAGCCTTACCAATATTCTAGCTTTTACTACCCTGGTGCTTCCCTGTATTAAATGATCATTTTAGAATGAGAAAATCATTTTTTAGTATTAGATATTAATCTTTATGAAAATACCTCTCTCTTGAAATCATAGTCATCCTCGACTATGAGGTAGAGAAGATAAACCCTAGTCATCATTAGTCCATTTGCTAGCGGGTAGAGGACCCCTATTTTACCCTACGACATCGTCTTAGAATTGATGACTAGTGGATTTGGTGCTTGAGAGCGTTAGCTGCCGTTGCAAGCATGTTTGCACATTAGTAGGTATCAGTCTTCCATAGTAGAGTGACAAGCTCTACTTGGTGTTCAGGAGACGTTGTCTCCACAAACATGATCCTACTCATGCATAATTATTAAAATTTGTGCACAATAAAGAAAAAGAGAGTCTTATAAGACAGAAACTTTGTTCATTTATACATATTTACATTTGCTTACTCTACGGAATTATTGTAAGTATTGACAAGGTTTAGGTTATCCTTTAAGTGTATGCCTTGCATCCATCTAGCATCTTTAAAAGAATAATTTTTAAACTTGATAAGATATCATCAAATAGTCTTACCACCTCGTAATACCTTGTCTTCGTGTCGGAGAATGGACTCGGGCTGCAGCACCTCTTCTTTGTCCTTGATCTCCGGTGGGCCTTCAATATTTTCTTCTTGAGGTGGCTCTCCTTTTTAAGGCTTTTGTAGGCTCATGTGGAAAGCATTGTGTATGTGGCAATGGTTGGGCAACTTGAGTTGATAGGGCATTTTCATTGATTGGTATAAGAATCTAGAAGGGACCATAGTACCTTTTTGCTAACTTAGCATAGTACTTTTGGTGTCCCGTAGGATTCTTGCATGTTGCGTGCCTATGGAAAACTTAAGTAAGACCCAATCATTTTGTTTAAAGGCTAAGGCTCTTATGTGCTTATCAGCAATAGCCTTTTGCCTTTGCTGAGAGATGGATATACCATCCTTAATCTTTTGGAAAGATTCTTGTAGGTCTCGGCTATATTCATCTGTAGCGAAGATCTTCCCATGTACCTTGAGTAGCAAAGGACTTTTTGAACTTCCTCTATCACCTCAATAGGTGCTTTTCCCATGGAAGTATGTACAATGTTATTGTAAGCATACTCCACAAAGGGTAAGTACTTCCCCATTGGGACTTTTGATCTACTTCTGTGACATAAGATTTTAGTAGATCAAGAATGGTTAGGGTAGCTATTTCACTTTGGCCATTCGTTTGGGGATGATAGGTCAAAGAGAAGTTTAGCCTTGTACCTAAATCCCACCTAAATTATCAAAGAGACCCTTCCAAAAATTATTGGTCATTCTAGGATCTCTACCTCACACTATGCACATTAGCAAGCCATAGTACTTGAAGACTTGTGATATAAAGAGGATTGCCATTTGATGGGATTTGAAAGTATTTTTGACAGGTATGAGATGTATTGGTTTGCTAAACCTGTCCGCTTTCGTCCATATTCCTATATTCCCACGGATAGACTTGGTTAATCCAAAGATAAAATCCATGCATATGCTCTCCCACGGTGAATTAGATATTGGCAAAGGTTGAAGCAATCCAGGTTGCTTCCCTCTATCAAACTTTGTCTTTTAGCATACCGCACATTCTGAAACATACTCTTGTATATTTCATCTCATGGAAAGGCAATAGAAATATGTTTCTATCCCTTTTAGGGTAGATTGAATCTCTCTATGTCCCACAGGACGAGCATGCGATTCATACATTACTTTTTCACGTATTGAGTTAGTAATGCATAGTCTATTTCCATGGAGAAGATAACCATCTTGTAGGGTAAATGGTTATTCTTTCTTCCCTAGTGCAAGGGATGAAATCACATCTCTAAAATTGGTATCAATAGGGTACTCATCTATCATAGAAGATAGATCATTCTGAGCTGCTATGCAAATTGCATTCACTTTTGGTCGTCTTGAGAGTGCATCGGCTACTTGATTATGCTTGCCAATAACATGAGCGATATGAAAATGAAATTGCAAAAGGAAAATTTCCCACGTCATTTGTTTGTCAGAGAGCTTGGTCTGCGTCATGAATTACTTAAGGCTTTGGTGATCCGTCCGTAGAATGAAAGGAGTCCCCAAAAATAGTGCTTCTACGAGTCTAGTGCATGTAGAACTGCTAAGAGTTCCTTCTCATATATGTATAGAGCTTGGTCCATAAGGTTGAGTCATCAACTTTCATAGGCTATGGCGTGCCCTTCTTAGAGAAAAACATATGCAAGGCAATCACGACAAGTGTGGTATTGGACCTCAAATGGTTTTGAGAGATCCGACAGTGTAAGCATAGGCTGAGAGATAAGCTTCTCTTTAACACTAGTTTGGTACCAAAATAGGACACGTAAGTGTCCTTTTTTTACACATTTAAATTAAATGCTACTTGCATTAGACAATTTATTTAAGAAAACCCTCTTGATATTCTTAAATATGTTAGCTAGAGGGTCTTTTAAAAATCTAACCTTGCATTTTAGAATCTACCATGATCAAGAACTATACTCATCAAGTTGATCCTTGTAAGACTGCGATTGATGGTTTCAACAAATTGACTTTATAAGCTCAAGAAAAAATGAAGCGACCTTGTAGAAAATTTTATGTATCTTTTCCACAATTGTGCTATAGATAATTGAAAGTTTTATGTGCCAAAGATTTGACTTGGGAGTATATAAAATAATGGAAAGTTCTATGTGTTTGATGTAGCGATTTTAAGCATATCATTGTATACAAAGAAAAATATGTTTTTGATGTATTTGTGAGTTTTAGAAAGTGATGCATTGCTTACCCTTTCCATCTAGGATGCAAGATGGCAAATAGAAGGGCTTTGGTATGCAACAATTATTGGATTATTTTAAATATTCAAAATAGCATAAGAGAAAACTTTGATATTTTCATTCTCGAGACATAAGCATTCAAAACCTCAAATAATATCAAACTTTCTATGTAGATCAACTAAATGTATCAAAGTACATGGTACATACACGATTTGGGTGCCCAAAACCTTGGTTTTAATGTCATTATGGA
Source organism: Adiantum capillus-veneris (assembly GCF_014529385.1). Taxonomy (NCBI): domain Eukaryota; kingdom Viridiplantae; phylum Streptophyta; class Polypodiopsida; order Polypodiales; family Pteridaceae; genus Adiantum; species Adiantum capillus-veneris. Next base: position 151,665,055 of record NC_140948.1, read on the forward strand.
GAACTCAAGATTTTCAAGTGTTTTTCCACGATAAAAAATTCAAGATAGAGTTCAAGCAACAAGAATTATTTGAGTCACGGAGCCCAAAAACTACGTAGTCTCTTGGTTTCAACATATAAAGTCATTTGTAGTTGTCAAATTGCACTAGAATAGCCCCAATTCCATGATGGGAGCTTTCGAAGACCAAAATTATGTTATAATTCAGCAAGTGCTCAAGTATAAAATTATGTCTATAACTTGCGTGTGACTTAGAAACTTGTCTTTAAAGTGAATTCCATTGTTTTGTAACACTAAGTACTAACACTTGGCTTTTATAAACATAAAAAGGGCCACCTCTACAAAAAGATATAAGAATTTTATGATTTTTTTGGTAAAACAGCTTGAAATTTTACTAAAATTTATGACTTGGAACTTACCAAAATTCTATCCATATGGATTGTATTTTGACATGGAGAAAAATAGAGTGTTTTCTTTCCCTCATGACCAACCTATGGTAGAAGCAAGGTATAAAAAACTTCTTTCTAGCTTGACAAATAAATTGCCAAAACTTGGAAGGAAAACAGGACACTGTAATGTCTCAGGACACTTAAGTGTCCAATTACAGAACTAGTGTTAAACTTTTCAAAAGCATTTTTCTCCTTGGTGGACCATATATACCTAACGTTTTTCTTTGTTAGGTCATGTAATGGTCTCGTGATTTGTGAGAACTTTACTATGAAGCATTTATAGTATGCACACATACTTATAAAGATTCCTTGGATTAGGCCATCCTTTGATTACCTCTAGCTTTAATGGATCCATTTGGATGCCATCTTGAGAGATAATGTGACATAAATACTCAATCTCTTGTAAGAAAAAATCATTTTTCTTTTGATTAATATAAAGTTTATTCTCTCATAAAACTTGAATGGAGGTGTTGCTTGTGTTTGTCTAGTGAATTAGAGTAGATGATTATATCATCAAAGAACACTTTAGTGAGGTTGGATGTGGCCTAAATAGCTTCTCCATCAAGCGATTAAATGTGGTTGGTCCATTGTTCAAGCCAAAGCGGCCATGACAAAGATCAAACATAGTGCGAAATGCAGTCTTTACAATGTCTTGATCAACTATCCTTATTAGATAGTAGCCACGTTTAAGGTCAATCCTATTGAAGTAGGTCGACCCTTGTAGCTTATGAAATAGGTCTTCTACAAATGGAATGGGAAACCTATTCTTGATAGTGATCCTATTTAGTGCTCTATAGTGGACACACATATGATACGTGCCGTCTTTCTTTTGCTTTAATAACACGGGTGAACAAAATGGAGATGAGCTAGGCCTAACCATGTCTTTCTCAACTAACTCATGCACTTGCCATATAATCTCCTCTTGTTGAGCTTGGGAACTCTATAAGGAGGTTTATTAGGCGGTGAAATTCTTGGAAGAATTTCAATTGCATTGGTCATCATTGCCTCGTTTGGGAGCTAGTTCACAAGGGATATTGTCAATAAAAATATCTTGAAACCCCTTTAGGAAGGATAAATCTAATTACTTTTGATTATTTATATTTTCTTTTGATAAAGCATTAGGTTCACAATGAGAATATTTAACAAAAATCATGTACACGGAAATAGAGATCTTTATTGACTTATTGAAAGCTTGCTTATGTACAAGAGGTATGGTACTACCAAAATCCTTAGCATCTATGTACATATCTTTTTCCCTGAATCTAAATTAGATACGCCTTTCAAAGAATTTAACATTGGCATCCATGCGTTCAAACCCAATGGTGCCCCTAGGATTACATCCTCGTACTTGAGAGGAGAGATAAAGAAATCCTCCTTGTCCACATAGCTTTGGACATGGAGCCTTAATTTCCCAATTAAAGGAGTTACTGAGGTTTCTTGCCCCTTGAAAGCACCATCGACAGGTAGGACATCTCCCACCTCATAGGCTTGGATGCCTAGCTTAGTGGCCAACTTGTGAGTAGAACCAGGGTCAAAGAGAATATAAGCATCATGTTCTCTTACCTTCCCCAAGCATGGCATAGAGGAGATCCTTTGTTATGAACATCCTCTCCATGAATTCTGACCGACGTAGCTCTAGGAGGCTCATTACCTGTATTCTTGTGGGGGCAAGCATGATAGGCATGCCCTTGCTCCCCACACTTGAAACAGCGGTTATCTTTCCGATAACACTCTAGATGTTAAGGAGAGAGTTTATTTTTGCCTTTATAAACTCCCTTCTCCTTAGTGTTGCTGTGGTTGGCATTGCCCCTTGAAAGCACCATCAGTAGGTAGGACATCTCCCATCTCATAGGCTTGGATTCCTAGCTTGGTGGCCAACTCTATGGATATGAAATTGTGAGTAGAACTAGTGTCAAAGTGAATAAAAGCATCATGTTCTCTTACCTTTCCCCAATCATGGCATAGAGAAGATCCTTTGTGATGAGCATCCTCTTCTTGAATTTCGACCAAGGTAGCTCTAGGAGGCTCATTACGTGTATTCTTGTGAGGTCAAGCACGATAGGCATGCCCTTGCTCCCCACACTTGAAAAAACGGTTATATTTTTTATAACGCTCTAGCTCTTTAGGAGAGAGTTTAATTTTGCCTTTATAAACTCCCTTCTCCTTAGCTTTGTTATTGTTGGCATTGCCTTTGGGAGACTTTTGGACATTGTCCTTCCCCTTAGGCTCGTTATGGTCCTTGTTTTCTGTGGGCTTAAGATCTCTCATAGCCCCTGTTGGAAATTGATTTGTGAAGCCACTTTGGTATGGTGTATGACCGTAGATATGGTGTGTGGCCTTTGGGAGTTAACATACTCCACCATATCCTCAGATAAACCCGCACAAAATTGTTGTTTTTGCTCTCCAAAATCCATCTTTTTGAAGACAGTGGCTTTGATATGTAAATCCCAAAACTTGTCTACATATTTGTGGATAGATTCGTAAGGAGAGAGCTTTAAGCTTCACCATTCGGTGAGTACTTTGCCTTTGGCATCGGTAGCCAAAAACTACTCATGATGGAATCTCTGAAAGCTTTCCACATTCGTGGACCTTCACTGTTTGCTCGTAGGCTATACCACCATTGCTTGCCGGACTTTTGAAAATGCATAGCTATATGACGTAGCTTAGAGGACTCCATGAAGCCGGCCTCATCTCCAAACACCACATTGAATTGATGGAGAAAGGCCAAGACTTTTTCCCTAGCACCAAACGTTCCATTGTAGGTAAGGAAAGAGATGTTGTTTTCTCTCTCAGATTTGAACTTTTTGAGCTTGGACGACCTCTTCCAAGCGGCATAGGATTTCCTATGGCCTCTTCTTTTAGGTGGTTCAAGAGTTGCACCATCACTTTCTTCATAAGAGGAAGAGTATGAGGAGGGTGGAGAAGAAGGTGACCTCTTTCTTGCATTTTTCTTCCCTTGTTCCTCCTTGTCTGCACCATCACTTTCTTTAGAAGAGAAAGAGGATGAAGAAGATGGAGAAGAGGGTGACCTCTTTCTTGCCTTTTTATTCTCTTGTTTTCTCTCGTCCCTCTTTGAATTATGGTGTAGAGAAGTATGCAATGGTCTTCTCCGTTTAGGGGGTGTTGGAGAGCATTTTACCCCCCATCTTTGTGGAGCCATCTCTGCCAAGGTGGTAGGAGACTCACTTCTTTCTCATTCTTTCGGTGGGGGATCTACCATTGAAACCTGGGTTCTCCTTTGGGAAGGATATGCGTTATCGAGAAGATAATTTTTTAGCCTTTCGTATCGATCCTCTTCTTCTTCCCTTATTTGAGAGAGTCCTTTTTTGGAAGTCTCACTAGGAGGCTTCCTAGGTACTCTCTCTTCTTGGTGGGGAGTTTGGAGAATACCATGGGTGCACAATTTCTATAGCACTTCACCTTGGAGGGATGGGTTGCCCAGGGCTTGTTGTGGTTTAGAAACAAGATAGTTTACAAGCATAGGGGCATCATTAGTTGCTCTTTCGTTAGCAAAATCCAAGCTATCAACATTCATTTCAATCTCTTTTCCTTTGTCAGCCATACTAGCCACTTTTAGGTGTAAACTTTTATTTGTACTTTGGCACTTCAAGCCCTAGTTGCTACTCCTCTTCATCTTCAACGATAAGCACTCAAGCATGCATCTATACCCGTGGCTAGAATATTATTAGTTTCAAGGAATAGAAGAGAGGGTTCAAGAGCCAAGGGAGCACATGTTCCTTCCAAGCTTCTAATAGCTCAATAATGGTTAAGCCATAAGCAAGCCCCATAGGACTCCATTATTAAGACCATAGCTCTAGACGGTGTCCCCATTAATTGCATAAAGCAAGCGTGCTTCAAGGATGAAAAATCCCTATTCTACTTAGTCTTTTGCAATTAATAACACCAACCATTTGTAGCAAGCTTGAGGACCTCTCTTCTTGAGAAAGAAAAGAGAAACCGATAGATCTGATACCAATGTAACATTTAATGCACTAAATAACTTGTGTGTAGCGGAAAATGATAACATAGTGAGCATTTCATTAAGAACAAGTTCCGAATGAGCATAGAGATAGTACTTAATTGAGAAAGCAACATATCAATTTACACCTAGATAATTTGGCATTGAAAATACTTGAAAAGAAGGAGAAATAGAACAATTGACAACAATTGAGGACCGGATTTACATCGATCCAATCCCCCCTCCATAAAGGCTTTGTATTATAGCTTCTCCCATCAAAGCAGACTTTTGTACAATACAATTTTTGTGTTCCTTGACAAAACTCGTTGGTGCAATGAATACGGAAGCTTCATGCACCAAATTATGATTGAAGATCACACCTAGTGTTCCTAGCCTCAGTCCCAAGACATCACACACCTTCAAAAATGGTGAGAGCTAACAGGGAATGAGGATAGATTGAGAGGAGGAAGAGGTATCTTATGAGAAAGAAGTATTTTCCTCACATAATCACTCTAATAGCATAACCTAGCTTAGTAATTAGCATGGTAGAGGAGATGAGCATGCCATTAAAGCTTGTCTCTTGGTTGGATTTGCATTTCATAGCCAAGAGTTGTTGGTGGAGGCCTCTACTTCTCAATGCCTGGAGAAAGAGATGGAGTTCTTCTTGTACACATGAGTTGTGTGTGTGTGTGTGTGTGTGTGTGTGTGTGTAGCATTGTGTTAGAGTAAAATGCAGCCCCTTCTCTCATCTTGGTCGACCCCTCTTGCTAAATGCTCACGCTCGCCTCCCATTGCCTCCTGTAAAGCTTAACCAATCACAAATTAGAAGCATAGTTGATAGCCTTTTGACAAGTTTCCCCCTTTCCCCTTTTGCGATAGATTTAGGTATTTAATTAATTCATCTAAACTCTCATTGGACCTTTTTGTCTTTTGGCCAATAGAAGTCAGGCAAGCGCTTGGGTTGCTAGATGATCATTGGACCCCTTGGTAGACTGTCCAATACTCTTCTAGGGAGCTTAATTTTTGTTGGTTCCTTTATCAAGAATTTTTAAATTGATTAGACTAAACTTACTCTAGCCTAATTCTCATTGGTCCACCTCTATAGCCATCCAATAGGATTTGTGGGGAGGTTGGGGGAAATTGGCCTAGGAGCTTGACATGTGTCCAATATTCCCTTTGTGTAAAGGGGGAGCCTTGGAGTGTGTGTGTGTGTGTGTGTGTGTGTGTGTGTGTGTGTGTGTGTGTGTGTGTGTGTGTGTGTGTTTCTCTCATCCCCTACAATATGGGCTCGCCTCCTCCTTCCTAGGGATGTGGGAAGACTTTTTAGTCTTCCCCTGACCATCTAATTTCCCCTTGCTTTGGCCATTGGATAAAAGATTTAATTTTTGGAACCTTAGCCTATGGAAGTCTTAATGGAGCTGAACCTTAGGTCTTTAAAGCCCCATTGAAGCACATTGCTCTTTTGTAGGCTGTCCCCCTTTGGATCCCTATTTTTTCTCCTTTGGATCCCTAACAGAGACCGGTCTGACAGCCTTACCAATATTCTAGATTTCACTCTCCTGGTATTTCCCCGTATTAAATGATCAGTTTAGAATGAGAAAATCATTTGGGATTATTAGATATTAGTTTTTATGAGAGCTCAAGATTCTGTTGGGTACATCCACAAAGATATAGAAAGGTTGTCATGCATGGTCATGCAGCATGCAAGAGATTGACAATACAAAAAGTTGAGTGGAGTGATTAATAAGGTTATGCATAGCTTTTCAATTTGTTTGGAATTTTTTCAAAACATGATGTATATCCCTACCATGCAACATAGGTGAGTACACTTTAAGCAGATTAAGCACAAGCACGACTTGTGACAGTTATCGTAAGCATTAAATTTTTATTTTGTACATTGTTGGCAAATGACCAATGATTAGTTTGCAAACCCAAATCAAGCACGTCTTGAGTACAAACCACATCAATACGAAGCATGGCTTCTCTCGAGCACCTCGATAGAACACGATCATCAACAATTAAATTTTGATGCAAAGGCATGGCAAATCGATAATATTCTAGCATCTCAAGGAGACCGGCACAGTCTCTCTATTTTGCATTCTAAATTTGCATTTTTTTCCTAGGATATGGTTCCTAGGCAAAGTTTTTTTTGATCTTCAGTCTATCAAGATAATCCTATATTGGATGTACCCAGATTTGATCTTGAAATCGAGAAGCAAAATCTTGAACAGTCAATCGGAAAGACCTTTGCATGGGCTAGATGATTTTTAAAGGCCTAGAAGCTTTTCAAAGTACTTTGTTGTGGCCTATTTGATCTTGAAATCGAGAAGCTGAAATTCACTCTCAAGCAAGATTTTGCTTCTCGATTTCAAGATCAAATAAGCCACAACAAAGTACTTTGACAAGCTTCTAGGCCTTTACAAAGATTCTAGCCTGCGCAAAGGTCTTGCCAATTGACTTGAGATCAACGGAATTGGCACACACTTGTGGGAACTTGGCAAAGTATGTATATAAGCTCACAATTTATGTATGGAAACATTGAATTTTGATGTATCCGTGCCAGTACATATTGTGCAAGGCACTTATGGTATCGACTCACATGTTTGAGGCCATCATTGTAGTCAAGGTCTTATACCTCTATATGCACGGCACGATAGTCTAGTCGAATGAATTTCACCTCATCATTGTTTATGCTTTCGCTATAACACCAACTACTCTATCAAGTACATTGAATGATATTGCATGTTTAAAATGATTTAATGAAATACACTCCCTTCATGGGCGAGGCTCCATAATGAAGTCAGTTCAATATAGACAGGACCACATACAAGATAAATGGGTCAACCTGTGGCTTATGTTTTTGCTACATTTTTATGAGAGAGCGGCATGCACACAAACTATTGTATGCTTATATGATAAGCTACAAACCAGGCATAGTAGCACAATAGCATACGCAAAGATTACACAGTACAATAACTTAAGGAATGTTTCTCAGACCAGTATGCCCTCTCTCTATCTCTCTATCTATCTATCTATCTATCTGTCGGTTTATCTATCTATCTTTCTATTTTTCTCAAGGAATAATTAAAATCTTCTAAGTAGGATTTTGATACATGTATTGGTTGTGCGTAGTCATGAGCCAGGGTGTTTTGAATGTTAGGAAGAAAGTAGCAATGATGCCACAAAACTTAGTATTCATCGATCAATAGACTAAATACTAGTTTAAAGCTGGCATAATTAAAGTCTAAGATCCACAAAGGCTAAGAGCCATCTATTGTAAGTTCGCTATGAGCCAACTCTTTTCATTCCAAGTGTGATTTCTCTCAAGATCAAATAGATCCACCCAATGGGGTACCCATTTACGTTAATGGACAACAAGCAAGATTTTGACCATTCATGATGTTTTGGGTGTCATTTTAGCACTACATGTTTCCAGTGCAAAGATCAAGTTGAGTTTTTGATGAACTGAAACGCATATAGACTCATTTCTACCATGGTGTATAGATGCAAGAAGCATTTTTTATAGCACAATTGTCCACGAGAACTAGGAATCTCACTTAAGTACATCTCTTGCTTCGTCTAAAGCACAAGGAGTGTCTATAGAAACACCATTTTTGGGATAGGACCCAGCTTGTGATTACTAAATCACTCAATAACTGTTGATGATCAATTTTGTAAACCTTCACATTTTCCTTTCCAGGAAGAGAAATTCTCCACCTGCGAGGGGATAGTGAATAAGTTCTTTCTAGAATCTCACAAAGGGGATGGATTTATGGTCAAGGGGTGCTATATTTAGATGACTATGAGCCTATATATGCCATGGCTGGGTGGAGAGTTGCATGCTCTAGTCCCCTCTAGTCTTAGATTTCTCCCCCGCACAAATCCACAAAACTTCTTGTACTTTGTTTATTTTTATTGGTGGAATTTTATTATAGCAGCAGCAAAATGGACTATGTCTTTGTGATGCTTCTTTGTGGCCATTTCTCCTTTATGAATAGCTATATTGGATTTATTGTAAGAGATTCCATCAGTTACCCATTCCCCCATTCCATGATGGTTGTAGCCTCAATTTGGTCTAGATGATCCTTCAATCTATGTGTGATCGCGTCAAAAAATTTGATCTTTCCATGCATGTTTTGGGTATAGCAATCCCATTGGAGGGGAACTTTAACAAGACTAGGTGTGCCCTTTGGGACCGGCTTCAATATAGGAAAGGATGCTAGTGGCAAGAGAAAAAGATTTGAATGAAGGGTGGTGCACAAGAACCCAAGCTTGTGTACATGATGACATGTATGAGCCCTGGTTAAATTCAGGTGATGTTCACCCCTTTGCTAAAGAAATTCCATTGTGGAAATCATCCCCAACGGACTCGAGCAGGGATGCAAAATAAGGCGGATTTATACTCTTACATGTTTTTACCTCTACCATTGAATTTACAAATGTGCATCAAGACTACCCAGATGCTCCGGACCATAGATCCCATTTGAAATAAGACGTGCAGGTAGGGTATCTAGGGATTGTGCTTATGTCATCAGGTTCTTCCCTTTGACTCCACAATTCCCGTATCATGCCTCATTGCATAGCATATTCAATGAGAATCACTCTAGTCTTTTGAAATTGAGAACAACTAAACAATTTCATGCCATATTTTCTAAAGGAAATCCAAAGCCTCCTTGCCATAGCTTTGTGTGGCATATCCATCAATACAGTCCAAAGGGCAATACCTCAAATGTGAAGCTCATCATTTTTGTTTTCTATGTTTGCCAAAGTACACCACACTTGCAATTAGTAGCTCTAGGTCCTCAACCTGTGGACACCAAGGTCAAGAAGGGGTCCTTGCCAGGTCTCTATGTCTAATAAAAGCTAGTGTCATTAAGTAATAAAAAACTATAGCCCTAGAAGAGGGCCTAGTCCTATCTGACAAGAAAAAACGAGACAAAAAACTTGAAAGTTTTAAAAAAAAACTTTTTCAACCCAAATACTTCTGCGAATGGGCTAAGGTATCCTCAACCAACGCTTTTCTCCCCCTACCTAAGTGAGGCACAACCGTATGCGGACTCCTCTTCCAATGAAGAATTCTTCTAGCAGACTAATTAGGTCCACCCGTCCTTGATTGACAACCTTAGTCAATCCCCACTTACCACCTTGCACTCAAACATGTTTCTTTGTTATTCTAAATACTACCACCTTCTTTCAACATTTAAAATGATAGTACATTTTAACTTTCTAGCACAATGATTCATTAAAACAAGTATTAATATCAGTATCAAAAATAGTATGTTAACAAAAAAACATCTCTAGACTTAAGACATGGTACGGTTAATCAAAACCACTTATCATAATAACCATGACCAGTACTCTTCTTGTCTCAAAACCACCTAAGGGTAAAAAAATGGCACCCATTCCTTATTCATAATATGAAGTGAATATATTAGCAAAGTTCAGGGTGCCCATACACCAAACCAATTGCCCGTACAACCAGGCCACTCCCCTAGGATAAGAAAACGGTATCCTAACTTATGTAGAAACATCAAGACAAGATGGAGTAGAAACTCATCGTTCATGGGGGATAATCGATTTATGAGTGGCCTTAAAGCCATCATTATACAACAAAATATACCAAGGATTCAGAGGTGTCTTGAGACAAGCTGTCTTAAGGTTGATCAATCATATCTTTTCTAGTTCAATCAACCTAGCCAAAAACATTTATTTCCTAGTTTACAACAATTGCATGATGGTTTCCTAGAAGATATCCTTCCGATTCTCAACCAATTTGATCCTTTTCAAGATATTTATCCACTCTTTAACGTATGCAGTGTCATCACTTAAAGATACTTATACCTTAAATTATGTTGAAGACCCACCTGCGCGACTGGTCGGGTTTGGGGCCCGGATACTCTGCTCTGTAGGCCTACTGCTGGGTCCTGTCTCATGGTCGTAAGAGCCCCTGATTCTCTTTGGAACACTATCTTCCTCATCAATTTGTGGGTTTGCTCATGTCCTCTTTGGAGCCATAACGTCTATCCTTATAAAAAGGATGTCTACTTATTAGGTAAATCATCAAAGCTCTACTTTACCTTCGTATTGAATCTAAGTTTCTCTTTCCACTCCAACCAAGGTTAAATCTGAAGTAATAAATGGTAATTTTTTGACCTAATAGTTTTTTATTTGATTATATATTTAAGATAATTGTATCCTAGCTTCTTTAAAGGGTTTCTAGGCTCCATTAATTTTCTTATAAATAACTAAAACATTTTTCTAATTTCCCCTTCATATTAAAAAAAGGCTTATTTTTTATGGTAACTCTCTTCTAGAGATATAATTATCTCAACCTCCTAACAATGTATTTCACCTCCAATAGTTTTCTTGAAGACTTTTAAATTAATTTACTATTTATCTCAGTTAGTTTTTTACCAAAATTAAGATTTTTGGATTAAGATAACTACTTAAAATACTTTTTTGACTATGATATAATTATCTTGGCTTAATAATGGTTTTTAGTATCTCTGATAATTACCATGTAATTATTTAATTTGATTTACCAATTTTTTTGTTCAATTTATAGCTAATATCAAGAAAGTTTAGCTTGTTGAAAGAGCTTAACATTTTTTTTTTCTATGAGATAATTATCCTAGCTTGATAATAGTGTTTTCTATCTTAGATAATCATCATGTAATTATCTAAGCTAAATAACTAATTTTCCCCTTCAATTCACAACTAGAATCAAATAATTTTAGCTTTATTAAGTAGCTAAAGTAATTTCTATCTATGAGCTAATTATCCCGGCTTGCTAATAGTGGTTTTTATCTTTGATGTCTACCATGTAATTATCTAAGCTAATGACTTAATTTCTCCCTTTAATTTACAGCTAAAATTAGATAATTCTAGCTTTATTAACTAGTTAAACTAATTTTCTATCTATGATCTAGTTATGGCAGCTTGTTAATAGTGTTTCCTATCTTTTATAATTACCATGCAATTATCTAAGCTAAGTAACTAGTTTTTCTCTTTAATTTATATCTAAACTCGAAAAATATTAGCTTAATTAAATAGCTAAACCTATTTTTTGTCTATGAGGTATGGTTTGTTAATAGTGTTTTCTATCTCTTTGATAATTACCATGTATTATCTAACCTAATTAACTAATTTTTCCCTTTAATTTATAGCTAAATAAGGTGTTTTAGCTTAAGTAAATAACTAAACTAATTTTTTTGTCTATCAGCTTACTATCCCGGATTTTGAATAGTCTTTTCTAGCTCTAATGATTGCCGTGTAATAATCTAAGCTAATTAACTAATTTTCCTCTTTTGTTTACTGCTAGAATCAAGGAAAACTAACTTAATTAATTAGCTCAACTAATTTTTTGATCATAAGGTAATTATTTGAGCTTATTAATAGTGCTTTTTAACTTTGATAATTACCTTGTTATTATCTAAGCTAATAAACTAATTTCTCTCTTTAATTTAAAGCTAAAATTAGATACTTTTATCTTAATTAACTAGGTAAACTAGTTTTTGATCATGAGGTAATTATTGCAACTTTGTAATAGTGTTTTCTATTTTTGATAATTACTAAGTAGCTATCTAATCTTGTTAGCTAATTTCTCTTTTTAATTTACAACGAAAACCAGACAAGTTTAGCTTAACTATTTAGCTAAACTATTTTTTTGATCATATGATAATTATCCTATATTTATAACTATGTTTTCTATCTCTGATAAATATCTCATTAGCTTTTAATCATGTTTACTAGTTATCTTTATTAAAATTTAACAAAAAAGAATATTATTAGGCTATGATAATTAATGAAATTAGTTAACTAATAAATTTCTAATTATCACAAGCTATACACACTTAGGACTATCATTGATAGTTATCTTGTAATTTATGAAACTAATCCACTAAATTTTCTATCAATTTTGAGGCTAAAAATAGTTAAGTTTTGCCTAAATTAACTACTAAAATTAATCATAAAATTAAAACATAATTTTCAAAGCTTTTCAATAGTATTAACAAGCTCTTATAATAATCTTATAACTATCTAAGCTTAAATTATATAATGTTTTTGAATTAAGGTCAAAATTGATTAATTTAAACTTAAATAGAGGTTAATAATTAATAAAATTAATAATCCTAATTGTAATTTAAATAATCAACATTGTACTGATAGTAAGAGTGTAATTTACAATAGAGATAAGTTAATCTTATTAATTGATTAAATTAATCAAGAAAAATAAATATAGATTAGTAGATTTTTACTAATTAATAGTGGTTATCATTAATTACCTTTGTTAATTAATTGGAGTTTTTTCTCTCTAGTGATTTTTGGGTAGAGTCTCTCTATGCTAGAGAGATGTGGTGAGGTCTCCGAGTGTGACTAAAAATGAGGAGCCTAGGGTGTCTAGTTATAGGTTTTTGGCAACCAAGGCTCAATTTAGCAACCCTAGTTGTCCCTCATCTCTAGGACGTGCCCTCTACTACTATTTTAGTCCCTAGTAAATAAAAAATATCACCCCTAGCACCTGCTAATCTTGATTGTAAAATCTAGTGATTTTTCAAGCGTATTTGTTTCTTAAACGGTAAATATCTAAAAAATATCTGGGAGATTATAAAAAGTCTTCCGCTTCAATGATTATTAAAACCTTTCAATTATTTTATCAAATTAAAGTAGCTGTGAAAACTTTTGAAGGCCATAGCGGGGTTGATTTTCATCTGAATTCAATTATGAAAAATCCTAGCTATAGGTTTGTCATGCTTAAGATTGCAAAAATACCAATTTGGGCTACTTTTGATATAGTGGTTTAGCAGTTTGTTGGTCTCATGCTCTCAATTAAAGCTTTACGGTTTAGTTTTTTGCTTCCAAAAAGGTGGAAACCTTACATACGTGTCACCAAAGTTATACACAAAACTCATTAAAATAATTGTTATGTGCTTTCAAGAGTACACCACATTTGGAATACATATTGGCAGCATACACAAAGCTCATTGACAAAAAATTTATGCTTTCAAAAGTATATAACGATACTTGTAGTATATCTCACCAAAGCATCAATTGCAAGACATGATGTCTTTTTGGAACCATGCCTAACATTCCTTGACGTACAGTCATGTAAGAAATTTGTTTGCCCATGTCAACCTTTAGCACAAGGCCACCCGCCTTCAAACAAAAACATAGGTGACCACATCTAAATCTGAAAACCCTTTACTTTGTACTTACGCTATGATGGTAGTGGTGGAGGAGAAGGGCCACTTGAGTCATAATTGGGGCTTGTGGGGGCACAGGGAGAATTAAGAATCCGTCTATCAAAATCCCAAAAATTACTCTAGGATTGTGAAAGCGCTTTAATTAGCATGATGAAGAAGAAAGGTATCAAACTATAATCGTGGATATGCTTCCTTCTCCTCACTGGTTAGGTCCATTTTCTAAATAAAAAATGGTAGCTTCTACCATATTGTTCTCCTTATTTTCTCTTCTCCCTATTTTCAAATGAAGGTTTGACCTTTCTTCATCTTCCCCCCTTGCGTGCCCTAGTCATGCGGGTTTGACCGAATCTTACATGAGCACACTATGGATCAACAAAGCAAAACCTTTATAGTGGTTGCATAGAGCTCCTATTGCTACAGACGGATGCGTAGAGAGCCCTGCAAAATACTCGAAAATAGCACATAGCAAGACATAAACCCGGGGTGTTCACTTATCAAAAGCTTCCTATATCACGTGCGTTCAAGAGGTTATTAACAATACCTCAATATACATACTATATTTACACTACGTGTCTATTTAAAAAACCCCCACCCCCCTCTGTATGTATACATTTTGATACATTTTGATCTTTTAATAATCCTCTCCGGTTAACTCACGTGATAGCATACACATTCTAAAAAGTGACCGCCCTGGGGACATAAACGACTAAATCTATGTACCTCCCGACTCGCATATCACATAATCACGACGTATGCAAACAGACAGAGATAGAGAGGGAGAGAGCGAGAGAGCACGTGCGGATGCACCTCCTAGAGGGGAGTGCTACACCGGCACAACGAGAGAGAAGAGAGCAGAGGTGAGAAGAAGAACGTAGACACTGGGTGCAATCTTCCCCTGTGCAAGAGTGACCATTTCCCTCCTGCACGTATTTGTTTTATAGATTTCTTAAATGGTCAAATTGATTACAAACTGGCCGGCCGATCATAAATGGCCAAACTCATAAAAGAGCACGTGAATAATAAAATGTACATGATATACAAATCCATTCGCATAGGCCAAGCTTGGTCTAGTCTTTTCCACCTATCAGCTGTAATAAATAATAAAATGTCAATTCTATAACATACCTCTCCGTTGGAAAGCAACTGTCCTCAGTTGCAAAGATAAGAAATCTGCAAACGATACTTGTAAGAAATACTGATTAGAAATCGGTGTCAAAAAAATAGCATATAGTAAAAATAATGAAACTAAACAATATTTCTTATGCTTGTCGTCATCCACATACTACCTATTCTAGTGTCCCATACCACTAGAATAAGCAGTATATGTCATATCCTGATGAATCAGGATATTATTGGTCACACTCATCATTCAATATCCATTGATCTCATCAATCTCAAGTTCTATTCCATAAATATTGTCACGACAAAAAATCATCATATACCAATTCAAAATTCCATTTCCAAATCCAAATCCAAAATATCTTTCATTTTCTATACCCGGGCAACAAAATCATACCAGTGGCCGTGGTGGCCAGCCATTGCAGCATGATTTTGTGATCGGTGTTGCCTCATCCCGTGAGTCTACACCAATAAAATGTGCTTCCTAAATCGGCGAATCTGCACTAATGCTGCCTAAATCGACGAATCTGCATTTGATACTGGTTTAAAATCATGAATCTGCAATTTATCAATGTGCTTCCTAAATCGATAGATCCACATAAATAACTGGTGTTGCCTAAATCGGCGAATCTACACCAGGATGAGCATTGGCACACTGCCTAAATCGGCGGATCTGTATGCATATATGTGACCAATGGACTAGACAAGACATAAAAAGACAAAACATTTACTACATGTGTGACACCACATTGGAGTATAGTTGAGTAGTAGAGTACTGACAATTTTTTGTTCACTAACTCAAAGCACCACAGCTCATATGAGTAGCTGCATAGCTTAATGTCAAATCCTCTCAATAGAAATTCCATGCAGTGCAAGCACAAGCCAGAACTTTAGGGATTCCTAATTTCATATGCCATAAGAAAATGCAAAGAAGTAAAAGATCCTTTTTTCTTTCAAATTGTCCAATGCTATTATCCCTATTACAAACTGCTTGACTTTGTGTCCTTAAATATATGCACAACCAAAATAAACTTCCAAGGAAGTAGAGGAAGTGAGTATTATTGTAGGAGTATGATAAGGGATGTTAGTGCAGTATAGGCAGACAAGATATGTTGTGTAATTGATGAGATCTTAAGAAATATGATAGTCATAGATATATATAGGAATGGATTCATTAAGGAGAATTAAAATACCGTGGAAAAAAATGATAAATTACGTAACTGGAGGTGGTTTGAGAAGTGACTAGTATCCAAATTGTCAAATGATAAACAATTTCTTGAAACAAAGGTCAACAGCAAAATTCATCATTTGAGTACTGTTATGCAAGTTAGAACAAACCAAAGTACAAATGCCATAAAGTTCAAGTTGTACAGATGGGTGTCAGAAACTGGTGAGGTGGATTGTATATGTGAGTAATTTTTTAAACTATTGATTGTTGTTACAAGAAAATTAGAAGCTGATAAAATTTCACGAGTGTTATTGAAACTAGCTAAAATAGCAAAACATCGGCTAGATTCCATGATTTCCTTCAAGTAAATCCGTAAAGTTTTACAAGTTTAGCGTGAATACCTGAAAATCTCTGAATTTTGACCTAAAAACAAAAGAGCTTTAGGTGTGCCTTTATTGTCTTCAGTTAGGAAAATTGTTTTTGGCAAGCCCTAACTCCATCAACAAACATTGCTATGAGTACTCTGATCTAAAGATAATTTCTTGTTAAAAATTCTGTAGGAACTACTTTCGATGGTCATCTTTGAATGAGTGTGTATGAGTATGAGTATATCATCGAAATTGACAAGTGAGTGTGTGTGGAGGGCAAGAGGTCATCGACTTGCGAGGTTAGGGACAATTGAATACAAAGGTAGGGTCCGCACTTTGGTTGAGGGGGGGAAGAGAGAGAGAAAATGAAATGAAATGTCATATTAACCGTCTTCAAAATGCTAAAATTACGTATGAGACCAAACTAATACAATCCTTGTGGATCGAAACCAATTCTGGAATACAAAAATAAAATGAAGTAAAGTGAAAGACTGAAAAAAAAAGACTTAAACCAAAAGCCTAAAAGCGTGAGTAAAATCAGCATCATCATCGTCAATGCTCGAGGATACCTGGCAAAGGGCATTATCGTTCGATCTTGACTAGTACAAGTGGAAAGATCGACAACCACTAAGACTGTAATCTAACAGAAGCAGCGTGAGATTTCACCCACCACCTTTGACAATAAAAAATAAAAAATAATAAAAAAATAAAGCTAACATTAGTAGGGAAGAAGGATTCTGGTATTCTTTCAGCTCCAAATGATTACATGGAATCTGCATGCAGTGGCTCTCCTACTGGCTCCAAATAATTTTAATAAAATTCAATACTGTGTCAAATTTTGTCTAAAACACCTCCCCTAAAGTAGTGCCCTCTGAATAGGTTGAAAACAACCCTTGCAGTTGACTAGGGATAAATATTTTAATGCTTTCAACCCCATCTTCACGCGTTGACTCGTCGTTCGTGTTTCTGGTCACAAGCGCCTGATGCAATACATCCTCGGATAGCGCCCGATGCCAGCCATCCCTAGACACTGATGTTCATTTTATCCTGTATTTTACTTAATTTTATTGTGTCCCAAGACATTGTATTAGATCCCCCAAGATTGTATCACTAATGTGATCTCTTAGGACATTTTGGCCTTGTGAAGACAATTAACATAACGTGTTTTTTGTTGTTGTTGGCGTGTGCGTGTTGGGCTCAAGATAGAGGTGGTTGTGACTGACCGATGGAGAGAAACTGGTGTGTGTTAGAGAGGAATGTGGCATGTCAAAGGGTTGACGGTTGAAAAGCTAGGGCCGAAGTGCTGTTGGGGTTCATGTCCGGTAATTTGCATGCACAAACCATTGGTGCATACCAGATGCCAGTTGTCGTCCCATGCTCATGTTTGGACAACAGCCTATGCATCTTCTAGGAAAGCCAAGGCCCAGGTGAGGCGGGGGTAGAGGGTAGCAGAGCCGGAGGCGAATTAGCCAGGGGGCTTGCAATTAGACGTGCCGCCCTCAGGGGCTGACTGCTCCAACATCTTCTCCCAGGCATGTTTGCCCGATTTCAAAGGTCTCCCACTCTGCATACTCCCTTTGATCGAGAAAGTCATTTGTGGACTTGAAAGGCCTAGTTTGAAGAGGACGCAGTCCGAGCAGTGAGCATTGGTGGTGAGATCTCCTGCAACACCCACAATCTGCTTTGAATAGATCTATTGAGAGCCTAATCAATGTGGCTTCACAGTACGCTATAGGGCCCATCCTTGCTGGAGAGCTGGCCACCTGCACTGACCAGAGAACTCCCATGAACGAGAGAGAGAGAGAGAGAGAGAGAGAGAGAGAGAGAGAGAGAGAGGTTCAAGGTGTGCTGCTGGTTGGAGGTGTCTGCTTGCTTTTTTGTTTTTTGACAGTGCTGCCATCTATAGCACTCGCTTATCGCCACCACATGCATGCCAAGATCAACTGCATGCATGAAGGGTAGGAGGAGAAGGGAGAAAGCAAGGGCGGAGCTAAGAGGGAGATTTGTGTGTGTGTGTTTTTGACTGTTAGGTGACGAAAAGGAGAGAGTGTCGGGCTGCAGACTACTGCTCGTTATAAAGCGACCACAGCCACAAAATATACTACATGGTGGCGAGTGGAGGAGAAAAAGAGAGATGGCCCAAATCAGTGATCTAGGAGAGGGTATAGAGAGAGAGAGAGAGAGAGAGAGAGAGAGATCAGAGAGAGAGATCAGAGAGGGTATAGAGAGAGAGATCAGAGAGAGATGGAGTCGGAATGCAGAGGGGGATATTGTTCGGACGGCCTTGTGTGTGTGTTGTTCAAAAATCAGCGTAGTTGGTGAGTGTAGGCGCCCCCATCTACGAGAGAGAAAGAGATGGGAAGAGGGCACATGCTATTGCATGATGTGTCATGGCCATGATCAACTGAGAGTAGGAAGTTGGAGAGAACTGTGAGAGTGAGAAGTAGCTGGTGATCATGATAGTTGGCGGTTGAGGTGGTTTGAAGACGAGAGAAAGAGGCAGTTGAACTATGGTTGGCTACTGGCATGAAAGAAAGAGGGAGAGGAAGGCGACCAGTGCATGGCCGATTGGATTCAGTGATCTTTCATGGCTGTGATCATTCGTCACCAGTGTAGTGCAGACTCACGATATTGCTGAGTTTTCTTTAATTAAAACAAGTGATACCATGCTTATTAGTGACTTGAAAATGAAAAGACAGTCTGAGGGTCATTCTCATTAGATGAAGTGCGATGGCTTCTTCTCAGATTCATTATATTAGGGTCTATAAAAATTTCTTTGGCGTTTACCTCTAAGTCGATTGCCCTCTCAAATAAATTTTATCTATTTATTTATTTATTACTAGATCATGAAGATCCTTTAGTTATCTACATTCTGTACAATATCTCCTTGTTACTAGAAATTTATTTGAAGATTATTCATTTAGCATGATTCCTTTACTTTATATTTACATTCATCAAATCTTGTCTGCTAATCTCTTCGTCTAGCCGCTTGCACCTGTAATTACTACATCTCTATATAGGGAAAATTGTAGGCACACAATCTTCCCTACATATAATATGATTATCTCTCTTATACATGCATATTAATATCACCAACTAGCCTTTTCTATAGCCATATGCAACAAAACTCCTCATTTCCTCATGCATAATTAGCTTCATATGATTAATTATAATCAATCAATAGATTATTTATTTTTATTATTATTATTTTCATTCACTAGCTCATAAAAGTTTTCAATTCTAAAAGAATCCAAACAAATTTGAAATTTCATGAGAGTAATGATAATCTTTTCACATACATATTTTCAAACAAGATAAGTTACGCTCCAGTAAACATGACTTGTCTTAAATCCTGATAATCTTTGTAGGCATGAATATCGCACACCCGTGAACGCAACCCAAGCTCTGATACCACTGCTACAGATGGATGCGTAGAGAGCCCTACACAATACTCAAAAATAGTACATTAGCAATACATAAACGACTAAATCTACGTACCTGCCAACTCGCATAGCACATAACCACGACGTATGCAAACAGAGAGAGATAGAGATCAGGAGAGAGCAAGGTAGCACGTGTGGATGCACCTCCTAGAGGGGAGTGCTACGCCGGCACAGCGAGAGAGAAGAGAGGAGAGGTGAGAAGAATAACACAGACACAGGGTGCAATATCCCCTCATACAAGAGTGACCATTTCCCTCTTGCACGTATTTTTTTTATAGATTTCTTAAATAGTCAAACTGATTACAAACTGGCCGGCTGGTCATAAATTGCCAAACTCATAAAAGAGCATGTGAATAATAAAATGTACATGATATACAAATCCATTCGCATAGGCCAAGCTTGGTCTAGTCTTTTCCACCTATCAGCTCTGCTGCAATAAATAATAAAATGTCAATTCTATAACACCTATTCTCGAAGTAATATGACAATAGTCAAGGATCCTATGTCGTTAGAATGGGTCAGCAATTTTCTTGATCTCATTAAGTGGAGAATTTTAGAAAAGTTTTAGAAGCCACGAGCGCAGTTGAATACACTTATAAAGGCATGTACATATTCTGGCTGTGTAGTACGTTAGGGAAGAAGGAGAGTGCGTACACAAGTACATTGAACCGGCAAGGGCCCTAAACATAGATGCTTGACAGTTAGAGACTTCTGAAATAATCATCAACACACCTAGTGATCCTATGCCAAAGCCCTTAACGCATTTAGACACATATGCAACAATCCAGGTAATCGCCCACTGGAAATTAATGGATGTGATATACTATAAGACGATAGCATTTGACTCGGGTGGGGGTTATCATTGTGAAAGATATTCAATTCCGAAAGAAAGGCCTTTAGCATTTAGCAATTTCCAAAAGTATTTAGCATTAGGGAGCGGGGTTCCTAGAGAGTTAGACCCCTAAATGATTAAAGAGCATAGAGACATCCTAGAGCAAGAAGAGAAATCCGCATCTGAGTGGCTTCTATAGAAACAAGTAGCTATCAAGTATGCTTGGAGAACTACAGGCTAACATCAAGTGCCTCCAAGAGTATAAAAATTGGGATTTTGAAGCCCAAAACATTGTGTCATCTAACTCTGTGGGGTCACTAAGTCAACTACAAATAGAGAGTAGAGGGAGGACTTGTTGTTGATATTGTTGTCATGTTCCACATCCACCCTATGTGATTGGAAACACTAGTTCAACGATTATAGTAAAGAGAAAATACCTAAGACAGATTATTGTTAAAGTGGCACATAGGAGCAGAATAAAAAACCTTTTACGACCCTTAGTAAACCAGTTGCTTAGAGACACTGGAGAGGATAATATAACGATTGAGCATGAAATCCTAGTAGTGGTATACATTGCATTGAAGGATTAACATCAACAGAGGCTACACAATTGTGTGCTCGTTGTCGAGAAATTTGCGGTCTTGCCAGGAAAGCACCGGGCTTTTGGCTGTGAGAGTTTGTGAGAGAACTCCAAAACTATATGAAGGAGTTAAACCATAGATGCCATGAAGACTAGGGTTTGGAAAGAAGTGCAATCAAAGAAGCCCCACTCTTTCTCTCTTGCACTCACACACACAAAGAAAGAACACAAAATAGAGTGTCAAAACAACACAAAGATGAAAACATCAAGGCTATGGTCATATCGTATCATGGGTAATATGAAAGGGTTAATAGATGAGTTAATGGCATTCAATCTTGGCTGACCAAATAGGCTACAAATTGTTCTTTGGAATTGTAGTTTTGTGCTTACATAATATATATATTTTGTCTAGTGATTGGGATTAATTGTGTGTACAAATCCTCTTGGTTCATAGCAAGATAACTACGCTTACGTCAAAAAAAAATCTATAGTCTATGAGAGGTAGTATAATGGGATCCGGTGATAGAAGTATTTCATTGAGCCTTTCTGGGCCAAAGAGAAACACTATACGTTGTTGAAATGTCTTTATAATTAATTTATTTATTTCCTTAATGATAATTTACTTTACATTTTTAAGTTAAACTTTACAGTCTTATATTAATTTTACAGTAGTAAAAGAAAATTCTACAATCAGTAAATAAGTCTTGCAATAAGTCAGTTAGTGATTCATATAGCTAAACATGTAAGAATTTTGTAGCATAAATTTTAATTTCTAGGTTCTCTCAACCTACGATTCATAATTTGAACTCGAATATCTTAAATAAGGAGTGATGGTTCAAAAAAATACAAATGCGTAATAGAACTTGTGTGCACTTTGAAAGTAGAGACCTTACAATATCCCCAACTTAGAACTTGAGATGCCCTCATCTCAAGAACAGTGAAGGGTAATCCTTAAGAAGGGATGTCTCATCTTCCCAAGTAGCATCTTCTATAGGGAAATCTAGTTTCCATAAGATAAGATGTTCTTGTGAGGTCCCCACCCCGTCGTATCAACAACGGATCTGATGGTAAACCTGGTGGCCACTAGATCTATAGCGGAAGCAAACAAAATGGTTCAGGGTTCGACTAGCGGACGATCTCTCATCACAAAGTGAGTCGAGTTCGAGCCTACTAGCAAGGAGATCTAGCTCCACCTCGCAGGGGAAGTGTACTTAAACTATCTGGCGATCCTATGACCCACCTTCCAAGAGGAGAGAAGCCTCGAGAGCCTTTTTCCCCATGTTTCAGAGGCACGTACTCTTGAGAATTCCCCGCTCTAGGGGCAATGAGCGTTACTAATATCGAGTAAGCACTAAGGGGACAGAGAGTTCCCGACCAATCGGGACCACCCATCTCGTAGGCATTGGCAACCCGAGCCAAGCCCCCACTTTCCACCCCCACACTCACACTTCATCGTGTGACCTAATTACTACCACAAAGGTTGTTCAACATAAATATTCCTTGTTTAATTACGAATCACATGGTTCGTTAAAACAGCCCTTCAACCAGTATTGCAAACAACACCAAGACAGAATTCTAGTAAAAATTCTACTCAAACTTATTCATAAAAATTCCAATGTTTTGGAGGTACAACATCCCCCCTCCAGCGAGAGTTCACTCCTCCCGTTGTCGCCTAGCTGCCCATACAACTAGGTATGTCCACCGCATAGAAAGCACGTCATGGACACTCCCACCGCATAGAAAGCAAGACGTGGGTTCCCACCGCATAGAAAGCAAGTCGTGGGTATCCACCGCATAGAAAGCAAGTCGTGGATTCAAGAGCCCTAACGAGGAACTCTACCCCCTGTGATCAGTAGTGGGGTCAGGACTGATTCAACATTGGAAGTAAAATGAACATGTCGAGCTAAATTTTCCCTAGCAAACATTCTTTCCTCTTGCAAACAGCATACCCATCAAACATTACCTTCCTACTTTAGAACTTAATGTATAATGATTTCAATGCCGGGGTTTTCGTCGGATTTCTCCAACATGTTTGGGGATATGAGCATTCCTAACTAGTGTATGCAATGTTAATTTAAACAACTTGAAAAAAAAATATGATCTACCTCTTCCACTTCTTCATCGATGGCCCGTGAGATGGCCGGTATTTGCTCGTCTATGGGAGCCTTTCCCTTTTCGTTGACATTGCTCGTTCCTGCTTCGCGATCATGGGCACCACCGAAGCGCTTCCTCTTAACCGGAGCCATTTCTCACTACTTTAAATGATTAGCTTGGGGAAAGAGCTAAGGTTCACAGCATCATAACAGTCCAATGGGTAGATTAGTGACATCAATTTATCCCTCCTATATGAGAGTCTAGATTTCTTTCATAAAGCAATCATTAAGGATGGCACATAATCCTATGGGAACCGGCTCTAAGATAATTATTCGGCTTGCATGATCAAGAATAATTAAGATTTCACTATTAGAATTACCAGAGAATTGGATTAAGTATGATTAAACTATTTCCTAGCAATTAGATGATGCAGATTTACCCTATGCATATGTGTGAGGAAAAACCAATTCTTAGAGACTTAATGACGGATTAATTTCTCCTTAATCACGTCTTAATGCATAAGAAAAATGAATTCAATTAAGCTGCAATGTTAATGAGTGATTACAATAGTGATTCTCTTCAATCTGCACAATTACTAGCTTACCGATTAATTACTATGTTATCTAGAGAGAGAAGATTCTGATAATTATGCTATAATCATTAATCGAGAGTGAAGAATGGCTGATAATTCAGCTATGGAATGATGATTACATAATAGAGTATGAATAAGGAGAATTTAGAGAGTAGTCATAAAGATTTTCGGCTAGGAATAGACATAATGTACGAGAATTTTTGATGGTAGAGAAAGGAATTTTCAGATAGCATTAATTAAAATGTCGTTACCGTGATTAAGATCTGGTAATCTTCTCGATTTTCTGATCTAATCGAGCCTCTTGAGATGAAAATTCGGCAGCACCTCCCTCCTAGCTTCTTCTTCAATAGGTGTGTGATTCGGCAGCACCTCCCCAATGTATGTGGGCGTGTGTGTATGCACTGTGTGAGTGTGTGTGATCATAAGTGGGTGTGTGTGTGTATGCAGGTCTTTAAATAGGCTCCTACAGGCTGAAAATCGATCTGGGTTGCTAAATGCATCTAGGAGCTTCTCCAGTTAAGCATGGCAAGTCCAGTTCTCTGCCCACCAAGTGTCAGGTTGGCTTGGTTGACTGGTTCTGAGACTGAGTTACAGGCTTGGCAGCTTTCCCAAGACTCCCACAAAGCAAGAGGGCGCCCCCTAGCTGCTTAAGCTGATCTGGAGTGGCCTGGGACCTGTTCCCACACAGTCCCGGGCCCCCGGTGCCTCCCCGGACAATTTTTTGGAAATTTGGTTCTAGGCTAAAACGGGTCATACGAATCGGATTTTGATGCCGTAAATTTCCATACGAATCTCTAACTAAGGCGCACTGGCCCGAGTACCTGCCATATTTAGCAGCCCTCGGGATTCGAAAATGCATTTTTTTCAAATTTGGGGTACGGGTGCAGTTTTTCGAGACGGTCGAGACAGGACGGTTCGGGTGACCAAAAACTTACTAATTTTGCAAAATTTTTCACAAAAATTATTTTAATTCACATTTTCAAGCTTTATAACATTCTAAACATCATGGCACTGAGAGAATCTGAAAAACTGCTAAAAATAGTAACTTATTCCATTGTATTCATTTCGTAGTACAAGGGTGCTCTTGTGATCGGGTCAGAGACCTTACAACCTCCCCAATGTGAAAAATTTGAGATGTCCTCATCTCAAGAACAAGTTTGGGTAATCTTTTAAGAGCGTCGACTCATCTTCCCAAGTTGCATCTTCTTCAGGGTAATCCTTCCACTTTACCAGATGCTCCGTGATAGTTCTGTTGCGTAATTTCCTTTCTCTTGTTTCAAGTACATAGTCAGGTTGGAGCTCAAGAACTCCTTGTGCTGGCATGACTATCTGATCTGAGTCCAAGAATTGATCAGGGTTGGGAATATAGGGTTTGAGTAAGCTGACATGGAATACATCATGAACCTTCAAGTTTGCAGGTAACTTTAGCTTGTAGGCCTGGTCACTTATAACCTTAACGATCTCAAATGGTCCACAATATCTTGGGCTAAGCTTCTTATATGTGCCTAGTGATAAGTTGCTTTTCTTAGGTCGGACTCATAGAAAAACCTTATCTCCTTCCTTGAAAGTCCTTTCCGAACGATTCTTATCTGCATAGTGCTTCTGTCTATCCTGAGCTGCCTGAATGCTCTAGTCTGGGCTTCCATATCTTCTAACATCTTTCTAGAGGCTTCTACTCTGATGGTTGGATCTGAAAAGTTCAGTGGTGCTAAACAGTCCTGTCCATAAAGAGCTTTGAAAGGTGACATTCCAATGCTTCTGTGTTCGGAAGAGTTATAAGCATATTCTACCAAAGGTAGATATTGTAACCACTTCTTTGGTTCTTGCGAACAATAGGCTCTGAGAATGTCCTCAATGACTTGATTAACTCTCTCGGTTTGCCCGTCAGTCTGCGGATGATATGTTGTGCTGAAGGCTAATTGTGACCCAATAGATTGGAAAAGAGAGGTCCAAAATTTTGATGTAAACTTGGCATCTCTATCACTGACAATACGTTTGGGTAGACCATGTAGCCTGAAAATCTCCTTGATGAATACCCGACTAACATCTGAAGCAGTAAAGGTCGTCTTTACGGGTATTAGATGAGCCACTTTTGTGAGCATGTCAACAACCACGAAAACAGAATCATAACCTCCTGTAGAAGGTAACCCTGTAACAAAATCCATACTGATGCATTCCCACTTCATCTGGGGTATGTCAAGAGGTTGAAGTTGCCCTGGTAATTTGATCCTTTCGGCCTTTATCCGTTGACTAGAAAGACATTTCCTCACATGGCGAAGTATGTCTCCTTTCATTCCAGACCAGAAATAACTCCTTCTGATGGCGTGATGAGTTTTAGCATAGCCTGGGTGTCCGGATGTAGGGCTATCGTGTGCTTCATATAGAATGGCCTTCTTTAAAGATGGGTCTCTGGGTACACAGAGTCTATGTCTGTAGTAAAGACATCCTCCCATAAGAGAGTAATCTTTCGCTTCAGGCATCTTATTCTGCTGGACTAATGAAGCCATACATTGATACTCTGGATCTTCGAGGGATGCTTCTTTGATTCTATCCCAGATAGGGTTATTTGGAATAGAGATAGCTCCGAGAAACGATTTTCGGTTAAGACCATCTACAACTGCGTTTTCCTTCCCTGGTCTATACTTTATGTCAAGGTCATATTCCTGTAATAGCTCTATCCATTGCCGTTGTCGCATATTGAGAATGGGTTGAGTAAAAATCCACTTTAAACTCTTGTGGTCTGTAACCAACTGAAACTTGCGTCCAAGAAGATAATGTCTCCATAACTTCAGTGCATGTATAATAGCTAAAAGTTCCAGATCATGAGTGGGATAATTCTTCTCATGATCCCTCAGCTTTCGCGAAGTATACGCCACCGGTCTTCCTTCTTGAGTAAGAACTCCGCCTAAAGAGAATTTGCTAGCGTCTGTCGCTACTTCAAATTCTTTACTGAAGTCTGGAAGCTTTAAAATAGGAGCTGAGACCAAGAATTCTTTTAGCTTAGCAAATCTAGACTCGTGCTCGGTCTTCCAATCGATCCTCATTCCTTTCTTCAGGAGTTCCGTCAAAGGTGCAGCAATACGTGCATAATCCTTGACAAAAATCCTGTACCATCCCGTTATTCCAAGAAATCCTCTTACTTCACTAACAGTGGATGGTTGAGGCCAGTCAACGATGTCCTTGACTTTGTCTGGGTCCACTGAAATCCCTTCAGCCGAAATGACAAATCCAAGATAGTTGACCTTTGGTGAGCAGAAAGTGCACTTGCTCTCTTTAGCGTAAAGCTGGTGTTCTCGAAGGAGATCAAGTACTTTGCGAACATGTTCCTTGTGATCTGCTTCATTCTTAGAATAGACTAGAATGTCATCAAAGAAAACCAAGACAAAATCATCCAGGTAAGGTCTAAAAATATCCTGCATAAGTCGGTTGAAGCTTGCAGGAGCATTTGTTAGACCAAAAGACATTACTGTGAATTCGTAGTGCCCATACCTAGTATTGAAAGCTGTCTTTGGAATATCTGATTCCTTGATCCTGATTTGGTAATATCCTGACCTTAGATCTATCTTTGTAAATATTCTGGCGCCGTGGAGTCTGTCCAAAAGTTCGTCAATCCTTGGAATTGGATACTTGTTCTTGATAGTTACCTGGTTCAGTCCACGATAGTCTATGCATAGCCTTAAGGTCCCATCCTTCTTCTTTTGGAAAAGAACTGGAGCACCCCAAGGAGAAGTACTGGGTCGAATGAATCCTTGCTCAATGAGTTGCCCGAAACAGTCTGATCTAATCGTGTGGGCACCAAGTAGAATATCTCTATCACTCTCAACTCTTCTCCCCAACGTATCTTCTTCAAGTCGGTAGCCAGGCATCCTACCTTCCAAGCATTGATGTAGTAAACCCCTCCTAGAAATGTCCAATCAAGTTCCCATCCTTTGTCAATGCGAGTGGAGTGTGGCGTATAAGCCTTCAACAGTATCTCCATGACATCTCGCCTGAACTGGTAAACAGGGGATCTTCGAGCTTGCTCATAAATAAGCTCAAACACTTGGAACTTCCGATATTCGAGCACGGGGTCTTCCTGCAACACCAATGCAAGGAATTCGGATCAACTACCTATATACTTTCAATTCCTTTTAAATGTTCAAACAATACGACTTTATTTTCCCAGCCTAACCTAGGCTCTGATACCAGGTGTGAGGTCCCCATCCCGTCGTATCAACAACGGATCTGATGGTAAACCTGGTGGCCACTAGATCTATAGCGGAAGCAAACAAAATGGTTCAGGGTTCGACTAGCGGACGATCTCTCATCACAAAGTCAGTCGAGTTCGAGCCTACTAGCAAGGAGATCTAGCTCCACCTCGCAAAGGAAGCGTACTTAAACTATCTGGCGATCCTATGACCCACCTTCCAAGAGGAGAGAAGCCTCGAGAGCCTTTTTCCCCATGTTTCAGAGGCACGTACTCTCGAGAATTCCCCGCTCTAGGGGCAATGAGCGTTACTAATATCGAGTAAGCACTAAGGGGACAGAGAGTTCCCGACCAATCGGGACCACCCATCTCGTAGGCATTGGCAACCCGAGCCAAGCCCCCACTTTCCACCCCCACACTCACACTTCATCGTGTGACCTAATTACTACCACAAAGGTTGTTCAACATAAATATTCCTTGTTTAATTCCGAATCACATGGTTCGTTAAAATAGCCCTTCAACCAGTATTGCAAACAACACCAAGACAGAATTCTAGTAAAAATTCTACTCAAACTTATTCATAAAAATTCCAATGTTCTGGAGGTACAAAATCCCCCCTCCAGCGAGAGTTCACTCCTCCCGTTGTCGCCTAGCTGCCCATACAACTAGGTATGTCCACCGCATAGAAAGCACGTCATGGACACTCCCACCGCATAGAAAGCAAGACGTGGGTTCCCACCGCATAGAAAGCAAGTCGTGGGTATCCACCGCATAGAAAGCAAGTCGTGGATTCAAGATCCCTAACGAGGAACTCTACCCCCTGTGATCAGTAGTGGGGTCAGGACTGATTCAACATTGGAAATAAAATGAACATGTCGAGCTAAATTTTCCCTAGCAAACATTCTTTCCTCTTGCAAACAGCATACCCATCAAACATTACCTTCCTACTTTAGAACTTAATGTATAATGATTTCAATGCCGGGGTTTCCGTCGGATTTCTCCAACATGTTTGGGGATATGAGCATTCCTAACTAGCGTATGCAATGTTAATTTAAACAACTTGAAAAAAAAATATGATCTACCTCTTCCACTTCTTCATCGATGGCCCGTGAGATGGCCGGTATTTGCTCGTCTATGGGAGCCTTTCCCTTTCCGTTGACATTGCTCGTTCCTGCTTCGCGATCATGGGCACCACCGAAGCGCGTCCTCTTAACCGGGGCCATTTCTCACTACTTTAAATGATTAGCTTGGGGAAAGAGCTAAGGTTCACAGCATCATAACAGTCCAATGGGTAGATTAGTGACATCAATTTATCCCTCCTATATGAGAGTCTAGATTTCTTTCATAAAGCAATCATTAAGGATGGCACATAATCCTATGGGAACCGGCTCTAAGATAATTATTCGGCTTGCATGATCAAGAATAATTAAGATTTCACTATTAGAATTACCAGAGAATTGGATTAAGTATGATTAAACTATTTCCTAGCAATTAGATGATGCAGATTTACCCTATGCATATGTGTGAGGAAAAACCAATTCTTAGAGACTTAATGACGGATTAATTTCTCCTTAATCACGTCTTAATGCATAAGAAAAATGAATTCAATTAAGCTGCAATGTTAATGAGTGATTACAATAGTGATTCTCTTCAATCTGCACAATTACTAGCTTACCGATTAATTACTATGCTATCTAGAGAGAGAAGATTTTGATAATTATGCTCTAATCATTAATCGAGAGTGAAGAATGGCTGATAATTCAGCTATGGAATGATGATTACATAATAGAGTACGAATAAGGAGAATTTAGAGAGTAGTCATAGAGATTTTCGGCTAGGAATAGACATAATGTACGAGAATTTTTGATGGTAGAGAAAGGAATTTTCAGATAGCATTAATTAAAATGTTGTTACCATGATTAAGAGCTGGTAATCTTCTCGATTTTTTGATCTAATCGAGCCTCTTGAGATGAAAATTCGGCAGCACCTCCCTCCTAGCTTCTTCTTCAATAGGTGTGTGATTCGGTAGCACCTCCCCAATGTATGTGGGCGTGTGTGTATGCACTGTGTGAGTGTGTGTGATCATAAGTGGGTGTGTGTGTGTATGCAGGTCTTTAAATAGGCTCCTACAGGCTGAAAATCGATCTGGGTTGCTAAATGCATCTGGGAGCTTCTCCAGTTAAGCATGGCAAGTCCAGTTCTCTGCCCACCAAGTGTCAGGTTGGCTTGGTTGACTGGTTCTGAGACTGGGTTGCAGGCTTGGCAGCTTTCCCAAGACTCCCACAAAGCAAGAGGGCACCCCCTAGCTGCTAAAGCTGATCTGGAGTGGCCTGGGACCTGTTCCCACACAGTCCCGGGCCCCCGGTGCCTCCCCGGACAATTTTTTGGAAATTTGGTTCTAGGCTAAAACGAGTCATACGAATCGGATTTTGATGCCGTAAATTGCCATACGAAGCTCTAACTAAGGCGTACTAGCCTGAGTACCTGCCATATTTAGCAGCCCTCGGGGTCCGAAAATGCATTTTTTTCAAATTTGGGGTACGGGTGCAGTTTTTCGAGACGGTCGAGACAGGACGGTTCGGGTGACCAAAAACTTACTATTTTTGGAAATTTTTCACAAAAATTATTTTAATTCACATTTTCAAGCTTTATAACATTCTAAACATCATGGCACTGACAGAATCTGAAAAATTGCTAAAAATAGTAACTTATTCCATTGTATTCATTTCGTAGTACAAGGGTGCTCTTGTGATCGGGTCAGAGACCTTACAGTTCTTTGATGGATCTATTCCTAAGATTTCTCTCTCGAGTTTCTAGGATAGTATCAGGTTAGAGTTGTAGAACATCTTGAGCAGGTAAAATGATTTGCTCATCATCAAGGACATGGTCAGGGTTATATACATAAGGTTTTAACAGACTTACATGAAATACATCATGCACTTTGAGATGAGAAGGGAGTTTTAGTCTATAAGCTTGATCACTTACAACCTTGATTATTTCGTAAGGTCCACAATATCGGTAGCTAAGCTTCTTATACCTTCCGAGAGACAGATTGCTCTTTTTGGGCTTTACTCGTAAGAAAACTTTGCAACCTTCTTTGAAAATCCGATCAGATCTTTGTAAGTCGGCGTACTGTTTTGTCGATCTTGAGCCGCTTGAATATCCCTTCGAATAGATTTGGTTTGAGCTTCCATTTCTTCAAGCATTTTCTTTGAGGCTTCTACCCTTATAGTGGGGTCAGAAAAGTTAAGAGGCGATAAACATTCTTGACCATAAAGAGCGTTAAAAGGTGTCATTCCAATACTTCTATGAGTAGAGGAATTGTATGCATACTCTACCAACGGTAGGTATTGAATCCACTTGCGAGGTTCTCTATTGCAGTAGGCTCTGAGGATGTCTTCAATTACTTGATTAACTCTTTCAGTTTGGCCATCAGTTTGAGGATGATAAGCAGTACTAAAACATAACTGGGTTCCAATAGCTTGAAACAATGATACCCAAAACTTTGAAGTAAACTTGGCATCACGATCACTAACAATCCTCTTGGGTAAACCATGAATTCTGAAAACCTCCTTCACGAACAGACGAGCAATATCTGAAGCTGTAAAGGTTGTCTTAAATGGGATTAAGTGAGCCACTTTAGTAAGCAAGTCGACTATGACCATGATTGAATCATAGCCAGCTTGGACAGAAGGAAACCCGGTGATAAAGTCCATGCTAATACATTCCCATTTCATTTGGGGAATATCTAAAGGATGTAATTTACCTGGCATCTTTAGTCTCTTTGCCTTAATCCTGTGACAAGACAAACACTTCTTGACATAGTGAAGGACATCACCCTTCATACCTTGCCAATAGTAACTTCTGCAAATTGCATTGATGGTTTTGGCATAACCTGGATGTCCTGAAGTTGGGCCATCGTGTGCTTCATATAGGATAGCATTCCTTAGGGTAGAATCCTTAGGTATGCATAGTCGATTCCTATAGTAAATTTTTCCATCTTCTAAGGAATAATGTAGAGGTTTAGGCTGATTTGTGAAGTCGCGGAGCGGAGCGTGGATCGACTCTCTCTCTCACACACACACAGTGAGCTTACACAGTACATAGTACGCAGAGAATTGTTAGAAGGGTTATCTCCCAAATCCTTAGTATTCACAAAGAATATGTTAGTATATACAAAGAGTTAGAGGTAAGTGAGTTAGGCGGGCGGCCGGCCATATCCGCATAAGAGGCCACTTGGGCTTTAATCCCAACAACCTCCCACTTAAAGTCCAATGTGGCACTTTAAGTAACTGTAAATCTATGAACATAAATGTACAAAGATTTACATGGTTGCCATCTATCCAATGCCCAATAACTCACGACAATGCACAAAGCCCTCTCCTGGAAGTCCCTTTGTGAGTAGATCAGCAGGATTGTCCTTGGTGTGGATCTTCAGCAGTTGTATCTGCTTGTCTTCAAGTACTTCCCTAATGAAGTGATACTTCACATCAATATGCTTAGTCTTCGAATGGAACACTGGATTCTTTGCCAATTGTATAGCACTTTGACTATCACAATATAACTCTGGCATATCTGCATTGATTCCCAAGTCTGCAACCAATCTACCAAGCCAAATAGCTTCTTTGCATGCCTCATTTGCTGCAACATACTCAGCTTCTGTAGTAGACTGCGTAACACAATCTTGTAATCGAGATCGCCATGATATGGCACCTCCAGCCAATGTAAAGACATAGCCTGATGTAGATCTCCTCTTATCCAAGTCTCCTGCATAATCTGAATCAGTGTATCCTCTGACACTCAAATCCTGACTACCATAGCATATGCGCATACTCTTTGTATGTTTTAAGTATCTCATGATACCTTTCACTGCCTCCCAATGTTTCTTGCCGGGATTTGACATATATCTGCTAACCACTCCCACTGCAAATGCAATATCTGGACGTGTAGCAATCATTGCATACATCAAACTACCCACTGCAGACGCATATGGAATCTTATCCATTTCAGCCTTTTCTTCCTCAGACACAGGACAATCTTGTTTGCTAAGTTTCACATATGGTGGAAATGGAACACTCAATGCCTTTCCCTTCTCCATATTGAAACGTTGCAAAACCTTGTCAATATACTCTGTTTGAGATAACCAAATCAACTTCTTTGATCTGTCTCTCTTAATGCGCATACCAAGTATATGACTTGCCTCACCCATGTCTTTCATGTCAAACGATTTTGCCATCTTTGACTTCAAAGCTGAAATTTCTTCCAAGTGTTTGCCGGCAATCAACATGTCATCCACATACAAAATAAGGATCAGCCAACTGCCATCCTTAGCCTTCTTTGTATATAGACAGTGATCGAACTCACTACGTTTGTAGCCTTGAGAAAGCATAAACTGGTGGAACTTATGGTACCATGCCCTCGGTGATTGTTTTAAGCCATAAAGACTCTTTAACAACTGGCATACCAAATGTTCCATGCCTTTCTCAACAAACCCTTCTGGCTGCTGCATGTAAATTTCCACATCTAAATCACCATGCAAGAACGCTGTCTTGACATCCATTTGGTGCAACACCAAATCCAATATAGCAACCAATGCAAGAAAGCATCTCAATGTAGTCATCTTGACCACTGGAGAGAAGACTTCATCAAAGTCAATGCCTTGTTCTTGCTTAAAGCCCTTGGCAACAAGCCTTGCTTTGTACTTTGGCTGACTATCATGAGCGGTGATCTTATACCTGTAAACCCATTTACAAGGTAGAGCCTTTTTGCCCTGTGGTAATTTAACCAACTTCCATGTCTGGTTTTTATGCAGAGCTGTCATCTCTGACTGCATGGCCAACTGCCATTTTTTCGAGTCAACCACTTGTAATGCTTCCTTGTAACAAGATGGTTCTCCGCAATCTGTGAGCATGACATAATTTAGAGATGGCACATAACGATCAGGTGGTTTGGAGACACGCTCAGAACGTCTCACCACAACTGATTCTGCCTCTCTAGCCACTATAGGCTGTTCCTGAGCCTGACCATGCTGTCTTGATGTGCTAGCACTAGGTCCATCTTCCCTGAAGACAACTCTTCTGATCTCCTCTGTCTTCTCTGGCTTAGCGTGAAACTTGGCTTCATTGAAATGCACATCATTGCTACGAATAAGCTTTCTGGACTCAGGATCCCAAAGCCGGTAACCCATCTCGCCCGATTCTCCGTAGCCAAGAAATATACACTTCTTGCTCTTTGGTTCTAACTTATTTCTGAACTCTTTAGGAATATGGCTATAAGCTTCACAACCAAAGACTCTGAGATGCTTATACGAAGGTGCCTTGCCTGTCCATAGCATCTCGGCCACTGCACTCTTATCCAGAACCCTACTAGGAGACCTGTTGATCAAATGGACTGCTGTAGCCACTGCTTTCGCCCAAAATCCATCAGGCAACTCAGCATTTGACAACATGCTTCTGACCTTCTCTTGTATGGTCCTATTCATACGTTCTGCAACCCCATTCTGTGAAGGATTATATGGTGCAGTAAGTTCCCGCTTAATCCCTTTTGCTTCACAAAAGTCTTGAAAAGCTTTGGAAACGTACTCTCCACCATTGTCAGTTCTCAAGCACTTCAGCTTCTGACCACTCTGATTCTCCACCAGCTGCAAGAATGTCTTAAAGACCTTGAGCACCTCATCCTTGTGCTTCAAGAAGTAAACCCATACTTTGCGAGAATAGTCATCTATGAATGTACAAAAGTACGCTGCTCCCCCTAGTGACAAACTAGGCATTGGTCCGCATAGGTCACTGTGTACAAGAGCTAACCGTTCGTCCCTACGATTCCTCTTTGATCTGTGCGGTTCCTGTGTTTGCTTACCATAAACACAATGCTCACAAAACTCGAAATCTTGAAATGAAAAGCCAGGCAAATAACCATAATGAGAAAGTATTTCCATTCCTCTTTTTGACATATGTCCCAACCTACGATGCCACAGTGACACACTTGGCTACTCAATCACATTAATTACATGGTTTTTAACCTCTGAAACATGTAAAGTGTACAGAGTTCCTGACTTGCTGCCATGTGCTACAGTCATCGAACCTTTGGAGATCTTCCAAGCGTTGTTCCCAAAAACTGTCACATAACCCGCATCATCCAACTTCCCTGTACTAATCAAGCTCTTTCGGATTGCTGGAACATGTCTGACATTCTTGAGCCATAAAGAAGAGCCATTCTGAAACTTCAACTGCACATCTCCCACTCCAAGTATGTCACAAACCTGCTCATTGCCAAGTCTGACATAGTCTTTAGTAGCCACATATGATGTAAACCACTCTTTGTGCGGAGAAACATGTAAAGATGCCCCTGAGTCGATAATCCAATCACTCATAGCATGTCCATCCTCTGCAGTCAAGAAAACAGAATCAAGATTGCTTGTAAGGAAGATGTCACCAGCTGCTATACCAGAATCACTGTCTGAACCAGATCCTGTGACATTCACCTCTTCAATCTTCACTGAACTCTTCTTTTCATCTTGCTCAGAACTCTTTGTTTTGCCTTTTTCTTGTTTCCACTTCGTACAGTCTCGCTTCATGTGACCCTTCTTGCCACAATGGTAGCATTCTATGTCATCCGTTGACTTCGAATCACGAGACTTACTTCGGTTTTGTGCCTTCTTACCCTTCTTTTCTTTAAACTGTTGTCTCCCTCGAACGACCAAAGCACTATTGCCTTTGCCTTTGTCAATGTTCTTCCTGTTCACTTCCTCTGTGAGCAAGCTGCCTTCTACATTGGCACTCGTAAGACCTTCTGGCGCGACAGAATTACTTAACGCTGTACGAAAAGTATCCCAACTGTCTGGCAAAGTGATTAAGAGAAACATAGCCTTCACTGAATCTGGAAAGACTATCTCCTGTGCTGTTAACTGGCTGAAAATTGTGTGAAATTCATTCAGATGATTTGACATGGCTGTCCCTTCCTTCATCTTCAAATCCACCAATTTCTTGAGCCAGTAAATCTGAGAAGCAGCACTTTGTTTCTCGTACATACCACATAGCTTTTTCCATACGCCATACGCTGTAGTCTCTTCTGCTACGTTGAAGTAAACATTTTCTGCCAGTGTCAGCATGATTGTGGAACAAGCTAACTCGTCAAGCTCTTCCCACTCATCTTGAGCCATAAATTCTGGTCTCTCCCCTTTGAGCTTCAGTGGCTTCACTTGTTTTTTCTGCACCAAAACCTGCCAAATCTGCTTCTTCCAGAATGGAAAGTTTGTGCCATCCAGCTTCTTTATGTTGTAAAGAGTCTCACTGTGAGAAGATGCCATATCTGCCAAACTGTTTACTCCTGAGAAAAATCCGGCAGAGTTTCCCCTGTAAACTGGCCTCTATACACAGTAAACAAGCTATAATCAACAAGCTGAACACCTCTCCTCAGGAACTGTCAGTATTTTTGAAAATTTTTGACAGAGTCTCCCCTGTAAACTGAGCTCTGGGAACCAAAAGATAGCTCAAGAAACAATCATAAATAGCTGACCAATGACAAATCTAAAAAATCCCTGTAATATGCTGTCCTGTAAGCATACACTGTCTCCTCTCTGGGCGATGACAGAACCTGTATCTGTCTCAAGACTGAACCCTGAACAATGCCTCAACGGCCTGACGCATAAGATGCAATCCAGTGTCTACACAAAGTCATACATCCTAAGGGATAAAATTCGCCGAAGAGGATGCGTGTAGAGGGGAACTCCAGCAACCTAATCCACCTCACACTGGGTAACCCAGCCCCCAGTGCTTGGCTTCAAAAAACCTCACACACGACCCTCTCAGATGGCTCAGCAAACTACCCAGAACTAGCATACATCCTATAATAGACCAATCACTGTCCTATGACCGCTGCGGCGGTCTGTCTGCTAGCGTGACTCACAACTAGCAGACCCACAATCACAGTACATCAATCTGCAATACATGCCAGTGGTGTCAAGCCGTCGTATGGCCACACCTCCCCTGGAACCTGGCAAGCACAAGAAGTAGCAATGCAGACTGCAATATATATATCTGATGATATATATGTGTACCTGGTCTATAGATGATGCTCTGAAGACGAATAAGTGATGTATGTCGATGTCGATATTGATGTCGACCACCTCCTGCTTGCCAATCTACACAAGACGGATTTCTTTGCGGCTGAAATCTATCTTCTGTTGTAGTGCTCAGAACGAAATTCTGAGGGCATAAACGGCTTCGAAAGGGGGGTAAAACTCCAGGTCACCTTCTGGAAACGCTCCCGGAATGCCGAGTGTGAATCTTCGAACTCCGGATCCAGAATCTGCCGGAAAAGTGCGCGCGCGCGATTGCACAAATCCGCACTGAACCAAGGCTCTGATACCAATTGAAGTCGCGGAGCGGAGCGTGGATCGACTCTCTCTCTCACACACACACAGTGAGCTTACACAGTACACAGTACGCAGAGAATTGTTAGAAGGGTTATCTCCCAAATCCTTAGTATTCACAAAGAATATGTTAGTATATACAAAGAGTTAGAGGTAAGTGAGTTAGGCGGGCGGCCGGCCATATCCGCATAAGAGGCCACTTGGGCTTTAATCCCAACAATTTGATGATACCCTCTCTTCACGTAGGATACTAGCAAGCATCTGGTAATCTGTATCTCTGACAGCAGCATCACAGACCTTGTCTAGAATAGGGTTGTTAGCCATGGAAATTGCCCCCCAAAAAAGCTTTACGGCTTAGGGAATCTGCCACAACATTATCCTTACCTGGTCTAAATTTAATATCAAAATCATATTCGTGCATGAGCTCTATCCATCTCCTCTATCTCATGTTAAGGTTAGGTTGGGTAAAAATCCACTTAAGGCTCTTGTGATTTGTTACCAACTAGAATTTGCGTCCCACTAGATAATGTCTCCATAGTTTGAGAGCATGAATAACTGCTACTAATTCTAAATCATGTGTAGCATAATTCACTTCATGAATCCTAAGCTTCCGAGAAGTATAAGCTATAGGCCTTCCTTCTTGAGTAAGGACTCCTCCTAATGCAAGGTTACTAGCATCTGTGATCACCTCAAATTCTTGGGTGAAATATGGAAGTTTTAAGAGAGGTTCTGAAGCAAGATACTCCTTCAGCTGTTTGAAGCAAGATTCATGTTTTTCTTCCCAAAGTATCGTTGCTCCTTTCTTTAGCAAGTCGGTTAGTGGTGCAGCTTTAAGAGCATAGTCCTTTACAAAGATCCTGTACCACCCTGTGATACCTAAGAACCCTCTGACTTCGGTTTGTGAAGTGGGTTGAGGCCATTCCACAATATCTTTGACTTTCTCAGGGTCAACAAAGACTCCTTCAGGTGAAATGATAAACCCTAAGTAACAGACCTTAGGGGTAAAGAAGGTACATTTGCTTTTCTTTGCATACAGCTTATTTCGGCGTAAAAGCTCTAACACTTTCCTAACATGTCCTTCATGCTCTTCCTCTGATTTGGAATAAATTAAGATATCGTCAAAGAATACTAGGACAAAATCATCCAAGAATTCTCTAAAGATATCGTGCATCAGACGATTGAAAGTTGCAGGAGCATTCGTAAGTCCGAAAGCCATCACTATAAATTCGTAATGACCATAACGAGTGTTGAAAGCTGTTTTGGAGATATCAGCCTCCTAGATTCGAATTTGATGATAGCCAGATCGAAGATCAATCTTCGTGAATATTTTGGCTCCATGTAATTTGTCTAGCATCTCATCAATACGAGGAATTGGATATTTATTCTTGATGGTAACCTGATTTAAGCCCCTATAATCTATGCAAAGTCGAAGAGAGCCATCCTTTTTCTTTTGGAAGAGAACACGTGCACCCCATGGAGATGTACTGGGTCGGATAAACCCTTGCTCAATCAACTGCTTGAGCTGCTCCTTGAGTTCTATAGCCTCTGGAAGTGACATCTTGTATGGCGCTCTTGAAACTGGTTCACTACCTGGAAAAATTTTGATTTCGTGGTCTACCTCCCTAGGTGGTGGTAGTTCAGAAAGTTCACTAGGGAAAACATCTGAAAATTATTCTAGCCACATTGGTTCAGGGTTGGAAGAAGATTTTTCTACTTTTTTTAGCTTGACTACAAAAATTTGTTG
This sequence comes from Adiantum capillus-veneris, assembly GCF_014529385.1. Taxonomy (NCBI): domain Eukaryota; kingdom Viridiplantae; phylum Streptophyta; class Polypodiopsida; order Polypodiales; family Pteridaceae; genus Adiantum; species Adiantum capillus-veneris. The sequence goes on from NC_140948.1 coordinate 151,704,158, forward strand.
ACCCTTGCGTAACCCTTTCAAAAGACGATTAGCTTTGACCAAGTAAGCTTTTGGTCGTCCATTCTGGCCTTGAATAGTGACTTCTTGACCTAGGTTGTCCACAAAAGTAACACTTCCTTGGGCACAATGGATATTGGCATTATGACTGGCTAACCAATCCATTCCAAGAATTCCGTCATAGATTCCTATGGGTAAGGTTCGAAAAGTAGCAGAAGTAGAGTATTCTCCCAACTTGAAATCTATTTTCCCCACAGTATACTGAGATAACACCTCCTTTCCATTGGCTAATTCAACTCTCATCTTTCTTGTAGGATGTTGATTAAGCCCTAACCTCCTTAAACGTTTAGGTGACAAGAAAGAATGAGTACTACCACAATCAATAAGAAGCTCAAATTTTTCACCTTGGTGATTTGCAGGTGTTTGAATGACAGCATATTGTTGTCTTGCTCTTGGGTTATCAATTGCAGCATGTAGAGTTGCTCTTTCCTCTTGTTCTTCTCCCAATGTTGGTTCTCCTATGATAGCATTGACTCTGGCAGCCATTCCGCGCCCTCGACCTCGTCCTCCATTTCTTCCTCCACGATTTATTATTTGTACTCGTCCTCTAGCTCGAGTAGGTGTATTTGTTGTGGAGACTCGCCTAGGACATACATTCCTGAAATGTCCTAGCTCGTTGCATTCATAGCATCTAAGATCTGCATTTTGAGATCCATTTGCTGAAGCTGCAGCTATTGGATGAGTTTGGTGAACTGGGTGAGCTTGCCTTTGGTTCCACATCATAGACCGTCCTCTCCTTCCAGCATTCATTAAATTTCCATTTCGTACCCTTTGAGAGTTTGACATCTCTTTAGCTAAGGGTTTAGCTCTTAAAAGAGCATCTTGCAAATTTACAGGCCTCATGGCTTCTAGACGAGTATTTAAAGGAGCATTTAGCCCTTGTCAGAAACGGGCTACTTGTTGATCTGCGGTCATTGGCAGAGCATAGCGCCTAAGAGTTACAAATTTGGAGTAGTATTCTTCCACTGTAAGATGAAACTGACGTAAGTTGAAGAATTCATTCATCTTAAGGGATTCGTGTGCAGGTGGAAGATAACGTCCTTTGACAGCATACTTAATGTCTTCCCAAGTTTGAGTGTTTTGAGCTACTTGATTATCTTTGCAGTGTTGTTTCCACCAAAGCTTGGCATCCCCCGTGAGACGAAACATAGCCAACATTGCCTGGTTATCGGGAGTAGTACCTGCAGCAGCAAAATAATCCTCCATCTCTTTGAGCCACACTTCAGCATTGCGCTCAACTAGGGATCCTTCCCCTTTGAAAGAGGGAGGTTTAGCTTGCTTGAGAAGTAGATTTTTCTCTTGAAGAGATGTGTACACCGCACTCTGTGCAATATAGATTAAAAGAAACTTTATTGGATACTCTAACTTTAATCCACTTTAAGGCAAGACTTGATCAGACAATAATACAAACAAAAGATAATGCAGGTATGGATGATGAGGAGTTTCTTTCGTCTTTGTCACCGCAGCAGAGACAATGGTACGTGGAGCGTCATCTCTCTGGCGCATCATCGCACATTCCTACTCCATCCTCATCTCCCTCTCTTTCGAAGCATTCAGCGCGCTCCGAAGCTTCGGTGTCGACGAGACAATCTTCACACTCGTCTAGACACCGGCTCTCTTGTGGTGGCGGTGGCGGTTGTTGTGGGGATTCCGCCGCCGATGCCTCCACACCACCTCGTGTTCGACGAGGCTCTTTACCCTCCCCTTCTTTGACCGCCCCCACACCAGCCACAGCATCGCCATCTACGCCAGGTTTTGCGCGGCTGTTCCTAGTAGCTACACACCTCTACCTACTCCGCCAGGAGCCACCCCACTCGACACTCCTCCCTTTGGGGCCCAGACGCCGGTGGAGACACCTGACATCCGTACCCCCATCGACACGCCGCTAGAGACCCCTGTCGGGACACCCAGGTTCCCAGGTTCATGCGTCACCGGCCAGAGGGCTTGTCTTACTCCGTCGACTTCAGCGGCGGCATCATCATGGATGATGATGGCAAGAAGGTGATCTCGTGCATGCGTGGTCTTTGCTCTCAGCTGTTTAGACACTACATACTAAACAAATGGAGGGAAGTACCAAGTGATTTAAAAGCCAGAGTCATCAGCATACTTCATGATGAGTTTCCCGTTCCAACACGGGATCACCGCTTCAATGAAGACCTGATGAAGATTCGAATGCGTGAATACTGCAAACACAAGCGTTCCGAAGTGCAAAAAGAAATCAAGCATGGGTGGAACAGGCTTGATTGGCTGGCCAAAGAAGATTGAAAGAATGCGAAGAAAGCAGCGCGCGAGAATCCCGACAAGTGGAAGCAACAAAAGGATGCAGCCAGAGCGCGAGTAGAGGCAGGGAGCTCGCACCACTTGGGGAGCGATGGATGGGCATCATTTGAGGCCGATTTTGTAAGTGTTTTCGCATTGCTCTTTATGTTCGATAGTTTAGGGTTTATGAGTTTTTTAATTTTAACATAATGAAATCTTTGTATGTTTTGACAGGGGTCAATGACAGGACGTGATCCCACACCGTACGAGCGCGAGTACGCAGGCAGGAAGGGCTTAAACGCCCTGATGGACATTCTCAATTCTCGCGGCGGCATGGTTAGTATTAGGGTTTGCTCTTTTCTATTTTTTGTATTGTTTTATAAATGTCGTTATATGTTTATACTTACTGAAATCTGTCTTATTGTCTTTTTTTGCAGAATCCGACAGATACGTCACTTGGACGCGATGAGACGTTTGACTAGACGACGTCAGTTTAGCCGTAGCTAGATAGCATTAGTTTAGGGTTTCTCATAGCTTATGTATCATGAGACGGATTTTATACGTCTTTTTGAACCATGTATATTATTACATTTTTCACCGCAATTCATTTTGCCAATCAATTCCTTATGCCTATGATGTTGTACAATTGTCATTATTACATTTTCCAATCAATTCATTTTGCCTATGATGTGTACAATTGTCAATTTTACGCTTGTCAATTTTGCAAACAATGCGTCTTGTGGGTGACTATTTTGGGTCTATTATCTACCCTTGCACTTTTTTTAAAAAGTGAATTAAGTACAATATGGTTGATGGGTGGCAGGGCATTCAATGCCCTGTCACCAAAAAAAATTCTCTCGGGCGTCGCTATAAGCGTCGCTATAGACTTTTGTGTAAACGTCGCTATAACTGTCGCTATGACCTTCGCTATGAGCGTCTCTATATAGCGACGCCTATAGCGTCGCATATAGCGACGCTCTCGTAGCGACGGTTTTAGCGACGTCGGGGGTTATAAAAACCCAGTGTATTTCTGTCGCTAACAACGTCACAAGAGCACACAACCTCTTGTAGTGTGCCCCCCTCCAGGCCAGACGCAAAGCAACTTCTGACCTCAGTTGGCTTGGACTACAACAAGATTCATGCATGTCCAAAGGATTGCATTCTTTTTCGCAATGAATTCGTAGATTGTCTGTCGTGTCGTAGGTGCGGAGCAATGCGCTACAAACAAGATGCAGTTGGCGAGACAGTGCAAGCTAAAGTGTTGCGGCATTTTCCTATTATTCCTAGGATAAAAAACATGTTTCGCTGTGGTTCCATTGCAAAGTTGATACAGTGGCATTCTACGAATAGATCCACTGACGCAACATTTAGGGTGCCCACTGATTCGAAGGCTTGGAGGAACATTGAAGATACCTAGCCACATTTTAAGAGTGAACCACGCAATTTGCGTTTGGGCATGGCAATGGATGGAGTCAATCCATTTGGATTGAGAAGCTCTTCATGGAGCACTTGGACTGTGTGCCTTATCAATTACAACCTCTCGCCGTGGCTTGCTATCAAGAAGGGTCATTTGATTTTAAGCTTGATTGTACCTTGTAAGTTCAAGGCAAAAAACATGGATATTTATGTAGCTCCACTAGTTGATGAGCTCCAGGAGTTATGGCATGGGATCGACATAGTAGATGCGGTTGAACCAGTAGGACAATAGCATGCAAGGATCCATGGACTTCTTATGTGGACTATGCATGATTGGCCAGGATACGGAGAAGCTTCTAGTAATGGTTATTGATTTGCAAAATTCTCGCTATTCGCAAGCCCTTTGCGTTGGCCTGATTCATGCTTTGATATATGCAGGACTAACAACTTCGGGATACAATGCATGTCCAATTTGCGGGTAGTCTTTGGATGTGTGCTATTCTACCTCTCTTCGAAAGACAATTTATCAAGGCCACCACTGTTATCTTCCAGATGGCCATCACTTACGCGAAGGCCAGCTTGGTCGCGTCGATTGTCGTCCTATGCATGTACAAGAGTGGCATCGCCAATGGGAGAAACATGAGGGGCAACCTGTTCCAGGAATGAAACGTTTGTCCATTCTCCATACGTTTCTGTACTGGGGTGATCTACTAATTAACCATTTGCTGGATCCAATGCATATATTCAAGAATGTGGGAGAGCTCCTCTGGAAGACAATCATGGGAATGAAAGACAATCGAACTTCACGAGATGATTTGCAGTCGGTTGGAAAGATGCCAGAGCTGTGGCCTTTCACCAATGCAGCTGGTCAGACAAAACTTCCAAGAGCGCCATGGGTATTGCTAAAAAACGAAGAGCGACAAGTGAAAAGGGTGATTTCAAAGTTCAGGACGCCAACAGGATATATGCGATGTCTCAAGACAGCATTCACCCGTGACGATCAACTGTCAGGGTTGAAATCACACGACTGGCATAAGTTCTTGCAATTCATTCTTCCAATTGCGATCAAGGGGTGTTTAATGGAGGAAGTGCAGACCTGCATATACAAGATTTCAGAGCTAGTGCGGTGGATCTCTTCCAAGGAGATACGAGAGGAATCTATTGTAGTCGCAAGGGCTAACTCCATTGAGGTAGTTTGCATGATTGAGAAGTATCTACCTACGAGCTGCCTAACTATCCAAATGCACTTGCTCGTCCATGTAGTAGATGAGTTTGCAGTGGCAGGTACAGTCCACAGCCGTTGGATGTTCTTTCTAGAGCGGTTCATGAAAACACTTAAGGGTTTTGTTCGCTAAAAAGCGCGTCCAGAGGGGAGCATGGCAGAAGGATGGCTGGTGCAAGAGTCTCTTGTATTGACGACCGAGTTTCTATCCGTTTTTGACCTAGAAATGCCGTGATTGTGGAGCGATGAGGAGGATGCAAGACTGGTGGGAGAGGAGCCGCAAGGGCAAGGGGTGCCGAAGAAAATGAACCTGGCCATGCGAGAAAAGATCATGAAGTTCTGTATACTAAATTCAGCGCCGATGCAAAAATGGCTTGAAAGATAAGAAGAAGAGAAAGAGAGACGCAATCTAGAGCGACATGATTTCAGGCAAAGTCGAACGACTAGAGGCTTACCCTTGCCAGACTATCTCGCTCCTCTACCTGAATTCCCTACAATGGCATGGTTGGACAAGACAGTGATAGCAGCTCGACAGATCGGAGAACCCATATCTCTAGAAGAGGAAGAGCTGGCTATTGGATGTGACTGGAAGTATCATACATACATGGCACGTTGGTCGCATGGAAAGCATTTCAGAACACAACAAATTGATAGCAGAAGAAACACGTTTGACAGTGGGGTAATGGTTAGTTTTATGCAAAAGAGCAGGGCCAGCGCTAGAGACAAGAATGAGAGCACTAGCAACCTGGATTACTGTGGTCTGGTGTCAAATATCCTGAAAGTAAGCTTCATGCGGTTTGAGATGTTTTTGTTGGATGTGAAGTGGTTCAAGGTGATTACTTCTGGTCGCAATGCAGCGGTACGCAGAGATGTAAACAAACTTGTGCAAATAGATTCTACAAAGATTTGGACATATGCGAGCGACACATTTGCTCTCCCCGAACATTGCGAGCAAGTGGTCTTTGTACCGGACCCTCGAGAGCGACAATGGTGGTTTGTGGTTCAGGTTGCTCCAAGAAATAAACAAGTATTTGAAGGGCAAGATCTCTTGGAGGAAAGTCAGTCAGACGACGTCCATACTACTGTGACATTAGATGAGATGGACGAAGGTATGGCAGAGGAAGCTGACAGATATACGAGGGATGATGCAGACGAGCGACAATTGACACTTGTAGCGGATTTGCCAGCTCGTGGAGTTGCAGTTTTCGACCAGAATTCTGACGTCTTGGGATCAGCAAGAAAAGGAAAAAGTCACTTACATATTGGAGACCATCCTGAGAGAGTGCCAGCCTGCTCCGGGTTTTTCCGTTGTTCCGGTGCGGTGGATCAAGGGTGTTGCACGGGACACCTTGAAACATCGACGAGATGCAGCTCGGAAGGCTTTCAGGACCGGCTCTCCGAAGCCTTCAGGCATTCCACACGAGACGTGGCTGCAGATCAGGGAGGACGAGTGGACAGCGGCCACACGGTTCAGACAGCAGCGTGAGGCCGTGCAGGTACGACAGATGACTAGGGGGACATCTCATCTTGGCAGCGGAGGCTTCGACACCTTTTTCTATGAGTTTGTGCGTTTCTAATCCAATCTTAACTATGGCGTTTTTTAAAATATGATGAATCATGTATTCTTATTACTTTGATTTTTGTATAACGCAGAATCTTGCGATGCATCGAGCTCCGACACGCGAGGAGGAGTCAGATGGATATCGCAGAGGTATCTATGAAGTACTCAATGATCTTGAAGCTTCAGGAGAGCCTGTAGACTGGGAGGCCTTACAGTCTCGCTGATCGCTTGAGGTGAGACGTTAATATGTGTAAGTTGATTTAATTAAGTCAGTATAAGTGAAGTAATATCAATACTAATTTTGTGAGTTGTCCTATGTGCAGGTTACGACGCCTAGTCATTAGTGGACCAGATTTCATATATATGCTTTGTGAGACACAGACACGCTTCTGTGTCTCTTTTTTGTACAAACAGTTATGTTCAGACAGTTATTGTTTCCCTTATGGTTATGATTATTGTCATTGTCATTGTATAAACAGTTATTGTTTCTCTTTCTGGTTATGCTTATGGTTATTGTTAATTTTGTTTATGGTTATGGTTATCTGCATTATGGTTTTGATCAAAGTGGTTATAGCCGGTTATGGTTTTAAGTTATGGTTATGGTTCGTTATGGTTATGCTTTTAAGTTATGGTTATGGTTCGTTATGATTATGCTTGTAAGTTATGGTTATACTTTTCAGTTGGTACGGTTGTCTTTCATTGGCCTTAAATCTCATGTGAGATCCTACATGGATAGCATGTAGGAGGCGTACACATGATATGGTTTTTTTTGAAAAGTTTATGTAAAAACAAAGGGAACTCTGCCGAAATTTTTGCGCGCGGGAGCATGGTTGATATTTTGGTGCTGCTCGCTTTCTTGGGCAGAGGGCAGGAAGTCTGGCTGTGGCTGTGTCCATCTTTTAACTGGGCACAGGCCAGGCTACCTGCCCTCTGCCCAAGAATTTTTTTTAATGTTATGGTCGTCGCTATGTGCGTGGCAATCTGCGTCGCTATATGCGTCTCTATACGCGTCTATACCTGCATTGCAATATATAGCGACTGGTTTCACAGCGACGCGTATAGCAACGATATCTGCGTCGATGACACCTTATTTTGTTGTAGTGTTGCTATGTAGAGGTAGCTTGGAAGTAATCGTATTTGCTGAGTACCTTTAGGACTGTAGGATTGTAGATTTAGATTAGGATTTGGAGAATGATTGGTAGACGAGACAAGTCTTAAGATCAAGACTCTGAAAAACATAAAAAACACAAGAAAACGAGTGTTTGTTGACACTTTCCACAACCCCATTGCATGAGAATCTAAGAGTAGGGTAAGTAGGAACCGAGGTGGATTTTAGAACATTGCTCTCTCTGAAAGAATCAAGTGTGCGTTGTTATTGGAACTTGCAAAATTCAAGGTCTACGGCTAGAAATAGCTTGAAAAGACTCGAATCCACTCAATCCGACTAGAGAGTAAGCCTAAGAGTTGTCCGAACCAGTGGGTAAGGTCAAAGACACTTCGAGGTAAAAATTTCAAGAGTTGGCCAAAACTCAGATTATTTACTTTTTTTGACATTTTAGGCCAAATTAAGTTTTGACTTGATTCATAGGCTGAAAATACATCATGTAAAGACTGTCTTTGAAAAAATTGCAAAAAAAATGCTCATTTCAAGCATAAAGTTAATAATCACGATTATTAACTTTCTGCTCTAAATTGACCAAGGTTCATACCATTGACTCATTGCATGTGTACCAACAACTTTTGTAAAGGCCCAAAAGATTTGGATCACTAAATTGACAAAACATTGGGTAAAAACTAAAGTTTGTACTGACTTTTTGAATCTTGAGTATAAATCTGGGAAAAATTTGTCCAAACTTGTTTGAAAATTGTTTCATATGCTTATGTTGATGTGATAAACATGTGTATATGCTCAGTTGACCAAAAAATTGTAAAAAAAATTTAGAACTAAATAATCATGATTATTTACATCTGTCTTATTTTTTAACTTTTTTGACGAAGTCTGCATACCACTAGCTTCACCATGTTGTAATAAGCCCACAAACCAAATTTGATCAGATTTGGACCACTGGAGTGAAAATTGTGACTAAAATTGCAAAGTTAGTATACGGATAGATAATTGATGACCATTTGATCAAAAATTGTCCAAACTTGATGACAATTGGCTAGTGACCTTAACTTAAGGTGCTTAATAGATTTGTGTCAAAGTTGGGACAAAAACTTGTAAAAATATAGCTGGAGTAAATAATCACGATTATTTACATATGCTTCAAAACTTGATGATTTTGCAAATTTGAGTATACCACAAGGTCAAGCACATGAAGTAGACCTCACAAATCAATTTTGGTGAAATTTGGATCCCAAAAGTGAAACTTAAGCCATATTCTCAAAATTAGAGTCTGCGTGAACACCAAACAGTTAATAAACTTGATTAGAATTGGTCCGAACTTGTTGCAATTTTCCCAGAGACTCTAACAAGTTGTATACTTGCCAAACCTATCAAAAAAGTGCAAAAAATGGACAAAAGTAAATAATCGTGATTATTTACTTATGCTATCCAGAGACATCATTTTTGACTTTTGAACTTATACAATGATAGAACAACATAATATAAAGCCATAGGGCAATTTTGGGTTCAATCGGATCAAAATTGGTACAGATACATTCAGTTTCCAGATTGCAGATCAAACCTTTGAATTTTGCTAAAGCTGAATCTGAAAGTCAAATTTTGACTCCCAGAGCTCTATTTGAAGTGATACACAGAGACCAATCATGAGAGTTCTCAAGAGCTCTACTGTCTTTATAGAAGAATAGGTAACGATTGAATTTGTACAGGAATCAAGTTGCAGACAAGGAATCAGTGGCTTGACAGAAAGTTGCAATTGAATCGAGTGGAAATTGACGACAAGTCAATCCAAAGGTGAGTACTCTATCCAAGGATTCATAAGTCTATATGAACCTTAGATCTGGTCGTGTACTAGGAAATCAAGGCATACTTGGAGAAACCTCCAGTAGAGTATCTACCGAAGAAAGCGTGAATCAAGGCAATTCCTTGCACACAATTCCTGAAGAAGTCTCAAATACTTTTTCAGATTCAACATCCGAAATGTCTTCTTACTCGACTCACTCGGAAACCGGAACGACAATGCGCTATAAGCATATACTATCTTTTTACAAGACTAACCGTCATGGAGCCCAAGTTTACTTGGACCCTAATGAGGAGTATGCTATTCTCATTGATGACCATGGTATTGAGTTCGAAGAAGAGGTTAGGGCAAACAAACAAGAAAAAATGTACATGGATCAAAACGGAACTCAGTATTTACAAGTCAAAAACCCTAACGTGATAGACAAATGGGGGTTAGAAGTAAATACTATAATCCCAGATATGTCAACAAAAGAAGGACCACCAACTTTAGAATTCGAGGGATACGATCAAGTAGAATTGAAGCCTTTGAAATGGCTTAGTACGGATAATCCTAGGATCGGAGTCTATTGCTGGGAAGATAGAAACATAAAAGATCTTTTGTGGACTTCTCATGCCAAACCAAGACAATTAATAGCCATGAAGATCATCTATATCTTCAAGATCAAAGATAAGGGATCATCAGACCTACCAACCTACCTATTTAGGGATTGTTATAACAATAACTTATGATGACTCCTGAGGAGGTAGACCAAACCAAATACCAAGGGTATTCCATCCAGGATTTAATATTAGGACAAGGACCAGAAACAATTCCAAGGGATGAACACCGTGAGAGATCATATGAGAGTAATGTAAAGAAACCAAAAACCACCTCATCACGTAGAAAACCGGGTGACACTAAGGCCAGTCCAGGGCTACATGAGTCACTATTTCCAACAGGCTGGTTTGAAGGACTCGGAACATGACCAACTCCCAGAAGACCTGGAGTTGAACCAAACAGACATGTCAGACTAGCTGATTTTCAAAAATGGGTCAGAAAATATAGTGGATCCCCGGGGGGTTCACTATATTTAAGACCACTATATCACGTGCGTTCAGGATCTTTTTCTAAACTCCCTATTCTGTGAATTTTTTAGGAAATATAATGAACCCTTTTCTTTTAAATTTTGTTTTTTTTTTGAGATTTGTAAAAAACATATCCTTATGTAAATTTATTTTTGTAAGTTTAAGGGATTTAAATACCCTTTTGTTGAACTCACGTGATAGGTTACATTCTATGTAAGGTGAACCCCCCGAGAGTGGAGCAGGGGATCCATACGACCACTTAGCAAGCTTTAAGCAAGTGCTAAAAGCAGAACGTATATTCTATTCCAGACGCAATTTGAGGGGTTTGGAATGAAATTAGAAGGAAAAGCATTGACATGGTTCCAAAACATTCCACCAAGGTCAATCATGGACTTGAACACATTAGCTCAAGGATTTCTAGCTGCTTGTTCCAAAACGGGGATTAAACATAATACGGTAGCTCAAATTTATAGCTTTAAACAGAAACATGGTGAGTTTGTTAAGGATTGTGCAACTTGAATGAAACAATACATTGATAGATGCCAAGAGATGGAGATACCTGCAAAAGAACGACTTATATCCTTGTTTCTAGAGGGACTGCTAAATAAAGAACTTCATGCTATACTCTATAGTAAAAAACGTACAACCCTAGAAGCATGTGTGTCTGATGCGATTGACCTAGGAGACAATTGCAAGATCTTCAACAAAGAAGATGTCCCTAAGGATAACCAAAGCGAGAAAAAAGCATCCACAAAACCAGCACAAGTGGGATCGGCTGCTACGGCACCACTCTCAGCCATAGAAGATATGCTAAAAAGGATGAACGACATGATGAACAATATGCAAAAAGCACCTATGAAAGGACCACGACAAGGGATACCTCCACAGGGACAAATAATTAGGCCACAAAAATGGTGTGCAATCGAGGGTAAATGGACCAACCATGAGACCCACGAGTGCTACTTCAGACCAAAGTATGATGGGAATGTTCAGTACGTGCCCATGAGGCCACAAGGACAACCCATGTACAGATATCAACCTAATATGGCCCAAGCTCAAAGACCACCAATGGGTATGGAAAGACCTCAACCTGTATTGGCACAAAAACCTCTGAATCTAGGACATAATGCAATGCCTGTAAAGTACATGCACTCTGAAGGAGTCATAGATGAACAAGCATTAGTGCCCGTTACACCCTATGCAGAGCCTAGTCCATCTACAGTAATGGTAGAAGGAGATTGGTATAGTTCACATCCACCACCAATGGAAGAAACCATGACTTATGCTCCACTAGAGCTCACACCAATGTATTATGTAGCTAATCAAGGTGTCAGACCTCCCATGGGAAGACCCATGATGAAGCCTAGAATAGGAAACTGTCATAACTATGGTGTTGATGACCATTGGAAGAACGAATGTCTAGAGCCTGACAAAAATCTCAAACCAATTAAAGCCTATTGCATACAATGTTGCAAAAAGGGAGGACACTTTCCGGAAGATTGTCCTAAGAATCCTTTGAACAAGGGAAAAACTGTCGTAAACGTAGTCCAAGTGATACCTAGTAGCTCATCAGAGAGTGAACCGATTATTCCAATCAAGGTAGTCACTAGAGCCCAGGCAAAGAAAAAGAAACACAACTCCTGTGATTATTCAGAGAACACGAAATTCTCTTCTCAAAGAATCAAAAGGAGCAGAAGCAAAAGATATGAGATGAGAAAACAAAAACAACGGGTTGAAATCAAAGAGAAAGCAAAAATGCTAGCCCAGGACAAGTTGAAAGAAACTTGGAGTGAATTCAAGGAAACAATCGTGAAATCTGGAGGATCCATTCTAATTGATAAAATTTTTGAGCCTATTAATGCTGCCTTGGAAGCCTACCAAGCAGGACTTAAAGCAGGCCAAAACATGGAAAACAAATGGAAAAACTATCCATCTCCAGACATGGAAGCAGTAAAACTGGAGGCTTATCAAAATTTGGTAAGAATCACGCAAGAAATGCTGGATAAACAAAAACCCAAGCTTGAAAGTATTGCAAAACCTGAAGAGCTTGCGGTAGAAGACACGAAAGCAAAATCCAATGTGGTGGTAGAACGCCACCTTGAAACAAATGAACCAGTGCTTATAGTGCTTGACAACGAAGATGCCTTAGACGGAATTCCATTCATAGAGGAAGACTGGACATGACACCTATGGAAAAAAGTGACAGAGATCAATGATGGGAGCCTAACTTTAAAGTCAGCTCCTATAGAGGAAGTCTGGTTGGATAACCTACCTTCTGATATGAACATGGATTTACAATCCTTGTACGGGGATTGCGGATTGGAAGCTTCAAGAATGTCTAAACCATTGACATTAAAAACATTACCTTCTTACTTGGGAGATAACAAAGATGAATCCATCGTTTGCAAGACCACTCAAGTAAAGAGAGCTGAACAGACCCTAGAAGTAGACAACATTCATTCAATCATGTCTACACCCATCCAATGCACTCTTACTTTGGGATAACTATTGAAACTCATACCATACTTGTGGAATGATTTATAGAAAACCCTAGAGAAGGTGGGGATAACGGGGTTAATCTCAAAGAATTAGGAAAATGGAAAAATGAAACGGAAAACAAAGAGATTTGATCAGTTCCTATGAACAAGGTTGGAGAATATTATGAAGGGGAAGAAGGAAACACCACCCTCCCAGTGAAATATAATGACATTGAAACCATGGCAATACTGGATAGTGGAGCTGGCATAGCCATAACAACTAAAGCAGTATGGGAATCCTGGGGATAGCCAGCCATTAGACAAACGTGAATGAAATTAAAGTTGGCTGACAAACACATTGAGAGACCGCTAGGGTTGCTTGGAAAAGTGATAATCAATTCCTATGGAATTGAATATCAACACACTTTTGCAATAGTAGACTTTGGGGGAAAACTGAACTATGAAATCATATTGGGAAGACCTTTCATGTGATAGGTACAACTTATCAAGGATTGGGGAAACAACTATCTGTACTTGAAGGAGGTGGGATCTATAACAAGATTCAATCTAAAATATCACACTTATAGAGATGTCTTGAAAACACCCATCCAAGAGTTTGATTTAGTCTCTTTGGCTGAAAATAAACTCCCGTCCTAGTTAAACAAGGACACTCCTATTTGGATGTGAGGAGCTTCAAAAAATGGAGGCTTAAGACGAGAAGAATGTATCCTAGAAAGGGACTGCACAGATGAAGCCTACGTACCTGAACCGTTTCCAGAGCATTTATTTAAGCCATTCGAGTGGACTCAAATTTTCGCGAGAATAGATGTATGTATGAATACGTCTATGCCTACTCAATTTTGCAATGAGGATGGCTAAGACATAATTCCCATCCAAATGATGTCAGTCCTCAACATTGAAAACAAAGATGAGGAACCCAAGGACTTGATGAAAGATCAACAAGTCTTTTTAGACCTCTATTACAGTGCAGCTGATGAGTTAGATGAACACTCATCTACCTCAGAAGATTCGGGGTCAGAGAAACAGCATACGAGAGCTAAGTTACTCTTAAAGGGAGGGGAGGAAAAGTTTTTTGACTTTCCAAACTAGAAATCAAGAAGACAAAAATGGTATAGAGAAAAGAGAGACACCAAAATTGTGAAAACATGACCTATGCCATCAGTCTCCAGTAAAACACAATTCTTGATGTAGGTAGATGCTAATTGTTAACCCTCACGGCACACGAACACCCTATGATCTATAAACGTTGTATTGTTTAGAGTCAAGTACCGGGCTTGTCGGACCAATAGGAACAGGGTAAGGGTGATCGCCGATGATAGGTGCACTCTAACTGGAATATTCAAGGAGTTAGTTGGCTAAGTATGGGCGCCCAAGTGTGAATGGGGTGAGCTCATATAAAAGCCACTAAACCTAATTTTTACTCATTCTCTCATTGTGCAATAGAAGCCGCTCTTGCTCCATCTCCACCTTCTCTTTCACCATCTCCTTGTGTGTGTGTGTGTGTACGTGTGTGTGTGTGTGTGTGTGTGTGTGTGTGAGAGAGAGAGAGAGAGAGAGAGAGAGAGAGAGAGTGAGAGTGTGTGTGTGATCGAGCGTTGCGGCGGGACGACGGCGGCGAGGCGGTTGAGCGCGGCGTAGCGGCGTCTCCCTCTTCTTTGCGGCACGAGAATCCTTCATTCGCAACTACGCACGAAGGTGAGTGACACACCATTCTTCCTTGTGAGCTTGTCTGTTGTATGACTGTGTGCTAGGAGCCTTTGTGGCTCGCACACGGCGCGTAGCAAGTCCCTAGCCGTGACATTTTTGGCGCCGCTGTCGGGGAGCTGCTGCGCGTGAAGCTCCAATGGCGACCTGTAAATTGTATTGAAGCTATTTTTTATGTAGGAAAGGCGCGGCGTAAGTTTGATTATTGTTGTTATGAAAAAACAGTAGAGAAAGACACAATGTTGTTGACTGCATTCAAGTTTTCTATGTTCTGTTAAGCTCTGTTTTGTTAGTTCTATTAAGCTCAGATTTCAGCTTACACAGTTAGCATTTCTTGCGTTTTTGCGTTTTCTGCATTTTCTGGTTTGCACTCAAAGTTCTGTCAAGTTTCAATTTTCTGCATTTTCTGGTTTGTGCACAGTTAGGCGCACAATTAGTTAATTAAGTAGGTTAGTAATTAGGTGAACCACTGATTAGCAGGTTAATAGGTAGGTGAGACAATAAATAGTTAGGTGAGGTCAACGCGCACCAAAACGCGTACCAAATAATATCCAAAAAAATTAAAAAAAAACAAAAAATAAAAACATGAGTGAGGGGGAGGTTATAAAAACGGACGGGTTGGTTTGTATAAAAGTGAGATCGGGATCGGGATCATTTGACCCAATCCCAATCCCAATCCCAATCCCAATCCCAATCCCAATCCCAGGCCCAGGCTCTGTCTCTGTCTTATGATATAGGGTAGTCTCACTCCTATATATATAGGCTAGACTCACAAGGAGGGAGTGAGGAATGTGGGATAAGTCCTACACTCTCCTCTCCTTCATTGCACACTAGGACTTGCTATTTGGAGCCTAGTTCCCCAGCTAGGAAAAGACTATTTCGGGCTTTTCTGGAGCAAAATAGAACCAAACGGTGGGCTGTAAAGCACAGCGCATCCCTCCTAGAGATACGCTCGTTTTGAGCTATCACATGGCCCATTCCACGACACGCTCTAAAAAATCTAGCAAAAAAACAAACACAAAACATGCAAAAAACTAGTCACAAGGCCTCCTAGAGCAGCTTTTTGACACCTTAGGGTATCAAAAGCACATGCACTTACGCTCTGGGCGGGTGCTAGAACACGAGCATATTGAGGGTGCCTCTGTTCATACGGACACCCATTACCCATCCACGATAGGCTTTAGACCCTCAGCGGGGACACAAGGTAACACCACCCAAGACCCTAAAATAGCCGCTAGTGATTCCTCCTCCGACTCAAAAATCATGGAAGCATACCCTACCCAAAACACTGAGAGAGAAGGCCATGCACCTCCCGAAGCTCCACAGCCTAGTACTAGTATGTTTAGCCGTTTCATGGAAACATTAGGTAGAGCTACTCGCTCGGAACCTGATGCAAATGAAGCACACGAAGGGGGTGGGGAAGTGGACTCTCATTTCACATCGCACGTGGACCCCACACCCCCAAAGAGTGTCCATGTGGATATCCTGCCAACTTCTTACCAAGAAGGCCCTGTTGAGCTGCCTCCTTCAGAAGTTCCCTCTAGAGTACCGTTGGTGACAAGTAAAACCACGGGGAGCAACATTGCTTCTACCTCACAAGAAACCGTTAACACGTCGACTCTAAAAGGATTGTTCATTAATGATCATTGGACATACGACCTCCACACTGAGGTGTTGACGGATCTACACTCTGGCCACGCCTACCGTGTAGGATGGATAGAGATTGTACGATCCACCTCTAGTGCCACGAGCATCGAAGATCAACAGAAAATGATCTGTAATGTTATCCATGGCATTATTCAATCAGAAAGGCAAAACCGAGGGGTAAATATACTCTCAACTGGCCCCATGAGATTTTTGGATACGAGCAAGGCTCAACAGCCTACTCTATCACAAATGGAGACTCCTCTAATGAGTCCCATGGACCCATCTTACGTCATTTCACCTGGGGTCTCTATGCAATCTGAGCCTCCGAGCGACAACTTTCGCTTCCCTAACTTGGCTCAACCCTCTACTAAGGAAAACACAGTGCTCACTCCAGGGATAGACCTGACAAAGAATGTACCGATGACATCTACGGTTAGCGCAGTGCCACTACCTAGTGTCTTAGTACCTAATATGGGGCCTCGACCGTATGTGCCTCTAGCCCCTTATGCACACATGGCCCCCACACCTCCAATTGTACCACTTGTTTATGCTCCTCGAGTGCCGCTCCCTAGCCCTTATCCGAGTGGACCTATGCCCGGTTATGTTCCATATCCTGCATCATCCACACATATGCCAAGACCGGTACCCGTCCCTCTCCCACATATGATTCCAAGAGTACCTCCACCGGCCCTGCCTCCTCACATAGGTGACTTGGCAGCGTTTGCTCAAACCATAGGTCGATCTATCGCGGAAAATATGCGTCATGCATCTGATAGAGAGCCTAGAAGTAAGGCAGTACAAATTGCCAAACTCACGCAAAAATTCAATGGGGACGAAGATGCTAGAAAACACATTGAAGTGTTTGAACAAGTATGTGATTCCTTAGGGAAACACAACGAACTACATAAGTGCAATGCCTTCACACTAGGTTGGTAACCTAACAGGACATAAAAGTGTCCTTTCAGGGTTTTGAAAAAAACCTCCAAAACCATAGTAGATCCACTCATTTTGTAAAATCCTTTCATGAGGTTATAGTTCAAGGCCTACTACACATGGAAAAAATAAGAAACTTGTAAAATTTCTCATCTTTTGGTCACACCAAGCCTCCAAAGTTGATGGACCAGTGCATTTTTATTAAAACAGTAATTTCTTACGTTTTGTTGCATAAAAATTAGATTAGGGATTTTTGTAGGACTTGAGATAAATTCCCTAGTTAGCTTCAATGGGTTGGTGATCAGAACATATGATTGCTTCTCACTCACTATTTTTTGTTTTGCCAAAATAAATAGGTACCAAAAAGTTGAATTTTTACCATTCTGCAACCTATCATCAAAGTTTCTATAGCCACGCTCGATACAAATAATATATGCATGTTTTCTTAGTTCCCTATTTTTGTTTATGTTCATAAGGAGCCATGGAGCATGTCAAAATAATAATACATCTCTTACCAAGGGGAATCTTGGGGACAAAGATGAAGTGATAAATACAGCAAACATGAAAAACTGGGTTCAACATTATGAGTTGTAGAATCCCATAGAAACTATTCAATATCTAGCCAAATTTGATCCTTATGACTAGATATGGTTACTACCTACAAAATGCATGTAGTTTTCACAAGAAACTAACAATATTGAAAAAGATATACTTGATATACTAGAATGTTTTGTTTTCTTCTATAATTGAAAAAATCAACCATCGTTGTATACTATGCAAAATAGGGGATTAGGTGCCCCAAAACTCAAGGAATATTACCTTTATGTTACGATATGCGACAAAGAAAATAAAAAATGCATTTGGATATCATGAAATCCACCAAAAAAATCATAGAAGGGCTAAAATTGGCTAAAAAACAGGATTTGATAATTTTTGTAATTTGGTCATAACTTACAACTTTAATATTTATTTCTCCCTAGAAGCATCAGGACATGTTGAGGCCTACTAAAGATACTTCTCTAGCATTATAGACCTCACAAAAATGAATTCTAGAGTGGTATAGTTGCAAAAAGTTGAAAAAAGCCAAAAATAGGACCCGTTTTTTCACACGTTTAGGTTGTGAAATGTTGTGCAAGGACAAGGTTAAAGATGGAATTGATATTCCAAAAAAATGTCTAGTTTTTTTCAGCTCATGAGACAACTTTCTAGATAGATAGCACCTCAAAATACATTTTGAAACTCTTGACATAATCCAAGGAAAATGGTCACTTACCAGGACATTAAAGTGTCTCAGGACATTAAAGTGTCCCAGGACATAAAAGTGTCCCAGGACATAAAAGTGTCCCATTACCAACCTAGTGTTAAGCTTGACATTAAGTGGGAAGGCTGGAGATTGGTATAGAACCGTAAGGGTGGAGGAGAAAACAATCTACCCTACCCTTCGAAGGTTGTTTCTAAAGGAGTACATACGAGAAGGTGTGCTTTGGGGTGTAGCAACTCAGCTACAAAAGGCCGAACGTAAGGAAGGAGAGTCAGTAAGGGACTTCATTAGTCGTCTAAAGCACTTAAACTCTCGTTGCCCTGTAAATGAGCGCTTCAACAATAACCAACTGCTTGATCGATTCATTTGAGGGTTGAGAAATGAAGGAATCTATAATGGACTAGTGATTAGAGGTATCACAACTTGGGAAGATGTCACTGCCAATGCAATCCAATTAGAGGACAACTTGATGATAGCAGGCATGAGGGTGTCTACTGACACGAGATGCACTAGCTCACAAGCCATTGAGTATGAACCCATGACTGCAAAGCCCATTGCCAATGAGCCAAAGGTATTTGAGACATTCTTGACAGACCTCACCAAGGCAATCCAAGAGTCTCTTAAGGATAATCGACCCCCTCAAAATAGTCACATGTATCCAAGAAGGGAGCATCAATGGTGTTCCATTTTCTTAGGTCCACATAGCACTAGTGAGTGCCCTACGTTTAGAGTAAAATTTAATGGAACTTGCAACGGATGTGGTAGGTATGGTCACCAAGCTAAGGATTGTTTAATGATCAAACATATGATGGCAAATAGACCACCTGTAGCCTGGACGGATGCGCCTTGAGCTCCTGTATTGATGCCTGCTCCACCTGTTGAGCAACTACCGCAACACATGGTCCCTAGATCTCAAAATGTTGTACAAGCTGCACCGCTACCACCTTCTGTGCTAGGACCGCAGCCCTCGCATCCAAGAGTCGCCCCTGTGAACCAAGTGGGTTGCGAGCCATCTAATGCTTATGCAGATGGCTATGAGGAGGAAATAGACACTAGTATTTCCTACGGACTTGATACATTGGAAGAGTGTCCTATATACTACATGGATTGTTGGGGGCAAGTCAAGCCGGTTTATCAAGCTGCTGCTCTCGCATCCAGAGGTCAAAATATCAACATCCAAGCTAGGAGGCCACCTCTTCAATGCTACGAGTGTGGTGGACCACATCGGGCAGCGGAGTGCCCTATTAGGCTGCAAAAGAATGCTGCACAGATGCAAATGAATCAAGGAAGCACGTCTGCAATGCCAATACTCACATGTAATCGTTGTGGCATAGATCACTTGATTGCCCAATGCCCCTATAACCCAAATGCGCCTAAAATCACACCCCTAAATTTGGTCAAAATTGCTAGTGTGACATCGCCAATACCACCCGTCGCACCCGCTTATGTGATTACACGGTCCATGCTTCAAGGGCGAGGCCATATCCTCGAAGAGAGAGATACCGCGTCAGTTATCCAAGCAAAGAAAAAGAAGACACGAAGGAAGAGGTCGCAGAATACGGGAAATTCAAAGCCAAGTTCCAAAACAAACATAGGAACAGAAGATGACCCCGTGTATATGAATGACCTCGAGGATGATTCAGTTCAATCGAGACAATGGAGACTAGAACCAATACCACAAAGGGAAAGACCGACAAAGAAAACCGTAACATGGAACCAAATGAAAACCGAATAAGAGAAAACCATAAAGAACCTCTGAAAACACCACAAGTGTTTCCAAATCCAATCCAAGACCCCCAAGATAAACCGCAGGGGCAAAAAGGGAAGAATCGTAAAAAGAAGATTGGGACGTACCCAAACCCAGTAGACGAGATTGAGCAGGTGAAACATCTAAGAGGTTTAGTGGAGGAGACTCAAAGGAAACTAGAACCAAAACCCATGCATGTCAAAATTCATGACACAGTGTTTCCCACGCAAGTTCATCCACCCCACATGAACCATAGACCGTTAGCCATACCTAGTATCATCCAAGAAGGGAGTGAGGACGGGACATCAGAAAGTGAGCATACACCTTTCTTGTTGGAAAGGATGTTTAACGAAGGAATACGTGATCCCATTGAGGAATATGAGATTCCATCCTCACCAGTTCCTAGTCAAGGACCTACACCCTGCAAAATGCCAATGAATGTTGCCAAACTAGTGGACTTCATGTCTTCTGAGGTCCGAACCACGATCATAGCAAAGCTGTATGGAGATCCTGAGTTATTCTTTGCACTTCGAGCATTCCTTAACGGAGAGCTACAAACGGGATTACCGCAGTTTGCGCAAACAAATAGGCCTGACTCGATTATGATTGATGAGGAAAATCATGTGCAATCACTTGACTTAGATGGACACGAGTCTGTGATCGAGGTACCCATTAACGAATTAGGGCAGTATTTTGAAGGCGACGAGTCTAATGCGACCCTACCCATCACTACCAAGGGATTAACTATAAAGGGAATTCTTGATGGTGGTGCGGGAGTTATCATCGTTACAAAAGATTGTTGGGAATCCATGGGAAAACCCCGCCTCAGTGTTACTAACATATTGTGGTAAAGATGGCAAATGGTACCATAGCCAAACCTATGGGGATGCTCAAGGATCTTAAGATCAAAGTTCTAGGACACAAGGTACGACATACGTTCATTGTAATGGATTTCTCTAAACACCTTATGTCATATGAAATGATTTTAGGACGACCATTCATGAGGGAAGCACAAATAGTTCATGATTGGTCTAAAAATCATGTCTATTTGCAATTCCAAGACTCTGTCCTTAGAGTGGATTTGGTGACTAGTAAGGTACACCCCTTAGGGAGTAAAACCATTATTGATCATCGCTCTGACACCACAGTTCACTCGGCCCCACTACAATATTGTTACACTTGTAAGAAGGATACAGACATTGGCCAAGATTCTCTTTACATGGATGTGTTACCGGGTATGACGGAATCAGACAACGTGGACTGGGTACACCTAGCTGCAACCATAGATACCTGGGGAAATAGAGGAACCACTTGGGTCACACCAGAGGGGGAAGAGGTACCACAAATTGCACCTCTGAACATGATAAGTGCCATACATGCATCTTCTAAGGGCAAGGCAATTGTAGACCAATCTGACAGTGACACCGATAGCTCAATAGAAGACTTTGACCAACACGACTCAGACACGGACTCCCAGAGTGAAATGGATTCTGAATCTCATGAATTAGAGAGTGGAGCAAGTTCAGAGTCAAAACATTCGGAAGGACCGAGCACATCAACCGATGATAGCTCCTCCGAGAGTGAAGAGGACACCAACGAGGACTCCTTTAGTGATCCAGATCTAAATGCAAATCAAAAGCAGGTCTCAAATAAGAAAAAGAAAAACTTTAAGAGGCGTCGATATCGAGCCAATGTACGTGCTAGAATAAAAAAGAAGAGATCCTCAACAGAATGGCTCAGTTATATAGGAGCATGTGATGCTCATCGAAAATTGGTGGACGATTTGGGTGAATATCTCCAAAATGTTATGTGGTGTAGACCACGACCCCATGACATAGCCCAATTAGAGATCATAGACAAGCCAAAGTTGAGCCGCACTGCAAGGAGGCGTCAAAACCAAGAGTTAGCTCGACAACACAAGAAAGCAGAAATAGAAGCACAGACCAAAGCACAACCAGAATCCATAGACTTGCATCCTGCACCAGAACATTTCAAATCTTACACCACCGGGGAAGCAAAGGTTGTGTACACAAAAGCCCAAAGAATACCTATCGATGGGAATAATGGAATCTATGATGGTCCGGAAATAGTTAAAGAAATAGAATTAGCCGACCCCGGTGAAGAATCAAAACCTGTTTTTATTGCCCAAGACCTCACAGAAGTTGAAGAGGCAGTCCTCAAAGAGCTTCTCAAGGAATTCAAGGACATATTCGCTTGGACATACCATGATATGAAAGGTGTTCCACCTTCTGTGGTCCAACATACAATCCCTATGATTAGCACTGCGAAGCCCGTACAACAAAGACCCTACCCGATGAATCCTAAGTACGCAAAGATCATTCAAGAAGAACTAGAAAAGCTTATCAAATGTGGGTTCATATATCCTATTGAACACTCTGAATGGGTGTCTCCAATAGTTATCGTGCCAAAAAAGAATGGGAAACTCAGGGTGTGCGTGGACCTCAAAAAAGTTAATGCAGTTACTAGAAGAGACCATTACCCCCTACCATATTCCGAACATGTACTCAAAAGAGTTGCAGGCAAGGAAGCTTATTGCTTTCTAGATGGGTACTTAGGCTACAACCAAATCACGATAGCGCTAGAGGACCAAGCTAAAACTGCCTTCATCACAGAATTTGGCGTGTTTGCATTTCGTGTGATGGCTTTTGGCTTAACAAATGCCCCTGCTACATTCCAACGATTAATAAACACTGCTTTTAAAGAATATTTGAGAGATTTTTGTGAAGCTTTCTTAGACGACGTTTGTGTTTACTCTTCTTGGAAAGAATATCTATCATGTTTGCCGAAGGTGTTTGAAAAGTGTAGGTTATATCGTATCTCATTGAACCCGTTCTAATGCCAATTTTGGGTCAAGCATGGAGTTATTTTAGGGTATATAGTATCTAAGAATGGTATCTCAACCGATGAGAGAAAAATTAAAGTGATTCTAGAGTTACCACCACCAACCAATTACAAGGGAGTTCAAAGGTTCATGGGACACGTGGGTTATTATCGATGGTTTATTTTATTTTTCGTTGAGATAGCACGTCCTTTGTACAAGCTTCTCATTGAATTTAAATGGACTGAAGAGTGTGACCAGGCCTATGAATAATTGAAGAAAACACTAGCAAGTGCTTCGATTTTAAGGACACCTAACTGGCATGTCATTTTCCATGTGCATATTGATGCATCAAACTTTGCTATTGGGTGTGTTCTCACTCAACCAGGAGAACATAAATTGGACTATCCCATTAGCTTTGCAAGACGTCAATTGAACGATGCTGAAAGGAACTACACCACTACAGAGTGAGAAGGTTTAGCAATGGTTTATCCAGTAAAGAAATTTTGCTACTACCTTCTGGCAAACAAGTTTGTATTTTATGTAGATCATCAAGCGTTTCTGTATCTGGTAAACAAGCCATGCTCCACAGGAAGAATCACACGATGGTTGTTAATTCTTCTGGAGTTTGATTTCACGATTGTAGTGAGACCCGGTAAAAGGCACGTCATGGCTGATCATTTGTCTCGCATACCCAATGGTGAAGCCCCTACAGGAGTTGATGATGAATTACCCGATACTTCCCTATTCATAGTTGAGACTATACCTGAATGGAGTGAGAACATTGTTAACTTTTTAGTTAATGGTTTTCCACCCAAGGAACTTCATAAGGATATCGCTCGAAGGCTAGTAAAAGAATGTGAACCCTATTGTTTGATTGCCGGAACTCTGTATAGACTAGGCAAGGACGATATTCTTAGGCGTTGTGCCCGCGAGGATGAATATTTGTATATCTTGCAAGAAGCACATATGGGCATAGCAGGAGGACATTTTCAGGAGACCTGACTGCTAGAAAGGTGCTGCAATCAGGCTATTGGTGGCCAACTTTATTTAAGGATGCATCACTTTTTACAAAAGGGTGTAATGAGTGCCAACGTTACAAGACTACACAGCGCAAAGACAGAATGCCCTTACATCCTATTAAAGTAACTCAACCATTTGAAAAATGGGGCTTAGACTTTGTAGGTCCAATTAGTCCCGCAGCTCGCAACACTCAATCTCGATATATTCTAGTTGCTACGGACTATGTAACAAAGTGGGCTGAAGCTAAGGCTTCACAAAAAGCTGATGCGAGGACAACAGCTAAGTTTCTTTTTGAGAACATTATCACAAGATTTGGTTGCCCTTTTGAAATTGTTAGTGATAATGGTACCCATTTTATAAATGAGGTAATAAGAGAGCTTACCAGGACCTTTATGATATCCCACCATAAGTCTACACCTTATTACCCGCAAGCTAATGGACAAGCCGAGAGCACCAACAAGACTCTAATCTCTATTTTAACCAAGACAGTAGAAGCTCATCGCACTGATTGGGATTTGAATTTGACATCTGCTCTATGGGCTTATCGTACTGCTTATAAAGTGGCTATTAATTGTACGCCATTCAAAATGGTATACGGCCAAGAAGCGGTTATGCCTTGGGAGTTTGTCATTCCTAGTCTTAGGGTAGCTTCGCAAGAAGGATGGAATGGTAACCCCTTAACCGAGCGTTTGTATATCTTAGAAAAACTAGACGAAGAGAGACAGTTGGCTGTGCAAAATGCTCTTGTGGAAAAGGATAGGAGAAAGAAGTGGTTTGATCGCCATGTGAAGGACAAGGACATCAAAGTTGGTGATAAAGTCCTTATGTATGGAGTACGTAAAGAGAAGAAAAAGTTGAAATATGCTGGTAAAGGACCATATAGAGTATGTGAAATTACCCCACAAGGTACCCTTCGTGTGGAAACTCTTGATGGAGTTGAAACCATTGGACTCCTCAATGGGAGTAAATTCAAAAGATATTATGATCCTTTAAGCCAAGAAGAACTACGGGCCACTCATCAAAAGAAGGCCGCCAAAGCATAAACCGAGTTAAAGAAGATACAAGCTCAAGCTGAGGCTAAGGAGCGACAACAACGTATAAGACAAAAACGAGAGGCTAACCTTGGAGTCACAAATGCATTCCACGTGGAAATCGAAGAGGATGGGTTGGACTCTGACACACCTCTACGATACCCTATTGAGTTAAATAGTGCCTATGGAAAAGTTCTATATAACGCCTTATTGGACACGGGTGCTAAATATAATCTGCTATCCTATGGGGTGTGGTGTCAGTTAGGGAAGCCACCTCTATCTGAGAGTATTATCCAAGTCAAGGGTGTCAACAAGAAAAAAACTACGGTTTTTGGAATATGGCACACTTCTGTCAGTTATGACAATGGAATTGTAGCTCAAGACTTTTTGGTCATGCCTATTGGAACTATGGAGGGTAATATAAACCTAGGACGCACGTGGATGATAGCCACCAAATGCACTATTGATTGGGGGACTGGGGGTGTCACAACGCAAAAACCAACTCTTATCCCTACCACTCAAGCCATAGTCCTTGAGATATTGCCTAAGGAAATAAAACCCAAGACATTGCATGTCCAGGAGGTTGAACCATACGTCCCCATAGCCCAACTCTCTAGATCTTCAACTGATGTAGTTGAAAGAAAGCTTGAGACACACAAGAACCATCCTAATATAACAAAGAAAGCATACAAGTGGGTCCCTAAAGCTTCTTTAGTAACCATGGCTGATGCTAAAAAACGGAAGCCTCATAAGAAATGTCCCACTCGCTCCAAGAAATGTAAGAAAACGTGGCGTTGGATTCCTAAACGACTATTAAAAGCCCAAGGATACTATAAAGGAAATGATCAAATCTGGGTGCCCAAACGTAAATTGTACTCTTACCTGTCACCTGGCCCATGTAAACCCAATCCTATAGCTCCAAAACAAATTGAAAATCGTGGAAAGGAAAAAATCATGGAATGCGACACACCTGCTCCAGAGCTAGTTTGGGTACCAAAGAAAGAACGATTTGTTCCACCTAGCTCAGGAACAGGAAAAGCAAATGAAGCTTCTTGCTCTTCATGTAGTTCCTATACGGAAATAGAAGCTTCGATACAACCTCCACCTACCATTGTACATATCCATACAAGCAAGAAAGAGTTTGCACCTCCCGTTGTAGATTCACCACCTCCAACAATGTTGCAAATAAAATCATGGGAGAGTACCTTACCACCCTTGCAACTAGATGAAACACATAGGGTGATCGAAAACTATTGGTTAAAGCCTTTCCCCATAACAACTTGGAACAATTGGTTTCAAAAGGTGACGACATCATTCCAAAAAGTATGATCTACCCAAGGAAGGTACGCTAGCATGTGAGAGGAATTTTGAGGAGTTAGAATGGCTGATACGTCTCTTGACCACGTCTGATCCATACTTAGTAGAGAGCGTTTATCCCATTGCACAAGCCTACCCTTTTGACCAAGATGACTATAGGCGTCTAGTGACCTTCTTAGTAAACATGGGCACCTATGATGAAGAAGAAAATTTACATGACTACACGGATGGCACATATGGTCTCATGGATGATGACTTTGTTTATCTCGACGACGAGGATAGGGGTTTAGCCTTAGGGTTTCCCCCCAACCTCTACAATATCCTATTCCCTTGACTCTTTAGGGGGAGTGCAAATAATTAGGTTAGGGTTCCTTATGTTTTTTGTTGTGTTCAATAAGTGTTGGTACCTTTTCCCACTAATGTGCCTCCTGGAGGTATTCCTTTTGTTTCCTAGTGTGTACAGGAGCGTGTTGCTATTGATAGGATTTGGACCTTCATGGAACCTTTCTCTCGTTCACACTTCAAATCAAGCGCGACCATCAACACAAACAGGTGTTTTATGTCCATTAGCATTGCCCTTATCTTTTTGCATCCATGTTTGTCTGCTTTGATTGTGATTGGTAGCATAATATTCAGCGCATTTGCTTAGTATCAAACATTTAATTCAATGTAATGTTTTGTCATAATCACTTGTCTAGGTTTAAAAATCAAGCAGTCCGACTAAGCTAGTTTGACCAAGCTAGGTATTAGAAATCTTCTCTTAATACCATGGGGAATGCCTTCCTAATAAGCAATGGTTACTTAGGTTCTTAATCCGATTTAGGCAGCATTGTGTGAAATGTACTAGGGCTTTCTAGTGGGCTTAACCCTATTGACCTTTAGCTTAAGTATTATAAAGGGGGTTTACTAATGTGATGAGCCTAGGGAGGGTAACAGTGTTATATGACCCCCCAAAGTTACAAAATTAAAATGCTGAAAATCAACAAAAAAAAAATCAAAGTACCACAATGTAAAATTTTAAGCTGGAAGAGAAATCCCTGCTTAAATTGGTACTTCACTCACATGTATCGCCTATGGTACTAGAGCCCTAGAGGTTCCCAGTGTGGGCGCTTTTCCTTGAAAATAAAAAAACCCAAGGCATACAAAATAAGCACACACATCAAAATTGAATCAATGTGAAAAGACTTTGGGGGGTCAAAGAAAAGGTAATCAGTCAGGCGATGATTTCATGAGAAATTCCTTTTATCGTAGCTTAACTACAAGGTCTTCTAGGTATAGCCTCTAGTCAGCCCTCGAACATCAAATACTTGGCTCTCGTGGTATTAATAGTCGAGCTCTAGTGCCTTTTGACTGTTAAATTAGCGACCCCAGACTTGTTTAATTTTTTACCTTTACATATGTTTATGCATTTGATTATATTGCAATTTAATGTTTATTGCTAACAAATTGTCTAAAATTCTGTTACCAATCAATTTGTCTGTCTAAAATTGGATATGATTTTTAATTGTATATGAGAATGCAATTACTGTGGCAATGTTATTTGATTTTGCAGTGATTGAAGAAGGCTACGCACATCCATGTCGACTGCTCTTCCATCTCAACGAACGAGCTTCAACTGGATAGCTTCCGAGGACGGAATCTACATCAGGAAGGGAGGCATGTTAACCCTCATGGCACACTGACACCCTATGATCTATAAACGTTGTATTGTTTAGAGTCAGGTACCGGGCTTGTCGGACAAATAGGAACAGGGTAAGGGTGATCGCCGATGACAGGCACACTCTAATTGGAATATTCAAGGAGTTAGTTGGCTAAGTATGGGCGCCCAAGTGTGAATGGGGTGAGCTCATATAAAAGCCACTAAACCTAATTTTTACTCATTCTCTCATTGTGCAATAGAAGCTGCTCTTGCTCCATCTCCACCTTCTCCTTCACCATCTCCTTGTGTGTGTGTGTGTGTGTGTGTGTGTGAGAGAGAGAGAGAGAGAGAGAGAGAGAGAGAGAGTGAGAGTGTGTGTGTGATTGAGCGTTGTGGCGGCACGACGGCGGCGAGGCGGTTGAGCGCGGCGTAGTGGCATCTCCCTCTTCTTCGCGGCGCGGGAATCCTTCATTCGCAACTACGCAGGAAGGTGAGTGACACACCATTCCTCCTTGTGAGCTTGTCTGTTGTATGACTATGTGCTAGGAGCCTTCGTGGCTCGCACACGGCGCGTAGCAAGTCCCTAGCCGTGACACTAATGAATCTGTCAAAGACAAAATAACTGACAGATTTCCTTCAAACAAAAACGCAGAGACATCAAGAAAAGCAAGGAAGGGTACTTAAGAATAATCTCAGGATAAAAAACCACTCATGACCAAAGTCGAGCAGAAAAAGAAATATCAAGATTTGAAAAAAGCTCTGAAGGAGATATACACAACCGAAATGGAAACCACAGAAGAGGGTGGTAAGGATGTAATGCATGTTCCATCCCATTACAAAAAGTATACTCTCCAAGATCGGAAAATCATAATTGAACAACCTGTTAGGGAACTACGGAAACAAGGCGAATCTTACGAGGGCCTAAAAACGCTAAAAGGGTAGACTTGGCTGAACCAGGAGAAGAGCCTAGACATGCTTACATTGTGAATGACTTAAGAGAAGAAGAAGAAAAGATTTTCCTGAGCTTGTTAAAGGAATACCGAGATATTTTTGCTTGGTCTTACAAGGATCTCAAGGGCGTTGATCCAGAAATCTGTCAACATACTATACCCATGAGAGATGATGCAAAACCAAGTAGATAGATACCATACACTTAAAACGAAACATTTTCCAGGAAGATCAAAGAAGAGATTGAAAAAATAAAGGAAACTGAATTCATTTACAAAATTGAATACACAGATTTGGTGTCTCCAATTTTGGTAGTACCCAAGAAGAATGGGAAATTATGAGTGTGTGTTAATCTCAAAAAGGTGAATGCAGCTACCATTAGAGACAACTTTCCTCTTCCGATAACTGAGCATGTTTTAGAACAAGTGGTATAAGCTTCTTAGACGTCTTTTCGAGATACAATCAACTTTTGGTTGACCCAAAAGATCATTAGAAAACTGCTTTTGCAATAGAATGCGGTATATTTGCCTATTGCGTTATGCCGCTTGGGTTAACTAATGCTCTAGCCACTTTTGAAAGGTTGATGAGCCATGCTTTCAAAGAGTATCTTTGGAAATTCTTAGAAGTATATATGGATGATCTATGCATACATTCGTCAATCCGGGCTGATCATTTTGAACACCTCAAAAAGGTATTCGAGAAATGTAGACTTTATAGAATTTGCTTGATTCCTAAAATGTGCATATTCATGAGAAGACAAGGAAAATTTCTTGGACATATAGTGTCTAAAAATGGCATAGCTACTATACTCATATTGAGAAGATTCATGTCGTTGTGGATTTGCCTAGACCAACAACAATCAAGGGGGTACAAGCTTTCATAGGACATTGTGGATATTACCGACGGTTCATATACATGTATGCTATAATTGCGAAACCCATGTATAGCTTGATTACGCACTTTGAATGGACCAAGGCATGTGAAGAATCCTTCATGAAGCTTAAGCAAGCTCTCACCTCAGCTCCAATATTGAAAGCACCAGATTGGGATAAGGTATTCCACGTACATGTAGATGCTTCAAACTTTGCTATTGGTTGTATACTAGCTCAACCACGAGATGGGAAAATTGACTTTCCTATTTCTTATGCTAGCAAACATTAAATATGGCAGAAAAGAATTACACCACCACCGAAAGAGAAGGACTAGGAATGACCTATGCCGTTAAAAAGTATAGACATTACCTATTAGCCAACAAGTTTGTGTTCTTTGTGGACCACCAAGCTTTGTTGTATTTGGGCAACAAGCCATGCAACACAAGGAGAATAGTGAGATGGCTCATCATTCTTCTCAAATTTGATTTCACTGTGGTTGTAAAAAAAGGCACTACACATCAACGAGTAGATCATTTATCAAGGATTGCTTCACGGGAATTACCTAAAGGGGTACACGATGATCTACAAGATGCTTATTTGTTCTCCATGGAAATGATACCTAGATGGTCGGAAAACATTGTGTCATTGATGACAATAGCTCAAGTGGATTCACAAATACCACTTCCTATCACAATCGATTTCATTGAGCAATCGGCTATGTATGAATTACTAGATGGAAGGCTATACAGAAGAAATCAGGACATGATATTGCTTTTATGCATTAACCCTAAAGAGAAAGAACAATACCTAAGTCAAGCACATGTTATCATAGTAGGACTTCACTTTACGGAAGACCAAACTATGCAACGAATCTTGAGACTTGGAGTATTTTGGCCGACTATGAGGAGAGATGTTAGATATTTTGTAAAAGATTGCCCTCAATGTAAAAAACAAACACCCATTCCTCATGTAACCTTGTTTCAAATGTCACCTGTTCCTAAGTGGAGTAATTATCTGGTTACTTACTTATCGAGCGAAACATTTCCTGAGGATATGAGTAAATTCCATCAAAGAGCAATTGAAACTGAAGCAAGAGACTATGCTCTTGTTGGGAACCAATTGTATCAGAGAGGTAAAGATCAACATTTACGTCTTTGTGCAAATGAAAACGAGTATACTCTGATTATAGAACAAGCACATGCTGGATTAGCTGGAGGTCACTTTTCTAGTGAGACCAACGCAAGAGCGATCTTGATGGCAGGCATATGGTGGCCAACACTTTTTGCATATGCCAAAGAATATGTTCGAAGGTGTGATGCTTGTCAACGAGCAAAAATGACAACACGAGTAGACACCATGCCCTGAAGACCAATGATGGGGGCTAGAGCCTTCACAAAATGGGGTATAGATTTTGTTAGACCGATACATCCACCTGCTTATAGAACCCAAGATCAATATATCATTGTAGCTATGGACTATTTGACCAAGTGGAACGAGGCTAAAGCGATTCAAAAGAATGATGCTAGAACCAGTGCTGCATTCTTATATGAGTATGTATTCATGAGATATGAACTGCCAATAGAGATTGTCAGTGATCCGGGGACTCATTTCCTCAATGAGGTAATAGAGTATTTTCTTAATGAGTTTATGGTCATCCATAAAAAATCAGCTCCCTCCCTATCACCCACAAGCAAACGAACAAGCTGAGCATACAAATAAAATTCTTTGCTCGATGCTGACTAAAGTGGCTAGTTCAAGAAAGACAGACTAGGAAATGAATCTCCATGTTGCTCTATGGGCTTATCGAGTTTCATTCAAAATAGCTCTAAATGCTACACCCTTTAACCTTGTTTATGGTCTTGATGCCATATTGCCAATAGAATTTCTATTGCCGACATTAAGGGTAGCACAGAATCTTGAGTGGAAGGGACATGAATTATCAGAAAGACTTGAAGATTTGGAAAAGCTAGATGAGCAAAGGCTAATTGTTGTAGCTCATATCTATGCACAAAAGCAGAAACAAAAATAGTTTTTTCATTCCCACTTAATCACAAAAATCTTCAAGAAAGGAGACTTAGTTCTAGTCTATTCCCTTAAGCAACACATTCCCAAGTTTAAGAAAAAGGGAAACGGACCATTTATCATTGAAGATGTATCTCCAAGTGGAGCAGTAAAATTGTCCACCCTAGATGGTGAACCGATGGCTAATTGGATTAGTGGATGTCGTTTAAAGAAATACAATTTGTCACTAACCAAGGAATTGCTAGAGAGAATGCATGCAACCAAACAAAGGAAGATCAAGCGACAACATGTTATTGATGAAGCCCAAGAGGAAGCTAGAATTCAGGTACTCAAGCGTAAAGATGCTCTCAAGAATCAACAGATACTGATTCCCATCAACACTTTGGAAATAGATGATCGACAATGGGAATTACCTGAAGATGCAGTTTCAACAAATGACGACTCGTTAGATGGAATGGACTTGCACGTCAAAGTACAACTCAACAATCATAGCACCAATGCTTTGGTAGACACAGGAGCTAGAGTGAATGCAGTCACTTATTCCACATACAAGAAGGCAACAAGTCAAGCATTGACACCAAGAATAGCGACAATCAAAAGATGCAACAAGAATCCAACTCCAACATTGGGAGTAGTCAACTTGAACGTGATAGTACATGGATGTTCATGTCCTCAACAGTTTGTATGCTTGTTAGATGAACACATGAATGAGACGATGATTCTTGGATTTCCCTGGATGCGTACATACAAAGCAATACCAGATTAGGATATGAATCAACTAAAGCTATCACCTAAAGGAGGGCAACTCATTGTTCCAATTGCACCAAGCAAGGAGGAATGGAAAAGAAGCAATCAACAAACCAATCCATGAATCCAATCTTCTCCATCCCCTCGACAATCAAATGATACATATAGCATGCAAGGAGTCAGGGAAAATTTGGGTACCAAAAGCACAGCTTACGGATAAACCGACGAAACAAAAGAAGGTTCCAAGGGTTCGAACACATAATCGAGAATCTCTGAGCAAAGAACCTAAATTGAAAATGGTTTGGAAGAAAAAAGAGCACTTATCTTGTCCACAACCTGCGAAACCAATCAAGCAATGGCGAGTTAAGTCTCAACAGACTCCACCACACCATGCAGCACCAAGCCGACCGAGCTACCAATGGAGAGAAAAAGCTCGTTAACAGTCGAAAGTGCTACCACAGCTCAAGAAATTAGAGTGCTAAAGCACCCTGAAGGTACAATCAAACATAGAGCACAAAAGCTACAAGATTTGCTCTTTGGAAGACATCAACAGCAGCAAACTTCAACATCGGAAACCCTTGAGTTAATTAGTCAAGACCCAGCTCTTGCACAACATATTGGTTTGAATTGCATTGATCTTCATATCATGGTAGATCCAATCACGGCTATGCATAGACACAATTGTTCAACCCCTGCATGCACTCGTCTCGGAGTACGCCATCTAGGAGGGGTGGAAGAGCACTAAGTACTAAGTAATTAAGGGCAATGTTTGAAGAGGGAGGAAAAGTTCTATGTTAACGTGTAATTTTTTGCAAAATTACCTAATAATGCCCTTATAATTTATCAGCAAGGGAAAATTCACTAATAATATCCTCCCGATGAGTGTAAATAGTGTATATACTATCAAAAAATCATTAACAATAGTCATTTTTTGGGTATTTTTCATCATTTTGGTGATAAGGAGGCTTAAAAATGGAGAAATCCAACAAAAAACAATAAATCTGTGTTTTTCAAGGGATTTTCTTAATTATTGTATTTTTACTTTACTTTTTAGAGCATTTTGCTATTTTCTTTGATTTTTTCAAATAAACAGGTCAAAATTAATAATAAATAGCAGAGAAGCTCAGATGGAAAAATGGGAGACACGATGGTGAGCAGAAAGAAAAGGCGGACTAGCACAAAAATTCTCAATCAAATCAAAAGATGGAAGCGAGAAGCCTAAATTAGGAGGCCAGGCCTAATTTAGGCCAAGCCTACTTTTTCAAAATTCTTGCAGAATGAGCTAGATGAATCCGATCAGGGAAGTTTTGGCAAATGCCAGAATTCCAGCGTGACTCCACAGATAGCTTGTTAATGAGGTCCATATACAATGTATATAATTGGTTTGGTGAAATCCATATAAAAAAGCCCTCAAAAAATAGAAAACGGCTCGAAGGTTACAAAGCGTCAAATTCGACATACGAGGCCAAACTGACTCCAAATGAGCCAGAATTGGACATGTTGCTTCAGGACTATGTTACGGACAAGTCCAAAGCCTCAAAGTTGACTGACCAACCCAACAGATAGAGTAATCACAAAAAATGGTGATTTCAGAGTCGACAGAGCACAAAGTGATGCAGGCATGACCAAACTTGACCAAATTCAGTTTAGGACTTATATTAGGTGTATGAAACATGTCTAGGACAAAATTTGTGGGTTTTGCAAAGTTTTTGTCACTGAAGTAAATAATCACAATTATTTACTTTTACATCAGTTTTGCTTGGAAATTGTCAAATCATCTCACCTATCCTGTGTACACACCTATTACATGCCAAAAATCAAGTATGAGCCAAAATGACCACCCGTTACTTGTAAAATTTCCAAAAACCGCAAAGAAGTCTTTGTAAGCCAAAATTTGGGTTATGAACAACTTTTCTTGATCCAAATCACCTCATATCTCATACCCAAGGTCTATACCATGCCTAAACCAATTTGTACAAAAAAATGTCAATTTTGGAAGAAAAGTTAATAATCGTGATTATTTACTTTTTGGTCAAAATTGGGGAATTTTGATATTTTGCCATCATACATCCAATGTACATGTTGTGATAAGCCCACTAGCCAACTTTGAATCAATTTGGAGTTCAAAATCTCAAATTTCCTTTATATCTACTGTTTGGATTTTATGCATCTTTGCTTGTTCAAAAATTGATTTGAAGCAATTTGGACCAAATTGACAACATTTCAGTCTAAAAGGACATTCCAGAGAAAATCCGACAAATCTGCTAACTTTGCACTCTATTCACTGAATAGGAGCAATGCAAGCAGCAGAGAGGGCCAAGAAGAAGCTAAACCAGAAAGAGAAACTACAAGAATTGCCTGCATATCAACTAGACCCCGAGTCGGTCAAAGCAGCAAAGGCATCTTATCTTTCTAGAGAAGAGCTGGAAGAACACCACACCACGGTCTTCACTGGTAGGTTCAAGAGTGAAGAAGGGCATCAGGTGGAGTTGCAACTTCTGCCTAAAGAGGTCTATGATGTAGCTACCAAGCCGAAGACCAAAGAGGCTAACCGCAGGTTAGGGCTTAGGCATTTCTACGAACAAGAGCCTTGCAGATTGGACTTTCAGAAAGCTTACGAGCTTCTATCCCACCATTAAAGAGGACGAAACTGCACAAATATCCGACACCCAAGGAAATAAGGTTGAGGTAGTAATCACAAAAGAGATAGTGGTAGAGCACTCAGATTGCCCACTGAAGGAAAGACCATGCGGGCAAGAGACAGGAAAACCGCAGGCACATTTACCAAGGAGACAACCGCGGCTACATTTGCCGATCTTATCCACAAATAGGTGGAAGAGCCAGCCCATTTGTACCATCAACACTTGCATTTTCTGGCAAAAAGGCCACCAAGGTACACTACACTAAATCAAACCGTGGCCACCACCTTCACTCAGGTTCTTAAGTCAACAACAAGGCAGCCTGTGGACCACACGCAGTATGTCTTGACAACCTTGAAGGGTGCCAAGAAGGAAGGGAAAATCACATACTTGGGCGCGCTAGAGGTGTTGATGAGAATAGCGTATCATGCCATCAACATGGCCGACAACCTACCACTTGCCCCTGATCAGAATACATGGATTTTGGCAGCACAACCCTCTCCATGAGCTACAAGGTCAGGTAAAAGGTCACAAAAATCAGATGATGAGTCAGATGACATCTCACCAGAATGGCACAGCAGCGAGAGCTCTGACAACGAAGAAAAGAGAGCTTGGAGAGAAGAGATGAAGAGGAAACTATGACTGCACACCAAGAAGAGCCAGCTCAAAAACAAGCATGTTTTGAAAGAGAAAAACAGGCTTACCAGCGCAGTAGGCAAGCACAAGGGAAGGACCCAGAAAAGTGGGTACCCATAGGATTGAAAGGACCTCAAACAAAGCATCATACCAGAAAAGAGGTAGATGATCCAACATAATATTTAGAAAGAATGTACCAAGAGGCCGAAGCTCTAAAATTGAAAGAGGTAGAATAAGCTGCAAAGAAAGCTGAGGAAACGGCTACACAAGAGCAAAGCCATGGATCTCCCCGACCCGCCTCACCGCCTCCGGAACAACAAGACCATCCCATGCCTAGCCGAGCCAGAACCGGAGCAGGCAGTAGAAGAGACTCAAAAGCCAGAAGAAGAAAAGACAAGTCAATCGAAACAAGAAACTGATAAGGAAGCAGATACAGAAAAAGAGCCTACCACTACACATGAGACGGAGCCAGATCTAGAGAAGGAAGAAAGGCCCGCACTTGAAGAGACAGCAAGGGTTGAGACCACACCATCTACTTCTACTCAGCCAGAAATTGTTGAAGCATCAAAGCCTCAAGATGGCCAAGAAGAAGACTGACCATCAACCTCCACACAAGAACCACCAGCAATTACGATGCAGCCAGAAGCAACACACGAGACTGCAGGCACATCCCAGCTGGTAAGACAGGAGGAGTGACAGCGTTTGACGTGATAATACAGGTCAATGAATATGCACGTCAGATGTAGGAAATGATGGAGAGACTCCGTTCAGTAGCTTCAAATCGCAGCACAAAGTCCAAGGAATTAGAAATGGTGATTGACGCTCTTCAAGGAGAGCTAGAAGATAGAATGATTATTATAACTGATCTCCAAAGGAAAGTGCAATAGCTGAAGGCAGAAGCGGAACAGCATTAGATAGCCAGGGATAAACAACAAAAAGAAATGGAGGAGTTAGGTGACCTCCTCACCAAATTATATGATGCCTACAAGGTAAAAGACGAGCAGCTGAAAGAAGTCACGAATGAACTACTTACGACCTCTCCGTCAACTTAGAAAATTCAAGTGCAGTTAGATGTTGCCAATGCTTCCTTGCAATATTCTGACCATAGAATCAATGATCAGGCCATTT
Organism: Adiantum capillus-veneris; assembly: GCF_014529385.1. Classification (NCBI taxonomy): domain Eukaryota; kingdom Viridiplantae; phylum Streptophyta; class Polypodiopsida; order Polypodiales; family Pteridaceae; genus Adiantum; species Adiantum capillus-veneris. The sequence continues at coordinate 151,741,295 of NC_140948.1, forward strand.
TCTTCCAGAAAATCAGAGAAAACCCAACCGTGGCCTCGATCAAGGGAACTGATGAAGTGTACAAGGCACTTGAAAAGAAAAACAAGGACTTAGAATTGGAATTAAAGCTTAAACAATCACAGGGCAGAGACCTGTCACTGATGCAGGTTCAAAGAGAGGAGGAGCTCCTAAAGGAGATAGCAAAACTCAAGCGGATAAATCAACTCCTTAGAGATGGACAACTAGACACGTAGGAGGAGGCACGCACTTTAGAGCCACCACAAATAGACATACCCTCGGTCTCGTTTGCTGAGTTTGAGACGCAGTCCACAGGAGAGCCCATTCTGGGTCGAAAACGACTAGGTCAAAAATTCACTGTTGTTAATAATCATGATTTTGGAACTTGACCTAAAGTGGGGTTTGAGGCCATAGGCATGTGTGCTTAGGTATTATAAACCTTTCCTAGAAGTTTCGTTACATTTGGATGTCATTTGAGGCTGTAACGGATGTGAATTGCTTGCCGATGAGCGATTGGCTTTTGGTGATTTCAGTCACTTGAGTGTAGCTTGAGTTAGATGTGACTTGTTAGTTGTTTTCCAAGAGATTGACAACCTCTTGTAACCTCTATGCACTGATCGAGTCAGGTTTGTCCCATGGTTTGACAAATTAATTGTGGTTCTCGTTAATACTGCCATAAGATAGGATGGTGAGGTTAGACATGCATCCCACAAAGATCAGTCTACAAAAGATGTGGCTAGTATGCATGTGATATTTGGAGATCCAAGTTTGCAGCATGAGATATACAAGGTAAAAGATTCTTTAGAAGTGGAAAATCTAGAGCTTATGTGCTTATTGGATGAAGCTTTGGAAGGCTTCTCCATTACGGATGCAAAGAGTATGGAGAAGTCTGGTTTCATGCACAAGAAACTATATCCAGATGTCGGTGATGATGACCTTATGCAATTGTTAGTGGATTATGCTCTACTCACTTTTGGGCATGTACAAACTAAAAACGTTTTTTGATGTATCTTGGGATCCCGATGAAGATTATTTTTCTAGAGACTTGATGTATCCAAATATGCATGATCAGGCCCTCCAATACTAGAGGGGACGAAACTGTGTTGCCAATGAGCATGATGCACGAGGGAGATGCTATATGGGATTTTTTGTTACAAGTTAGGATGTAGGGTATTTTCTACTAGCTTTTGATCTAGGAGGAGACGGTTTTATGCATGGTCCGGGACAATTGATCTATATGCCATTTGATCTGAGTGGAGATGTGTATATGTGTGGTCTAGTGCAATCAACTTATATGCTATATGATCTAGGTGTGATCCTTATGGTTTATGGGTTAATTCATGTTTATACTTTATTACTAAAAAATTCTTGTGTTTACCCTATGATGTTGGAGGAGGGTATATTCTAATAAGGTCAGAGGTTGCAAAATTTTTCAAAGCATGCTCATAGTGCGGTAGTGATTATATGTTACAAGTTTTTTCTTGTAGTTTGGAATAATGGTTAGCACATACCAAAGGATGTGCAAGTTTAGAGGAGGTGGATATTGTGCCGCTTTGCGACCATGGGGTGAAAGACGTTGTTGGTCGTTTTTTTGACAACCCATTTTTTTGTAAATTTGTACATATGGACATGTTTTTTGATGTCAAAAGGGTGTGTGGGCTTTTCTTTTGTGGATTTTTTAGCTTGCTTTAGCAAGCACATGTACATGTAGGGCAAGTCACTAGTATAACGCCAGCTATCGAGTTTTTGGAACTGCCCATGAGTGAGTTTTTTGAAGGGAGATTTGTATATAACTAAAACTCATGTACAAACTAAAAAAAATTCAACCAAAGTCCAAAAATTGTCAAGTTTTAGTTCATTGTGCCTCCTTGATGGTTTCTAATGCAGTTTTTTTGACTTGCCTTGCTTGCTCTACGTGTAGTCATGTCAGGCAGCTCTCTGTTCGCATCAATTTGGCATGTAGAGGCATGTAGATTCAATTTTTTTCATTTTTAAATTTTTTTTCAATCATTTTTCAATTTTTCGCTCAAGATTTGAAGTGCCCCAATTGGAGTTATACTCTTCAAGTTACGACTAGTTCTCTACAAGGTTATGGCTATGGGAGTCTAGTGGCAAATTTTGTGCAGACAGATCAGGAGGGGTGTATCTTAAAATTGTGGAATTGATGTTGAAATTTTGGGTTTGTGATGTTCAATTGTGAAAGGGTAGGCTCTTGTCCTCATAGACATTGGTCGGCGTGTGCTGTAAATTTGTGCTTTGACAGGGTTTTGCTCTTATGTGTTGTGATCCTTTGGATGGGGTGTGCTGGTAAATTCCCAAGGGAGAAGCTAATATATCGCAAAACTAAAATCCACCCTGATGTAAGACTATATGGGCCTTGACCAAGATAGTTCTTTTTTAAGTTAGAATCCTTTGTTACAAATAACCTATCGCTATAATAGAGACAAGGGTCATCACATGAGAAGTGCTACATTGAACGTGTATTATTTGTTCTCCATCTCAAACAAGGGTAAGTTATATTTCATACTTTGGATCAAATGATGTAGCTTCCTTGATCCCATCAATGATCGGGTTGTTGGGTATAGATATGAGGTTCAAAAATGGTTTTCAACTTAGTGAATCTACAACCATGTTTTCCTTTTCAGGGTGATAGGTAAGATCAAAGTCCTATTCTTTTAAAAGCTCTAGGCATCAACTTTGTCCCATATTCAAGGTTTCTTGAGTGAAGATCCACTTTAAGATCTTATGGTCAGTTAAAAATCAAAACTTCCTTCCCAATAAAAATGCGTCCTATCGGTCCTACCCAAGTCTAAGCCGCTCCTACCTAATTTATCTCAAATGTGTGTGAGACATCGAAAGCCACTTTCCTTATTGCAAGCTTAATCTCATTATTTGGCATAGTTGCAAGTCTCTCAATGCAACGAAACTTAATGCTTAGCATGGACAGAGTTTCCTTAAATACTCAAATGTCATTTTTGACACTCAACAAAATTGCGCATAAGATAAACAGTTTATTTTAGATCAATAAGTTTTGGTACCCAAAGCACTCTTCGGCTTCATCTAGGCATGCTCTATCTACTCCTAAGGTCAAAAACCACTTTGGGTGCGTGTTTGTGCATAGGAAGCATAAAAAGCTCGTAGACAGCACGACTAAAAACACACTTTTATTGCCAGAAACTTACATTAAATGGAAGAGCTTTCACCTGCAAACGTGTTGGTATGCTCAAAATAGCAATGCAACAATTGTACGAGAGAGACACGAGGAATTGAAGAAACATTAGACTCACACCGAGCTTCTGTAGCAAACGCTTAGTTTCATTATCCAAAAACATAGATTTTAATTACAAAATTTGGCTTTTATACCTTAGCCAAGGTTCAAAGAATGGATTTCTAGCTATTTGGGTTCAATACAAAGCTTAAAAACTGCATACAATTACAATTTTGGAGGACCTTAACCTCTTTAGACTCGTTGGCAATCAAATAATATTACAATGGCTTTGGACTTTGTGGGATTTCAACCCCGAAATATGTACACCAATTTGTCCATAATGCCTTGAATTCCTTCACAAAGTCTTCTATGGTTTGGCCTTCACCTTGTACCAAGCCTTGAATAGACTGCCATACCTTTTGGGTCTTCCACCTGTTGAAAGTGTGTAAGAAATGGGTGTCTTACCATTTCATAAGTCATAACTTGAGGAGATTGGTCTATTTGTAGCTCCTTTATGTAAGTCATAACTTGAGGAGGTTGGGTTGAATGTAACTCCTTTTTGTAGCCTTCCAACCATTCCCTAGCATCTCCCTTCAAACAAAAGTAGAAGATTCGCATCACCACTGCTGGGTCTTGCTTGTCCAGCAAGACCCAATAAGGAAAGCAAACTCCATTCGCTCAATGAAACCTTTCTCCATGTTATTTGATTTCCCAATAAAATCTCAAAAACTGAATGCCATGTCTTCCAAAACCTGTAAATTGAAGGTAGCTTGAAGCAATTCCTCAGTGGTGGCCACCAAAACACTGTTGGGCAAAAGGAAAAGTGGGACACCTCTATAGATTTATAGCCCAAGAGCCTTCAAATAATGGCAACCAAAAGGCCTAGAGCTTTTGCAATCGTAACTTCTTTTTGAGCTTTTGAACGCTTGCATTACACTAATGATATCTTTTATATCATAATGAAGTGAAAAAATTCAAAACCTCATAGTACAATCCTTCAACTACCAAACAATTTTAAGTAATATGGAAGCATGTCTATGCTTATGCAAAATGCAACTTTATAAAAAGCATCATTTGTATTTTTTGGAGCTTGCACATAAAACATGAATCATGAAAATTTTGCCAGAGTCTCCTTTGTATGGAGACCTCCTCATATAAAAATATCGTACACCCTTTCTTGGGCTCCCACATGGGATTTTCATCACATAAACTCTTATTTCAAATAAACCATCCACCCCAACCGGGGCTCCATTGTGCGATTTAACGATTTTCTTCTCTCTCAAAATTCAATACATTCTCAATAGTGTCAAAGTAGTCTTACTAAATAACCTACAAGTGGTAATGCAACATGTGTATCACACTACATAGGAAACCTCCAATCAATGTCATCTCCACATCATGTGGCCATCATGTACAAAAAAAACACAAATGAAACATCCAAATGAAATGTATAGAGAAAGTTACATACCGAATCAGCTTTAGGACCCTCTAAACCAAACTACAAGTCTAGTATGTCATACATCTCATACTACAAAAACACCAAAATTCCATGTCAATGTCATATGGCTACCATGTCCATAAAGCACATAAATAAAAAAATCAAGATGTACTATTATAATAGAGTTTCCAAACCAAGTGTGCATCCTTAATCAACATTTCACAAGTCCACATGCAATGTCAAACAAACATCTTTCATAGAGCACATCATCTAGCTCTAGATACATGCAATGGCTCTCATATCTTCTGCACAAGCTCAACCCAAACCACCACACCCTGAAAACAAGTTGAAAACATAGTCATGAGGCTCAATGAATGCTGCCAACAACCACTTGACCATATAAAAAGTCAATTAGAAACCTAATGCAAACATACATATACTACAACATTGACTAGTATCGTACATTGGGCTAGTCTTAATGAGAAAAAAAACAAGACCGCTCTGCCTTGCCTCTAAGAATAACACCATCAATATCCACGGGGAAGACTAAATCATCTATCATGTAGCTACAATTTTCTGGAAACAATCTCTCCATAATTTTCTCCCTTGCCTCTCTATCATAGCATGGCAAGGATGCCCAACACGATACCAAAGACACATGGTAAGATCAAGCACCTGCATAAATAAATAGCTCAAAGAATGACTGTCTTTGTTACAATGTTTTTAATTGTAAAATTAAATTATGAAACTAAGTTTGTTATGTCACCGCCTCTCTAGTGCATGGATGTCAATATGCCTTCTTATTACACATGAGGGTCCATTTATGTAAGAGCACAATTCCCACCCTAGTTGCATTTTCAATATAATATCTAAGTGACTAAAAACCTCTCATTTGTCAAAAACTCACGTGCAACATCCATGCACCCTATCACTAGACCCCTGGAAAATGAAGATAAAATTTACCATTGTAGAACATATAATTTACGTGTGATCTCTACGTCATCTTCAATGTTGTTGGTGTCTTCATCAACTTGAGCCTCTTCATCAATAAAAACACACCTTTTGAGAATCTATTTCTTTTTTTGGTTGGAGTGTCCAAATGTCAAACTCGTGATGATGCCTCTTGATCGATAGTTCTATTTGGAATACAACCGGATCTTTGCTTGATGCTCACTTAACGATTTCTTGAAGGGGTGACTGGAGATTTTGTTTTCTTGATATCTCTCTTAGGTGCCATTATCTACAAAACACATATCGATATTATTTTTCATCTTGAGTATTATTTGATCAATAATTCATGTATAATGACTCTTTACAACATTGATGTTTTAATACACTACTATACTTAGATTAATTGATATATTTAGTTTATACTACATCTATTATTTTGATATACATAATACAAGTACTATAATATATTCTATATATGTTAGTTTATGTGGTATATTAAAATTAATCATGCTCTAATATATACACATACTTACTATTATATACTATAGTTATATAGAATATATGTAGTATAAAGTATATATAGAGTAGCAAGTATATATGTGTGTGTGTGTGTGTGTGTGTGTGTGTAGTATCTAATATACAATTATAGTAATATTATATAATGTGTTTCTAGTATATGCAGTATATAGTGTCATATAGTTAGTTAGTATATATATTATATACTATATATACTACTATAGAGTATAGATTATATAATATATAATATAGTATCTACTATTTATTATAATATATATATATATATATTACTATAATTGTATATTAGATACTATACAATATATATATATATTTCATGTATAGTATACAATGTGTGATATAATTTTTATATATTAATATAGCCACTCTATGTAGCACTATAATATATTTGATTTAACGTAATATTGTACGTATTTCTAATTATAATAAAATATAAAAATACAATATTAAATATATTAAATGCATATCTTTTGAGAGATTGCAAAAGATTTGAAGTGTTGATGATTATTATTGTGCATATTTTAAAGAATGAATGTTTGAGACTCATTCAATATAATTTTCAATGAATGGATTAACTCTTGAAAGCTGTATTCTTCTGCATATTCTCTCTGACTTACTCTCACAGCTCCTATCACCTCTTTTTTCCCCCTCCCTTTTCCTCTTCCAACTCTATTTCAAACATGACAACTACAACTATGCTTTCATGGATGATAAATGGTGCTCTTGTGGAATACTAAGTTTCATTAAGAAATGGAGAGCTTATCCTAAGTAGTGAATATTTTCTTCAAAGCTTGATACCTCCTTCTATCAAGTTTGAAGCTTTGCAAGAAATTGTTCAAACACGGATCTCTGTGTGTAAGGTCAATGTGGTACCAAGATGGGATCTTGAAGACCAGAAGCGTTACCTCCTTGATTGTACTTTGTCCCCTGCTTACCACATTTTGCATTCACATGACTGTGTTTATGTGTTTGGTATCTTAGAAACAATGGAAGATGTTGGTGATGATTCTCTTTATGCTACACCATTGAATAAAAATTCTACTCCATTACATTTAAATGTTGATACTGAGATAAAGATGCAGATGTAGTGGTTTTGGAGACAATTTAAACAACCAAAGCACCAATAGCATGCCTGCACACACAGGGGTTGGTTGAGCATACCACAAAAGAGTATTCAAAAGATATATCCATCATTGCATGGCTGAAAGATAGAGCTAAATCCTGTAGGTTGTTCAAACTACTAGATGTTTGTGGAACTCCCAAAATGGTAGATGAGCTCCCAAAAATATACAATTGCAATGTTTGTTTCGATCTTCCTCCATCACTCGAAAACAAAAAGATGCTCGGGATGGAGCAAAAGTACGATGGTCACCTTTGGACACAACCAAATTCAACCAACATGGCCATAGTTTGCATAATGTGTTTGAGCTATTGTCTTCAAAGTCTTCAATGTTGCAAGGTAACATGCCCTTTTTACCTTAGTGAAAGAAGATACAATGATGCTTTCTTTCATGGTCATTTGGATAGACAAACCATCATGGGCTATTGTGCAAGCAAAGGTAAATCTAGAATAACTTGTCACTATTGTGAGAAAATGATCACTTTTACAAATGTATGCAAGTGTATGATCTATTATGTAATTACAAAGGAAGCCACGATAGCACGTTTGGTGATCTATCTTGGGATGGATGGCCATAATTTTCAGCCAGTTACTCGGAGGGCAGCCCTTGAAAAGGTGTGCAATCTTGTTAGTATAGCTCTAAAGATTGTGAAGGGTGGTCCTAGAAAGGTACAAATGTTAGTTGCGCGATAAATGTTATTCCAATCTTTTACTAAAAAAGATGATTTGGAAGCCATTGATGTTGAGCTTAGCCATTTCCTTAAGGAAATGATGCCACTTGTTCAAAATAGGGGATTCAAAAGAATTGTATAAAATAAAAAAGCAAAACAGATTTAGGTCGTGGGTGATGGATATGACAGTATACTATTGCTGCAAAAACGATGTGTTTTTCCCTTTTTTTCATGGAAGACGTTTTCTTGGTCAAGGTGGGCCCAACGATAAATGCTATGTGTTCGAAATATCCATGAAAGGACCTGCTTCAAGAGTTGAACTTTTCAATTGAATGAGGCAAGGAGGGACAAGAGAAGTGCATGGATGCACTTTGATCACACTCACCGAATCGAAGGATGGGCAACTATGTCATGCTAGGTTTATGATCCCGGGTAAGTGAGATCATCAAAACATGCTAGATAGAATATTTTGATTCTCGTCACCTGTATGTACTTATTTGTATTTTGAATACAACATGAGATCTTTACAGGTAATTGCAATATGTAAATGTAAAGAGGAAGGCGAGGAGTCACAGATCTTGTTTTGGAGAAATTGGAACTCAGTGATGGGGAGATGCGGTCATGACCTGCCAGACTTTGCTAGATTATATCTGATGAAGTTGGAGCTAACTGGTTCACAATACGGGTTGTATCCAATGGAGGAATGCATAATGTATTGGAAGGGAGGGAGTGCTCATGCTTTTTCCATTGGGAGCAAAGTCTACACAAACATACAAAAAAACATGTCGTTTTAGAGAGGCAAATGTTGCACATTGAACTCTGTGAAGCATGGTGCTTGGCAAAAAAAACTAATAAGGACTCCATTCTAGCTTCCACAATACGAGAATGGTGAGTGGAAAATGTCACAGAGGACAATATGAAGGCTTTACAATGATGGTTTAATTGGTGGAGCAACAAGCTGCCCGTTGGGGAAGCACTAAACCAATGGTGAATCAATCTCTTCTTTGAATTAGTAGCTAGTATGAAAATGGATATTAAAATATATACGTTTTTTTATTTTGAATTTAAAAGCCTGCAAAATTCCTTGGGAGAGAGCTTAGATTCCAAGCATAAACTTGTTTGAGAGCATCCATGCAAGTTGGATGGCGGGCACAGGTGGAAAACAAAGTAGTCTCGCTTTATGATGCATGTTTTAGCAATGTTTTGAATGCATATATACAATGTGAAAAAAGATTGTGATACACCACACGTAGATTCATGGGAACTAGCCCTTCCATAGAAGCACTAATGGGGCCAATGCCAAACGAAGAGAATCTCCAAATCCTTCTCATATTGCAAGTACATTGAAAGGTTTGGTTGCTAACAGTCCTTGTGGCTGAAAGAAAGGGATGGTGGTACAAAAAAAGGACCAATTTTTTTTCCACCTTATTGGTACCACTGAAAAAGTGGGGACTGGTAAAATTTTTGTAGTTTGTGTCAAAACTTGTCCGACATTCTATTTTGATGTTCCTCTTTTAAAGATGTATCCAATGATATATAATATGATAACTAATTTCTTTTATGACTTGGATAAATCACATTGCAAAGATTTGTCAAAGTACCATCAAAAGGTACTGTCAAGGACAACCAATTTTGTACCACCATTCCTTGCGTTTAGCCTTGTATGAGGAGCTTGTGATGGAGGTGACAAAAACACATTGCAGTAGAAGAAGAAAGCAAGTGCAACAATACAAGTTCACATAAACTTGGATATGTAATGGAAGCAAGGCAACTCAAATCCAAAAGGAGACCATGGAGTATACAATCTAATACAGAGGATAATGAAGAGATAAATGTAAGTGACAATGAAGCAAGAGAGAGAATTCCAGTGAAGCAAGGAGGGGACTTAGCAAGGTGTATTGAAGAGGTCAAAGTTGCATGTAAAGACTCGGCTATCTGCATGATGCCACAACCAATTGCATGAGGAAATGTTTTGGTATGGAAGGGAGGAAAAATTGTGGTAACAAATTACAGAGCCGTCAAGTGGGATTGGTTGTGCAATTTTCTTTGGTATGAGAGAACTTTTAAAGACAAGACAATTGCACAGTGGATATGGTTCTGCAATCATGATGTGAGCCACACACAAAGAGTATAGAAAAAAGTTAACTTATCACCTGTCGTTTTGGCAAGTGGATATTGGAACCAAAGTGTCAAAGGAAGAGAGTGACAACCTAGTTTGAAGTGGTTTTTAATTTCCAAATTTTACAACACCATTATAAAACATGAACAATATGTTTCCTAGTCTTACGGAGGGGGGATCCAGTAGCAGGAGACGCAAGTGGAGACATGGTATTTCCAAAGATGCACAAAAGAGATTGGAGTCAGTTGCAGGTATAGTTGCAACATTATTGGAAGAGAAACAATAAAGTGAACAACATATAGGTTTTTGAGTCTTGACAAAGTTGCTACGATGTCCACATAAAGGCTGAACCTAGGTGCACCTACCCCAAGTTTTAGAAGAGAGAATATATACATAAAGCCTTTTTAGCATGTAAGCACATGTACTATGTGTATGTGCACGTACTTGGGCTTCAACCAAAAGTGTACATGGTCATTCACATCAACCAGCACTAACTCCCATAGACCTTTCATTTGTATTAGGACAAATCCGTAAGATAAGCCCTATCGTGTAGTGAACCTAAACCTTATAGAAAGTCATCTAGAGCTATCCATCAAGGGAGTCATCTCTTATGTATAAGCTGGGGAATTATTACTTTTTTGAATCTCTTCTCGTTATAGATGTATGGTTTATGGTTCATATCTGCCAAATGTACGAAGTCAAAATTAGGAATTTTGGAAACTTAAACACATTTTTGGGTGTGTATCTTATGAGTAATGTCTCTTCTTTGGTTAAGATTTTTTGTGGCGATAGAGAAGGCTTAAAATCTGAAGTCAATTTGTTGCAAGCTTATATATGGTCTTTGGTGTGTACCCTTAGTAATGTCTCTTTTTTTGCATTTTTTGTGTCGTTAGAAAAGGCTATAAATCTGAAGTCATGTTTTGAAGAACTTATACATGTTTTTTGGTGTGAAGGGTTTAGTAGTGTCTCTCTTTTGGGCTAACATTTTTTGTGTTGTTAAAAAGGCTCTAAGACTAAAGTCAAAAAGCTTGCAAAAAATGGTTCTGATCGCAAAAGCTCAAAATTAGAAGCTTGCAAAAACAACATACTCACTTCAACACACCCAGGGCATCCAAAGACATTCACATCCAAAGACATTCAGGCTAAAAGCAAGGGATGGTGGTACAAAATTGGTTATCCTTGACACCACATAGGCTTGGTGGTTTTTCTAAGTAGAACAAGATTAAAATAAAAGAGGGAAAAAGATAAATAAAGGAAAAAACTTAAAGTGAAAATTCCTAAAGGTTTTATACTTTAGTCTTTTTTCTAAAACTTCCCATAAGAGATCAATGTGGATGCATATGTGGGTGGGACTTTCAGTATGCAAGGAAGAAAATTTTGTTTCTCTCTCTCTCTCTCTCTCTCTCTCTCTCTCTCTCTCTCTCTCTCTCTCTAAGGTCTTGAGTTCAACTCTCCTCATCGGGTAGATCTTTAAGGTCTCTTGGGATAGTTTCCTACGATGTTAAAATTCTCTTTTTCTTGTGTGTGTGTGTGTGTGGGTGGGTGGGTGTGGGTGTGGGTGTGGGTGTGGGTGTGTGTGCTAATAAGAAGAGGAAATTGGTATAACCTTTCTATCACCCAAGTGTGGTAGATTGGTTATGCCATTTCCCTCTTGAATAATAGATCTTGAGTTCAACTCTCCTCATAGGATAGATCTTTAAGGTCTCTTGGGATATTTTCCTATGATGTTAAAATTCTCTTCTTCTCGGGTGTGTGTGTGCGTGCGCGCGCACGCTACAAGAAGAGAAAATTGGTATAGCCTTTCTATCACCCAAGTGTGGTAGATTGGTTATTCCATCTCCCTCTTGAATAACATGTCTTGAGTTCAATTCTCCTTGTCGGATAGATCTTTAAGGTCTCTTGGGATTGTTTCCTACAACCTTAAAATTCTCTTTTTCTTGTGTGTGTGTGTGTGTGTGCGTGCGCTAATAAGAAGAGGAAATTGGTATAAACTTTGTCATAAAATCTAATATCTGACCAACCCAAATAATTTTCTCATATTAATCTGATCATTTAATGTGGGAGAACAAACGGGAACAAGGGTTAAGATATAGATGTTCTTATAGATCTATTTAAGCACGGGGCCAATGGTAAAGGGGCCCATATGAGAAAAGGTCTATCAAAGAGAAAGGTTAAATATTGGAGCAAAAGACCTTAGGGTTGTCTTCATTAAAGCCTCCAAAGGTAAGTGTTAAAAGCTTTAAGACATAGTCTTTAAAATTTTACTCTTTAATCACTAAAGTTCAAGCAGGCAAGGGGGTAGCTTGCTTAAGCTAGGGCTGTGCTTAAGCAGGGGGGTTTCCTGCTTACCAAGTTCAAAGTACTTGCTACTAAAGAGGGGCGAGCCCTACAAATGGGGGAGGTAGATAGTAAGTGAGCATCTCACCAAGGACGCATACCCTTATGAAAGGAAAGGGGCCACTTGTCAAGTGTAGAGACACACTACTCAAGCAAGTAGGGGTTGTGCTTAAGCAGGGGCTATGCTTAAGCAAGGGGGGTGCTATCTTAGCCTCACAAAGGGAAAGAAGGAAACTTGTCAAGAGGCTACACACCTTGCCCCAAAGGGATCCAGCTCTCATTGGCTAGAGGGCTACATGGCCCAATCAACTTCAAAGGAACCCTAGGAAGGGGGGTCGACCTCGCTAGCTTACTCTCTCTCTCATTTGAGCCTCCCACGAGCTCTCTCTCTCATTCATTCTTCCCTTCACACACTCTTGTGAAGCAAGGATTCCATCTCCTTCTCCAAGCTTGAGAAGTTGAGTGCCTACTACCACAAGCTCTTGGCTATGGATGCAAATACACACAAGAGAATGCTTATGCTTGCTTATCAATATCTCTAATCTCCATTAAATCTATGCTAAGCTATGCTACAAGAGCTATGAGTGATTATGTGCAAGGGGTTATTTCTTTCTAGTAGAGCTACTTCTACTTCTCTCTTCCTCCTCACTCCCTGCTAGCTCTCCTCACCTTTCATGGTGTTTGAGGTCTTGGGATTGAAGCTGGGCATTTTTCAAATTCATGCTAATCATTTTTATTGTTGTAGTTATGCTAATGCTTGGTGAGTGAAGCTTACCATCTTCATCTCATCAAGAAGGTCTCAAGGAACAAAAACAGTTGTATTGTAAACAAGTCTTCCGTCATGGAAGAATCTATATTACAAATGCCTATTGGAGGGGGAACCGGCTCCAACTAATCCAGTCCTCTATTGGTGTCAATTTCTCTAAACTCTCACTCTCTTTTATAAGTATTGATCATGCCATGTTAATGAAGTAATGTGTTAAGTGTTGCTCTCTCTATCCAAGCACTTTCTTTCTCACTATACATCTACACACTAAAGAATACTCAAGGCAATGTTCAATATGTTATTTACTTTCCGCCCCAACTCAAGTTAAAAGGCTAATTCCATTACAGCCTTTCAATCACTCAAGTGTGGTAGATTGGTTATGCCATTTCCCTCTTGAATAACAGGTCTTGAGTTCAACTCTCCTTGTCGGATAGATCTTTAAGGTCTCTTGGGATAGTTTTCTACGATGTTAAAATTCTCTCTCTCTCTCTCTCTCTCTCTCTCTCTCTCTCTCTCTCTCTCTCTCTCTCTCTCTCTCTCTCTCTCTCTCTCTCTCTCTCTCTCTCTCTCTCTCTCTCTCTCTCTCTCTCTCTCTCTCTCTCTCTCTCTCTCTCTCTCTCTCTCTCTCTCTCTCTTTCTAGCAGCTTGTCTCTATTCTACCAGCCTCCTTAAGGAAAGGGGCAACCTTGTGGGGGGGAGTTAGGCCCAAGTCAACCCTAGCCATGCTCTAATCACGTGCTGTACTGTCTCCACAATCCGCAAAGTCATCATCTTGCCTTGCTTCTTGTCTTGCTTTGGTGTTGAACTCACCATTTGAGAATCAAGTTTTGCACTGGCTCAAGATACATGTCCCTTATCAGGTCTAGGTGAAGGGTGAGTTGCCTAAAGTTTGGGATTTGGGTGCCCCCAATAATCAAATCCATAGTAGAGGCTTTTTTTGTTAAGGGCAAAATGCCAAGCAATACTCCAAAGACTTCTGGGAGAACACGATCAAGTTTTGTTGTCGTGATTGTCGCTCCCAGTAAACTCGATCATATTGCCCATCTCTAAGTTGTCCTCCATTGCGTCATGGGAGAATATTGTGGCCTCAAACCCCATCGTAGAGAGTTAGAGGCATGATTTGACTCCGTGGTCTACCTCACCACCAACAAGGTATAAGAAGTCAAAGCTAAAGTCACTCAATTCACTCGTTGATAGCTATTGCCAACGTGCAAAATTTATGTGACAAATTAAGTTTGCAAACAAATAAAATAATTATGAGAAATCCCTATTTTTAGACCCTATATATCATGAAATATTTACACACAAATGGGCCATAATATATTTTTGTCTCTGTTTTTAACTACTAATTTGGCTCAACTTGCCCAATGCCTAGCTAGTGAGGGTTATAAGGAGATATGGGGAAAGTCCACTCATTTTGAAAAATCCTTTCATGAGCATATAGTTCAATAACTACTACATATGGAAAAAATGAGAAACTTGTAATTTTTCTCATCCCGTGGTCACTACAAGCCTCCAAAGTTGATGGACCAGTGCGTTTTGCCCAAAACAGCAATTTCTTATGGTTGATTGCACATAAATAAGAGTGGGGATTTTTTTAGGACATGAGCCCCGTTAACTTCAATGGGTTGGTGACCAAAACATATGGTTGCTTTTACCTCACTAATTTTTTTTGAGCAAAAAAAAAGGTATAAAAATGTTGCATTTTTGCCATTCTGCAGACCTATCATCAAAGTTTCTATAGTTATGCTCAATACAGATACTATATACATGTTTTCTTAGTTCCCTTTGGGCATTTGGATTCAAAAGGAGCCATGGAGCATGTCAAAAGGATAATGGATCTCTTACAATTCGAACCTTGGGGGCAACGATAAAATGCTAAATACAGCAAACATGAAAAAACTGGATTTAGCATTATGACCTCTAGAAACCCATAGAAACTACTCAATATCTAGCCAAGTCTGTAGTCTATGATTAGATATGGTTACTACCTACAAAATACATACAATTGGCCTAAGAAACTAGCAATATTGAGAAAGTTATACTTGCTACTCTAAAATGTATCGTATTCTTCAGCAATCAAAAAACTCAACCAAAATCATATACTATACTATATAGCATATTAGGTCCCCCAAAACTCAAGGAAGATTATCTTTATGCTATACATTACACTTACACAATCAAAATTGAATTTGGATATCAAGAAAGCCAGCAAAAAAATCATAAAAGTGCTAATTTTGGCCAAAAAACAGGATTATGCAATTCTTGTAAATCGGTCGTAACTTTCAATTTTAACACTTAGCTCTCCCTACAAGCATCAAAACATGTTGAGAACTATGAAGGACTAACCTCTAGCCATCTAAACCTCACAAACATGAAGTTTAGAGTGGTATAGTTGCCAAAAATTGAAAAAAAGCCAAAAACAGGACCCGTTTTTTCACACAGCTTAGGTTCAAAAATGTTGTGCAAGAGTAAGGTTAATGGTGAGATCGATACTCAAAAAAAAAAAGCTAAGTTTTTTTCAGCTCATAAGGCAACTTTGTGGATATATAGCACCTAGAAATTCATTTTCATAATCTTTAAATAATTCAAGCAAAATGGTTACTTAACAGGACACAAAAGTGTCCAAGGAGATAAAAGTCTCCTGTTACCATTCTAGTGCTAACTCACACATGCCTATGTACAGTAAAAGGGTGAGGATAGCCAGAATGTTTGATGATTTTGATAGGGTGAGGCAACTCACTATGGCAATTCTAGATAGCCAAAAAACGGCTATCATTAGCCCTCCCCCATGATGATGGTACATTCATGTACCATCAAAAGGCATATTTTCCAATGAGAGTGGTTCCAAGCTATTTGTGGTGCTTTGTGCCTCAAACAAGTCTTCATGTTTTAGTTCTTCTTGACCTTGTCTTGAACTACTGACACAAACCAAGCTACAAGACTTACATGATGATATAAATTGTTAGTGATGCTCTTGCAGATCCTTTGGTAGAGTGCAACTCAAGTAGGGATTTAGTCAATACCCATTCACCTTCTTAGGATGATCTTTGCCATCTAGATCCATGAGCTGATAGTACCTTAAATTAAATGATTTTTTGACCACATACGGACCTTGCCATTTGGTGTTGAATCTGGCATCAAACCTATTGTCAAGTCAATTATCATACCTTAACACCGACCTACCTTCCTTTATACCCTTGTCCTTGACCTTGTTATCAAGCTTCTCCTTTGCTGGCATAGATTTCCTCTTGTAGCACTCGCAAGTTGCTTCTCTTTTTCACTCAAGCTCAGCTAAGGTAAGAAGTTGATCCATCCATGCTTCTTGATTATCTTCTACTACTTTACCATGAAGCTGCATTGCTGGAATCTTGAGCTCAATTGGCTGTAAAGCTTCTTTACCATAGACCAAGTTAAATGGTGTGAACTTCGTGGACTCCCTATATGTGGTTCGATATGTCCACAATGCTCCATCCACGAATTCATCCCAGAACTTTGTCGTTTTCTTCACCATATTTCTGATGATGTATACAATGACACCATTAGCCTTCTCCACCAAACCATTTGACTGTGGATAGTAGGGTGTGTTATGGCGATGTAGAATACGAAGCTCTTCACAAACTTCTATGAGTAAACCCTTTCTAAACTTTCTTACCGTGCTCTCATTTACCTTTGCCATGTTACCATTTTGTGCGCAAGCAAGATCACCTTGTTCTCACCTATATAACATTCGTTAGGATTGAGCTGACCTCCCATGCCGTACAATTTCTTCAAACCTTCTTCTACCCTTTTGTAGATGCAATGATTTTGAACTATAAATGTAAAAGTCATTAATAAACCCAAATGGAATCTCCAAAAAATGCTTGAAACACCATGTTCATGAAGCATTGGAAAGTTACAGGAGTATTTGTCACATCAAATGGCATGACTCTGAAAGCATAACAACCCAAAGGAGTCATGAAGGTTGTCTTCAATTGATCCTCTAATGTGATACCTATTTGAAAGTAGCCCCAGTAGCCATCACACACAATTTACATCTCATGATCAACTACCGCATGTAGCATCTCATCCTGAAATGGGAGGGGAAAGTGATCTTGCTTGGTTGCCTCATTGAGTGGCCTATAGTCCACACACACCCTATAGTTTCCATTATTTTTAGGAGTGACCACAACTGGATGGGGAGACCCACTCTAAATTCTCCACTAGATAAATGAAACCTACTGCTAAAAGCTTTCTTACCTCCTTGAGTAAATCATGCTCCTTGATGACTCCTAGCCTTTGTAGTTTTTGAGCCTTAGGTGTGGCCTTTGGCTTTAGCTCAATTATGTGGTGAGCATCATCTACTCACACACACATCTATGTAGTCTCTAGAAAAAATCCTAGGAAACTTCCTCAGCACACATTTGAGCTCTTATCTTACTTCCTTTGTAAGTGTTGTCGATAGCATACCTTCTATCATCCCTTCATATTGCACATTTTGGCTCCCTTGGGAACCTACCTCCTCCAAAACTTGACAAGAGGTCTCTTGGTTGTTTGGCTCAAACCTCATCCCAATGACTTCAATGGAAGACTACTCTTTTGTAGTGCTACCACCACCTTATTCTTCTAAAGTGCTATCAGTCCACTCTTTCTCCCTCTCACTTTGCGATGATTCTTCATGGAGTTCTTTTTCTTCACGTTGCTCCTTGATGTCAAAGACAACCTTTTTATGATTATCATTCCTTCAAGTCAACTTTTCACTTTCCCAATCCTGCACAACTTACATTTTCATTAGCCATGGTCTTCCTAGGATAAATGGATAGCCACTTCCCTTGGTCGACATAACATAAAAATACATTGCCTTCTTAATGCCAAAGGTCTGCACAATTTGTTTTTTACAGATGCCTACTCACATAGCCTTGCTATTGTTTGCCTTTTTTTCTTAATAAAGGTATCTCATGGATGTGCATGCCTAGTCTTTGCATAAGGATCTCTGTCATGGTGCAAATCTGTGCACCCCCATCCACTAGACCTTTCGTAACTAACCTCCCTTTGATGTGAGAATGTAGCACATGTGAAATATCCTCATTCTAACCGCCTTTGTTAACTCACTTTTAACTTGTGGAAACAATGCAAGAAATTGAGGCCATGAGATATCAGGATCCTTACCTCTCATGTATTCAAATAGGTTGTATGGAGCCATAGCATGTCCAAGAGAAAAGTCCTGGAGGTTGATATGACATCGAGTCCTCTTGGCTTCCTTGGTCTCCTTCGCCTTTTTGGCTCGTCCATGGTCACTTTGTGGTGTGACTTCTTCTTTCTCCTAACCTTTTCCATGATCGTGCTTAATGCCATTTTCTTCCATGTAAATCGCATTTGAATTTTTCACCTCTACCACATGCACATTTGGATCTGGCAAAGGTGGAACTCCTTCTATCCCTTGTGGAGGTGGTATTACCCCATTTGGTCTTTACAAAAGGATTGGTTGTTGACTAGTTCCTTCACTTCCATCCATCCCTGGGTAATTCAAACTAGGTCTCTCTGGCTCCCCATGGGGCCAAGGACAATTATACATCCCATGCCCAGATTCTCCACAGTTCCAACATTGTAATACCCTCATGGGTCGTGGCTCTCACTCCTCATATTTCTTTGTTTGTCCCTTAGGGCCTACATCTTGTACAAGGCGAATTGATAAGTTTCTCAAGGACTCATTTAGCTTCTCAATCACCTCAAATTTTAACTCAAGAATCTCTCTAGGTGTTGATGCTTGCAATGTTTTCTTGGGTATAAGACCCTCTTTTAGAACCTCTTCCCTTAGGCACTTGAGTTTTCTATACTTCTCAGTAGCCCTAGTTTGAGCTACATCAAAGGTAGTAGGTGCACCCACCTTAACTTTTATCTTGAGTTTGAGAAAGAGACCGGCTATGAACCTCTACTTCTTTAGAAACTATGTACCATCCCTAGGGTTGGAAAAATTTATCATCCATACAACCCAAAGACATAGAAACTCTTGTTTATACATGTATTAGTCATCTAAGTCTTTTTGCTTGTGAGAAAACGATGCCTTGCCATATCTGTTGAGTGTTTTGGGGGTCAAAGAAGCATCACTTCAAATGTTCAACAACTTATTTATAGATTCCATTAACCTCCTAATATAGAAAGTCAAATCAAGTGTTAGCATCCTTCCTCAACATTTTTAAGAACATTATATTAGAAAACTGAGGAATTTCTTAATTTCCACTTTCAAAATGAACTTAAGATTTGATCACATGGCCAAATCTTAACCAAATTCTTGAGAGCATGGCTCAAAAGAGCTTTTCAAGCACTAACTTGTGGAAGTATTTGGCCTTAAAAAATAGTTTGAGATTTGTCCATATGACCAAATCTTAAGACATTGATGGTTCTCAAATTGGCTTTAAAGTCTCAAACTCTCTAATATTGTGTTTAAGCATTTCTCATCTCCTATAACTCTTTTTATGCGGCAAGCCATTTTGAAATTTGCTAGAAATAACTTGACATCCTTATCCGGCTCTCCAAAAAAGAGAGGATATCCAGACACTTGGCATTGCGCCTCCATTGAATCAATTCAAAGTGATAATACATTTCTTTTTCTTCTTTCTTATAAGGATTTTCACACTAATGTTTTTAAGATTGAAATCTACTATACAATAAAATAAAAATATGCACATCAACTGATTTATGATAGTCAACAAGAGGCAGGATGATAGGGTGACGCGAGAATTTCTCCTACTCTTTGGGCACCAAACATGAACACCATACATTGTTAAAAAGGGATGTTTCTACTAACTGCAATGTTTAGTTGAAAGTGTGGAGTGAAATCAAAGGCAAAAGCATCTATTCTTGGGCCATTACCATGGTCTATGCATGACGGAATGATTAAAATAGAATAAAAATATATACATCCCAACTAAGGCTCTACCTAATGAGAGGCAAATTAAAAATCTTTACTAAAGCATTTATCTCGGCCAACCTAAGAGGGCCTAAAATTCTACAAATTACTCGTCGAAACTATAATCTAGCACTAACAACAATGATATGTGTTTTTTGTCTTGCAATGCAATAAATGGATCATACAAATTTTTGTGATTCATGCAATCTACTTGATAATGCTAAAAGCTAAACATTTATGCAATATGAAACAATGATAGATATCAATCCCTCCTCAATGGGGGAACCAAAATTGAGGCAATCCAGGGTGGGCAACAAGAGAGGCGACCTCTCAATACCCCTGGAGGATCTTGTACTACTCATTTGGGACTGGGGAAACCACAAGTTATAAAAAACAACTAACCCACAACCAAACAAGTGAAGGGGCACCACCTAATTATGGGATGCGAGCTAGGACGCAAGAGATATTTTGTCAGGACGACCAAGTAGAGACACAACAAAACACACACAAAAGAATTTCACACCAAGACACACACCAAATGGAGCAGAGAGATCTAGAGCAAAGGAAAGAGAGATAGTAATGGAACTTGCGTAATATCGCGTTTGTGACTTGCAAATGGAGATGGTTCATTATTACTCTATCGTAGAGTAAGCACAAAATTAATCCAATGCTTAGTGAATTTTAAAACGTCGCCATCACATACACACACATTGGTGACTTGCAAATGGAGATGGTTCATTATGACACTATCGTAGGGCTTTCACAAAACTAATCCAATGCTTAGTGAATGCTAAAACATCCCCATCACATACACACACACACACACACACTGTCTTAGGGTTATGGGACACCTCTCACCACCATAAACTCTTACAATGAGTAAGAACTTGGCAATGAAAACACACTAATCACTTTCTCAAACAAGCTCAAATGACAGAACTTAAAAGATTCAAGTCACCTTGCATTTGCCAAAGAACTTTACACAAGTGGAAGGACAAAGATTTTGAAGCCTAGCACGCCTTTGAAGCACCAAAACCTCAATTTTTGATAGTGGAAGAGCATGTATAATAGTGGTTTGAGGTAGGAAAATCACACTCTCTCTCTTTGCAATGTGTAGCATCCAAGCTTCTCTCACACCAAGTGTGAAGCTCACAAGGTTATGACTACACCTAAATCTCTCCTTGTGTATAGAGTGTTGGGTTGCTACGTAGATATTGGAGATGCTTTACAAGAAGGAGAGATGCCTATTTAAAGGTTGGAGGCCCCACATTAAAGTTATTGATAGCCTTAATTACACGATAATCAAATCAAATCAAGATTAGAATTTTTTTTTAATAACAAAAAATTGCGAGCCTTCTTTGTCTGCTTGAGTCATGGATGAGGGTTCAAGAGATAGGCATTATTGATGGTAGATAGGGTGAAACTAGAGAGTTAAGTGGGGGGGGGGGAGAGAGAGAGAGAGAGAGAGAGACAAATTTTCATGTACATGTCTTGAGGTGAGGAGTTTTTTATGGTAACTTACGTCAATGGATATTTTGTGTTAGTATTCTAGTGGTTAATGTTAGTAATCACTAAAAAGTTAATGATATATTTACAATGGATAGAATGACGTGGATGGTTGTAGTAAGATGGTTGAATGAAGTGAGTAAATCCTTATGATGGTGAAGCTTTGAAGAAT
The DNA here is from genome assembly GCF_014529385.1 of Adiantum capillus-veneris. Taxonomy (NCBI): domain Eukaryota; kingdom Viridiplantae; phylum Streptophyta; class Polypodiopsida; order Polypodiales; family Pteridaceae; genus Adiantum; species Adiantum capillus-veneris. The sequence goes on from NC_140948.1 coordinate 151,763,003, forward strand.
TTATGAACTTACTTGTGTAGGTTCTCCAAAATGATTGCCGATCCTCTTCTTCCTCTTCTCTTCGTACGTCACGGCCCCACAAAAGTTGAACATCATAATGAAAGTGATGATGTTGTTGATGATAATTCCTTAATTTGCAGAGATTAATCAAGGTTTCACATGCTGAAAAAGGAATTGTGCTTTAGAGGTAATAGAGAGAGGCATAGAGATGGTGTTTATACATGTAGAGCTCATATGAGATCTATGGAAGTGACAGGGGAGGATAATGGTGAAGAGGGTAAGAGAAACCATGGATGGTGTATGTTTGAGTGAGGTATGGAGAGGAATGAATGTGTGTGTGTGGAAGTGAATGGAGGTGAGAGAAGAATAGGGTGACTTGTGAGAAAAAGTGGGCAGACTGGGGTCCACCAAAAAATCATATTTCACCTCTAGCAGCTCCAAAAATTATAAAACCTTTTGAGGTGATTATTCAGCTTGTGAGCTAAAGTTTTTATTTTTTGTAACTTCCTCAAACTTGGAGTGGAGGAGGATATCAAAAATCCCACCAAATTGCATGTATTTCCTTCTACAAAAGTCTTAACACTAGAATGGTAACCTAACAGAACATAAAAGTGTCCTTTCAGGGTTTTAGGAAAAAATTCCAAAACCATAGTAGATCCACTCATTTTTAAAAATCCTTTCATGAGCTTTTAGTTCAATAACTACTACATATGGAAAAAATGAGAAACTTGTAATTTTTCTCATCCCTTGGTCACTACAAGCCTCCAAAGTTGATGGACCAGTTCATTTTTCCCAAACCAGCAATTTCTTACGGTTGATTGCATATAAATAAGAGTGGAGATTTTTGTAGGACATGAGATAAAATGCAATGTTAACTTCAATGGGTTGGTGACCAAAACATATGGTTGCTTTTACCTGATTAAATTTTTTTTGGGCAAAAAAAATAGGTACAAAAAAGTTGCATTTTTGCCATTCTGCAGACCTATCATCAAAGTTTCTATAGTCACGCTCAATAGAGATACTATATACATGTTTTCTTAGTTCCCTTTGGGCCTCTGGATTCAAAAGGAGCCATGGAGCATGTCAAAAGGATAATGGATCCCTTACAATTGGAACCTTGGGGGCAATGATAAAATGCTAAATACAGCAAACATGAAAAAAATGGGTTTAGCATTATGACCTCTAGAAACCCATAGAAACTACTCAATATCTAGCCAAGTTTGTAATCTATGATTAGATATGGTCACTACCTACAAAATACACACAATTGGCCTAAGAAACTAGCAATATTGAGAAAGTTATACTTGCTACTCTAAAATGTATCGTATTCTTCAGCAATCAAAAAACTCAACCATCATCATATACTATACTATATAGCATATTAGGTCCCCCAAAACTCAAGGAAGATTAGCTTTATGTTATACATTACACTTACACAATCAAAATTGAATTTGGATATCAAGAAAGACAACAAAAAAATCATAAAAGTGCTAATTTTGGCCAAAAAACAGATTATGCAATTCTTGTAAATTGGTCATAACTTTCAATTTAAACACTTAGCTCTCCCTACAAGCATCAAAACATGTTGAGAACTATGAAGGCCTAACCTCTAGCCATCTAAACCTCACAAACATGAAGTTTAGGAGTGGTATAGTTGCCAAAAATTGAAAAAAAGCCAGAAACAGGACCCGTTTTTTCACACAGTTTAGGTTCAAAAATGTTGTGCAAGAGTAAGGTTAATGGAAGATAGATACACAAAAAAAGAAGTTAAGTGGTGAGATAGATTCAAAAAAGAAGCTAGCTTCTTTTCAGCTCAGGGCAACTTTGTGGATATATAGCACCTAGAAAATTCATTTTCAATTTTCATACTCAAAAATAATTCAAGCAAAATGGTCACTTAACAGGACAGAAAAGTGTCCAAGGACATAAAAGTGTCATGTTACCATTCTAGTGTTAAGTGCCCCCCCCTTTTGTTGAATTTACATAATCCTCCAAGAGTGAGCCCCTCCTTACATGAGAGCATGACCTAATAGATTCTTGAGGGTTTGAAAATATGCATGGATTAAAATTATTCACAAAGATGATATATGAATATGATGGAAAAAAACATGTTAGTATAAAACAATTCATGGAATCTGGAATTATAGAGTTAGTTGTGTATATATATATATATAATGTAAAAAAAAAAATTATGAAAATATAGGGAATGAAATGAGGGGGTCTTCATTTGTTTTTATTGATATTTACAAGAAGTAAGAAAAAATGCATGTACAATAAAATAAATTAGAATGATTAGGTGAAAGGTATTTTCGTGATTTTTTCTGGAGTAGATTCACACCAAGAATTTATAGAGGCTTGCATGAAAATATATATTATATAATAGAGTATGTACAATGTAAGAGAACCATGGTAACGGTAAGTCAATGTACATAACATACTTAGGTAAATAACACACACCTAGGTAGAAATATTTAAATAAATAACAAAAATAATTCTTAAAAATCCCTATTTTTAGGCCCTATATACCATGAAATATTTACACACAATGCAACTGGGCAATAATATTTTTTAATTTTTTTTTAAAACATTTATTTGGCTCAACTAGCTTAATGAGTAGCTAGTTGAGGGTTTCAAGGAGATATGGACGGGAAAGTCCCCTGGCTCACACACGCCTATGTACAATGAAAGTGTGAGGATAGCCACGGTGTTTGAGTGATTCTGATAGGGTAAGGTAGCTCACTTTGGCAAATCTAGATAGCCAAACAACAACTATCACTAGGAATGATACCGCATCTTCAACCTCATATAAATCAATCTTTTAGCCTTGTTCAACATATTTGTCCTCAAGTAGTAATTCCAACTTCTCTTAAATATCTTTCTCTATAGATTGAAAAAAGAGATCTATTTTCTCTCAATTGAGGGTAGTCATTTAATCTCCTAGATAGTTGATCATAGGGCCTTTCAAATTCCCTTAAGCTTGGTAGGTGAAAGCTCCTCTTTTGGCCTAGCTACCCACTGTAGGAATGACAGCTCTCTTTGTCACCCTTTCAGAGTCCTCCATGAAATACTCCTCCTTCAAGGATAATTTGAATGCTTCCCCCCTGTTCATTTCTAGTTCCCCTTACATGCTCTCTAATCTTAGGAACCACAACTAGCTCAAAACTTTGTACCATCAAATTGGTTCATTCATTTCCTTTTTCCCTGATATAAAGGTTTTGGTTGACAAAAGCTTCCTTCTTTCAACAGTTGGCTATTATAAACATAGCAAAGGCTTGAGACATTTGCATTGTGGGAGATCAAAACCGCATCCCATATTGGTGCTTCCCTAGCTTCAAATTTGTATTGAGACCTTCAATGAATCTTTTGATCCCTCACCCTAGCCTACTTCTTGGGTTCACCAAATTTGTGTCAGCGAGTTCACAGTGTAGTTAGGCAAACATTGGGCCTCTGACTAGAAGGGTTCAAATAAAAATCAAGCGAATTGCAAACCATTCAAAGTAAAAGACACAAAAAAAAAGAGAAACAGTCCATCCATCAAAGCTTAACTTTAAAAAGGACCAACATCAACACAAAACTCTTATTGTATGAAGATTTGGTGTAGCCTTGCTCCCAATTGCATATATGCAGTGCTCTTTTGCTTTGATGAACACCCTAAATTAACACTTCAATTTTTCATTGTGACCATTTCATGGAAGGTTTAAAAACTTTATTAGAGAAGCTCAAGTGATTAATTGAAGAATGGAAACCCTAGTCGGTGGCTTCACAGCCTCCCACATGCAGTGGAAATAGCATGGTACTACACTAGAACCTTGAGATGGAATTGTTGTATTGTCTCTATTAGATGTTCCAAAGAGCTCATTCTTGGCTCTATAAACTCACTCTTAGCTTAAGCAAGGAGGAAACCATTGCTTATGTGGAAGAAATTTCATGCTATTATTAGGCTATTTTTTACCATTTTATGAGCATTTTTAGACCAAAAATTCTTTTAATCCATAAATAGCCCAAATGAACTGGGAGATATCTTTAATTTTTGGAAAAATCTTATTGGGCTCAAAATTCATGTTGAACCTCATTTTTGTACTAAGGAAGCACTTTGGACACATCTTTTATGACCCATGCATCAAACTTACTATTTTTTAATTAAGAATACTTGACCAAACTATGTACATTGTAGCATTTGGTCCCATATATCAAAAGCGTTAAGAGTGAGGTAGATATTTTAGTTTCACATTATGCACATTCCACAATAGGGAAGTGTAGACCATTGGATGTCCAATCAAACTGGAAAATTAGGGAGGATGATCAAGAGTTGCATTCATGTTAACTGTAATATAACCAAAATGCTAATGAAAATGTGGATAGAGTGTAGACACATGAAAAATGGTAGATTGATTAGCTTGAAAAGCGTGTGTATTTTATATCCTTCATCTAGGCATTGTAGCACACATCATTGATTATGTCGCAGGTATTTCCAACTAGGTTGCACACATGGATTCCACATAGGCATAGTCACATGGTTGTGTCCACATAGGTATGGTTTTGTCCACATAGGTATTATGATGAGAAGAGGGTGTTCCCACACAAAATGGTAAAAAATCTCACACCCTTACAACCCTTCTCTTGAGAGTTGTGCTTCAAAAAACATAAAGATGTTGCACTCACACAAACTGCCTCCCTTGAGAGATAAATATGCTTCCCCTAGACATAAAGAGTGTAGGCACACAAAACATCAGGGTGTAGACATGCACACAAAAGTCTCCCCTAGCACAAAATATTAAGCACACAAGGGTAGACACACAAAGCTTTCCAAACATAAGTGAGTATTATGTTGTTGTTTGTCTTGCAGGATTTTTTAATCAAGCCCAGGGCCAAGCTAAGGTCCTGTATGGACATACGGTCAAGGGGTGTTATATCTAGATGCCTACGAGCCTATATATGGCATGATTGTGTGGTGATTTTCATGGTCTAGTCCCCTTTGATCTTAGATTGGTATCAGAGCTCAAGGGCGAGGGGAACTAGAGAGGAGGAGGAAGGCATGGAGAAGGAGGAAAATCAAAGGAGAAGAAGTGTGGCTGCATGATCTCTCTCTCTCTCTCTCTCTCTCTCATCTCTCTGATCTCTCTCTCTCTCTCTCTCTCTCTCTCTCTCTCTCTCTCTCTATATGGAAATCTAGGGGCCGTGGGAAAACTCTTCCAAGTATGGTGGAGTTGAGCTATGAAGGTGGGCTCATGACATGCCGCAAGAACAAGCCCTTCCATGGAATATTTGAGTAGGTTTAAGAGAGCAGAGAAACCAATGCATAGTTTTAGGGAGGGGGAGAATTTTCCATGCATGAAAGATGGCAAGTTTGGGCTCGTTGAGAGTAAAGGGAGAAAAGAAGCATTTATCGTCACAAGTGACAAGCCCAATTGGTAGCACATATCCGAATATGAGCATTATTTCCCCTCGTGCAAAGTCTCCATTGCTACAGAGAAGAGCTTCCACATTGTTTTTTTTGTTAGCTTTTGGGGCGCCCTACTTTGGTCACCCCCCCCCCCCCCTGGAAGGGATTTATCCCACGGTCGTATAAATGCACTGGCAAGGGATGTCTAGTTGAACGCATGCACGGGCCATCCATGCCCCAGTACGGCATCTACGGAGGTAGGATATACTATCATTCTAAAGCTTGTAGACATAAAATTATAGCAGCATGTAAAAATTGTAGGCACGGCCAAAACTTATTCAAGATGCAATGGTGGGGAAAGGGAATTTTATTTTGATGTTGGAAATTGCATTCAACACTTGGTATTTTGTGTGCAAGCAAGGCTTGTTAAATATATACAAACCAAGCAAGGCTGCAATTGGGAAGGCTAAAAACCAGCATGGTAGGGACCGTAGTTAAGAAATACAACAAGATCATATGTACTCAAGCAAGGCTCGTGTAACCCACTAAATAAGTTGTATGTAGTGGAAATTGATAACATAGTGAGCATTTCATTAAGAACAAGTTCTTAATGAGCATAGGGAGAGTAATTAATTTAAAAATCAACATACCAATTTGCACCTAGCTAATTTGGCATTGACAATACTTGAAAAGAGAGAGAAATAGAACAATTGACAACAGTTGAGGACCGGATTTACATGAGGCCAACCCGCCCTCCATAAAGGATTTGTATTATAGCTTCTTTCATCAAAGGAGACTTTTGTACAATGCAATTCTCGTGTTCCTTCACAAAACTCGTTGGTGCAATGAAGATGGAATCTTCATGCACCAAATTATGCTTGAAAATCTTACCTAGTGTTCCTAGCCTCAATCCCAAGACCTCACACACCTTCAAAAATGGTGAGAGCTAGCAGGGACTGACGAAAGATTGAGAGGAAGAAGAGGTATCTTACGAGAAAGAAGTATTCTCCTCACATAATCACTCTAATAGCATAGCTTAGGTTAGAGGAGATGAGCTTGCCATTGAAGCTTAGCTCCTAGTTGGATTTGTATTCCATAGCCAAGAGTTGTTGGTGTAGGCCTCTACTTCTCAATGCCTGGAGAAAGAGATGGAGTTCTTCTTGTACACATGAGTTGTGTGTGTGTGTGTGTGTGTGTGTGTGTGTGTGTAACATTGTGTTAGAGTAAAATGCAGCCCCTTCTCTCATCTTGGTCAACCCCTCTTGCTAAATGCTCATGTTGGCCTCGTGTTGGCTCTTGTAAAGCTTCGCCAATCACAAATTAGAAGCATAGGTGATATGCTTTTGACAAGTGTCCCCCATTCCCCTTTTGTGAAAGCTTTAGGTATTTAATTAATTCATCTAAACTCTCATTAGACCTTTTTGTCTGCTGAACAATAGAAATCATGCAAGCCATTGGGCTCTTGGATGCTCATTGGACCCCTTGGTAGACTGTCCAATAGTCTTCTACGGAGCTTAATTTATGTTGGTTCCTTTATCAAGCATTTTTAAATTGATTAGACTAAAATTACTCTAGCCTAATTCTCATTGGTCCACCTCTATAGCCATCCAATAGGATTTGTGGGGAGGTTGGGGGCAATTGGCCTAGGAGCTTGACATGTGTCCAATATTCCCTTTGTGTAAAGGGGGAGCCTTGGTGTGTGTGTGTGTGTGTGTGTGTGTGTGTGTTTCTCTCTCATCCCCTACAATATGGGCTCGCCCCCTCCTTCCTAGGGATGTGGGAAGACTTTTTAATCTTCCCATGACCATCCAATTTCCCCTTGCTTTGGCCATTGGATACAAGATTTAATTTTTGGAACCTTAGCCTATGGAAGTCTTAATGGAGCTGAATCTTAGGTCTTTTAAGCCCCATTCAAGCATGGATCTTTTCCAGGCTATCCCCCTTTGGATCCCTATTTTCTCTCCTTTGGATCCTTGACAGAGACCAGTCTGGCAGCCTTACCAATATTCTAGCTTTTACTCCCTTGGTGCTTCCTTGTATTAAATGATCATTTTAGAATGAGAAAATCATTTTTTAGTATGAGATATTAATCTTTATGAAAATACCTCTCTCTTGAAATCATAGTCATCCTCGACTATGAGGTAGAGAAGATAAAGCCTAGTCATCATTAGTCCATTTGCTAGCGGGTAGAGGACCCCTATTTTACCCTACGACGTCGTCTTAGAATTGATGACTAGTGGATTTGGTGCTTGAGAGCGTTAGCTGCCGTTGCAAGCATGTTTGCACATTAGTCGGTATCAATCTTCCATAGTAGAGTGACAAGATCTACTTGGTGTTCAGGAGACGTTGTCTCCACAAACATAATCCTACTCATGCATAATTATTAAAATTTGTGCACAATAAAGAAAAAGAGAGTCTTATAAGACAAAAACTTTGTTCATTTATACATATTTACATTTGCTTACTCTACGGAATTATTGTAAGTATTGACAAGGTTTAGGTTATCCTTTAAGTGTATGCCTTGCATCCATCTAGCATCTTTAAAAGAATAATTTTTAAACTTGATAAGATATCATCAAATAGTCTTACCACCTCGTAATACTTTGTCTTCGTGTCGGAGAATGGACTCGGGCTGCAGCACCTCTTCTTTGTCCTCGATCTCCGGTGGGCCTTCAATATTTTCTTCTTGAGGTGGCTCTCCTTTTTAAGGCTTTTGTAGGCTCATGTGGAAAGCATTGTGTATGTGGAAATGGTTGGGCAACTTGAGTTGATAGGGCATCTTCATTGATTGGTATAAGAATCTAGAAGGGACCATAGTACCTTTTTGCTAACTTAGCATAGTACTTTTGGTGTCCCGTAGGATTCTTGCATGTTGCGTGCCTATGGAAAACTTAAGTAAGACCCAATCATTTTGTTTAAAGGCTAAGGATCTTATGTGCTTATCAGCAATAGCCTTTTGCCTTTGCTGAGAGATGGATATAGAATCCTTAATCTTTTGGAAATATTCTTGTAGGTCTCGGCTATATTCATCTGTAGCGAAGATCTTCCCATGTACCTTGAGTAGCAAGGGACTTTTTGATCTTCCTCTATCACCTCAATAGGTGCTTTTCCCATGGAAGTATGTACAATGTTATTGTAAGCATACTCCACAAAGGGTAAGTACTTCCCCATTGGGACTTTTGATCTACTTCTGTGACATAAGATTTTAGTAGATCAAGAATGGTTAGGGTAGCTATTTCACTTTGGCCATTCGTTTGGGGATGATAGGTCAAAGAGAAGTTTAGCCTTGTACCTAAATCCCACCTAAATTATCAAAGAGACCCTTCCAAAAATTACTGGTCATTCTAGGATCTCTACCTCACACTATGCACATTAGCAAGCCATGGTACTTGAAGACTTGTGATATAAAGAGGATTGCCATTTGATGGGATTTGAAAGTATTTTTGACGGATAGACTTGGTTAATATATCCAAAGATAAAATCCATGCATATTCTCTCCCACAGTGAATTAGAGATTGGCAAAGGTTGAAGCAATCCAGGTTGCTTCCCTCTATCAAACTTTGTCTTTTAGCATACCGCACATTCTGAAACATACTCTTGTATATTTTATCTCATGGAAAGGCAATAGAAATATGTTTCTATCCCTTTTAGGGTAGATTGAATCTCTCTATGCCCCACAAGAGGAGCATGCGATTCATACATTACTTTTTCACGTATTGAGTTAGTAATGCATAGTCTATTGCCATGGAGAAGATGACCATCTTGTAGGGTAAATGGTTATTCTTTCTTCCCTAGTGCAAGGGATGAAATCACATCTCTAAAATTGGTATCAATAGGGTACTCATCTATCATAGAAGATAGATCATTCTGAGCTGCTATGTAAATTGCATTCACTTTTGGTCGTCTTGAGAGTGCATCGGCTACTTGATTATGCTTGCCAACAATGTGAGCGATATGAAAATGAAATTGCAAAAGGAAAATTTCCCACATCATTTGTTTGTCAGAGAGCTTGGTCTGCGTCATGAATTACTTAAGGCTTTGGTGATCCGTCCGCAGAATGAAAGGAGTCCCCAAAAATAGTGCTTCCACGAGTCTAGTGCATGTAGAACTGCTAAGAGTTCCTTCTCATATATGTATAGAGCTTGGTCAATAAGGTTGAGTCATCAACTTTCATAGGCTATGGCGTGCCCTTCTTAGAGCAAAACAGATGCAAGGCAATCACGAAAAGTGTCGCATTGGACCTCAAATGGTTTTGAGAGATCCGACAGTGTAAGCATAGGCTGAGAGATAAGATTCTCTTTAACACTAGTTTGGTACCAAAATAGGACACGTAAGTGTCCTTTTTTTACACATTTATTTAAGAAAACCCTCTTGATATTCTTAAATATGTTAGCTAGAGGGTCTTTTAAAAATCTAACCTTGCATTTTAGAATCTACCATGATCAAGAACTATACTCATCAAGTTGATCCTTGTAAGACTGCGATTGATGGTTTCAACAAATTGACTTTATAAGCTCAAGAAAAAATGAAGCGACCTTGTAGAAAATTTTAGGTATCTTTTCCACAATTGTGCTATAGATAATTGAAAGTTTTATGTGCAAAAGATTTGACTTGGGAGTATATAAAATAATGGAAAGTTCTATGTGTTTGATGTAGCGATTTCAAGCATATCATTGTATACAAAGAAAAATATGTTTTTGATGTATTTGTGAGTTTTAGAAAGTGATGCATTGCTTACCCTTTCCATCTAGGATGCAAGATGGCAAATAGAAGGGCTTTGGTATGCAACAATTATTGGATTATTTTAAATATTCAAAATAGCATAAGAGAGAACTTTGATATTTTCATTCTTGAGACATAAGCATTCAAAACCTCAAATAATATCAAACTTTCTATGTAGATCAACTAAATGTATCAAAATACATGGTACATACACGATTTGGGTGCCCAAAACCTTGGTTTTAATGTCATTATGGAGAACTCAAGATTTTCAAGTGTTTTTCCACGATAAAAAATTCAAGATAGAGTTCAAGCAACAAGAATTATTTGAGTCACGGAGCCCAAAAAATACGTAGTCTCTTGGTTTCAACATATAAAGTCATTTGTAGTTGTCAAATTGCACTAGAATAGCCCCAATTCCATGATGGGAGCTTTCGAAGACCAAAATTATGTTATAATTCAGCACGTGCTCAAGTATAAAATTATGTCTATAACTTGCGTGTGACTTAGAAACTTGTCTTTAAAGTGAATTCCATTGTTTTGTAACACTAATTAAGTACTAACACTTGGATTTTATAAACATAAAAAGGGCCATCTCTACAAAAAGATATAAGAATTTTATGATTTTTTTGGCAAAACAGCTTGAAATTTTATTAAAATTTATGACTTAGAACTTACCAAAATTCTATCCATACGGATTGTATTTTGACATGGAGAAAAATAGAGTGTTTTCTTTCCCTCATGACCAACCTATGGTAGAAGCAAGGTATAAAAAACTTCTTTTTAGCTTGACAAATAAATTGCCAAAACTTGGAAGGAAAAGAGACACTTTAATGTCTCAGGACACTTAAGTGTCCAATTACAGAACTAGTGTTAAACTTTTCAAAAGAATTTTTCTCCTTGGTGGACCATATATACCTGACGTTTTTCTTTGTTAGGTCATGTAATGGTCTCGTGATTTGTGAGAACTTTACTATGAAGCATTTATAGTATGCACACATACTTATAAAGATTCTTAGTTCATGTAGATTCCTTGGATTAGGCCATCCTTTGATTACCTCTAGCTTTAATGGATCCATTTGGATGCCATCTTGAGAGATAATGTGACATAAATACTCAATCTCTTGTAAGAAAAAATCATTTTTCTTTTGATTAATATAAAGTTTATTCTCTGTAAAACTTGAATGGAGGTGTTTCTTGTGTTTGTCTAGTGAATTAGAGTAGATGATTATATCATCAAAGAACACTTTAGTGAAGGTTGGATGTGGCCTAAATGGATTCTCCATCAAGCGATTAAATGTGGTTGGTGCATTGTTCAAGCCAAAGCGGCCATGACAAAGATCAAACATAGTGCGAAATGCAGTCTTTACAATGTCTTGATCAACTATCCTTATTAGATAGTAGCCACGTTTAAGGTCAATCATATTGAAGTAGGTCGACCCTTGTAGCTTATGAAATCGGTCTTCTACAAATGGAATGGGAAACCTATTCTTGATAGTCATCCTATTTAGTGCTCTATAGTGGACACACATATGATACGTGCCGTCTTTCTTTTGCTTTAATAACACGGGTGAACAAAATGGAGATGAGCTAGGCCTAACCATGTCTTTCTCAACTAACTCATGCACTTGCCACATAATCTCCTCTTGTTGAGCTTGGAAACTCTATAAGGAGGTTTTTTAGGCGGTGAAATTCTTGGAATAATTTCAATTGCATTGGTCATCATTGCCTCGTTTGGGAGCTAGTTCACAAGGGATATTGTCAATAAAAATATCTTGAAACCCCTTTAGGAAGGATAAATCTAATTACTTTTGATTATTTATATTTTCTTTTGATAAAGCATTAGGTTCACAATGAGAATATTTAACAAAAATCATGTACATGGAAATAGAGATCTTTATTGAATTATTGAAAGCTTGCTTATGTACAAGAGGTATGGTACTACCAAACTCCTTAGCATCTATGTACATATCTTTTTCCCTGAATCTAAATTAGATATGCCTTTCAAAGAATTTAACATTGGCATCCATGCATTCAAACCCGGTGGTGCCCCTAGGATTACATCCTCGTACTTGAGAGGAGACATAGCTTTGGACATGGAGCCTTAATTTCCCAATTAAGGGAGTTACTGAGGTTTCTTGCCCCTTGAAAGAACCATCGACAGGTAGTACATCTCCCACCTCATAGGCTTGGATGCCTAGCTTAGTGGCCAACTTGTGAGTAGAACCATGTGAGTAGCATCATGTTCTGTTACCTTCCCCAAGCATGGCATAGAGGAGATCCTTTGTTATGAACATCCTCTCCATGAATTTTGACCGACGTAGCTCTAGGAGGCTCATTACCTGTATTCTTGTGGGGGCAAGCATGATAGGCATGCCGTTGCTCCCCACACTTGAAACAACGGTTATCTTTCTAATAACACTCTAGATGTTAAGGAGAGAGTTTATTTTTGCCTTTATAAACTCCCTTCTCCTTAGTGTTGCTGTGGTTGGCATTGCCCCTTGAAAGCACCATCAGTAGGTAGGACATCTCCCATCTCATAGGCTTGGATTCCTAGCTTGGTGGCCAACTCTATGGATATGAAATTGTGAGTAGAACTAGTGTCAAAGTGAATGAAAGCATCATGTTCTGTTACCTTTCCCCAATCATGGCATAGAGAAGATCCTTTGTGATGAGAATCCTCTTCTTGAATTTCGACCAAGGTAGCTCTAGGAGGCTCATTACGTGTATTCTTGTGAGGGCAAGCACGATAGGCATGCCCTTGCTCCCGACACTTGAAAAAACGGTTATATTTTTTATAACGCTCTAGCTCTTTAGGAGAGAGTTTAATTTTGCCTTTGGGCTTAAGATCTCTCATAGCCCCTGTTGGAAATTGATTTGTGAAGCCACTTTGGTATGGTGTATGACCATAGATATGGTGTGTGGCCTTTGGGAGTTAACATACTCCACCATATCCTCAGTTAAACCCGCACAAAATTGTTGTTTTTGCTCTCCAAAATCCATCTTTTTGAAGACAGTGGCTTTGAGATGTAAATCCCAAAACTTGTCTACATATTTGTGGATAGATTCGTGAGGAGAGAGCTTTAAGCTTCACCATTCGGTGAGTACTTTGCCTTTGGCATCGGTAGCCAAAAACTACTCATGATGGAATCTCTGAAAGCTTTCCACGTTCATGGACCTTCACTTTTTGCTCATAGGCTATACAACCATTGCCTGCCGGACTTTTGAAAATGCATAGCTATATGACGTAGCTTAGAGGACTCCATGAAGCCGGCCTCATCTCCAAACACCACATTGAATTGTTGGAGAAAGGCCAAGACTTTTTCCCTAGCACCAAACGTTCCATTGTAGGTAAGGAATGAGATATAGTTTTCTCCCTCAAATTTGAACTTTTTGAGCTTGGACGACCTCTTCCAAGCGGCATAGGATTTCCTATGGCCTCTTCTTTTAGGTGGTTCAAGAGTTGCACCATCACTTTCTTCATAAGAGGAAGAGTATGAGGAGGGTGGAGAAGAAGGTGACCTCTTTCTTGCATTTTTCTTCCCTTGTTCCTCCTTGTCTGCACCATCACTTTCTTTAGAAGAGAAAGAGGATGAAGAAGATGAATAAGATGGAGAAGAGGGTGACCTCTTTCTCGCCTTTTTATTCTCTTGTTTTCTCTCGTCCCTCTTTGAATTATGGTGTAGAGAAGTATGCAATGGTCTTCTCCGTTTAGGGGGTGTTGGAGAGCATTTTGCCCGCCATCTTTGTGGAGCCATCTCCGCCAAGGTGGTAGGAGACTCACTTCTTTCTCGTTCTTTCGGTGGGGGATCTACCATTGAAACCTGGGTTCTCCTTTGGGAAGGATATGCGTTATCGAGTAGATAATTTTTTAGCCTTTTGTATCGATCCTCTTCTTCTTCCCTTATTGGAGAGAGTCCTTTTTTGGAAGTCTCACTAGGAGGATTCCTAGGTACTCTCTCTTCTTGGTGGGGAGTTTGGAGAATACCATGGGTGCACAATTGCTATAGCACTTCACCTTGGAGGGATGGGTTGCCCAGAGCTTGTTGTGGTTTAGAAACAAGATAGTTTACAAGCATAGGGGCATCATTAGTTGCTCTTTCGTTAGCAAAATCCAAGCTATCAACATTCATTTCAATCTCTTTTCCTTTGTCAGCCATACTAGCCACTTTTAGGTGTAAACTTTTATTTGTACTTTGGCACTTCAAGCCCTAGTTGCTACTCCTCTTCATCTTCAAAGATAAGCACTCAAGCATCTATACCCGTGGCTAGAATATTATTAGTTTCAAGGAATAGAAGAGAGGGTTCAAGAGCCAAGAGAGCACAGGTTCCTTCCAAGCTTCTAATAGCTCAATAATGGTTAAGCCATAAGCAAGCCCCATAGGACTCCATTATTAAGACCATAGCTCTAGACGGTGTCCCCATTAATTGCATAAAGCAGGCATGCTTCAAGGATGAAAAATCCCTATTCTACTTAGTCTTTTTCAATTAATAACACCAACCATTTGTAGCAAGCTTGAGGACCCAATAGCTCTGATACCAATGTAACATTTAATGCACTAAATAACTTGTGTGTAGCGGAAAATGATAACATAGTGAGCATTTCATTAAGAACAAGTTCCTAATGAGCATAGAGAGAGTACTTAATTGAGAAAGCAACATATCAATTTACACCTAGCTAATTTGGCATTGACAATACTTGAAAAGAGAGAGAAATAGAACAATTGACAACAATTGCGGATCGGATTTACATCGATCCAATCCCCCCTCCATAAAGGCTTTGTATTATAGCTTCTCCCATCAAAGCAGACTTTAATTTGTACAATACAATTTTTGTGTTCCTTGACAAAACTCGTTGGTGCAATGAATACGGAAGCTTCATGCACCAAATTATGCTTGAAGATCACACCTAGTGTTCCTAGCCTCAGTCCCAAGACGTCACACACCTTCAAAAATGGTGAGAGCTAGCAGGAAATGAGGATAGATTGAGAGGAGGAAGAGGTATCTTATGAGAAAGAAGTATTTTCCTCACATAATCACTCTAATAGCATAACCTAGCTTAGTAATTAGCATGGTAGAGGAGATGAGCATGCCATTAAGGCTTGTCTCTTGGTTGGATTTGCATTTCATAGCCAAGAGTTGTTGGTGGAGGCCTCTACTTCTCAATGCTTGGAGAAAGAGATGGAGTTCTTCTTGTACACATGAGTTGTGTGTGTGTGTGTGTGTGTGTGTGTAGCATTGTGTTAGAGTAAAATGCAGCCCCTTCTCTCATCTTGGTCGACCCCTCTTGCTAAATGCTCACGCTCGCCTCCCATTGGCTCCTGTAAAGCTTAGCCAATCACAAATTAGAAGCATAGTTGATAGCCTTTTGACAAGCTTCCCCCTTTCCCCTTTTGTGAGAGCTTTAGGTATTTAATTAATTCATCTAAACTCTCATTGGACCTTTTTGTCTTTTGGCCAATAGGAGTCAGGCAAGCGCTTGGGTTGCTAGATGATCATTGGACCCCTTGGTAGACTGTCCAATACTCTTCTAGGGAGCTTAATTTCTGTTGGTTCCTTTATCAAGCATTTTTAAATTGATTAGACTAAACTTACTCTAGCCTAATTCTCATTGGCCCACCTCTATAGCCATCCAATAGGATTTGTGGGGAGGTTGGGGGAAATTGGCCTAGGATCTTGACATGTGTCCAATATTCCCTTTGTGTAAAGGGGGATCCTTGGAGTGTGTGTGTGTGTGTGTTTGTGTGTGTTTCTCTCTCATCCCCTACAATATGGGCTCGCCCCCTCCTTCCTAGGGATGTGGGAAGACTTTTTAGTCTTCCCCTGACCATCTAATTTCCCCTTGCTAATTTGGCCATTGGATAAAAGATTTAATTTTTGGAACCTTAGCCTATGGAAGTCTTAATGGAGCTAAACCTTAGGTCTTTGAAGCCCCATTGAAGCACATTGCTCTTTTGCAAGCTGTCCCCCTTTGGATCCCTATTTTTTCTCCTTTGGATCCCTAACAGAGACCGGTCTGACAGCCTTACCAATATTCTAGATTTCACTCTCCTGGTACTTCCCCATATTAAATGATCAGTTTAGAATGAGAAAGTCATTTGGGAGTATTAGATATTAGTTTTTATGAGAGCTCAAGATTCTGTTGGGTACATCCACAAGGATATAGAAAGGTTGTCATGCATGGTCATGCAGCATGCAAGAGATTGACAATACAAAAAGTTGAGTGGAGTGATTAATAAGGTTATGCATAGCTTTTAAATTTGTTTGGAAATTTTTCAAAACATGATGTATAGCCCTACCATGCAACATAGGTGAGTACACTTTAAGCGGATTAAGCATAAGCATGACTTGTGACAGTTATCGTAAGCATTAAATTTTTATTTTGTACATTGTTGGCAAATGACCAATGATTAGTTTGCAAACCCAAATCAAGCACGTCTTGAGTACAAACCACATCAATACGAAGCATGGATTCTCTCGAGCACCTCGATAGAACACGATCATCAACAATTAAATTTTGATGCAAAGGCATGGCAAATCGATAATATTCTAGCATCTCAAGGAGACCGGCACAACCTATTGCTAGACTTGATGAAGGGCGTAAAGATGCTCCATATGTATGACTAACCATTTATTCCAATTTGAGACTCTGATAAGAGTCTCTCTATTTTGCATTCTAAATTTACATTTTTTTCTAGGATATGGTTCCTAGGCAAAGTTTTTTTTGAGCTTCAGTCTATCAAGATAATCCTATATTGGATGTACCCAGATTTGATCTTGAAATCATGAAGCAAAATCTTGAACAGTCAATCGGCAAGACCTTTGCATGGGCTAGAAGCTTTTTAAAGGCCTAGAAGCTTTTCAAAGTACTTTGTTGTGCCCTATTTGATCTTGAAATCGAGAAGCTGAAATTCACTCTCAAGCAAGATTTTGCTTCTCGATTTCAAATCAAATAAGCCACAACAAAGTACTTTGACAAGCTTCTAGGCCTTTACAAAGATTCTAGCCTGTGCAAAGGTCTTGCCAATTGACTTGAGATCAACGGAATTGGCACACACTTGTGGGAACTTGGCAAAGTATGTATATAAGCTCACAATTTATGTATGGAAACATTGAATTTTGATGTATCCGTGCTAGTACATATTGTGCAAGGCACTTATGGTATCGACTCACATGTTTGAGGCCATCATTGTAGTCAAGGTCTAATACCTCTATATGCATGGCACGACAGTCTAGTCGAATGAATTTCACCTCATCATTGTTTATGCTTTCGCTATAACACCAACTACTCTATCAAGTACATTGAATGATATTGCATGTTTAAAATGATTTAATCAAATACACTCCCTTCATGGGAGAGGCTCCATAATGAAGTCAGTTCAATATAGACAGGACCACATACAAGATAAATGGGTCAACCTGTCGCTTATGTTTTTGCTACATTTTTATGAGAGAGCGGCATGCACACAAACTATTGTATGCTTATATGATAAGCTACAAACCAGGCATAGTAGCACAATAGAATACGCAAAGATTACACAGTACAATAACTTAAGGAATGTTTCTCAGACCAGTATGCCCTCTCTCTCTCTATCTATCTATCTATCTATCTATCTGTCTGTTTATCTATCTATCTTTCTATTTTTCTCAAGGAATAATGAAAATCTTCTAAGTAGGATTTTGATACATGTATTGGTTGTGCGTAGTCATGAGCCAGGGTTTTTTTAATGTTAGGAAGAAAGTAGCAATGATTCCACAAAACTTAGTATTCATCGATCAATAGACTAAATACTACTTTAAAGCTGGCATAATTAAAGTCTAAGATCCACAAAGGCTAAGAGACATCTATTGTAAGTTCGCTATGAGCCAACTCTTTTCATTCCAAGTGTGATTTCTCTCAAGATCAAATAGATCCACCCAATGGGGTACCCATTTACGTTAATGGACAACAAGCAAGATTTTGACCATTCATGATGTTTTGGGTGTCATTTTAGCACTACATGTTTCCAGTGCAAAGATCAAGTTGAGTTTTTGATGAACTGAAACTCATATAGACTCATTTCTACCATGGTGTATAGATGCAGGAAGAATTTTTTATAGCACAATTGTCCACAAGAACTAGGAATCTCACTTAAGTACATCTCTTGCTTCGTCTAAACCACAAGGAGTGTCTATAGAAGCACCATTTTTGGGATAGGACCCAGCTTGTGATTACTAAATCACTCAATAACTGTTGATGATCAATTTTGTAAACCTTCACATTTTCCTTTTCAGGAAGAGAAATTCTCCACCTGCGAAGGGATAGTGAATAATTTATTTCTAGAATCTCACAAAGGGGATGGATATATGGTCAAGGGGTGTTATATTTAGATGACTATGAGCCTATATATGGCATGGCTGGGTGGAGAGTTGCATGCTCTAGTCCCCTCTAGTCTTAGATTTCTCCCCCGCACAAATCCACAAAACTTCTTGTACTTTGTTGATTTTTATTGGTGGAATTTTATTATAGCAGCAGCAAAATGGACTATGTCTTTGTGATGCTTCTTTGTGGCCATTTCTCCTTTATGAATAGCTATATTGGATTTCATGTAAGAGATTCCATTAGTTACCCATTCCATGATGGTTGTAGCCTCAATTTGGTATGGATGATCCTTCAATCTATGTGTGATCGCGTCAAAAAATTTGATCTTTCCATGCATGTTGTGGGTATAGCAATCCCATTGGAGGGGGACTTTAACAAGACTAGGTGTGCCCTTTGGGACCGGCTTCAATATAGGAAAGGATGCTAGTGGCAAGAGAAAAATATTTGAATGAAGGGTGGTGCACAAGAACCCAAGCTTGTGTACATGATGCCATGTATGAGCCCTGGTTAAATTCAGGTGATGTTCACCCCTTTGCTAAAGAAATTACACTGTAGAAATCATCCCCAACTTGAGCAGGGATGCAAAATAAGGCGGATTTATAATCTTACATGTTTTTACCTCTAGCATCGAATTTACAAATGTGCATCAAGACTACCCAGATGCTCCGGACCATAGACCCCATTTGAAATAGGACGTGCAGGTAGGGTGTCTAGGGATTGTGCTTATGTCATCAGGTTCTTCCCTTTGACTCCACAATTCCCATATCATGCCTCATTGCATAGCATATTCAATGAGAATCACTCTAGTCTTTTGAAATTGAGAACAACTAAACAATTTCATGCCATATTTTCTAAAGGAAATCCAAAGCCTCCTTGCCATAGCTTTGTGTGGCATATCCATCAATACAGTCCAAAGGGCAATACCTCAAATGTGAAGCTCATCATTTTTGTTTTCTATGTTTGCCAAAGTACACCACACTTGCAATTAGTAGCTCTAGGTCCTCAACCTGCGGACACCAAGGTCAAGAAGGGGTCCTTGCCAGTTCTCTAGGTCTAATAAAAGCTAGTGTCATTAAGTAAGAAAAAACTATAGCCCTAGAAGAGGGCCTAGTCCTATCTGACAAGAAAAAACGAGACAAAAAACTTGAAAGTTAAAAAAAAAACTTTTTCAACCCAAATACTTCTGCGAATGGGCTAAGGTATCCTCAACCAACGCTTTTCTCTCCCTACCTAAGTGAGGCACAATCGTATGCGGACTCCTCTTCCAATGAAGAAGTCTTCTAGCAGACTAATTAGGTCCACCCGTCCTTGATTGACAACCTTAGTCAATCCCCACTTACCACCTTGCACTCAAACATGTTTCTTTGTTATTCTAAATACTATACCACCTTCTTTCAACATTTAAAATGATAGTACATTTTAACTTTCTAGCACAATGATTCATTAAAACAAGTATTAATATCAGTATCAAAAATAGTATGCTAACAAAAAAACATCTCTAGACTTAAGACATGGTACGGTTAATCAAAACCACTTATCATAATAACCATGACCAGTACTCTTCTTGTTTCAAAACCACCTAAGGGTAAAAAAATGGCACCCATTCCTTATTCATAATATGAAGTGAATATATTAGCAAAGTTCAGGGTGCCCATACACCAAACCAATTGCCCGTACAAACAGGCGACTCCCCTAGGATAAGAAAACGGTATCCTAACTTATGTAGAAACATCAAGACAAGATGGAGTAGAAACTCATCGTTCATGGGGGATAATGGATTTATGAGTTGCCTTAAAGCCATCATTACACAACAAAATATACCAAGGAGTCAGAGGTGTCTTGAGACAAGCTGTCTTAAGGTTGATCAATCATATCTTTTCTAGTTCAATCAACCTAGCCAAAAACATTTCTTTCCTAGTTTACAACAATTGCATGATGGTTTCCTAGAAGATATCCTTCCGATTCTCAACCAATTTGATCCTTTTCGAGATATTTATCCACTCTTTAACATATGCAGTGTCATCACTTAAAGATACTTATACCTTAAATTATGTTGAAGACCCACTTGCGCGACTGGTCGGGTTTGGGGCCCGGATACTCTGCTCTATAGGCCTACTGCTGGGTCCTATCTCATGGTCGTAAGAGCCCCTGATTCTCTTTGGAACACTATCTTCCTCATCAATTTGCGGGTTTGCTCATGTCCTCTTTGGAGCCATAATGTCTATCCTTATAAAAAGGATGTCTACTTATTAGGTAAATCATCAAAGCTCTACTTTACCTTCGTATTGAATCTAAGTTTCTCTTTCCACTCCAACCAAGGTTAAATCTGAAGTCATAAATGGTAATTTTTTGACCTAATAGTTTTTTATTTGATTATATATTTAAGATAATTGTATCCTAGCTTCTTTAAAGGGTTTCTAGGCTCCATTAATTTTCTTATAAATAACTAAAACATTTTTCTAATTTCCCCTTCATATTAAAAAAAGGCTTATTTTTTATGGTAACTCTCTTCTAGAGATATAATTATCTCAACCTCCTAACAATGTATTTCACCTCCAATAGTTTTCTTGAAGACTTTTAAATTAACACTACAAGAGGCTCTTCATATTAGCGACGCTCACACAGCGACGCTCCACAAAAAAATTCCCGGCGTCGCTATAAGCGTCGCTATGAGCGTCGCAAATTTCTTTGTAAATTTGCGACGCTCATAGCGACGCCGGCTGGGGAAAAAATAAACCGAGCGCGCCCAAAAACTCAGATCTCAGATCTGAGTTTTTCGGCGCCCTCAAGCAAAGAGCAGGTAACGCTCTCCCTCTCTCTCTCTCTCTCTTTTTCTTCTCCACACACACACACACACACACACACACGAGGAGAGGAAGGAGAGCCAGGTATGCTCCTTCCCTCTCCTCATTCTCATGTTCCCTTCCCCTCTTTCTCTCTCCCTCTCTCTCTCTCTCACACACACACATACACACACACACATAGTGTTTTTGAGAGAGAGAGAGAGAGAGAGAGAGAGAGAGAGAGAGAGAACAAACAAAAACAAAAACGCACACACACATACATAAACAAAGAATGCACACACACATTGAGAGAGAAAAAGAGAGAGAGAGCATGCATAAACAAAAAACGCACACATTGAGAGAGGAAAAGAGAGAGAGAACATGCATAAATAAAAAACGCACACATTGAGAGAGAAAACATGCATACGATCCAAAAAAACGCACACACATTGAGAGAGAAAGAGAGAGAAACTAATTTAACGTCGTAGGAAACTAATTAAAATTAAAAGACCTAAAGATCTAGCCGACGAAGAGTTGAACTCAAGACCTATTATTCAAGAGGGAAATGGCATAATCAATCTATCATACTTGGCATGGGTGATAGAAAGGTTATACCATTTATCTCTTTTTATTGGCACACACATCCACACGCGCGCACACACACAAGAAGAAGAGAGTTATAACGTCGTAGAAAACTATCTTAAAAGACGTTAAAGATTAGGTTATATGTAGACTTACATTAAATTAGATTTAGGTTTATTTTTAACTAGATTTATGTTTATTTAAGCTAGATTTAGATTTACATTATATTAGATTAGATTTAGGTCTCCATAGACTGCGATGCCTGCATGAAGCGGGTGAAGAAAGCCCTCAATGGAATATAGGGTATTGCTGCCTTCACTCATGGTGGGCTCCGTCGATCCAAAAGTACTGGTGAAATGTCTTCAGAAGATAGGGAAGAAGGTGGATCTTCAGGGCGGCAAGAGTCACTACATCCCCGACACAGTGACCATCTAGACAACCTCTAGTCATTAGACTTACGTTAAATTAGATTTAGCTTTATTTTTAGTTAGATTTACGTTTATTTAGATTTACGCTTATTTACGTTAGATCGAGTCCACGCAAGAATTACTTACGGTTTAGGGTTTAGAGTTAGACGAACAGTGAAAAGATCTACTGTGAAAAGATGTTAAGATGAAGTGAAGTGCTACAGCTAGAGAAGAGGCAAAGGGGTTTTGTCCACTACATGTAGTATCATGTAGACGTGGGTGTGTAGATTTCTTGTACCCACAAATATAGGTATTGACCAATAAAGATGAGATTATAACCCGGTGGTTCTGATCTCCGTGCACCTCTAGACCGAGGTGTGCGGGGATTGGACATGACTAGAGAATGTGAGGTAAAGAGATAGAGAGAGAGAGAGAGAGAGAGAGAGAGAGAGAGAGATAAGACGAAGAATGCCAATAGAATATTAAATTTGTTGTCCAGGTTATAAGTTTTTTATCCTCATTATGAGTAGCAACGAGGATGTGGGACCGTCCAACCGAAACACCTATCTCTCAACGAGGGTCTTATGTCCTTGTAACCAATGCAAGCATGCTGTGCGACGGACAAGACGTGTTTCTTTGCAGCACGTTCGCGAATTTGGCGAGTTCGATCCATCTATTATAGATCGAGTTGTTGCCAATTATAACTCATCGGACTCTGACGCTGGCCAACAAGCAGCAATCTTGCAACCCAATAGACGTGTTCGCAGGCGCTTTGGTCAAGCAGCATATGTGAGGCCACAAGATGTAGCCTCTGACAGCTCGGGGGATGATCATGCAGAGCACATTCCCAACGAGGCAATGTTTGAGCCCGAGATTGATGAAATGATCGAGACGATCATGGATTCAGAAAGGCTTATCTATGATGATATGAAAAGTGAAGCCGATACGCCATTGTATAATGGAGCACGTATGTCTAGATTGAAAGCACTCCTGGTTCTTCTCAACATGCAGGCAAAGTTTGGATGGAGTGACACTAGTGTCACAGCGCTTTTCAGGTGATCTATTACAATTAGTTTACTTTAATAGAACTCTAAATGTACAATGATCTGATAGATTTTTACACGACTGTATCATATTTTTATGTTGTGTAGATTGCTGAAAGAGCACATACTACCAGCTGACAATGTGATGCCAGATTCCCGAGATGAAGCAAGAAAGATTTTGCAAAAGTTGGGGATGGATTACATTTCTATCCACGCTTGTCCTAATGACTGCATTCTTTTCAGAGGGGAATACACAGACATGGAGAAGTGTCCGAAATGTGATTCCGAAAGATATCGAGTAGATCTCCACGGGACAAAAATTCCACAAAAGGTTTTGCGACATTTTCCTCTACTTCCTCGCATCAAGCATTTCTTCGAATGTAAGTCCATGGCCGCCCTAGCATCATGGCATGAGGAGAATAAATCTTCGGATGGTGTGCTACGAATTCCTGCAGATTGCGCAGCCTGGAAACATATAGATGGAACATGGTCGGATTTTGCCAGGGAAGCTCGAAATTTGCGCTTAGGCCTGGCTATGGATGGCATAAATCCATTTGGTCAAAGATCAACATCTTATAGTGTATGGCCCGTTGTCATCGTCAACTACAACATTCCCCCGTGGTTGACTACGAAGAAGGGGCACCTATGGCTAAGCTTGATTGTGCCAGGGCGATATAAAGTGGGGAATATGGATGTGTATCTTCGTCCACTATTGGAGGAGCTACAACAATTGTGGATTGGCATAGAGGTGGTGGATATGAGCCGACACACAGGACGACGGAATGCTTTGATCAGAGGCATTCTAATGTGGACCATGCATGACTATCCCGGGCTAACAGAATGCTCAGGTGATCTATTGACACTCACTACTCAGACACTGTAAATATTGTTTTTTCCCATAGTTGATCTATTATCATGTGTATATATGCAGGGCTTCAAACAAGCGGATATAGAGCATGTGTCACATGTGGACCTAGACTGAATGCACCTAGGGCACCCTCACTGAAGAAGCAAATCTACGAAGGTCATCAAGCGTATCTTCCAGAGAATCATGTGTTACGCGACGGCTTTTTGGGAAGAGAGCCACCAAGGATGTCTGCACAAGCATGGTTAGAGCAGAAGGAGATGTGCGATGACGGATTGCCTCCAGGGATGAAGAGACTATCTCTATGGTACGAGTTACCATACTGGCCCCGACTCATGATCAATCACTTGCTCAATCCAATGCACATATTCAAGAATGTGGGTAATCTACTATGGGACCATTTGACCGGCAAGAAAGATACTTTGGGAGCCAGAGTTGACCTTAGAATATTGGATCGTATGGAGCAATATTGGCCGCAAACAGCGTCTGATGGATCGATAAAACTCCCTAAAGCACCATGGATTTTCACAGGAGCCCGAGAACGCAAAGTAAAAGAGGCCATTCGATCTTTGCGGACCCCCACTGGCGTAATGCACTCGCTCCGAACGTGTTTTACTAAAGAAGGAAAGCTTACCGGTTTGAAGTCACACGATTGGCATATAATGTGTCAGGTACGTTCATAGTGGTCTTTAATATCATTGCATAAAATGTGGACTTTAATATCATTGCTGCACATACTATACAGTTTATTTTACCGGTTGCCATTGAGGGATGTTTGTCTCTCGACATCCGCAACACAATCCACAAACTTGCAAAGCTGGTGCAATGGATCTCACAAAAGGAGATCAACGTAGACTCCATACCATTCGCCAAACTAAATGCTACGGAGCTTATGTGCATGTTTGAGAAACATTTTCCTACTACCATGCTAACCATTCAGGTGCATCTTCTTGTTCACATAGTTGATGAGGTGGAAATAGTTGGCACAGTTCATTCCAGATGGATGTT
Organism: Adiantum capillus-veneris; assembly: GCF_014529385.1. Classification (NCBI taxonomy): domain Eukaryota; kingdom Viridiplantae; phylum Streptophyta; class Polypodiopsida; order Polypodiales; family Pteridaceae; genus Adiantum; species Adiantum capillus-veneris. The sequence continues at coordinate 151,788,155 of NC_140948.1, forward strand.
CTTCTTAGAGCATTTCATGAAAACGCTTAAGGGATATGTGCGTCAAAAGGCACGTCCGGAGGATAGCATGGCAGAAGGTTGGTTGGTATCAGAGTCCCTAGTGTACATTGAAGAGTGGCTAGACAGATTTGATAAATCCCGGAACACGCTATGGCGAACCATAGATGATGAGCGCATATCTGTGATTGCCATGTGCAATCTTGGTGTTGAGAAGAAGATTACGGAAGATCTAGAGGCTAAAATCAACCGATTTTGTATGCTTCACAATCCAGTGATGCAAAAGTGGATTTCACAATATGAGGATGCAAAGCAAGAGCGACAAAGGGCACGAATCGAGTGGAGACGGGGAAGACGACCACCGATGCACTATCCAGCGGTTCTGGAGAGCCTACCAACCTTCATGAGCTTAAGATGGTTGCACAACCAATTGAAAAGCGCACAACAATGCGGTGACAAAGTGACTGAAGAAGAGTGGGAGTACTCTCGGGGTTGCGCGACCAAGGTAAGTTTGCAATGTACGACTAGCTAGTGAATTTATTTCTAAACGTTTGAACGGCCACTCATAATCTTTGTTCGTTGTAGTATAAGTCATACACAGCAGCATGGTGTAAAGGTCGACATTTTAGGGTGGAACGAATCGACAAAAAGCGTTTTACTCAAGATTGTGGAATCATGGCAAAATTTGAACAGTCTAGTCGACGACGTTCCTCTGATGCAAATCCTGTGGTAGCGGAACTCACTTACTTTGGCACGCTGCAAGAGATTTTGAGGATCGATTACAGAGGATTTTTTGTCGACTTGTTCGACGTGCAATGGTTCAAGATAATCATGGAGGGTCGCAACGCTACTGTGCATAGAGGAGAGTCTGGTTTTCTTGAGGTGGATTCTACTAAGAAATGGACTGACCTAAGAGACACTTTCGTACTACCCGAGCATTGTGAACAAGTAAGTATATAAATAGTTAACATCCCCCTTTTACAAGTTATGTGCTTGAAAGCTCTCATGTAAGTTATGTGGCTCTGGCAGGTAATATTTCATCCTACAAAGTCTACATCAAACTGGTGGTACGTCATAGAGGTAGCCCCTCGTAGTGCAAGGACGTATGAAGGCTACAATGTGCCAATCACAACGACATCAATGGAGGAGATCAGAGAAGATGCTCAATCAGAAGCCGCTGCGGTGGTGCCAGACGAGCATCAAGATGCTACTACTCTATATGGGGTGCATGCAGAGGAGCTACAAAATGAAACAGAGGATATGTGTTTAAACGGAGAGCTCTATATAGATATAGGAAGTTATGCTGAGTTATGCGAGGATGAGAGAGAGATCTCTTAAAGCCACAAATATTGTATTTGAACAATTTTGCTCCGTGTTGTAAAAGCTCTGGCTCTCTAAGTACCTTCCATGGTGTATAACGCTCTTTTCTACTCGCGCTCACATCTTTTGATTGAAAATTCTGAGTTTTCAACTTGCCTTCTATCACTCGATTCATTGCGTCACTGTATTTATATGCGTCATTACGTCATTGTATTTAATGGTCTTTGCGTCATTGTCTACTCTATTCATTCAATATTAAGTTTAAATATTCATGTGTTTAATGCAGGTATGGATGATGAGGAGTTTCTTTCTTCTTTGTCACCGCAGCAGAGACAGTGGTACGTGGAGCGTCATCGCTCTGGCGCATCATCGCGCGTTCCTACACCATCCGCATCTCCCTCTCTTTCGGAGCATTCGGCGCGCTCCGAAGCTTCGGCGTCGACGAGACGAGCTTCACACTCGTCTAGACACCGGCGCTCTAGTGGTGGCGGTGGCGGTTGTTGTGGGGATTCCGCCACCGATGCCTCCACACCGCCTCGTGTTCGACGAGGCTCTTTACCCTCCCCTTCTTTGCCCGCCCCCACACCAGCCACAGCATCGCCATCTACGCCAGGTTTTGCACGGCTGACTGTTCCTAGAAGCTACACACCTCTACCTACTCCGCCAGGAGCCACCCCACTCGACACTCCTCGCTTCGGGGCCCAGACGCCGGTGGAGACACCTGCCGTCCGTACCCCCATTGACACGCCGCTAGAGACCCCTGCCGGGACACCCAGGTTCACGCGTCACCGGCCAGAGGGCTTGCCTTACTCCATCGACATCAGCGGCGGCATCATCATGGATGATGACGGCAAGAAGGTGATCTCGCGCATGCGTGGTCTTTGCTCCCAGCTGTTTAGACACTACATACTAAACAAATGGAGTGAAGTACCAAGTGATTTAAAAAACAGAGTCATCAGCATACTTCATGATGAGTTTCCCGTTCCAACACGGGATCAGCGCTTCAATGAATACCTGATGAAGATTCGAATGCGCAAATACTGCAAACACAAGCGTTCCGAAGTGCAAAAAGCAATCAAGAATGGGTGGAACAGGCCAGATTGGTTGGCCAAAGAAGATTGGAAGAATGCGAAGAAAGTAGTGCGCGAGAATCCCGACAAGTGGAAGCAACAAAAGGATGCAGCCAGAGCGCGAGTAGAGGCAGGGAGCTCGCACCACTTGGGGAGCGGTGGATGGGCATCATTTGAGGCCGATTTTGTAAGTCTTTTCACATTGCTCTTTATGCATGTTCGATAGTTTAGGGTTTATGAGTTTTTTAGTTCTAACATAATGAAATCTTTGTATGTTTTGACAGTGGTCGATGACAAGACGTGATCCCACACCGTACGAGCGCGAGTACGCAGGCAGGAAGGGCTTAAACGCCCTGATGGACATTCTCACTTCTCGCGGTGGCATGGTTAGTATTAGGGTTTACTCTTTTTTATTTTTTGTATTGTTTTATAAATGTCGTTATATGTTTATACTTACTGAAAGCTGTCTTATTGTCTTTTTTTGCAGAATCCGACAGATACGCCGCTTGGATGCGATGAGACGTCTGATTAGACGACGTCAATTTAGCCGTAGCTAGATAGCATTAGTTTAGGGTTTCTCATAGCTTATGTATCAACCGACGGATTTTATACGTCTTTTTGAACCATGTATATTATTACATTTGTCACCGCAGTTCCTTTTGCCAATCAATTCTTTATGCCTATGATGTTGTACAATTGTCATTATTACATTTGCCAATCAATTCATTTTGCCTCTGATGTGTACAATTGTCAATTTTGCAAACAATGCGTCTTGTGGGTGATTATTTTGGGTCTATTATCTATCTTTGCACTTTTTTTAAAAAGTGAATCAAGTACAATATGGTTGATGGGTGGGAGGGCATTCAATGCCCTGCCACCAAAAAAAAATCTCTCAGGCGTCGCTATAAGCGTCGCTATTTATGGCTCTGTAGCGTCGCTATAAGCGTCGCTATAGTCATCTGTGTAAACGTCGCTATAGGCGTCGCTATATAGCGACGCTTATAACGACGCATATAGCGACGCCTATAGCGACGCTCTCGTAGCGACGCTCTTAGCGACGGTTTTAGCGATGCCGGGGGTTATAAAAACCCAATGTATTTCCGTCGCTAATAGCGTCACAAGAGCACACAACCTCTTGTAGTGTAACTTACTATTTATCTCAGTTAGTTTTTTACCAAAATTAAGATTTTTGGATTAAGATAACTACTTAAAATACTTTTTTGACTATGATATAATTATCTTGGCTTAATAATGGTGTTTAGTATCTCTGATAATTACCATGTAATTATTTAATTTGATTTACAAATTTTATTGTTCAATTTATAGCTAAAATCAAGAAAGTTTAGCTTGTTTAAAGAGCTTAACAATTTTTTTTCTATGAGATAATTATCCTAGCTTGATAATAGTGTTTTCTATCTTAGATAATCATCATGTAATTATCTAAGCTAAATAACTAATTTTCCCCTTCAATTCACAACTAGAATCAAATAATTTTAGCTTTATTAAGTAGCTAAAGTAATTTCTATCTATGAGCTAATTATCCCGGCTTGCTAATAGTGGTTTTTATCTTTGATATCTACCATTCAATCATCTAAGCTAATGACTTAATTTCTCCCTTTAATTTACAGCTAAAATTAGATAATTCTAGCTTTATTAACTAGTTAAACTAATTTTCTATCTATGATCTAGTTATGGCAGCTTGTTAATAGTGTTTCCTATCTTTTATAATTACCATACAATTATCTAAGCTAAGTAACTAGTTTTTCGCTTTAATTTATATCTAAACTCAAAAAATATTAGCTTAATTAAATAGCTAAACCTATTTTTTGTGTATGAGGTATGGTTTGTTAATAGTGTTTTCTATCTCTCTGATAATTACCATGTATTATCTAACCTAATTAACTAATTTTTCCCTTTAATTTATAGCTAAATAAGGTGTTTTAGCTTAAGTAAATAACTAAACTAATTTTTTGTCTATCAGCTTACTATCCCGGATTTTGAATAGTCTTTTCTAGCTCTAATGATTGCCGTGTAATAATCTAAGCTAATTAACTAATTTTCCTCTTTTGTTTACTGCTAGAATCAAGGAAAACTAACTTAATTAATTAGCTCAACTAATTTTTTGATCATAAGGTAATTATTTAAGCTTATTAATAGTGCTTTTTAACTTTGATAATTACCTTGTTATTATCTAAACTAATAAACAAATTTCTCTCTTTAATTTATAGCTAAAATTAGATACTTTTATCTTAATTAACTAGGTAAACTAGTTTTTTATCATGAGGTAATTATTGCAAATTTGTAATAGTGTTTCCTAGTTTTGATAATTACTATGTAGCTATCTAATCTTGTTAACTAATTTCTCTTTTTAATTTACAACGAAAACCAGACAAGTTTAGCTTAACTATTTAGCTAAACTATTTTTTTGATCATATGATAATTATCCTATATATTTAACTATGTTTTCTATCTGTGATAAATATCTCATTAGCTTTTAATCATGTATACTAGTTATCTTTATTAAAATTTAACAAAAAAGAATATTATTAGGCTATGATAATTAATGAAATTAGTTAACTAATAAATTTCTAATTATCACAAGCTATACACACTTAGGACTATCATTGATAGTTATCTTGTGATTTATGAAACTAATCCACTAAATTTTCTATCAATTTTGAGGCTAAAAATAGTTAAGTTTTTCCTAAATTAACTACTAAAATTAATCATAAAATTAAAACATAATTTTCAAAGCTTTTCAATAGTATTAACAAGCTCTTATAATAATCTTATAACTATCTAAGCTTAAATTATATAATGTTTTTGAATTAAGGTCAAAATTGATTAATTTAAACTTAAATAGAGGTTAATAATTAATAAAATTAATAATCCTAATTGTAATTTAAATAATCAACATTGTACTGATAGTAAGAGTGTAATTTACATTAGAGATAAGTTAATCTTCTTAATTGATTAAATTAATCAAGAAAAATAAATATAGATTAGTAGATTTTTACTAATTAATAGTGGTTAGCATTAGTTACCTTTGTTAATTAATTGGAGTTTTTTCTCTCTAGTGATTTTTGGGTAGAGTCTCTCTATGCTAGAGAGATGTGGTGAGGTCTCCGAGTGTGACTAAAAATGAGGAGCCTAGGGGGTCTAGTTATAGGTTTTTGGCAACCAAGGCTCAATTTAGCAACCCTAGTTGTCCTTCATCTCTAGGACGTGCCCTCTACTACTATTTTAGTCCCTAGTAAATAAAAAATATCACCCCTAGCACCTGCTAATCTTGATTGTAAAATCTAGTGATTTTTCAAGCGTATTTTTTTCTTAAACGGTAAATATCTAAAAATATCTTGGAGATTATAAAAAGTCTTCCGCTTCAATGATTATTAAAACCTTTCAATTATTTTATCAAATTAAAGTAGCTGTGAAAACTTTTGAAGGCCATAGCGGGGTTGATTTTCATCTGAATTCAATTATGAAAAATCCTAGCTATAGGTTTTTCATGCTTAAGATTGCAAAAATACCAATTTGGGCTACTTTTGATATAGTGGTTTAGCAGTTTGTTGGTCTCGTGCTCTCAATTAAAGCTTTACGGTTTAGTTTTTTGCTTCCAAAAAGGTGGAAACCTTACATACGTGTCACCAAAATTATACACGAAACTCATTAAAATAAATGTTATGTGCTTTCAAGAGTACACCACATTTGGAATACATATTGGCAGCATACACAAAGCTCATTAACAAAAAATTTATGCTTTCAAAAGTATATAACGATACTTGTAGTGTATCTCACCAAAGCACCAATTGCAAGACATGATGTCTTTTTGGAACCATGCCTAACATTCCTTGACGTACAGTCATGTAAGAAATTTGTTTGCCCATGTCAACCTTTAGCACAAGGCCACCCGCCTTCAAACAAAAACATAGGTGACCACATCTAAATCTGAAAACCCTTTACTTTGTACTTATGCTATGATGGTAGTGGTGGAGGAGAAGGGCCACTTATGCTACAAGAGTAAGAACTTAGCATTGAGTCATAATTGGGGCTTGTGGGGGCACACGGAGAATTAAAAATCCGTCTATGAAAATCCCAAAAATTACTCTAGGATTGTGAAAGCGCTTTAATTAGCATGATGAAGAAGAAAGGTATCAAGCTATAATCGTGGATATGCTTCCTTCTCCTCACTGGTTAGGTCCATTTTCTAAATAAAAAATGGTAGCTTCTACAATATTGTTCTCCTTATTTTCTCTTCTCCCTATTTTCAAATGAAGGTTTTACCTTTCTTCATCTTCCCCCCTTGCGTGCCCTAGTCATGCGGGTTTGACCGGATCTTACATGAGCACACTAGGGATCAACAAAGCAAAACCTTTATAGTGGTTGCATACAGCTCCTATTGCTACAGACGGATGAGTAGAGAGCCCTGCAAAATACTCGAAAATAGCACATAGCAAGACATAAACCCGGGGTGGTCACTTATCAAAAGCTTCCTATATCACGTGCGTTCAAGAGGTTATTAACAATACCTCAATATACATACTATATTTACACTACGTGCCTGTTTAAAAAACCCCCACCCCCCTCTGTATGTATACATTTTGATACATTTTGATCTTTTAATAATCCTCTCCGGTTAACTCACGTGATAGCATACACATTCTAAAAAGTGACCGCCCTGGGGACATAAACGACTAAATCTACGTACCTGCCGACTCGCATATCACATAATCACGACGTATGCAAACAGAGAGAGATAGAGAGCGGGAGAGAGCGAGAGAGCACGTGCGGATGCACCTCCTAGAGGCCAGGGAGTGCTACACCGGCACAACAAGAGAGAAGAGAGGAGAGGTGAGAAGAAGAATGCAGACACTGGGTGCAATCTCCCCCCGTGCAAGAGTGACCATTTCCCTCCTGCACGTATTTGTTTTATAGATTTCTTAAATGGTCAAATTGATTACAAACTGGCCGGCCGATCATAAATGGCCAAACTCATAAAAGAGCACGTGAATAATAAAATGTACATGATATACAAATCCATTCGCATAGGCCAAGCTTGGTCTAGTCTTTTCCACCTATCAACTATAATAAATAATAAAATGTCAATTCTATAACATACCTCTCCGTTGGAAAACAACTGTCCTCAGTTGCAAAGATAAGAAATCTGCAAACGATACTTGTAAGAAACACTGATTAGAAATCGGTGTCAAAAAATAATCATATAGTAAAAATAATGAAACTAAACAATATTTCTTATGCTTGTCGTCATCCACATACTACCTATTCTAGTGTCCCATACCACTAGAATAAGCAGTATATGTCATATCCTGATGAATCAGGATATCATTGGTCACACTCATCATTCAATATCCATTGATCTCATCAATCTCAAGTTATATTCCATAAATATTGTCGCGACAAAAAATCATCATATACCAATTCAAAATTCCATTTCCAAATCCAAATCCAAAATATATTTCATTTTCTATACCCGGGCAACAAAATCATACCAGTGGCAGTGGTGGCCAGCCATTGCAGCATGATTTTGTGATCGGTGTTGCCTCATCCGGTGAGTCTACACCAATAAAATGTGCTTCCTAAATCGGAGAATCTGCACTAATGCTGCCTAAATCGACGAATCTGTATTTGATACTGGTTTAAAATCATGAATCTGCAATTTATCAATGTGCTTCCTAAATCGGTAGATCTACATAAATAACTGGTGTTGCCTAAATCGGCGAATTTACACCAGGATGAGCATTGGCACACTGCCTAAATCGGCGGATATGTATGCATATATGTGACCAATGGACTAGACAAGACATAAAAAGACAAAACATTTACTACATGTGTGACACCACATTGGAGTATAGTTGAGTAGTAGAGTACTTACAATTTTTTGTTCACTAACTCAAAGCACCACAGCTCATATGAGTAGCTGCATAGCTTAATGTCAATCCTCTCAATAGAAATTCCATGCAGTGCAAGCACAAGCCAGAAATTTAGGGATTCTTAATTTCATATGTCATAAGAAAATGCAAAGAAGTAAAAGATCCTTTTTCTTTCAAATTGTCCAATGCTATTATCCCTATTACAAACTGCTTGACTTTGTGTCCTTAAATATATGCACAACCAAAATAAACTTCCAAGGAAGTAGAGGAAGTGAGTATTATTGTAGGAGTATGATAAGGGATGTTAGTGCAGTATAGGCAGACAAGATATGTTGCGTAATTGATGAGATCTTAAGAAATATGATAGTCATAGATATATATAGGAATGGATTCATTAAGGAGAATTAAAATACCGTGGAAAAAAACGATAAATTACGTAACTGGAGATGGTTTGAGAAGTGACTAGTATCCAAATTGTCAAATGATAAAAAATTTCTTGAAACAAAGGTCAGCAGCAAAATTCATCATTTGAGTACTGTTATGCAAGTTAGAACAAACCAAAGTACAAATGCCATAAAGTTCAAGTTGTACAGATGGGTGTCAGAAACTGGTGAGGTGGATTGTATATGTGAGTAATTTTTTAAACTATTGATTGTTGTTACAAGAAAATTAGAAGCTGATAAAATTTCACGAATGTTATTGAAACTAGCTAAAATAGCAAAACATCGGCTAGATTCCATGATTTCCTTCAAGTAAATCGGTAAAGTTTTACAAGTTTTAGTGTGAATACCTGAAAATCTCTGAATTTTGACCTAAAAACAAAAGAGCTTTAGGTGTGCCTTTATTGTCTTAAGTTAGGAAAATTGTTTTTGGCAAGCCCTAACTCCATCAACAAACATTGCTATGAGTACTCTGATCTAAAGATAATTTCTTGTTAAAAATTCTGTAGGAACTACTTTCGATGGTCATCTTTGAATGAGTGTGTATGAGTATGAGTATATCATCGAAATTGACAAGTGAGTGTGTGTGGAGGGCAAGAGGTCATCGACTTGCGAGGTTAGGGACAATTGAATACAAAGGTAGGGTCCGCACTTTGGTTGAGGGGGGGAAGAGAGAGAGAAAATGAAATGAAATGTCATATTAACCGTCTTCAAAATGCTAAAATTACGTATGAGACCAAACTAATACAATCCTTGTGGATCGAAACCAATTCTGGGGTACAAAAATAAAATGAAGTAAAGTGAAAGACTGAAAAAAAAAAACTTAAACCAAAAGCCAAAAAGTGTGAGTAAAATCAGCATCATCATCGTCAATGCTCGAGGATACCTGGCAAAGGGCATTATCGTTCGATCTTGACTAGTACAAGTGGAAAGATCGACAACCACTAAGACTGTAATCTAACAGAAGCAGCGTGAGATTTCACCCACCACCTTTGACAATAAAAAATAAAAAAAATAAAGCGAACATTAGTAGGGAAGAAGGATTCTGGTATTCTTTCAGCTCCAAATGATTACATGGAATCTACATGCAGTGGCTCTCCTACTGGCTCCAAATAATTTTAATAAAATTCAATACTGTGTCAGATTTTGTCTAAAACACCTCCCCTAAAGTAGTGCCCTCTGAATAGGTTGAAAACAACCCTTGCAGTTGACTAGGGATAAATATTTTAATGCTTTCAACCCCATCTTCACACGTTGACTCGTCGTTCGTGTTTCTGGTCACAAGCGCCTAATGCAATACATCCTTGGATAGCGCCCGATGCCAGCCATCCCTAGACACTGATGTTCATTTTATCCTGTATTTTACTTAATTTTATTGTGTCCCAAGACATTGTATTAGATCCCCCAAGATTGTATCACTAATGTGATCTCTTAGGACATTTTGGCCTTGTGAAGACAATTAACATAACGTGTTTTTTGTTGTTGTTGGCGTGTGCGTGTTGGGCTCAAGATAGAGGTGGTTGTGACTGACCGATGGAGAGAAACTGGTGTGTGCTAGAGAGGAATGCGGCATGTCAAAGGGTTGAAGGTTGAAAAGTTGGGGCCGAAGTGCTGTTGGGGTTCATGTTTGGTAATTTGCATGCACAAACCATTGGTGAATACCAGACGCCAGTTGTCGTCCCATGCTCGTGCTTGGACTACAACCTATGCATCTTCTAGGAAAGCCAAGGCCCAGGTGAGGCGGGGGTAGAGGGCAGCAGAGCCGGAGGCGAATTAGCCAGGGGGCTTGCAATTAGACGTGCTGCCCTCAGGGGCTGACTGCTCCAACATCTTCTCCCAGGCATGTTTGCCCGATTTTGAAGGTCTCCCACTCTACATACTCCCTTTGATCGAGAAAGTCATTTCTGGACTTGAAAGGCCTAGTTTGAAGAGGACGCAGTCCGAGCAGTGAGCATTGGTGGTGAGATCTCCTGCAACACCCACAAGCTGCTTTGAATAGATCTACTAAGAGCCTAATCAATGTGGCTTCACAGTACGATATAGGGCCCATCCTTGCTGGAGAGCTGGCCACCTGCACTGACCAGAGAACTCCCATGAACGAGAGAGAGAGAGAGAGAGGTTCAAGGTGTGCTGCTGGTTGGAGGTGTCTGCTTGCTTTTTTGTTTTTTGATAGTGCTGCCATCTATAGCACTCGCTTATCGCCACCACATGCATGCCAGGATCAACTGCATGCATGAAGGGTGGGAGGAGAAGGGAGAAAGCAAGGGCGGAGCTAAGAGGGAGATTTGTGTGTGTGTGTTTTTGACTGTTAGGTGACGAAAAGGAGAGAGTGTTGGGCTGCAGACTACTGCTCGTTATAAAGCGACCACAGCCACAAAATATACTACATGGTGGCGAGGGGAGGAGAAAAAGAGAGATGGCCCAAATCAGTGATCTAGGAGAGGGTATAGAGAGAGAGAGAGATCAGAGAGAGATGGAGTCGGAATGCAGAGGGGGATATTGTTTGGATGGCCTTGTGTGTGTGTTGTTCAAAAATCAGTGTAGTTGGTGAGTGTAGGCGCCCCCAGCTAAGAGAGAGAAAGAGATGGGAAGAGGGCACATGTTATTGCATGCCGTGTCATGGCCATGAGCAACTGAGAGTAGGACGTTGGAGAGAAATGTGAGAGTGAGAAGTAGCTGGTGATCATGATAGTTGGTGGTTGAGGTGGTTTGAAGACGATAGAAAGAGGCAGTTGAACTATGGTTGGCTACTGGCATGAAAGAAAGAGGGAGAGGAAGGCGACCAGTGCATGGCCGCTTGGATTCAGTGATCTTTCATGGCTGTGATCATTCGTCACCAGTGTAGTGCAGACTCACGATATTGTTGAGTTTTCTTTAATTAAAACAAGTGATACTATGCTTATTAGTGACTTGAAAATGAAAAGACAGTCTGAGGGTCATTCTCATTAGATGAAGTGCGATGGCTTCTTCTCAGATTCATTATATTAGGGTCTATAAAAATTGCTTCGGTGTTTACCTCTAAGTCGATTGCCCTCTCAAATAAATTTTATCTATTTATTTATTTATTACTAGATCATGAAGATCCTTCAGTTATCTACATTTTGTACAATATCTCCTTGTTACTAGAAATTGATTTGAAGATTATTCATTTAGCATGATTCCTTTACTTTATATTTACAGTCATCAAATCTTGTCTGCTAATCTCTTCGTCTAGCCGCTTGCACATGTAATTACTATATCTCTATATAGGGAAAATTGTAGGCACGCAATCTTCCCTACATATAATACGATTATCTCTCTTATACATGCATATTAATATCACCAACTAGCCTTTTCTATAGCCATATGCAACAAAACTCCTCATTTCCTCATGCATAATTAGCTTCATATGATTAATTATAATCAGTCAATATATTATTTATTTTTATTATCATTATTTTCATTCACTAGCTCATAAAAATTTGCAATTCTAAAAGAATCCAAACAAATTTGAAATTTCATGAGAGTAATGATAATCTTTTCACATACATATTTTCAAACAAGATAAGTTACGCTCCAGTAAACATGACTTGTCTTAAATCCTGATAATCTCCGTAGGCGTGAATATCGCACACCCGTGAACGCAACCCAAGCTCTGATACCACTGCTACAGACGGATGCGTAGAGAGCCCTACACAATACTCAAAAATAGCACATTAGCAATACATAAACGACTAAATCTACGTACCTGCCGATTCGCATAGCACATAACCACGACGTATGCAAACAGAGAGACATAGAGATCAGGAGAGAACGAGATAGCACGTGTGGATGCACCTCCTAGAGGGGAGTGCTACGCTTGCACGGCGAGAGAGAAGAGAGGAGAGGTGAGAAGAAGAACACAGACACAGGGTGCAATATCCCCCCGTGCAAGAGTGACCATTTCCCTCTTGCACGTATTTGTTTTATAGATTTCTTAAATAGTCAAACTGATTACAAACTGGCCGGCTGGTCATGAATCGCCAAACTCATAAATGAGCACGTGAATAATAAAATGTATATGATATACAAATCCATTCGCATAGGCCAAGCTTGGTCTAGTCATTTCCACCTATCAGCTCTGCTGCAATAAATAATAAAATGTCAATTCTATAACACCTATTCTCGAAGTAATATGACAATAGTCAAGGATCCTATGTCGTTAGAATGGGTCAGCAATTTTCTTGATCTCATTAAGTGGAGAATTTTAGAAAAGTTTTAGAAGCCACAAGCACGGTTGAATACACTTATAAAGGCCTGTACATATTCTGGCTGTGTAGTACGTTAGGGAAGAAGGAGAGTGCGTACACAAATACACTGAACCGGAAAGGGCCCTAAACATAGATGCTCGACAGTTAGAGACTTCTGAAATAATCATCAACACACCTAGTGATCCTATGCCAAAGCCCTTAACGCATTTAGACACATATGCAACAATCCAGGTAATCGCCCACTGGAAATTAATGGATGTGATATACTATAAGACGATAGCATTTGACTCAGGTGGGGGTTATCATTGTGAAAGATATTCAATTCCAAAAGAAAGGCTGTTAGCATTTAGCAATTTCCAAAAGTATTTAGCATTAGGGAGCGGGGTTCCTAGAGAGTTAGACCCCTAAATGATTAAAGAGCATAGAGACATCATAGAGCAAGAAGAGAAATCTGCATCTGAGTGGCTTCTATAGAAACAAGCAGCTATCAAGTATGCTTGGAGAACTACAGGCTAACATCGAGTTCCTCCAAGAGTATAAAAATTGGGATTTTGAAGCCCAAAACATTGTGTCATCTAACTCTGTGCGGTCACTAAGTCAACTACAAATAGAGAGTAGAGGGAGGACTTGTTGTTGATATTGTTGTCATGTTCCACATCCACCCTATGTGATTGGAAACACTAGTTCAACGATTATAGTAAAGAGAAAATGCCTAAGACAGATTTTTGTTAAAGTGGCACATAGGAGAATAATAAAAAACCTTTTACGACCCTTAGTAAACCAGTTGCTTAGAGAGACTGGAGAGGATAATATAAAGATTGAGCATGAAATCCTAGTAGTGGTATACATTGCATTGAAGGATTAACATCAACAGAGGCTACACAATTGTGTGCTCGTTGTCGAGAAATTTGCAGTCTTGCCAGGAAAGCACCGGGCTTTTGGCTGTGAGAGTTTGTGAGAGAACTCCAAAACTATATGAAGGAGTTAAACCATAGATGCCATGAAGACTAGGGTTTGGAAAGAAGTGCAATCAAAGAAGCCCCACTCTTTCTCTCTTGCACTCACACACACAAAGAAAGAACACAAAATAGAGTGTCAAAACAACACAAAGATGAAAACATCAAGGCTATGGTCATATCGTATCATGGGTAATATGAAAGGGTTAATAGATGAGTTAATGGCATTCAATCTTGGCTGACCAAATAGGCTACAAATTGTTCTTTGGAATTGTAGTTTTGTGCTTACATAATATATATATTTTGTCTAGTGATTGGGATTAATTGTGTGTACAAATCCTCTTGGTTCATAGCAAGATAACTACGCTTACGTCAAAAGAAAAGTTATAGTCTATGAGAGGTAGTATAATGGGATCCGGTGATAGAAGTATTTCATTGAGCCTTTCTGGGCCAAAGAGAAACACTATACGTTGTTGAAAGTGTATTTTACGGCTAATCCATACGTTAATTCTAATAGATCGTACAGAGTGAAAGCAATAGAAATTATCATCATGTGGATTATTCATCCAGGTTAACTCTAGTATTTGTAAAATGTAGATATAAGAGAAGAGAAGAGAGTTTCCCTCCCAAGCCCAATTCTTGCCCGTAGGCAATCAGGATACTGCGGGGAGAGATGTACCTGTAGCAAGGAGAACCTAAAATTTGTAGAGAGGATGAATTACTAAGTGTGAGAGAGATAAGTTTGGTTAAGGAGATGAGATTAGATATATATATATATATATATATATATATATATATATGTTGGATTAGAGGGTGAAAAAGAAAACATGAAAACATCAATGTAAAACACATCTTACTTGACAAACCCTTCGGCACCATTATTGATGGAGAGAGAAGAAAAGGGGAGAATTCAACTTTGATTGATACGCCAAGTCCACGACCTTATTTGAGTTGATGATCATGTGGATTATTCATCTAGGTTAACTCTAGTATTTATAAAATGTAGATATGAGAGAAGAGAAGGGAAGAGAAGAGAAGAGAAGAGAGTTTCCCTCCCAAGCCCTATTCTTGCCCGTAGACAATAAGGATACTGCGGGGTGAGATGTACCTGTAGCAAGGAGAACCTAAAATTTGTAGAGAGGATGAATTACTAAGAGTGAGAGATATAGGTTTGGTTAAGGAGATGAGATTAGATATATATATATATATATATATATATATGTTGGATTAGAGATGAAAAAGAAAACAACAAGAAATCAAGCAAACATCAATGTAGAACACATCTTACTTGACAAACCCTTCGGCACCATTATTGATGGAGAGAGAAGAAGAGGGGAGAATTCAACTTTGATTGATACGCCAACTCCATGACCTTCTTTGATTAGAGTTGATCTTCCAAGGATAGCATGCAAGAATGGCTAGTCTTGCTCTAGGAGAAAGTGTAGGCTTAGGCTTATGTTAATGGCTAAGTACAATTTGGCATTACTACTCACTCCCTCATGATTTCCCCCTGTGAGGTCCCTGCCCCTTTTTGAGAGGAGCGGAGTACCTTTGATAGGTCTCCAATCCTGAGAAACACTACAAGAGGTTGTGTGCTCTTGTGACGCTCTTAGCGACGGAAATACACTGGGTTTTTATAACCCCCGGCGTCGCTATAACCGTCGCTAAAAGCGTCGCTACGAGAGCGTCGCTATAGGCGTCGCTATCTGCGTCGCTATAGGCGTCGCTATAGGCGTCGCTATATAGCGACACCTATAGCGACGCAGATAGCGACGCTCTCACAGAAGAGTATAGCGACGCATATAGCGACGCTACAGAGCCATAAATAGCGACGCTTATAGCGACGCCTGAGAGAATATTTTTTTGGTGGCAGGGCATTGAATGCCCTGCCACCCATCAACCATATTGTACTTGATTCACTATTTAAAAAAAGTGCAAAGGTAAATAATAGACCCAAAATAGTCACCCACAAGACGCATTGTTTGCAAAATTGACAATTGTACACATCATAGACAAACTGAATTGATTGGCAAATGTAATAATGACAATTGTACAACATCATAGGCATAAAGAATTGATTGGCAAAAGGAATTGCGGTGACAAATGTAATAATATACATGGTTCAAAAAGACGTATAAAATCCGTCGGTTGATACATAAGCTATGAGAAACCCTAAACTAATGCTATCTAGCTACGGCTAAACTGACGTCGTCTAATCAGACGTCTCATCGCGTCCAAGCGGCATATCTGTCGGATTCTGCAAAAGAAGACAATAAGACAGCTTTCAGTAAGTATAAACATATAACGACATTTATAAAACAATACAAAAAATAAAAAAGAGTAAACCCTAATACTAACCATGCCACCACGAGAACTGAGAATGTCCATCAGGGCGTTTAAGCCCTTCCTGCCTGCGTACTCGCGCTCGTACGGTGTGGGATCACGTCCTGTCATCGACCACTGTCAAAACATACAAAGATTTCATTATGTTAGAACTAAAAAACTCATAAACCCTAAACTATCGAACATGCATAAAGAGCAATGTGAAAAGACTTACAAAATCGGCCTCAAATGATGCCCATCCACCGCTCCCCAAGTGGTGCGAGCTCCCTGCCTCTACTCGCGCTCTGGCTGCATCCTTTTGTTGCTTCCACTTGTCGGGATTCTCGCGCGCTGCTTTCTTCGCATTCTTCCAATCTTCTTTGGCCAGCCAATCTGGCCTATTCCACCCATTCTTGATTGCTTTTTGCACTTCGGAACGCTTGTGTTTGCAGTATTCGCGCATTCGAATCTTCATCAGGTCTTCATTGAAGCGCTGATCCCGTGTTGGAATGGGAAACTCATCATGAAGTATGCTGATGACTCTGTTTTTTAAATCACTTGGTACTTCACTCCATTTGTTTAGTATATAGTGTCTAAACAGCTGAGAGCAAAGACCACGCATGCACGAGATCACCTTCTTGCCGTCATCATCCATGATGATGCCGCCGCTGATGTCGACGGAGTAAGGCAAGCCCTCTGGCCGGTGACGCGTGAACCTGGGTGTCCCGGCAGGGGTCTCTAGCGGCATGTCGATGGGGGTACGGACGTCAGGTGTCTCCACCGGCGTCTGGGCCCCGAAGCGAGGAGTGTTGAGTGGGGTGGCTCCTGGCGGAGTAGGTAGAGGTGTGTAGCTTCTAGGAACAGTCAGCCGTGCAAAACCTGGCGTAGATGGCGATGCTGTGGCTGGTGTGGGGGCGGGCAAAGAAGGGGAGGGTAAAGAGCCTCGTCGAACACGAGGCGGTGTGGAGGCATCGGTGGCGGAATCCCCACAACAACCGCCACCGCCACCACTAGAGCGCCGGTGTCTAGACGAGTGTGACGCTCGTCTCGTCGACGCCGAAGCTTCGGAGCGCGCCGAATGCTCCGAAAGAGAGGGAGATGCGGATGGTGTAGGAACGCGCGATGATGCGCCAGAGCGATGACGCTCCACGTACCACTGTCTCTGCTGCGGTGACAAAGAAGAAAGAAACTCCTCATCATCCATACCTGCATTAAACACACGAATATTTAAACTTAATATTGAATGAATAGAGTAGACAATGACGCAAAGACCATTAAATACAATGACGTAATGACGCATATAAATACAATGACGCAATGAATCGAGTGGTAGAAGAGGCAAGTCGAAAACTCAGAATTTTCAATCAAAAGATGTGAGCGCGAGCAGAAAAGAGCGTTACACACCATGGAAGCTACTTAGAGAGCTAGAGCTTTTACAGCACGGAGCAAAATTGTTCAAATACAATATTTGTGGCTTTAAGAGATCTCTCTCTCATCCTCGCATAACTCAGCATAACTTCCTATATCTATATAGAGCTCTCCGTTTAAACACATATCCTCTGTTTCATTTTGTAGCTCCTCTGCATGCACCCCATATAGAGTAGTAGCATCTTGATGCTCGTCTGGCACCACCGCAGCGGCTTCTGATTGAGCATCTTCTCTGATCTCCTCCATTGATGTCGTTGTGATTGGCACATGGTAGCCTTCATACGTCCTTGCACTACGAGGGGCTACCTCTATGACGTACCACCAGTTTGATGTAGACTTTGTAGGATGAAATACTACCTGCCAGAGCCACATAACTTACATGAGAGCTTTCAAGCACATAACTTGTAAAAGGGGGATGTTAACTATTTATATACTTACTTGTTCACAATGCTCGAGTAGTACGAAAGTGTCTCTTAGGTCAGTCCATTTCTTAGTAGAATCCACCTCAAGAAAACCAGACTCTCCTCTACGCACAGTAGCGTTTCGACCCTCCATGATTATCTTGAACCATTGCACGTCGAACAAGTCGACAAAAAATCCTCTGTAATCGATCCTCAAAATCTCTTGCAGCGTGCCGAAGTAAGTGAGTTCCGCCACCACGGGATCTGCATCAGAGGAACGTCGTCGACTAGACTGTTCAAATTTTGCCATGATTCCACAATCTTGAGTAAAACGCTTTTTGTCGATTCGTTCCACCCTAAAATGTCGACCTTTACACCATGCTGCTGTGTATGACTTATACTACAACGAACAAATATTATGAGTGGCCGTTCAAACGTTTATAAATAAAGTCACTTGCTAGTCGTACATTGCAAACTTACCTTGGTCGCGCAACCCCGAGAGTACTCCCACTCTTCTTCAGTCACTTCGTCACCGCATTGTTGTGCGCTTTTCAATTGGTTGTGCAACCATCTTAAGCTCATGAAGGTTGGTAGGCTCTCCAGAACCGCTGGATAGTGCATCGGTGGTCGTCTTCCCCGTCTCCACTCGATTCGTGCCCTTTGTCGCTCTTGCTTTGCATCCTCATATTGTGAAATCCACTTTTGCATCACTGGATTGTGAAGCATGCAAAATCGGTTGATTTTAGCCTCTAGATCTTCCGTCATCTTCTTCTCAACACCGAGATTGCACATGACAATCCCAGATATGCGCTCATGATCTATGGTTCGCCATAGCGTGTCCCGGGATTTATAACCTAGACAACAAATTTAATATTCTATTGGCATTCTTCGTCTTATCTCTCTCTCTCTCTCTCTCTCTCTCTCTCTCTCTCTCTCTCTCTCTCTCTCTCTCTCTCTCTCTCTCTCTCTTTACCTCACATTCTCTAGTCATGTCCAATCCCCGCACACCTCGGTCTAGAGGTGCACGGAGATCAGAACCACCGGGTTATAATCTCGTCTTTATTGGTCAATACCTATATTTGTGGGTACAAGAAATCTAGACACCCACGTCTACATGATACTGCATGTAGTGGACAAAATCCCTTTGCCTCTTCTCTAGCTGTAGCACTTCACTTCATCTTAACATCTTTTCACAGTAGATCTCTTCACTGTTCGTCTAACTCTAAACCCTAAACCGTAAGTAATTCTTGCGTGGACTCGATCTAACGTAAATAAGCGTAAATCTAAATAAACGTAAATCTAACTAAAAATAAAGCTAAATCTAATTTAACGTAAGTCTAATGACTAGAGGTTGTCTAGATGGTCATTGTGTCGGGGATGTAGTGACTCTTGCCGCCCTGAAGATCCACCTTCTTCCCTATCTTCTGAAGACATTTCACCAGTACTTTTGGATCGACGGAGCCCACCATGAGTGAAGGCAGCAATACCCTATATTCCATTGAGGGCTTTCTTCACCCGCTTCATGCAGGCATCGCAGTCTATGGAGACCCGCATCTAATCTAATATAACGTAAATCTAAATCTAACTTAAATAAACGTAAATCGAGTTAAAAATAAACCTAAATCTAATTTAATGTAAGTCTACATATAACCTAATCTTTAACGTCTTTTAAGATAGTTTCCTACGACGTTATAACTCTCTTCTTCCTGTGTGTGTGCGCGTGTGTGGATGTGTGTGCCAATAAAAAGAGATAAATGGTATAACCTTTCTATCACCCATGCCAAGTATGATAGATTGATTATGCCATTTCTCTCTTGAATAATAGGTCTTCAGTTCAACTCCTCGTCGGCTAGATCTTTAGGTCTTTTAATTTTAATTAGTTTCCTACGACGCTCCCTTAGTTTCTCTTTCTTTCTCTCTCAATGTGTGTGCGTTTTTTTGGATCATATGCATGTTTTCTTTCTCTTTTCCTCTTTCAATGTGTGCGTTTTTTGTTTATGCATGTTCTCTCTCTCTTTTCCTCTCTCAATGCGTGCGTTTTTTGTTTATGCATGCTCTCTCTCTCTTTTTCTCTCTCAATGTGTGTGTGCATTCTTTGTTTACGTATGTGTGTGCGTTTTTGCACTCTCTCTCGCTCTCTCTCTCTCTCAAAAACACTATGTGTGTGTGTGTATGTGTGTGTGTGAGAGAGAGAGCGAGGGAGAGAGAAATAGGGGAAGGGAACATGAGAATGAGGAGAGGGAAGGAGCATACCTGGCTCTCCTTCCTCTCCTCGTGTGTGTGTGTGTGTGTGTGTGTGTGTGTGTGTGTGTGTGTGTGTAAAAGAAAAAGAGAGAGAGAGAGAGAGAGAGAGAGTGAGGGAGAGCGTTACCTGCTCTTTGCTTGAGTGCGTCGAAAAACTCAGATCTGAGATCTGAGTTTTTGGGCGCGCTCGGTTATTTTTTTTACCCCAGCTGGCGTCGCTATGAGCGTCGCTATGAGCGTCGCAAACTTCTTTGTAAATTTGCGACGCTCATAGCGACGCCGGGAATTTTTTTTTTGAGCGTCGCTGTGTGAGCGTCGCTAATGTGAAGAGTCTCTTGTAGTGAAAGAAAAACCAACGGACATTGCCTTAGCTACTACGTAGCCACGAGCATGAACCGTTAGTGAAGGATTGGTCCTATCTCGCTATGGCGGAGCGTGACCACCATAACCCTATCTAAAAACTATCTATAATCAATTATACTTAAAAGTATAAATCTTAGAGTGACCCACCTGTGCGCTTTTTTCTCCATGTTTCAGAAGCACACCCGCCAAGGTTTGTCTCTTTTAAGATTTATGACTAAAAAAAAATTCTAGCGTTGGAAAGTTACCCGACTCATTGGGTCCACCCGTCCATATAATGATACCGCCGGGGTATCATTCTCCCACTTTCCACACCACACTCACCCTTCTTTTGTTATCTAATTACTACCACACTGTTAAAACATACATGTTCCTTTATTTTATTTATGATACTGGTTCGTTAAAACAACCCTTCAAACAGTATTACAAACAATAGTCAAACAAGAAGTCATCCAATTTTAAACCAACAACCCTTGGATTAGGTTCACTCAAGAATCTCTACTGAGGCTATTATGTCCGATCGGTATATACATTATTTATAAAAACCCTTGTACTCATGAGCGTCCCATACCGCTCGACAAGTATTCGTTGTGCTAATCTGGACGTACTCCCGTCACGTCAACAACGGTGTCAATCTGGGCGTCATCCTCACGCCACGGCAAAACAAAACCGCAGTATCCAGCTGGGCTAATCTGGGTGTACTCCCACCACAGCATCAGCGGTGCCATCCTGGGTGTCATCTCACGCCTCGGCAACTGCCACATAATACCAGCGCTAATAAGTAGAGAGACTTAAGAGAAACCATACCGAAGGTTTTGGACAAACATTCTTTCCTATAACAACCAGTTTAACCAGACAATCTTTCCTACTTGTCAAACATGCGACGAGTTTCTTGGGGTTAAGCCCCGTGGTTTCGGTCCGTGTTTTCTTTTCATAAGGTAAATAATATATTCCTATGGTCTCGCATATGCAATGATGCATAACTTGAAACTGCAATACTAACCTGTACCATAGCTCTGATTGATCCGATTGGAGGAGACATAGCATTTTCCGCAGGGATTCCACCGTTACTTGTACCAGCTTCATGATCATTAGCGCCTTGGGTTCGAGCACGCTTTGGAGCCATTTTTTTTGTACTACACTTATGTTATACACTTAGAAATTTAAAATGGTTAATCTCCCTAGTAATCTCCTTGTTTTCAAAGAGAGTCTGTAATTTGAACCCTCGCCAACTCGGATTCACACTTAGTGTTGTTGTTTTACATCTAATTTGTATACATCAAATATTTGCTAATCGTAATTAATTAAAAATTAAATGTGTAAACTAAGAGTGAAAGTTTAGGAATGCATTACTTTTATGCTTCATATTTCTAATCCAATTCTAACTTCAATTTCTATACTTTAACTAAATCAATTTTTTAGTATTATTCAAAATTCTACTTAATCTAATTGACAATAAAATTGGTGAATGAGAATTTCATCATGTATAATAAGAATATGATGAGTTCTCTTATGTATTAACTTTCAATTAACAATGTATAAGTTAATAGTGAAGATGTACTAACTAGAGAGAGTAGGTATACTTAGAGAGATTAGAGTAAGAGAAAACATACACACACATCTTTTCTAAAGTTAATTGAATCTTACTATCCATTATAAAGATTAGAGTAAAAGATAGCACACACATACACACATAACTAATTGAATCTTACTAATCTATTAGAGATTAGAGTAATAGATAGCACACACACATACACATAAGTAATTGAATCTTACTAATCTATTAGAGAGATTAGAGTAAGAGATAGCACACACACACACATAGCTAATTGAATCTTACTAATCTATTAGAGAGATTAGAGTAAGAGATAGCACACACACTTTTAGTTAATTGAATCTTACTAATCTATTAAAGAGATTAGAGTAAGAGATAGCACACATACATCATTCCTAAAGTGAATTGAATGCTTAATTAATACGCACCTTATTAGTCCACTAGAGTTTTTGCTCTCTAAGTGGTTTGTAGACGCCTTCTCTCTAAGAGAATTGGCAGCACTTCATGAGCGCTATAGAGGCAATCTCTATGTCTAAAGTGTGAGCATGGATGCTCTATTTATAGCAAAAAAGAAAACTTCCAAGTTTTTTTTCAAAAAATTTTATTTTTTTAAAAAAAATTTAAAATTTTTTTTAAAAATATTTCTTTATTTTTTTACCAAAAATCAGACCCGGTTTTGGTACCCTTGTGGTACCCATGAGCTTGACCACTTTGTCATTATCATCAAAAGATAAGGCCACACAGGCCCCCCCTCATTAAGATTAGTCAAGAGTAGCCTCTCCTTTTTCATGTGACAGTGTGTCCCACTTTGTCCCCTCCTATGTGAGTCCATGTGCCTTCATTTGTCATCCCTTTGTATTCTTTTGTCTTTATAATTATTTTATTTATTTCCTTAATGATAATTTACTTTACATTTTTAAGTTAAACTTTACAGTCTTATATTAATTTTACAGTAGTAAAAGAAAATTCTACAATTAGTAAATAAGTCTTGCAATAAGTTAGTTAGTGTTTCATATAGCTAAACATGTAAGAATTTTGTAGCGTAAATTTTAATTTCTAGGTTTTTTCAACCTACGATTCATAATTTGAACTCGAATATCTTAAATAAGGAGTGATGGTTCAAAAAAATACAAATGCGTAATAGAACTTGTGTGCAATTTGAAAGTAGAGACCTTACAATGTCCCCAACTTAGAATTGGAGATGCCCTCATCTCAAGAACAGTGAAGGGTAATCCTTAAGAAGGGATGTCTCATCTTCCCAAGTAGCATCTTCTATAGGGAAATCCTTCCATAAGATAAGATGTTCTTTGATGGATCTATTCCTAAGCTTTCTCTCTCGAGTTTCTAGGATAGTATCAGGTTAGAGTTGTAGCACATCTTGAGCAGGTAAAATGATTTGCTCATCATCAAGGACATGGTCAGGGTTATATACATAAGGTTTTAACAGACTTACATGAAATACATCATGCACTTTTAGATGAGAGGGGAGTTTTAGTCTATAAGCTTGATCACTTACAACCTTGATTATTTTGTAAGGTCCACAATATCGGTAGCTAAGCTTCTTATACCTTCCGAGAGACAGATTGCTCTTTTTGGGCTTTACTCGTAAGAAAACTTTGTCACCTTCTTTGAAAATCTGATCAGATCTTTGTAAGTCGGCGTACTATTTTGTCGATCTTGAGCCGCTTGAATATCCCTTCAAATAATTTGGTTTGAGCTTCCATTTCTTCAAGCATTTTCTTTGAGGCTTCTACCCTTATAGTGGGGTTAGAAAAGTTAAGAGGTGATAAACATTCTTGACCATAAAGAGCGTTAAAAGGTGTCATTCCAATACTTCTATGAGTAGAGGAATTGTATGCATACTCTACCAACGGTAGGTATTGAATCCACTTGCGAGGTTCTCTATTGCAGTAGGCTCTGAGGATGTCTTCAATTACTTGATTAACTCTTTCAGTTTGGCCATCAGTTTGAGGATGATAAGCAGTACTAAAACATAATTGGGTTCCAATAGCTTGAAACAATGATACCCAAAACTTTGAAGTAAACTTGGCATCACGATCACTAACAATCCTCTTGGGTAAACCATGAATTCTGAAAACCTCCTTCATGAACAAACGAGCAATATCTGAAGCTGTAAAGGTTGTCTTGACTGGAGCCACTTTAGTAAGCAAGTCGACTATGACCATGATTGAATCATAGCCAGCTTGGACAGAAGGAAACCCGGTGATAAAGTCCATGCTAATACATTCCCATTTCATTTGGGGAATATCCAAAGGATGTAATTTACCTGGCATATTTAGTCTCTCTGCCTTAATCCTTTGACAAGACAAACACTGCTTGACATAGCGAAGGACATCACCCTTCATACCTTGCCAATAGTAACTTCTGCAAATTGCATTGATGGTTTTGGCATAACCTGGATGTCCTGAAGTTGGGCCATCGTGTGCTTCATATAGGATAGCATTCCTTAGGGTAGAATCCTTAGGTATGCATAGTCGATTCCTATAGTAAATTTTCCCATCTTCTAAGGAATAATGTAGAGGTTTAGGCTGATTTGATGATACCCTCTCTTCACGTAGGATACTAGCAATCATCTGGTAATCTGTATCTCTGACAGCAGCATCCCAGACCTTGTCTAGAATAGGGTTGTTAGCCATGGAAATTGCCCCCAGAAAAGCTTTACAGCTTAGGAAATCTGCCACAACATTATCCTTACCTGGTCTAAATTTAATATCAAAATCATATTCGTGCATGAGCTCTATCCATCTCCTCTATCTCATGTTAAGGTTAGGTTGGGTAAAAATCCACTTAAGGCTCTTGTGATCTGTTACCAACTAGAATTTGCGTCCCACTAGATAATGTCTCCATAGTTTGAGAGCATGAATAACTGCTAGCAATTTTAAATCATGTGTAGCATAATTCACTTCATGAATCCTAAGCTTCCGAGAAGTATAAGCTATAGGCCTTCCTTCTTGAGTAAGGACTCCTCCTAATGCAAGGTTACTAGCATCTGTGATCACCTCGAATTCTTGGGTGAAATATGGAAGTTTTAAGAGAGGTTCTGAAGCAAGATACTCCTTCAGCTGTTTGAAGCAAGATTCATGTTTTTCTTCCCAAAGTATCGTTGCTCCTTTCTTTAGCAAGTCGGTTAGTGGTGCAGATTTAAGAGCATAGTCCTTTACAAAGATCCTGTACCACCCTGTGATACCTAAGAACCCTCTGACTTCGGTTTGTGAAGTGGGTTGAGGCCATTCCACAATATCTTTGACTTTCTCAGGGTCAACAAAGACTCCTTCAAGTGAAATCATGATAAACCCTAAGTAACAGACCTTAGGGGTAAAGAAGGTACATTTGCTTTTCTTTGCATACAGCTTATTTCGCGTAAAAGCTCTAACACTTTCCTAACATGTCCTTCATGCTCTTCCTCTGATTTGGAATAAATTAAGATATCGTCAAAGAATACTAGGACAAAATCATCCAAGAATTCTCTAAAGATATCGTGCATCAGACGATTGAAAGTTGCAGGAGCATTCGTAAGTCCGAAAGCCATCACTGTAAATTTGTAATGACCATAACGAGTGTTGAAAGCTGTTTTGGAGATATCAGCCTCCTGGATTCGAATTTGATGATAGCCAGATCGAAGATCAATCTTCGTGAATATTTTGGCTCCATGTAATCTGTCTAGCATCTCATCAATACAAGGAATTGGATATTTATTCTTGATGGTAACCTGATTTAAGCCCCTATAATCTATGCAAAGTCGAAGAGAGCCATCCTTTTTCTTTTGGAAGAGAACAGGTGCACCCCATGGAGATGTACTGGGTCGGATAAACCCTTGCTCAATCAACTGCTTGAGCTGCTCCTTGAGTTCTATAGCCTCTGGAAGTGACATCTTGTATGGCGCTCTTGAGATTGGTTCACTACCTGGAAAAATTTTGATTTCGTGGTCTACCTCCCTAGGTGGTGGTAGTTCAGAAATTTCACTGGGAAAAACATCCGAAAATTCTTCTAGCCACATTGGTTCAGGGTTGGAAGAAGATTTTTCTACTTTGTTTAGCTTGACTACAAAAATTTGTTGACCCTTGCGTAACCCTTTCAAAAGACGATTAGCTTTGACCAAGGAAGCTTTTGGTCGTCCATTCTGGCCTTGAATAGTGACTTCTTGACCTAGGTTGTCCACAAAAGTAACACTTCCTTGGGCACAATGGATATTGGCATTATGACTGGCTAACCAATCCATTCCAAGAATTCCGTCATAGATTCCTATGGGTAAGGTTCGAAAAGTAGCAGAAGTAGAGTATTCTCCCAACTTGAAATCTATTTTTCCCACAGTATACTGAGATAACACCTCCTTTCCATTGGCTAATTCAACTCTCATCTTTCTTGTAGGATGTTGATTAAGTCCTAACCTCCTTAAACGTTTAGGTGACAAGAAAGAATGAGTACTACCACAATCAATAAGAAGCTCAAATTTTTCACCTTGGTGATTTGCAGGTGTTTGAATGACAGCATATTGTTGTCTTGCTCTTGGGTTATCAATTGCAGCATGTAGAGTTGCTCTTTCCTCTTGTTCTTCTCCCAATGTTGGTTCTCCTATGATAGCGTTGACTCTGGCAGCCATTCCGCACCCTCGACCTCGTCCTCCATTTCTTCCTCCACGATTTATTATTTGTCCTCGTCCTCTAGCTCGAGTAGGTGTATTTGTTGCGGAGACTCGCCTAGGACATACATTCCTGAAATGTCCTAGCTCGTTGCATTGATAGCATCTAAGATCTGCATTTTGAGCTCCATTTGCTGAAGCTGCAACTATTGGATGAGTTTGGTGAACTGGGTGAACATGCCTTTGGTTTCACATCATAGACCGTCCTCTCCTTCCAGCATTCCTTAAATTTCCATTTCGTACCCTTTGAGAGTTTGACATCTCTTTAGCTAAGGGTTTAGCTCTTAAAAGAGCATCTTGCAAATTTACAGGCCTCATGGCTTCTAGACGAGTATTTAAAGGAGCATTTAGCCCTTGGCAGAAACGGGCTACTTGTTGATCTGCGGTCATTGGCAGAGCATAGCGCCTAAGAGTTACAAATTTGGAGTAGTATTCTTCCACTGTAATATGAAACTGACGTAAGCTGAAGAATTCATTCATCTTAAGGGATTCGTGTGCAGGTGGAAGATAACGTCCTTTGACAGCATACTTAATGTCTTCCCAAGTTTGAGTATTTTGAGCTACTTGATTATCTTTGCAGTGTTGTTTCCACCAAAGCTTGGCATCCCCCGTGAGACGAAACATAGCCAACATTGCCTAGTTATCGGGAGTAGTACCTGCAGCAGCAAAATAATCCTCCATCTCTTCGAGCCACACTTCAGCATCGCGCTCAACTAGGGATCTTTCCCCTTTGAAAGAGGGAAGTTTAGCTTGCTTGAGAAGTAGCTTTTTCTCTTGAAGAGATGTGTACACCGCACTCTGTGCAATATAGATTAAGTGAAACTTTATTGGATACTCTAACTTTAATCCACTTTAAGGCAAGACTTGATCAGACAATAATACAAACAAAATATAATATTAATCCAAACTTTATTTATATACACATTATTTACTACCAAGGTTGGTAGTCTTTAGGTACAAGGATTGTAATGTCTCTATATTTTGAGTTTAGTGACTACAAAAGGATAGGCTAAAGGATCAAAATAATAAGTTTCCTTTGACCCTTGAAAGCTACGAGATACACATATGGGTCGAATCCTACCACCATGGATAACTTTTGTAACTTGGTTATAGACCCATTGAGCCTGAGATATCTTTTCTCCTCCCAAGGTAATGGTAGCATCCGGATTCTTAGTACCAATGAAAAGATAAACTTCGATGACTTTTAACTCCTCTGCCCATCGAAGTCTCTTGAGGTTGGTATCCATGCACCATATCTTGTCAGCATCGATGGTATAGATTCCTCCAGATGGACTCTAGTTAATGCCCCATCCTCTATGCACCCTTGGAATAGGTGGTGCAAACACCCTATCCAAAATCATCATCATCGTTTTTCGAAACTAATAATTTGGTGATTGGCATGCATTTTCAAACATGATGGTGAACACCTGGAATTTCTGGTAGGCTGAATGAACATTTTTCAGTACAAGAAACGTTCAGTCTTCAATACCATATAAAAACTCAAAACAATTTTTCTAGGTTCTTCTATTATTTCAAACATTCGCATCCTTCAACATCCAAACATCAATCTAAAAATCTCCCCAAGTTTTAACCTAGGCTCTGATACCAGTGTGAGGTCCCTGCCCCTTTTTGAGAGGAGCGGAGTACCTTTGATAGGTCTCCAATCCTGAGAAAGAAACACCAACGGACATTGCCTTAGCTACTACGTAGCCATGGGCATGAAACGTTAGTGAAGGATTGGTCCTATCTCGCTATGGCGGAGCGTGACCACCATAACCCTATCTAAAAACTATCTATAATCAATTATACTTAAAAGTATAAATCTTAGAGTGACCCACCTGTGCCCTTTTTTCTCCATGTTTCAGAAGCACAGCCGCCAAGGTTTGTATCTTTAAAGATTTATGACTAAAAAAAAATTCTAGCGTTGGAAAGTTACCCGACTTATCGGGTCCACCCGTCTATAGAATGATATCGTCGGGGTATCATTCTCCCACTTTCCACACCACACTCACCCTTCTTTTGTTATCTAATTACTACCACACTGTTAAAACATACATGTTCCTTTATTTTATTTATGATACTGGTTCGTTAAAACAGCCCTTCAAATAGTATTACAAACAATAGTCAAACAAGAAGTCGTCCAATTTTAAACCAACAACCCTTGGATTAGGTTCACTCAAGAATCTCTACTGAGGCTATTATGTCCGATCGGTATATACATTATTTATAAAAACCCTTGTACTCATGAGCGTCCCATACCGCTCGACAAGTATTCGTTGTGCTAATCTGGACGTACTCCCGTCACGTCAACAACGGTGTCAATCTGGGCGTCATCCTCACGCCACGGCAAAACAAAACCGCAGTATCCAGCTGGGCTAATCTGGGTGTACTCCCACCACAGCATCAGCGGTGCCATCCTGGGTGTCATCTCACGCCTCGGCAACTGCCACATAATACCAGCGCTAATAAGTAGAGAGACTTAAGAGAAACCATACCGAAGGTTTTGGACAAACATTCTTTCCTATAACAACCAGTTTAACCAGACAATCTTTCCTACTTGTCAAACATGCGACGAGTTTCTTGGGGTTAAGCCCCGTGGTTTCGGTCCGTGTTTTCTTTTCATAAGGTAAATAATATATTCCTATGGTCTCGCATATGCAATGATACATAACTTGAAACTGCAATACTAACCTGTACCATAGCTCCGATCGATCCGATTGGTGGAGACATAGCAATTTCCGCACGGATTCCACCGTTACTTGTACCAGCTTCATGATCATTACTTGTACTACACTTATATTATACACTTAGAAATTTAAATTGGTTAATTTCCCTAGTAATCTCCTTGTTTTCAAAGAGAGTCTGTAATTTGAACCCTCGCCAACTCGGATTCACACTTAGTATTTTTGTTTTACATCTAATTTGTATACATCAAATATTTGCTAATCGTAATTAATTAAAAATTAAATGTGTAAACTATGAGTGAAAGTTTAGGAATGCATTACTTTTATGCTTCATATTTCTAATCCAATTCTAACTTCAATTTCTATACTTTAACTAAATCAATTTTTTAGTATTATTCAAAATTCTACTTAATCTAATTGACAATAAAATTGGTGAATGAGAATTTCATCATGTATAATAAGAATATGATGAGTTCTCTTATGTATTAACTTTCAATTAACAATGTATAAGTTAATAGTGAAGATGTACTAACTAGAGAGAGTAGGTATACTTAGAGAGATTAGAGTAAGAGAAAACATACACACACATCTTTTCTAAAGTTAATTGAATCTTACTATCCATTTTAAAGATTAGAGTAAAAGATAGCACACACATACACACATAACTAATTGAATCTTACTAATCTATTAGAGATTAGAGTAATAGATAGCACACACACACACACATAAGTAATTGAATCTTACTAATCTAAGAGAGATTAGAGTAAGAGATAGCACACACACACACATAGCTAATTGAATCTTACTAATCTATTAGAGAGATTAGAGTAAGAGATAGCACACACACACACACACACATAGCTAATTGAATCTTACTAATCTATTAGAGAGATTAGAGTAAGAGATAGCACACATACATCATTCCTAAAGTTAATTGAATGCTTAATTAATACGCACCTTATTAGTCCACTAGAGTTTTTGCTCTCTTAGTGGTTTGTGGACGCCTTCTCTCTAAGAGAAGTGGCAGCACTTCGTGAGCGCTATAGAGGCAATCTCTATGTCTAAAGTGTGAGCATGGATGCTCTATTTATAGCAGAAAAGAAAACTTCCAAGTTTTTTTTCAAAAAATATATTTTTTTTTTAATGTTTTTAAAAAATATTTTTTTATTTTTTCCCAAAAATCATACCCGTGTTTTTGGTACCCATGAGCTTGACCACTTTGTCATTATCATCAAAAGATAAGGCCACACAGGCCCCCCCTCATTAAGATTAGTCAAGAGTAGCCTCTCCTTTTTCATGTGACACTGTGTCCCACTTTGTCCCCTCCTATGTGAGTCCATGCGCCTTCATTTGTCATCCCTTTGTGTTCTTTTGTCTTTATAATTATTTTATTTATTTCCTTAATGATAATTTACTTTACATTTTTAAGTTAAACTCTACAGTCTTATATTAATTTTACAGTAGTAAAAGAAAATTCTACAATCAGTAAATAAGTCTTGCAATAAGTTAGTTAGTGATTCATATAGCTAAACATGTCAGAATTTTGTAGCGTAAATTTTAATTTCTAGGTTTTCTCAACCTACGATTCATAATTTGAACTCGAATATCTTAAATAAGGAGTGATGGTTTAAAAAAATACAAATGCGTAATAGAACTTGTGTGCAATTTGAAAGTAGAGACCTTACACCTCCCATCAATGTCTTGAATGCTTGAGTGGTTTTCAAGGAAGAAGAGGTCCCCTTTTATAGGTGAAGGGAACCCACAAGGGTTTACACAAGAAGAGAAGAGCCAGTGTGAACAGAAATTGGAAAAGTTGGAAATGAGTTGTCCCTGCATGATGTGGGCAGACTGGGATCCAGTATTTTGATCATATCTACTCAACCGTGCCTCCAAATAAAACAGTAAAAATATGGGAAAAAACTTCAGCTCATTACCTACAACTTACTTTTTATATGCATTTTGCAATTCGGGTTGGAACCTTGTGTAAAAAAATCATCAAAATAGGGTATAGTTTTGGCAGCAAAAGTCTTCTTGTGGTCCCCTTAGCATAGACTTTTATTTGATTCCAATGGACACCTCATGCTATATGAAAGCATGACATTGCTCCTTGACAAAGTTTTGTAATCATGCTTGCAATAATGCATTAAAATAAGTGTATCTTTGAAACCATGCCACCTAGTGTCCCACTAGGATTTGATTCCCTCCTAGTAGCTATTTAAAAAGATATATAAGAAAAATATAAAAAATACATAGAATATATGTAGATTGAAAATTACCCTAGATATAGAATTTAGATAGGGTGTGAGATAATAATGAGATGGTAGAAAGAAAGAATCAATGCTTTTTTCCCCAAGTTAAAGAGGCGGAGCTATTGACGCTTTTCCCATAGTACTTTTTGATGGTAAAGTAAGAATACGTTACCCTTGAGATAAATAATAGGATGAGATAGAAAGCTTATTGTTATACTTACATATGCATATGTACATTATAGAAAATATAATTATGTATCTAAAAAGTTACAAGATAGATCTTGTAGCATGCGTTCCCACTATGTACGTGTCACAGCACGACACCTACCCCCTCTAAACCTACACATCCTCCGGTATGTGCCACATTGTCTCTTTGTAAGATTAGCCCTCTTGTACATCTTCCTTGCTTTCTTCTTCACTGGATAATTCCAAAGCTTCGTCTTCACTTTGATCTTCACCTGTATTTTGCTCTTCTTCCTCATCAACATCTTCTAGATCATTGTCTCTTCTTATCTTAAACATTTTGATCCTTTTTCCTACAATGGGAATCTTTACTTCTGTACCATCTAGTTCAGACAAGCTGTAAGTAGCATTTTCATGTACTTGCTTTACAACATACGGTCCAAATCATCTTTTTGAAAACTTACGCATGACTGTGTGCTGGTTATCAAGGCTACTATCATATACTAAAACCCAGTCACCTTTGTCAATTGTTTTTCTCCTGAGCCGATGTCGCTTATCAAAGTAGTCCTTGTTTTTCAGCCTTGCATTTTTGAGTCATTCTTTTGCAGCCTCAATGTCTCCAGGTCTTCTCTGTAGTTGCCTTATACGCAATGCAAGGAAATCTTCCCTGCTAAGCCCCTCTTGCCAAGGTAGTACATTCCATGTGGGAATTTTATCTTCGATCGGCATCACTAGCTTTTGACCATACATTAGCTCCGCAGGCATGTAGCCAGTTGTTGAGCTATGTGTTGTACGATCAGTCCATAAAGCATATGGTAACAGTTTTGGCCCTCACCAACTCTTCCTTCGCAAGCCTTGGCCAAAGCTTTGCTGATAGGAGGATGCCCTCTTTCACTCTTTCAATTTCCTTCAGGGTTGTAAGCTGTGGTAAGAGAAAGCTTGATTCTTAATCTAGTAAAGAACTCCCTTGGTTTCTCAGCATCCAGCTCACCTCTATCTGCAGTGATCTTTCCCACACAACCATAACGGCAAATCACCTCATCAAGAAGGAATTTGCACACAGCTTCTGTGGTTTTAGCTCTTAATGCTCTTCCTTCAACCTGGTTAGCTATGTCCTCTCGTGCAAGAACCAAGTATCTCATCTGCCAGAGTCCTAGAGGCATTGTGACTAGATCCACAACCCATTTATAGTGTGGCTAGTGGATATGTAGGGTGCAATCCATCACGATGTAGGGCATATACATTTGACAAGTTATGCATGACTCTACAAATTGAGATACATCTTTATACATACCTTTCCACCAGTATTTTTCTTTCAACTTGGAGAAGGTTTCCCACACACCCCTGTGTCCAACCCATAGACTCTCATGAAACTCTTGCATGAGCTTTACTTGAGTCTCTTTTTACATATAACCCGTTGTGGTGTAGCACCCTTTTGTTTAGGATGCTTCCACAAGTAACCATCCCTCAAAATGTACCCATATGCTTTCCTGCGTATCCTCCTAAATTCTTGTTCAAACCAATCATCCTGTTTTGCTAGAGTACTCAAATAGCTTCCAATAAGAAGCCAATCACCTTCATAAAGCTCTTTCAAGAATGATTCAAGTAGATTAGTCATGCAGACATTGTTACCTTTGACATGAGAGATAGAATAGAAATTTGTGCCTACATCATCTCCCTCGTCAATCATTTGTGACTCATCTTCATACCTTTCCCTTGATAGCATATCTGCCACTATATTGTCTTTACCTGCAATGTGCTTAAACTTGGGATTTCAGGACTTAATGTAAGCAATCCACCGCAACATAGCAATGTCTGGAGTTGAGCAGCTTGTAATCATCCCAAGAAGTGGTAGACAATCTGTTTCTACAACCACACAT
Source organism: Adiantum capillus-veneris (assembly GCF_014529385.1). Lineage (NCBI taxonomy): Eukaryota > Viridiplantae > Streptophyta > Polypodiopsida > Polypodiales > Pteridaceae > Adiantum > Adiantum capillus-veneris. Next base: position 151,822,024 of record NC_140948.1, read on the forward strand.
GCACCAATTAGGTACTCTTTCCCATTTTTCAAGGCTGTAACCATACCCCATATCTCTCTCTTTATTTGTGGATAGTTTCTTTGGCGAGCACTTAGTACCTTTGCTCCAAATCTTACCACATACCTGCGTCCTTCTTTGTCATCTTGCCCTATTGCCCATCCAATCCCTGTAGGACTAGTGTCTACTGTCACAATTACTGGCCTTTGATACTCATAGTCTACCTTTCTCAAAGTTGGTGCTGACTAGAGAAACTCCTTTAACTTTTTCATGGATTTTACATGTGCTTCTATCCATTTAAACTTTTGATTATTTCTAAGCAACTGATAAAGAGCATCAGCTACATGTGCATAATGTGGAATCCAAATAACATAGAAGACACATGCTCCCAAAAACCTTCTAACCTCAGTGATACTAGTGCACGTTTCTTTCATTCTTTGGATGGCATCTACCTTTGTTGGACAAGGTTTCCTACCATATGGCCCGCACATGTTCCCCACAATGAGCACTTCATTGACACCAAACATAGACTTTTTCCCTGACAATGTAAGATTCACTTATTCCAACCTAGACAAAATTTTATCACAATCATTTATGTGATTTACCACAAACCTGCGACATCCTTTGAGATCCAAAGCTTCATCTTTGTCACTTTCTTCACATCCTTTGATAGGAAAATAATCAATGAAAGGCATTGTGATTTGAGGAATAAAGTCACGTAAGACCTTATTCATCCCATTCATCATATGTGCAACCGATTTGGTTGCTCCCTGTGGCAAGGTACACATCCTTACCAAACCCAAAGGTGTCCTCATGGTTTTCAAGTCTCTGCTTTCGATTGCAAGCTGAAATTGATCATACCCTGAGTAGAGATTCCCCATTGAGTAGATTTCCCTCCCTGCAAACGCCTCTGCAAACTCATCCACAATTGGACCTGTACCTACATTTCTAATTGTCACCTTGTTCACTGGTTGCATATCTTGGATGAAGCATAGAGAACCATTCTTCTTTAGAACTGTGAACCACCTGTTTGAGTATGGAGCACAAGAAGGCTCCAAGATTCCCATTTTGATTTTCTCATTCAGTAGCTCTACTAACTTTGGCAAATGAGCCTTTGGAACCGGAATAGGCCGCAGATTCCAAGACACATGAGGCATTGTGAAAATAACCATAAGAGCTACAATAGAAGGATCAACACATCCTATCTCATGTGGCTCAAATGCAAAAGCCTTACCATGCTTTGAAAGAATTTCTTTCAAGCACTTTGTCTCCTCCTGTGTTAGAAACTCCTCGCGACCAATCTGCAACTCTTGGAAAGACTCCTTTGTGAAGGTATGCCCAATCGTTTTAGGATTCCTCAAACTTGGTTGTAAAGAAGCCTGCTCAATATTTTCCCTATTGTTGGGTGGTAAGGGTGAAGCTATTGGTTTCACCTTCTTTGCTACACTCTTGTATTTAGTTTCAGCATGGACTTCTGGGCCAACTGTTTGGTTTTCTTTAAAGGCTTCTATTGCTTGATACATTTCCATAGAGAAAACTTCCACACCTTCATTTTCAAGATGCAAACTCACCCCATTATAGCATCAAGCTCACCCATAGTATCTACAAAGAAACTTGTTCACACAAACCCAAAACATTTTCAGTAGGCTCTCGCAATCCACTCTTTTTCATGACTATTTGTACATTATGCACATATTGCCTCTCACATCTCTTCAAATCTTCAAGTTTTGTAAAACATACTGATCCATTCCTTGTTACCAAGGAGCTCATTGAAAACGTTTCACCTATTTTTGGATCAGGCGAGACCCTTTTTCTTTCTGTACCACTGCAATCCCGCTTTACAATGGTACTTGGCCAAAACCCATCATTTCTCTATGATCATGAAACTCTTTGCTCACCTTTGGTAGAGGATGTTCTCTGAGGTAGTCACGATTTCTTTCATGATTTACACAAACTGTGAGAAATTGGACAACTCGTTTACCATCTTTGCTACGTATCCTAGCATATGTTGAACCATCATCCATTACCTTTGTTTCCATTCGAACTCCCACAATGTAGGGCTGTCCAAGGATGAGATGATATGAAGATATATCATGTACAAAAAAGTTTTGGTCAATCTTTACATCACCTATTGTCACCTTCACACGTGGACATGCTGCATACAATTCACCGGATGAATTGTTTTCCACTTTCACCATCCAACCATGATCTGTGTCCATCGGCCATTTTCACTTGTTGTAGAGACTCTTTGATATTATGTTTATTTCTGAACCATGGTCAATCAAGGCAACAAATGGCCCTTCAAGGTCACCTACCTTGACCAAAGTTTCTGTAGTAGCCCTTGCCCAGTGACTTCGTGAATAGTATCTCCTAGGAATATCTTCAACTTCTTCATCATCATTTGAGAAATGCACTTGCTTCACTCTCCCACTAGATTGGTAGCATCCTACCATAGCTCCATCATCCTCCTTATTTTGCAGCTGCATCCCTTGTGTCTTCGAGGTTTCCCATTCAACCTGTGGACGAGAACTTCAGCAAGGGTTTGCCTCTTCCTCTTGATGATGTCAATGATCTCCTCATGGAATTCACGCTTTGAAATTCCAAGAACTTCTCCCAGAGTAAACTCAATCTTGCTATTCAAAAACCTCAATATCATATTGTAGTTTATAAGTTGGGCCTTTTGTCTTACCTTTTGTTGGCTCTTTCATCTTTCCTGTTTTAGACTCCTCCATGAGTACTTTAGGTGGAGACGCTCCTTGTGTCGGGGTTGTTTGGGAAGGCATTGAGTCACTTCTTCCCCCACTTCTAGAAGCTCTTTTTGATGGTCCTTCATCAGCATTCTCACGCCTGCGTTTTTCTTCTATAATAGCCTCATTTTGTTGGCATTTTGTAATGTAGGCATGCACTGACAATGAGTCCACTGGATCATTCCATCCTGTTTCTAGACATATGCAATCACGTGCTTCATGTAGAATCTCTTTTGTAAGCTTTACCTTTTTAGCTAATTGCATGGCATTTGGCCACATTTGACCATGATGGTCATTCACCTCTTCATCACTAAGATGCTCAATTTTTACTCCATAAGTAGCTGCCTCAACTGAAGAGCTAGCATGGTTAATTGCCATATCTTCAACTAAGGTTTGCATTCTCCCCTTCCCAAAGTTAGTTCTCAAGGGTAGACCTTTCTCTCTTAAGTGGATTTTACCATCCTTAAAAGAGACAACATCTTTTGACAAAGCATCACTAAAATCATCACAATCCCTTCTTGCATGGTATGTACTATCACACCAAATACATCTATTAACAAACCCTTATTTGGGCTGTTGTCTTTGCCTAGGAAGTGGCCCTGATGGTTGGCCTTTTTCTTCAAGCTTTGCAAGTTTCACCTTCAAGTCACGCATTCCCTTCACAAGTTTATCTAGCATAGACTCATCAAACTTAGGAGCTATATAAGTAGGCTTTACCATTTTGTCAGAAGTTGAGGTTGAAGGACTTGTAGTGTTTACTACCATCTTGTTCCTTCTTCTTTGTCGTTTGGAAAGCAGTGAGACAACACCTTCAACCTCATTCCAGTCGGTCTTTAGTCCTTGCTCAACATCTTTATCTTCAAGAAGAAGCTTCAAATTTTCTTGAAACTCTTTTCCTACATCTTGTAAGAAAAGATCTGTATTCTCTGCATCTAGTGTGGCCCTTTCTGTCCTGGTGAGTTGTGCATAGCGCCGCTCAAATTCCCTAAGTAGCTCTGTTATTGATAGTCCTTGCTCAACATCTTTATCTTCAAGAAGAAGCTCCAAATTTTCTTGAAACTCTTTTCCTACATCTTGTAAGAAAAGATCTGTATTCTCTGCATCTAGTGTGGCCCTTTCTATCCTGGTGAGTTGTGCATAGCGCCGCTCAAATTCCCTAAGTAGCTCTGTTATTGATAGTCCTTGCTTTGGCTTGACTACCCATTCTAGGAATGTCCTTTTGGTCACTCTCTCAGAGTCCTCCATGAAATGATCCTCCTTTAAAGCTACTTTGAGTTCTTTCCAATTTCTCTAGTTTCTAGAGCAACAACTAGCTCAAAGCTTTGAATCATCTCACCTTCTGACACGCGATGCAGCTCCATCTCCTTCACATACTCGCTTAAGTACTTGGTTACATCTTTGACATTGAGTAGAACCATTCTATTGATGACTGCTTGCATGGCCTTCTTTACTGAAATCTCCCCTCTTTCAGTGACATGTTGTTGTTGCATGAACATTGCAAATGCTTGAAAAATTTGCATTGTTGTTGGGTCAAAATGCATACCCTGTTTCTCAACATGATCACCCATGGTTACCCACAAACTCACCCTGGCAGTTTCGCGTCGGGTTCACCAAAAATATGTCGAGAAATTTGCGGTCTTGCCAGGAAAGCACCGGGATTTTGGATGTGAGTTTGTGAGAGAACTCCAAAGCTATATGACGAAGTTAAACCATAGATGCCATGAAGACTAGGGTTTGGAAAGAAGTGCAATCAAAGAAGCCCCACTCTTTCTCTCTTGCACTCACACACAAAAATAAAGAACACAAAACAGAGTGTCAAAACAACACAAAGATGAAAACATCAAGGCTATGGTCATATTGTATCATGGGTAATGTGAAAGGGTTAATAGATGAGTTAATGGCATTCAATCTTGGCTGACCAAATAGGCTACAAATTGTTCTTTGGAATTGTAGTTTTGTGCTTACATAATATATATATTTTGTCTAGTGATTGGGATTAATTGTGTGTACAAATCCTCTTGGTTCATAGCAAGATAACTACGCTTACGTCAAAAGAAAAGTTATAGTCTATGAGAGGTAGTATAATGGGATCCGGTGATAGAAGTATTTCATTGAGCCTTTCTGGGCCAAAGAGAAACACTATACGTTGTTGAAAGTGTATTTTACGGCTAATCCATACGTTAATTCTAATAGATCGTACAGAGTGAAAGCAATAGAAATTATCATCATGTGGATTATTCATCTAGGTTAGCTCTAGTATTTGTAAAATGTAGATATAAGAGAAGAGAAGGGAAGAGAAGAGAAGAGAGTTTCCCTCCTAAGCCCAATTCTTGCCCATAGGCAATCAGGATACTGCGGGGAGAGATGTACCTGTAGCAAGGAGAACCTAAAATTTGTAGAGAGGATGAATTACTAAGTGTGAGAGAGATAAGTTTGGTTAAGGAGATGAGATTAGATATATATATATATATATATATATATATATATATATATATATATATATATATATGTTGGATTAGAGGGTGAAAAAGAAAACATGAAAACATCAATGTAAAACACATCTTACTTGACAAACCCTTCGGCACCATTATTGATGGAGAGAGAAGAAAAGGGGAGAATTCAACTTTGATTGATACGCCAAGTCCACGACCTTATTTGAGTTGATCTTCCAAGGATATTATGCAAGAATGGCTAGTCTTCCTCTAGGAGAAAGTGTAGGCTTAGGCTTATGTTAATGGCTAAGTACAATTTGGCATTACTACTCACTCCCTCATGAATTCCTCTCATCAATGGCTCAAATGATTGAGTGGTTTTCAAGGAAGAAGAGGTCCTCTTTTATAGGTGAAGGGAACCTACAAGGCTTTACACAAGAAGAGAAGAGCCAGTGTGAACAGAAACTGGAAAAGTTGGAAATGAGTTGTCCCTGAATGATGTGGGTAGACTAGGGTCCAGTATTTTGATCATATCTCCTCAACCGTGGATCCAAATAAAAAAGTTAAAATATGGGCAAAAACTTCAGCTCATTAGCTACAACTTCTTTTTTATATGCATTTTCGAATTCGGATTGGAACTTTGTGTAAAAAAATAATCAAAATAGGGTACAGTTTTGGCAGCAAAATTCTTCTTGTGGTCCCCTTAGCATAGACTTTTATTTGATTCCAATGGACACCTCATGCCATATGAAGGCGTCACATTGCTCCTTGATAAGTTTTGTGATCATGCTTGCAATAATGCATTAAAGTAAGTGTATCTTTGAAATAATGCCACCTAGTGTCCCACTAGGATTTGATTCCCTCCTAGTACTTATTTAGAAAGAAATATAAGTAAAATATGAAAAATACATATAATATATATAGATTGAAAATTACCCTAGATATAGGATCTAGATAGGGTGTGAGATAATAATGAGATGGCAGAAAGAAAGAATCAATGCTTTTTGCCCCCAAGTTACAGAGGCGGAGCTATTGACGCTTTTTCCATAGTACTTTTTGATGGTAAAGTACGAATACGTTACCCTTGAGATAAATAATAGGATGAGATGGAAAGCTTATTGTTATACTTACATATGCATATATACATTATAGGAAATATAATTATGTATCTAAAAAGTTACAAGATAGATCTTGTAGCATGCGTTCCCACTATGTACGTGTCACAGCACGACATCGTATGAGTGGAGTAGATTCTAATAGAGGAGAAAACCAAAATAGGGCTAGAGAAACATGTCGAAAGAGGTAAGAAGAGTTAATTGCTCAAGATATTTCCAATCAACTCGAACGTGTTAACGCGTTACTTTTGGAACATGTACCAAGAGTTCTTATTGAGGGATTAAGAGAAGGTAGGCTAGTGGGCCAACCCACACCAGTAAGAGAAATAGTTAGCCAACTGTTTAACTTAGACAAAGGTTGCAACTTGGGGTTAAAAACATTTATTTACTCTACCCAGACCACGAGTACTAAATTTTTGGGAAGACCCACACTTTGAAAATCCGTTAGATCAAATGGTAGTGCCAGTAGCATGAGCTATGATACGATTGGCAGACTTTACACAGTTTACAGGGCTATAGGATGAAGACCCTGATGCCCATCTTCAAAAATTTGAAGTAACATGTGTAGCAAATAAAATCATGGACAACGATAAAAAACTACACATTTTCCTAGCTACCTTTAAGGATGAATATGCCAGTTGGTATGGAAATGTACCAATAGTGAATTAGGCTACTTACCCTGAGCTGACAACAACATTTTTAGCGAAGTTTTGCCATCAAGGATTCCAAGATAGACTTGCTCAAGAGCTAGACTATCTTCAGCAGGGAATCAACAAAAGTATTGATCATTACATCCAAAGGATGGAGACAATAGTACGAAAGATGGGAAATACAACACCAAATGAGGATACTCAAAAACCTAGGCTTGTAGATGGCTTGCAAGATCCGAACACTCAACAATATGTGAGTTTAAGAGACCAGCAGACTTAAAAACTGCTAAACAAGAAGCTAGAAATTGGGAAGAGGTGCAATTAAGCCAACAGAGGGGAAGAGGTGCAATTAAGCCAACAGAGGAGAAGAGAATTGTTTAGTAGACCTAGTATGGTTACTTCTCCCGCTATACCGATTCCACAAACTCAGGAGCCTGTACCTGGTTATGGAGCTACACCACCACAAGTGGTGGTAAATTCAAATCAAACTCCTTATTATACCCCAAATCCATATATGACAGCTCCAACAAACATGCTGCAGATTGGTACACCACCACCACCAGCTCTCACAGAAGAGAGGGTAGTCCAAGTGATGACAATCACAGTTGGAGAATTAAAGGAAGAAATTCTAAGTGCTTTAAGACCTCAACAAAAAAGAAGTATATGATATAGCTCAACAAGCAGCAGGCCCGTCTATGAGTGCACCTCTAATGAGATCCAATGTGTGGTGTGGGAAGTGCAATGATTACGGCCATTTAGCAACTGAGTGTCCAACTACATCAAGGGTAGTGCCATACCAAGTACGTACACTATTTTGGACCTTTTATCGAAAAAACAATCATGTGGAAGACAATTGCTTTGTAAAGCAACCATATGAATGCCGTCAAGCAAGGGCTATGCAAACGAGTTATAACTTTATGGGATAGGAGCAATACAACCTATGAGATAGGTCCACCACCACAACCTTTTATGCGAAGGGGACTGCTTGAAACATATCAGCAACAGTTACAACAACAAAGGCAAGGGTTACCACCTGTTGGGGTATAGGCACCTGTGACTTGCTCGACCGCCCAGAGTCTGGGCGCCCACTAACTTGTATACCTTATACATAGCATAAGTGTATAGGGGGCTACTCACTCACTGAGTCTCCCCACCCATATTTGTGTGTTGTGTGTCTCCTTCTCTCTCTCACTCTCCGTCTGTGGTGCTCTCCGATCCCCTTCAATTGGTATTAGAGTGACAGGTGTGAGAGCGTAGATGGACGGCTTCACGATGAACTCGTCGGGTAAAAGGCAGAGAGGTCACAGATCTGAGCAAAGAAATAGAGGAGGCTTGTGGGAAGTTATACAGAGGCTTGTAGGAGAGCTCTCAGGAGCTTCCTAGTGCTCACAGATCAGTCCATAGTTCCTCTATAGATCAGCCCACTGTGTACAGCATTTTCCCTCTTCTCGACAAGCTTTGCAACGGCTACATCGGCGACAGATTGGAGCTTGGAGCTTCCATAGACATGGAAGCATTGTGAGATTGATGCATTCAGCTCACGCATCAAGGTGGGAAGTGAGTTTGAGCCTTTCTATGAGCTCAAAGAAGCACAAAAGAAAGTCGTTCAGTTTTTGACAGTTTGACAGTAGTCTACTGTTTTGCTCATAACTTGAGCTACAAAGCTCCGATTTTGGTTCAAAATGGAGCTGGCTTCAAGCTCTACGACTGTGTAGAAGGAATCGTTTTCTGATTCGGAGTGCAGGTGGGTCTGAAATTAAAAACACAGAGACTGTTTTCCAGGACAGTTTTGGGCTCTGTTGTTTTCTTTACTGCAGACAGCTTACACGTGCACACTGCAGGTAGCAGGCACATGTGACGTGTTACAAGATCGGGTTTGACTCCCAGGTAGAGGTTGAGTCTAGTACTCCCACAGGTGTTGCTAGTTGCAGTTGAGTGGTTCTTCTGCAGTGTTGTGGCTTGCATACATGGTCTTTGAGCGGGTAATGCTCTATGTATGCTTATGTGGTGAGCAGTAGATCTTGTGAGCAAGTGCAGAGGTTGGTTGTGGATGACATGTATGGTCACCTGTGGTACTCTTTGTGAGCATTTGTTGGACACAGGTTTGTAGAGCTTATGCATGTATGTTGAGTGCAGTTTGATGCGCATTGATTGCTCATTGTATTGAGCTTGCAGGACAATGGTTATTTTGTGTTGATAGCCATTGTGCGTCGAAACTCTGGCGAAATTTTCCCAGGAGTTTTATACCCATCATTTATGCGATCTAGGTAGAGATTGAGGGTTGCACTCAACATTTGCTTGTGGTGTTCTCTCCAAGTGGGAGATTTGTGTGTGTGTATGCATCGATGCCGCACAGTGTGGGCTTGGTGATTAGATCACGATTTGACAGGCATACAGTTATCTTGGCACGCTCACAGGAGTGAATATTGTAGTGTATGCTTGTGTGGCTACGAGCTAGGTAGTCGGATTCGAGCACTAATGGCTTGAGGTTTTTCAGCAAGTTTCAGCTACAGGTTTACAAGTTAGAAGCAGGTTTGAGGGCTTATTTGGGCGCTGAATTTTTAGCCATTGTTTCCTCTTTGTAGGTGTCCATGTATGGCTCAGTTGTAGGCTAATCTGGGACATGTTTGTGACTTGTTTATGCAGCTGTTTAAGAGCTGAATTTTGGGGCTGTTTTGGGGCTGATTTGCAGCCATATTTTACAGCCATACAGGAGCTTGGTTTACTCTACCGTACACTTGGCATTTGGGATTTGCATCATTGCCATTTGTGGAGCTTTATGCTCACAGATTGTCTCACAGATTTTGCATCGTGACTTTGCCATATTCTTGGACAATTGGCAGGTGCTGAGACATTGATTTTTCTTTCTAGTTTGCTACATTGTGCTCATGGCAGAGACAGGTGATCGCTCAGATTATGATCTCTCCGAAATGCACATGTTTGATGGGTTAGACTTTGCAACATGGAGAGAGTGTATGCTTGATGCATTGACACATCGAGGGTTGCATGGACCATTGAGTGGTGATGGAGGTAGACCTTCATGCTTGTCTGACAATCAGTGGCAGGAGCTAGATGAGATGGCATTATCTACAATATGTTTGCACCTTGCGGATGCTATATTTGCTCTTGTTATGTATGAGACGACTAGGAGAGCATGTAGGCAAAGATTTCATGAGATGTATGATAGATCTGAGTCATCTGAGACTCTTGTGAGACAACGGCATTCACATATGCGCCGACAGGTTATGTGTTGGCATTGTGGTCATTTAGGGCACATTAGACAGCGATGCTTTCGTCGTATGAGACAACACAGGAGACAGGCTAGTCTCAAGGATGCAGTAGATGCTATAGGCTCCATTGACTTGACAGTTTGCAGGATCAGATACAGTGTCTGAGTACCCTAGTGACAGTGAGGTCACATTTGCTTCCTGTATTACTCCTGATTTTTTGACGTCTGAGGATAGTGCACTTCTTTTGCAGTGGGTTCTAGACAGGGATGCTACTTTTCATGTCACTCCGTATCGTGACTGGTTCAGTAGCTATTCTAGCAGAGTGCATGGTAGTGTGAGATTGGCAGATGGGTCACTGCATGAGATTGCTGGTTTAGGAGATGTGAGACTATCATTATCGAGCGATGCATCATACGTGCTCAGAGATGTGCATCATGTGCCAGATTTGACGATGAGTTTGATCTCCGTTGGTCAGCTCAGGGATAGTGGATGTCGGGTATCGCTACTTGAGCGATCTTTTGCGTTGCATTTGGGTTCGCTAGTTATTGCGAGAGGTGCTACAGTTGGCACATGGAACCCATTGCACGTAGTAGTGGTGCGAGATGGTCGAGTCTCAATCTTGTTACATCCATGCAGAGAGCGAGAGACCCAGACAGTCTCTTTTGCTCATGGGTTGCAGGGTTCTTTGCATGTAGTGCAGAGTAGTGAGCTCGTTGTGCACACAGTTGGGGCACAACTTGAGCAGTCACACAGAGAGGTGACAGAGTCAGACATGCATGATTTGCTAGTGATTGAGCAAAGCAGAGAGTCAGTTGTGCGAGATACTTCTATGCAGGATAGACAGGTAGAGCGGTCTTGCTCTAGTGAGTCATGACAGGAGGACGTTGTGCAAGATTCTATGCATAAGGAGTTCGAGCATGAGAGTTCTAGTGAGTCACAACAGATTGAGTGGTCATGTTTGCAGTGGATGATTGCAGAGGAGGCTGAGACGTCAGTGATTATGCAGTCATTCCTTTCTATGCTCGATAGTGAGCATGGGGATATAGTTGTGCATGATATGTCTTCGAGCAGACACCTAGAGTAGCTGGTTTTCTCTAAGGTTGCACGACAGGTTGATGCGTCTTTTGTGGATAGTCAGGAGATGCATGTGGCTGACACGCCTTGTCAGTCAGAGATGCCTATTGCCAGGGATATATATGTTGATGCATGCTCCGTAGAGCTAGCAGGGCCCACTAGCATTGCATCAGCATTTGGTGGTCTCATGTATGAGATGTTGATCTTGAGACCGAATATCGCAACTATAGTGGGAGCATTTGCAGTTGGGGTTGTTAGTCGTTTTTTGATTGATGATGTCATAGTGCACGAGGGAGATATGCAGGTATTGCGTACATACTTGCAGTTCGTGTGCCGTATGTCTGGTGGTGTATGGACTTACACGGGAGCAAGACAGCCGGATGCACATGATCACAGCCAGCCAGTGGGCATCAGTTGAGAGAAATTTTTTATCGCCTTTTGTAGTCTTTAGACTAGCTTCCCTTGCTTAAAGGAACAGTCGCCTTTTAGTGGGAGGTTGTTGGGGTATAGGCACGTGTGCCTTGCCCGGTCGCCCAGAGTCTGGGCGCCCACTGAGTTGTATACCTTATACATAGCATAAGTGTATAGGGGGCTGCTCACTCATTGAGTCTCCCCACCCATATCTGTGTGTTGTGTGTCTTCTTCTCTCTCTCACTCTCCGTCTGTGGTGCTCTCCGATCCCCTTCACCACCTTGACCAAGGTTGCAAGGACAAATGAGCAGAAATTCTCCATATAGACCTCCATTTCGACGAAATAATTTTTGATACACTAATCCAAATATGGGGCCATCTAGCCTTGCGGTATGCTATAACTGTCAACAGGAAGGGCATATAGCTCCTTATTGCCCCAATCCTTGTAAAATCAAGACTATATACCGTTATGTCGAATCTGTAGCGAGGAGGGTCACTATGAAGATTTATGTCCAAAGCGGGTAACTTTAGTGCAAAATGAAAAAGGGAAACAGAAGGTTGATGAGGATCCTAGTACCTCTGCCAATTTAGTAGAGGTTGAACAGTTGCAAGATGGATTCCCTCATAAACAAAAAGCAAGGAAAGTGACCTTTGCTAAAGAACCTGTGATGGTCGGGGTAGTTACTCGATCTCAAAAGATGAACCATGATAAAGGGCTTACTGTCCCAAATGTGAGTAAGAAGATTGAGGACTCTTTCATAAAAGAGTTTGTAGAATCTCCTGATGAAGTATCTGAGGATCATTCTGCTGATGAGTCACCGATTGCTTTTAAGCTACAGGAAGAGGAAGAAATTACAAAAGGTATAGCACCTTTTCGAGAAAGGTTACAGACATGTGTAGATCACAGGAAAATCGTACCAGATACTTGTAATTTATGGGAATCTATGAAGGATTGCAAAATCTCATTGGACTTGACCACTCTAGTAGAGATATCTCCTTTGTAAGAAACAATTATATCATAAGCTCGTATGTAGGAGAGGGAAGAGAAAAAGCTCTAAAATGATGGAGCAAGTCAAAGAAAAAGGAGTTCATGTACTAGATATTTTTTATGGACCTAGAAGCACCTACTATTTCCTTGGAAATAGGAAGCCATAGCATAACAGAAGTGCAATTAGATGGTGGAGCAGCAGTCAGTTTAATGATTGAGCAAACTATGGGAGAGTTGGGATTGAAACAAGTGGAGCCTACAAACATCGTTCTACGCCTGGTAGCTCAACGACGTGTAAAACCTTTAGGAATTTTACAAGGGGTCAAGACTATAGTGGCAGGACTTGAGTTTCAAGTGAGTTACTTGATAGTTCGACCACATTCGTATGGGGCCTCTTTCCCAATATTGTTAAGAAGACCTTGCCTTGTACAAGCCAAGTGTGTGCAAAGATGGCATAAAGGAGTGATCGTTATTGGTCCTTGCAATGATAGAGTAGAACTGCGAGTTGTCTCTAAGGAGTTTTTGAGGGAGTATAAAAAGCGGACAGTGTCAGAAACGAAAGAGAACATAGATTATAGTGGTGACAAATCAGAGGATGAAGAAGCAGTTAAATAACACTTCTCATTAAATACGGATAAATATTCTTGATTTTTGCACAATGGTTACCATATGCGGATAGAGGATGATTTCACTGGGACAATCTCCACATCAGAGGGTGTTCGTAATTATGCCTGTCACCTAGGAATGGGTAAATACGAAGCTCATTACTCTTCGGGTTATGATTTTGATAAGGATATCGCACAATGATTGTCCACCTCAGATGAGTGTTTGGTAAATTGTTTTAATATAACTGTGAAGGATACCCAGGCTATTATGGATAAGCCTGAAGGAGAATACAGTGCACTCCTAGAAGTAGATGCTATTTGGGAACAATTACTAAAAGAGCATCAGCTAGCAGATGAAGCTATGGCTCAAGTGCTACAAAAAATGGCCCAATTAGAAAAAGAAAAAGGTAGGATATTTTAGAGGCTAAGCATAGCAAAGAATTATTGAAGCAATGGGAAGATTATTATAAACAGGAAGATATGGAAGAAGAGTTAGAGGAATATGGGATCACTGACGTCCCTAATTTCTAAATTGAGGGCTCTTTAACTGAAGTAACACTTGATACCTATATGGTAAATGTTGATGACTTGTCAACAAAGAACTATGAACCTGCGATTGTACCCTATTGTGGGACACAATCTGTAAGTGTTGTGAGTGATACATAGGATAAAAATGAAGAGTTTGAATCTCTTATAAATAAACACAACCTACTTGAAAATGTTGTCTATAAGGAGGAAAAACATCCTCTAATTAGGGCTATTCCCCATACACAATCTTCCTTTGTATTATCAAAAGATAATTTAATTGTTCAATGGGAAGTGTCACAAGGAAAATCCTTGACATTGGGCAGTCAATCAAAAGGAGAAGTGTTGGAGCATTTCAAAAAAGTACTTACAAAGTATCAACATGCTTTTGCATGGTCGTATAAAGACCTACGAGGAGTCAAGCTTGAGCTATGTCAACACTATATTGACATAGAACTTGGAGCTCCACCTATTTGTCAACACGTTAGCGTTGCACCAATCCTGTTTATGTTGAATTGGTTAAGGTAGAAATAATGAAACTCTTGGATGTGGGATTTATTTATGCGGTTGGTTCTAGTGATTGGGTTTCCCCAATTGTAGTGGTTCCTAAGAAAAAAAACAAAATCCGTATTTGTGTAGATTATAGAAAACTCAATGGGAAAACTAAGAAAGATCATTTCCTTTGCCCTTTATCGATCAAGTTTTAGATCGTGTTGTCGGATATGCCCTTTATTCCTTTATGGATGCATTCAGTGGCTACAATCAAATTCAAATACATGAAGATGATCAATCAAAAACTACTTGTACTACTGAATGGGGAACATTTTCTTATTGAGTTATGCCATTTGGGCTATGTAATGCCCCTGCCACATTCCAATGTGTTATGATTGCATCTTATCAGGATTTCCTACAAAAGTGGATGGAAATTTTCTTAGATGATTTTTTAGTGCAAGGAACTGAAGAGGATATGCCTGAAAAGTTGGCCTTAGTGTTTGAACATAGCATTGAAATGGGCATTTCTTTAAACCCTGAGAAGTGTATCTTTGGGGTAACCAAAGTCATTTTGTCTCTCTGGATGTCATGTGACGGTTGATGAGAGTAAGGTTGGTAAAATCAAAGATTTGCCAGTACCACAGAATCTTCGTCAACAACTGCGAGGATTTCTAGGGCATGCAAATTACTATAGGAGATTCATTTTGAACTTTGCTTCAATTGTGGGACCTTTGACAAATTTGCTTAAAAAGGATATAGGTTATATGTGGACTGAGAAATGTCAAGTTGCATTTGAAGACATTAAAAATCGGTTAGTAGAAGCGTCAATTCTAGTGAGTCCTGATTGGACAAAGGAATTTCAGATCCATGCTGATGTATCTCATCCAGTAGAGCAGGGGCTGTGTTGTGTCACGCTAATTATAAGAAAGTTGATCATCCAATCTATTATGCAAGTAGGGTCTTAAGTTACCCTGAGCATAATTACACTACAACTGAAAAGGAATGCCTGTCTATGGTATTCTCTGTTGATAAATTTTGGCATTATCCATTGGGGAATCATTTTGTATTCTATGTGGATCATGCGCATTGAAATACTTGTTAAATAAACCAGAGATTTTTGGAAGAGTGATTCGATGGATGTTGCTTTTATAGAAGTTTGACTTTGAGGTTGTGTACGACCAGGAAAGTCACATGTGTTAGTTGATCATCTTTAGATTACTTACTAATGATATAGAGAGAGGAGTTGATGATGAGTTACCTGATGCTAACCTGTTTTTGGTTGAAAGTGAGTTACCTTGATATGCAGACATAGCTAATTTTCTTAGCACGTCTGAATATCCTCATAAAGCGACTAAGCATGAAAAGAAGAAACTACTTCTTCAAGCTCGTCATTATTTGTTGATGGGGGATTTCTTATATCCTTATTTTCCTCATGAACAAATTTATAGATGATACTTAAGAGAGGATGAAATTTATCAAGTTTTTAAAGCATTACATGATGAGCCTTGTGGAGGCCCTTTTGCAGGGGAATTAACTGCAAGAAAAGTATTGATGGCAGGATATTGGAGGCCGAGACTCCTTTACACATTGTAAAAAGTGTGATAAATGTCAGCGAGTTGGTCAACCCACTTTGCAATATGCAATGCCATTAATGCCACTACTAGCTTTGAAGACATTTGAGAAATGGGGAATAGATTTTGTAGGACCCATAGATCCTCCATCCTGATATCGTTCTAATCAATATATTTTGGTATGTACAGACTATGTTACCAAGTGGGTTGAAGCTAAACCTCTGAAGACTGATAAAGCCTTAGGTGTGGCTAAGTTCCTCTATGAAGATATCATTACAAGATTTGGTTGTCCACTAGAGCTGGTTAGCAATCGAGGATCTCATTTCCTTAATGACACTATTAGGGAATTAACCGAGTTATATAAAATTAAACATCAAAAGTCTACCCCTTATTATACGTTCAAATGGGCAAGTGGAGCTACCAACAGAATTTTGGGTAACATTTTAACGAAAATGCTAGCTAATAATCACCGTGATTGGGATGAACGATTACCTGAAGCATTATGGGCTTATCGCACAACTTTCAAGGTAGCAACCCAACATACACCCTTCACTTTAGTTTATGGTGTTGAAGCCATATTTCCAATCAAAAGGGGGATTCCAACCTTAAGGGTTGCCTTATCTACTAGACTTGGTGAAGAGGAATCTTTAAAAGATAGGTTGTTTACCTTGACCAAACTCGACGAGATCCGCTTGCTAGCCTTACAAAGTCTTGAGGCTATGCAAAGGTGACATAAAGCTTGGCATGATCTCCATATCAAAGTTCGGAAATTTCAAAGAGACGATAAGGTTTTAATTTATGATAGTCGTTACTATAAATTTCCTGGAAAACTATAGATACAATGGTTAGGTCCTTTTAAAGTACTTCGGACCTTCCTTAATGGATCCTTGTTAGTTCAGAACATTGAAAAAACTTTAGATCCTTTTAAAGTCAATGGTCTGAGAGTGAAACATTATTTCACTTACTTCTCTAAAAAAAAGTAATGGCACAACCATAAATAAAAAAAAGTAAAAAGAGAGAAAAAAAGTTCTAGTTGTAGTAGCAGGCTGTTTATTTTCTTCTTCTTTTAGAATGGGTGTTAACAAAGGTTATTTTATGGTAGAGATTATCGCCTCATTCACCATCACATTCTTTCCATTCCATCTACTTGGTGATTCATGGACACCTCTCTAGATTACTTGTTTGTTGCGTTTAGACCATTCGTTCGTGGGTTAGGCATAGAGAATATAGTTTGCATGATTGATGATATACATGAGGTAGATTGGCTATTATGATGGTGGGCCATGGATTTTGATTTAGAGGTGCATGATTGGGATTATTTCCATTTTTTTATTACACTTTTTGGGTATTTTTGTGAGAATGACCCTATAGCATTTATGGAGATGTTTCCTGTCTTAGATGAGCATATCCTGGCTGACCCCATAGTAGATTTGGAGTTTATTACTCTTGACAATGAGGATGAGGGGGTACCCTTGGGTTTACCTAGGGGATTATATCATATGTTGTTGCCTAGACAACAAGCAATACTCCAATATGGCCAAGTACAACCCTATGGAGGGGGTCTTCAGCGAGTTTTACCTTTTGGCTTAGCCAATGCACGTGCACTATTCCGTAATATCTAGTGAGAGGTTTAGAAAAAAAACAAAACAGAACCACAAAATTACAAACAAATTAAAAAAAACTCAAATATCCAAAAAGAAATGTTTCCTTTTATGTTTGATTTTTTGTTTTATTCAAAACAAAACACTAAAAAAAAAGAAAAATCACCAAAACAAAACAAAAACAAGAAAACCCATAAACATTAGGAGTAGGATAACTACATTCCTTTAGGGGGAGTGTAGTCTAATCTTTTTGCAGAATCGAGCAATTTTGTATGGAGGAAATACCTGTTACAAATTGGAGCTGATTGTCAAAGCTGTATCTGGGGATGTAGTTCTAAAGTGGAGCATTTTCAAGCAGATTAAACAGGTGGTTTACTTCTAACTATAATGTTCATTTTTTCTTCTTCTTTTTTAGTTTTTATCATTTTATGCTTTCTGTAATAGATGTGTCAGTGACAAGTTAATACCACACTATTCATAGTCAAGCTTGTTAGCTTAGGGGGTTTATATATTCTTTTTAACTTTCTTTTATCTAGACTTAGCAATCACCGATCGGTGACCAAGCTGTTAGTGGCTGAGAGAGGTAGTCAAGGTGATTATTTAATAGAGTCACTGTAGCTAAACTAGTTTTGGGCAATATATTTATGCTCTTAATGGTGATCTAGCGATCCCTTAGAAGTGATGTAGGTATCTATGGTTGGGAGTATAGACCTTCAAACTCTAGAGTATGGGCGATATGCTAGTTAATTTACATTAATGATGAGCCAAGGGGAGAATAGAACAAAACTTTTATGTTATATGTTGTGTGACCGTCGTCGTACAAGTTTGGTAGGCAAGTGGGTCTACTTTTTCTCTAGTGATAGAGCCACGAGCCGTAGCCACGATTTGTACGGGGTGGAAGTGTAAGTGCTAATAATTCCTGCTCGACGCAGTAGTGAGAGTGGAATGCATGCGAGAAATAACAAAGTCCTACGTGACTTGTAAAAATAAAAATAAAAATAATATTTAAAAAAATTAATGTATGAAAAAAACAACAATTAGAGTCTTTTTTTTTTGAAAATTTGGGAATTCAAAACAAGGGAACTTAAATTAAGGGGAATGACTTCCACTTAGATGTGAATACTGTACATAATTTTTATAATATAGGGGTTAATTGGTTTACCTCTATAGAGCTCTAGCGCCATGGACGGGGGTTGTCTTGCTATTAAACAGTAATAAATTTATTGTCTTGCCTAGGGCGGTTTATAGTTATTCCATTAACTAGTCACCTTATTATTAATTTTAGTTGCTATTGGTGAGGTTTAGGTTTGTGATTTTTAAATCTTTATAAATGCTAGTTAGTGAGGGTATATACGTTTTTTGGGGTTAACATGTTTATATAACTATGTCTAGTGTTTATTAATTTGTCACTGAGTTGTCACTGACTGACTGATTAACGGTTTTATTGTTGAAACAAATCTAGTTCCTGTTTTAAAATAAGTAAGAATGGACAGAGTACTGGTGTTAGTGTAATGTATTACAGGCTTTATGCTCATGAGGGCGTTCACAGTTAAGGAGGGGAGCCAGTTATTTTTTAGAGTGTAGCAGTCAAGCTGGGGAGTTGCAGCAGTTCAAGAAGATTTCATGTTGTTGAAGATATTTTCTTTTTCGCCAAGGATGACTTCAAGTTTCAGTAGCGGAGGAATGCAGACACCAAGATATTTTTTATTTTGGTATCAAAACTGGGGTAACTTGGGATCTGCATGGGCATTTTAGATGCATTTGCATACAAATTAACTACATTATGATGTGTTTAACTTTATTTTTGTGAGTTTTAAGTCTACTTAAATATATTTATTAGTACTATTTGAAAACATGTTCGTAGCGAACGTTTTTCCTAAACAATCACCATAGTGAGGTTTTGAGCTCATGACTTGTTGGAATAGCTAATGAAGGTCGTCTTATATGATTGTCTTTTACGATGTTAAAATTGCTCATCCCTAGAGTTTGAGCAAGGAAAAGGGAGAGGTTTGCTATCTGTAGCGTAAAAGGGAGTGAGATAGGTTTTGACCTTAAGACTTGTTGCTATTGATCTTTAAGATCTTTTAGGATGGTCCTTACAACGTTAAAATATTTTCTTTTGATGATTGATTTGGTGGACACGAGAGTAAATGAATTGTCTACCAAGTTCAAGTAAGTGAGCGAGATAGGCTTGAGACACCAAATTACACTATTTTTTTCAAAATTTTATAGATTTTCCCACCTTCAAATATAAAATTTAGAGGTAAATTCAAAATTTGTAGGTGGGATTACACTAAACCTAGGCATTTTTCGAGCACTCGTACGTAGCTTTGCCTTCTTGCTTGAGAGTTAGTGTGTGTGTTAGTGTGGGGCTGGTTGCTTGTATGTGAATGAGTGTGTGTGTGTGTAGTAAGCTTAGGTAGAGAGAGAATTAAAAAAACGTGAGAGTAAAAGAGAATAGGAGAGAGAAGCAGAAATTGAAAGCAGAAACAGAGAAAGAATGGGAAATAGAGAGAATTAGAATGCTGCTTGCTTGTGTGAGAGTGTGTGTGTGTGTATGAAGAATTGAGAGGAGAGACTGACTACTTGCAAACTGAAGAGAGAGATGGAAGGAAATTGATTGAAGAATCAAGACTATCCTCCAAAAGTCGGAAATAGAAGCCAAGCTATTGGTCCAAAGCAATCATAACAAGACGATTCAAAGCACTTGAAGGTTGATCTACAATTTGCAATATAAATAAATATAAACATACAATTCTACAATAACAAATAAATTTGAATGTTAAGCATAAGAATTTGATACATAGCTGAGAATATAAAATGGACTTGCATGTATATTTTTTATTCTGCATCATTGTGAATGTCTGCTAGAGGTTAAACTTAGAAAATCTTCCACGTTAGAAGCATTTAGATTGGGGAGAAAGTGAACATTTGTAAAAAATAAATCAATTGAATACAGATATTGCAATATTTCACCAATGTATTGTGTAAAGAACGAGCGTATGGGAAATTGAGAGTTAAGGTTTGATTGTGCAAAGTAAAAATATCGTTATCATTGGTCGACTCCATATGTCAACTTAAATCTGTAAAGAAGCATCTTTGGTTATGGTAAAAAAGAAGTACTTTTGAAATGAGACATTGAAATATAAAAATATATGTTATTTTTGTTGGTATGAGTAAAAAAGAAATGCTTGTAAAAGTGGAATTTCCAGGGCATTCATATGTCCTTTATACTTAGTTTTAGTAGATTGTAGGGCGTACTCGGTGTTAGAGAGTGTTAGTAAATGTTGGACTACAAAATTCAAAAAATTTAGCAAAAAGAACGCAATCATAAACTTGTTAAAATGGGTTTAAGAGTAGTAAATGAATGGCAAATTAGTGCACGTTTAGGATAGATAGGGGACCGTTGGACTAATTGAACGTCAATTAGAAGACTTGGAAGGCAACGTTCACCCCTTGCCCCTATTGTATACAAATTCAATTATTCATTCCAAGGTTGATTGGTTCATGAGACTCTCTCTCTCTCTCTCTCTCTCTCTCTCTCTCTCTCTCTCTCTCTCTCTCTCTCTCTACACTTCCACATCGTCGACTTTGACATGGTAAGTCTGAGCCTTGGTGGAGGCTAAGTTGCATAGCAGCAAAGAAGAGCCAGTGATACTCCATTATTGTCGACGTCATCCTCCCCTTTCACTACCTCCTACATTTTAAAACATTGTGGAGCCTTCCCTCTGCTTGTCCGTGCCAGTTTCCCCCTCTCTATCATTAGCGTTTTGAGACACTAAGTCGACAGTCCACTGTGCCCCTTACTCTCCCTGTCAGGAACATTTTGAAACGTTGCCCTCAGGAGACCCTTTGATGTCGACCAATTTCCTCCCTACAACATTGTCTGCTATGCATTTTAAAATGTAGTCAGCAAACAGTGGCCCCTCCTTGGCACAGATTCCACTGTAGCGTTCTGAAATGCACTCCCCTTCCTAGCGACATCCCCCCCTCTCCACGATCGCTCCATCTGAAGCATTTTAAAATGCTGATGGAAGGTTTGTCCTTGATTGGCTTTGGGAAGTGTGAAAACCATGTGGAGGAGGGGCTTGGGAGATGGTACAGACTTAGATCAACTTTGGATAGTGCGGCCTTTGGAGGCAAGGATCTTAGAGCCCAAGAGAGGGGCATCTACGACGACTTGAAAGAGTTATTGAAGGAGTTTTTGGAGCAGAATGGAAGAGGTGAAGAGATTGGAGATTATTTTGCATCTTGGGATTCAGTGCCACTAGTTTTGGAGTGTGAGAAGATACCAGATTACCAGATTTTTCAACTTCAACATGTTACTAGTCAAAAATTCACAGATAAGGAGTTTTAAAAATAGTCCTTAAATGTACTTGATATAAACAAATTACACATAGTGACCCCCCCTAAGGCAAGAACTCACATGAAGATAAAGATAAAGGCAAGCTGGATAGAGATTCGATCATAAAGATTTGACAAAGGAGATCGGCATGGCACATGTGGTGGCAGCCACCTAGCTCGATGTCAGATTTCTAGTCAAAACACAAGTGCCACCACTAGCGTTAGCCAGAGAGAGGCTTGTGAATGGCAGAGATGGGCAAACAATGCTCCCTATAATTAGTTTGGACCCTTGTGTTGGAGTTCAAGTTATCGATGTTTGGACCCGTAGGTCCGAGTTCAAGGCACATGCATCTAGGAGGGAACCAATCAAACGTATCTAAAACACTATGGATGAGTGCACCAATCCAATGTTGTTGGTCGGATCACGGATAGGATGTGTTTCAGGTTTCATTCTCTGGGAATATTATATTTTGGATGTGATGCGTTCACCGTTCACAAATGGGGATTCCTGGACATAGTGTGGTCTACAATCAAATTTTTTACAAAGGCAATTGATGCTCAAGATGGCATCATTCTTGGGTAAAATGTTAAGGGTAGCAAAACTGAGGGGTATCTAGTAGTCCAAGGCTTGATACTGGGGTGTCCATGGTAGCTCCTTCATCGACTTGGTGTCACTATTGATGTCCACTATGAGTTGCAAAGAGGGTCACTTAGGGTTTTGGCATCTCAAATGAATTGGCCAATGTGATCCCATTATTTATTTGTTCTTTCAGGTATTTATTTTGCTTATTTCTCAAAGTTTGGGTAGCGCAATTCACTGAGGTTGCTGTATAAGCAACCCCTTGCCTTCATTGTGTACATTCACGGGTCGATTTTCATAATAAAAAAGGGTAGGTTCTACAATAGTGTTCCCCTGATTTTCTCTTCTCCCTATTTTCAAATGGAGGTGTGACCTTTTCTCATCTCCCCCCCTTGTGCGCCCTACTCACAGGGGTTCGACCGACCCTTATATGAGCACACTATTGCTCTAACAAAGTGAAACCTTTAATGTGGTTGGGTTCAGATGGCACGGCGGCAAAGAAAGAAAGAGGGGTGTTCAGCTAGAGCGGCAAGAAAATCTTGGATGAAAAAGCAGAACACCTCTCCGGACCCACAAAAAGCCTTGGCGACCCCCTTCCCCCCCTCGTCAGGCAATGGAGTTTGTCTGCCTTCTTGCTTGCATGAAAAGTGAGCGAAGCTTCAAAGGCTGATTTACAGCTAATAGCTACCACATTGTGTGAAAACGAGCAGGGCAGCAGAATTTGTAGGCAAGCGGATTGCCTCTGCCTCCGTCCACAGTGGGGTTAGGTTGTGAATTAGGTGCAATACGTTGTCTCGATCCCCACTCAACACTCAAATACCCCTCAGATTTCAAAAATTCCCTTTGGGTGGATTGTTCAAGATTTTCTAATCTCTATTCCTTTTTGACAATTTAAATCCGTATTTGAGTGCTTAGCAGGTAATTTGCAACAAATTACCTCGCAAAAAAAACAATCATGCCTAAAATTAATGAAGCAATTCATCTCCAAAGCCTACATACCAACTCAACTTCTAGTTTTAGCATCTTGTATTGATAGACAATCAATCTTCTTGTGTGGGCTACAATTTTTTCCATCTTTGAGAAATTTTGGAAATTTGAGGGCTATTTTAGGAATTTCCGAGGGGTATTTTGCTCTTTCATCGCTTTTCGCGTGCTTTAATTTAATAGCCGTTATGTTTACCGGCTACACATTCTCGGGCATTTCTTCATTTCCTCAACAAACAGAAAAGGACTACTCCCATATTCGACGAAGCAGGAAGCAGAGCCTAGCAGACGCCAAGCTAGCCTGTATAACAATGCGTTCCAAGCTCGTACTTGCCATGGGCACATCTGGTGATCCAGAAGGGCGGGCCTGCTGCGAGATGGTGAAGCAGGACTTAGGGCTGGAGACCGTGAAGCAGCTCGGTTGGGGAGGGCAGGGTTTGGTTTTACTCTGCCGCGACCCTGCGTCTGGCAATCGCTTCGCTTGCAAGGTGTTGGCCTCCCATCGTGAGCGTCAGCACAAGGTCCTCCTCGCATCGTCGTCATCATCATCGACTTTGCCGAAGAAGTCTGAAAAGAGGAAGCTTATAAAGATGAGGCCCAAGGAAGCCGTTGAGAACGCAAACTTGCTGCGGGAGGCAGAGCTTCTTCACCACCTTCGTGGCTTGCCTGGCATCCTGCCCCTCATCACAAAGGTCGAGGGCGATGACGGGTGCGTCCATTTATTTACCCCCTTCTGCGACGCGGGTGACCTCCTCGATAGACTCGATGCATGCCCGATCCTCCATGAAAGGGAGGCTGCCCACGTTGTGGCGAGCCTGGCCCGAGCCCTCATCTCGTGCCATGCTCGGGGCGTCGTCCACCGTGACATTAAGCCTGGGAATGTGCTTTTTCGCAGGTATGAGGCCACCAAAATGCAAATGCAGAGTATAAGTGCACAAGAATACATGAATTCTAGTTTGCAGAGTAATTCTATAATTAGTACTAAACTAGCTGCTGCAGGTGCACCAGGACTATATTCATTAGAGCTACATGAGGTGTTGCTGGCAGACTTTGGGCATGCTGCGAGGGTGGAGCATCCCTGGCAGAGGCTTGATGACCCCCATGTTGGAACCTCGACCTTCCGTGCGCCGGAGCTCATCCAAGGACGCTACGACCATCGCATAGATATCTGGAGCCTCGGGGTCCTCCTCTACCTCATGCTCACTGACACCATGCCCTTCATCCAGCACCTTGCTCACGATGCCTCCGACAAAGACATCCATGCTGCCATCCTCTCCAACAAGCTCTCTCTGGATGGGTCCATCGACCTTGCTGCCTCAGCTCAGGACCTCCTCAGAGGCATGCTTTGCAAGGACCCCCAACATCGCATCACCCTCCAGCAAGTCTTGCATCATCCCTGGGTTGTCCTCAACGTCTCGAACTGTGGCCAGAAGACCCTGAGCCATGTCGTCGAGAAGAGCCCTACTCCAAACACTGGCAGCAAAATTCACACTCCTGCTGGCTGTTCTGTATCAGCTCAAGCAGCTGACGTAGCTGTGCAGCCCAAGGCATTGAAGAAAGAACCTGTAATTCCTGGTACCCTAAACCACAATATTGTTGAGAAGAGTACTAGTATGCGAAATGCAGGTGTGCACACCGCGAGGAGGACATCTGGGCATCGACCTGCATCGGCTCAAGTTGCGCAACCCATGGTAAAGAAAGAGCCAGCTGTAGTCTCCAGCACTACAAACCATATTCATACATGCGCGGCGCGGCCAGCAGTAGGATCTCCAACTTCCACCATGAATGCCATGCCTCTCGGCAGCGTCACACCAGCAGTAGCAGTGGGGCAGAATATCTCTATCTCATGTATGCCGGGAAACAGTAGTAGCATTGCAAACGACGATGAGGTGGACGATGAGTTTCCCAGGTTTACAAGGGTAAAGCGACAACGAGTTCAAGTGCCATCAGCTGCATGCCATCAGCAGCATTGGCGAGTCGTGGAGGCTCATCAAAAAAGGCCAGCAGGCCACATACCCACCACCAGAAATTATACCTATGGAGCACCTCCTCCTTGCATCTGCTAGCATTAACTGAAGCAGGAGCTAATCAGATAGGGCTGATATTTTTGAACTGGTGCATTCTACAGAAGGTGAGAGAAACAATACATTGAAGCTTTTAACATTTGGTGCAGCGGTACTACGAATACCGGCTGTTAAACGTACTACTTGTAACTGCGCAACTGAAGACATCTCGTCTCAGATAATTTTGGACTACTCGTAGGGCTTTGATGCTGCAGGATCATTGAAAGATCCAAAACTGGTATAAAATCCGTGTACATTCAATCTGACTTTCCGATGTGTTTCTCTGTCAATTAATTACTGCTTCGAGTGCAGCTTGCAAGCATTTTGTGTTAGTAGTCAGCGTATTGGTGAAAATGTTTGTCTAATACACTTTCAAATTAGATCTCTTTGATAAAAAACGCATGGCATATAAGGTACATATTGCATTCTCAAAATACAGCTTTTCTTATCTGATATAGTATTGCCTGGCAATTGATCAGGAATCATCATCATGTGATGCCTTCCTTGCCCATTGTGCTTGTGCCGGTGTCATGTTGTTTACTTCATGGCTCTTCTAAAACTAAAAGAGGCTGCGTTCCCCCCACCACATCAAGTACCTACGACACCTTTCTCCTGCATATTCAGCTCCGGCTGGCCGCTAGCAATCTCCTCCAGCTCAATATTCACAATGTCAGAGCTTCCCTTCGCATTTATAACACTTTTTGACACAATATTGTAACTCACTCACCTTATATGATATTTTAGGAACAAACAACTAGATGTTATCAAATCAAAGACTTGTCAAAGATTATTTTGTATGTGCTACATGAATATAGCTCTCCTCTCTCGATTTTAAAGGTCCTCTTTGCATCATTGTTCGCAAAGGTTCCGGAACTTGGAAGGATTCAACATCCTTGCTCCGGCCCAGCTTGCACGGCCACCACACATAGATCATTCCACTATGAGATCTAACTCTCCGCTAGGTCCTACTTTGCATGCCTCACCTCACGGCTACTCGTCGATGCACAGGCGCCGACCGTCAAAGATCCCCACATTTCTCACATACCACATTGACCATATATACCAGTCCGTAGACGAAGACATACAAACCAAATACCTTGGACTTATTTGTAGTAGAGAATAATCCAAAGGTCAAGGTGAATTTAGTGCACTTCGTGATGCATTCCACCAGTATGTAGCCCAAGCCCATCGGTCTATAACTTCTTTACCCTCCCAAAACAAGCGCCTCATTGTCTCAGTAAGGTTTACCACATCGAAAGCAATTACTCGTACCATATCCTTTTCGATGGAGCATAGAAGAGGTAGGCAATGAACCAGCTAGGGTTCTCCACAGATGCACTTTGAACTTGAATGGTCTCCGAGAGACCCACGACCGAGAAAATATATTATTCCACCAAACGGATCAATAGACCAGTGTTTGTTACATCTAGCAGAAGGATCATGCTCATGAAGCAAATGCATGTAAAACTGGGATGTTTGAGAGTTTCACCAATTGGTTGCTACGTGTGGAAAAGTCTAGTCTCAGTGCCTGTCTAGACGATTGGTAGTTGGTGGTATTTTTAGGTTGTTGACACATGCACAAAGATTACACCAAGAGTTTCTGAAACCAAATCCTAGTCGGAACCTCTCTCTCTCTCTCTCTCTCTCTCTCTCTCTCTCTCTCTCTCTCGTTTTTCTTCGAAACATAAAAAAGAGCCACGGTATCATGATAATTCAAATTGTATACACAACCCAACAATGTGAGGCTAACCTTGAGCCCTACCACACCTAAGGCACAATATTGTATCTCGCTGACCTTAATATGATATTTTAGGAACAAACAACTAGATGTTATCAAATCAAAGAGTTGTTAAAGATTATCCGAGAAAAATATGTATGTGCTACATGAATATAGCTCTCCTCTCTCAAGATACCGATGGTTGAAGTCGATGATAGTTATAAGTAGTGCAATGCTTGATGATTTTTTGGTGATTTTCCATGTATCGTTCAAAGACTTAGCAAAGCTGGGATGCAATAGGATTCTATACATTTCAAAGCCAGCACAAGTTTTTCACTTGGCCTTTATGGCTCAATCATTGGGTTTGTGAACAGGAAATGGGAGCTTGGCCAAGTTGGTACCCAAGGTGAAGTTTTTCCAATGTGATGCAAAAGGGATTTTTTTGGAGCCTTCAGGGCCATTTGATGTAGGCCTATTATGTGGCGACTGAGAAGATCCCACATGCGAGGTACTTGGTCATTTTATTGGGTTATATAGCCTGCTTTAGAACCTCATTTAGGTGCATGAAGTGGAGAATGAATCTACTTGGCATGGTGAATATGTTGGGAGCTCTGTAGGCGCTACTTGTGGCGGTGGGGCGATGCGGGGCAGTCCTAGCGGAGATTTTGGGTGGTGCAGAGGAAAAGTGAGAGAGAGAGAAGAGTCGACCAATCCTACAAAGAGGTAGCTTGTATGCAACATTTTTAAATCAAGAGGACACTTGTTCGCTTCTCCCTGACTTGCTAAAAATGGCCGAAGGGCCTTTATAAAACCACTTTTTGTACCCATTTTTGGGGCTTTTTTGCATGATGATCAAGAGGATGCACCGTCAAGTGTGTGGCTAGTTTTCTTTTTGTTGATTGAATAAAGGATTGCCCAAAAAATTGTTTATCCCCCCACCCCCTTCTCTTTTTTGATGCGTCTCTTTGTGTGTGTGTGTCACTAGTGCAGATGGATGTGTGTTCCCACAGACGATTTTTATGGTGCAAGGAGAGAGAGAGAGAGAGAGAGAGAGAGAGAGAGAGAGAGAGAGAGAGAGAGAGAGAGAGAGAGATAGATAGATAGATAGATAGTTCTATTATCGTCCTGGGAGGTCAAATATGACCTATGGGACCAAATGAACATGTCACGTGGTGTGAGTGGAGTTCATAAGTGACTCTCGATGCTCAAAAATGGCTGAAATGAGCGTCGCAATAGAGAGTCCACATCGTGGTTGGGAGAGGAAGGTATGTAGGGAGAGCTCATGGCTGAATATATGGGGAAAAGAGGACCTAATGTGGTCAAAAGCTGAGCACTCAAGTAGTGTGTGGTACTCACTCTCTCGCACTTGACAAGGGCATAAGGTGCAAAGTCGATGACACTCCTCGCCAGTGCCCCAACGTCCTGTCTCGCAGCGTAGAGAATGGGAGCTAAGACGAATGGAGGCAATGGTGCGGATCGCACTCAACGGGATGGGCTCAAGGATGTAGGAATGGGTTCGGTTACCTCGTTCCGAGAAGAAGAGAGATTTGTAGTTTGGGGCAACGTGTGTGGTGTAATGGCTGAAGCGAGAACCTCCAGATTTCTCCCAAGCCATGATACATTGGCGTTGTAAGAAGGCCTCATTAACTTGGGAGTCGATCGACGCATCCTTGACCAAGTGACATGCATCCCATCTTCCAAACCATTTCTTGATATCAAGCATCCACCCCGAACTTAGTATTTTGCTCTTGCATGTCTTTTGAACCTTTTGACTTGCTTCATATGCGATTCTAGGAAGTCGATGCAAAGGGCTACGTTGTGTCTTACGCATGTACTCCACAACCCTTTCCATGCCCAAGACTTCAATGGGAAGCGATCCGGACTCAAGAAGTAAGAGCATGTAGGGTGTTTGTGTCTTGACTTGGAGAAAGTTGGTGAGAAAACGCTTTTGGTGAGAGAGAGAGAGAGAGAGAGAGAGAGAGAGAGAGAGAGAGAGAGAGAGAGAGAGAGGTTTTTTGTGTGCATCGGTAGTATGTGCGATAGAAATTGTGCGGGTGTTGTGACTACATGTGTGTTTAGTCTTGGTGAGTGTGTTGGCACGTTGAGTTGCGTTTGTCAATGTGAATGAGTTGTTCAAGGTGTTATCTCAAAGGATAGGGGTGCTATGAATATTGTGGTCTATAAATAGGCAATTGTGTGAGTGCTGGGTGTGTTCCCCATTCCCCGTCTCTATCTTCCCCCACTAAATAACCCCTCATTGCTCCTCTTTGAAGTTGAGGCTGTGGATTTGGCTATGCCAAAAGTGAGAGTTTTGAAGATGAGGTGCTACTAGAGATGGTGTGATCAGGCTTTTTGATTTTCACTAGGGTTGAAGCAATTGAAAGGTTTTCGGGAGCTAGTTAGTGACGTGCCCACTTGATCACATCGATAGACGTGCCACCTGATGGTTTTTTGGCCCCAGGTTAGACATTCCATCTGATGGTTTTTTGGCCTTGACCAGTTTTCGGAATGTGGTGTACACTATATGAAGTCAGTAGGAGTAGACACTGCATCAATCAAAGTATGGATCGGCAAGATACCGATGGTTGAACTCAACAATAGTTTCCAATAGTGCAATGCTTGATGATGTTTTGGTGATTTTTCATGCCTCGTTCAAAGACTCAGCAAACTAGACGCTCAAAGCCAGCACAAATATTTTTCATTTGGACTTTGTGGATCAATCATTAAGTTCGGAACAGGAAATGGATCTCGGCCAAGTTGGTACCCAAGGTGAAATTTTTCCAATGCGATGAGAAAGGGTTTTTTTGGAGCCTGGAGGGCCATTTGATGTACAGGCCTACCATGTGGTGACTAAGAAGATCCCACATATGCGAGGTATTTGATCATTTTCTTGGGGTATATAGCTTGATTTCGGACCTCATTTAGGTGCATGAAGTAGAGAAGGAATCTCCTTGGCATGGTGGCTATGTTGGGAGCTCCATAGGTGCTACTTGCGGCAACTAGTGGCAATGCGGGGCGGACCTGGTGGAGATTTTGGTGGCAACGGCATGGCTCGGCAGTTGACGAGGATTGCCTTGGGGGGGGGGGCCTTCATGCGGTGGTGTAAAGGAAAAGTGAGAAAGGAAGAGAGAGAGACCAAGCCTGCAGGGAGGTAGTTTGCATGAAAATGTTTTTTAATTGAGAGGACACTTGTCCGACTCTCCCTGACTTGCTAAAAATTTCCGAAGGGACTCTATAAAACCACTTTTTGTGCCTTTTTTTTGGGTCTTTTTTGCCTGATGATCAATAGGATGCGCCGTCAAGTGTGTGGGTAGTGTTCCTTGTGTTGAATGAAGTGAAGGATTTCCCAAAAATTTGTCTATCCCCCCGTCCCCTTGTCTTTTTTGTTGTGTTTCTTTGTGTGTGTGTCGGTGCAGATGGATGTGTGTTTCCGCGATCCATTTTTGTGGTGCAAGGAGAGAGAGAGAGAGAGAGAGAGAGAGAGAGAGAGAGAGAGAGAGAGAGAGAGAGAGAGAGAGAGAGAGAGAGAGAGAGAGGTTTTTTGTGTGCATTGGTGGTTTGTGCCGTAGAAATTGTGCAGATGTTATGAATGCATGTGTGTTTGTGCGTTGTCATGTTGGGTTGTGTTTGCCAATGTGAATGAGTTGTTGAAAGGTGTTTTCTTAGAGAATATGGTTGCTATGAATACCATGGGCTATAGATAGGCGATTATGTGTGTGTTGGGTGTTCCCCATTCCCCCCCCCGGTCCACCATCTTTTGGTTCCCTCATAGAGGAGCATTGTCAGAGTGCATGGTTCTCCAAGGTCGACCAAGAAAGCGTCGGGCTTCTAGCTGTAAGCGTTTAGGCAGTCGAAGCGTAAACCAAGAGAAACAAGTGTAGCTAGGACCAATTTGGTGTTAGTAAGAAGATATAGAGATGATTACAGAGAAATCCTGGAAGAAAATCATGACTCAAAACACAAATACCAATTAAATTCAAACCAGATATGGACACTTAACTAATGATGGAAATTAGAATATGCTTCCAATTCTTTGATATTTGAAATCCCTATTACAAATCGGTTGCATATGCCATCTTCAGTATTCCTGTTGATTTGCAAAGTGCTAATAAAAAATCCCCAACCGATGGAAGCAATTTGTAATCGCCTGTCAAACCCCACCCTACACAGTTCCCTGCTCCTTAGTTCCCAAAACTTTCCCTTGTGTCTCTACTCGATCTATTTTTATCGCTCTTCAACTTGCAGAACGCATATCCTTTGTAATGCTTGACTTCCATGGCTATGGCCACCTCCAAGAGCTTATCTACTTCAAATATCCTTCCGAAATAGCCGAACCCCCGCTAGACATCCACTTGTTTGAGCTATTGATGTTGTTTGTCAATTCTTATCACCATAGCTTCACCTTTCTTGAGATATAAGAGCAAGAGAGGGATAGAGATTTGAAGTGACGAGAAACTAAGGAGAGATCTTGGCTTGGAAAAAGGGAGAGAGAAAGAGAGATCTTGAAACCCTAATAAGATCCTTTGTACTTTCTCCTCTTGCTTCTTGTCATTTCTTGCCCTTATCCTCTTACTTTTCCACGCTTCACACACCCTCTCCAAAGTGTTGAGATGTCGAGCTCTACACCTTGAGCTGGCATCCACTACGGGTCTTGGCCGCTTACGGCATTTACTCACTGGCGCGTTAGGTGACCGACACGGAGGATCTCTGCCAGTGATTCTACAGCTGGACTACACTTATAGTGCCAGCCTAGTACGCTTCTAGCGAGTTCACACTTAGTGACCGCATGTACATATGTGCTACTTTTCAGCTTTAGCACTTAGTCATTTTGTACTCTCTATTCTGTGAAGAAGAAGAAGCTTTCCATCTCTGTGTGCTTTGTGATTGTCTTGTGTAGCTCTCTTGCATTCTCATTCTTTACATGGTATCAGAGCCTGGTGCAGGCAAGAGAGGCTAAGAGAGCAAGAGCATCACAATCCCTTCGTTCGCAATCCACGACAGGTCTCCAAAGTGCAGTATACAGAGATTTACTGTACAAGTACAGTGGTTGTATGTACGCTTGATTGTGGACACTCGTTGAGTGTAGAAAGCGTTACAGGAACCACGATAGCAGGTTCAGTAGATTTGCAGGTTTTTGCAGATTGCAGCTATTTTGTCTTAGTGCTTCAAGATGTCTGACGGTTTCAGTCAGATTGTTACTGAGAAGCTTGAGAAAAATAACTACCCTGCATGGAAGTTCAGAATAACAAATTTCCTAAAAGGAAAAGGTTATTGGGACTATGTAGAAGGAGACAATGAAAAGGAACCAGAGATTCCCGAGGCAAATGCTACAGCAGAACAAAGGAAAGCTTTGAGGGACTGGCAACAAGGCCAGAGCAAAGTGATGTATTGGCTTTCTATGAGCATCACAGATGGCATGATGGGCTATCTACAGGATGCTGAAACCCCCGCCATTGCATGGAAAAATTTAGGTGCATGAAGTGGAGAATGAATCTACTTGGCATGGTGGATATGTTGGGAGCTTTGTAGGCGCTACTTGTTGCGGCGGGGCGATGCGGGGCAGTCCTAGCGGAGATTTTGGGTGGTGCAGAGGAAAAGTGAGAGAGAGAGAAGATTCGACCAATCCTACAACGAGGTAGCTTGTATGCAACATTTTTAAATCAAGAGGACACTTGTTCGCTTCTCCTTGACTTGCTAAAAATGGCCGAAGGGCCTTTATAAAACCACTTTTTGTACCCATTTTTGGGGCTTTTTTGCATGATGATCAAGAGGATGCACCGTCAAGTGTGTGGCTAGTGTTCTTTTTGTTGATTGAATAAAGGATTGCCCAAAAAATTGTTTATACCCCCACCCCCTTCTCTTTTTTGATGCGTCTCTTTGTGTGTGTGTCACTAGTGCAGATGGATGTGTGTTCCCACAGACGATTTTTATGGTGCAAGGAGAGAGAGAGAGAGAGAGAGAGAGAGAGAGAGAGAGAGAGAGAGAGAGAGAGAGAGAGAGAGAGAGAGAGAGAGAGAGAGAGAGAGAGAGGTTTTTTGTGTGCATCGGTAGTATGTGCGATAGAAATTGTGCGGGTGTTGTGACTACATGTGTGTTTAGTCTTGGTGAGTGTGTTGGCACGTTGAGTTGCGTTTGTCAATGTGAATGAGTTGTTCAAGGTGTTATCTCAAAGGATAGGGGTGATATGAATATTGTGGTCTATAAATAGGAAATTGTGTGAGTGCTGGGTGTGTTCCCCATTCCCCGTCTCTATCTTCCCCCACTAAAGAGCCCCTCATTGCTCCTCTTTGAAGTTGAGGCTGTGGATTTGGCTATGCCAAAAGTGAGAGTTTTGAAGATGAGGTGCTACTAGAGATGGTGTGATCAGGCTTTTTGATTTTCACTAGGGTTGAAGCAATTGAAAGGTTGTCGGGAGCTAGTTAGTGACGTGCCCACTTGATCACATCGATAGACGTGCCACTTGATGGTTTTTTGGCCCTAGGTTAGACATTCCATCTGATGGTTTTTTGGCCTTGACCAGTTTTCGGAATGTGGTGTACACTATATGAAGTCAGTAGGAGTAGACACTGCATCAATCAAAGTACGGATCGGCAAGATACCGATGGTTGAACTCAACAATAGTTTCCAATAGTGAAATGCTTGATGATGTTTTGGTGATTTTTCATGCCTCGTTCAAAGATTCAGCAAACTAGACGTTCAAAGCCAGCACAAATATTTTTCATTTGGACTTTGTGGATCAATCATTAAGTTCGGAACAGGAAATGGATCTCGGCCAAGTTGGTACCCAAGGTGAAATTTTTCCAATGCGATGAGGAAGGGTTTTTTTGGAGCCTGGAGGGCCATTTGATGTACAGGCCTACCATGTGGTGACTAAGAAGATCCCACATATGCGAGGTACTTGATCATTTTCTTGGGGTATATAGCTTGATTTCGGACCTCATTTAGGTGCATGAAGTAGAGAAGGAATCTCCTTGGCATGGTGGCTATGTTGGGAGCTCCATAGGTGCTACTTGCGGCAACTGGTGGCAATGCGGGGCGGACCTGGTGGAGATTTTGGTGGCGACGGCATGGCTCGGCAGTTGACGAGGATTGCCTTGGGGGGGGGGGCGGGGGGGGGGGGGGGGGCTTCATGCGGTGGTGCAAAGGAAAAGTGAGAAAGGAAGAGAGAGAGACCAAGCCTGCAGAGAGGTAGTTTGCATGAAAATGTTTTTTAATTGAGAGGACACTTGTCCGACTCTCCCTGACTTGCTAAAAATTGCCGAAGGGACTCTATAAAACCACTTTTTGTGCCCTTTTTTTGGGTCTTTTTTGCCCGATGATCAATAGGATGCGCCGTCAAGTGTGTGGGTAGTGTTCCTTGTGTTGAATGAAGTGAAGGATTTCCCAAAAATTTGTCTATCCCCCCGTCCCCTTGTCTTTTTTGTTGTGTTTCTTTGTGTGTGTGTCGGTGCAGATGGATGTGTGTTTCCGCGATCCATTTTTGTGGTGCAAGGAGAGAGAGAGAGAGAGAGAGAGAGAGAGAGAGAGAGAGAGAGAGAGAGAGAGAGAGAGAGAGAGAGAGAGAGAGAGAGAGAGAGAGAGAGAGAGAGAGAGAGAGAGGTTTTTTGTGTGCATTGGTGGTTTGTGCAGTAGAAATTGTGCAGATGTTATGAATGCATGTGTGTTTGTGCGTTGGCATGTTGGGTTGTGTTTGCCAATGTGAATGAGTTGTTGAAAGGTGTTTTCTTAGAGAATATGGGTGCTATGAATACCATGGGCTATAGATAGGCGATTATGTGTGTGTTGGGTGTTCCCCATTCCCCCCCTGGTCCACCATCTTTTGGTTCCCTCATAGAGGAGCATTGTCAGAGTGCATGGTTCTCCAAGGTCGACCAAGAAAGCGTCGGGATTCTAGCTGTAAGCGTTTAGGCAGTCGAAGCGTAAACCAAGAGAAACAAGTGTAGCTAGGACCAATTTGGTGTTAGTAAGAAGATATAGAGATGATTACAGAGAAATCCTGGAAGAAAATCATGACTCAAAACACAAATACCAATTAAATTCAAACCAGATATGGACACTTAACTAATGATAGAAATTAGAATATGCTTCCAATTCTTTGATATTTGAAATCCCTATTACAAATCGGTTGCATATGCCATCTTCAGTATTCCTGTTGATTTGCAAAGTGCTAATAAAAAATCCCCAACCGATGGAAGCAATTTGTAATCGCCTGTCAAACCCCACCCTACACAGTTCCGTGCTCCTTAGTTCCCAAAACTTTCCCTTGTGTCTCTACTCGATCTATTTTTATCGCTCTTCAACTTGCAGAACGCATATCCTTTGTAATGCTTGACTTCCATGGCTATGGCCGCCTCCAAGAGCTTATCTACTTCAAATATCCTTCCGAAATAGCCGAACCCCCGCTAGACATCCACTTGTTTGAGCTATTGATGTTGTTTGTCAATTCTTATCACCATAGCTTCACCTTTCTTGAGATATAAGAGCAAGAGAGGGATAGAGATTTGAAGTGACGAGAAACTAAGGAGAGATCTTGGCTTGGAAAAAGGGAGAGAGAAAGAGAGATCTTGAGACCCTAATAAGATCCTTTGTACTTTCTCCTCTTGCTTCTTGTCATTTCTTGCCCTTCTCCTCTTACTTTTCCACGCTTCACACACCCTCTCCAAAAGCTCTCAAGAGCTAGCCTTCCTTCTCCTTTGTTGAGGTCAATAGCAAGGTGACCCCCGACTCGATGGTCTTCTTCCTCCACCTTCTTCTCCCCTCCTTCCCCTCCTTCCAACCCTAGGTTCTTATGCATCTACCCTAATTCTTGCCCAAAAAGCCTTTTTTCTAAATATTAGCATCCCTTGCTAAAGCAATGATGACGCCGTCGTTGCTAGGGAGCGTAAAAAACTCCCCTTGCTGGCGTGGCAGCTCGACAGGGGCTTGCCCCAAATTTGTCATCGTTGGTATCAAATGAGGCACCCTTGCATCCCAGTCCTGCCTTTTTTCAAACGATGAAGTCAACCAAGCACTGTGTTGCCCTGTGAGAGCTTCCCAATCCCCCTCTGTGAAGCTCGTTTTTTGCTGACTCCATCGCCCTCCTCTTCTTCCTTTTCCCATTCACATCTCATTAAAAAAAAAACTTTGATAGACATCTATTTTGCCCTTTGTACGTCCTTACTTTGGCTCAATGGGGTGGCCATTGAATCTGCAGGGCCTTAAATGGCACCCCTCCAAGCCATTGAGAAGCCACTTGCATGGGCAATAGCATTTTGCGAAAGCCCTTCACTCCGCATTCGGTTAACAAGACAACGCTTGTTTGCCACAACCATGTTGGGCATTCAACACTCGATCATGAAAAATCACAAAAGGCATGAGGTGCAGTAAAAACCCAAACATAGCCTAAAAAACTCAAAAAATGAGAATGTAAGCTCGGAAGTTTTGTTCAAAAAAATGTATGGCTAAAAAATCTTAAAATTTCTATGTCATGCTTCATTTAACAATGAAGGATCTTGAAAACAATGGAGAATTGATGAATTTACAATCACATGTTTAACTCAAAAAAATTACATTCCCATAATCACATCAATTTTTGACCAATTAATAAAACACAAACTTTGCGATTTCACTATTGTGATGAAAAATGCAAATAAAACACATGCTTATAATTTACAAACCCCAAATTTTATATCTAATTTAAAAAAAAGTAAAGTAACAAGATTATCTCTACTTTTGCAACAAAGCATCATAAACAAAACTAAAAACTAAAATTATGAAGCAAGTTTGAAAGCATATTTCTTCTTTTTATCATTCACAATTTGTTTGAAAGCATATTTCTTCTCTTTGTCATCCACAAATTTTTTTCTTTCCCTTCTAGAAGACAATATAAGATATCGTGCGAGGTATTTTCTATGACATCAACAAGATAACCTACCACTTTGAAAACAATTTCCTCATTGTTGGGACCTTTATCATCAACGTCATAAAGAAATAAAAGGTTCAATAATTTCTTGATTGTGCCCGAAACCACCTACTCAAATTGACCAAGCATGACCTTCACGCTTCTTGTGTTGTGCATGCTCCCAAAGGATTTGAACATTATGAGTTGATGCTTTTTCTTTTGTTTATGAGAGGTAGCAAGAATACCTGTAGGGGGAACAATGACTCTCTGTAAAGGCAACATCGGTAAAGTCTCGTCAATACCTTGAGCTTGTTCTAGAAATTGATCAGCAACTAAAAAATGTCATTGAGGAGCACCACTTTCAAAAGTGAAAGGAGGTGGAAGAACTTGTCTTCTAGAATCTACTCCAGCTATTGACACATGTCTCCTAAGTGCTTGAAATTGATGAGGAGTGATGGGAGCAAGCTTACTACGTGAGGGAATGAGTGAACTTGTACGACCTAAACCAATTAGAGCAGATGAAGATTGATTAGCGAGATTAGATTGTTGACCTTTTCTTTGCTTCTTAAAAACATGAGCATCACCAGAAGGAGAAGGCTTTACAAAGAAGAAGCTGCAAACATCGACAAATGAACCATAAATTATTGCTACTATCAAGCATGAAAAATCCAAAATATATACTTAAAAACAACAAGAAGGATATAAAATTTGCAAAAAAATCAAACAAAGAAGATTAAAAAATCCCTCATATTTCAAGGCTTTCTTAAGTAGAAAATTAAGAATTTATGTGTATTTAAACAAAAAAAATCAAAGTATGTCTTTAGTTATGGCACAATAGATCTTTTATATGCTAGCAAAATGATACCAAAAGCAAGTGTAGTATGCTAGTTCCATCTCCCTTGCTCTAGTGTCTCAACAACAATAGGTGCTACAATAGTACTCACACTATCTCTTTACGGAGTGGCTAGAGAAACACGCAACGGTTAAATCTCCAAGCCAACCACATAATCTCACAAATTTCTTACAGCAAGTACTTGTTTGACCAACGAAGACCAAAGAGACTAGTTTATACCATCCAACCTATACTCATTGAAAAGTATATCAAGAATAGAAGAATCACACTTGCTTTCTTGTCCTTATGCATATAGCAATAAATCCGCACCATGTGTATAAAGATCTACACAACCAATGTATCAAACAACCAATGGAAACTTTCTTTGCACAAGATTGCCAAAACATACCTCTCTTTGTATCTACAATCCATTATCCATGTGTAATTCTAACCTCCATACCAATACATGTTTTCTATAAGATACACACAGGAAGATTTTTGTATGGCTGAAAACTATCTTGTGCTGTGATGCTCAAAACAAAATTTTGAGGACATTAATAGTTCCAAAAGAGGGGTAGAACTGCAGGACACCTGCTGGAGAATTTCTTGGAATGCTGAATATGTTTGTCCAAATTCTGGACCCAAAAATTTCCTTCAAACTTCACGCGCGCACGAAAACGCAAAACGATTTGCACACAACCATGCAAAGTACACACATGAAGATAAAGCAAACTCACATAGTCTACAGAGAACAAGGAGATGGAGTCGAACATGAAGATGGAGATGGCGATGGAGATATATACCTAGATACGACCTCTGGAGAGATAAAAGCTTTCTCGTTGTGTTTTGGAATACAAGATTGCAACAAAGTTGTATTCTAGAATACACCTATGCTGTAAACTTGTATTGCAGAACACACTTGTACTTCAAACTTGTATTTAAGAATACACTTGTGCTACAAACTTGTATTCTAGAATACACATGGGTTACAAACTAGAATACACGTGTTGTAATTTTGTATTCTAAAATACAAAATTGTTACAATCTTGTGTTCTAAAATAGAGAAGTGGTAAAACTTGTATTCCGGAATACAAGATTGAAGTACTCTTGTCTTCTATGATTAAAAAAACTTGAATTCTAAAATACTTATACACAACAAATGAACAAAAATCTTCATACTCGTGTATTCTACGATACAAGTGTATTGCAAATTTGTATTCAATTGATGTCCATTGATACAAAGCAGTTTGTGAAGATGCAAATTCAAGTAAGTACTACTCAAGGTGACTAAGAAGAAGAAAACAAAAAATAGCAAATGACGTATCAATAAATTAAACTTGGGGGATATGAAAATTCTTGTGACTCACTTTGAAGAAGTTTGGTCATCTTTGTCAACAAACCACAAAAATTTTGATGGAAAATTTTGAAGGATTGTAATTGAAATTCTTGAGTCTTCAATTGTAAGCTTTCGAGGATGTAATTGATTTTTCAGTGGAATATTGTGTAATTTTTAAAGCAATATTTGCACTTTTTTGTCTTACAAAACATTCTATATTGACTTTAGTTAAAAAATTTGAAGTCTTTTTGACAATGTTCACTGTTATTTTTTTATGTTGCTCCCAAAATTGATGTTTTTTTAGTTTTTTGAAAACTTATGGCCAAGTTCAAGGTGAGGTGTATTTTTTGCGATTTATGTGTACTTTTTGATGACCAAGTGTTATTCTCCGCAACCAATGCTCTCTACGAGACAACATTTTGGACAACAACATGATCAAGGACTTGGTACTCTCCAACAAGTACACCACACTTGACAAACATAACATCCACAATAGTGCTAAGCACAACATGTTGCTCCAACAACCTCCTTCATCAATTAAAGAATTTCCAATTTTCCCAGTCAGCATAAATGCTTGCATTAGTGAAGGTACCACATTTAACAGTCATAACCACCAATATAGTACCGAGAATAGCTTTCTCCCCCAAAGCAATGCAAATCACCAAAGATTTTGACTAAAGCACAACCGATCTCAACTTTAACTACATGCACACTGATTTTCCCTGCTCATAGATGTTAGAAATTGTGGGTAAAACTGAATTGACCATAGGTTGAGCATCTAATGCCCGATTTGAGCACTGTAAAACCTCGAGGGGTTCACCATTCAGTACCCCCTTATATAACATGTGTTCATGGGGTATTTAAAAAAAAAACCATCTTTTAACATGTTTGAATGAATAAAATGACCCCTTATTTTAGGATTTTTTTCCAAATTGAATACAAAAACCCTTATTTTGATGTATCTTTGTTAAATCGCCTAAAATTTTTGTATTTAAACCCCTCCTTTGGAACTCACGTTATACACTAACATGATTACATAGTGCACCCTCGAGTGTAAAACACATTTTGTAGCCCATGCCAAACACTAGCAATTGGCCCCCCCACTGTGAGCATGATTTGAAAAATTTTGCAACCTGTGGCCTTATTAGAATATACTCTCCTCTAGGATCATAGGGAAAACATAAGAAGTTCCCAACAGTAGAGTATAAACATGAATTAACCCATAAACCATAATGAATTCCACCTGATCAACAATCTCCAAAAGGTGAACTAGGTGGATTTGAAAAGCAAATGAACACATAAAAAATTCAAGTATTAGAGTTAGCAATGGAAAATAGGGAATCTGAAGTGCTAGATGACTAGAGACGAGAGATATTGTAGCAATGAGCCCTTGAAACTGCCAAAAGCTCAGTTTTTGATCAATAGAGGATTTTTTATGGTTTGGATCCATTAGGATAATTGGATCGCTATGAAATGGAGCTGGAGCTGCATGGGGTGCCAAAGAGAATAACATTCTAAATTTGGCAGGTTTGTATCCTAGATTTCATTTTCAACACTAAAATCTATGTAGCTCGAGCAAGTTAGAGTTGTTATCATCAGAGAAAGATGGGGTCCAAGCATGTATGAAGATGATGAGGATTGTATTAATGTGCCTACCTATGCAGAGGTTTGCACGTAAATCCAAGCTAAGTTTGAAACTGCTATTGATGAATGCTTGCTTGAGGCATTAGGAAGAGGATGGGGTGTAGGAGGGCCTCTTTATATGCCATGAGCTTATGGAGGTAATTAACATTTTGACGAATAGGTATACGCCATGTGTGTAAGAATGTTGGGTGTGTAAGAGATGTGTAAAAGTGGTCAAAGGATGCACTTTCCCCCCAAAAAAAGAAGGTGGATAATTTTATGATTTTTGGCCTTCCATAACTCCTACATATGATCTTTGATTTGAGCGGAGATCATAGATATACAATCTACACGTCGAGCTCTTTCCATAGATATACTACATGATATGGTTTTAACGGCTAGATTTTAAATTCCATTTTGGGGGGAAACTTTGAATTCAAATAAACTAGCTAAAGACTTACGGGGTCAAGAAATGATTACAAATTTACAAGGTCTATTCATAAGTGAAAATTCACAGGGTGTGGATGTACATGAGCATCTATAGGACTTGGGTATATCAAATTTACAGGGTTTGGATACACATGATTTTAAGGCCTTGGATGAGCAAGAGTATGTGCTTGAGGATATACAAAGTGATGATTTAGATGGGGTGCAGACTCCTTCTTCAACAAGATATTATGATGCAGAGATACCAATGTGGCACACTGATCCCAAATTTGGTGATGCTTATTCAGAGGGGGTGCATAGTGAAGTGCAACATCTTGGTGTTGCATATGATTGGGTTCATTGTGCCCATGATATAGATAGGAAAGTAGATGAAAGTTTTGATTTGCATGTTGGACTTTGTGTTGTAGAAGCTCAAAGATATTTGGATGAGTGGAAGAAAATTGAAGATTGTTAGCAGCAAGCTAACATGGACATCATTTTTCAGAGTTCTCCTTGTAAATCAATTATCATTTTGATAAATCGGGAATATTGTAACTCCTATTTTCTCGGATAAACTTTGTAATTAATGAGCCGGGGCTACAAGCTTCCAAATTTTATCAGCCAGTCATTTCTTAGCTTTGGTAGAACTCCAATTATTAGTTTTGACCACCCAAAAACCTTGGCTAAGGTATAAAAGCCAATTTTTGTAAGTTGTTTATAAGTTTTTGGATAAGAAATACACAGCGTGAGCTAACGGCGCTCACTTCTCTCCTTGTCGCACTTCCTACTCCCTCTCCGGTTGTCACATTGCGAATGTGTTTGTTGCATTGCAGCCGTAGGTAAGAGCTCTACACATTGACGTAAGCCATTCACAGTATTTCGTAGCTTTTAGCGTCGTCGACCCACGGCCTAGTTTTATCATAACTAGGAATTTACACTTTTAAATCTAAAACTAAGCATAGGCGGGGTATTGGGGCATCATTGCTAAGCATTTAGATGCATTCTGGGTCGAAAACAACTAGGTCAAAAATCCATTGCTGTTAATAATCACGATTTTGGAACTTGACCTAAAGTGGGGTTTGAGGCCATAGGCATGTGTTCTTAGGTCTTATAAACTTGTCCTAGAAGTTTCATTACGTTTGGATGTCATTTGATGCTGTAACGAATGTAAATTACTTGCCGATGAGCGATTGGCTTTTGATGATTTCAGTCACTTGATTGTAGCTTGAGTTAGATGCGAGTTGTTAGTTGTTTTTTGAGAGATTGACAACCTCTTGTAGCCTCTATGCACTAGTCGAGTGAGCTTCGTCCCATGGTTTGACAAATTAATCGTGGTTCTCGCTAATACTGTAGTAAGATAGGATGGTGAGGTTAGACATACGTTCCACATTTGGCACCGTTGCTGGGGATCGAAGAGACCTAAACTAGGGAAAAATATTAGCGTCTTGTGTAGTTGTCCTGTAACTTACTCTAGGTTCGCCTAGAGTTCAAAACTTTCTTTTAGAAACCGTATAGCTTAAGATTGTCGTCTTTTGCACTACAACACTAAATGAAGATATCGACACGTATATATCGACGGCCATGCTTTTCCACGTGTATATCGACGACATTAGCGGGCATCGCTATACGCGTCGCTATACACGTCGCAGTGTGCGTCGACGCGTGGAAAGGCTTTTATTTGCCACACGTATAGCGATGCGTATATCGACGCAAAAAAATTTGGGGGAAAAAAGCAAAACCTGCGCACAGGGGCCATTTTCGCTTGCTCCGGTCTTGGCCGAAACCTGCTGCGCAGGTATTATGTCCATCTCCAACCTCCCCAACCCCCTCTCTCTCTCTCTCTACCTCTACATCGTGTGTGTGTAGGAGGGAGAGAGAGAGAGAGAGAGAGAGAGAGAGAGAGAGAGAGAGAGAGAGAGAGAGAGAGAGGTGTGTGTGTGTGTGTGTGTAGAGGAAAGAGAGAGAGAGAGGTGTGTGTATGTGTGTGTGTAGGAAATAGAGAGAGAGAGCGGTGTGTGTGTGTGTAGGAAAGAGAGAGAGAGAGGTGTGTGTGTGTAGGAAAAAGAGAGAGAGAGCGGTGTGTGTGTGTGTGTAGGAAAGAGAGAGAGAGAGGTGTGTGTGTGTAGGAAAGAGAGAGAGAGAGAGAGAGAGAGAGAGAGAGAGAGAGAGAGAGAGAGAGAGAGAGAGAGAGAGAAATGTGTGTGTGTAGGAAAGAGAGATAAAGAAAT
Source organism: Adiantum capillus-veneris (assembly GCF_014529385.1). Lineage (NCBI taxonomy): Eukaryota > Viridiplantae > Streptophyta > Polypodiopsida > Polypodiales > Pteridaceae > Adiantum > Adiantum capillus-veneris. The sequence goes on from NC_140948.1 coordinate 151,865,475, forward strand.
GTGTGTGTGTGTGTGTAGGTAATCAGAGAGAGAGAGAGAGAGAGAGAGAGAGAGAGAGAGAGAGAGAGAGAGAGAGAGAGAGAATTAATGTATGCTTAGGAAATTAAAATTAAAGAAAAAAAAAATTAAAGAGAGAAATGAAATGAAATGTTATATTAACGTCTTCGAAAGGCCAAACTGACCTATGAGACATGAGACAAGAAAGTTACAATGTGATGGATCTGATACAAAGTTAGAGTAAGAAGATGACAAAAAAAAATATTATGGAATCCTAAACTACTGGGTGTGGACTAAACGGCTAAACGAGCTAGTTGGGATAGGTAGATCTCCTCCATGGTCAGTACTCTGACCGGGCGTTGTGCATGTCGAGCCAAAGTGACCTAGCTAGATCCTCTGATGCAGCCTCTGTCGATGTTGTGTAGTCCTCCGCAGTCGTGGGCATCTAGATCTCCCTAGATCAGTCGCTCGTTCGATCATTAGAGAGATAGAGAAGTAGAGAGAGAGAGAGAGAGAGAGAGAGAGAGAAAAGAAAGAGAGAGAGAGAGAGAGAGAGAGATAGGAAATAGAGAGATAGAGAAAGAGAGTTATATATATATATATATATATATATATATATATATAGATAGATAGATAGATAGAGAGAGAGAGAGAGAGAGAGAGAGAGAGAGAGAGAGAGAGAGAGAGAGAGAGAGAGAGAGAGGGAAGTGGAGCTCCAGGAGTTATGGCAAAGAAATAGGAAAATAGAGAAATAGAGAGAGATAGGAAAACAGGGAAATAGAGAGAGAAAGAGAGATAGCGAGAGCGAGATTGAGAGAGAGAGAGAGAAAGAGAGAAAGCGAGAGCGAGATCGAGAGAGAGAGAGAGAAAGAGAGATAGCGAGAGCGATATCGAGAGAGAAAGAACGAGAGATAGAGTACGTAGATAGAGAAGAAATAGAGAGAGAGAGAGAGAGAGAGAGAGAGAGAGAGAGAGAGAGAGAGAGAGAGAGAAGTGGAGCTCCAAGAGTTATGGCAAAGAAATAGGAAAATAGAGAAATAGAGAGAGATAGGAAAACAGGGAAATAGAGAGAGAAAGAGAGATAGCGAGAGCGAGATCGAGAGAGAGAGAGAGAGAGAGAAAGAGAGATAGCGAGAGCGAGATCGAGAGAGAGAGAGAAAGAGAGATAGCGAGAGCGATATCGAGAGAGAAAGAACGAGAGATAGAGTACGTAGATAGAGAAGAAACTATGGAACTAAAAGAGGCAAAGGGGTTTTTCCTGCTACATGCATTGCCATGTACACCTGGGAGTGCACGTATGTGTCTACCCATATAGGATTTGACCAATAAAGACGAGATTCTGACCCGGTGGTCTTGATCTCCGTACACCTCTGTACCGAGGTGTACGGAGATTGGGCAAGACTAGAGAATGCGAGGTAGTTTACATTGTGAGGAGTATATATATATATATATATATATATATATATATATATATATATATATTAAAACAACATTCATAATCATTGTAGATGGCAATGTCATCAACTAACATGGAGGAAAAGATTGCATGCTCGTGCATGCTCTGCAAGTATCAAATCCTGCGCAAGCATAGGATATGTAATGAGCATGTGCACAAGTACGGAGAGTTTGCTAGAGAAACCATACAAAATCTGCGATACGACTCCTACGGAACGGGCATTGATTTCCGCCACATAGCACCTACATCTGAGAGAGAGAAAAAAGATTATGCGTGAAGGTCCGACCAATATAGAGCCATGGATGGAAGCAGAAAAGGGCTTACAGACAGAAGACGACGGCATGGAGGAGATGCTGGATGCCTTCTTCCAGACAAGCGAGGAGAACGCGAACGAAGCAGCACCAGAAGCCGTGCGCCTATCTCCTGAAGACATGTTGAGGAAGTTGGCACGTCAACCAATCTATGAAGGCGCCAAAATATTTGTGCTTCGTACTTGTCTGGCGTTTTTGAGTCAGTGTACGGGTGGTCGGATGCAAGCGTCACTACTTTGTTTAGGTACGTAATTTACAAAAGAGATTTTTCGATTGCAACGGTGATGTGCTCGGAGAGCTTTTTAATTTAATGTGGCTTAAACAGGTTATTGCGGGAGCAACTGCTCCTGGCAGGCAATGAAATGCCACTACAAGAGGCTATTCATATTAGCGACGCTCACACAGCAACGCTAAAAAAAAAAATTTCCCGGCGTCGCTATGAGCGTCGCAAATTTACAAGTAAATTTGCGACGCTCATAGCGACGCCGGCTGGGCTAAAAAAAATAACAGAGAGCGCCCAAAAACTCAGATCTCAGATCTGAGTTTTTCGGCGTCCTCAAGCAAGGAACAGGTAACGCTCTCTCTCTCTCTCTCTCTCTCTCTCTTTCTTCTCCACACACACACACACACACACACACACGAGGAGAGGAAGGAGAGCCAGGTATGCTCCTTCCCTCTCCTCACTCTCATGTTCCCTTCCCCTCTTTCTCTCTCCCTCTCTCTCTCTCTCTCTCTCACACACACACACACACACACACACACATAGTGTTTTTGAGAGAGAGAGAGAGAGAGAGAGAGAGAGAGAGAGAGAGAGAGAGAGAGAGAGAGAGAAAGAGTACAAACATAAACAAAAACGCACACACACATACATAAACAAAGAATGCACACACACATTGAGAGAGGAAAAGAGAGAGAGAGCATGCATAAACAAAAAACGCACACATTGAGAGAGGAAAAGAGAGAGAGAACATGCATAAACAAAAAACGCACACATTGAGAGAGGAAAAGAGAGAGAAAACATGCATAAACAAAAAAAATGCACACACATTGAGAGAGAAAGAGAGAGAAACTAATTTAACGTCGTAGGAAACTAATTAAAATTAAAAGACCTAAAGATCTAGCCGATGAGGAGTTGAACTCAAGACCTATTATTCAAGAGGGAAATGGCATAACCAATCTATCATACTTGGCATGGGTGATAGAAAGGTTATACCATTTATCTCTTTTTATTGGCACACACATTCACACACGCGCACACACACAAGAAGAAGAGAGTTATAACGTTGTAGGAAACTATCCTAAAAGACGTTAAAGATTAGGTTAGATGTAGACTTATGTTAAATTAGATTTAGGTTTATTTAAGTTAGATTTAGGTTTATTTTTAGTTAGATTTACGTTTATTTATGCTAGATTTAGATTTACGTTATATTGGATTAGATTTAGGTCTCCATAGACTGCGATGTCTGCAAGATCTACTGTGAAAAGATGCTAAGATGCTGTGAAGTGCTACAGCTAGAGAAGAGGCAAAGGGGTTTTGTCCACTACATGCAGTATCATGTAGACGTGGGTCTGTAGATTTCTTGTACCCACAAATATAGGTATTGACCAATAAAGACGAGATTATAACCCGGTGGTTCTGATCTCCGTGCACCTCTAGACGGAGGTGTGCGGGGATTGGACATGACTAGAGAATGTGAAGTAGAGAGAGAGAGAGAGAGAGAGAGAGAGAGAGAGAGAGAGAGAGAGAGAGAGAGAGAGAGAGAGAGAGAGAGAGAGAGAGAGAGAGAGAGAGAGATAAGACGAAGAATGCCAATAGAATATTAAATTTGTTGTCCAGGTTATAAGATTTTTATCCTCATTATGAGTAGTGACGAGGATGTGGGACCGTCCAACCGAAACACCTATCTCTCAACGAGGGTCTTATGTCCTTGTAATCAATGCAAGCATGCTGTGCGACGGACAAGACGTGTTTCTTTGCAGCACGTTCGCGAATTTGGCGACTTCGATCCATCTATTATAGATCGAGTTGTTGCCAATTATAACTCGTCAGACTCTGACGCTGGCCAACAAGCAGCAATCTTGCAACCCAATAGACGTGTTCGCAGGCGCTTTGGTTAAGCAGCATATGTGAGGCCACAAGATGTAGCCTCTGACAGCTCGGGGGATGATCATGCATAGCACATTCCCAACGAGGCAATGTTTGAGCCCGAGATTGATGAAATGATCGAGACGATCATGGATTCAGAAAGGCTTATCTATGATGATATGAAAAGTGAAGCCGATACGCCATTGTATATTGGAGCACGTATGTCTAGATTGAAAGCACTCCTGGTTCTTCTCAACATGCAGGCAAAGTTTGGATGGAGTGACAATAGCGTCACAGCGCTTTTCAGGTGATCTATTACAATTAGTTTACTTTAATAAAACTCTAAATGTATAATGATCTGATAGATTTTTACACGACTGTATCGTATTTTTATGTTGTGTAGATTGCTTAAAGAGCACATACTACCAGCTGACAATGTGATGCCAGATTCCCGAGATGAAGCAAGAAAGATTTTGCGAAACTTGGGGATGGATTACAATTCTATCCACGCTTGTCCTAATGACTGCATTCTTTTCAGAGGGGAATACATAGACATGGAGAAGTGTCCAAAATGTGATTCCGAAAGATATCGAGTAGATCTCCACGGGACAAAAATTCCACAAAAGGTTTTGCGACATTTTCCTCTGCTTCCTCGCATCAAGCATTTCTTCCAATGTAAGTCCATGGCTGCCCTAGCATCATGGCATGAGGAGAATAAATCTTCGGATGGTGTGCTATGAATTCCTGCAGATTGCGCAGCCTGGAAACATATAGATGGAACATGGTCAGATTTTGCCAGGGAAGCTCGAAATTTGCGCTTAGGCCTGGCTATGGATGGCGTAAATCCATTTGGTCAAAGATCAACATCTTACAGTGTATGGCCCGTTGTCATCGCCAACTACAACATTCCCCCGTGGTTGACTACGAAGAAGGGGCACCTATGGCTAAGCTTCATTGTGCCAGGGCGATATAAAGTGGAGAATATGGATGTGTATCTTCGTCCACTATTGGAAGAGCTACAACAATTGTGGATTGGCATAGAGGTGGTGGATATGAGCCGACACACGGGACGACGGAATGCTTTGATCAGAGGCATTCTAATGTGGACCATGCATGACTATCCCGGGATAACAGAATGCTCAGGTGATCTATTGACACTCCTCACTCAGACACTATAAATCTTGTTTTTTCCCATAGTTGATCTATTATCATGTGTATACATGCAGGGCTTCAAACAAGCGGATACAGAGCATGTGTCACATGTGGACCTAGACTGAATGCACGTAGGGCGCCCTCACTGAAGAAGCAAATCTACGAAGGTCATCAAGCATATCTTCCAGAGAATCATGTGTTACGCGACGGCTTTTTGGGAAGAGAGCCACCAAGGATGTCTGCACAAGCATGGTTAGAGAAGAAGGAGATGTGCGATGACGGATTGCCTCCAGGGATGAAGAGACTATCTCTATGGTACGAGTTACCATACTGGCCCCGACTCATGATCAATCACTTGCTCGATCCAATGCACATATTCAAGAATGTGGGTAATCTACTATGGGACCAAGTGACCGGCAAGAAAGATACTTTGGGAGCTAGAGTTGACCTTAGAAATGTGGATCGTATGGAGCAATATTGGCCGCAAACAACGTCTGATGGATCGATAAAACTCCTTAAAGCACCATGGATTTTCACAGGAGCCCAAGAACGCAAAGTAAAAGAGACCATTCAATCTTTGCGGACCCCCACTGGCGTAATGCACTCGCTCCGAACGTGTTTTACTAAAGAAGGAAAGCTTACCATTTTGAAGTCACACGATTGGCATAAAATGTGTCAGGTACATTCATAGTGGACTTTAATATCATTGCATAAAATGTGGACTTTAATATCATTGCTGCACATACTTTACAGTTTATTTTACCGGTTGCCATTGAGGGATGTTTGTCTCTCGACATCCGTAACACAATCTACAAACTTGCAAAGCTGGTGCAATGGATCTCACAAAAGGAGATCAACGTAGACTCCATACCATTCGCCAAACTAAATGCTGCGGAGCTTGTGTGCATGTTTGAGAAACATTTTCCTACTACCATGCTAACCATTTAGGTGCATCTTCTTGTTCACATAGTTGATGAGGTGGAAATAGCTGGCACAGTTCATTCCAGATGAATGTTCTTCTTAGAATGTTTCATGAAAACGCTTAAGGGATATGTGCGTCAAAAGGCACGTCCGGAGGGTAGCATGGCAGAAGGTTGGTTGGTATCAGAGTCCCTAGTGTACATTGGAGAGTGGCTAGACGGATTTGATAAAGCCCGGGACACTCTATGGCGAACCATAGATGATGAGCGGATATCTGGGATTGTCATGTGCAACCTCGGTGCTGAGAAGAAGATGACGGAAGATCTAGAGGCTAAAATCAACCGATTTTGCATGCTTCACAATCCAGTGATGCAAAAGTGGATTTCACAATATGAGGATGCAAAGCAAGAGCGACAAAGGGCACGAATCGAGTGGAGACAGGGAAGACGACCACCGATGCACTATCCGACGGGTCTAGAGAGCCTACCAACATTCATGAGCTTAAGATGGTTGCACAACCAATTGAAAAGCGCACAAAAATGCGGTGACGAAGTGACTGAGGAAGAGTGGGAGTACTCTCGGGGTTGCGCGACCAAGGTAAGTTTGCAATGTACGACTAGCTAGTGACTTTATTTCTAAATGTTTGAACGGCCACTCATAATCTTTGTTCGTTGTAGTATAAGTCATACACAGCAGCATGGTGTAAAGGTCGACATTTTAGGGTGGAACGGATCGACAAAAAGCGTTTTACTCAAGATTGTGGAATCATGGCAAAATTTGAACAGTCTAGTCGATGACGTTCCTCTCATGCAGATCCTGTGGTGGCAGAACTCACTTACTTCGGCACGCTACAAGAGATTTTGAGGATCGATTACAGAGGATTTTTTGTCGACTTGTTCGACGTGCAATGGTTCAAGATAATCATGGAGGGTCGCAACGCTACTGTGCGTAGAGGAGAGTCTGGTTTTCTTAAGGTAGATTCTACTAAGAAATGGACTGACCTAAGAGACACTTTCGTACTACCCGAGCATTGTGAACAAGTAAGTATGTAAATAGTTAACATCCCCCTTTTACAAGTTATGTGCTTGAAAGCTCTCATGTAAGTTATGTGGCTCTGGCAGGTAATATTTCATCCTACAAAGTCTACATCAAACTAGTGGTACGTCATAGAGGTAGCCCCTCGTAGTGCAAGGACGTATGAAGGCTACCATGTGCCAATCACAACGGCATCAATGGAGGAGATCAGAGAAGATGCTCAATCAGAAGCCGTTGCGGTGGTGCCAGACGAGCATCAAGATGCTACTACTCTATATGGGGTGCATGCAGAGGAGCTACAAAATGAAACAGAGGATATGTGTTTAAACGGAGAGCTCTATATAGATATAGGAAGTTATGTTGAGTTTTGCGAGGATGAGAGAGAGATCTCTTAAAGCCAGAAATATTGTATTTGAACAATTTTGCTCCGTGTTGTAAAAGCTCTGGCTCTCTAAGTACCTTCCATGGTGTATAACGCTCTTTTCTACTCGCGCTCACATCTTTTGATTGAAAATTCTGAGTTTTCGACTTGCCTCTTCTATCACTCAATTCATTGCGTCATTGTATTTATATGCGTCATTACGTCATTGTATTTAATGGTCTTTGCGTCATTGTCTACTCTATTCATTCAATATTAAGTTTAAATATTCGTGTGTTTAATGTAGGTATGGATGATGAGGAGTTTCTTTCTTCTTTGTCACCGCAGCAGAGACAGTGGTACGTGGAGCGTCATCGCTCTGGCGCATCATCGCGCGTTCCTACTCCATCCGCATCTCCCTCTCTTTCGGAGCATTCGGCGCGCTCCAAAGCTTCGGTGTCGACGAGACGATCTTCACACTCGTCTAGACACCGGCGCTCTTGTGGTGGCGATGGTGGTTGTTGTGGGGATTCCGCCGCCGATGCCTCCACACCGCCTCGTGTTCGACGAGGCTCTTTACCCTCCCCTTCTTTGCCCGCCCCCACACCAGCCACAGCATCGCCATCTACGCCAGGTTTTGCGCGCCTGACTGTTCCTAGCAGCTACACACCTCTACCTACTCCGCCAGGAGCCACCCCACTCGACACTCCTCCCTTCGGGGCCCAAACGCCGGTGGAGACACCTGACGTCCGTACCCCCATCGACACGCCGCTAGAGACCCCTGTCGGGACACCCAGGTTCATGCGTCACCGGCCAGAGGGCTTGCCTTACTCCGTCGACTTCAGCAGCGGCATCATCATGGATGATGATGGCAAGAAGGTGATCTCGCGCATGTGTGGTCTTTGCTCTCAGCTATTTAGACACTACATACTAAACAAATGGAGGGAAGTACCAAGTGATTTAAAAGCCAGAGTCATCAGCATACTTCATGATGAGTTTCCCGTTCCAACACGGGATCAGCGCTTCAATGAAGACCTGATGAAGATTCAAATGCGCGAATACTGCAAACACAAGTATTCCGAAGTGCAAAAAGAAATCAAGCATGGGTGGAACAGGCTTGATTGGCTGGCCAAAGAAGATTGGAAGAATGCGAAGAAAGCAGCGCGCGAGAATCCCGACAAGTGGAAGCAACAAAAGGATGCAGCCAGAGCGCGAGTAGAGGCAGGGAGCTCGCACCACTTGGGGAGCGGTGGATGGGCATCATTTGAGGCCGATTTTGTAAGTGTTTTGGCATTGCTCTTTATGTTCGATAGTTTAGGGTTTATGAGTTTTTTAATTCTAACATAATGAAATCTTTGTATGTTTTGACAAGGGTCAATGACAGGACGTGATCCCACACCGTACGAGCGCGAGTACGCAGGCAGGAAGGGCTTAAACGCCCTGATGGACATTCTCAATTCTCGCGGCGGCATGGTTGGTATTAGGGTTTTCTCTTTTCTATTTTTTGTATTGTTTTATAAATGTCGTTATATGTTTATACTTACTGAAATCTGTCTTATTGTCTTTTTTTGTAGAATCCGACAGATACGCCGCTTGGACGCGATGAGACGTTTGACTAGACGACGTCGGTTTAGCCGTAGCTAGATAGCATTAGTTTAGGGTTTCTCATAGCTTATGTATCATGAGACGGATTTTATATGTCTTTTTGAACCATGTATATTATTACATTTTTCACCGCAATTCATTTTGCCAATCAATTCTTTATGCCTATGATGTTGTACAATTGTCATTATTACATTTTCCAATCAATTCATTTTGCCTATGATGTGTACAATTGTCAATTTTACGCTTGTCAATTTTGCAAACAATGCGTCTTGTGGGTGACTATTTTGGGTCTATTATCTACCCTTGCACTTTTTTAAAAATTGAATTAAGTACAATATGGTTGATGGGTGGCAGGGCATTCAATGCCCTGTCACCAAAAAAAATTCTCTCGGGCGTCGCTATAACCGTCGCTATTTATGGCTCTGGAGCGTCGCTATAAGCGTCGCTATAGACTTTTGTGTAAACGTCGCTATAACTGTCGCTATGAGCGTCTCTATATAGCGACGCTTATAGCGACGTCTATAGCATCGCATATAGAGACGCTCTCGTAGCGACGCTATTAGCGATGGTTTTAGCGACGCGGGGGGTTATAAAAACCCAGTGTATTTCTGTCGCTAACAGCGTCACAAGAGCACACAACCTCTTGTAGTGTGACCCCCCTCCAGGCCAGACGCAAAGCAGCTTCTGACCTCAGTTGGCTTGGACTACAACAAGATTCATGCATGTCCAAAGGATTGCATTCTTTTTCACAATGAATTCGTAGATTGTCTGTCGTGTCCTAGGTGCGGAGCAATGCGCTACAAACAAGATGCAGTTGGAGAGATAGTGCAAGCTAAAGTGTTGCGGCATTTTCCTATTATTCCTAGGATAAAAAACATGTTTCGCTGTAGTTCCATTGCAAAGTTGATGCAGTGGCATTCTACGAATAGATCCACTGACGCAACATTTAGGGTGCCCACTGATTCGAAGGCTTGGAGGCACATTGAAGATACCTGGCCACATTTTAAGAGTGAACCACGCAATTTGCGTTTGGGCATGGCAATGGATGGAGTCAATCCATTTGGATTGAGAAGCTCTTCATGGAGCACTTGGCCTGTGTGCCTTATCAATTACAACCTCTCACCGTGGCTTGCTATCAAGAAGGGTCATTTGATTTTAACCTTGATTGTACCTTGTAAGTTCAAGGCAAAAAACATGGATATTTATGTAGCTCCACTAGTTGATGAGCTCCAGGAGTTATGGCATGGGATCGACATAGTAGATGCGGTTGAACCAGTAGGACAATAGCATGCAAGGATCCATGGACTTCTTATGTGGACTATGCATGATATGCCAGGATACGGAGAAGCTTCTGATAATGGTTATTGATTTGCAAAATTCTCGCTATTCGCAAGCCCTTTGCCTTGGCCTGATTCATGCTTTGATATATGCAGGACTAACAACTTCGGGATACAATGCATGTCCAATTTGCGGGCAGTCTTTGGATGTGCGCTATTCTACCTCTCTTCGAAAGACAATTTATCAAGGCCACCACTGTTATCTTCCAGATGGCCATCACTTGCGCGAAGGCCAGCTTGGTCGCGTCGAATGTCGTCCTATGCATGTACAAGAGTGGCATCGCCAATGGGAGAAACATGAGGGGCAACCTGTTCCAGGAATGAAACGTTTGTCCATTCTCCATACGTTGCTGTACTGGGGTGATCTACTAATTAACCATTTGCTGGATCCAATGCATATATTCAAGAATGTGGGAGAGCTCCTCTGGAAGACAATCATGGGAATGAAAGACAATCAGGCTTCACGAGATGATTTGCAGTCGGTTGGAAAGATGCCAGAGCTGTGGCCTTTCACCAATGCAGCTGGTCAGACAAAACTTCCAAGATCGCCATGGGTATTGCTAAAAAACGAAGAGCGACAAGTGAAAAGGGTGATTTCAGAGTTCAGGACGCCAACAGGATATATGCGATGTCTCAAGACAGCATTCACCCGTGACAATCAACTGTCAGGGTTGAAATCACACGACTGGCATAAGTTCTTGGAATTCATTCTTCCAATTGCGATGAAGGGGTGTTTAATGGAGGAAGTGCGGACCTGCATATACAAGATTTCAGAGCTAGTGCGGTGGATCTCTTCCAAGGAGATACGAGAGGAATCTATTGCAGTCGCAAGGGCTAACTCCATTGAGGTAGTTTGCATGATTGAGAAGTATCTACCCACGAGCTGCCTAACTATCCAAATGCACTTGCTCGTCCATGTAGTAGATAAGGTTGCAGTGGCAGGTACAGTCCACAGCCGTTGGATGTTCTTTCTAGAGCGGTTCATGAAAACACTTAAGGGTTTTTTTCGCTAAAAAGCGCATCCAGAGGGGAGCATGGCAGAAGGATGGCTGGTGCAAGAGTCTCTTGTATTGACGACCGAATTTCTATCCGTTTTTGACCTAGAAATGCCGTGATTGTGGAGCGATGAGGAGGATGCAAGACTGGTGGGAGAGGAGCCGCAAGGGCAAGGGGTGCTGAAGAAAATGAACTTGGCCATGCGAGAAAAGATCATGAAGTTCTGTATACTAAATTCAGCACCGATGCAAAAATGGCTTGAAAGATAAGAAGAAGAGAAAGAGAGACGCAATCTAGAGCGACATGATTTCAGGCAAAGTCGAATGACTAGAGGCTTACCCTTGCCAGACTATCTCGCTCCTCTACCTGAATTCCCTACAAAGGCATGGTTGGACAAGACAGTGAGAGCAGCTCGACAGATCGGAGAACCCATATCTCTAGAAGAGGAAGAGCTGGCTATTGGATGTGACTGGAAGTATCATACATACATGGCACGTTGGTCGCATGGAAAGCATTTCAGAACACAACAAATTGATAGCAGAAGAAACACGTTTGACAGTGGGGTAATTATTAGTTTCATGCAAAAGAGCAGGGCCAGTGCTAGAGACACGAATGAGAGCACTAGCAACCTGGATTACTGTGGTCTGGTGTCAGATATCCTGAAAGTAAGCTTCATGGGGTTTGAGATGTTTTTGTTGGATGTGAAGTGGTTCAAGGTGATTACTTCTGGTCGCAATGCGGCGGTACACAGAGATGTAAACAAACTTGTGCAAATAGATTCTACAAAGATTTGGACATATGCGAGCGACACATTTGCTCTCCCCGAACATTGCGAGCAAGTGGTCTTTGTACCGGACCCTCGAGAGCGACAATGGTGGTTTGTGGTTCAGGTTGCTCTAAGAAATAAACAAGTATTTGAAGGGCAAGATCTCCTGGAGGAAAGTCAGTCAGACGACGTCCATACTACTGTGACATTAGATGAGATGGATGAAGGTATGGCAGAGGAAGCTGACAGATATACGAGGGATGATGCAGACGAGCGAGAATTGACACTTGTAGCGGATTTGCCAGCTCGTGGAGTTGCAGTTTTCGACCAGAATTCTGACGTCTTGGGATTAGCAAGAAAAGGAAAAAGTCACTTACATATTGGAGACCATCCTGAGAGAGTGCCAGCCTGCTCCGGGTTTTTCCGTTGTTCTGGTGCGGTGGATCAAGGGTGTTGCATGGGACACCTTGAAACATCGATGAGATGCAGCTCGGAAGGCTTTCAGGACCGGCTCTCCGAAGCCTTCAGGCATTCCACACGAGACGTGGATGCAGATCAGGGAGGACGAGTGGACAGCGGCCACGCGGTTCAGACAGCAGCGTGAGGCCGTGCAGGTACGACAGATGACTAGGGGGACATCTCATCTTGGCAGCGGAGGCTTCGACACCTTTTGCTATGAGTTTGTGAGTTTCTAATCCAATCTTAACTATGGAGTTTTTTAAAATATGATAAATCATGTATTCTTATTACTTTGATTTTTGTATAACGCAGAATCTTGCGATGCATCGAGCTCCGACACACGAGGAGGAGTCAGATGGATATCGCAGAGGTATCTATGAAGTACTGAATGATCTTGAAGCTTCAGGAGAGCCTGTAGACTGGGAGGCCTTACAGTCTCGCTGATCGCTTGAGGTGAGACGTTAATATGTGTTAGTTGATTTAATTAAGTCAGTATAAGTGAAGTAATATCAATACTAATTTTGTGAGTTTTCCTATGTGCAGGTTACGATGCCTAGTCATTAGTGGACCAGATTTCATATATATGCTTTGTGAGACACAGACACGCTTCTGTGTCTCTTTTTTGTACAAACAGTTATGTTCAGACAGTTATTGTTTCCCTTATGGTTATGATTATTGTCATTGTCATTGTATAAACAGTTATTGTTTCTCTTTCTGGTTATGCTTATGGTTATTGTTAATTTTGTTTATGGTTATGGTTATCTGCATTATGGTTTTGATCAAAGTGGTTATAGCCGGTTATGGTTTTAAGTTATGGTTATGGTTCGTTATGGTTATGGTTCGTTATGGTTATGCTTTTAAGTTATGGTTATGGTTCGTTATGATTATGATTTTAAGTTATGGTTATACTTTTCAGTTGGTACGGTTGTCTTTCATTGGCCTTAAATCTCATGTGAGATCCTACATGGATAGCATGTAGGAGGCGTATACATGATATGGTTTTTTTTGAAAAGTTTATGTTAAAACAAAGGGAACTCTGCCGAAATTTTTGCGCGCGGGAGCATGGTTGATATTTTGGTGCTGCTCGCTTTCTTGGGCAGAGGGCAGGAAGTCTGGCTGTGGCTGTGTCCATCTTTTAACTGGACACAGGCCAGGCTACCTGCCCTCTGCCCAAGAATTTTTTTTTATGTTATGGTCGTCGCTATGTGCGTGGCAATCTGCGTCGCTATATGCATGGCAATCTGCGTCTCTATACGCGTCTATACCTGCATCGCAATATATAGCGACTGGTTTCACAGCGACGCGTATAGCAACGATATCTGCGTCGATGACACCTTATTTTGTTGTAGTGTTGCTATGTAGAGGTAGCTTGGAAGTAATCGTACTTGCTGACTACCTTTAGGACTGTAGGATTGTAGATTTAGATTAGGATTTGGAGAATGATTGGTAGACGAGACAAGTCTTAAGATCAAGACTCTGAAAAACATAAAAAACACAAGAAAACGAGTGTTTGTGGACACTTTCCACAACCCCATTGCATGAGAATCTAGGAGTAGGGTAAGTAGGAACCGAGGTGGATTTCAGAACATTGCTCTCTTCTGAAAGAATCAAGTGTGAGTTGTTATTGGAACTTGCAAAATTCAAGGTCTACGGCTAGAAATAGCTTGAAAAGACTCGAATCCACTCAATCCGACTAGAGAGTAAGCCTAAGAGTTGTCCGAACCAGTGGGTAAGGTCAAAGACACTTCGAGGTGAAAATTTCAAGAGTTGGCCAAAACTCAGATTATTTACTTTTTTTTGACATTTTAGGCCAAATTAAGTTTTGACTTGATTCATAGGCTGAAAATACATCATGTAAAGACTGTCTTTGAGAAAATTGCAAAAAAATGCTCATTTCAAGCCTAAAGTTAATAATCACGATTATTAACTTTCTGCTCTAAATTGGCCAAGGTTCATACCATTGACTCATTGCATGTGTACCAACAACTTTTGTAAAGGCCCAAAAGATTTGGATCACTAAATTGACAGAACATTGGGTAAAAACTAAAGTTTGTACTGACTTTTTGAATCTTGAGTATAAATCTGGGAAAAATTTGTCCAAACTTGTTTGAAAATTGTTTCATATGCTTATGTTGATGTGATAAACATGTGTATATGCTCAGTTGACCAAAAAATTGTAAAAATTTTTTAGAACTAAATAATAACGATTATTTACATCTGTCTTATTTTTTAACGTTTTTGACGAAGTCTGCATACCACTAGCTTCACCATGTTGTAATAAGCCCACAAACCAAATTTGATCAGATTTGGACCACTGGAGTGAAAATTGTGACTAAAATTGCAAAGTTAGTATACGGATAGATAATTGATGACCATTTGATCAAAAATTGTCCAAACTTGATGACAATTGGCTAGTGACCTTAACTTAAGGTGCTTAATAGATTTGTGTCAAAGTTGGGACAAAAACTTGTAAAAATATAACTGGAGTAAATAATCACGATTATTTACATATGCTTCAAAACTTGATGATTTTGCAAATTTGAGTATACCACAAGGTCAAGCACATGAAGTAGACCTCACAAATCAATTTTGGTGAAATTTGGATCCCAAAAGTGAGACTTAAGCCATATTCTCAAAATTAGAGTCTACGTGAACACCAAACAGTTAATAAACTTGATTAGAATTGGTCCGAACTTGTTGCAATTTTCCCAGAGACTCTAACAAGTTGTATACTTTCCAAACCTATCAAAAAAGTGCAAAAAATTGACAAAAGTAAATAATCGTGATTATTTACTTATGCTATCCAGAGACATCATTTTTGACTTTTGAACTTATACAATGATAGAACAACATAATATAAAGCCATAGGGAAATTTTGGTTTCAATCGGATCAAAATTGGTACAGATACATTCAGTTTCCAGATTGCAGATCAAAGCTTTGAATTTTGCTAAAGCTGAATCTGAAAGTCAAATTTTGACTCCCAGAGCTCTATTTGAAGTGATACACAGAGACCAATCATGAGAGTTCTCAAGAGCTCTACTGTCTTTATAGAAGAATAGGTAACGATTGAATTTGTACAGGAATCAAGTTGCAGACGAGGAATCAGTGGCTTGACAGAAAGTTGCAATTGAATCGAGTGGAAATTGACGACAAGTCAATCCAAAGGTGAGTACTCTATCCAAGGATTCATAAGTCTATATGAACCTTAGATCTGGTCGTGTACTAGGAAATCAAGGCATACTTGGAGAAACCTCCAGTAGAGTATCTACCGAAGAAAGCGTGAATCAAGGCAATTCCTTGCACACAATTCCTGAAGAAGTCTCAAATACTTTTTCAGATTCAACATCCGAAATGTCTTCTTACTCGACTCACTCGCAAACCGGAACGACAATGCGCTATAAGCATATACTATCTTTTTACAAGACTAACCGTCATGGAGCCCAAGTTTACTTGGACCCTAATGAGGAGTATGCTATTCGCATTGATGACCATGGTATTGAGTTCGAAGAAGAGGTTAGGGCAAACAAACAAGAAAAAATGTACATGGATCAAAACGGAACTCAATATTTACAAGTCAAAAACCCTGACGTGATAGACAAATGGGGGTTAGAAGTAAATACTATAATCCCAGATATGTCAACAAAAGAAGGACCACCAACTTTAGAATTCGAGGGATACGATCAAGTAGATTTGAAGCCTTTGAAATGTCTTAGTACGGATAATCCTAGGATCGGAGTCTATTGCTGGGAAGATAGAAACATAAAAGATCTTTTGTGGACTTCTCATGCCAAACCAAGACAATTAACAGCCATGAAGATCATCTATATCTTCAAGATCAAAGATAAGGGATCATCAGACCTACCAACCTACCTATTTAGGGATTGTTATAACAAGAACTTATGATGACTCCTGAGGAGGTAGACCAAACCAAATACCAAGGGTATTCCATCCAGGATTTAATATTAGGACAAGGACCAGAAACAATTCCAAGGGATGAACACCGTGAGAGATCATATGAGAGTAATGTAAAGAAACCAGAAACCACCTCATCACGTAGAAAACCGGGTGACACTAAGGCCAGTCTAGGGCTACATGAGTCACTATTTCCAACAGGCTGGTTTGAAGGACTCGAAACATGACCAACTCCCAGAAGACCTAGAGTTGAACCAAACAGACGTGTCAGACTAGCTGATTTTCAAAAATGGGTCAGAAAATATAGTGGATCCCCGGGGGGTTCACTATATTTAAGACCACTATATCACGTGAGTTCAGGCTCTTTTTCTAAACTCCCTATTCTGTGAATTTTTTAGAAAATATAATGAACCCTTTTCTTTTAAATTTTGTTTTTTTTTTTGAGATTTGTAAAAAACATATCCTTATGTAAATTTATTTTTGTAAGTTTAAGAGATTTAAATACCCTTTTGTTGAACTCACGTGATAGGTTACATTCTATGTAAGGTGAACCCCCCGGGAGTGGAGCAGGGGATCCATACGACCACTTAGCAAGCTTTAAGCAAGTGCTAAAAGCAGAACGTATATTCTATTCCAGACTCAATTTGAGGGGTTTGGAATGAAATTAGAAGGAAAAGCATTGACATGGTTCCAAAACATTCCACCAAGGTCAATCATGGACTTGAACACATTAGCTCAAGGATTTCTAGCTGCTTGTTCCAAAACGGGGATTAAACATAATACGGTAGCTCAAATTTATAGCTTTAAACAGAAACATGGTGAGTTTGTTAAGGATTGTGCAACTTGAATGAAACAATACATTGCTAGATGCCAAGAGATGGAGATACCTGCAAAAGAACGACTTATATCCTTGTTTCTAGAGGGACTGCTAAAAAAAGAACTTCATGCTATACTCTATAGTAAAAAACGTACAACCCTAGAAGCATGTGTGTCTGATGCGATTGACCTAGGAGACAATTGCAAGATCTTCAACAAAGAAGATGTCCCTAAGGATAACCAAAGCGAGAAAAAAACATCCACAAAACCAGCACAAGTGGGATCGGCTGCTACGGCACCACTCTCAGCCATAGAAGATATGCTAAAAAGGATGAACGACATGATGAACAATATGCAAAAAGCACCTATGAAAGGACCATGACAAGGGATACCTCCACAGGGACAACTAAATAGGCCACAAAAATGGTGTGCAATCGAGGGTAAATGGACCAACCATGAGACCCACGAGTGCTACTTCAGACCAAAGTATGATGGGAATGTTCAGTACGTGCCCATGAGGCCACAAGGACAACCCATGTACAGATATCAACCTAATATGGCCCAAGCTCAAAGACCACCAATGGGTATGGAAAGACCTCAACCTCTATTGGCACAAAAACCTCTGAATCTAGGACATAATGCAATGCCTGTAAAGTACATGCACTCTGAAGGAGTCATAGATGAACAAGCATTAGTGCCTGTTACACCCTATGCAGAGCCTAGTCCATCTACAGTAATGGTAGAAGGAGATTGGTATAGTTCACATCCACCACCAATGGAAGAAACCATGACTTATGCTCCACTAGAGCTCGCACCAATGTATTATGTAGCTAATCAAGGTGTCAGACCTCCCATGGGAAGACCCATGATGAAGCCTAGAATAGGAAACTGTCATAACTGTGGTGTTGATGACCATTGGAAGAACGAATGTCCAGAGCCTGACAAAAACCTCAAACCAATTAAAGCCTATTGCATACAATGTTGCAAAAAGGGAGGACACTTTCCGGAAGATTGTCCTAAGAATCCTTTGAACAAGGGAAAAACTGTCGTAAACGTAGTCCAAGTGATACCTAGTAGCTCATCAGAGAGTGAACCGATTATTCCAATCAAGGTAGTCACTAGAGCCCAGGCAAAGAAAAAGAAACACAACTCCTGTGATTATTCAGAGAACACGAAATTCTCTTCTCAAAGAATCAAAAGGAGCAGAAGCAAAAGATATGAGATGAGAAAACAAAAACAACGGGTTGAAATCAAAGAGAAAGCAAAAATGCTAGCCCAGGACAAGTTGAAAGAAACTTGCAGTGAATTCAAGGAAACAATCATGAAATCTAGAGGATCCATTCTGATTGATAAAATTTTTGAGCCTATTAATGCTGCCTTGGAAGCCTACCAAGCAGGACTTAAAGGAGGCCAAAACATGGAAAACAAATGGAAAAACTATCCATCTCTAGACATGGAAGCAGTAAAACTGGAGGCTTATCAAAATTTGGTAAGAATCACGCAAGAAATGCTGGATAAACAAAAACCCAAGCTTGAAAGTATTGTAAAACCTGAACAACTTGCGGTAGAAGACACGAAAGCAAAATCCAATGTGGTGGTAGAACGCCACCTTGAAACAAATGAACCAGTGCTTATAGTGCTTGACAACGAAGATGCCTTAGACGGAATTCCATTCATAGAGGAAGAATGGCCATGACACCTATGGAAAAAAGTGACAGAGATCAATGATGGGAGCCTAACTTTAAAGTCAGCTCCTATAGAGGAAGTCTGGTTGGATAACCTACCTTCTGATATGAACATGGATTTACAATCCTTGTACGGGGATTGCGGATTGGAAGCTTCAAGAATGTCTAAACCATTGACATTAAAAACATTACCTTCTTACTTGGGAGATAACAAAGATGAATCCATCGTTTGCAAGACCACTCAAGTAAAGAGAGCTGAACAGACCCTAGAAGTAGACAACATTCATTCAATCATGTCTACACCCATCCAATGCACTCTTACTTTGGGAGAACTGTTGAAACTCATACCATACTTGTGGAATTTATAGAAAACCCTAGAGAAGGTGGGGATAACGGGGTTAATCTCAAAGAATTAGAAAAATGGAAAAATGAAACGGAAAACAAAGAGATCTGATCAATTCCTATGAACAAGGTTGGAGAATATTATGAAGGGGAAGAAGGAAACACCACCCTCCCAGTGAAATATAATGACATTGAAACCATGGCAATACTGGATAGTGGAGCTGGCATAGCCATAACAACTAAAGCAGTATGGGAATCCTGGGGATAGCCAGCCATTAGACAAACGTGAATGAAATTAAAGTTGGCTGACAAACACATTGAGAGACCGCTAGGGTTGCTTGAAAAAGTGATAGTCAATTCCTATGGAATTGAATATCAACACACTTTTGCAATAGTAGACTTTGGGGGAAAAATGAACTATGAAATCATATTGGGAAGACCTTTCATGAGATAGGTACAACTTATCTAGGATTGGGGAAACAACTATCTGTACTTGAAGGAGGTGGGATCTATAACAAGATTCAATCTAAAAGATCACACTTATAGAGATGTCTTGAAAACACCCATCCAAGAGTTTGATTCAGTCTCTTTGGCTGAAAATTAACTCCCATCCTAGTTAAACAAGGACACTCCTATTTGGATGTGAGGAGCTTCAAAAAATGGAGGCTTAAGACGAGAAGAATGTATCCTAGAAAGGGACTGCACAGATGAATCCTACGTACCTGAACCGTTTCCAGAGCATTTATTTGAACCATTCGAGTGGACTCAAATTTTAGCGAGAATAGATGTATGTATGAATACGTCTATGCCTACTCAATTTTGCAATGAGGATGGCTAAGACATAATTCCCATCCAAATGATGAAAGATCAACAAGTCTTTTTAGACCTCTATTACAGTGCAACTAATGAGTTAGATGAACACTCAGCTACCTCAGAAGATTCGGGGTCAGAAAAACAGCATACGAGAGCTAAGTTGCTCTTAAAGGGAGGGGAGGAAAAGTTTTTTGACTTTCCAAACCAGAAATCAAGAAGACAAAAATGGTATAGACAAAAGAGAGACACCAAAATTGTGAAAACATGACCTATGCCATCAGTCTCCAGTAAAACACAATTCCTGATGTAGGTAGATGCTAATTGTTAACCCTCACGGCACATGAACACCCTATGATCTATAAACGTTATATTGTTTAGAGTCACGTACTGGGCTTGTCGGACCAATAGGAACAGGGTAAGGGTGATCGCCGATGACAGGCGCACTCTAACTGGAATATTCAAGGAGTTAGTTGGCTAAGTATGGGCGCCCAAGTGTGAATGGGGTGAGCTCATATAAAAGCCACTAAACCTAATTTTTACTCATTCTCTCATTGTGCAATAGAAGCCGCTCTTGCTCCATCTCCACCTTCTCTTTCACCATCTCCTTGTGTGTGTGTGTGTGTACGTGTGAGAGAGAGAGAGAGAGAGAGAGAGAGAGAGAGAGAGAGAGAGAGAGAGAGAGAGAGAGAGAGAGAGAGAGAGAGAGAGAGAGTGAGATTGTGTGTGTGATCGAGCGTTGCGGCGGCACGACGGCGGCGAGGCGGTTGAGCGCGGCGTAGCGGCGTCTCCCTCTTCTTCGCGGCACGGGAATCCTTCATTCGCAACTACGCACGAAGGTGAGTGACACACCATTCTTCCTTGTGAGCTTGTCTGTTGTATGACTGTGTGCTACGAGCCTTTGTGGCTCGCACACGGCGCGTAGCAAGTCCCTAGCCGTGACATTTTTGGCGCCGCTGCCGGGGAGCTGCTGCGCGTGAAGCTCCAATGGCGACCTGTAAATTGTATTGAAGCTATTTTTTATGTAGGAAAGGCGCGGCTTAAGTTTGATTATTGTTGTTATGCAAAAACAGTAGAGAAAGACACAATGTTGTTGACTGCATTCAAGTTTTCTGTGTTCGGTTAAGCTCTGTTTTGCTAGTTCTATTAAGCTCAGATTTCAGCTTACACAGTTAGCATTTCTTGCATTTTTGCGTTTTTTGCATTTTCTGGTTTGCACTGCACAGTTTTGTCAAGTTTCAATTTTCTGCATTTTTTGGTTTGTGCACAGTTAGGCGCACAATTAGTTAATTAAGTATGTTAGTAATTAGGTGAACCACTGATTAGCAGGTCAGTAAATAGGTGAGACAGTAAATAGTTAGGTGAGGTCAACGCGCACCAAAACGCGTACCAAAAAAATAAAAAAAAATAAAAAATAAAAATAAAAATCGAAAAATAAAAACGTGAGTGAGGGGGAGGTTATAAAAACGGACGGGTTGGTTTGTATAAAAGTGAGATCGGGATCGGGATCATTTGACCCAATCCCAATCCCAATCCCAATCCCAGGCCCAGACTCTGTCTCTGTCTTATGATATAGGGTAGTCTCAGTCCTATATATATAGGCTAGACTCACAAGGAGGGAGTGAGGAATGTGGGATAAGTCTTACACTCTCCTCTCCTTCATTGCACACTAGGACTTGCTATTTGGAGCCTAGTTCCCCAGCTAGGAAAAGACTGTTTCGGAATTTTCTGGAGCAAAATAGAACCAAACGGTGGGCTGTAAAGCACATCACATCCCTCCTAGCGATACGCTCGTTTTGAGCTATCACAGGGCCCATTCCACGACACGCTCTAAAAAATCTAGCAAACAAACAAACAAAAAACACGCAAAAAACTAGTCACAAGGCCTCCTAGAGCAGCTTTTTGACACCTTAGGGTATCAAAAGCACATGCACTTACGCTCTGGGCGGGTGCTAGAACACGAGCATATTGAGGGTGCCTCTGTTCATACGGACACCCATTACCCATCCACGATAGGCTCTAGACCCTCAGCGGGGACACAAGGTAGCACCACCCAAGACCCTAAAATAGCCGCTAGTGATTCCTCCTCCGACTCAGAAATCATGGAAGCATACCCTACCCAAAACACTAAGAGAGAAGGCCATGCACCTCCCGAAGCTCCACAGCCTAGTACTAGTATGTTTAGCCGTTCCATGGAAACATTAGGTAGAGCTACTCGCTCGGAACCTGATGCAAATGAAGCACACGAAGGGGGTGGGGAAGTGGACTCTCCTTTCACATCGCATGTGGACCCCACACCCCCAAAGAGTGTCCATGTGGATATCCTGCCAACTTCTTACCAAGAAGGCCCTGTTGAGCTGCCTCCTTCAGAAGTTCCCTCTAGAGTACCGTTGGTGACAAGTAAAACCACGGGGAGCAACATTGCTTCTACCTCACAAGAAACTGTTAACACGTCGACTCTAGAAGGATTGTTCATTAATGATCATTGGACATACAACCTCCACACTGAGGTGTTGACGGATCTACACTCTGGCCACGCCTACCATGTAGGATGGATAGAGATTGTACGATCCACCTCTAGTGCCACGAGCATCGAAGATCAACAGAAAATGATCTGTAATGTTATCCATGGCATTATTCAATCAGAAAGGCAAAACCGAGGGGTAAATATACTCTCAACTGCCCCATGAGATTTTTGGATACGAGCAAGGCTCAACAGCCTACTCTATCACAAATGGAGACTCCTCTAATGAGTCCCATGGACCCATCTTACGTCATTTCACCTGGGGTCTCTATGCAATCTAAGCCTCCGAGCGACAACTTTCGCTTCCCTAAGTTGGCTCAACCCTCTACTAAGGAAAACACAGTGCTCACTCCAGGGATAGACCTGACAAAGAATGTACCGATGACATCTACGGTTAGCGCAATGCCACTACCTAGTGTCTTAGTACTTAATATGGGGCCTTGACCGTATGTGCCTCTAGCCCCTTATGCACACATGGCCCCCACACCTCCAATTGTACCACTTGTTTATGCTCCTCGAGTGCCGCTCCCTAGCCCTTATCCGAGTGGACCTATGCCCGGTTATGTTCCATATCCTGCATCATCCACACATATGCCAAGACCGGTACCTGTCCCTCTCCCACATATGATTCCAAGAGTACCTCCACCGGCCCTGCCTCCTCACATAGGTGACTTGGCAGCGTTTGCTCAAACCATAGGTCGATCTATCGCGGAAAATATGCGTCATGCATCTGATAGAGAGCCTAGAAGTAAGGCAGTACAAATTGCCAAACTCACGCAAAAATTCAATGGGGACGAAGATGCTAGAAAACACATTGAAGTGTTTGAACAAGTATGTGATTCCTTAGGGGAACACAACGAACTACATAAGTGCAATGCCTTAACACTAGGTTGGTAACCTAACAGGACATAAAAGTGTCCTTTCAGGGTTTGGAAAAAAACCTCCAAAACCATAATAGATCCACTCATTTTGTAAAATCCTTTCATGAGGTTACAGCTCAAGGCCTACTACACATGGAAAAAATAAGAAACTTGTAAAATTTCTCATCTTTTGGTCACACCAAGCCTCCAAAGTTGATGGACCAGTGCATTTTCATTAAAACAGTAATTTCTTACGTTTTGTTGCATAAAAATTAGATTAGGGATTTTTGTAGGACTTGAGATAAATTCCCTAGTTAACTTCAATGGGTTGGTGATCAGAACATATGATTGCTTCTCACTCACTATTTTTTGTTTTGCCAAAATAAATAGGTACCAAAAAGTTGAATTTTTATCATTCTGCAAACCTATCATCAAAGTTTCTATAGCCACGCTCGATACAAATAATATATGCATGTTTTCTTAGTTCCGTATTTTTGTTTATGTTCATAAGGAGCCATGGAGCATGTCAAAATAATAATACATCTCTTACCAAGGGGAATCTTGGGGACAAAGATGAAGTGATAAATACAGCAAACATGAAAAACTGGGTTCAAAATTATGAGTTGTAGAATCCCATAGAAACTATTCAATATCTAGCCAAATTTGATCCTTATGACTAGATATGGTTACTACCTACAAAATGCATGTAGTTGTCACAAGAAAATAACAATATTGAAAAAGATATTCTTGATATACTAGAATGTTTCGTTTTCTTCTATAATTGAAAAAATCAACCATCGCTGTATACTATGCAAAATAGGGGATTAGGTGCCCCAAAACTCAAGGAATATTAGCTTTATGTTACGATATGCGACAAAGAAAATAAAAAATGCATTTGGATATCATGAAATCCACCAAAAAAATCATAGAAGGGCTAAAATTGGCTAAAAAACAGGATTTGATAATTTTTGTAATTTGGTCATAACTTACAACTTTAATATTTATTTCTCCCTAGAAGCATCAGGACATGTTGAGGCCTACTAAAGATACGTCTATAGCATTATAGACCTCACAAAAATGAATTCTAGAGTGGTATAGTTGCAAAAAGCCAAAAACAGGACCCGTTTTTTCACACGTTTAGGTTGTGAAATGTTGTGCAAGGACAAGGTTAAAGATGGAATTGATATTCCAAAAAAATGTCGAGTTTTTTTTCAGCTCATGAGACAACTTTCTAGATAGATAGCACCTCAAAATCCATTTTGAAACTCTTGACATAATCCAAGGAAAATGGTCACTTAACAGGACATAAAAGTGTCCTAGGACATAAAAGTGTCCCATTACCAACCTAGTGTTAAGCTTGACATTAAGTGGGAAGGTTGGAGATTGGTATAGAACCCTAAGGATGGACGAGAAAACAATCTACCCTACCCTTCGAAGGTTGTTTCTAAAGGAGTACATACGAGAAGGTGTGCTTTGGGGTGTAGCATCTCAGCTACAGAAGGCCGAACGTAAGGAAGGAGAGTCAGTAAGGGACTTCATTAGTCGTCTAAAGCACTTAAACTCTCGCTGCCCTGTAAATGAGCGCTTCAACAATAACCAACTGCTTGATCGATTCATTCGAGGGTTGAGGAATGAAGGAATATATAATGGACTAGTGATTAGAGGTATCACAACCTGGGAAGATGTCACTGCCAATGCAATCCAATTAGAGGACAACTTGATGATAGCAGGCATGAGGGTGTCTACTGACACGAGATCCACTAGCTCACAAGCCATTGAGTATGAACCCATGACTGCAAAGCCCATTGCCAATGAGCCAAAGGTATTTGAGTCATTCTTGACAGACCTCACCAAGGCAATCCAAGAGTCTCTTAAGGATAATCGACCCCCTCAAAATAGTCACATGTATCCAAGAAGGGAGCATCAATGGTGTTCCATTTGCTTAGGTCCACATAGCACTAGTGAGTGCCCTACGTTTAGAGTAAAATTTAATGGAACTTGCAACGCATGTGGTAGGTATGGTCACCAAGCTAAGGATTGTTTAATGATCAAACATATGATGGCAAATAGACCACCTGTAGCCTGGACGGATGCGCCTCGAGCTCCTGTATTGATGCCTACTCCACCTGTTGAGCAACTACCGCAACACATGGTCCCTAGACTCAAAGGAAACTAGAACCAGAACCCATGCATGTCAAAATTCATGACACAGTGTTTCCCACGCAAGTTCATCCACCCCACATGAACCATAGACCGTTAGCCATACCTAGTATCATCCAAGAAGGGAGTGAGGACGGGACATCAGAAAGTGAGCATACACCTTTCTTGTTGGAAAGGATGTTTAACGAAGGAATACCTGATCCCATTGAGGAATATGAGATTCCATCCTCACCAGCTCCTAGTCAAGGACCTACACCCTGCAAAATGCCAATGAATGTTGCCAAACTAGTGGACTTCATGTCTTCTGAGGTCCGAACCACGATCATAGCAAAGCTGTATGGAGATCCTGAGCTATTCTTTGCACTTCCAGCATTCCTTAACGGAGAGCTACAAACGGGATTACCGCAGTTTGCGCAAACAAATAGGCCTGAATCGATTATGATTGATGAGGAAAATCATGTGCAATCACTTGACTTAGATGGACACGAGTCTGTGATCGAGGTACCCATTAACGAATTAGGGCAGTATTTTGAAGGCGACGAGTCTAATGCGACCCTACCCATCACTACCAAGGGATTAACTATAAAGGGAATTCTTGATGGTGGTGCGGGAGTTAGCATTGCTACAAAAGATTGTTGGGAATCCATGGGAAAACCCCGCCTCAGTGTTACTAACATATTGTGGTAAAGATGGCAAATGGTACCATAGCCAAACCTATGGGGATGCTCAAGGATCTTAAGATCAAAGTTCTAGGACACAAGGTACGACATACGTTCATTGTAATGGATTTCTCTAAACACCTTATGTCATATGAAATGATTTTAGGACGACCATTCATGAGGGAAGCACAAATGGCTCATGATTGGTCTAAAAATCATGTCTATTTGCAATTCCAAGACTCTGTCCTTAGAGTGGATTTGGTGACTGGTAAGGTACACCCCTTAGGGAGTAAAACCATTATTGATCATTGCTCTGACACCACAGTTCACTCGGCCCCACTACAATATTGTTACACTTGTAAGAAGGATACAAACATTGGCCAAGATTCTCCTTACATGGATGTGTTACCGGGTATGACGGAATCAGACAACGTGGACTGGGTACACCTAGCTGTAACCATAGATACCTGGGGAAATAGAGGAACCACTTGGGTCACACTAGAGGGGGAAGAGGTACCACAAATTACACCTCTGAACATGATAAGTGCCATACATGCATCTTCTAAGGGCAAGGCAATTGTAGACCAATCTGACAGTGACACCGATAGCTCAATAGAAGACTTTGACCAACACGACTCAGACACAGACTCCTAGAGTGAAATGGATTCTGAATCTCATGAATTAGAGAGTGGAGCAAGTTCAGAGTCAAAACATTCGGAAGGACCGAGCACATCAACCGATGATAGCTCCTCCGAGAGTGAAGAGGACACCAACGAGGACTCCTTTAGTGATCCAGATCTAAATGCAAATCAAAATCAGGTCTCAAATAAGAAAAAGAAAAACTTTAAGAGGCGTCGATATCGAGCCAATGTACGTGCTAGGATAAAAAAGAAGAGATCCTCAGCAGAATGGCTCAGTTATATAGGAGCATGTGATGCTCATCGAAAATTGGTAGACGATTTGGGTGAATATCTCCAAAATGTTATGTGGTGTAGACCATGACCCCATGACATAGCCCAATTAGAGATCATAGACAAGCCAAAGTTGAGCCGCACTGCAAGGAGACGTCAAAACCAAGAGTTAGCTCGACAACACAAGAAAGTAGAAATAGAAGCACAGACCAAAGCATAACCAGAATCCACAGACTTGCATCCTGCACCAGAACGTTTCAAATCTTACACCACCGGGGAAGCAAAGGTTGTGTACACAAAAGCCCAAAGAATACCTATCGATGGGAATAATGGAATCTATGATGGTCCGGAAATAGTTAAAGAAATAGAATTAGCCGACCCCGGTGAAGAATCAAAACCTGTTTTTATTGCCCAAGACCTCACAGAAGTTGAAGAGGCGGTCCTCAAAGAGCTTCTCAAGGAATTCAAGGACATATTCGCTTGGATATACCATGATATGAAAGGTGTTCCACCTTCTGTGGTCAAACATACAATCCCTATGATTAGCACTGCGAAGCCCGTACAACAAAGACCCTACCCGATGAATCCTAAGTACGCAAAGATCATTCAAGAAGAACTAGAAAAGCTTATCAAATGTGGGTTCATATATCCTATTGAACACTCTGAATGGGTGTCTCCAATAGTTATCGTGCCAAAAAAGAATGGGAAACTCAGGGTGTGCGTGGACCTCAAAAAAGTTAATGCAGCTACTAGAAGAGACCATTACCCCCTACCATATTCCGAACATGTACTCGAAAGAGTTGCAGGCAAGGAAGCTTATAGCTTTCTAGATGGGTACTCAGGCTACAACCAAATCACGATAGCGCTAGAGGACCAAGCAAAAACTGCCCTCATCACAGAATTTGGCGTGTTTGCATTTCGTGTGATGGATTTTGGCTTAACAAATGCCCCTGCTACATTCCAACTATTAATAAACACTGCTTTTAAAGAATATTTGAGAGAGTTTTGTGAAGCTTTCTTAGACGACCTTTGTGTTTACTCTTCTTGGAAAGAACATCTATCATGTTTGCGGAAGGTGTTTGAAAAGTGTAGGTTATATCGTATCTCATTGAACCCGTTCAAATGCCAATTTTGGGTCAAGCATGGAGTTATTTTAGGGTATATAGTATCTAAGAATGGTATCTCAACCGATGAGAGAAAAATTAAAGTGATTCTAGAGTTACCACCACCAACCAATTAGAAGGGAGTTCAAAGGTTCATGGGACACGTGGGTTATTATCGATGGTTTATTTTATTTTTCGCTGAGATAGCACGTCCTTTGTACAAGCTTCTCATTGAATTTAAATGGACTGAAGAGTGTGACCAGGCCTATGAACAATTGAAGAAAACACTAGCAAGTGCTTCGATTTTAAGGACACCTAACTAGCATGTCATTTTCCATGTGCATATTGATGCATCAAACTTTGCTATTGGGTGTGTTCTCACTCAACCAGGAGAACATAAATTGGACTATCCCATTAGCTTTGCAAGCCGTCAATTGAACGATCCTGAAAGGAACTACACCACTATAGAGCGAGAAGGTTTAGCAATGGTTTATGCAGTAAAGAAATTTCGCTACTACCTTCTGGAAAACAAGTTTGTATTTTATGTAGATCATCAAGCGTTGTTGTATCTGGTAAACAAGCCATGCTCCACAGGAAGAATCACACGATGGTTGTTAATTCTTCTGGAGTTTGATTTCACGATTGTAGTGACACCCGGTAAAAGGCACGCCATGGCTGATCATTTGTCTCGCATACCCAATGGTGAAGCCCCTACAGGAGTTGATGATAAATTACCCGATACTTCCCTATTCATAGTTGAGACTATGCCTGAATGGAGTGAGAACATTGTTAACTTTTTAGTTAATGGTTTTCCACCCAAGGAACTTCGTAAGGATATTCCTCGAAGGCTAGTAAAAGAATGTGAACCCTATTGTTTGATTGCCGGAACTCTGTATAGACTAGGCAAGGACGATATTCTTAGGCGTTGTGCCCGCGAGGATGAATATTTGTATATCTTGCAAGAAGCACATATGGGCATAGCAGGAGGACATTTTTCAGGAGACCTGACTGCTAGAAAGGTGCTGCAATCAGGCTATTGGTGTCCAACTTTATTTAAGGATGCATCAATTTTTACAAAAGGGTGTGATGAGTGCCAACGTTACAAGACCACACAGCGCAAAGACAGAATTCCCTTACATCCTATTAAAGTAACCCAACCATTTGAAAAATGGGGCTTAGACTTTGTAGGTCCAATTAGTTCCGCAGCTCGCAACACTCAATCTCGATATATTCTAGTTGCTACGGACTATATAACAAAGTGGGCTGAAGCTAAGGCTTCACAAAAAGCTGACGCAAGGACAACAGCTAAGTTTCTTTTTGAGAACATTATCACAAGATTTGGTTGCCCTTTTGAAATTGTTAGTGATAATGGTACCCATTTTATAAATGAGGTAATAAGAGAGCTTACTAGGACCTTTATGATATCCCACCATAAGTCTACACCTTATTACCCGCAAGCTAATGGACAAGCCGAGAGCACCAACAAGACTCTAATCTCTATTTTAACCAAGACGGTAGAAGCTCATCGCACTGATTGGGATTTGAAGTTGACATCTACTCTATGGGCTTATCGTACTGCTTATAAAGTGGCTATTAATTGTACGCCATTCAAAATGGTATATGGCCAAGAAGCGGTTATGCCTTGGGAGTTTGTCATTCCTAGTCTTAGGGTAGCTTCGCAAGAAGGATGGAATGGTAACCCCTTAACCGAGCGTTTGTATATCTTAGAAAAACTAGACGAAGAGAGACATTTGGCTGTGCAAAATGCTCTTGTGGAAAAGGATAGGAGAAAGAAGTGGTTTGATCGCCATGTGAAGGACAAGGACATCAAAGTTGGTGATAAAGTCCTTATGTATGGAGTACGTTGTCGTGCTGTGACATGTACATAGTGGGAACACATGCTACAAGAGATATCTTGTAACTTTTTAGATACATAATTATATTTCCTATAATGTACATATGCATATGTAACTATAAAAATAAGCTTTCTATCTCATCTTATTATTTATCTCAAGGGTAATGTATTTTTACTTTACCATCAAAAAATACTATGGGAAAAGTGTCAATAGCTCCGCCTCTTTAACTTGGGGCAAAAAGCATTGATTCTTTATTTCTACTATTTCATTATCATCTCACACCCTAGCTAGATCCTATATCTAGGGTAAACTCCAATATATATATATTCTATGTATTTTTTATACTTTTCTTATATTTCTTTTTAAATAGCTACTAGGAGAGAATCAAATCCTAGTGGGACACTAGGTGGCATGATTTCAAAGATACACTTATTTTAATGCATTATTGCAAGCATGGTTACAAAACTTTGTCAAGGAGAAATGTCATGCTTTCATATGGCATGAGGTGTCCTTGGGAATTAAATGAAAGTCAAGGCTAAGGAGACCACATGAAGACTTTTGCTGCCATAAATGGACCCTATTTTGATGAATTTTTTACACAAGGTTCCAATCTGAATTGGAGAATGATTTTAAAATGAAAATCGTAGCTAATGAGCTGAAGTTTCTGCCCATATTTTTATTGTTTTATTTGGAGCTACGGTTGAGGAGATATGATCAAAATACTAGACCCCAGTCTGCCCACATCATGCAGGGACAGCTCATTTCCAACTTTTCCAATTCCTGTTCACACTGGCTCCTCTCTTCTTGTGTAAACCCTTGTGGGTTCCCTTCACCTATAAAAGGGGACCTCTTCTTCCTTGGAAGGAACTCAAGCATTCAAGCCATTGATGAGAGGAATTCTTGAGGGAGTGAGTAGTAATGACTAATTGTACTTAGCCCCATTAACATAAGCCCAAGCCTACACTTTCTCCTAGAGGAAGACTAGCCATTCTTGCAACAAGCTAACCTTGGAAGATCAACTCTAATCAAAGAAGGTCTTACACTTGGTGTATCAATCAAAGTGGAATTCTCCACTCTTCTTCTCTCTCCCATCAATAATGGTGCCGAAGGGTTTCAAGTAAGATGTGTTCTACATTGATGTTTTCTTGATTTCTTGTTGTTTTCATTTTCATCTCTAATCCAACATATATATATATATATATATATATATATATGTATCTAATCTCATCTCCTTAACCAAGCCTATCTCTCTCATTCTTAGTAATTCATCCTCTCTAGGTTCTCTTTGCTACAGGTACATCTCTCCCCGCAGTATCCTTATTGCCTACGGGCAAGAATAGGGCTTGGGAGGAAAACTTCTCATCTCTTCACTTCTCTCATATCTACATTTCTTACCTACTATCCTAGATGAATAACCCACATGATGATCATTTCTATCGCTTTCACTCTGTACGATCTATTAGAATTAACGTATGGATTAGCCAAAAAATACACTTTCAACAACGTATAGTGTTTCTCTTTGGCCCAGAAAGGCTTAATGAAATACTTCTATCACCGGATCCCATCATACTACCTCTCATAGACTATAATTTTTCTTTTGATGTAAGCGTAGTTATCTTGCTATGAACCAAGAGGATTTGTACACACAATTAATCCCAATCACTAGACAAAATATATATGTTATGGTAAGCACAAAACTACAATTCCAAAGAACAATTCGTAGCCTATTTGGTCAGCCAAGATTGAATGCCATTAACTCATCCATTAACCCTTTCATATTACCCATGATACGATATGACCATAGCCTTGATGTTTTCATCTTCGTATTGTTTTGACATTCTCTTTTGCGTTCTTTCTTTGTGTGTGTGTGAGTGCAAGAGAGAAAGAGTGAGTCTTCTTTGATTGCACTTCTTTCCAAACCCTAGTCTTCATGGCATCTATGGTTTAACTCCTTCATATAGTTTTTGTTGAGTTCTCTCACAAACTCTCACAGCCATAAGCCCGGTTCTTTCCTGGCAAGACCGCAAATTTCTCGACATATTTTTGGTGAACCCGACGCGAATCTGCTAGGGTGAGAGTTTGTGGGTAACCAAGGGTGATCATGTTGAGCAACAGGGTATGCATTTTGACCCAGCAACAATGCAAATGTTTCAAGCATTTGCAATGTTCATGCAACAACAACATGCTACTGAAAGAAGGGAGATTTCAACAACAAAGGCCATACAGGCGGTCGTCAACAGAATGGATCAGTTCAATGGCAAAGATGTAACCAAATACTTACGCGAGTATGTGAAGGAGATGGAGCTGCATCGCGTGTCAGAAGGTGAGATGATTCAAAGCTTTGAGCTAGTTGTTGCTCCAAAAATTAGGGAGCATGTTAGGGCAATTAAAGATGGGCATGGGAGAAATTGGGAAGAACTCAAAGTAGCTTTAAAGGAGGAATATTTCATGGAGGACTCTGAGAGAGTGACCAAAAGGACATTCTTAGAATGGGTAGTCAAGCCAAAGCAAGGACTATCAATAACAGAGCTACTTAGGGAATTTGAGCGGCGCTATGCACAACTCACTAGGACAGAAAGGGCCACACTAGATGCAGAGAAGACATATCTTTTCTTACAAGCTGCAGGTAAAGAGTTTCAAGAAAATTTGGAGCTTCTTCTTGAAGATAAAGATGCTGAGCAAGGACTAAAGACCGACTGGAATGAGGTTGAAGGTGCTGTCTCACTGCTTGCCAAACGACAAAGAAGAAGGGACAAGATGGTAGTAAACACTACAAGTCCTTCCACCTCAACTTCTGACAAAATGGTAAAGCCTACTTTTATCGCTCCTAAGTTTGATGAGTCCATGCTAGATGACCTTGTGAAGGGAATGCGTGACTTGAAGGTGAAGTTTGCAAAGCTTGAAGAAAAAGGCCAACCATCAGGGCCACTTCCTAGGCAAAGACAACAGCCCAAAGAAGGGTTTGTTAATAGATGTATTTGGTGTGATAGTACAAACCATGTAAGAAGGGATTGTGATGATTTTAGTGATGCTTTGTCAAAAGATGTTGTCTTTTTTAAGGATGGTAAAATTCACTTAAGAGAGACAGGTCTACCCTTGAGAACTAACTTTGGGAAGGGGGGAATGCAAACCTTAGTTGAAGATATGGCAACCAAGCATACCACCTCTTCAGTTGAGGCAGCTACTTATGGAGTAAAAATTGAGCATCTTAGTGATGAAGAGGTGAATGACCATCATGGTCAAATGTGGCCAAATGTCATGCAATTAGCTAAAAAGGGAAAGCTTACAAAAGATATTCTACATGAAGTAGGTGATTGCATACGTCTAGAAACAGGATGGAATGATCCAGTGGACTCATTGTCAGTGCATGCCTACATTACAAAATGCTAACAAAATGAGGCAATTGTAGAAGAGAAGCGCAGACGTGAGAATGCTGATGAAGGACCATCAAAAAGAGCTTCTAGAAGTGGGGGAAGAAGCGACTCAATGCCTTCTGAAACACCCTCAACACAAGGAGCATCTCCACCTGAAGTACTCATGGAGGAGTCTACAACAGAAAAGAAGAAAGAGCCAACAAAAGGTAAGACAAAAGGCCCAACTTATAAACTACAATCTGATATTGAGGTTGCTACAGATTTAAAGAAAGTCTTGGAGGAAAGGATCTTGAATAGCAAGATTGAGTTTACTCTGGGAGAAGTTCTTGGCATTGCAAAGCGTGAATTCCATGAGGAGATCATTGACATCATAAAGAGAAAGAGGCAAACCCTTGCTGAAGTTTCTTATCCACAGGTTGAAGGGGAAACCTCAAAGACACAAGGGATGCAACTGCAAAATAAGGAGAATGATGGAGCTGTGGTAGGATGCTACCAATCTAGTGGGAGAGTGAAGCAAGTGCATTTCTCAAATGATGATGAAGAAGTTGAAGATATTCCTAGGAGTTACTATTCACGAAGTCATTGGGCAAGGGCTACTACAGAAACTTTGGTCAAGGTAGGTGATCTTGAAGAGCCATTTGTTGCCTTGATTGACCATGGTTCAAAAATAAACATAATGCCAAAGAGTCTCTACAACAAGTGCAAATGGCCAATGGACACAGATCATGGTTGGATGGTAAAAGTGGCAAACAATTCATCCGGTGAATTGTATGCAGCATGTCCAGGTGTGAAGGTGACAATAGGTGATGTAAAGATTGACCAAAACTTCTTTGTACAGGATACATCTTCATATCATCTCATCCTTGGACAACCCTACATTGTGGTAGTTTGAATGGAAACAAAGGTAATGGACGATGGTTCAGCATATGCTAGGATACGTAGCAAAGATGGTAAACGTGCTGTCCAATTTCTCACAGTTTGTGTAAACCATGAAAGAAATCGTGACAACCTCAGAGAACATCCTCTACCAAAGGTGAGCAAAGAGTTTCATGATCATAGAGAAATGATGGGTTTTGGCCAAGTACCATTGTAAAGCGGGATTGCAGTGGTACAGAAAGAAAAAGGGTTTCGCTTGATCCAAAAATAGGTGAAACTTTCTCGATGAGCTCCTTGGTAACAAGGAATGGATCAGTTTGTTTTACAAAAATTGAAGATTTGAAGAGATATGAGAGGCAATATGTGCATAATGTACAAATAGGCATGAAAAAGAGTGGGTTGCTAAAGCCTACTGAAAATGTTTTGGGTTTGTGTGAACAAGTTTCTTTTGTAGATACTATGGGTGAGCTTGATGCTATAATGAGGTCTAGTTTGCATCTTGAAAATGAAGTTGTGGAAGTTTGCTCTATGGAAATGTATGAAGTAATAGAAGACTTTAAAGAAAGCCAAACAGTTGGCACAGAAGTCCATGTTGAAACTAAATACAAGAGTGTAGCAAAGAAGGTGAAACCAGTAGCTTCACCCTTACCACCCAACAATAGGGAAAAGATTGAATAGGCTTCTTTACAACCAAGTTTGCGGAATCCTAAAAAGATCGGGCATACCTTCACAAAGGAGTCTTTTCAAGAGTTGCATATTGGTTGCGAGGAGTTTCTAACACAGGAGGAGACAAAGTGCTTCAAAGAAATGCTTTCAAAGCATGGTAAGGCTTTTGCATTTGAGCCACAGGAGATAGGATGTGTTGATCCTTATATTGTAGCTCCTATGGTAATTTTCACAATACCTCATGTGCCTTGGAATCTGCGGCCTATTCCGGTTCCAAAGGCTCATTTGCCAAAGTTAGTAGAGCTACTGAATGAGAAAATCAAAATGGGAATCTTGGAGCCTTCTTGTGCTCCATACTCAAACAGGTGGTTCACAGTTCCAAAGAAGAATGGTTCTCTACGCTTCATCCAAGATATGCAACCAGTGAACAAGGTGACAATTAGAAATGTAGGAACAGGTCCAATTGTGGATGAATTTGCAGAGGCGTTTGCAGGGAGGGCAATCTACTCAATGGGGGATCTCTACTCAGGGTATGATCAATTTTAGCTTGCAATCGAAAGCAGAGACTTGACAACCATGAGGATACCTTTGGGTTTGGTAAAGATGTGTACCTTGCCACAGGGAGCAACCAACTCGGTTGCACATATGATGAATGGGATGAATAAGGTCTTACGTGACTTTATTCCTCAAATCACAATGCCTTTCATTGATGATTTGCCTATCAAAGGATGTGAAGAAAGTGACAAAGATGAAGCTTTGGATCTCAAGGGATGTCGTAGGTTTGTGGTAAATCAGATAAATGATTGTGATAAAATTTTGTCTAGGTTGGAAGAAGTGAATCTTACATTGTCAGGGAAAAAGTCTATGTTTGGTGTCAAAGAAGTGCTCATTGTGGGGCACATGTGCGGGCCATATGGTAGGAAACCTTGTCCATCAAAGGTAGATGCCATCCAAAGAATGAAAGAAACATGCACTAGCATCACTGAGGTTAGAAGGTTTCTGGGAGCATGTGTCTTCTATGTTATTTGGATTCCACATTATGCGCATGTAGCTGATCCTCTTTATCAGCTGCTTAGAAAGAATCAAAAGTTTAAATGGACAGAAGCACATGTAAAATCCATGAAAAAGCTAAAGGAGTTACTCTAGTCAGCAACGACTTTGAGAGAGGTAGACTATGAGTGTCAAAGGCCAGTGATTGTGACAGTAGATACCAGTCCTACACGGATTGGATGGGCAATAGGGCAAGATGACAAAGAAGGACACAGGTATGTGGTAAGATTTGGAGCAAAGGTACTAAGTGCTCGCCAAAGAAACTATCCACAGATAAAGAGAGAGTTATGGGGTATGGTTACAGCCTTGAAAAGTGGAAAAGAGTACCTAATTGATGCATGTGTGGTTGTAGAAACAGATTGTCTACCACTTCTTGGGATGATTACAAGCTGCTCAACACCAGACATTGCTATGTTGCGGTGGATTGCCTACATTAAGTCCTTAAATCCCGAGTTTAAGCACATTGCAGGTAAAGTCAATACAGTGGCAGATATGCTATCAAGGGCAAGGTATGAAGATGAGTCACATATGATTGATGAGGGAGATGATGTGGGCACAAAGTTCTATTCCATCTCTCATGTCAAAGGTAACAATGTCAACATGACTAATCCACTTGAATTGTTCTTGAAAGATCTTTATGAAGGTGATTGGCTTCTTATTGGAAGCTACTTGAGTACTCTAACAAAACAGGATGATTGGTCTGAACATGAATTCAAGAGGATACGCAGGAAAGCATATGGTTACTTTTTGAGGGATGGTTACTTGTGGAAGCATCCTAAACAAAAGGGTGCTACACCACAAAGGGTTATATGTAAAAAAGAGACTCTAGTAAAGCTCATGCAAGAGTTTCATGAGAGTCTATGGGCTGGACACAGGGGTGTGTGGGCAACCTTCTCCAAGTTGAAAGAAAAATACTGGTGGAAGGGTATGTATAAAGATGTATCTTAGTTTGTAGAGTCATGTGTAACTTGTCAAATGTATTCAAATGTTCGACATCGTGATGGATTGCACCCTACATATCCACTAGCCATGCACTATAAATGGGTTGTGGATCTAGTCACGATGCCTTTAGGACTCTGGCAGATAAGGTACTTGGTTCTTTCACGAGAGGACCTAACTAATCAGGTTGAAGGAAGAGCATTAAGAGCTAAAACCACAGAAGCTGTGTGCAAATTCCTTCTTGATGAGGTGATTTGCCGTTATGATTGTGTGGGAAAGATCACTGCAGACAGAGTTGAACTGGATGCCGAAGAAGCAAGGGAGTTCTTTTCTAGATTAGGAATCAATCTTTCTCTTACTACAGCTTACAACCCTGAAGGCAATGGAAAGAGTGAAAGAGGGCACCCTCCTATCATCAAAGCTTTGGCCAAGGCTTGCGAAGGAAGAGTTGGTGAGTGGCCAAAACTGTTACCATACGCTTTATGGGCTGATCCTACAACACATAGCTCAGTAACTGGCTACATGCCTGCGGAGCTAATGCATGGTCAAAAGCCAGTGATGCCGATTGAGGATACAATTCCCACATGGAATGTACTACCTTGGCAAGAGGAGCTTAGTAGGGAAGATCTCGTTGCATTGCGCATAAGGCAACTAGAGAGAAGACCTGGAGACATTGAGGCTGCAAAAGAACGACTCAAAAATGCAAGATTGAAAAACAAGGACTACTTTGATAAGCGACATCGGCTCAGGAACAAAGCAATTGACAAAGGTGACTGGGTTTTAGTGTATGATAGTAGCCTTGATAACCAACACACAGTCATGCGTAAGTTTTCAAAAATATGGTTTGGACCATATTTTGTAAAACATGTGCATGAAAATGCTACTTACAGCTTGTGTGAACTAGATGGCACAGAAGTAAAGATTCCCATTGCAGGAAAAAGGATCAAAATGTTTAAGAGAAGAGGAGACAATGATCCAGAAAATGCTGATGAGGAAGAAGAGCAAAACACAGGTGAAGATCAAAGTGAAAATGAAGCTCTGGAATCATCCAGTGAAGATGAAAGCAAGGAAGATGTACAAGAGGGCTGATCTTACAAAGAAATAATTTGGCACATACCGGAGGATTTGCAGGTTTAGAGGGGGTGGATGTCGTGCTGTGACATGTACATAGTGGGAACACATGCTACAAGAGATATCTTGTAACTTTTTAGATACATAATTATATTTCCTATAATGTACATATGCATATGTAACTATAAAAATAAGCTTTCTATCTCATCTTATTATTTATCTCAAGGGTAATGTATTCTTACTTTACCATCAAAAAATACTATGGGAAAAGTGTCAATAGCTCCGCCTCTTTAACTTGGGGCAAAAAGCATTGATTCTTTATTTCTACTATTTCATTATCATCTCACACCCTAGCTAGATCCTATATCTAGGGTAAACTCCAATATATATATATTCTATGTATTTTTTATACTTTTCTTATATTTCTTTTTAAATAGCTACTAGGAGAGAATCAAATCCTAGTGGGACACTAGGTGGCATGATTTCAAAGATACACTTATTTTAATGCATTATTGCAAGCATGGTTACAAAACTTTGTCAAGGAGAAATGTCATGCTTTCATATGGCATGAGGTGTCCTTGGGAATTAAATGAAAGTCAAGGCTAAGGAGACCACATGAAGACTTTTGCTACCATAAATGGACCCTATTTTGATGAATTTTTTACACAAGGTTCCAATCCGAATTAGAGAATGATTTTAAAATGAAAATCGTAGCTAATGAGCTGAAGTTTCTGCCCATATTTTTATTTTTTTATTTGGAGCTACGGTTGAGGAGATATGATCAAAATACTAGACCCCAGTCTGCCCACATCATGCAGGGACAGCTCATTTCCAACTTTTCCAATTCCTGTTCACACTGGCTCCTCTCTTCTTGTGTAAACCCTTGTGGGTTCCCTTCACCTATAAAAGGGGACCTCTTCTTCCTTGGAAGGAACTCAAGCATTCAAGCCATTGATGAGAGGAATTCTTGAGGGAGTGAGTAGTAATGCCTAATTGTACATAGCCCCATTAACATAAGCCCAAGCCTACGCTTTCTCCTAGAGGAAGACTAGCCATTCTTGCAACAAGCTAACCTTGGAAGATCAACTCTAATCAAAGAAGGTCTTACACTTGGTGTATCAATCAAAGTGGAATTCTCCACTCTTCTTCTCTCTCCCATCAATAATGGTGCCGAAGGGTTTCAAGTAAGATGTGTTCTACATTGATGTTTTCTTGATTTCTTGTTGTTTTCATTTTCATCTCTAATCCAACATATATTTATATATATGTATCTAATCTCATCTCCTTAACCAAGCCTATCTCTCTCATTCTTAGTAATTCATCCTCTCTAGGTTCTCTTTGCTACAGGTACATCTCTCCCCGCAGTATCCTTATTGCCTACGGGCAAGAATAGGGCTTGGGAGGGAAACTTCTCATCTCTTCACTTCTCTCATATCTACATTTCTCACATACTATCCTAGATGAATAACCCACATGATGATCATTTCTATCGCTTTCACTCTGTACGATCTATTAGAATTAACGTATGGATTAGCCGAAAAATACACTTTCAACAACGTATAGTGTTTCTCTTTGGCCAGAAAGGCTTAATGAAATACTTCTATCACCGGATCCCATCATACTACCTCTCATAGACTATAATTTTTCTTTTGATGTAAGCGTAGTTATCTTGCTATGAACCAAGAGGATTTGTACCCACATTTAATCCCAATCACTAGACAAAATATATATATTATGGTAAGCACAAAACTACAATTCCAAAGAACAATTCGTAGCCTATTTGGTCAGTGTGCGCTCCTTGCCGCACTGTCGAAGCAAGGGACTTGCCAATACACCGTATGCGAGCCACAAACGGCTCCAAGCACACAACAAGCCTAAACTAGCAATCTCAAGAGAACAAAGGGTGTGTCACTCACCGCTCTACGCTCGCCTTCGTGGTGGATTCCTCGCCGCGATGAAGAAGAAGCTGCAGTTGTGCCGCGCTCAACCGCTTCGCCGCCGTCGTGCCTTCGTAATGCTCGATTGCACACACACTCTCCCTCTCTCTCTCTCTCTCACACACACACACACACAAGGAGGTGAAGAAGAAGAAGATGGAGATGGAGCAAGAGCACTCTTCAATTGCACAAATGAGAGAGTGAGTAAAAATTAGGTTTAGTTGGCTTTTATAGGAGCTCCCCCCATTCACACTTGGGCGCCCATGCTTAACCAACTAATCCCTTGAATGTCCAAGTTAAAGTGCGCCTCTCATCGACGATCACTCTACCTTTCCCTATTGGATCGACAAGCCCGGTACCTGACTCTACCAAATACATAATACACGTCCATCGTAGGCGATAGGGTGTCCGTGTGCCGTGAGGGTTAACATGCCCCCCTTCTTGATGTAGATTCCGTCCTCGGAAGCTATTGAGTTGAAGCTGGTTCGTCGAGGTGGAAGAGCATTTGAGATGAATGTCCTTAGCCTTCTTCAGTCACTGCAAAATCAAACAACATTGGCACAGTAATTGCATTCTCTTAAAAAGCATAGGTAGTTTTAGGTAGACAAATTGATTGGTAAAAGAATTTCAAACAATTTGGTAGCAATGAACATTAAATTGCAATGAAATCAAATGCATAAACAGATGTAAAGGTAAAAAATTAAACAAGTCTGGGGTCGCTAATTTGACGGTCGAAAGGCACTAGAGATCGAATATTAATACCATGGGTAAGCTTCTTAATTTTCTGTGGTCAATTAAGTTGTTTAATCGCGAGAGCCAAGTATTCATGTTCGAGGGCTGACTAGAGGCTATATCTAGAAAACTTTGTAGTTAAGCTACCATAAAAGGAATTTCTCATGAAATCATCGCCTGACTGATTACTTTTTCTTTGACCCCCCAAAGTCTTTTCACATTGATTCAATTATGAAGTGTGTGCTTATTTTGTATACCTTGGGTTTTTTGCTTTTCAAGGAAAAGCGCCCACACTGGGAACCTCTAGGGCTCTAGTACCATAGGCGATACATGTGAGTGAAGTACCAATTTAAGCAGGGATTTCTCTTCCAGCTTAAAATTTTACATTGTGGCACTTTGATTTTTTGTTTGTTCATTTTCAGCATTTTAATTTTGTAACTTTGGGGGGTCATAAAACATTGTTACCCTCCCCAGGCTCATCACATTAGTAAACTCCCTTTATAATACTTAAGCTAAAGGTCGATAGGGTTAAGCCCACTAGAAAGCCCTAGTACATTTCATACAATGCTGCCTAAATCGGATTAAGAACCTAAGTAACCATTTCTTATTAGGAAGGCATTCCCCATGGTATTAAGAGAAGATTTCTAATACCTAGCTTGGTCAAACTAGCTTAGTTGGACTGCTTGATTTTTACACCTAGACAAGTGATTATGACAAAACATTACATTGAATTAAATGTTTGATACTAAGCCAATGCGCTGAATATTATGCTACCAATCACAATCAAAGCAGACAAACATAGATGCAAAAAAAAATAAGGGCAATGATAATGGACAAGAAACACCTGTTTGTGTTGATGGTCGTGCTTGATTTGAAGGTTCCATGAAGGTCCAAATCCTATCAATAGCAACACGCTCCTGTACACACTAGGAAACAAAAAGAATACCTCCAGGAGGCACATCAGTGGGAAAAATTAAAACTCCTAAAAAGAAAACTCAAAACACAATCTAGACCCCTAACCTACCTATCTATCACCCCTTTTAGAATCAAGGAAAGAGGATATTATATAAACCGGGTGGCCACCCTAAGGCTAGGCCTCTATCCTCATCATCTAGATAAATAAAATCAGTGTCCGTGAGGCCATAGTCTTCCTCGGTCTCTATTAGTTCCTCTTCATCATCCTCTTGTGCAAGCATGCTAATCAAGAACCTCGTGATGCGTGGATACTCATCTTGTACAAAAGAATAAGCATGTGCCATTGGAGACACATTCGCTACTGGGTAGGGATCACTAGTTAGCCATAGACGTATCATCCATTCTAACTCCTCAAAATTTCTCTCACATGCAAGGCTCTCTATCAAATCCCATTCGCAAGAAAGTATAGGGTAGCATACGTAGAACACTTGTTGAAAAGACAAGGGGTACCTTTCATAAAAAATAGAAGTGCATGCCTCTGGTGAAGTAGCCATTTCTGACAAGACAGATAGATTTGGTTAGGCCTTTAAAACATAAGAGTTGTTTTTGTGTGTTGCTTGAATTGACACGGTGAATTTGGACTTATATGTAAGATCTGATAGGGTGCTCTCTCATTGCTAGGCGCTCTTGCTCTTTACTATTTTTGTTTTTTTGTGAGTATAAGGCTATATATATACATTCCCTAAGATCGGAGATTGAGAGGTCAGGGAAAAAGGTTGAGAGGGAAACAAATGAATGATGACTGTCAGCAAACACTCCCCCCTTCCTTGGGTAGATCATACCGTTTGAAATGAGCTTGTCACCCTTTGAAACCAATTGTTCCAGTTGGTAATAGGTGAGGATTTTTGCCAGTAGTTTTCTATGACCCTAGGTGCCTCGTCAAGTTGCAAGGGTGGTAAGGTACTCTCCCATGATCGAACTTGAAGTGGTTCATCAGGTGATTCTTGAACACTGGGAGGTGTGGGTTCTTTTGTAGCTTCATGGCGGTCCACTACTATAGATGGAGGCTGTGTAGAAGCTTTTACCTCTATGGATGTATTACATGAGGAGCTAGAAGCTTCATGGGACTCCCCCCTTCCTGAGCTAGGTGGAACAAATCGTTCTTTCTTTGGTACCCAAACTAGCTCGGGAGCGGGTGTGTAGCATTCTGTGATTTTTTTCTTTCCACGATCATTGATTCGTTTTGGAGCTACGGGATTGGGCTCACTTGGGTCAGGTGATAGGTAAGAGCACAATCTACGTTTTGGCACCCAGATTTGATCATTTCCTTGATAGTAGCCTTGGGCTTCCAATAGTCGTTTAGGGATCCATCGCAACATTTTCTTACTTTTCTTGGAGCGAGTGGTATGTTTCTTACAAGGCTTCTGTTTTTTAGCACTAGCTATGGTCACTAAAGAGGTTTTAGGGACCCACTTGTATGTTTTCTCTGTTATATTAGGATGGTTCTTGTGTGTCTCAAGCTTTCTTTCAGCTACATCAGTTGAAGCTCTAGAGAGTTGGGCTATGGGGACGTATGGTTCAACCTCCTGGACATGCAATGTCTTGGGTTTTATTTCCTTGGGCAATATCTCAGGGACTATGGCTTGAGTGGTAGGGCTAAGAGTTGGTTTTTGCGTTGTAACACCCCCAGTCCCCCAATCAATAGTGCATTTGGTGGCTATCATCCACGTGCGGCCTAGGTTTATATTACCCTCCATAGTTCCAGTAGGCATGACCAAAAAGTCTTGAGCTACAA
The DNA here is from genome assembly GCF_014529385.1 of Adiantum capillus-veneris. Lineage (NCBI taxonomy): Eukaryota > Viridiplantae > Streptophyta > Polypodiopsida > Polypodiales > Pteridaceae > Adiantum > Adiantum capillus-veneris. The sequence goes on from NC_140948.1 coordinate 151,908,948, forward strand.
TTCCATTGTCATAACTGACAGAAGTGTGCCAGATTCCAAAAACCGTAGTTTTTTTCTTGTTGACACCCTTGACTTGGATAATACTCTCAGATAGAGGTGGCTTCCCTAACTGACACCACACCCCATAGGATAGCAGATTGTATTTAGCACCCGTGTCCAATAAGGCGTTATATAGCACTTTTCCATAGGCACTATTTAACTCAATGGGGTATCGTAGAGGTGTGTCAGAGTCCAACCCATCCTCTTCGATTTCCACGTGGAATGCATTTGTGACCCCAAGGTTATCCTCTCATTTTTGTCCTATACGTTGTTGTCGCTCCTTAGCCTCAGCTTGAGCTTGTATCTTGTTTAGCTCGGTTTGTGCTTTGGCGGCCTTCTTTTGATGAATGGCCCGTAGTTCTTCTTGGCTTAAAGGATCATAATATCTTTTGAATTTACTCCCATTGAGGAATCCAATGGTTTCAACTCCATCAAGAGTTTCCACACGAAGGGTACCTTGTGGGGTAATTTCACATACTCTATATGGTCCTTTACCAGCATATTTCAACTTTTTCTTCTCTTTACGTACTCCATACATAAGGACTTTATCACCAACTTTGATGTCCTTGTCCTTCACATGGCGATCAAACCACTTCTTTCTCCTATCCTTTTCCACAAGAGCATTTTGCACAGCCAACTGTCTCTCTTCGTCTAGTTTTTCTAAGATAAACAAACGCTCGGTTAAGGGGTTACCATTCCATCCTTCTTGCGAAGCTACCCTAAGACTAGGAATGACAAACTCCCAAGGCATAACCGCTTCTTGGCCGTATACCATTTTGAATGGCGTACAATTAATAGCCACTTTATAAGCAGTACGATAAGCCCATAGAGCAGATGTCAACTTCAAATCCCAATCAGTGCGATGAGCTTCTACCGTCTTGGTTAAAATAGAGATTAGAGTCTTGTTGGTGCTCTCGGCTTGTCCATTAGCTTGCGGGTAATAAGGTGTAGACTTATGGTGGGATATCATAAAGGTCGTGGTAAGCTCTCTTATTACCTCATTTATAAAATGGGTACCATTATCACTAACAATTTCAAAAGGGCAACCAAATCTTGTGATAATGTTCTCAAAAAGAAACTTAGCTGTTGTCCTCGCGTCAGCTTTTTGTGAAGCCTTAGCTTCAGCCCACTTTGTTACATAGTCCGTAGCAACTAGAATATATCGAGATTGAGTGTTGCGAGCTGCGGGACTAATTGGACCTACAAAGTCTAAGCCCCATTTTTCAAATGGTTGGGTTACTTTAATAGGATGTAAGGGCATTCTGTCCTTGCGTTGTGTGGTCTTGTAACGTTGGCACTCATCACACCCTTTTGTAAAAAGTGATGCATCCTTAAATAAAGTTGGCCACCAATAGCCTGATTGCAGCACCTTTCTAGCAGTCAGGTCCCCTGAAAAATGTCCTCCTGCTATGCCCATATGTGCTTCTTGCAAGATATACAAATATTCATCCTCGCGGGCACAACGCCTAAGAATATTGTCCTTGCCTAGTCTATACAGAGTTCCGGCAATCAAACAATAGGGTTCACATTCTTTTACTAGCCTTCGAGCGATATCCTTACGAAGTTCCTTGGGTGGAAAACCATTAACTAAAAAGTTAACAATGTTCTCACTCCATTCAGGCATAGTCTCAACTATAAATAGGGAAGTATCGGGTAATTTATCATCAACTCCTATAGGGGCTTCACCATTGGGTATGCGAGACAAATGATCAGCCATGGCGTGCCTTTTACCGGGTGTCACTACAATCGTGAAATCAAACTCCAGAAGAATTAACAACCATCGTGTGATTCTTCCTGTGGAGCATGGCTTGTTTACCAGATACAGCAACGCTTGATGATCTACATAAAATACAAACTTGTCTTCCAGAAGGTAGTAGCGAAATTTCTTTACTGCATAAACCATTGCTAAACCTTCTCGCTCTATAGTGGTGTAGTTCCTTTCAGCATCGTTCAATTGACGGCTTGCAAAGCTAATGGGATAGTCCAATTTATGTTCTCCTGGTTGAGTGAGAACACACCCAATAGCAAAGTTTGATGCATCAATATGCACATGGAAAATGACATGCTAGTTAGGTGTCCTTAAAATCGAAGCACTTGCTAGTGTTTTCTTCAATTGTTCATAGGCCTGGTCACACTCTTCAGTCCATTTAAATTCAATGAGAAGCTTGTACAAAGGACGTGCTATCTCAGCGAAAAATAAAATAAACCGTCGATAATAACCCACGTGTCCCATGAACCTTTGAACTCCCTTGTAATTGGTTGGTGGTGGTAACTCTAGAATCACTTTAATTTTTCTCTCATCGGTTGAGATACCATTCTTGGATACTATATGCCCTAAAATAACTCCATGCTTGACCCAAAATTGGCATTTGAACGGGTTCAATGAGATACGATATAACCTACATTTTTCAAACACCTTCCGCAAACATGATAGATGTTCTTTCCAAGAAGAGTAAACACAAAGGTCGTCTAAGAAAGCTTCACAAAACTCTCTCAAATATTCTTTAAAAGCAGTGTTTATTAATCGTTGGAATGTAGCAGGGGCATTTGTTAAGCCAAAAGCCATCACACGAAATGCAAACACGCCAAATTCTGTGATGAAGGCAGTTTTAGCTTGGTCCTCTAGCGCTATCGTGATTTGGTTGTAGCCTGAGTACCCATCTAGAAAGCTATAAGCTTCCTTGCCTGCAACTCTTTCGAGTACATGTTCGGAATATGGTAAGGGGTAATGGTCTCTTCTAGTAGCTGCATTAACTTTTTTGAGGTCCACGCACACCCTGAGTTTCCCATTCTTTTTTGGCACGATAACTATTGGCGACACCCATTCAGAGTGTTCAATAGGATATATGAACCCACATTTGATAAGATTTTCTAGTTCTTCTTGAATGATCTTTGTGTACTTAGGATTCATCGGGTAGGGTCTTTGTTGTACGGGCTTCGCAGTGCTAATCATAGGGATTGTATGTTGGACCACAGAAGGCGGAACACCTTTCATATCATGGTATGTCCAAGCGAATACGTCCTTGAATTCCTTGAGAAGCTCTTTGAGGACCGCCTCTTCAACTTCTGTGAGGTCTTGGGCAATAAAAACAGGTTTTGATTCTTCACCGGGGTCAGCTAATTCTATTTCTTTAACTATTGCCGGACCATCATAGATTCCATTATTCCCATCGATAGGTATTCTTTGGGCTTTTGTGTACACAACCTTTGCTTCCCCTGTGGTGTAAGATTTGAAATGTTCTGGTGCAGGATGCAAGTCTGTGGATTCTGGTTGTGCGTTGGTTTGTGCTTCCATTTCTGCTTTCTTGTGTTGTCGAGCTAACTCTTGGTTTTGACGCCTCCTTGCAGTGGGGCTCAACTTTGGCTTGTCTATGATCTCTAATTGGGCTATGTCATGGGGTCGTGGTCTACACCACATAACATTTTGGAGATATTCACCCCAATTGTCTACCAATTTTCGATGAGCATCACATGATCCTATATAACTGAGCCATTCTGTTGAGGATCTCTTCTTGTTTATCCTAGCACGTACATTGGCTCGATATCGATGCCTCTTAAGGTTTTTCTTTTTCTTATTTGAGACCTGCTTTTGATTTGCATTTAGATCTGGCTCACTAAAGGAGTCCTCGTTGGTGTCCTCTTCACTCTCGGAGGAGCTATCATCGGTTGATGTGCTCGGTCCTTCCGAATGTTTTGACTCTGAACTTGCTCCACTCTCTAATTCATGAGATTCAGAATCTGTTTCACTCTGGGAGTCAGTGTCCAAGTCGTGTTGGTCAAAGTCTTCTATTGAGCTATCGGTGTCACTGTCAGATTGGTCCACAATTGCCTTGCCCTTAGAAGATGCATGTATGGCACTTATCATGTTCAGAGGTGCAATTTGTGGTACCTCTTCCCCCTCTGGTGTGACCCAAGTGGTTCCTCTATTTCCCCAGGTATCTATGGTTGCAGCTAGGTGTACCCAATCCACATTGTCTGACTCAGTCATCCCAGGTAGGATATCCATATAAGGAGAATCTTGGCCAATGTCTGTATCCTTCTTACAAGTGTAACAATATTGTAGTGGGGCCGAGTGAACTGTGGTGTCAGAGCAATGATCAATAATGGTTTTACTCCCTAAGGGGTGTACCTTACCAGTCACCAAATCCACTCTAAGGACAGAGTCTTGGAATTGCAAATAGACATGATTTTTAGACCAATCGTGAACCATTTGTGCTTCCCTCATGAATGGTCGTCCTAAAATCATTTCATATGACATAAGGTGTTTAGAGAAATCCATTACAATGAACGTATGTCGTACCTTGTGTCCTAAAACTTTGATCTTAAGATCCTTGAGCATCCCCATAGGTTTGGCTATGGTACCATTTGCCATCTTTACCACAATGTTAGTAACACTGAGGCGGGGTTTTCCCATGGATTCCCAACAATCTTTTGTAACGATGCTAACTCCCGCACCACCATCAAGAATTCCCTTTATAGTTAATCCCTTGGTAGTGATGGGTAGGGTCGCATTAGACTCGTCGCCTTCAAAATACTGCCCTAATTCGTTAATGGGTACCTCAATCACAGACTCGTGTCCATCTAAGTCAAGTGATTGCACATGATTTTCCTCATCAATCATAATCGAGTCAGGCCTATTTGGTTGCGCAAACTGCGGTAATCCCGTTCGTAGCTCTCCGTTAAGGAATGCTCGAAGTGCAAGGAATAACTCAAGATCTCCATACAACTTTGCTATGATCGTGGTTCGGACCTCAGAAGACATGAAGTCCACTAGTTTGGCAACATTCATTGCCGTTTTGCAGGGTGTAGGTCCTTGACTAGGAACTGGTGAGGATGGAATCTCATATTCCTCAATGGGATCAGGTATTCCTTCGTTAAACATCCTTTCCAACAAGAAGGGTGTATGCTCACTTTCTGATGTCCCGTCCTCACTCCCTTCTTGGATGATACTAGATATGGCTAACGGTCTATGGTTCATGTGAGGTGGATGAACTTGCGTGGGAAACACTGTGTCATGAATTTTGACCTGCATGGGTTCTGGTTCTAGTTTCCTTTGAGTCTCCTCCACTAAACCTCTTAGATGTTTCACCTGCTTAATCTCGTCTACTGGGTTTGGGTACGTCCCAATCTTCTTTTTACGATTCTTTCCTTTTTTCCCCTGCGGTTTATCTTGGGGGTCTTGGATTGGATTTGGAAACACTTGTGGTGTTTTCAAAGGCTCTTTATGATTTTCTCTTATTCGGTTTTCATTTGGTTCCATGTTACGGTTTTCTTTGTCGGTCTTTCCCTTTGTGGTATTGGTTCTAGTCTCCATTGTCTCGATTGAATCTGAATCATCCTCGAGGTCATTCATATACACGGGGTCATCTCCCATTCCTATGTTTGTTTTGGAACTTGGCTTTGAATTTTCTATATTCTGCGACTTCTTCCTTCGTGTCTTCTTTTTCTTTGCTTGGATAACTGACGCGGTATCTCTCTCTTTGAGGATATGTCCTGGCCCTTGAAGCATGGACCGTGTAATCGCATAAGCGGGTGCGACGGGTGGTATTGGCGATGTCACACTAGCAATTTCGACCAAATTTAGGGGTGTGATTTTAGGCGCATTTGGGTTATAGGGGCATTGGGCAATCAAGTGATCTGTGCCACATCGATTACATGTGAGTATTGGCATTGCAGACGTGCTCCCTTGATTCATTTGCATCTGTGCAGCATTCTTTTGCAGCCTAATAGGGCACTCCGCTACTCGATGTGGTCCACCACACTCGTAGCATTGAAGAGGTGGCCTCCTAGCCTGGGTGTTGATATTTTGACCTCTGGATGCGAGAGCAGCAGCTTGATAAACCGTCTTGACTTGTCCCCAACAATCTTCCATGTAGTATATAGGACACTCTTCCAATGTATCAAGTCCGTAGACAATACTAGTGTCTATTTCCTCCTCACAGCCATCTGGATAAGCATTTGATGGCTCGCAACCCACTTGGTTCATAGGGGCGACTCTTGGATGCGGGGGCTGCGGTCCTAGCACAGGAGGTGGTAGCGGTGTAGCTTGTACAACATTTTGAGATCTAGGGACCATGTGTTGCGGTAGTTGCTCAACAGGTGGAGTAGGCATCAATACAGGATCAGCTCGAGGCGCATCCGTCCAGGCTACAGGTGGTCTATTTTCCATCATACGTTTGATCATTAAACAATCCTTAGCTTGGTGACCATACCTACCACATGCGTTGCAAGTTCCATTAAATTTTACTCTAAACGTAGGGCACTCACTAGTGCTATGTGGACCTAAGCAAATGGAACACCATTGTTGCTCCCTTCTTGGATACATGTGACTATTTTGAGGGGGTCGGTTATCCTTAAGAGACTCTTGGATTGCCTTGGTGAGGTCTGTCAAGAATGTCTCAAATACCTTTGGCTCATTGGCAATGGGCTTTGCAGTCATGGGTTCATACTCAATGGCTTGTGAGCTAGTGGATCTCGTGTCAGTAGACACCCTCATGCCTACTATCATAAAGTTGTCCTCTAATTGGATTGCATTGGCAGTGACATCTTCCCAGGTTGTGATACCTCTAATCACTAGTCCATTATAGATTCCTTCATTCCTCAACCCTCGAATGAATCGATCAAGCAGTTGGTTATTGTTGAAGCGCTCATTTACAGGGCAACGAGAGTTTAAGTGCTTTAGACGACTAATGAAGTCCCTTACTGACTCTCCTTCCTTACGTTCGGCCTTCTGTAGCTGAGATGCTACACCCCAAAGCACACCTTCTCGTATGTACTCCTTTAGAAACAACCTTAGAAGGGTAGGGTAGATTGTTTTCTCGTCCACCCTTAGGGTCCTATACCAATCTCCAGCCTTCCCACTTAATGTCAAGCTTAAGGCATTGCACTTATGTAGTTCGTTGCGTTCCCCTAAGGAATCACATACTTGTTCAAACACTTCAATGTGTTTCCTAGCATCTTCATCCCCATTGAATTTTTGCGTGAGTTTGGCAATTTGTACTGCCTTACTTCTAGGCTCTCTATCAGATGCGTGACGCATATTTTCCGCGATAGATCGACCTATGGTTTGAGCAAACGCTGCCAAGTCACCTATCTGAGGAGGTAAGGCTGGTGGAGGTACTCTTGGAATCATATGTGGGAGAGGGATGGGTGCCGGTCTTGGCATATGTGTGGATGATGCAGGATATGGAACATAACCGGGCATAGGTCCACTCGGATAAGGGCTAGGGAGCGGCACTCGAGGAGCGTAAGCAAGTGGTACTATTGGAGGTGTGGGGGCCATGTGTGCATAAGGGGCTAGAGGCACATATGGTCGAGGCCCCATATTAGGTACTACGACACTAGGTAGTGGCACTGCGCTAACCGTAGATGTCATCGGTACATTCTCTGTCAGGCTTATCCCTGGAGTGAGCACTGTGTTTTCCTTAATAGAGGGTTGAGCCAAGTTAGGGAAGCTAAAGTTTTCGCTCGGAGGCTCAGATTGCATAGAGACCCCAGGTGAAATGACGTAAGATGGGTCCATGGGACTCATTAGAGGAGTCTCCATTTGTGATAGAGTAGGCTGTTGAGCCTTGCTCGTATCCAGAAATCTCATGGGGCCAGTTGAGAGTATATTTACCCCTCGGTTTTGCCTTTCGGATTGAATAATACCATGGATAACATTACAGATCATTTTCTGTTGATCTTCGATGCTCGTGGCACTAGAGGTGGATTGTACAATCTCTATCCATCCTACATGGTAGGCGTGGCCAGAGTGTAGATCCGTCAACACCTCAGTGTGGAGGTCGTATGTCCAATGATCATTAATGAACAATCCTTCTAGAGTCGACGTGTTAACGGTTTCTTTTGAGGTAGAAGCAATGTTGCTCCCCGTGGTTTTACTTGTCACCAACGGTACTCTAGAGGGAACTTCTGAAGGAGGCAGCTCAACAGGGCCTTCTTGGTAAGAAGTTGGCAGGATATCCACATGGACACTCTTTGGGGGTGTGGGGTCCACGTGCGATGTGAAAGGAGAGTCCACTTCCCCACCCCCTTCGTGTGCTTCATTTGCATCAGGTTCCGAGCGAGTAGCTCTACCTAATGTTTCCATGAAACGGCTAAACATACTAGTACTAGGCTGTGGAGCTTCGGGAGGTGCATGGCCTTCTCTCTCAGTGTTTTGGGTAGGGTATGCTTCCATGATTTCTGAGTCGGAGGAGGAATCACTAGCGGCTATTTTAGGGTCTTGGGTGGTGCTACCTTGTGTCCCCGCTGAGGGTCTAGAGCTTATCGTGGATGGGTAATGGGTGTCCGTATGAACAGAGGCACTCTCAATATGCTCGTGTTCTAGCACCCGCCCAGAGCGTAAGTGCATGTGCTTTTGATACCCTAAGGTGTCAAAAAGTTGCTCTAGGAGGCCTTGTGACTAGTTTTTAGCGTGTTTTTTGTTTGTTTTTTTGCTAGATTTTTTAGAGCGTGTCGTGGAATGGGCCGTGTGATATCTGGAAACGAGCGTATCGGTCAGAGGGTCGTGCCGTGCTTTACAGCCCTCCGTTTGGTCACTCTATGCCCTCGGAATCCCTAAAACTGTCAATTTCCAGTAGGGAACTAGGCCCAAACTAGAAAGTCTAAGGGTGCAAGTGGGAAGAGAAAGGAGGAGAGTGGAGGACTTGTCCCACATGCTCTCATTCTCTCTTGAGGGAGTAGGGTATATATATAAGAGTGAGTCTAGTATATATCATAAGACTGAGGACTGAGGCCTGGGCCTGGGCTTGGGCTTGGGCTTGGGGAAACGATCCCGATCTATCTATTATATAAACCAACCCGTCCGTTTTAAGAGTCACGTTTTTAATTTTCGAAAAATTTCGCCGCCCGCTCACTCGCGTTTTTATTTTTCGACTTTTTTTTTTTTTAATAATTTTTTTTCCAGAAATTTTTTTTTCACTTTTTTTTAAAAATAATAAAATGCAGAAAATTGCAGAAAATTGAAAAAAACAGAAATGCAGAAAATAAAGAAATTGAAAACACCGAACTTGAAAACGCACAAATGCAAAAAATTGCAGAAATTGAAAAAACGCAGACAATAGCAGAAATTGAAACTTGACAGCAAATGCAGAAAACGCAAAAAACAGAAATCTCCACACACTCCTTCCCTGCCTTTCCTATGATAGAAATTGCACCACAAGGAAGCGTAAAGTGCTAACCGAGCTTAGTGTAGGGCATATCCCCGGCAGCGGCGCCAAAAATGTGCGCTCCTTGCCGCACTGTCGAAGCAAGGGACTTGCCAATACACCGTATGCGAGCCACAAACGGCTCCAAGCACACAACAAGCCTAAACTAGCAATCTCAAGAGAACAAAGGGTGTGTCACTCACCGCTCTACGCTCGCCTTCGTGGTGGATTCCTCGCCGCGATGAAGAAGAAGCTGCAGTTGTGCCGCGCTCAACCGCTTCGCCGCCGTTGTGCCTTCGTAATGCTCGATCGCACACACACTCTCCCTCTCTCTCTCTCTCACACACACACACACACACAAGGAGGTGAAGAAGAAGAAGATGGAGATGGAGCAAGAGCACTCTTCAATTGCACAAATGAGAGAATGAGTAAAAATTAGGTTTAGTTGGCTTTTATAGGAGCTCCCCCCATTCACACGTGGGCGCCCATGCTTAACCAACTAATCCCTTGAATGTCCAAGTTAAAGTGCGCCTCTCATCAACGATCACTCTACCTTTCCCTATTGGACCGACAAGCCCGGTACCTGACTCTACCAAATACATAATACACGTCCATCGTAGGTGATAGGGTGTCCGTGTGCCGTGAGGGTTAACAGTCAGCCAAGATTGAATGCCATTAACTCATCCATTAACCCTTTCATATTACCCATGATACGATATGACCATAGCCTTGATGTTTTCATCTTCGTATTGTTTTGACATTCTCTTTTGCGTTCTTTCTTTGTGTGTGTGTGAGTGCAAGAGAGAAAGAGTGAGTCTTCTTTGATTGCACTTCTTTCCAAACCCTAGTCTTCATGGCATCTATGGTTTAACTCCTTCATATAGTTTTTGTTGAGTTCTATCACAAACTCTCACAGCCATAAGCCCGGTGCTTTCCTGGCAAGACCGCAAATTTCTCGACAACGTAAAGAGAAGAAAAAGTTGAAATATGCTGGTAAAGGACCATATAGAGTATGTGAAATTACCCCACAAGGTACCCTTCGTGTGGAAACTCCTGATGGAGTTGAAACCATTGGACTCCTCAATGGGAGTAAATTCAAAAGATATTATGATCCTTTAAGCCAAGAAGAACTACGGGCCACTCATCAAAAGAAGACCGCCAAAGCACAAACCGAGTTAAAGAAGATACAAGCTCAAGCTGAGGCTAAGGAGCGACAACAACGTATAAGACAAAAACGAGAGGCTAACCTTGGAGTCACAAATGCATTCCACGTGGAAATCGAAGAGGATGGGTTGGACTCTGACACACCTCTACGATACCCTATTGAGTTAAATAGTGCCTATGGAAAAGTTCTATATAACGCCTTATTGGACACGGGTGCTAAATATAATCTGCTATCCTATGGGGTGTGGTGTCAGTTAGGGAAGCCACCTCTATCTGAGAGTATTATCCAAGTCAAGGGTGTCAACAAGAAAAAAACTACGGTTTTTGGAATATGGCACACTTCTGTCAGTTATGACAATGGAATTGTAGCTCAAGACTTTTTGGTCATGCCTATTGAAACTATGGAGGGTAATATAAACCTAGGACGCACGTGGATGATAGCCACCAAATGCACTATTGATTGGGGGATTGGGGGTGTCACAACGCAAAAACCAACTCTTATCCCTACCACTCAGGCCATAGTCCCTGAGATATTGCCTAAGGAAATAAAACCCAAGACATTGCATGTCCAGGAGGTTGAACCATACGTCCCCATAGCCCAACTCTCTAGATCTTCAACTGATGTAGTTGAAAGAAAGCTTGAGACACACAAGAACCATCCTAATATAACAAAGAAAGCATACAAGTGGGTCCCTAAAGCTTCTTTAGTAACCATGGCTGATGCTAAAAAACAGAAGCCTCGTAAGAAACGTCCCACTCGCTCCAAGAAATGTAAGAAAACGTGGCGTTGGATTCCTAAACGACTATTAAAATCCCAAGGATACTATAAAGGAAATGATCAAATCTGGGTGCCCAAACGTAAATTGTACTCTTACCTGTCACCTGGCCCATGTAAACCCAATCCTGTAGCTCCAAAACAAATTGAAAATCGTGGAAAGGAAAAAATCATGGAATGCGACACACCTGCTCCAGAGCTAGTGATAGCCGTTTTTCGGCTCTTTGTAATTGCCATAGTAAGCTACCTCACCCTATCAAATCACTCAAACACTATGGCTATCCCTACCATTTCACTAATATAGGCGTGTGTGAGTTAGGGAACTTTCCCCATATTTTCTTTAAAACCCTCAGCTAGCTAGTCATGGGCTAGTTGAGCCAAAAAAAATAAAAAAAATAAAAATTATAAGTATATTATGGCCCATTTGTGTGTAAATATTTCATTGTATATAGGGCCTAAATAAAAGATTTTTTCATAATTATTTTGGTATTTATTTAAATATTTTTACCTAGGTGTGTGTTATTTATGCTCTGTACATTGTCTCACCATTACTACAATTTTTCTTACCATTTTTCATACTCTTTATTCCATATAGAAATTTTTTCATGTAAGCTTCTCTTATATTTGGTGTAACTCCATCCCAACAAAAATCCAAAAAAACTAGTTCTATTTATGTGTATATTTTTTTCACTATTGTGATTTTTTCCTTCCTACATATATCCTCTATTACTCTCATAAATTAGACCACCAAAAATATTCATCTTTTTATGGTAGACTTATAATGAGAGAGATTTATTTTGACCCCTTTATATTTTTTCCACCTATATTATTTATATTTGACATGTATATATTTTTTAGACCCCTCAATATTTGATTTTCTTAGTTGTACTATTCACTTATATCCTAATCTCAACAATATCTTCAATTATAGACCTACTAAATAAGGTCAAGGGTAGGTGGCATGCATACATGCACTATGGAGGGCTCACTCTTGGAGGTATTCAAAAGAATCATCCAAAGAAGGACCCCACAAGGACCTTGCAGTGGAAAAAAATGATCGGTTTTGCTGAATTTTTAAAGTTCACTTGCTCTCCGAATTTGAAAAGGTGATACAAACAAAATTTGTAGCTCGTGGGCTGAACTTTTGCCTCAAATTTTTAAATATTTTTTTGAGCTACGAGTTGTGAGCTATGATTTTTTTAGTGGACCCCAGTTTTCCCATGCTATGCAGCCACACTCTCTCTTCCACTTTATCATTTTCCTCTTTCACACACACTTCTCCACTCATCATCCCCATCTCTCTCACCACTCCTCTCTGCACACTACTCACCTTCTCCTCAACCTTGAAGAATAAGAGAAACCATGGTGAACTCATACCTCCCACACACAATTCCATTCCAAAATTGACCACCTAGTCTCATTTTTCCTCCTCCAATTTACCCATATCTATCAAAAAAACCACAAAATTCAGCCTCTTCTCTTAAAAGACAGCATCATGGTGGTTGATTACTCAGCTTCAATTATCTTGTCTCTCAAGGAAGGTCAAGAGTGGAGAAAAAATGTACCGTCAAAGCTAGTGGACCGTCAACAGGCGTCAAAATTGGCCCTACTCAAGACACTTGGAGCATCAACCTTGTAAGAAAGCCACCTTTTCTTACCTCTTAAGAGTTTTTTTCTTCCTTATTTGTATCCTACATGGATACTCCCATTGTAAATATCCATGAAAAGTCCTATCACCTCCATTTCTCTCCTCTCTCTTTCCTCACCAACTTCTTGATAATTCCAAGCAAAAGAAATTAGATAAATTGCTGAGAATCTAACCCAACCATGGTTAGAGGAGTAACCCTAGCCTTCAAAATTGCTATAAAAGGAGGGTGTAGCTAGCAGAAAGGGGGAGCCATAAGCAAGAGCACTATGCTATAGCTTGAGAAGCCAAGCTCAACCTCTCTAGAAGGAGCTCTTGAGTGGAAGCTCATTGTCTTATGCATGTGCATGTGTTGTAATAGGGGATTAGCAAGGGAACTCTATGCCATTGTAAGAGACAGAGTGATAATTCAATTGAGAGTAGGAAATCTATCATTTCTCCTACTAGTGTAAGCCCAACATTTGCTGAATCAAGGAGGGTGGATTTGGACTAAGCTTGGATACTTTGTTTCCCTTCCAACGTGAAGTAATGGACAACAATGATGCGTAAGTGTCTTGGTGTTTTTTGTTAAGTTCTTGATAGCTTGTCTCTGGTGTTGTCATCAATCTAGCCATAAATCCCACATACTGTAAGAGGGCGACAGGGTGGAGAGGACTCCCCTGGCCTTAAGACAGTGATTGGGGTGGCTTTTCTTGTGATGTGTTGTGGTGAAATTTACGCAAGCTATGTTGAACAAATACTAATCTCACTTTGATTTGTCATGACAGATTCATAAGAAGGTATTAATGCAACAAGCACCCCCTCCCCCTTTCTCTCTCTTTCGTAAATATATAGTTGTGTTTGCTTGATCATTGCCGATACGTTTCAAAGCATCCCGAGCACTATCTCTCTCTCTCTTTCTCTCTCTCTCTCTCTCTCTCTCTCTCTCTATCGTGTTTTAGTGTGTAAGAGTGTTCCATTGGTGTTAGGGTTAGTGTAAATTCCTTGCTTGTTTGTGGGTTGCTCTAACGATTCTCCTCTTTTGCGTCCTAGTTCGCTCTTAAACTAGGTGGTGCCCCTTGTGTAGTTGGGATTTGGCTGTGGGTTTGTTGTTTTGGTTTGCGTTGTGTTGTGCCCCAGGCCCATTGAGTAGCACGGGAGCCTTGAAGGGTGTCTAGAGGCCACTCTTCCTGTTGCCCGCCCTGGACCGCCTCAAATTGGTGCCCCCACGGAGGAACGGCTTGTGTATTTTTGTGTAGAATCAACCTTTAGCATAGTCAAGTAGTTTGCATGAATCACGAAAATTTGTATGATCCCTTCATTCCCATTGCAAGGCAAAAGGTACACATAATTGTTAGTACTAAGTTGCAATTTCAACGTGTCATTCGTAGAATTTTAGGTCCTCTTAGGTTGGCCGAGATAAACGCTTCAGTAAATCCTTTTATTTTGCCTCTCATTAGGTACGACCTTAGTTTGGACGTCTATATTTTTGTTTTGTTTTAAGCATTAGGTCATGCATAGACCATGGATAATGGCCCAAGAATAGAGGTTTTTCCCTTCCATTTCACTCCACACATTAGAATAAACATTGCAATTAGTAGGAAAATCCATTTTCAACAACGTATGGTGTTCATGTTTGGTGCCCAAAGAGTAGGAGAAATTCTCACATCACCAAACCCTGTCATCCTACCTCTTATTGATTATCATAGGTCGTTTGATGTGAATATCTTTATTTTGTTGTAGAATAGATTGCAAGCTAGAAAACATTATTGTGTAAATCTTTTTAAGAAAGAAAAACAAAAACGGGTGTCACTTTGAAATCAATTCAATGGAGAGCCAACGCCAAATGTCTGGATATCCTCTTTTCTTTGGAGAGCCTGGAGAGGATGCAGAATTATTTTTAGCAAATTTCAAGATGTCTTGCCGTATCAAGAGGATAGTAACCGATCAAGAACGTGTAGAAATGTTTGAGGCGGTCCTTAGGAAAGATGCTAGTACTTGGTTTGACTCTTTGCCTGAGGAAGTTAAGGGGAATTACACAGAAGTTTTGAATCGTTTTAAGAGATACTTCTTTGATCCCCAAAACACTCAAAAACTATGGCAAGACATTGTTTCTCATAAGCAAAAAGACTTAGATGACTACTACTTGTACAAGCAATAGTTTCTACGTCTTTGGGCTCTATGGATACGAAATGTTGCTAACCCTGGTGATGGTGCAGAATTTTTAAAGAAGGAGAGGTTCATAGCCGGACTCTTTCCTGACCTTAAGGTAAAAGTTGAGGCGGGTGCACCTACTACTTTTGATGCAGCTGAAACTAGGGCTGCTGAGAAATATAGGAAACTCAAGTGCTTAAGGGGAGAGGTTCCAATAGAAGGTCTTAGACCCAAAGGTAAGTCACAAGCATCAACATCGAGGGAGCTTCCTGAGGTAACGGCGGAAGTAATTGAGAAGTTAAACGAATCTTTAAGCAGCCTGTCAATTCACCTTGCACAAGCTGTAGGTCCAAAGGGACAAGCAAAGAAGTCTGAAGAGCGAGATCCACGACCTAGGAGAGTCTTGCAATGTTGGAATTGTGGAGAGTCTGGACATGGGATGTATAATTGTCCTTGGCCCCGTGGGGAGCCAGGGAGACTTAACTTGAATTACCCAGTGATGAATGCAGGTGAAGGAACTTGTCAACAACCAAGGCTTCTACAAAGACCAAATGGACCAAGACCACCTCCACAAGGGGTAGAAGGAGTTCCACCTTTGCCAGATCCAAATGTGCATGTGGTAGAGGTGACAAACTCAAATGAGGTTGACATGGAAGCAAATGGCATTAAGCGTGGCCGAGGAAAAGGTAAAGAGAAAGAGGGTGTCCCATCACAGAGTGACCATGGACAAGGCAAGAAGGCAAAGGAGACCAAGGAAGCTAAGAGGGCTCGACGTCGTATCAATCTCCAAGACTTCCCTCTTGGACATGGTATGGCTCCATACAACCTGTTGGAAGACATGCGAGGTAAGGGTCCTGATATCTCATGGCCTCAGTTTCTTGCATTATGCCCACAAGTTAGGAGGGATTTAACAAAGGCAGTTAGCACTAGGAGAAAGGTAAAAGATAGTTTTCCTGTTGTAAAAATTGCACATGCTGAAATGAACGAGGATATTACACCTGTGCTAGATTGTTACATAAAAGGAAGATTGGTTAGGAAAGGTCTAGTGGATGGGGGTGCACAAATTTGCATTATGACAGAAGGGCTCATGCAAAGACTAGGCATGCACATCCATGAGACACCTGAAATCAAAGTGAAAATGGCAAACAATAGCAAGGCTAGGTGCGTAGGCATTTGTAAAAATGTTTTTGTGGAGGCCTTTGGCATTAAGAAGGCAGTGGATTTCTATGTCATGTCTACCAAGGGAAATGGTTACCCATTTATCCTAGGAAGACCATGGCTAATGAAAATGCGAGCTTTGTAGGATTGGGAGAGTGGGAAATTAATTTGCAGGAATGACAATCATAAGAAGGTTGTCTTTGACATGAAGGAGCAACGCCAAGAGGAGCTCCATGAAGAATCATCTCAAAGTGAGACGGAAGAAGGTTGGACCGATAGCACTTCAGAAGAAGAAAGTAGCGGCAGCATTACTGAAGAGAAGTCTTCCATCGAAGTCATGGGGGTAAGGTTTAAGCCAAGCAACCAAGAGACCTCTTGTCAAGGCTTGGAGGAGGTAGGTCCTCAAGAGAACCAAAAGGTGGAAGATGAAGGAATGTTAGAAGGTATGTTGTCTACAACACTTACAAAGGATGAAAGAGAGGAGTTCAAATGTGTGCTAAGGAAATTTCTGAGGCTTTTTGCTAAAGACTACACCGATGTGCGTGGAGTAGATGTTGTTCAACACAAGATTGAGTTGAAGCCAGAGGCCACACCTAAGGCTCAAAAGCTACGAAGGCTAGGAGTCATTAAGGAGCAGGCTCTACTCAAGGAGGTAAGAAAGCTTCTAGCAGCAGGTTTCATCTATCCAGTGGAGAATTCAGAGTGGGTCTCTCCCGTTGTTGTCACTCCTAAGAAAAACGGCAAGTGGAGGGTGTGTGTGGATTATCGTCCACTTAATGAGGCAACAAAAAGAGATCACTTTCCCCTCCCATTCCAGGATGAGATACTAAATGAAGTAGCTGGTCATGAGAAGTACACTGTGTGTGATGGCTACTCGGGTTACTTTCAAATAGGTATCGCATTGGAGGATCAATTGAAAACAACCTTTATCACTCCTTGGGGTTGTTATGCTTTTAGAGTCATGCCATTTGGCCTGACAAATGCTCCTGCAACTTTCCAACGCTTCATGAACATGGTGTTTCAAGCATTCTTTGGAAAGTCCATTAGGGTTTTTATTGATGATTTTTGCATTTATAGCTCAAAATCATCGCATCTACAAAGGGTAGAAGAAGGTTTAAAGAAGCTCTATGACATGGGAGGTCAACTCAACCCCGACAAGTGTCACATAGCTGAGGATGAAGTGATCTTGCTTGGTCACAAGGTTTCCTATAAAGGCATTGAGGTGGATCCTTCAAAGGCAAAGGCTCTTATTGAGCTCCCCTCACCCAAGAATCTCAAAGAGGTCATATCATTCATTCAAAAAGTGAAGTATATGTCACGCTTTATTCACTTAGCTTCGGAGTTGCTTCATCCTTTGCAAAAGTTGACACAACAAGTAGAATTTGCATGGTCTGATGAGCTTGAAGAGTATTTTTGTAACATTAAAGTCATTTTGTCAGAGCTACCAACACTCATGCCTCCTTGTTGGGAGTACACATTCTTTGTTAGCTCTAGTGTTGGAAGGGAAACAATTGGTGCTGTGTTGCTACAACAAGATCCCCACAGTACAAGGATGCGACCCATCTACTTTGCTAGTAGGGTCATGAATGCTTTGGAGAGAGACTACACAGAAGCAGAACTCATGATGCTTTCTCTCATGTTTGCGGTGAGAAAGTTTAGATCCTACCTGCTACCAAAACCTTTTGTAATTCTCACTGCAGAGAATTTTTTCCCTTGGGTGTCATCTCAAATGAATCTTAGTACTAGGATCTCAAAGTTGATTATGGAGTTGCAAGAGTTTCAATACTCCTTCAAGGTAGAAGATAGTGTGCGTGCACAATTGGCAGGGATTCTCACTTATAGGGTGCACGAAAAGGAGATTAAGGTGCCTGAAGTAAAGACCCTACCATTGCCACCACCAAAAAGTATTCCTAATGCTTTTACCTTGTTCTTTGATGGAGCTTTTCGTCGAGCCACAGGAAAAGCAGGGGGAGGGCTAGTGTTGCTCAACCCAAGTGGAGAGGTGGTCATGAAAGAGAAGTTCAATCTACCAAGTTCAGCTAGCAACAATGAAGCAGAATATGACACTCTACTTCATGGTTTGAAGATGTGCATTGGCCAAGGGATACAACGTCTCATGGTAAAAGGAGATGCACTTCTCATTGTTAAACAGATTTTAGGCATTTGGGCATGCAAGAATGAAAGCTTAAGGACAAAATTTCATGCCATTCGTAGGCTATTTAATCAATTTGAGGAGGTGCAATTATATCATATTCCTAGGAAACAAAATGAAGATGCTGATTTACTTGCACAACAAGCCGTTGCATGTGGAAATAAAGAAGTGTAGGTCATCATGGTGGCGGCTGCTGTGAAGCCACCGAGGTACCAGGGATTGGAGTCATTGGCTCCCATCATTGGCTACATTTTGGAGGGTGAGTTTCCACCAGACTTCACAAAAGCTCAGAAGAGGAGACTCATGAAGAAGGCAAGCATGTATCTCTTCCTAGAAGGCTCCCTCTATCAAAGAGGGAAGGATCAAGTGTGCAGAAGAGTACCAACTATTGAGGAAATTCCAGCCATTCTAAAAGGTTTGCACGAAGAAGCATGTGGTGGTCATTTTGCCCAAGAATTAACTGTGAAGAAGATTTTTCTTGCGGGGTATGTTTGGCCAAGCTTGCATGTGGATGTTCAACATTGGTGTAAAAGCTGTCATAATTGTCAGATAAATGGAAATAGAAGGTTGGTGCATGGCCCGAGGCAAATAGTGATTGCAAATGGACCCTTTGAAAAGTGGGGCATTGATGCCATGGGTCCTCTGCCTAGGACAAAAAATGGTAAACTCTACATTCTAGTGGCTGTAGACTATATGACTAGGTGGGTGGAAGCACAAAGTGTGGCAAAGGTAAATGAGAAGACAGTGAGCAAATTCGTCTATACTCACATTTGTTGTAGATTTGGCACACCTTTGGAGATTGTTTCTGATAATGGTCCAGGGTTTAGAAAGGGATTGCTCAGAGAAGTCTGTGAAGAACTTCACATTCTACATCGTCACAGTACACCCTACTATCCCCAATCAAATGGTTTGGTAGAAAAAGCTAATGGTGTCATTGCGGGCATCATTAGAAAGATGGTGAGAAACAAGACAAAGTTGTGGGATGACTTCTTGGATGGTGCCTTGTGGGCGTATCGAACCACATATAGGGAAGCCACGGAGTTCACACCATTTCACTTGGTCTATGGTCAAGAGGCTTTACAGCCAATTGAGCTAAACATTCCAACAATGCGACTTCATGGCAAATCAGCACAAGATGATCAAGAAGCATGGATGGATCGACTTCTTACCTTAGCTGAGCTTGAGTGGAAAAGAGAAGCAGCATACGAGTGCTATAAGAGGAAAGCCACACAGACAAAGGAGAAGCTAGACAAGAAACTGAAGGACAAAGGCGTCAATGAAGGAGATCTTGTGCTAAGGTATGACAATCGACTCGATAATCATTTTGATTCCAAATTTGAAACAAGATGGCAAGGGCCATACATAGTCAAGAAGGCTTTCAATTCAAGTTACTATCAGCTTATGGACTTGAATGGTAAAGAGCACTCCAGGAAAGTAAACGGGTATCGCTTGAAGCCCTATTTGAGTCGCCTTCTACCAAAGGATCTACCAAAGATCTGTCTAAAGGCCGTTGTATCATGTAAGTATTGTTACATGAAGCATGAGTGTAACTCTAGCCAAAATTCTGAGGGGCCAAACAATAAAGATCTCGTCAAGGACTCTGAAGCACTCTCTTTGGAAAAGATGCTCTATGATGGTACATGAATATACCATCATCCAGGGGGAGGGCTAATGATAGCCGTTTTTCTGCTCTTTGTAATTGCCATAGTAAGCTACCTCACCCTATCAAATCACTCAAACACTATGGCTATCCCTACCATTTCACTATATATAGGCGTGTGTGAGTTAGGGAACTTTCCCCATATTTTCTTTAAAACCCTCAGCTAGCTAGTCATGGGCTAGTTGAGCCAAAAAAAATAAAAAAAATAAAAATTATAAGTATATTATGGCCCATTTGTGTGTAAATATTTCATTGTATATAGGGCCTAAATAAAAGATTTTTTCATAATTATTTTGGTATTTATTTAAATATTTTTACCTAGGTGTGTGTTATTTATGCTCTGTACATTGTCTCACCATTACCACAATTTTTCTTACCATTTTTCATACTCTTTATTCCATATAGAAAATTTTTCATGTAAGCTTCTCTTACATTTGGTGTAACTGCATCCCAACAAAAATCCAAAAAAACTAGTTCTATTTATGTGTATATTTTTTTCACTATTGTGATTTTTTCCTTCCTACATATATCCTCTATTACTCTCATAAATTAGACCACCAAAAATATTCATCTTTTTATGGTAGACTTATAATGAGAGAGATTTATTTTGACCCCTATATATTTTTTCCACCTATATTATTTATATTTGACATGTATATATTTTTTAGACCCCTCAATATTTGATTTTCTTAGTTGTACTATTCACTTATGTCCTAATCTCAACAATATCTTCAATTATAGACCTACTAAATAAGGTCAAGGGTAGGTGGCATGCATACATGCACTATGGAGGGCTCACTCTTGGAGGTATTCAAAAGAATCATCCAAAGAAGGACCCCACAAGGACCTTGCAGTGGAAAAAAACGATCGGTTTTGCTGAATTTTTAAAGTTCACTTGCTCTCCGAATTTGAAAAGGTGATACAAACAAAATTTGTAGCTCGTGGGCTGAACTTTTGCCTCAAATTTTTAAATATTTTTTTGAGCTACGAGTTGTGAGCTATGATTTTTTTAGTGGACCCCAGTTTTCCCATGCTATGCAGCCACACTCTCTCTTCCACTTTATCATTTTCCTCTTTCACACACACTTCTCCACTCATCATCCCCATCTCTCTCACCACTCCTCTCTGCACACTACTCACCTTCTCCTCAACCTTGAAGAATAAGAGAAACCATGGTGAACTCATACCTCCCACACACAATTCCATTCCAAAATTGACCACCTAGTCTCATTTTTCCACCTCCAATTTACCCATATCTATCAAAAAAACCACAAAATTCAGCCTCTTCTCTTAAAAGACAGCATCATGGTGGTTGATTACTCAGCTTCAATTATCTTGTCTCTCAAGGAAGGTCAAGAGTGGAGAAAAAATGTACCGTCAAAGCTAGTGGACCGTCAACAGGCGTCAAAATCGGCCCTACTCAAGACACTTGGAGCATCAACCTTGTAAGAAAGCCACCTTTTCTTACCTCTTAAGAGTTTTTTTCTTCCTTATTTGTATCCTACATGGATACTCCCATTGTAAATATCCAATTCCATTTGTAAATTAATACTAACTCTACTAACACTAACCCACTATGAAAGGTCCTATCACCTCCATTTCTCTCCTCTCTCTTTCCTTACCAACTTCTTGATAATTCCAAGCAAAAGAAATTAGATAAATTGCTGAGAATCTAGCCCAACCATGGTTAGAGGAGTAACCCTAGCCTTCAAAATTGCTATAAAAGGAGGGTGTAGCTAGCAGAAAGGGGGAGCCATAAGCAAGAGCACTATGCTATAGCTTGAGAAGCCAAGCTCAACCTCTCTAGAAGGAGCTCTTGAGTGGAAGCTCATTGTCTTATGCATGTGCATGTGTTGTAATAGGGGATTAGCAAGGGAACTCTATGCCATTGTAAGAGAGAGAGTGATAATTCAATTGAGAGTAGGAAATCTATCATTTCTCCTACTAGTGTAAGCCCAACATTTGCTGAATCAAGGAGGGTGGATTTGGACTAAGCTTGGATACATTGTTTCCCTTCCAACGTGAAGTAATGGACAACAATGATGCGTAAGTGTCTTGGTGTTTTTTGTTAAGTTCTTGATAGCTTTGTCTCTGGTGTTGTCATCAATCTAGCCATAAATCCCACATACTGTAAGAGGGCGACAGGGTGGAGAGGACTCCCCTGGCCTTAAGACAGTGATTGGGGTGGCTTTTCTTGTGATGTGTTGTGGTGAAATTTACGCAAGCTATGTTGAACAAATACTAATCTCACTTTGATTTGTCATGACAGATTCATAAGAAGGTATTAATGCAACAAGCACCCCCTCCCCCTTTCTCTCTCTTTCGTAAATATATAGTTGTGTTTGCTTGATCATTGCCGATACGTTTCAAAGCAGCCCGAGCACTATCTCTCTCTCTCTCTTTCTCTCTCTCTCTCTCTCTCTCTCTCTCTCTCTCTCTCTCTCTATCGTGTTTTAGTGTGTAAGAGTGTTCCATTGGTGTTAGGGTTAGTGTAAATTCCTTGCTTGTTTGTGGGTTGCTCTAACGATTCTCCTCTTTTGCGTCCTAGTTCGCTCTTAAACTAGGTGGTGCCCCTTGTGTAGTTGGGATTTGGCTGTGGGTTTGTTGTTTTGGTTTGCGTTGTGTTGTGCCCCAGCCGCATTGAGAAGCACGGGAGCCTTGAAGGGTGTCTAGAGGCCACTCTTCTTGTTGCCCGCCCCGGACCGCCTCACTAGTTTGGGTACCAAAGAAAGAACGATTTGTTCCACCTAGCTCAGGAACAGGAAAAGAAAATGAAGCTTCTTGCTCTTCATGTAGTTCCTATATGGAAATAGAAGCTTCGATACAACCTCCACCTACCATTGTACATATCCATACAAGCAAGAAAGAGTTTGCACCTCCCGTTTTAGATTCACCACCTCCAACAATGTTGCAAATAAAATCATGGGAGAGTACCTTACCACCCTTGCAACTAGATGAAACACATAGGGTGATCGAAAACTATTGGTTAAAGCCTTTCCCCATAACAACTTGGAACAATTGGTTTCAAAAGGTGACGACATCATTCCAAAAAGTATGATCTACCCAAGGAAGGTACGCTAGCATGTGAGAGGAATTTTGAGGAGTTAGAATGGCTGATACGTCTCTTGACCACGTCTAATCCATACTTAGTAGAGATCGTTTATCCCATTGCACAAGCCTACCCTTTTGACCAAGATGACTATAGGCGTCTAGTGACCTTCTTAGTAAACATGGGCACCTATGATGAAGAAGAAAATTTACATGACTACACGGATGGCACATATTGTCTCATGGATGATGACTTTGTTTATCTCGACGACGAGGATAGGGGTTTAGCCTTAGGGTTTCCCCCCAACCTCTACAATATCCTATTCCCTTGATTCTTTAGGGGGAGTGCAAATAATTAGGTTAGGGTTCCTTATGTTTTTTGTTGTTTTCAATAAGTGTTGGTACCTTTTCCCACTAATGTGCCTCTTGGAGGTATTCCTTTTGTTTCCTAGTGTGTACAGGAGCGTGTTGCTATTGATAGGATTTGGACCTTCATGGAACCTTTCTCTCGTTCACACTTCAAATCAAGCGCGACCATCAACAGAAACAGGTGTTTTATGTCCATTAGCATTGCCCTTATCTTTTTGCATCCATGTTTGTCTGCTTTGATTGTGATTGGTAGCATAATATTCAGCGCATTTGCTTAGTATCAAACATTTAATTCAATGTAATGTTTTGTCATAATCACTTGTCTAGGTTTAAAAATCAAGCAGTTCGACTAAGCTAGTTTGACCAAGCTAGGTATTAGAAATCTTCTCTTAATACCATGGGGAATGCCTTCCTAATAAGCAATGGTTACTTAGGTTCTTAATCCGATTTAGGCAGCATTGTGTGAAATGTACTAGGGCTTTCTAGTGGGCTTAACCCTATTGACCTTTAGCTTAAGTATTATAAAGGGGGTTTACTAATGTGATGAGCCTAGGGAGGGTAACAGTGTTATATGACCCCCCAAAGTTACAAAATTAAAATGCTGAAAATGAACAAACAAAAAATCAAAGTACCACAATGTAAAATTTTAAGCTGGAAGAGAAATCCCTGCTTAAATTGGTACTTCACTCACATGTATCGCCTACGGTACTAGAGCCCTAGAGGTTCCCAGTGTGGGCGCTTTTCCTTGAAAATAAAAAAACCCAAGGCATACAAAATAAGCACACACATCAAAATTGAATCAACGTGAAAAGACTTTGGGGGGTCAAAGAAAAGGTAATCAGTCAGGCGATGATTTCATGAGAAATTCCTTTTATTATAGCTTAACTACAAGGTCTTCTAGGTATAGCCTCTAGTCAGCCCTCGAACATCAAATACTTGGCTCTCGTGATTAAACAACTTAATTGACTCGAAAAAATTGAGAAGTTACCCATGGTATTAATAGTCGAGCTCTAGTGCCTTTTGACCGTTAAATTAGCGACCTCGGACTTGTTTAATTTTTTACCTTTACATCTGTTTATGCATTTGATTATATTGCAATTTAATGTTTATTGCTAACAAATTGTCTAAAATTCTGTTACCAATCAATTTGTCTGTCTAAAATTGCATATGATTTTTAATTGTATATGAGAATGCAATTACTGTGGCAATGTTGTTTGATTTTGCAGTGATTGAAGAAGGCTACGCACATCCATGTCGACTGCTCTTCCATCTCGACGAACGAGCTTCAACTGGATAGCTTTCGAGGACGGAATCTACATCAGGAAGGGGGGCATGTTGACCCTCATGGCACACTGACACCCTATGATCTATAAACGTTGTATTGTTTAGAGTCAGGTACCGGGCTTGTCGGACCAATAGGAACAGGGTAAGGGTGATCGCCGATGACAGGCGCACTCTAACTGGAATATTCAAGGAGTTAGTTGGCTAAGTATGGGCGCCCAAGTGTGAATGGGGTGAGATCATATAAAAGCCACTAAACCCAATTTTTACTCATTCTCTCATTGTGCAATAGAAGCCGCTCTTGCTCCATCTCCACCTTCTCCTTCACCATCTCCTTGTGTGTGTGTGTGAGTACGTGTGTGTGTGTGTGTGTGTGTGTGTGTGTGTGTGTGTGAGAGAGAGAGAGAGAGAGAGAGAGAGAGAGAGAGTGTGATCGAGCGTTGTGGCGGCACGACGGCGGTGAGGCGGTTGAGCACGGCATAGTGGCATGTCTCTCTTCTTCGCGGCGCGGGAATCCTTCATTCGCAACTACGCAGGAAGGTGAGTGACACACCATTCTTCCTTGTGAGCTTGTCTGTTGTATGACTCTATGCTAGGAGCCTTTGTGGCTCGCACACGGCGCGTAGCAAGTCCCTAGCCGTGACAATAATGAATCTGTCAAAGACAAAATAACTGACACATTTCCTTCAAACAAAAACTCAGAGACATCAAGAAAAGCAAGGAAGGGTACTTAAGAATAATCTCAGGATAAAAAACCACTCATGACCAAAGTCGAGCAGAAAAAGAAATATCAAGAGTTGAAAAAAGCTCTGAAGGAGATATACACAACCGAAATGGAAACCACAGAAGAGGGTGGTAAGGATGTAATGCATGTTCCATCCCATTACAAAAAGTATACTCTCCAAGATTGGAAAATCATAATTGAACAACCTGTTAGGGAACTACGGAAACAAGGCGAATCTTACGAGGGCCTAAAAACGCTAAAAGGGTAGACTTGGCTGAAACCAGGAGAAGAGCCTAGACATGCTTACATTGTGAATGACTTAAGAGAAGAAGAAGAAAAGATTTTCCTGAGCTTGTTAAAGGAATACCGAGATATTTTTGGTTGGTCTTACAAGGATCTCAAGGGCGTTGATCCAGAAATCTGTCAACAAGTAGATGATGCGAAACCAAGTAGATAGATACCATACACTTAAAACGAAACATTTGCCAGGAAGATCAAAGAAGAGATTGAAAAACTAAAGGAAACTGAATTCATTTACAAAATTGAATACACAGATTTGGTGTCTCTAATTTTGGTAGTACCCAAGAAGAATGGGAAATTATGAGTGTGTGTTAATCTCAAAAAGGTGAATGCAGCTACCATTAGAGACAACTTTCCTCTTCCGATAACTGAGCATGTTTTAGAACAAGTGGTATAAGCTTCTTAGACGTCTTTTCGAGATACAATGAACTTTTGGTTGACCCAAAAGATCATTAGAAAACTGCTTTTGCAACAGAATGCGGTATATTTGCCTATTGCGTTATGCCGCTTGGGTTAACTAATGCTCTAGCCACTTTTGAAAGGTTGATGAGCCATGCTTTCAAAGAGTATCTTTGGAAATTCTTAGAAGTATAAATGGATATCTATGCATACATTCGTCAATCCGGGCTGATCATTTTGAACACCTCAAAAAGGTATTCGAGAAATGTAGACTTTATAGAATTTGCTTGATTCCTAAAATGTGCATATTCATGAGAAGACAAGGAAAATTTCTTGGACATATAGTGTCTAAAAATGGCATAGCTACTATACTCATATTGAGAAGATTCATGTCGTTGTGGATTTGCCTAGACCAACAACAATCAAGGGAGTACAAGCTTTCATAGGACATTGTGGATATTACCGACGGTTCATATACATGTTTGCTATAATTGCGAAACCCATGTATAGCTTGATTACGCACTTTGAATGGACCAAGGTATGTGAAGAATCCTTCATGAAGCTTAAGCAAGCTCTCACCTCAGCTCCAATATTGAAAGCACCAGATTGGGATAAGGTATTCCACGTACATGTAGATGCTTCAAACTTTGCTATTGGTTGTATACTAGCTCAACCACAAGATGGGAAAATTGACTTTCCTATTTCTTATGCTAGCAGAGATTAAACATGGCAGAAAAGAATTACACCACCACCGAAAGAGAAGGACTAGGAATGACCTATGCCGTTAAAAAGTATAGACATTACCTATTAGCCAACAAGTTTGTGTTCTTTGTGGACCACCAAGATTTGTTGTATTTGGGCAACAAGCCATGCAACACAGGGAGAATAGTGAGATGGCTCATCATTCTTCTCAAATTTGATTTCATTGTGGTTGTATAAAAAGGCACTACACATCAACGAGTAGATCATTTATCAAGGATTGCTTCACGGGAATTACCTAAAGGGGTACACGATGATCTACAAGATGCTTATTTGTTCTCCATGGAAATGATACCTAGATGGTCGGAAAACATTGTGTCATTGATAACAATAGCTCAAGTGGATTCACAAATACCACTTCCTATCACAATCGATTTGATTGAGCAATCGGCTATGTATGAATTACTAGATGGAAGGCTATACAGAAGAAATCAGGACATGATATTGCTTTTATGCATTAACCCTAAAGAGAAAGAACAATACCTAAGTCAAGCACATGTTATCATAGTAGGACTTCACTTTACGGAAGACCAAACTATGCAACAAATCTTGAGACTTGGAGTATTTTGGCCGACTATGAGGAGAGATGTTAGATCTTTTGTAAAAGATTGCCCTCAATGTAAAAAACAAACACCCATTCCTCATGTAACCTTGTTTCAAATGTCACCTGTTCCTAAGTGGAGTAATTATCTAGTTACTTACTTATCGAGCGAAACATTTCCTGAGGATATGAGTAAATGCCATCAAAGAGCAATTGAAACTGAAGCAAGAGACTATGCTCTTATTGGGAACCAATTGTATCAGAGAGGTAAAGATCAACATTTACGTCTTTGTGCAAATGAAAACGAGTATACTCTGATTATAGAACAAGCACATGCTGGATTAGCTGGAGGTCACTTTTCTAGTGAGACCAACGCAAGAGCAATCTTGATGGCAGGCATATGGTGGCCAACACTTTTTGCATATGCCAAAGAATATGTTCGAAGGTGTGATGCTTGTCAACGAGCAAAAATGACAACACGAGTAGACACCATGCCCTTAAGACCAATGATGGGGGCTAGAGCCTTCACAAAATGGGGTATAGATTTTGTTGGACCGATACATCCACCTGCTTATAGAACCCAAGATCAATATATCATTGTAGCTATGGACTATTTGACCAAGTGGACCGAGGCTAAAGCGACTCAAAAGAATGATGCTAGAACCAGTGCTGCATTCTTATATGAGTATGTATTCATGAGATATGGACTGCCAATAGAGATTGTCAGTGATCCGGGGACTCATTTCCTCAATGAGGTAATAGAGTATTTTCTTAATGAGTTTATGGTCATCCATAACAAATCAGCTCCCTCCCTATCAGCCACAAGCAAACGAACAAGCTGAGCATACAAATAAAATTCTTTGCTCGATGCTGACTAAAGTGGCTAGTTCAAGAAGGACAGACTAGGAAATGAATCTCCATGTTGCTCTATGGGCTTATCTAGTTTCATTCAAAATAGCTCTAAATGCTACACCCTTTAACCTTGTTTATGGTCTTGATGCCATATTGCCAATAGAATTTCTATTGCCGACATTAAGGGTAGCACAAAATCTTAAGTGGAAGGGACATGAATTGTCAGAAAGACTTGAAGATTTGGAAAAGCTAGACGAGCAAAGGTTAATTGTTGTAGCTCATATCTATGCACAAAAGCAGAAACAAAAATAGTTTTTTCATTCCCACTTAATCACAAAAATCTTCAAGAAAGGAGACTTAGTTATAGTCTATTCCCTTAAGCAACACATTCCCAAGTTTAAGAAAAAGGGAAACGGACCATTTATCATTGAAGATGTATCTCCAAGTGGAGCAGTAAAATTGTCCACCCTAGATGGTGAACCGATGGCTAATTGGATTAGTGGATGTCTTTTAAAGAAATACAATTTGTCACTAACCAAGGAATTGCTAGAGAGAATGCATGCAACCAAACAAAGGAAGATCAAGCGACAACATATTATTGATGAAGCCCAAGAGGAAGCTAGAATTCAGGTACTCAAGCGTAAAGATGCTCTCAAGAATCAACAGATACTGATTCCCATCAACACTTTGGAAATAGATGATCGACAATGGGAATTACCTAAAGATGCAGTTTCAACAGATGACGACTCGTTAGATGGAATGGACTTGCGCGTCAAAGTACAACTCAACAATCATAGCACCAATGCTTTGGTAGACACAGGAGCTAGAGTGAATGCAGTCAGTTATTCCACATACAAGAAGGCAACAAGTCAAGCATTGACACCAAGAATAGCGACAATCAAAAGATGCAACAAGAATCCAACTCCAACATTGGGAGTAGTCAACTTGAACGTGATAGTACATGGATGTTCATGTCCTCATCAGTTTGTATGCTTGTCAGATGAACACATGAATGAGACGATGATTCTTGGAGTTCCCTGGATGCGTACATACAAAGCAATACCAGATTGGGATATGAATCAACTAAAGCTATCACCTAAAGGAGGGCAACTCATTGTTCCAATTGCACCAAGCAAGGAGGAATGGAAAAGAAGCAATCAGTAGACCAATCCATGAATCCAATCTTCTCCATCCCCTCGACAATCAAATGATACATATAGCATGCAAGGAGTCAGGGAAAATTTGGGTACCAAAAGCACAGCTTACGGATAAACCGACGAAACAAAAGAAGGTTCCAAGGGTTCGAACACATAATCGAGAATCTCTGAGCAAAGAACCTAAATTGAAAATGGTTTGGAAGAAAAAAGAGCACTTATCTTGTCCACAGCCCGCGAAACCAATCAAGCAATGGTGAGTTAAGTCTCAACAGACTCCACCACACCATGCAGCACCAAGCCGACCGAGCTACCAATGGAGAGAAAAAGCTCGTTAACAGTCGAAAGTGCTACCACAGCTCAAGAAATTAGAGTGCTAAAGCACCCTGAGGGTACAATCAAACATAGAGCACAAAAGCTACAAGATTTGCTCTTTGGAAGACATCAACAGCAGCAAACTTCAACATCGGAAACCCTTGAGTTAATTAGTCAAGACCCAGCTCTTGCACAACATATTGGTTTGAATTGCATTGATCTTCATATCATGGTAGATCCAATCACGGCTATGCATAGACACAATTGTTCAACCCATGCATGCACTCGTCTCGGAGTACGCCATCTAGGAGGGGTGGAAGAGCACTAAGTACTAAGTAATTAAGGGCAATGTTTGAAGAGGGAGGAAAAGTTCTATGTTAACGGGTATTTTTTTGCAAAATTACCTAATAATGCCCTTATAATTTATCATCAAGGGAAAATTCACTAATAATATCTTCCCGATGAGTGTAAATAGTGTATATACTATCAAAAAATCATTAAAAATAGTCATTTTTTGGGTATTTTTCATCATTTTGGTGATAAGGAGGCTTAAAAATGGAGAAATCCAACAAAAAACAATAAAGCTGTGTTTTTCAAGGGATTTTCTTAATTATTGTATTTTTACTTTACTTTTTAGAGCATTTTGCTATTTTCTTTGATTTTTTCAAAAAAACAGGTCAAAATTAATAATAAATAGCAGAGAAGCTCAGATGGAAAAATGGGAGACACGATGGTGAGCAAAAAGAAAAGGCGGACTAGCACAAAAATTCTCAATCAAATCAAAAGATGGAAGCGAGAAGCCTAAATTAGGAGGCCAGGCCTAATTTAGGCCAAGCCTACTTTTTCAAAATTCTTGCAGAATGAGCTAGATGAATCCGATCAGGGAAGTTTTGGCAAATGCCAGAATTCTGGCGTGACTCCACAGATAGCTTGTTAATGAGGTCCATATACAATGTATATAATTGGTTTGGTGAAATCCATATAAAAAAGCCCTCAAAAAATAGAAAACGGCTCGAAGGTTACAAAGCGTCAAATTCGACATACGAGGCCAAACTGACTCCAAATGAGCCAGAATTGGACATGTTGCTTCAGGACTATGTTACGGACAAGTCCAAAGCCTCAAAGTTGACTGACCAACCCAACAGATAGAGTAATCACAAAAAATGGTGATTTCAGAGTCGACAGAGCACAAAGTGATGCAGGCATGACCAAACTTGACCAAATTCAATTTAGGACTTATATTAGGTGTATGAAACATGTCTAGGACAAAATTTGTGGGTTTTGCAAAGTTTTTGTCACTGAAGTAAATAATCACAATTATTTACTTTTGCATCAGTTTTGCTTGGAAATTGTCAAATCATCTCACCTATCCTGTGTACACACCTATTACATGCCAAAAATCAAGTATGAGCCAAAATGACCACCCGTTACTTGTAAAATTTCCAAAAACCGCAAAGAAGTCTTTGCAAGCCAAAATTTGGGTTATGAACAACTTTTCTTGATCCAAATCACCTCATATCTCATACCCAAGGTCTATACCATGCCTAAACCAATTTGTACAAAAAAATGTCAATTTTGGAAGAAAAGTTAATAATCGTGATTATTTACTTTTTGGTCAAAATTGGGGAATTTTGATATTTTGCCATCATACATCCAATGTACATGTTGTGATAAGCCCACTAGCCAACTTTGAATCAATTTGGAGTTCAA
This sequence comes from Adiantum capillus-veneris, assembly GCF_014529385.1. Taxonomy (NCBI): domain Eukaryota; kingdom Viridiplantae; phylum Streptophyta; class Polypodiopsida; order Polypodiales; family Pteridaceae; genus Adiantum; species Adiantum capillus-veneris. The sequence continues at coordinate 151,940,275 of NC_140948.1, forward strand.
AATCTCAAATTTCCTTTATATCTATTGTTTGGATTTTATGCTTCTTTGCTTGTTCGAAAATTGATTTGAAGCAATTTGGACCAAATTGACAACATTTCAGTCTAAAAGGACATTCCAGAGAAAATCCAACAAATCTGCTAACTTTGCACTCTATTCACTGAATAGGAGCAATGCAAGTAGCAGAGAGGGCCAAGAAGAAGCTAAACCAGAAAGAGAAACTACAAGAATTGCCTGCGTATCAACTAGACCCCGAGTCGGTCAAAGCAGTAAAGGCATCTTATCTTTCTAGAGAAGTGCTAGAAGAACACCACACCACGGTCTTCACTGGTAGGTTCAAGAGTGAAGAAGGGCATCAGGTGGAGTTGCAACTTCTGCCTAAAGAGGTCTATGATGTAGCTACCAAGCCAGAGACCAAAGAGGCTAACCGCAAGTTAGGGCTTAGGAATTTCTACGAACAAGAGCCTTGCAAATTGGACTTTCAGAAAGCTTACGAGCTTCTATCCCACCATCAAAGAGGACGAAACTGCACAAATATACGACACCCAAGGAAATAAGGTTGAGGTAGTAATCACAAAAGAGATAGTGGTAGAGCACTCAGATTTCCCACTGAAGGAAAGACCATGCGGGCAAGAGACAGGAAAACCGCAGGCACATTTACCAAGGAGACAACCGCGGCTACATTCGCTGATCTTATCCACAAATAGGTGGAAGAGCCAGCCCATTTGTACCATCAACACTTGCATTTTCTGGCAAAAAGGCCACCAAGGTACACTACACTAAATCACACCGTGGCCACCACCTTCACTCAGGTTCTTAAGTCAACAACAAGGCAGCCTGTGGACCACACGCAGTATGTCTTGACAACCTTGAAGGGCGAAAAGAAGTAAGGGAAAATCACATACTTGGGCGCGCTAGAGGTGTTGATGAGAATAGCGTATCATGCCATCAACATGGCCGACAACCTACCACTTGCCCCTGATCAGAATACATGGATTTTGGTAGCACAACCCTCTCCATGAGCTACAAGGTCAGGTAAAGGGTCACAAAAATCAGATGATGAGTCAGATGACATCTCACCAGAATGGCACAGCAGCGAGAGCTCTGACAATGAAGAAAAGAGAGCTTGGAGAGAAGAGATGAAGAGGAAACTATGACTGCACACCAAGAGGAGCCAGCTCAAAAACAAGCGTGTTTTGAAAGAGAAAAACAGGCTTACCAGCGCAGTAGGCAAGCACAAGGGAAGGACCCAGAAAAGTGGGTTCCCATAGGATTGAAAGGACCTCAAACAAAGCATCATACCAGAAAAGAGGTAGATGACCCAACATAATATTTAGAAAGAATGTACCAAGAGGCCGAAGCTCTAAAATTGAAAGAGGTAGAATAAGCTGCAAAGAAAGGTGAGGAAACGGCTACACAAGAGCAAAGACATGGATCTCCCCGACCCGCCTCACCGCCTCCGGAACAACAAGACCATCCCATGCCTAGCCGAGCCAGAACCGGAGCAGGCAGTAGAAGAGACTCAAAATCCAGAAGAAGAAAAGACAAGTCAATCGAAACAAGAAACTAATAAGGAAGCAGATACAGAAAAAGAGCCTACCACTACACATGAGACGGAGCCCGAGCTAGAGAAGGAAGAAAGGCCCGCACCTGAAGAGACAGCAAGGGTTGAGACCACACCATCTACTTCTACTCAGCCAGAAATTGTTGAAGCATCAAAGCCTCAAGATGGCCAAGAAGAAGACTGACCATCAACCTCCACACAAGAACCACCAGCAATTACGATGCAGCCAGAAGCAACACACGAGACTGCAAGCACATCCCAGCTGGTAAGACAGGAGGAGTGACAGCGTTTGACGTGATAATACAGGTCAATGAATATGCACGTCAGATGTAGGAAATGATGGAGAGACTCCGTTCAGTAGCTTCAAATCACAGCACAAAGTCCAAGGAATTAGAAATGGTGATTGACGCTCTTCAAGGAGAGCTAGAAGATAGAATGATTATTATAACTGATCTCCAAAGGAAAGTGCAATAGCTGAAGGCAGAAGCGGAACAGTATTAGATAGCCAGGGATAAACAACAAAAAGAAATGGAGGAGTTAGGTGACCTCCTCACCAAATTATATGATGCCTACAAGGTAAAAGACGAGCAGCTGAAAGAAGTCACGAATGAACTACTTACGACCTCTCCGTCAACTTAGAAAATTCAAGTGCATTTAGATGTTGCCAATGCTTCCCTGCAATATTCTGACCATAGAATCAATGATTAGGCCATTTTCTTCCAGAAAATTAGAGAAAACCCAACCGTGGCCTCGATCAAGGGAACTGATGAAGTGTACAAGGCACTTGAAAAGAAAAACAAGGACTTAGAATTGGAATTAAAGCTTAAACAATCACAGGGCAGAGACCTGGCACTGATGCGGGTTCAAAGAGAGGAGGAGCTCCTAAAGGAGATAGCAAAACTCAAGCGGATAAATCAACTCCTTAGAGATGGAAAGCTAGACACGCAGGAGGAGGCACGCACTTTAGAGCCACCACAAATAGACATACCCTCGGTCTCGTTTGTTAATAATCATGATTTTGGAACTTGACCTAAAGTGGGGTTTGAGGCCATAGGCATGTGTGCTTAGGTATTATAAACCTTTCCTAGAAGTTTCGTTACATTTGGATGTCATTTGAGGCTGTAACGGATGTGAATTGCTTGCCGATGAGCGATTGGCTTTTGGTGATTTCAGTCACTTGAGTGTAGCTTGAGTTAGATGTGACTTGTTAGTTGTTTTCCAAGAGATTGACAACCTCTTGTAACCTCTATGCACTGATCGAGTCAGGTTTGTCCCATGGTTTGACAAATTAATTGTGGTTCTCGCTAATACTGCCATAAGATAGGATGGTGAGGTTAGACATGCATCCCACAAAAATCAGTCTACAAAAGATGTGGCTAGTATGCATGTGATATTTGGAGATCCAAGTTTGCAGCCTGAGATATACAAGGTAAAAGATTCTTTAGAAGTGGAAAATCTAGAGCTTATGTGCTTATTGGAAGAAGCTTTGGAAGGCTTCTCCATTACGGATGCAAAGAGTATGGAGAAGTCTGGTTTCATGCACAAGAAACTATATCCAGATGTCGGTGATGATGACCTTATGCAATTGTTAGTGGATTGTGCTCTACTCACTTTTGGGCATGTACAAACTAAAAACGTTTTTTGATGTATCTTGGGATCCCGATGAAGATTATTTTTCTAGAGACTTGATGTATCCAAATATGCATGATCAGGCCCTCCAATAATAGAGGGGACGAAACTGTGCTGCCAATGAGCATGATGCACGAGGGAGATGCTATATGGGATTTTTTGTTACAAGTTAGGATGTAGGGGATTTTCTACTAGCTTTTGATCCACGAGGAGACGGTTTTATGCATGGTCCCGGACAATTGATCTATATGCCATTTGATCTGAGTGGAGATGTGTATATGTGTGTTCTAGTGCAATCAACATATATGCTATAGGATCTAGGTGCAATCCTTATGGTTTATGGGTCAATTCATGTTTATACTTTATTACTAAAAAATTCTTGTGTTTTCCCTATGATTTGGAGGAGGGTATATTCTAATAAGGTCAGAGGTTGCAAAATTTTTCAAAGCATGCTCATAGTGCGGTAGTGATTATATGTTACAAGTTTTTTCTTGTAGTTTGGAATAATGGTTAGCACATACCAAAGGATGTGCAAGTTTAGAGGAGGTGGATATTGTGCCGCTTTGCGACCATGGGGTGAAAGACGTTGTTGGTCGTTTTTTTGACAACCCATTTTTTTGTAAATTTGTACATATGGACATGTTTTTTGATGTCAAAAGGGTGTGTGGTCTTTTCTTTTGTGGATTTTTTAGCTTGCTTTAGCAAGCACGTGTACATGTAGGGCAAGTCACTAGTATAACGCCAGCTATCGAGTTTTTGGAACTGCCCATGAGTGAGTTTTTTGAAGGGAGATTTGTATATAACTAAAACTCATGTACAAAATAAAAAAAATTCAACCAAAGTCCAAAAATTGTCAAGTTTTAGTTCAAAGTTTTAGTTCATTGTGCCTCCTTGATGGTTTCTAATGCAGTTTTTTTGCCTTGCCTTGCTTGCTCTACGTGTAGTCATGTCAGGCAGCTCTCTGTTCGCATCAATTTGGCATGTAGAGGCATGTAGATTCAATTTTGTTCATCTTAAAATTTCTTTTCAATCATTTTTCAATCTTTCTCTCAAGATTTGAAGTGCCCCAATTGGAGTTATACTCTTCAAGTTACGACTAGTTCTCTACAAGGTTATGGCTATGGGAGTCTAGTGGCAAATTTTGTGCAGGCAGATCAGGAGGGGTGTATCTTAAAATTGTGGAATTGATGTTGAAATTTTGGGTTTGTGATGTTCAATTGTGAAAGGGGAGGCTCTTGTCCTCATATACATTGGTCGGCGTGTGCTGTAAATTTGTGCTTTGACAGGGTTTTGCTCTTATGTGCTGTGGTCCTTTGGATGGGGTGTGCTGGTAAATTCCCAAGGGAGAAACTAATATATCGCAAAACTAAAATCCACCCTGATGTAAGACTATATGGGCCTTGACCAAGATAGTTTTTTTTAAGTTAGAATCCTTTGTTACAAATAACCTATCGCTATAATAGAGACAAGGGTCATCACATGAGAAGTGCTACATTGAACGTGTATTATTTGTTCTCCATCTCAAACAAGGGTAAGTTATATTTCATACTTTGGATCAAATGATGTAGCTTCCTTGATCCCATCAATGATCGGGTTGTTGGGTATAGATATGAGGGTCAAAAATGGTTTTCAACTTAGTGAATCTACAACCATGTTTTCCTTTTCAGGGTGATAGGTAAGATCAAAGTCCTATTCTTTTAAAAGCTCTAGGCATCAACTTTGTCCCATATTCAAGGTTGCTTGAGTGAAGATCCACTTTAAGATCTTATGGTCAGTTAAAAATCAAAACTTCCTTCCCAATAAAAATGCGTCCTATCGGTCCTACCCAAGTCTAAGCCGCTCCTACCTAATTTATCTCAAATGTGTGTGAGACATCGAAAGCCACTTTCCTTATTGCAAGCTTAATCTCATGATTTGGCATAGTTACAAGTCTCTCAATGCAACGAAACATAATGCCTAGCATGGACAGAGTTTCCTTCAATACTCAAATGTCATTTTTGACACTCAACAAAATTGCGCATAAGATAAACAGTTTATTTTAGATCAATAAGTTTTGGTACCCAAAGCACTCTTTGGCTTCATCTAGGCATGCTCTATCTACTCCTAAGGTCAAAAACCACTTTGGGTGCGTGTTTGTGCATAGGAAGCATAAAACTCTCGTAGACAGCACGACTAAAAACACACTTTTATTGCCAGAAACTTACATTAAATGGAAGAGCTTTCACCTGCAAACGTGTTGGTATGCTCAAAATCGCAATGCAACAACCGTACGAGAGAGACACGAGGAATTGAAGAAACATTAGACTCACACCGAGCTTCTGTAGCAAACGCTTAGTTTCATTATCCAAAAACTTAGATTTTAATTACAAAATTTGGCTTTTATACCTTAGCCAAGGTTCAAAGAATGGATTTCTAGCTATTTGGGTTCAATACAAAGCTTAAAAACTGCATACAATTACAATTTTGGAGGCCCTTAACCTCTTTAGACTCGTTGGCAATCAATAATATTACAATGGCTTTGGACTTTGTGGTATTTCAACCCCGAAATATGTACACCAATTTGTCCATAATGCCTTGAATGCCTTCACAAAGTCTTCTATGGTTTGGCCTTCACCTTGTACCAAGCCTTGAATAGACTGCCATACCTTTTGGGTCTTCCACCTGTTGAAAGTGTGTAAGAAACGTGTGTCTTACCATTTCATAAGTCATAACTTGAGGAGATTGGTCTATTTGTAGCTCCTTTCTGTAAGTCATAACTTGAGGAGGTTGGGTTGAATGTAACTCCTTTTTGTAGCCTTCCAACCATTCCCTAGCATCTCCCTTCAAACAAAAATAGAAGATTCGCATCACCACTGCTGGGTCTTGCTTGTCCAGCAAGACCCAATAAGGAAAGCAAACTCCATTCGCTCAATGAAACCTTTGGCCATGTTATTTGATTTCCCAATAAAATCTCAAAAACTGAACGCCATGTCTTCCAAAACCTGTAAATTGAAGGTAGCTTGAAGCAATTCCTCAGTGGTGGCCACCAAAACACTGTTGGGCAAAAGGAAAAGTGGGACACCTCTATAGATTTATAGCCCAAGAGCCTTCAAATAATGGCAACCAAAAGGCCTAGAGCTTTTACAATCGTAACTTCTTTTTGAGCTTTTGAACGCTTGCATTACACTAATGATATCTTTTAATATCATAATGAAGTGAAAAAATTCAAAACCTCATAGTACAATCCTTCAACTACCAAACAATTTTAAGTAATATGGAAGCATGTCTATGCTTATGCAAAATGCAACTTTATAAAAAGCATCATTTGTATTTTTTGGAGCTTGCACATAAAACATGAATCATGAAAATTTTGCCAGAGTCTCCTTTGTATGGAGACCTCTTCATATAAAAATATCGTACACCCTTTCTTGGGCTCCCACATGGGATTTTCATCACATAAACTCTTATTTCAAATAAACCATCCACCCCAACCGGGGCTCCATTGTGCGATTTAACGATTTTCTTCTCTCCCAAAATTCAATACATTCTCAATAGTGTCAAAGTAGTCTTACTAAATAACCTACAAGTGGTAATGCAACATGTGTATCACACTACATAGGAAACCTCCAATCAATGTCATCTCCACATCATGTGGCCATCATGTACAAAAAAAACAAAAATGAAACATCCAAATGAAATGTATAGAGAAAGTTACATACCGAATCATCTTTAGGACCCTCTAAACCAAACTACAAGTCTAGTATGTCATACATCTCATACTAAAAAAACACCAAAATTCCATGTCAATGTCATATGGCTACCATGTCCATAAAGCACATAAATAAAAAAATCAAGATGTACTATTATAATAGAGTTTCCTAAACCAAGTGTGCATCCTCAATCAACATTTCACAAGTCCACATGCAATGTCAAACAAACATCTTTCATAGAGCACATCATCTAGCTCTAGATACATGCAATGCCTCTCATATCTTCTGCACAAGCTCAACCCAAACCACCACACCTTGAAAACAAGTTGAAAACATAGTCATGAGGCTCAATGAATGCTGCCAACAACCACTTGACCATATAAAAAGTCAATTAGAAACCTACTGCAAACATACATATACTACAACATTGACTACTATCATACATTGGGCTAGTCTTAATGAGAAAACAAACAAGACTGCTCTGCCTTGCCTCTAAGAATAACACCATCAATATCCATGGGGAAGACTAAATCATCTATCATGTAGCTACAATTTTCTGGAAACAATCTCTCCATAATTTTCTCCCTTGCCTCTCTATCATAGCATGGCAAGGATGCCCAACACGATACCAAAGACACATGGTAAGATCAAGCACCTGCATAAATAAATAGTTCAAAGAATGATTGTCTTTGTTACAATGTTTTTAATTGTAAAATTAAATTATGAAACTAAGTTTGTTATGTCACCGCCTCTCTAGTGCGTGGATGTCAATATGCCTTCTTATTACACAAGAGGGTCCATTTATGTAAGAGCACAATTCCCACCCTAGTTGCATTTTCAATAAAATATCTAAGTGACTAAAAACCTCTCATTTGTCAAAAACTCACGTGCAACATCCATGCACCCTGTCACTAGACCCCTGGAAAATGAAGATAAAATTTACCATTGCAGAACTTATAATTTACGTGTGATCTCTACGTCATCTTCAATGTTGTTAGAGTCTTCATCAACTTGAGCCTCTTCATCAATAAAAACACACCTTTTGAGAATCTATTTCTTTTTTTGGTTGGAGTGTCCAAATGTCAAACTCGTGATGATGCCTCTTGATCGATAGTTCTATTTGGAATACAACCGGATCTTTGCTTGATGCTCACTTAACGATTTCTTGAAGGGGTGACTGGAGATTTTTTTCCCTTGATATCTCTCTTAGGTGCCATTATCTACAAAACACATATCGATATTATTTTTCATCTTGAGTATTATTTGATCAATAATTCATGTATAATGACTCTTTACAACATTGATGTTTTAATACACTACTATACTTAGATTAATTGATATATTTAGTCTATACTACATCTATTATTTTGATATACATAATACAAGTACTATAATATATTCTATATATGTTAGTTTATGTGGTATATTAAAATTAATCATGCTCTAATATATACACATACTTACTATTATATACTATAGTTATATAGAATATATGTAGTATAAAGTATATATAGAGTAGCAAGTATATATGTGTGTGTGTGTGTGTAGTATCTAATATACAATTATAGTAATATGTATATATATATATATACTGCATATACTAGAAACACATTATATATATATATATATATATATAATGTGTTTCTAGTATATGCAGTATATAGTGTCATATAGTTAGTATATATATTATATACTATATATACTACTATAGAGTATAGATTATATAATATATAATATAGTATCTACTATTTATTATAATATATATATATATATATATATTACTATAATTGTATATTAGATACTATACAATATATATATATATATCATGTATAGTATACAATGTGTGATATAATTTTTATATATTAATATAGCCACTCTATGTAGCACTATAATATATTTGATTTAACGTAATATTGTACGTATTTCTAATTATAATAAAATATAAAAATACAATATTAAATATATTAAATGCATATCTTTTGAGAGATTGCAAAAGATTTGAAGTGTTAATGATTATTATTGTGCATATTTTAAAGAATGAATGTTTGAGACTCATTCAATATAATTTTCAATGAATGGATTAACTCTTGAAAGCTGTATTCTTCTGCATATTCTCTCTGACTTACTCTCACAGCTCCTATCACCTCTTTTTCCCCCCTCCCTTTTCCTCTTCCAAATCTATTTCAAACATGACAACTACAACTATGCTTTCATGGATGATAAATGGTGCTCTTGTGGAATACTAAGTTTCATTAAGAAATGGAGAGCTTATCCTAAGTAGTGAATATTTTCTTCAAAGCTTGATACCTCCTTCTATCAAGTTTGAAGTTGTGCAAGCAATTGTTCAAACACGGATCTCTGTGTGTAAGGTCAATGTGGTACCAAGATGGGATCTTGAAGACCAGAAGCGTTACCTCCTTGATTGTAATTTGTCCCCTGCTTACCACATTTTGCATTCACATGACTGTGTTTATGTGTTTGGTATCTTAGAAACAATGGAAGATGTTGGTGATGATTCTCTTTATGCTACACCATTGAATAAAAATTATACTCCATTACATTTAAATGTTGATACTGAGATAAAGATGCAGATGTAGTGGTTTTGGAGACAATTTAAACAACCAAAGCACCAATAGCATGCCTGCACACACAGGGGTTGGTTGAGCATAACACACAAGAGTATACAAAAGATATATCCATCATTGCATGGCTGAAAGATAGAGCTAAATCCTGTAGGTTGTTCAAACTACTAGATGTTTGTGGAACTCCCAAAATGGTAGATGAGCTCCCAAAAATATACAATGGCAATGTTTGTTTCGATCTTCCTCCATCACTCGAAAACAAAAAGATGCTCGGGATGGAGCAAAAGTACGATGGTCACCTTTGGACACAACCAAATTCAACCAACATGGCCATAGTTTGCATAATGTGTTTGAGCTATTGTCTTCAAAGTCTTCAATGTTGCAAGGTAACATGCCCTTTTTACCTTAGTGAAAGAAGATACAATGATGCTTTCTTTCATGGTCATTTGGATAGACAAACCATCATGGGCTATTGTGCAAGCAAAGGTAAATCTAGAATAACTTGTCACTATTGTGAGAAAATGATCACTTTTACAAATGTATGCAAGTGTATGATCTATTATGTAATTACAAAGGAAGCCGCGATAGCACGTTTGGTGATCTATCTTGGGATGCATGGCCATAATTTTCAGCCAGTTACTCGGAGGGCAGCCCTTGAAAAGGTGTGCAATCTTGTTAGTACAGCTCTAAAGATTGTGAAGGGTGGTCCTAGAAAGGTACAAATGTTAGTTGCTCGATAAATGTTATTCCAATCTTTTACTTAAAAAGATGATTTGGAAGCCATTGATGTTGAGCTTAGCCATTTCCTTAAGGAAATGATGCCACTTGTTCAAAATAGGGGATTCAAAAGAATTGTATAAAATAAAAAAGCAAAACAGAGTTAGGTCGTGGGTGATGGATATGACAGTATACTATTGCTACAAAAACGATGTGTTTTTCCCTTTTTTTCATGGAAGAAGTTTACTTGGTCAAGGTGGGCCCAACGATAAATGCTATGTGTTCGAAATATCCATGAAAGGACCTGCTTCAAGAGTTGAACTTTTCAATTGAATGAGGCAAGGAGGGACATGAGAAGTGCATGGATGTACTTTGATCACACTCACCGAATCGAAGGATGGGCAACTATGTCATGCCAGGTTTATGATCCCGGGTAAGTGAGATCATCAAAACATGCTAGATAGAATATTTTGATTCTCGTCACCTGTATGTACTTATTTGTATTTTGAATACAACATGAGATCTTTACAGGTAATTGCAATATGTAAATGTAAAGAGGAAGGCGAGGAGTCACAGATCTTGTTTTGGAGAAATTGGAACTCAGTGATGGGGAGATGCGGTCATGACCTGCCAGACTTTGCTAGATTATATCTGATGAAGCTGGAGCTAACTGGTTTGCAATACGAGTTGTATCCAATGGAGGAATGCATAATGTAATGGAAGGGAGGGAGTGCTCATGCTTTTTCCATTGGGAGCAAAGTCTACACAAACATACAAAAAAACATGTCATTTTAGAGAGGCAAATGTTGCACATTGAACTCTGTGAAGCATGGTGCTTGGCAAAGACAACTAATAAGGCCTCCATTCTAGCTTCCACAATACGAGAATGGTGAGTGGAAAATGTCACAGAGGACAATATGAAGGCTTTACAATGATGGTTTAATTGGTGGAGCAACAAGCTGCCCGTTGGGGAAGCACTAAACCAATGGTGAATCAATCTCTTCTTTGAATTAGTAGCTAGTATGAAAATGGATATTAAAATATATACGTTTTTTTATTTTGAATTTAAAAGCGTGCAAAATTCCTTGGGAGAGAGCTTAGATTCCAAGCATAAACTTGTTTGAGAGCATCCATGCAAGTTGGATGGCGGGCAAAGGTGGAAAACAAAGTAGTCTCGCTTTATGATGCATGTTTTAGCAATGTTTTGAATGCATAAATACAATGTGAAAAAAGATTGGGATACACCACACGTAGATTCATGGGAACTAGCCCTTCCATAGAAGCACTAATGGGGCCAATGCCAAACGAAGAGAATCTCCAAATCCTTCTCATATTTCAAGTACATTGAAAGGTTTGGTTGCTAACAGTCCTTGTGGCTGAAAGAAAGGGATGGTGGTACAAAAAGAGGACCAATTTTTTTTCCACCTTATTGGTACCACTGAAAAAGTGGGGACTGGTAAAATTTTTGTAGTTTGTGTCAAAACTTGTCCGACATTCTGTTTTGATGTTCCTCTTTTAAAGATGTATCCAATGATATATAATATGATAACTAATTTCTTTTATGAATTGGATAAATCACATTGCAAAGATTTGTCAAAGTACCATCAAAAGGTACTGTCAAGGACAACCAATTTTGTACCACCATCCCTTGCGTTTAGCCTTGTATGAGGAGCTTGTGATGGAGGTGACAAAAATACATTGCAGTAGAAGAAGAAAGCAAGTGCAACAATACAAGTTCACATAAACTTGGATATGTAATGGAAGCAAGGCAACTCAAATCCAAAAGGAGACCATGGAGTATACAATCTAATACAGAGGATAATGAAGAGATAAATGTAAGTGACAATGAAGCAAGAGAGAGAATTCTAGTGAAGCAAGGAGGGGACTTAGCAAGGTGTATTGAAGAGGTCAAAGTTGCATGTAAAGACTCGGCTATATGCATGATGCCACAACCAATTGCATGAGGAAATGTTTTGGTATGGAAGGGAGGAAAAATTGTGGTAACAAATTACAGAGCCGTCAAGTGGGATTGGTTGTGCAATTTTCTTTGGTATGAGAGAACTTTTAAAGACAAGACAATTGCACAGTGGATATGGTTCTGCAATCATGATGTGAGCCACACACAAAGAGTATAGAAACAAGTTAACTTATCACCTGTCGTTTTGGCAAGTGGATATTGGAACCAAAGTGTCAAAGGAAGAGAGTGACAACCTAGTTTGAAGTGGTTTTTAATTTCCAAATTTTACAGCACCATTATAAAACATGAACAATATGTTTCCTAGTCTTATGGAGGGGGGATCCAGTAGCAGGAGACGCAAGTGGAGACATGGTATTTCCAAAGATGCACAAAAGAGATTGGAGTCAATTGCAGGTATAGTTGCAACATTATTGGAAGAGAAACAATAAAGTGAACAACATATAGGTTTTTGAGTCTTGACAAAGTTGCTACGATGTCCACATAAAGGCTGAACCTAGGTGCACCAACCCCAAGTTTTAGAAGAGAGAATATATACATAAAGCCTTTTTAGCATGTAAGAACATGTACTATGTGTATGTGCACGTACTTGGGCTTCAACCAAAAGTGTACATGGTCATTCACATCAACCAGCACTAACTCCCATAGACCTTTCATTTGTATTAGGAAAAATCCGTAAGATAAGCCCTATCGTGTAGTGAACCTAAACCTTATAGAAAGTCATCTGAGCTATGCATCAAGGGAGTCATCTCTTATGTATAAGCTAGGGAATTATTACTTTTTTGAATCTCTTCTCGTTATAGATGTATGGTTTATGGTTCATATCTGCCAAATGTACGAAGTCAAAATTAGGAATTTTGGAAACTTAAACACATTTTTGGGTGTGTATCGTATGAGTAATGTCTCTTCTTTGGTTAAGATTTTTTGTGGCGATAGAGAAGGCTTAAAATCTGAAGTCAATTTGTTGCAAGCTTATATATGGTCTTTGGTGTGTACCCTTAGTAATGTCTCTTTTTTTGCATTTTTTGTGTCGTTAGAAAAGGCTATAAATCTGAAGTCATGTTTTGAAGAACTTATACATGTTTTTTGGTGTGAAGGGTTTAGTAGTGTCTCTCTTTTGGGCTAACATTTTTTGTGTTGTTAAAAAGTCTCTAAGACTAAAGTCAAAAAGCTTGCAAAAAATGGTTTTGATCGCAAAAGCTCGAAATTAGAAGCTTGCAAAAACAACATACTCACTTCAACACACCCAGGGCATCCAAAGACATTAAGGCTAAAAGCAAGGGATGGTGGTACAAAATTGGTTATCCTTGACACCACATAGGCTTGGTGGTTTTTCTAAGTAGAACAAGATTAAAATAAAAGAGGGAAAAAGATAAATAAAGGAAAAAACTTAAAGTGAAAATTCCTAGAGGTTTTATACTTTAGTCTTTTTTCTAAAACTTCCCATAAGAGATCAATGTGGATGCATATGTGGGTGGGACTTTCAGTATGCAAGGAAGAAAATTTTGTTGCTCTCTCTCTCTCTCTCTCTCTCTCTAAGGTCTTGAGTTCAACTCTCCTCATCGGGTAGATCTTTAAGGTCTCTTGGGATAGTTTCCTACGATGTTAAAATTCTCTTTTTCTTGTGTGTGTGTGTGTGTGTGTGTGTGTGTGTGTGTGTGTGTGTGTGTGTGTGTGGGTGGGTGGGTGTGGGTGTGTGTGCTAATAAGAAGAGGAAATTGGTATAACCTTTCTATCACCCAAGTGTGGTAGATTGGTTATGCCATTTCCCTCTTGAATAATAGATCTTGAGTTCAGCTCTCTTCATAGGATAGATCTTTAAGGTCTCTTGGGATATTTTCCTATGATGTTAAAATTATCTTCTTCTCGGGTGTGTGTGTGTGTGTGTGTGTGCGCGCGCGCGCGCACGCTACAAGAAGAGGAAATTGGTATAGCCTTTCTATCACCCAAGTGTGGTAGATTGGTTATTCCATCTCCCTCTTGAATAACATGTCTTGAGTTCAATTCTCCTTGTCGGATAGATCTTTAAGGTCTCTTGGGATTGTTTCCTACGACCTTAAAATTCTCTTTTTCTTGTGTGTGTGTGTGTGTGTGTGTGTGTGTGCGTGCGCTAATAAGAAGAGGAAATTGGTATAAACTTTGTCATAAAATCTAATATCTGACCAACCCAAATGATTTTCTCATATTAAACTGATCATTTAATGTGGGAGAATAAACGGGAACAAGGGTTAAGATATAGATGTTCTTATAGATCTATTTAAGCACGGGGCCAATGGTAAAGGGGCCCATATGAGAAAAGGTCTATCAAAGAGAAAGGTTAACTAATGGAGCAAAAGACCTTAGGGTTGTCTTCATTAAAGCCTCCAAAGGTAAGTGTTAAAAGCTTTAAGACATAGTCTTTAAAATTTTACTCTTTAATCACTAAAGTTCAAGCAGGCAAGGGGGTAGCTTGCTTAAGCTAGGGCTGTGCTTAAGCAGGGGGGTTTCTTGCTTACCAAGTTCAAAGTAATTGCTACTAAAGAGGGGGCGAGCCCTACAAATGGGGGAGGTAGATAGTAAGTGAGCATCTCACCAAGGACGCATACCCTTATGAAAGGAAAGGGGCCACTTGTCAAGTGTAGAGACACACTACTCAAGCAAGTAGGGGTTGTGCTTAAGCAGGGGATATGCTTAAGCAAGGGGGGTGCTATCTTATCCTCACAAAGGGAAAGAAGGAAACTTGTCAAGAGGCTACACACCTTGCCCCAAAGGGAGCCAGCTCTCATTGGCTAGAGGGCTACATAGCCCAATCAACTTCAAAGGAACCCTAGGAAGGGGGGTCGACCTCGCTAGCTTACTCTCTCTCTCATTTGAGCCTCCCACGAGCTCTCTCTCTCATTCATTCTTCCCTTCACACACTCTTGTGAAGCAAGGATTCCATCTCCTTCTCCAAGCTTGAGAAGTTGAGTGCCTACTACCACAAGCTCTTGGCTATGGATGCAAATACACACAAGAGAATGCTTATGCTTGCTTATCAATATCTCTAATCTCCATTAAATCTATGCTAAGCTATGCTACAAGAGCTATGAGTGATTATGTGCAAGGGGTTATTTCTTTCTAGTAGAGCTACTTCTACTTCTCTCTTCCTCCTCACTCCCTGCTAGCTCTCCTCACCTTTCATGGTGTTTGAGGTCTTGGGATTGAAGCTGGGCATTTTTCAAATTCATGCTAATCATTTTTATTGTTGTAGTTATGCTAATGCTTGGTGAGTGAAGCTTACCATCTTCATCTCATCAAGAAGGTCTCAAGGAACAAAAACAGTTGTATTGTAAACAAGTCTTCCGTCATGGAAGAATCTATATTACAAATGCCTATTGGAGGGGGAACCGGCTCCAACTAATCCGGTCCTGTATTGGTGTCAATTTCTCTAAACTCTCACTCTCTTTTATAAGTATTGATCATGCCATGTTAATGAAGTAATGTGTTAAGTGTTGCTCTCTCTCTATCCAAGAACTTTCTTTCTCACTATACATCTACACACTAAAGAATACTCAAGGCAATGTTCAATATGTTATTTACTTTCCGCTCCAACTCAAGTTAAAAGGCTAATTCCATTACAACCTTTCTATCACTCAAGTGTGGTAGATTGGTTATGCCATTTCCCTCTTGAATAACAGGTCTTGAGTGCAACTCTCCTTGTTGGATAGATCTTTAAGGTCTCTTGGAATAGTTTTCTACGATGTTAAAATTCTCTTCTTCTTCTTTCTCTCTCTCTCTCTCTCTCTCTCTCTCTCTCTCTCTCTCTCTCTCTCTCTCTCTCTCTCTCTCTCTCTCTCTCTCTCTCTCTCTCTCTCTCTTTCTAGCAGCTTGTCTCTATTCTACCAGCCTCCTTAAGGAAAGGGGCAACCTTGTGGGGGGGAGTTAGGCCCAAGTCAACCCTAGCCATGCTCTAGTCACGTGCTGTACCGTCTTCACAATCCGCAAAGTCATCATCTTGCCCTGCTTCTTGTCTTGCTTTGGTGTTGAACTCACCATTTGAGAATCAAGTTTTGCACTGGCTCAAGATACATGTCCCTTATCAGGTCTTGGTGAAGGGTGAGTTGCCTAAAGTTTGGGATTTGGGTGCCCCCAATAATCAAATCCATAGTAGAGGCTTTTTTTGTTAAGGGCAAAATGCCAAGCAATACTCCAAAGACTTCTGGGAGAACACGATCAAGTTTTGTTGTCGTGCTTGTCGCTCCCAGTAAACTCGATCATATTGCCCATCTCTAAGTTGTCCTCCATTGCGTCATGGGAGAATAGTGTGGCCTCAAACCCCATCGTAGAGAGTTAGAGGCATGATTTGACTCCGTGGTCTACTTCACCACCAACAAGGTATAAGAAGTCAAAGCCAAAGTCACTCAATTCACTCGTCGATAGCTATTGCCAACGTGCAAAATTTATGTGACAAATTAAGTTTGCGAACAAATAAAATAATTATGAAAATCCCCTATTTTTAGACCCTATATATCATGAAATATTTACACACAAATGGGCCATAATATATTTTTGTTTCTATTTTTAACTACTAATTTGGCTCAACTTGCCCAATGACTAGCTAGTGAGGGTTATAAGGAGATATGGGGAAAGTCCACTCATTTTGAAAAATCCTTTCATGAGCATATAGTTCAATAACTACTACATATGGAAAAAATGAGAAACTTGTAATTTTTCTCATCCCGTGGTCACTACAAACCTCCAAAGTTGATGGACCAGTGCATTTTGCCCAAAACAACAATTTCTTATGGTTGATTGCACATAAATAAGAGTGGGGATTTTTTTAGGACATGAGCCCCGTTAACTTCAATGGGTTGGTGACCAAAACATATGGTTTCTTTTACCTCACTAATTTTTTTTGGGCAAAAAAAAAGGTACAAAAATGTTGCATTTTTGCCATTCTGCAGACCTATCATCAAAGTTTCTATAGTTATGCTCAATACAGATACTATATACATGTTTTCTTAGTTCCCTTTGGGCATTTGGATTCAAAAGGAGCCATGGAGCATGTCAAAAGGATAATGGATCTCTTACAATTGGAACCTTGGGGGCAACGATAAAATGCTAAATACAGCAAACATGAAAAAACTGGGTTTAGCATTATGACCTCTAGAAACCCATAGAAACTACTCAATATCTAGCCAAGTTTGTAGTCTATGATTAGATATGGTTACTACCTACAAAATACATACAATTGGCCTAAGAAACTAGCAATATTGAGAAAGTTATACTTGCTACTCTAAAATGTATCGTATTCTTCAGCAATCAAAAAACTCAACCATCATCATATACTATACTATATAGCATATTAGGTCCCCCAAAACTCAAGGAAGATTATCTTTATGTTATACATTACACTTACACAATCAAAATTGAATTTGGATATGAAGAAAGCCAACAAAAAAATCATAAAAGTGCTAATTTTGGCCAAAAAACAGGATTATGCAATTCTTGTAAATCGGTCGTAACTTTCAATTTTAACACTTAGCTCTCCCTACAAGCATCAAAACATGTTGAGAACTATGAAGGACTAACCTCTAGCCATCTAAACCTCACAAACATGAAGTTTAGAGTGGTATAGTTGCCAAAAATTGAAAAAAAGCCAGAAACAGGACCCGTTTTTTCACACAGTTTAGGTTCAAAAATGTTGTGCAAGAGTAAGGTTAATGGTGAGATAGATACTCAAAAAAAAAAGCTAAGTTTTTTTCAGCTCATAAGGCAACTTTGTGGATATATAGCACCTAGAAAATTCATTTTCATACTCTTCAAATAATTCAAGCAAAATGGTCACTTAACAGGACAGAAAAGTGTCCAAGGACATAAAAGTGTCATGTTACCATTCTAGTGTTAAGTGCCCCCCCCCTTTTGTTGAATTTACATAATCCTCCAAGAGTGAGCCCCTCCTTACATCAGAGCATGACCTAATAGATTCTTGAGGGTTTGAAAATATGCATGGATTAAGATTATTCACAAAGATGATATATGAATATGTGGAAAAAAACATGTTAGTATATAAACAATTCATGGAATCTGGAATTATAGAGTTAGTTGTGTATATATATATATATAATGTAAAAAAAACAATTATGAAAATATAGGGAATGAAATGAGGGGGTCTTCATTTGTTTTTATTGATATTTACAAGAAGTAAGAAAAAATGCATGTACAAAAATGGAAATTTAGTTAAAGAGAATGACTAGGTGAAAGGTATTTTCGTGATTTTTTCTTGGAGTAGATTCACACCAAGATTTAGAGAGGCTTGCATGAAAATATATATTTATATAATAAAGAGTATGTACAATGTAAGAGAACCATGGTAACGGTAAGTCAATGTCATAACATACTTAGGTAAATAACACACACCTAGGTAGAAATATTTAAATAAATAATAAAAATAATTCTTAAAAATCCCTATTTTTAGGCCCTATATACCATGAAATATTTACACACAATGCAAATGGGCAATAATATTTTTTTATTTTTTTTAAAAACATTTATTTGGCTCAACTAGCTTAATGAGTAGCTAGTTGAGGGTTTCAAGGAGATATGGACGGGAAAGTCCCCTGGCTCACACACGCCTATGTACAGTGAAAGTGTGAGGATAGCCACGGTGTTTGAGTGATTCTAATAGGGTAAGGTAGCTCACTTTGGAAAATCTAGATAGGCAAACAACAACTATCACTAGGAATGATACCGCATCTTCAACCTCATATAAATCAATCTTTTAGCCTTGTTCAACATATTTGTCCTCAAGTAGTAATTCCAACTTCTCTTAAATATCTTTCTCTATAGATTGAAAAAAGAGATCTATTTTCTCTCAATTGAGGGTAGTCATTTTAATCCTAGATAGTTGATCATAGGGCCTTTCAAATTCCCTTATAAGCTTGGTAGGTGAAAGCTCCTCTTTTGGCCTAGCTACCCACTGTAGGAATGACAGCTCTCTTTGTCACCCTTTCAGAGTCCTCCATGAAATACTCCTCCTTCAAGGATAATTTGAATGCTTCCCCCCTGTTCATTTCTAGTTCCCCTTACATGCTCTCTAATCTTAGGAACCACAACTAGCTCAAAACTTTGTACCATCAAATTGGTTCATTTCCTTTTTCCCTGATATAAAGGTTTTGGTTGACAAAAGCTTCCTTCTTTCAACAGTTGGCTATTATAAACATAGCAAAGGCTTGAGACATTTGCATTGTGAGGAGATCAAACCGCATCCCATATTGGTGCTCCATAGCTTCAAAGATTTGTATTGAGACCTTCAATGAATCTTTTGATCCCTCACCCTAGCCTACTTCGTGCTGGGTTCACCAAATTTGTGTCAGCGAGTTCACAGTGTAGTTAGGAAAACATTGGGCCTCTGACTAGAAGGGTTCAAATAAAAATCAAGCGAATTGCAAACCATTCAAAGTAAAAGACACAAAAAAAAAGAGAAACAGTCCATCCATCAAAGCTTAACTTTAAAAAAGGACCAACATCAACACAAAACTCTTATTGTATGAAGATTTGGTGTAGCCTTGCTCCCAATTGCATATATGCAGTGCTCTTTTACTTTGATGAACACCCTAAATTAACACTTCAATTTTTCATTGTGACCATTTCATGGAAGGTTTAAAACTTTATTAGAGAAGCTCAAGTGATTAATTGAAGAATGGAAACCCTAGTCGGTGGCTTCACAGCCTCCCACATGCAGTGGAAATAGCATGGTACTACACTAGAACCTTGAGATGGAATTGTTGTATTGTCTCTATTAGATGTTCAAAAGAGCTCATTCTTGGCTCTATAAACTCACTCTTAGCTTAAGCAAGGAGTAAACCATTGCTTATGTGGAAGAAATTTCATGCTATTATTAGGCTATTTTTTACCATTTTATGAGCATTTTTAGACCAAAAATTCTTTTTATCCATAAATAGCCCAAATGAACTGGGAGATATCTTTAATTTTTGGAAAAATCTTATTGGGCTCAAAATTCATGTTGAACCTCATTTTTGTACTAAGGAAGCACTTTGGACACATCTTTTATGACCCATGCATCAAACTTACTATTTTTTAATTAAGAATACTTGACCAAACTATGTACATTGTAGCATTTGGTCCCATATATCAAAAGCGTTAAAAGCGAGGTAGATATTTTAGTTTCACATTATGCACATTCCACAATAGGGAAGTGTAGACCATTGGATGTCCAATCAAACTGGAAAATTAGGGAGGATGATCAAGAGTTGCATTCATGTTAATTGTAATATAATCAAAATGCTAATGAAAATGTGGATAGAGTGTAGACACATGAAAAGTGGTAGATTGATTAGCTTGAAAAGCGTGTGTATTTTATATCCTTCATCTAGGCATTGTAGCACACATCATTGATTATGTCGCAGGTATTGCCAACTAGGTTGCACACATGGATTCCACATAGGCATAGTCACATGGTTGTGTCCACATAGGTATTATGATGAGAAGAGGGTGTTCCCACACAAAATGGCAAAACATCTCACACCCTTACAACCCTTCTCTTGAGAGTTGTGCTTCAAAAAACATAAAGATGTTGCACTCACACCAACTGCCTCCCTTGAGAGATAAATATGCTTCCCCTAGACATAAAGAGTGTAGGCACATAAAACATCAGGGTGTAGACATGCACACAAAAGTCTCCCCTAGCACAAAATATTAAGCACACAAGGGTAGACACACAAAGCTTTCCAAACATAAATGAGTATTATGTTGTCGTTTGTCTTGCTGGATTTTTAAATCAAGCCCAGGGCCAAGCTAAGGTCCTGTATGGACATACGGTCAAGGGGTGTTATATCTAGATGCCTACGAGCCTATATATGGCATGATTGTGTTGTGATTTTCATGGTCTAGTCCCCTTTGATCTTAGATTGGTATCAGAGCTCAAGGGTGAGGGGAACTAGAGAGGAGGAGGAAGGCATGGAGAAGGAGGAAAATCAAAGGAGAAGAAGTGTGGCTGCATGATCTCTCTCTCTCTCTCTCTCTCTCTCTCTCTCTCTCTCTCTCTCTCTCTCTCTCTCTCTCTCTCTCTCTCTCATGGAAATCTAGGGGCCGTGGGAAAACTCTTCCAAGTATGGTGGAGTTGAGCTATGAAGGTGGGCTCATGACATGCCGCAAGAACAAGCCCTTCCATGGAATATTTGAGTAGGTTTAAGAGAGCAGAGAAACCAATGCATAGTTTTAGGGAGTGGGAGAATTTTCCATGCATGAAAGATGGCAAGTTTGGGCTCGTTGAGAGTAAAGGGAGAAAAGAAGCATTTATCGTCACAAGTGACAAGCCCAATTGGTAGCACATATCTGAATATGAGCATTATTTCCCCTCGTGCAAAGTCTCCATTGCTACAGAGAAGAGCTTCCACATTGTTTTTTTTGTTAGCTTTTGGGGCGCCCTACTTTGGTCACCCCCCCCCCCCCCCCCCCCTTGGAAGGGATTTATCCCACGGTCGTATAAATGCACTGGCAAGGGATGTCTAGTTGAACGCATGCACGGGCCACCCATGCCCCAGTACGGCATCTACAGAGGTAGGATATACTATCATTCTGAAGCTTGTACACATAAAATTATAGCAGCATGTAAAAATTGTAGGCACGGCCAAAACTTATTCAAGATGCAATGGTGGGGAAAGGGAATTTTATTTTTATGTTGGAAATTGCATTCAACACTTGGTATTTTGTGTGCAAGCAAGGCTTGTTAAATATATACAAACCAAGCAAGGCTGCAATTGGGAAGGCTAAAAACCAGCATGGTAGGGACCGTAGTTAAGAAATACAACAAGATCATATGTACTCAAGCAAGGCTCGTGTAACCCACTAAATAAGTTGTATGTAGCGGAAATTGATAACATAGTGAGCATTTCATTAAGAACAAGTTCTTAATGAACATAGGGAGAGTAATTAATTTAAAAATCAACATACCAATTTGCACCTAGCTAATTTGGCATTGAAAATACTTGAAAAGAGAGAGAAATAGAACAATTGACAATAGTTGAGGACCGGATTTACATGAGGCCAACCCGCCCTCCATAAAGGATTTGTATTATAGCTTCTTTCATCAAAGGAGACTTTTGTACAATGCAATTCTCGTGTTCCTTCACAAAACTCGTTGGTGCAATGAAGATGGAATCTTCATGCACCAAATTATGCTTGAAATCTTACCTAGTGTTCCTAGCCTCAATCCCAAGACCTCACACACCTTCAAAAATGGTGAGAGCTAGCAGGGAATGACGAAAGATTGAGAGGAAGAAGAGATATCTTACGAGAAAGAAGTATTCTCCTCACATAATCACTCTAATAGCATAGCTGAGGTTAGAGGAGATGAGCTTGCCATTGAAGCTTAGCTCCTAGTTGGATTTGTATTCCATAGCCAAGAGTTGTTGGTGTAGGCCTCTACTTCTCAATGCTTGGAGAAGGAGATGGAGTTCTTCTTACACACATGATTTGTGTGTGTGTGTGTGTGAGTGTGTGTGTGTGTGTGTGTGTGTGTGTGTGTGTGTGTGTGTGTGTGTGTGTGTGTGTGTGTGTGTGTGTGTGTGTGTGTGTGTGTGTGTGTGTGTGTGTAACATTGTGTTAGAGTAAAATGCAACCCCTTCTCTCATCTTGGTCAACCCCTCTTGCTAAATGCTCATGTTGGCCTCGTGTTGGCTCTTGTAAAGCTTCGCCAATCACAAATTAGAAGCATAGTTGATAGCCTTTTGACAAGTGTCCCCCATTCCCCTTTTGTGAAAGCTTTAGGTATTTAATTAATTCATCTAAACTCTCATTAGACCTTTTTGTCTTCTGAACAATAGAAATCATGCAAGCCATTGGGCTCTTGGATGCTCATTGGACCCCTTGGTAGACTGTCCAATAGTCTTCTACGGAGCTTAATTTCTGTTGGTTCCTTTATCAAGCATTTTTAAATTGATTAGACTAAACTTACCCTATCCTAATTCTCATTGGTCCACCTCTATAGCCATCCAATAGGATTTGTGGGGAGGTTGGGGGCAATTGGCCTAGGAGCTTGAAATGTGTCCAATATTCCCTTTGTGTAAAGGGGGATCCTTGGTGTGTGTGTGTGTGTGTGTGTGTGTGTGTGTGTGTGTGTGTGTGTGTGTGTGTGTGTGTGTGTGTGTGTCTGTGTGTGTGTGTGTTTCTCTCTCATCCCCTACAATATGGGCTCGCCCCCTCCTTCCTAGGGATGTGGGAAGACTTTTTAATCTTCCCATGACCATCCAATTTCCCCTTGCTTTGGCCATTGAATACAAGATTTAATTTTTGGAACCTTAGCCTATGGAAGTCTTAATGGAGCTGAATCTTAGGTCTTTTAAGCCCCATTCAAGCATGGATCTTTTCCAGGCTATCCCCCTTTGGATCCCTATTTTCTCTCCTTTGGATCCTTGACAGAGACCAGTCTGGCAGCCTTACCAATATTCTAGCTCTTACTGCCCTGGTGCTTCCCTGTATTAAATGATCATTTTAGAATGAGAAAATCATTTTTTAGTATTAGATATTAATCTTTATGAAAATACCTCTCTCTTGAAATCATAGTCATCCTCGACTATGAGGTAGAGAAGATAAATCCTAGTCATCATTAGTCCATTTGCTAGCGGGTAGAGGACCCCTATTTTACCCTACGACATCGTCTTAGAATTGATGACTAGTGGATTTGGTGCTTGAGAGCGTTAGCTGCCGTTGCAAGCATGTTTGCACATTAGTCGGTATCAATCTTCCATAGTAGAGTGACAAGATCTACTTGGTGTTCAGGAGACGTTGTCTCCACAAACATGATCCTACTCATGCATAATTATTAAAATTTGTGCACAATAAATAAAAAGAGAGTCTTATAAGACAAAAACTTTGTTCATTTATACATATTTACATTTGCTTACTCTACGGAATTATTGTAAGTATTGACAAGGTTTAGGTTATCCTTTAAGTGTATGCCTTGCATCCATCTAGCATCTTTAAAAGAATAATTTTTAAACTTGAGAAGATATCATCAAATAGTCTTACCACCTCGTAATACCTTGTCTTCGTGTCGGAGAATGGACTCGGGCTGCAGCACCTCTTCTTTGTCCTCGATCTCCGGTGGGCCTTCAATATTTTCTTCTTGAGGTGGCTCTCCTTTTTAAGGCTTTTGTAGGCTCATGTGGAAAGCATTGTGTATGTGGCAATGGTTGGGCAACTTGACTTGATAGGGCATCTTCATTGATTGGTATAAGAATCTAGAAGGGACCATAGTACCTTTTTGCTAACTTAGCATAGTACTTTTGGTGTCCCGTAGGATTCTTGCATGTTGCGTGCCTATGGAAAACTTAAGTAAGACCCAATCATTTTGTTTAAAGGCTAAGGCTCTTATGTGCTTATCAGCAATAGCCTTTTGCCTTTGCTGAGAGATGGATATAGCATCCTTAATCTTTTGGAAATATTCTTGTAGGTCTCGGCTATATTCATCTGTAGCGAAGATCTTCCCATGTACCTTGAGTAGCAAGGGACTTTTTGATCTTCCTCTATCACCTCAATAGGTGCTTTTCCCATGGAAGTATGTACAATGTTATTGTAAGCATACTCCACAAAGGGTAAGTACTTCCCCATTGGGACTTTTGATCTACTTCTGTGACATAAGATTTTAGTAGATCAAGAATGGTTAGGGTAGCTATTTCACTTTGGCCATTCGTTTGGGGATGATAGGTCAAAGAGAAGTTTAGCCTTGTACCTAAATCCCACCTAAATTATCAAAGAGACCCTTCCAAAAATTACTGGTCATTCTAGGATCTCTACCTCACACTATGCACATTAGCAAGCCATGGTACTTGAAGACTTGTGATATAAAGAGGATTGCCATTTGATGGGATTTGAAAGTATTTTTGACAGGTCCCCAAAAATAGTGCTTCCACGAGTCTAGTGCATGTAGAACTGCTAAGAGTTCCTTCTCATATATGTATAGAGCTTGGTCAATAAGGTTGAGTCATCAAATTTCATAGGCTATGGCGTGCCCTTCCTAGAAAAAAATAGATGCAAGGCAATCACGAAAAGTGTCGCATTGGACCTCAAATGGTTTTGAGAGATCCGACAGTGTAAGCATAGGCTGAGAGATAAGCTTCTCTTTAACACTAGTTTGGTACCAAAATAGGACACGTAAGTGTCCTTTTTTTACACATTTATTTAAGAAAACCCTCTTGATATTCTTAAATATGCTAGCTAGAGGGTCTTTTAAAAGTCTAACCGTGCATTTTAGAATCTACCATGATCAAGAACTATACTCATCAAGTTGATCCTTGTAAGACTACGATTGATGGTTTCAACAAATTGACTTTATAAGCTCAAGAAAAAATGAAGCGACCTTGTAGAAATTTTAGGTATCTTTTCCACAATTGTGCTATAGATAATTGAAAGTTTTATGTGCAAAAGATTTGACTTGGGAGTATATAAAATAATGGAAAGTTCTATGTGTTTGATGTAGCGATTTCAAGCAGATCATTGTATACAAAGAAAATTATTTTTTTGATGTATTTGTGAGTTTTAGAAAGTGATGCATTGCTTACCCTTTCCATCTAGGATGCAAGATGGCAAATAGAAGGGCTTTGGTATGCAACAATTATTGGATTATTTTAAATATTCAAAATAGCATAAGAGAGAACTTTGATATTTTCATTCTTGAGACATAAGCATTCAAAACCTCAAATAATATCAAACTTTCTATGTAGATCAACTAAATGTATCAAAATACATGGTACATACACGATTTGGGTGCCCAAAACCTTGGTTTTAATGTCATTATGGAGAACTCAAGATTTTCAAGTGTTTTTCCACGATAAAAAATTCAAGATAGAGTTCAAGCAACAAGAATTATTTGAGTCACGGAGCCCAAAAAATATGTAGTCTCTTGGTTTCAACATATAAAGTCATTTGTAGTTGTCAAATTGCACTAGAATAGCCCCAATTCCATGATGGGAGCTTTCGAAGACCAAAATTATGTTATAATTCAGCACGTGCTCAAGTATAAAATTATGTCTATAACTTGCGTGTGACTTAGAAACTTGTCTTTAAAGTGAATTCCATTGTTTTGTAGCACTAAGTACTAACACTTGTCTTTTATAAACATAAAAAGGGCCATCTCTACAAAAAGATATAAGAATTTTATGAGTTTTTTGGCAAAACAGCTTGAAATTTTACTAAAATTTATGACTTAGAACTTACCAAAATTCTATCCATACGGATTGTATTTTGACATGGAGAAAAATAGAGTGTTTTCTTTCCCTCATGACCAACCTATGGTAGAAGCAAGGTATAAAAAACTTCTTTCTAGCTTGACAAATAAATTGCCAAAACTTGGAAGGAAAACAGGACACTTTAATGTCTCAGGACACTTAAGTGTCCAATTACAGAACTAGTGTTAAACTTTTCAAAAGCATTTTTCTCCTTGGTGGACCATATATACCTGACGTTTTTCTTTGTTAGGTCATGTAATGGTCTCGTGATTTGTGAGAACTTTACTATGAAGCATTTATAGTATGCACACATACTTATAAAGATTCTTAGTTCATGTAGATTCCTTGGATTAGGCCATCCTTTGATTACCTCTAGCTTTAATGGATCCATTTGGATGCCATCTTGAGAGATAATGTGACATAAATACTCTTGTAAGAAAAAATCATTTTTCTTTTGATTAATATAAAGTTTATTCTCTGTAAAACTTGAATGGAGGTGTTGCTTGTGTTTGTCTAGTGAATTAGAGTAGATGATTATATCATCAAAGAACACTTTAGTGAAGGTTGGATGTGGCCTAAATGGATTCTCCATCAAGCGATTAAATGTGGTTGATGCATTGTTCAAGCCAAAGCGGCCATGACAAAGATCAAACATAGTGCGAAATGCAGTCTTTACAATGTCTTGATCAACTATCCTTATTAGATAGTAGCCACGTTTAAGGTCAATCCTATTGAAGTAGGTCGACCCTTGTAGCTTATGAAATAGGTCTTCTACAAATGGAATGGGAAACCTATTCTTGATAGTGATCCTATTTAGTGCTCTATAGTGGACACACATATGATACGTGCCGTCTTTCTTTTGCTTTAATAACACGGGTGAACAAAATGGAGATGAGCTAGGCCTAACCATGTCTTTCTCAACTAACTCATGCACTTGCCACATAATCTCCTCTTGTTGAGCTTGGGAACTCTATAAGGAGGTTTATTAGGCGGTGAAATTCTTGGAATAATTTCAATTGCATTGGTCATCATTGCCTCGTTTGGGAGCTAGTTCACAACGGATATTGTCAATAAAAATATCTTGAAACCCCTTTAGGAAGGATAAATCTAATTACTTTTGATTATTTATATTTTCTTTTGATAAAGCATTAGGTTCACAATGAGAATATTTAACAAAAATCATGTACATGGAAATAGAGATCTTTATTGAATTATTGAAAGCTTGCTTATGTACAAGAGGTATGGTACTACCAAACTCCTTAGCATCTATGTACATATCTTTTTCCCTGAATCTAAATTAGATATGCCTTTCAAAGAATTTAACATTGGCATCCATGCATTCAAACCCGGTGGTGCCCCTAGGATTACATCCTCGTACTTGAGAGGAGACATAGCTTTGGACATGGAGCCTTAATTTCCCAATTAAAGGAGTTACTGAGGTTTCTTGCCCCTTGAAAGAACCATCGACAGGTAGTACATCTCCCACCTCATAGGCTTGGATGCCTAGCTTAGTGGCCAACTTGTGAGTAGAACCATGTGAGTAGCATCATGTTCTGTTACCTTCCCCAAGCATGGCATAGAGGAGATCCTTTGTTATGAAAATCCTCTCCATGAATTTTGACCGACGTAGCTCTAGGAGGCTCATTACCTGTATTCTTGTGGGGGCAAGCATGATAGGCATGCCCTTGCTCCCCACACTTGAAACAACGGTTATCTTTCCAATAACACTCTAGATGTTAAGGAGAGAGTTTATTTTTGCCTTTATAAACTCCCTTCTCCTTAGTGTTGTTGTGGTTGGCATTGCCCCTTGAAAGCACCATCAGTAGGTAGGACATCTCCCATCTCATAGGCTTGGATTCCTAGCTTGGTGGCCTACTCTATGGATATGAAATTGTGAGTAGAACTAGTGTCAAAGTGAATAAAAGCATCATGTTCTCTTACCTTACCCCAATCATGGCATAGAGAAGATCCTTTGTGATGAGAATCCTCTTCTTGAATTTTGACCAAGGTAGCTCTAGGAGGCTCATTACGTGTATTATTGTGAGGGCAAGCACGATAGGCATGCCCTTGCTCCCCACACTTGAAAAAACGGTTATATTTTTTATAACGCTCTAGCTCTTTAGGAGAGAGTTTAATTTTGCCTTTATAAACTCCCTTCTCCTTAGCCTTGTTATTGTTGGCATTGCCTTTGGGAGACTTTTGGACATTGTCCTTCCCCTTAGGCTCGTTATGGTCCTTGTTTTCTGTGGGCTTAAGATCTCTCATAGCCCCTGTTGGAAATTGATTTGTGAAGCCACTTTGGTATGGTGTATGACCGTAGATATGGTGTGTGGCCTTTGGGAGTTAACATACTCCACCATATCCTCAGTTAAA
This sequence comes from Adiantum capillus-veneris, assembly GCF_014529385.1. Classification (NCBI taxonomy): domain Eukaryota; kingdom Viridiplantae; phylum Streptophyta; class Polypodiopsida; order Polypodiales; family Pteridaceae; genus Adiantum; species Adiantum capillus-veneris. The sequence continues at coordinate 151,969,008 of NC_140948.1, forward strand.
CCCGCACAAAATTATTGTATTTGCTCTCCAAAATCCATCTTTTTGAAGACAGTGGCTTTGAGATGTAAATCCCAAAACTTGTCTACATATTTGTGGATAGATTCGTGAGGAGAGAGCTTTAAGCTTCACCATTCGGTGAGTACTTTGCCTTTGGCATCGGTAGCCAAAAACTACTCATGATGGAATCTCTGAAAGCTCTCCACATTCGTGGACCTTCACTGTTTGCTCGTAGGCTATACCACCATTGCCTACTGGACTTTTGAAAATGCATAGCTATATGACGTAGCTTAGAGGACTCCATGAAGCCGGCCTCATCTCCAAACACCACATTGAATTGTTGGAGAAAGGCCAAGACTTTTTCCCTAGCACCAAACGTTCCATTGTAGGTAAGGAATGAGATGTAGTTTTCTCCCTCAAATTTGAACTTTATGAGCTTGGACGACCTCTTCCAAGCGGCATAGGATTTCCTATGGCCTCTTCTTTTAGGTGGTTCAAGAGTTGCACCATCACTTTCTTCATAAGAGGAAGAGTATGAGGAGGGTGGAGAAGAAGGTGACCTCTTTCTTGCATTTTTCTTCCCTTGTTCCTCCTTGTCTACACCATCACTTTCTTTAGAAGAGAAAGAGGATGAAGAAGATGAATAAGATGGAGAAGAGGGTGACCTCTTTCTCGCCTTTTTATTCTCTTGTTTTCTCTCGTCCCTCTTTGAATTATGGTGTAGAGAAGTATGCAATGGTCTTCTCCGTTTAGGGGGTGTTGGAGAGCATTTTACCCGCCATCTTTGTGGAGCCATCTCCACCAAGGTGGTAGGAGACTCACTTCTTTCTCGTTCTTTTGGTGGGGGATCTACCATTGAAACCTGGGTTCTCCTTTGGGAAGGATATGCGTTATCGAGTAGATAATTTTTTAGCCTTTTGTATCGATCCTCTTCTTCTTCCCTTATTGGAGAGAGTCCTTTTTTGGAAGTCTCACTAGGAGGATTCCTAGGTACTCTCTCTTCTTGGTGGGGAGTTTGGAGAATACCATGGGTGCACAATTGCTATAGCACTTCACCTTGGAGGGATGGGTTGCCCAAAGCTTGTTGTGGTTTAGAAACAAGATAGTTTACAAGCATAGGGGCATCATTAGTTGCTCTTTCGTTAGCAAAATCCAAGCTATCAACATTCATTTCAATCTCTTTTCCTTTGTCAGCCATACTAGCCACTTTTAGGTGTAAACTTTTATTTGTACTTTGGCACTTCAAGCCCTAGTTGCTACTCCTCTTCATCTTCAAAGATAAGCACTCAAGCATCTATACCCGTGGCTAGAATATTATTAGTTTCAAGGAATAGAAGAGAGGGTTCAAGAGCCAAGAGAGCACAGGTTCCTTCCAAGCTTCTAATAGCTCAATAATGGTTAAGCCATAATCAAGCCCCATAGGACTCCATTATTAAGACCATAGCTCTAGACGGTGTCCCCATTAATTGCATAAAGCAAGCATGCTTCAAGGATGAAAAATCCCTATTCTACTTAGTCTTTTTCAATTAATAACACCAACTATTTGTAGCAAGCTTGAGGACCCAATAGCTCTGATACCAATGTAACATTTAATGCACTAAATAACTTGTGTGTAGCAGAAAATGATAACATAGTGAGCATTTCATTAAGAACAAGTTCCTAATGAGCATAGAGAGAGTACTTAATTGAGAAAGCAGCATATCAATTTACACCTAGCTAATTTGGCATTGACAATACTTGAAAAGAGAGAGAAATAGAACAATTGACAACAATTGAGGACCGGATTTACATCGATCCAATCCCCCCTCCATAAAGGCTTTGTATTATAGCTTCTCCCATCAAAGAAGACTTTAATTTGTACAATACAATTTTTGTGTTCCTTGACAAAACTCGTTGGTGCAATGAATACGGAAGCTTCATGCACCAAATTATGCTTGAAGATCACACCTAGTGTTCCTAGCCTCAGTCCCAAGACGTCACACACCTTTAAAAATGGTGAGAGCTAGCAGGAAATGAGGATAGATTGAGAGGAGGAAGAGGTATCTTATGAGAAAGAAGTATTTTCCTCACATAATCACTCTAATAGCATAACCTAGCTTAGTAATTAGCATGGTAGAGGAGATGAGCATGCTAAGGCTTGTCTCTTGGTTGGATTTTCATTTCATAGCCAAGAGTTGTTGGTGGAGGCCTCTACTTCTCAATGCCTGGAGAAAGAGATGGAGTTCTTCTTGTACACATGAGTTGTGTGTGTGTGTGTGTGTGTGTGTGTGTGTGTGTGTGTGTGTGTGTGTGTGTGTGTGTGTGTGTGTGTGTGTGTGTGTGTGTGTGTGTGTGTGTGTGCATTGTGTTAGAGTAAAATGCAGCCCCTTCTCTCATCTTGGTCGACCCCTCTTGCTAATTGCTCACACTCGCCTCCCATTGGCTCCTGTAAAGCTTAGCCAATCACAAATTAGAAGCATAGTTGATAGCCTTTTGACAAGTTTCCCCCTTTCCCCTTTTGTGAGAGCTTTAGGTATTTAATTAATTCATCTAAACTCTCATTGGACCTTTTTGTCTTTTGGCCAATAGGAGTCAGGCAAGCGCTTGGGTTGCTAGATGATCATTGGACCCCTTGGTAGACTGTCCAATACTCTTCTAGGGAGCTTAATTTTTGTTGGTTCCTTTATCAAGCATTTTTAAATTGATTAGACTAAACTTACTCTAGCCTAATTCTCATTGGCCCACCTCTATAGCCATCCAATAGGTTTTGTGGGGAGGTTGGGGGAAATTGGCCTAGGATCTTGACATGTGTCCAATATTCCCTTTGTGTAAAGGGGGATCCTTGGAGTGTGTGTGTGTGTGTGTGTGTGTGTTTGTGTGTGTTTCTCTCTCATCCCCTACAATATGGGCTCGCCCCCTCCTTCCTAGGGATGTGGCCGGAAGACTTTTTAGTCTTCCCCTGACCATCTAATTTCCCCTTGCTTTGGCCATTGGATAAAAGATTTAATTTTTGGAACCTTAGCCTATGGAAGTCTTAATGGAGCTGAACCTTAGTTCTTTGAAGCCCCATTGAAGCACATTGCTCTTTTGCAGGCTGTCCCCCTTTGGATCCCTATTTTTTCTCCTTTGGATCCCTAACAGAGACCGGTCTGACAGCCTTACCAATATTCTAGATTTCACTCTCCCGGTACTTCCCCGTATTAAATGATCAGTTTAGAATGAGAAAATCATTTGGGAGTATTAGATATTAGTTTTTATGAGAGCTCAAGATTCTGTTGGGTACATCCACAAGGATATAGAAAGGTTGTCATGCATGGTCATGCAGCATGCAAGAGATTGACAATACAAAAAGTTGAGTGGAGTGATTAATAAGGTTATGCATAGCTTTTCAATTTGTTTGGAATTTTTTCAAAACATGATGTATAGCCCTACCATGCAACATAGGTGAGTACACTTTAAGCAGATTAAGCATAAGCATGACTTGTGACAGTTATCGTAAGCATTAAATTTTTATTTTGTACATTGTTGGAAAATGACCAATGATTAGTTTGCAAACCCAAATCAAGCACGTCTTGAGTACAAACCACATCAATACGAAGCATGGATTCTCTCGAGCACCTCGATAGAACACGATCATCAACAATTAAATTTTGATGCAAAGGCATGGCAAATCGATAATATTCTAGCATCTCAAGGAGACCGGCACAACCTATTGCTAGACTTGATGAAGGGCGTAAAGATGCTCCATATGTATGACTGACCATTTATTCCAATTTGAGACTCTGATAAGAGTCTCTCTATTTTGCATTCTAAATTTACATTTTTTTCTAGGATATGGTTCCTAGGCAAAGTTTTTTTTGAGCTTCAGTCTATCAAGATAATCCTATATTGGATGTACCCAGATTTGATCTTGAAATCGTGAAGCAAAATCTTGAACAGTCAATCGGCAAGACCTTTGCATGGGCTAGAAGCTTTTTAAAGGCCTAGAAGCTTTTCAAAGTACTTTGTTGTGCCCTATTTGATCTTGAAATCGAGAAGCTGAAATTCACTCTCAAGCAAGATTTTGCTTCTCGATTTCAAATCAAATAAGCCACAACAAAGTACTTTGACAAGCTTCTACGCCTTTACAAAGATTCTAGCCTGCGCAAAGGTCTTGCCAATTGACTTGAGATCAACGGAATCGGCACACACTTGTGGGAACTTGGCAAAGTATGTATATAAGCTCACAATTTATGTATGGAAACATTGAATTTTGATGTATCCGTGCTAGTACATATTGTGCAAGGCACTTATGGTATCGACTCACATGTTTGAGGCCATCATTGTAGTCAAGGTCTAATACCTCTATATGCACGGCACGACAGTCTAGTCGAATGAATTTCACCTCATCATTGTTTATGCTTTCGCTATAACACCAACTACTCTATCAAGTACATTGAATGATATTGCATGTTTAAAATGATTTAATCAAATACACTCCCTTCATGGGCAAGGCTCCATAATGAAGTCAGTTCAATATAGACAGGACCACATACAAGATAAATGGGTCAACCTGTGGCTTATGTTTTTGCTACATTTTTATGAGAGAGCGGCATGCACACAAACTATTGTATGCTTATATGATAAGCTACAAACCAGGCATAGTAGCACAATAGAATACGCAAAGATTACACAGTACAATAACTTAAGGAATGTTTCTCAGACCAGTATGCCCTCTCTCTATCTATCTATCTATCTATCTATCTATCTGTCTGTTTATCTATCTATCTTTCTATTTTTCTCAAGGAATAATGAAAATCTTCTAAGTAGGATTTTGATACATGTATTGGTTGTGCGTAGTCATGAGCCAGGGTTTTTTTAATGTTACTGAAGAAAGTAGCAATGATTCCACAAAACTTAGTATTCATCGATCAATAGACTAAATACTAGTTTAAAGCTGGCATAATTAAAGTCTAAGATCCACAAAGGCTAAGAGCCATCTATTGTAAGTTCGCTATGAGACAACTCTTTTCATTCCAAGTGTGATTTCTCTCAAGATCAAATAGATCCACCCAATGGGGTACCCATTTACATTAATGGAAAACAAGCAAGATTTTGACCATTCATGATGTTTTGGGTGTCATTTTAGCACTACATGTTTCCAGTGCAAAGATCAAGTTGAGTTTTTGATGAACTGAAACGCATATAGACTCATTTCTACCATGGTGTATAGATGCAGGAAGAATTTTTTATAGCACAATTGTCCACAAGAACTAGGAATCTCACTTAAGTACATCTCTTGCTTCGTCTAAACCACAAGGAGTGTCTATAGAAGCACCATTTTTGGGATAGGACCCAGCTTGTGATTACTAAATCACTCAATAACTGTTGATGATCAATTTTGTAAACCTTCACATTTTCCTTTTCAGGAAGAGAAATTCTCCACCTGCGAAGGGATAGTGAATAAGTTCTTTCTAGAATCTCACAAAGGGGATGGATATATGGTCAAGGGGTGCTATATTTAGATGACTATGAGCCTATATATGGCATGGCTGGGTGGAGAGTTGCATGCTCTAGTCCCCTCTAGTCTTAGATTTCTCCCCCGCACAAATCCACAAAACTTCTTGTACTTTGTTGATTTTTATTGGTGGAATTTTATTATAGCAGCAGCAAAATGGACTATGTCTTTGTGATGCTTCTTTGTGGCCATTTCTCCTTTATGAATAGCTATATTGGATTTCATGTAAGAGATTCCATCAGTTACCCATTCCATGATGGTTGTAGCCTCAATTTGGTCTGGATGATCCTTCAATCTATGTGTGATCGCGTCAAAAAATTTGATCTTTCCATGCATGTTGTGGGTATAGCAATCCCATTGGAGGGGGACTTTAACAAGACTAGGTGTGCCCTTTGGGACCGGCTTCAATATAGGAAAGGATGCTAGTGCCAAGAGAAAAAGATTTGAATGAAGGGTGGTGCACAAGAACCCAAGCTTGTGTACATGATGCCATGTATGAGCCCTGGTTAAATTCAGGTGATGTTCACCCCTTTGCTAAAGAAATTACACTGTAGAAATCATCCCCAACTCGAGCAGGGATGCAAAATAAGGCGGATTTATAATCTTACATGTTTTTACCTCTAGCATTGAATTTACAAATGTGCATCGAGACTACCCAGATGCTCCGGACCATAGACCCCATTTGAAATAGGACGTGCAGGTAGGGTGTCTAGGGATTGTGCTTATGTCATCAGGTTCTTCCCTTTGACTCCACAATTCCCGTATCATGCCTCATTGCATAGCATATTCAATGAGAATCACTCTAGTCTTTTGAAATTGAGAACAACTAAACAATTTCATGCCATATTTTCTAAAGGAAATCCAAAGCCTCCTTGCCATAGCTTTGTGTGGCATATCCATCAATACAGTCCAAAGGGCAATACCTCAAATGTGAAGCTCATCATTTTTGTTTTCTATGTTTGCCAAAGTACACCACACTTGCAATTAGTAGCTCTAGGTCCTCAACCTGCGGACACCAAGGTCAAGAAGGGGTCCTTGCCAGGTCTCTAGGTCTAATAAAAGCTAGTGTCATTAAGTTAAAAAAAACTATAGCCCTAGAAGAGGGCCTAGTCCTATCTCACAAGAAAAAACGAGACAAAAAACTTGAAAGTTAAAAAAAAAACTTTTTCAACCCAAATACTTCTGCGAATGGGCTAAGGTATCCTCAACCAACGCTTTTCTCCCCCTACCTAAGTGAGGCACAATCGTATGCGGACTCCTCTTCCAATGAAGAAGTCTTCTAGTAGACTAATTAGGTCCACCCGTCCTTGATTGACAACCTTAGTCAATCCCCACTTACCACCTTGCACTCAAACATGTTTCTTTGTTATTCTAAATACTACCACCTTCTTTCAACATTTAAAATGATAGTACATTTTAACTTTCTAGCACAATGATTGATTAAAACAAGTATTAATATCAGTATCAAAAATAGTATGTTAACAAAAAAACATCTCTAGACTTAAGACATGGTACGGTTAATCAAAACCACTTATCATAATAACCATGACCAGTACTCTTCTTGTCTCAAAACCACCTAAGGGTAAAAAAATGGCACCCATTCCTTATTTATAATATGAAGTGAATATATTAGCAAAGTTCAGGGTGCCCATACACCAAACCAATTGCCCGTACAAACAGGCGACTCCCCTAGGATAAGAAAACGGTATCCTAACTTATGTAGAAACATCAAGACAAGATGGAGTAGAAACTCATCGTTCATGGGGGATAATCGATTTATGAGTGGCCTTAAAGCCATCATTACACAACAAAATATACCAAGGAGTCAAAGGTGTCTTGAGACAAGCTGTCTTAAGGTTGATCAATCATATCTTTTCTAGTTCAATCAACCTAGCCAAAAACATTTCTTTCCTAGTTTACAACAATTGCGTGATGGTTTCCTAGAAGATATCCTTCCGATTCTCAACCAATTTGATCCTTTTCGAGATATTTATCCACTCTTTAACATATGCAGTGTCATCACTTAAAGATACTTATACCTTAAATTATGTTGAAGACCCACCTGCGCGACTGGTCGGGTTTGGGGCCCGGATACTCTGCTCTGTAGGCCTACTGCTGGGTCCTATCTCATGGTCGTAAGAGCCCCTGATTCTCTTCGGAACACTATCTTCCTCGTCAATTTGCGGGTTTTCTCATGTCCTCTTTGGAGCCATAATGTCTATCCTTATAAAAAGGATGTCTCCTTATTAGGTAAATCATCAAAGCTCTACTTTACCTTCGTATTGAATCTAAGTTTCTCTTTCCACTCCAACCAAGGTTAAATCTGAAGTCATAAATGGTAATTTTTTGACCTAATAGTTTTTTATTTGATTATATATTTAAGATAATTGTATCCTAGCTTCTTTAAAGGGTTTCTAGGCTCCATTAATTTTCTTATAAATAACTAAAACATTTTTCTAATTTCCCCTTCATATTAAAAAAAGGCTTATTTTTTATGGTAACTCTCTTCTAGAGATATAATTATCTCAACCTCCTAACAATGTATTTCACCTCCAATAGTTTTCTTGAAGACTTTTAAATTAATTTACTATTTATCTCAGTTAGTTTTTTACCAAAATTAAGATTTTTGGATTAAGATAACTACTTAAAATACTTTTTTGACTATGATATAATTATCTTGGCTTAATAATGGTGTTAAGTATCTCTGATAATTACCATGTAATTATTTAATTTGATTTGCCAATTTTATTGTTCAATTTATAGCTAAAATCAAGAAAGTTTAGCTTGTTTAAAGAGCTTAACAATTTTTTTTTCTATGAGATAATTATCCTAGCTTGATAATAGTGTTTTCTATCTTAGATAATCATCATGTAATTATCTAAGCTAAATAACTAATTTTCCCCTTCAATTCACAACTAGAATCAAATAATTTTAGCTTTATTAAGTAGCTAAAGTAATTTCTATCTATGAGCTAATTATCCCAGCTTGCTAATAGTGGTTTTTATCTTTGATATCTACCATGCAATTATCTAAGCTAATGACTTAATTTCTCCCTTTAATTTACAGCTAAAATTAGATAATTCTAGATTTATTAACTAGTTAAACTAATTTTCTATCTATGATCTAGTTATGGCAGCTTGTTAATAGTGTTTCCTATCTTTTATAATTACCATACAATTATCTAAGCTAAGTAACTAGTTTTTCTCTTTCATTTATATCTAAACTCGAAAAATATTAGCTTAATTAAATAGCTAAACCTATTTTTTGTCTATGAGGTATGGTTTGTTAATAGTGTTTTCTATCTCTTTGATAATTACCATGTATTATCTAACCTAATTAACTAATTTTTCCCTTTAAATTATAGCTAAATAAGGTGTTTTAGCTTAAGTAAATAACTAAACTAATTTTTTGTCTATCAACTTACTATCCCGGATTTTGAATAGTCTTTTCTAGCTCTAATGATTGCCGTGTAATAATCTAAGCTAATTAACTAATTTTCCTCTTTTGTTTACTGCTAGAATCAAGGAAAACTAACTTAATTAATTAGCTCAAGCAATTTTTTGATCATAAGGTAATTATTTAAGCTTATTAATAGTGCTTTTTAACTTTGATAATTACCTTGTTATTATCTAAACTAATAAACAAATTTCTCTCTTTAATTTATAGCTAAAATTAGATACTTTTATCTTAATTAACTAGGTAAACTAGTTTTTTATCATGAGGTAATTATTGCAACTTTGTAATAGTGTTTCCTAGTTTTGATAATTACTATGTAGCTATCTAATCTTGTTAACTAATTTCTCTTTTTAATTTACAACGAAAACTAGACAAGTTTAGCTTAACTATTTAGCTAAACTATTTTTTTGATCATATGATAATTATCCTATATTTATAACTATGTTTTCTATCTCTGATAAATATCTCATTAGCTTTTAATCATGTTTACTAGTTATCTTTATTAAAATTTAACAAAAAAGAATATTATTAGGCTATGATAATTAATGAAATTAGTTAACTAATAAATTTCTAATTATCACAAGCTATACACACTTAGGACTATCATTGATAGTTATCTTGTGATTTATGAAACTAATCCACTAAATTTTCTATCAATTTTGAGGCTAAAAATAGTTAAGTTTTGCCTAAATTAACTACTAAAATTAATCATAAAATTAAAACATAATTTTCAAAGCTTTTCAATAGTATTAACAAGCTCTTATAATAATCTTATAACTATCTAAGCTTAAATTATATAATGTTTTTGAATTAAGGTCAAAATTGATTAATTTAAACTTAAATAGAGGTTAATAATTAATAAAATTAATAATCCTAATTGTAATTTAAATAATCAACATTGTACTGATATTAAGAGTGTAATTTACATTAGAGATAAGTTAATCTTCTTAATTGATTAAATTAATCAAGAAAAATAAATATAGATTAGTAGATTTTTACTAATTAATAGTGGTTAGCATTAATTACCTTTGTTAATTAATTGGAGTTTTTTCTCTCTAGTGATTTTTGGGTAGAGTCTCTCTATGCTAGAGAGATGTGGTGAAGTCTCCGAGTGTGACTAAAGATGAGGAGCCTAGGGGGTCTAGTTATAGGTTTTTGGCAACCAAGGCTCAATTTAGCAACCCTAGTTGTCCCTCATCTCTAGGACGTGCCCTCTACTACTATTTTAGTCCCTAGTAAATAAAAAATATCACCCCTAGCACCTGCTAATCTTGATTGTAAAATCTAGTGATTTTTCAAGAGTATTTGTTTCTTAAACGGTAAATATCTAAAAACTATCTGGGAGATTATAAAAAGTCTTCCGCTTCAATGATTATTAAAACCTTTCAATTATTTTATCAAATTAAAGTAGCTGTGAAAACTTTTGAAGGCCATAGCGGGGTTGATTTTCATCTGAATTCAATTATGAAAAATCCTAGCTATAGGTTTGTCATGCTTAAGATTGCAAAAATACCAATTTGGGCTACTTTTGATATAGTGGTTTAGCAGTTTGTTGGTCTCGTGCTCTCAATTAAAGCTTTACGGTTTAGTTTTTTGCTTCCAAAAAGGTGGAAACCTTACATACGTGTCACCAAAATTATACACGAAACTCATTAAAATAATTGTTATGTGCTTTCAAGAGTACACCACATTTGGAATACATATTGGCAGCATACACAAAGCTCATTGACAAAAAATTTATGCTTTCAAAAGTATATAACGATACTTGTAGTGTATCTCACCAAAGCATCAATTGCAAGACATGATGTCTTTTTGGAACCATGCCTAACATTCCTTGACGTACAGTCATGTAAGAAATTTGTTTGCCCATGTCAACCTTTAGCACAAGGCCACCCGCCTTCAAACAAAAACATAGGTGACCACATCTAAATCTGAAAACCCTTTACTTTGTACTTACGCTATGATGGTAGTGGTGGAGGAGAAGGGCCACTTATGCTACAAGAGTAAGAACTTAGCATTGAGTCATAATTGGGGCTTGTGGGGGCACACGGAGAATTAAAAATCCGTCTATGAAAATCCCAAAAATTACTCTAGGATTGTGAAAGCGCTTTAATTAGCATGATGAAGAAGAAAGGTATCAAGCTATAATCGTGGATATGCTTCCTTCTCCTCACTGGTTAGGTCCATTTTCTAAATAAAAAATGGTAGCTTCTACAATATTTTTCTCCTTATTTTCTCTTCTCCCTATTTTCAAATGAAGGTTTGACCTTTCTTCATCTTCCCCCCTTGCGTGCCCTCTTCATCTTCCCCCCTTGCGTGCCCTAGTCATGCGGGTTTGACCGGATCTTACATGAGCACACTATGGATCAACAAAGAAAAACCTTTATAGTGGTTGCATAGAGCTCCTATTGCTACAGACGGATGAGTAGAGAGCCCTGCAAAATACTCGAAAATAGCACATAGCAAGACATAAACCCGGGGTGGTCACTTATCAAAAGCTTCCTATATCACGTGCGTTCAAGAGGTTATTAACAATACCTCAATATACATACTATATTTACACTACGTGCCTATTTAAAAAAACCCCACCCCCCTCTGTATGTATACATTTTGATACATTTTGATCTTTTAATAATCCTCTCCGGTTAACTCACGTGATAGCATACACATTCTAAAAAGTGACCGCCCTGGGGACATAAACGACTAAATCTACGTACCTGCCGACTCGCATATCACATAATCACGACGTATGCAAACAGAGAGAGATAGAGAGCGGGAGAGAGCGAGAGAGCACATGCGGATGCACCTCCTAGAGGCCAGGGAGTGCTACACCAGCACAACGAGAGAGAAGAGAGGAGAGGTGAGAAGAAGAACGCAGACACTGGGTGCAATCTCCCCCCGTGCAAGAGTGACCATTTCCCTCCTACACGTATTTGTTTTATAGATTTCTTAAATGGTCAAATTGATTACAAACTGGCCGGCCGATCATAAATGGCCAAACTCATAAAAGAGCACGTGAATAAGAAAATGTACATGACATACAAATCCATTCACATAGGCCAAGCTTGGTCTAGTCTTTTCCACCTATTAGCTGTAATAAATAATAAAATTTCAATTCTATAACATACCTCTCCGTTGGAAAACAACTGTCCTCAGTTGCAAAGATAAGAAATCTGCAAACGATACTTGTAAGAAACACTGATTAGAAATCGGTGTCAAAAAATAAGCATATAGTAAACATAATGAAACTAAACAATATTTCATATGCTTGTCGTCATCCACATACTACCTATTCTAGTGTCCCATACCACTAGAATAAGCAGTATATGTCATATCCTGATGAATCAGGATATCATTGGTCACACTCATCATTCAATATCCATTGATCTCATCAATCTCAAGTTCTATTCCATAAATATTGTCGCGACAAAAAATCATCATATACCAATTCAAAATTCCATTTCCAAATCCAAATCCAAAATATCTTTCAATTTCTATACCCGGGCAACAAAATCATACCAGTGGCAGTGGTGGCCAACCATTGTAGCATGATTATGTGATCGGTGTTGCCTCATCCGGTGAGTCTACACCAATAAAATGTGCTTCCTAAATCGGCGAATCTGCACTAATATTGCCTAAATCGACTAATCTGCATTTGATACTCGTTTAAAATCATGAATCTGCAATTTATCAATGTGCTTCCTAAATCGGTAGATCTACATAAATAACTGGTGTTGCCTAAATCGGTGAATTTACACCAGGATGAGCATTGGCACACTGCCTAAATCGGCGGATCTGTATGCATATATGTGACCAATGGACTAGACAAGACATAAAAAGACAAAACATTTACTACATGTGTGACACCACATTGGAGTATAGTTGAGTAGTAGAGTACTTACAATTTTTTGTTCACTAACTCAAAGCACCACAGCTCATATGAGTAGCTGCATAGCTTAATGTCAATCCTCTCAATAGAAATTCCATGCAGTGCAAGCACAAGCCAGAACTTTAGGGATTCCTAATTTCATATGCCATAAGAAAATGCAAAGAAGTAAAAGATCCTTTTTCTTTCAAATTGGCCAATGCTATTATCCCTATTACAAACTGCTTGACTTTGTGTCCTTAAATATATGCACAACCAAAATAAACTTCCAAGGAAGTAGAGGAAGTGAGTATTATTGTAGGAGTATGATAAGGGATGTTAGTGCAGTATAGGCAGACAAGATATGTTGCGTAATTGATGAGATCTTAAGAAATATGATAGTCATAGATATATATAGGAATGGATTCATTAAGGAGAATTGAAATACCGTGGAAAAAAACGATAAATTACGTAACTGGAGGTGGTTTGAGAAGTGACTAGTATCCAAATTGTCAAATGATAAACAATTTCTTGAAACAAAGGTCAGCAGCAAAATTCATCATTTGAGTACTGTTATGCAAGTTAGAACAAACCAAAGTACAAATGCCATAAAGTTCAAGTTGTACAGATGGGTGTCAGAAACTGGTGAGGTGGATTGTATATGTGAGTAATTTTTTAAACTATTGATTGTTGTTACAAGAAAATTAGAAGCTGATAAAATTTCACGAGTGTTATTGAAACTAGCTAAAATAGCAAAACATCGGCTAGATTCCATGATTTCCTTCAAGTAAATCGGTAAAGTTTTACAAGTTTTAGTGTGAATACCTGAAAATTTCTGAATTTTGACCTAAAAACAAAAGAGCTTTAGGTGTGCCTTTATTGTCTTCAGTTAGGAAAATTGTTTTTGGCAAGCCCTAACTCCATCAACAAACATTGCTATGAGTACTCTGATCTAAAGATAATTTCTTGTTAAAAATTCTGTAGGAACTACTTTCGATGGTCATCTTTGAATGAGTGTGTATGAGTATGAGTATATCATCGAAATTGACAAGTGAGTGTGTGTGGAGGGCAAGAGGTCATCGACTTGCGAGGTTAGGGACAATTGAATACAAAGGTAGGGTCCGCACTTTGGTTGAGGGGGGGAAGAGAGAGAGAAAATGAAATGAAATGTCATATTAACCGTCTTCAAAATGCTAAAATTACGTATGAGACCAAACTAATACAATCCTTGTGGATCGAAACCAATTCTGGGGTACAAAAATAAAATGAAGTAAAGTGAAAGACTGAAAAAAAAAGACTTAAACCAAAAGCCTAAAAGCATGAGTAAAATCAACATCATCATCGTCAATGCTCGAGGATACCTGGCAAAGGGCATTATCGTTCGATCTTGACTAGTACAAGTGGAAAGATCGACAACCACTAAGACTGTAATCTAACAGAAGCAACGTGAGATTTCACCCACCACCTTTGACAATAAAAAATAAAAAAAATAAAGCGAACATTAGTAGGGAAGAAGGATTCTGGTATTCTTTCAGCTTCAAATGATTACATGGAATCTACATGCAGTGGCTCTCCTACTGGCTCCAAATAATTTTAATAAAATTCAATACTGTGTCAGATTTTGTCTAAAACACCTCCCCTAAAGTAGTGCCCTCTGAATAGGTTGAAAACAACCCTTGCAGTTGACTAGGGATAAATATTTTAATGCTTTCAACCCCATCTTCACGCGTTGACTCGTCGTTCGTGTTTCTGGTCACAAGCGCCTGATGCAATACATCCTCGGATAGGGCCCGATGCCAGCCATCCCTAGACACTGATGTTCATTTTATCCTGTATTTTACTTAATTTTATTGTGTCCCAAGACATTGTATTAGATCCCCCAAGATTGTATCACTAATGTGATCTCTTAGGACATTTTGGCCTTGTGAAGACAATTAACATAACGTGTTTTTTGTTGTTGTTGGCGTGTGCGTGTTGGGCTCAAGATAGAGGTGGTTGTGACTGACCGATGGAGAGAAACTGGTGTGTGCTAGAGAGGAATGCGGCATGTCAAAGGGTTGAAGGTTGAAAAGTTGGGGCCGAAGTGCTGTTGGGGTTCATGTCCGGTAATTTGCATGCACAAACCATTGGTGAATACCAGACGCCAGTTGTCGTCCCATGCTCGTGCTTGGACTACAACCTATGCATCTTCTAGGAAAGCCAAGGCCCAGGTGAGGCGGGGGTAGAGGGCAGCAGAGCCGGAGGCGAATTAGCCAGGGGGCTTGCAATTAGACGTGCCGCCCTCAGGGGCTGACCGCACCAACATCTTCTCCCAGGCATGTTTGCCCGATTTCGAAGGTCTCCCACTCTGCATACTCCCTTTGATCGAGAAATTCATTTGTGGACTTGAAAGGCCTACTTTGAAGAGGACGTAGTCCGAGCAGTGAGCATTGGTGGTGAGATCTCCTACAACACCCACAAGCTGCTTTGAATAGATCTACTGAGAGCCTAATCAATGTGGCTTCACAGTACGCTACAGGGCCCATCCTTGCTGGAGAGCTGGCCACCTGCACTGACCAGAGAACTCCCATGAACGAGAGAGAGAGAGAGAGAGAGAGAGGTTCAAGGTGTGCTGCTGGTTGGAGGTGTCTGCTTGCTTTTTTGTTTTTTGACAGTGCTGCCATCTATAGCACTCGCTTATCGCCACCACATGCATGCCAGGATCAAGTGCATGCATGAAGGGTGGGAGGAGAAGGGAGAAAGCAAGGGCGGAGCTAAGAGGGAGATTTGTGTGTGTGTGTTTTTGACTGTTAGGTGACGAAAAGGAGAGAGTGTCGGGCTGCAGACTACTACTCGTTATAAAGCGACCATAGCCACAAAATATACTACATGGTGGCGAGGGGAGGAGAAAAAGAGAGATGGCCCAAATCAGTGATCTAGGAGAGGGTATAGAGAGAGAGAGAGATATCAGAGAGAGATGGAGTCAGAATGCAGAGGGGGATATTGTTTGGACGGCCTTGTGTGTGTGTTGTTCAAAAATCAGTGTAGTTGGTGAGTGTAGGCGCCCCCAGCTACGAGAGAGAAAGAGATGGGAAGGGGGCACATGCTATTGCATGCCGTGTCATGGCCATGAGCAACTGAGAGTAGGACGTTGGAGAGAAATGTGAGAGTGAGAAGTAGCTGGTGATCATGATAGTTGGCGGTTGAGGTGGTTTGAAGACGATAGAAAGAGGCAGTTGAACTATGGTTGGCTACTGGCATGAAAGAAAGAGGGAGAGGAAGGCGACCAGTGCATGGCCGCTTGGATTCAGTGATCTATCATGGCTGTGATCATTCGTCACCAGTGTAGTGCAGACTCACGATATTGTTGAGTTTTCTTTAATTAAAACAAGTGATACTATGCTTATTAGTGACTTGAAAATGAAAAGACAGTCTGAGGGTCATTCTCATTAGATGAAGTGTGATGGCTTCTTCTCAGATTCATTATATTAGGGTCTATAAAAATTGATTCGGTGTTTACCTCTAAGTCGATTGCCCTCTCAAATAAATTTTATCTATTTATTTATTTATTACTAGATCATGAAGATCCTTCAGTTATCTAGATTCTGTACAATATCTCCTTGTTACTAGAAATTTATTTGAAGATTATTCATTTAGCATGATTCCTTTACTTTATATTTACAGTCATCAAATCTTGTCTGCTAATCTCTTTGTCTAGCCGCTTGCACCTGTAATTACTATATCTCTATATAGGGAAAATTGTAGGCACGCAATCTTCCCTACATATAATACGATTATCTCTCTTATACATGCATATTAATATCACCAACTAGCCTTTTCTATAGCCATATGCAACAAAACTCCTCATTTCCTCATGCATAATTAGCTTCATATGATTAATTATAATCATTTAATAGATTATTTATTTTTATTATTATTATTTTCATTCACTAGCTCATAAAAATTTGCAATTCTAAAAGAATCCAAACAAATTTGAAATTTCATGAGAGTAATGATAATCTTTTCACATACATATTTTCAAACAAGATAAGTTACGCTCCAGTAAACATGACTTGTCTTAAATCCTGATAATCTCCGTAGGCGTGAATATCGCACACCTGTGAACGCAACCCAAGCTCTGATACCACTGCTACAGACGGATGCATAGAGAGCCCTACAAAATACTCAAAAATAGCACATTAGCAATACATAAACGACTAAATCTACGTACCTGTCGATTCGCATAGCACATAACCACGACGTATGCAAACAGAGAGACATAGAGATGAGGAGAGAGCGAGATAGCACGTGTGGATGCACCTCCTAGAGGGGAGTGCTACGCTGGCACGACGAGAGAGAAGAGAGGAGAGGTGAGAAGAAGAACACAGACACAGGGTGCAATATCCCCCCGTGCAAGAGTGACCATTTCCCTCTTGCACGTATTTGTTTTATAGATTTCTTAAATAGTCAAACTGATTACAAACTGGCTGGCTGGTCATAAATCGCCAAACTCATAAAAGAGCACGTGAATAATAAAATGTATATGATATACAAATCCATTCCCATAGGCCAAGCTTGGTCTAGTCTTTTCCACCTATCAGCTCTGCTGCAATAAATAATAAAATGTCAATTCTATAACACCTATTCTCGAAGTAATATGACAATAGTCAAGGATCCTATGTCGTTAGAATGGGTCAGCAATTTTCTTGATCTCATTAAGTGGAGAATTTTAGAAAAGTTTTAGAAGCCACGAGCGCGGTTGAATACACTTATAAAGGCCTGTACATATTCTGGCTGTGTAGTACGTTAGGGAAGAAGGAGAGTGCGTACACAAGTACACTGAACCGAAAAGGGCCCTAAACATAGATGCTCGACAGTTAGAGACTTCTGAAATAATCATCAACACACCTAGTGATCCTATGCCAAAGCCCTTAACGCATTTAGACACATATGCAACAATCCAGGTAATCGCCCACTGGAAATTAATGGATGTAATATACTATAAGACGATAGCATTTGACTCAAGTGGGGGTTATCATTGTGAAAGATATTCAATTCCAAAAGAAAGGCTGTTAGCATTTAGCAATTTCCAAAAGTATTTAGCATTAGGGAGCGGGGTTCCTAGAGAGTTAGACCCCTAAATGATTAAAGAGCATAGAGACATCGTAGAGCAAGAAGAGAAATCTGCATCTGAGTGGCTTCTATAGAAACAAGCAACTATCAAGTATGCTTGGAGAACTACAGGCTAACATCGAGTGCCTCCAAGAGTATAAAAATTGGGATTTTGAAGCCCAAAACATTGTGTCATCTAACTCTGTGGGGTCACTAAGTCAACTACAAATAGAGAGTAGAGGGAGGACTTGTTGTTGATATTGTTGTCATGTTCCACATCCACCCTATGTGATTGGAAACACTAGTTCAACGATTATAGTAAAGAGAAAATACCTAAGACAGATTTTTGTTAAAGTGGCACATAGGAGCATAATAAAAAACCTTTTACGACCCTTAGTAAACCAGTTGCTTAGAGAGACTGGAGAGGATAATATAAAGATTGAGCATGAAATCCTAGTAGTGGTATACATTGCATTGAAGGATTAACATCAACAAAGGCTACACAATTGTGTGCTCGTTGTCGAGAAATTTGCAGTCTTGCCAGGAAAGCACCGAGCTTTTGGCTGTGAGAGTTTGTGAGAGAACTCCAAAACTATATGAAGGAGTTAAACCATAGATGCCATGAAGACTAGGGTTTGGAAAGAAGTGCAATCAAAGAAGCCCCACTCTTTCTCTCTTGCACTCACACACACAAAGAAAGAACACAAAATAGAGTGTCAAAACAACACAAAGATGAAAACATCAAGACTATGGTCATATCGTATCATGGGTAATATGAAAGGGTTAATAGATGAGTTAATGGCATTCAATCTTGGCTGACCAAATAGGCTACAAATTGTTCTTTGGAATTGTAGTTTTGTGCTTACATAATATATATATTTTGTCTAGTGATTGGGATTAATTGTGTGTACAAATCCTCTTGGTTCATAGCAAGATAACTACGCTTCCGTCAAAAGAAAAGTTATAGTCTATGAGAGGTAGTATAATGGGATCCGGTGATAGAAGTATTTCATTGAGTCTTTCTGGGCCAAAGAGAAACACTATACGTTGTTGAAAGTGTATTTTACGGCTAATCCATACGTTAATTCTAATAGATCGTACAGAGTGAAAGCAATAGAAATTATCATCATGTGGATTATTCATCTAGGTTAACTCTAGTATTTGTAAAATGTAGATATAAGAGAAGAGAAGGGAAGAGAAGAGAAGAGAGTTTCCCTCCCAAGCCCTATTCTTGCCCGTAGGCAATCAGGATACTGCGGGGAGAGATGTATCTGTAGCAAGGAGAACCTAAAATTTGTAGAGAGGATGAATTACTAAGAGTGAGAGAGATAAGTTTGGTTAAGGAGATGAGATTAGATATATATATATATATATATATATATATATATATATATATATATATATATATATATATATATATATATATATATATATGTTGGATTAGAGGGTGAAAAAGAAAACATGAAAACATCAATGTAAAACACATTTTACTTGACAAACCCTTCGGCACCATTATTGATGGAGAGAGAAGAAAAGGGGAGAATTCAACTTTGATTGATACGCCAAGTCCACGACCTTATTTGAGTTGATCATCATGTGGATTATTCATCTAGGTTAACTCTAGTATTTATAAAATGTAGATATGAGAGAAGAGAAGGGAAGAGAAGAGAAGAGAAGAGAGTTTCCCTCCCAAGCCCTATTCTTGCCCGTAGACAATAAGGATACTGCGGGGAGAGATGTACCTGTAGCAAGGAGAACCTAAAATTTGTAGAGAGGATGAATTACTAAGAGTGAGAGATATAGGTTTGGTTAAGGAGATGAGATTAGATATATATATATATATATGTTGGATTAGAGATGAAAAAGAAAACAACAAAAAATCAAGCAAACATCAATGTAGAACACATCTTACTTGACAAACCTTTCGGCACCATTATTGATGGAGAGAGAAGAAGAGGGGAGAATTCAACTTTGATTGATATGCCAACTCCATGACCTTCTTTGATTAGAGTTGATCTTCCAAGGATAGCATGCAAGAATGGCTAGTCTTGCTCTAGGAGAAAGTGTAGGCTTAGGCTTATGTTAATGGCTAAGTACAATTTGGCATTACTACTCACTCCCTCATGATTTCCTCCTGTGAGGTCCCTGCCCCTTTTTGAGAGGAGCGGAGTACCTTTGATAGGTCTCCAATCCTGAGAAAGAAAAACCAACGGACATTGCCTTAGCTACTACGTAGCCACGAGCATGAACCGTTAGTGAAGGATTGGTCCTATCTCGCTATGGCGGAGCGTGACCACCATAACCCTATCTAAAAACTATCTGTAATCAATTATACTTAAAAGTATAAATCTTAGAGTGACCCACCTGTGCGCTTTTTTCTCCATGTTTCAGAAGCACAGCCGCCAAGGTTTGTCTCTTTTAAGATTTATGACTAAAAAAAAATTCTAGCGTTGGAAAGTTACCCGACTCATTGGGTCCACCCGTCCATAGAATGATACCGCCGGGGTATCATTCTCCCACTTTCCACACCACACTCACCCTTCTTTTGTTATCTAATTACTACCACACTGTTAAAACATACATGTTCCTTTATTTTATTTATGCTACTGGTTCGTTAAAACAACCCTTCAAACAGTATTACAAACAATAGTCAAACAAGAAGTCGTCCAATTTTAAACCAACAACCCTTGGATTAGGTTCACTCAAGAATCTCTACTGACGCTATTATGTCCGATCAGTATATACATTATTTATAAAAACCCTTGTCCTCATGAGCGTCCCATACCGCTCGACAAGTATTCGTTGTGCTAATCTGGACGTACTCCCGTCACAGCAACAACGGTGCCAATCTGGGCATCATCCTCACGCCACGGCAAAACAAAACCGCAGTATCCAGCTGGGCTAATCTGGGTGTACTCCCACCACAGCATCAGCGGTGCCATCCTGGGTGTCATCTCACGCCTCGGCAACTGCCACATAATACCAGCGCTTATAAGTAGAGAGACTTAAGGGAAACCATACCGAAGGTTTTGAACAAACATTCTTTCCTATAACAACCAGTTTAACCAGACAATCTTTCCTACTTGTCAAACATGCGACGAGTTTCTTGGGGTTAAGCCCCGTGGTTTCGGTCCGTGTTTTCTTTTCATAAGGTAAATAATATATTCCTATGGTCTCGCATATGCAATGATGCATAACTTGAAACTGCAATACTAACCTGTACCATAGCTCCGATTGATCCGATTGGTGGAGACATAGCATTTTCCGCAGGGATTCCACCGTTACTTGTACCAGCTTCATGATCATTAGCGCCTTGGGTTCGAGCACGCTTTGGAGCCATTTTTTTTGCACTACACTTATGTTATACACTTAGAAATTTAAATTGGTTAATTTCCCTAGTAATCTCCTTGTTTTCAAAGAGAGTGTGTAATTTGAACCCTCGCCAACTCGGATTCACACTTAGTGTTGTTGTTTTACATCTAATTTGTATACATCAAATATTTGCTAATCATAATTAATTAAAAATTAAATGTGTAAACTATGAGTGAAAGTTTAGGAATGCATTACTTTTATGCTTCATATTTCTAATCCAATTCTAACTTCAATTTCTATACTTTAACTAAATCAATTTTTTAGTATTATTCAAAATTCTACTTAATCTAATTGACAATAAAATTGGTGAATGAGAATTTCATCATGTATAATAAGAATATGATGAGTTCTCTTATGTATTAACTTTCAATTAACAATGTATAAGTTAATAGTGAAGATGTACTAACTAGAGAGAGTAGGTATACTTAGAGAGATTAGAGTAAGAGAAAACATACACACACATCTTTTCTAAAGTTAATTGAATCTTACTATCCATTATAAAGATTAGAGTAAAAGATAGCACACACATACACACATAACTAATTGAATCTTACTAATATATTAGAGATTAGAGTAATAGATAGCACACACACACACACATAAGTAATTGAATCTTACTAATCTATTAGAGAGATTAGAGTAAGAGATAGCACACACACATACACATAGCTAATTGAATCTTACTAATCTATTAGAGAGATTAGAGTAAGAGATAGCACACACACACACACACACATAGCTAATTGAATCTTACTAATCTATTAGAGAGATTAGTGTAAGAGATAGCACACATACATCATTCCTAAAGTTAATTGAATGCTTAATTAATACGCACCTTATTAGTGCACTAGAGTTTTTGCTCTCTTAGTGGTTTGTGGACGCCTTCTCTCTAAGAGAAGTGGCAGCACTTCGTGAGCGCTATAGAGGCAATCTCTATGTCTAAAGTGTGAGCATGGATGCTCTATTTATAGCAAAAAAGAAAACTTCCAAGTTTTTTTTCAAAAGAAAATTTTTTTAATTTTTTTTTAAAAATATTTCTTTATTTTTTTACCAAAAATCATACCCGTGTTTTTGGTACCCTTGTGGTACCCATGAGCTTGACCACTTTGTCATTATCATCAAAAGATAAGGCCACACAGGCGCCCCCTCATTAAGATTAGTCAAGAGTAGCCTCTCCTTTTTCATGTGACAGTGTGTCCCACTTTGTCCCCTCCTATGTGAGTCCATGTGCCTTCATTTGTCATCCCTTTGTATTCTTTTGTCTTTATAATTATTTTATTTATTTCCTTAATGATAATTTACTTTACATTTTTAAGTTAAACTTTACAGTCTTATATTAATTTTACAGTAGTAAAAGAAAATTCTACAATCAGTAAATAAGTCTTGCAATAAGTTAGTTAGTGTTTCATATAGCTAAACATGTAAGAATTTTGTAGCATAAATTTTAATTTCTAGGTTTTTTCAACCTACGATTCATAATTTGAACTCGAATATCTTAAATAAGGAGTGATAGTTCAAAAAAATACAAATGCGTAATAGAACTTGTGTGCAATTTGAAAGTAGAGACCTTACAATGTCCCCAACTTAGAATTGGAGATGCCCTCATCTCAAGAACAGTGAAGGGTAATCCTTAAGAAGGGATGTCTCATCTTCCCAAGTAACATCTTCTATAGGGAAATCCTTCCATAAGATAAGATGTTCTTTGATGGATCTATTCCTAAGCTTTCTCTCTCGAGTTTCTAGGATAGTATCAGGTTAGAGTTGTAGAACATCTTGAGCAGGTAAAATGATTTGCTCATCATCAAGGACATGGTCAGGGTTATATACATAAGGTTTTAACAGACTTACATGAAATACATCATGCACTTTTAGATGAGAAGGGAGTTTTAGTCTATAAGCTTGATCACTTACAACCTTGATTATTTTGTAAGGTCCACAATATCGGTAGCTAAGCTTCTTATACCTTCCGAGAGACAGATTGCTCTTTTTGAGCTTTACTCGTAAGAAAACTTTGTCACCTTCTTTGAAAATCTGATCAGATCTTTGTAAGTCGGCGTACTGTTTTGTCGATCTTGAGCCGCTTGAATATCCCTTCAAATAGATTTGGTTTGAGCTTCCATTTCTTCAAGCATTTTCTTTGAGGCTTCTACCCTTATAGTGGGGTCAGAAAAGTTAAGAGGTGATAAACATTCTTGACCATAAAGAGCGTTAAAAGGTGTCATTCCAATACTTCTATGAGTAGAGGAATTGTATGCATACTCTACCAACGGTAGGTATTGAATCCACTTGCGAGGTTCTCTATTGCAGTAGGCTCTGAGGATGTCTTCAATTACTTGATTAACTCTTTCAGTTTGGCCATCAGTTTGAGGATGATAAGCAGTACTAAAACATAATTGGGTTCCAATAGCTTGAAACAATGATACCCAAAACTTTGAAGTAAACTTGGCATCACGATCACTAACAATCCTCTTGGGTAAACCATGAATTCTGAAAACCTCCTTCACGAACAAACGAGCAATATCTGAAGCTATAAAGGTTGTCTTGACTGGGATTAAGTGAGCCACTTTAGTAAGCAAGTCGACTATGACCATGATTGAATCATAGCCAGCTTGGACAGAAGGAAACCCAGTGATAAAGTCCATGCTAATACATTCCCATTTCATTTGGGGAATATCCAAAGGATGTAATTTACCTGGCATATTTAGTCTCTCTGCCTTAATCCTTTGACAAGACAAACACTGCTTGACATAGCGAAGGACATCACCCTTCATACCTTGCCAATAGTAACTTCTGCAAATTGCATTGATGGTTTTGGCATAACCTAGATGTCCTGAAGTTGGGCCATCGTGTGCTTCATATAGGATAGCATTCCTTAGGGTAGAATCCTTAGGTATGCATAGTCGATTCCTATAGTAAATTTTCCCATCTTCTAAGGAATAATGTAGAGGTTTAGGCTGATTTGATGATACCCTCTCTTCACGTAGGATACTAGCAATCATCTGGTAATCTGTATCTCTGACAGCAGCATCCTAGACCTTCTCTAGAATAGGGTTGTTAGCCATGGAAATTGCCCCCAGAAAAGCTTTACAGCTTAGGAAATCTGCCACAACATTATCCTTACCTGGTCTAAATTTAATATCAAAATCATATTCGTGCATGAGCTCTATCCATCTCCTCTATCTCATGTTAAGGTTAGGTTGGGTAAAAATCCACTTAAGGCTCTTGTGATCTGTTACCAACTAGAATTTGCGTCCCACTAGATAATGTCTCCATAGTTTGAGAGCATGAATAACTGCTAGCAATTCTAAATCATGTGTAGCATAATTCACTTCATGAATCCTAAGCTTCCGAGAAGTATAAGCTATAGGCCTTCCTTCTTGAGTAAGGACTCCTCCTAATGCAAGGTTACTAGCATCTGTGATCACCTCGAATTCTTGGGTGAAATATGGAAGTTTTAAGAGAGGTTCTGAAGCAAGATACTCCTTCAGCTGTTTGAAGCAAGATTCATGTTTTGCTTCCCCAAGTATCGTTGCTCCTTTCTTTAGCAAGTCGGTTAGTGGTGCAGATTTAAGAGCATAGTCCTTTACAAAGGTCCTGTACCACCCTGTGATACCTAAGAACCCTCTGACTTCAGTTTGTGAAGTGGGTTGAGGCCATTCCACAATATCTTTGACTTTCTCAGGGTCAACAAAGACTCCTTCAAGTGAAATCATGATAAACCCTAAGTAACAGACCTTAGGGGTAAAGAAGGTACATTTGCTTTTCTTTGCATACAGCTTATTTCGCGTAAAAGCTCTAACACTTTCCTAACATGTCCTTCATGCTCTTCCTCTGATTTGGAATAAATTAAGATATCGTCAAAGAATACTAGGACAAAATCATCCAAGAATTCTCTAAAGATATTGTGCATCAGACGATTGAAAGTTGCAGGAGCATTCGTAAGTCCGAAAGCCATCACTGTAAATTTGTAATGACCATAACAAGTGTTGAAAGCTGTTTTGGAGATATCAGCCTCCTCGATTCGAATTTGATGATAGCCAGATCGAAGATCAATCTTCGTGAATATTTTGGCTCCATGTAATCTGTCCAGCATCTCATCAATACGAGGAATTGGATATTTATTCTTGATGGTAACCTGATTTAAGCCCCTATAATCTATGCAAAGTCGAAGAGAGCCATCCTTTTTCTTTTGGAAGAGAACAGGTGCACCCCATGGAGATGTACTGGGTCGGATAAACCCTTGCTCAATCAACTGCTTGAGCTGCTCCTTGAGTTCTATAGCCTCTGGAAGTGACATCTTGTATGGCGCTCTTGAGATTGGTTCACTACCTGGAAAAATTTTGATTTCGTGGTCTACCTCCCTAGGTGGTGGTAGTTCAGAAATTTCACTGGGAAAAACATCCGAAAATTCTTCTAGCCACATTGGTTCAGGGTTGGAAGAAGATTTTTCTACTTTGTTTAGCTTGACTACAAAAATTTGTTGACCCTTGCGTAACCCTTTCAAAAGACGATTAGCTTTGACCAAGTAAGCTTTTGGTCGTCCATTCTGGCCTTGAATAGTGACTTCTTGACCTAGGTTGTCCACAAAAGTAACACTTCCTTGGGCACAATGGATATTGGCATTATGACTGGCTAACCAATCCATTCCAAGAATTCCGTCATAGATTCCTATGGGTAAGGTTCGAAAAGTAGCAGAAGTAGAGTATTCTCCCAACTTGAAATCTATTTTTCCCACAGTATACTGAGATAACACCTCCTTTCCATTGGCTAATTCAACTCTCATCTTTCTTGTAGGATGTTGATTAAGTCCTAACCTCCTTAAACGTTTAGGTGACAAGAAAGAATGAGTACTACCACAATCAATAAGAAGCTCAAATTTTTCACCTTGGTGATTTGCAGGTGTTTGAATGACAGCATATTGTTGTCTTGCTCTTGGGTTATCAATTGCAGCATGTAGAGTTGCTCTTTCCTCTTGTTCTTCTCCCAATGTTGGTTCTCCTATGATAGCATTGACTCTGGCAGCCATTCTGCGCCCTCGACCTCGTCCTCCATTTCTTCCTCCACGATTTATTATTTGTCCTCGTCCTCTAGCTCGAGTAGGTGTATTTGTTATGGAGACTCGCCTAGGACATACATTCCTGAAATGTCCTAGCTCGTTGCATTGATAGCATCTAAGATCTGCATTTTGAGCTCCATTTGCTGAAGTTGCAACTATTGGATGAGTTTGGTGAACTGGGTGAACTTGCCTTTGGTCCCTTTGAGAGTTTGACATCTCTTTAGCTAAGGGTTTAGCTCTTAAAAGAGCATCTTGCAAATTTACAGGCCTCATGGCTTCTAGACGAGTATTTAAAGGAGCATTTAGCCCTTGGCAGAAACGGGCTACTTGTTGATCTGCGGTCATTGGCAGAGCATAGCGCCTAAGAGTTACAAATTTGGAGTAGTATTCTTCCACTGTAATATGAAACTGACGTAAGCTGAAGAATTCATTCATCTTAAGGGATTCGTGTGCAGGTGGAAGATAACGTCCTTTGACAGCATACTTAATGTCTTCCCAAGTTTGAGTATTTTGAGCTACTTGATTATCTTTGCAGTGTTGTTTCCACCAAAGCTTGGCATCCCCCGTGAGACGAAACATAGCCAACATTGCCTGGTTATCGGGAGTAGTACCAGCAGCAGCAAAATAATCCTCCATCTGTTCGAGCCACACTTCAGCATCGCGCTCAACTAGGGATCCTTCCCCTTTGAAAGAGGGAAGTTTAGCTTGCTTGAGAAGTAGCTTTTTCTCTTGAAGAGATGTGTACACCGCACTCTGTGCAATATAGATTAAGTGAAACTTTATTGGATACTCTAACTTTAATCCACTTTAAGGCAAGACTTGATCAGACAATAATACAAACAAAATATAATATTAATCCAAAATTTATTTATATACACATTATTTACTACCAAGGTTGGTAGTCTTTAGGTACAAGGATTGTAATGTCTCTATATTTTGAGTTTAGTGACTACAAAAGGATAGGCTAAAGGATCAAAATAATAAGTTTCCTTTGACCCTTGAAAGCTACAAGATACACATATGGGTCGAATCCTACCACCATGGATAACTTTTGTAACTTGGTTATAGACCCATTGAGCCTGAGATATCTTTTCTCCTCCCAAGGTAATGGTAGCATCTGGATTCTTAGTACCAATGAAAAGATAAACTTCGATGACTTTTAACTCCTCTGCCCATCGAAGTCTCTTGAGGTTGGTATCCATGCACCATATCTTGTCAGCATCGATGGTATAGATTCCTCCAGATGTGGACTCCAGTTAATGCCCCATCCTCTATGCACCCTTCGAATAGGTGGTGCAAACACCCTATCCAAAATCATCATCACCGTTTTTCGAAACTAATAATTTGGTGATTGGCATGCATTTTCAAACATGATGGTGAACACCTGGAATTTCTGGTAGGCTGAATGAACATTTTTCTGTACAAGAAACGTTCAGTCTCCAATACCATATAAAAACTCAAAACAATTTTTCTAGGTTCTTCTATTATTTCAAACATTCGCATCCTTCAACATCCAAACATCAATCTAAAAATCTCCCCAAGCTTTAACCTAGGCTCTGATACCAGTGTGAGGTTCCTGCCCCTTTTTGAGAGGAGCGGAGTACCTTTGATAGGTCTCCAATCCTGAGAAAGAAACACCAACGGACATTGCCTTAGCTACTACGTAGCCATGGGCATGAACCGTTAGTGAAGGATTGGTCCTATCTCGCTATGGCGGAGCGTGACCACCATAACCCTATCTAAAAACTATCTGTAATCAATTATACTTAAAAGTATAAATCTTAGAGTGACCCACCTTTGCCCTTTTTTCTCCATGTTTCAGAACACAGCCGCCAAGGTTTGTATCTTTAAAGATTTATGACTAAAAAAAAATTCTAGCGTTGGAAAGTTACCCGACTTATCGGGTCCACCCGTCCATAGAATGATATCCTCGGGGTATCATTCTCCCACTTTCCACACCACACTCACCCTTCTTTTGTTATCTAATTACTACCACACTGTTAAAACATACATGTTCCTTTATTTTATTTATGCTACTGGTTCGTTAAAACAACCCTTCAAACAGTATTACAAACAATAGTCAAACAAGAAGTCGTCCAATTTTAAACCAACAACCCTTGGATTAGGTTCACTCAAGAATCTCTACTGACGCTATTATGTCCGATCGGTATATACATTATTTATAAAAACCCTTGTCCTCATGAGCGTCCCATACCGCTCGACAAGTATTCGTTGTGCTAATCTGGACGTACTCCCGTCACAGCAACAACGGTGCCAATCTGGGCGTCATCCTCACGCCACGGCAAAACAAAACCGCAGTATCCAGCTGGGCTAATCTGGGTGTACTCCCACCACAGCATCAGCGGTGCCATCCTGGGTGTCATCTCACACCTCGGCAACTGCCACGTAATACCAACGCTAATAAGTAGAGAGACTTGAGAGAAACCATACCGAAGGTTTTGGACAAACATTCTTTCCTATAACAACCAATTTAACCAGACAATCTTTCCTACTTGTCAAACATGCGACGAGTTTCTTGGGGTTAAGCCCCGTGGTTTCGGTCCGTGTTTTCTTTTCATAAGGTAAATAATATATTCCTATGGTCTCGCATATGCAATGATGCATAACTTGAAACTGCAATACTAACCTGTTCCATAGCTCCGATTGATCCGATTGGTGGAGACATAGCATTTTCCGCAGGGATTCCACCGTTACTTGTACCAGCTTCATGATCATTAGCGCCTTGGGTTCGAGCATGCTTTGGAGCCATTTTTTTTGCACTACACTTATGTTATACACTTAGAAATTTAAATTGGTTAATTTCCCTAGTAATCTCCTTGTTTTCAAAGAGAGTCTGTAATTTGAACCCTCGCCAACTCGGATTCACACTTAGTGTTGTTGTTTTACATCTAATTTGTATACATCAAATATTTGCTAATCGTAATAAATTAAAAATTAAATGTATAAACTATGAGTGAAAGTTTAGGAATGCATTACTTTTATGCTTCATATTTCTAATCCAATTCTAACTTCAATTTCTATACTTTAACTAAATCAATTTTTTAGTATTATTCAAAATTCTACTTAATCTAATTGACAATAAAATTGGTGAATGAGAATTTCATCATGTATAATAAGAATATGATGAGCTCTCTTATGTATTAACTTTCAATTAACAATGTATAAGTTAATAGTGAAGATGTACTAACTAGAGAGAGTAGGTATACTTAGAGAGATTAGAGTAAGAGAAAACATACACACACATCTTTTCTAAAGTTAATTGAATCTTACTATCCATTATAAAGATTAGAGTAAAAGATAGCACACACATACACACATAACTAATTGAATCTTACTAATCTATTAGAGATTAGAGTAATAGATAGCACACACACACACACATAAGTAATTGAATCTTACTAATCTATTAGAGAGATTAGAGTAAGAGATAGCACACACACACACATAGCTAATTGAATCTTACTAATCTATTAGAGAGATTAGAGTAAGAGATAGCACACACACACACACACATAGCTAATTGAATCTTACTAATCTATTAGAGAGATTAGAGTAAGAGATAGCACACATACATCATTCCTAAAGTTAATTGAATGCTTAATTAATACGCACCTTATTAGTCCACTAGAGTTTTTGCTCTCTTAGTGGTTTGTGGACGCCTTCTCTCTAAGAGAAGTGGCAGCACTTCGTGAGCGCTATAGAGGCAATCTCTATGTCTAAAGTGTGAGCATGGATGCTCTATTTATAGCAGAAAAGAAAACTTCCAAGTTTTTTTTCAAAAAAAAATATTTTTTTAATTTTTTTTAAAAAATATTTCTTTATTTTTTTACCAAAAATCATACCTGTGTTTTTGGTACCCTTGTGGTGCCCATGAGCTTGACCACTTTGTCATTATCATCAAAAGATAAGGCCACACATGCCCCCCCTCATTAAGATTAGTCAAGAGTAGCCTCTCCTTTTTCATGTGACAGTGTGTCCCACTTTGTCCCCTCCTATGTGAGTCCATGCGCCTTCATTTGTCATCCCTTTGTATTCTTTTGTCTTTATAATTATTTTATTTATTTCCTTAATGATAATTTACTTTACATTTTTAAGTTAAACTTTACAGTCTTATATTAATTTTACAGTAGTAAAAGAAAATTCTACAATCAGTAAATAAGTCTTGCAATAAGTTAGTTAGTGATTCATATAGCTAAACATGTCAGAATTTTGTAGCGTAAATTTTAATTTCTAGGTTTTCTCAACCTACGATTCATAATTTGAACTCGAATATCTTAAATAAGAAGTGATGGTTTAAAGAAATACAAATGCGTAATAGAACTTGTGTGCAATTTGAAAGTAGAGACCTTACACCTCCCATCAATGTCTTGAATGCTTGAGTGGTTTTCAAGGAAGAAGAGGTCCCCTTTTATAGGTGAAGGGAACCCACAAGGGTTTACACAAGAAGAGAAGAGCCAATGTGAACAGAAATTGGAAAAGTTGGAAATGAGTTGTCCCTGCATGATGTGGGCAGACTGGGATCCAGTATTTTGATCATATCTACTCAACCATGGCTCCAAATAAAACAGTAAGAATATGGGAAAAAACTTCAGCTCATTACCTACAACTTACTTTTTATATGCATTTTGCAATTCAGGTTGGAACCTTGTGTAAAAAAATCATCAAAATAGGGTATAGTTTTGGCAGCAAAAGTCTTCTTGTGGTCCCCTTAGCATAGACTTTTATTTGATTCCAATGGACACCTCATGCTATATGAAAGCATGACATTGCTCCTTGACAAAGTTTTGTAATCATGCTTGCAATAATGCATTAAAATAAGTGTATCTTTGAAACCATGCCACCTAGTGTCCCACTAGGGTTTGATTCCCTCCTAGTAGCTATTTAAAAAGAAATATAAGAAAAATATTAAAAATACATAGAATATATGTAGATTGAAAATTACCCTAGATATAGGATTTAGATAGGGTGTGAGATAATAATGAGATGGTAGAAAGAAAGAATCAATGCTTTTTGCCCCAAGTTAAAGAGGCGGAGCTATTGACGCTTTTCCCATAGTACTTTTTGATGGTAAAGTAAGAATACGTTACCCTTGAGATAAATAATAGGATGAGATAGAAAGCTTATTGTTATACTTACATATGCATATGTACATTATAGGAAATATAATTATGTATCTAAAAGGTTACAAGATAGATCTTGTAGCATGCGTTCCCACTATGTACGTGTCACAGCACGACATCCACCCCCTCTAAACCTACACATCCTCCGGTATGTGCCACATTGTCTCTTTGTAAGATTAGCCCTCTTGTACATCTTCCTTGCTTTCTTCTTCACTGGATAATTCCAAAGCTTCGTCTTCACTTTGATCTTCACCTGTATTTTTCTCTTCTTCCTCATCAACATCTTCTGGATCATTGTCTCTTCTTATCTCAAACATTTTGATCCTTTTTCCTACAATGGGAATCTTTACTTCTGTACCATCTAGTTCAGACAAGCTATAAGTAGCATTTTCATGTACATGCTTTACAACATACGGTCCAAATCATCTTTTTGAAAACTTACGCATGACTGTGTGCTAGTTATCAAGGCTACTATCATATACTAAAACCCAGTCACCTTTGTCAATTGTTTTTCTCCTGAGCCGATGTCGCTTATCAAAGTAGTCCTTGTTTTTCAGCCTTGCATTTTTGAGTCGTTCTTTTGTAGCCTCAATGTCTCCAGGTCTTCTCTGTAGTTGCCTTATACGCAATGCAAGGAAATCTTCCCTGCTGAGCCCCTGTTGCCAAGGTAGTACATTCCATGTGGGAATTTTATCTTCGATCGGCATCACTAGCTTTTGACCATACATTAGCTCCGCAGGCATGTAGCCAGTTGCTGAGCTATGTGTTGTACGATCAGTCCATAAAGCATATGGTAACAGTTTTGGCTCTCACCAACTCTTCCTTCGCAAGCCTTGGCCAAAGCTTTGATGATAGGAGGATGCCCTCTTTCACTCTTTCAATTTTCTTCAGGGTTGTAAGCTGTGGTAAGAGAAAGCTTGATTCCTAATCTAGTAAAGAACTCCCTTGATTTCTCAGCATCCAGCTCACCTCTATCTGCAGTGATCTTTCCCACACAACCATAACGGCAAATCACCTCATCAAGAAGGAATTTGCACACAGCTTCTGTGGTTTTAGCTCTTAATGCTCTTCCTTCAACCTGGTTAGCTATGTCCTCTCGTGAAAGAACCAAGTATCTCATCTGCCAGAGTCCTAGAGGCATTGTGACTAGATCCACAACCCATTTATAGTGTGGCTAGTGGATATGTAGGGTGCAATCCATCACGATGTAGGGCATATACATTTGACAAGTTATGCATGACTCTACAAATTGAGATACATATTTATACATACCTTTCCACCAGTATTTTTCTTTCAACTTGGAGAAGGTTTCCCACACACCCCTGTGTCCAATCCATAGACTCTCATGAAACTCTTGCATGAGCTTTACTTGAGTCTCTTTTTACATATAACCCGTTGTGGTGTAGCACCCTTTTGTTTAGGATGCTTCCACAAGTAACCATCTCTCAAAATGTACCCATATGCTTTCCTGCGTATCCTCCTAAATTCTTGTTCAAACCAATCATCCTGTTTTGCTAGAGTACTCAAATAGCTTCCAATAAGAAGCCAATCACCTTCATAAAGCTCTTTCAAGAATGATTCAAGTAGATTAGTCATGCAGACATTGTTACCTTTGACATGAGAGATAGAATAGAAATTTGTGCCTACATCATCTCCCTCGTCAATCATTTGTGACTCATCTTCATACCTTTCCCTTGATAGCATATCTGCCACTATATTGTCTTTATCTGCAATGTGCTTAAACTTGGGATTTAAGGACTTAATGTAGGCAATCCACCGCAACATAGCAATGTCTGGAGTTGAGCAGCTTGTAATCATCCCAAGAAGTGGTAGACAATCTGTTTCTACAACCACGCATGCACCAATTAGGTACTCTTTCCCACTTTTCAAGGCTGTAACCATACCCCATAACTCTCTCTTTATATGTGGATAGTTTCTTTGGCGAGCACTTAGTACCTTTGCTCCAAATCTTACCACATACCTATGTCCTTCTTTGTCATCTTTCCCTATTGCCCATCCAATCCCTGTGGGACTGGTATCTACTGTCACAATCACTGGCCTTTGACACTCATAGTCTACCTTTCTCAAAGTCGTTGCTGACTGGAGTAACTCCTTTAGCTTTTTCATGGATTTTACATGTGCTTATGTCCATTTAAACTTTTGATTCTTTCTAAGCAGCTGATAAAGAGGATCAGCTACATGTGCATAATGTGGAATCCAAATAACATAGAAGACACATGCTCCCAGAAACCTTCTAACCTCAGTGATGCTAGTGCATGTTTCTTTCATTCTTTGGATGGCATCTACCTTTGATGGACAAGGTTTCCTACCATATGGCCCGCACATGTGCCCCACAATGAGCACTTCTTTGACACCAAACATAGACTTTTTCCCTGACAATGTAAGATTCACTTCTTCCAACCTAGACAAAATTTTATCACAATCATTTATGTGATTTACCACAAACCTGCGACATCCCTTGAGATCCAAAGCTTCATCTTTGTCACTTTCTTCACATCCTTTGATAGGCAAATCATCAATGAAAGGCATTGTGATTTGAGGAATAAAGTCACGTAAGACCTTATTCATCCCATTCATCATATGTGCAACCGATTTGGTTGCTCCCTGTGGCAAGGTACACATCCTTACCAAACCCAAAGGTGTCCTCATGGTTTTCAAGTCTCTGCTTTCGATTGCAAGCTGAAATTGATCATACCCTGAGTAGAGATTCCCCATTGAGTAGATTTCCCTCCCTGCAAACGCCTTTGCAAACTCATCCACAATTGGACCTGTACCTACATTTCTAATTGTCACCTTGTTCACTGGTTGCATATCTTGGATGAAGCATAGAGAACCATTCTTCTTTGGAACTGTGAACCACCTGTTTGAGTATGGAGCACAAGAAGGCTCCAAGATTCCCATTTTGATTTTCTCATTCAGTAGCTCTACTAACTTTGGCAAATGAGCCTTTGGAACCGGAATAGGCCGCAGATTCCAAGGCACATGAGGCATTGTGAAAATAACCATAGGAGCTACAATAGAAGGATCAACACATCCTATCTCATGTGGCTCAAATGCAAAAGCCTTACCATGCTTTGAAAGAATTTCTTTGAAGCACTTTGTCTCCTCCTGTGTTAAAAACTCCTCGCGACCAATCTGCAACTCTTGGAAAGACTCCTTTGTGAAGGTATGCCCAATCATTTTAGGATTCCTCAAACTTGGTTGTAAAGAAGCCTGCTCAATATTTTCCCTATTGTTGGGTGGTAAGGGTGAAGCTATTGGTTTCACCTTCTTTGCTACACTCTTGTATTTAGTTTCAGCATGGACTTCTGGGCCAACTGTTTGGTTTTCTTTAAAGGCTTCTATTGCTTGATACATTTCCATAGAGAAAACTTCCACAACTTCATTTTCAAGATGCAAACTCACCCCATTATAGCATCAAGCTCACCCATAGTATCTACAAAGAAACTTGTTCACACAAACCCAAAACATTTTCAGTAGGCTCTAGCAATCCACTCTTTTTAATGCCTATTTGTACATTATGCACATATTGCCTCTCACATCTCTTCAAATCTTCAAGTTTTGTAAAACATACTGATCCATTCCTTGTTACCAAGGAGCTCGTTGAAAAAGTTTCACCTATTTTTGGATCAGGCGAGACCCTTTTTCTTTCTGTACCACTGCAATCCCGCTTTACAATGGTACTTGGCCAAAACCCATCATTTCTCTATGATCATGAAACTCTTTGCTCACCTTTGGTAGAGGATGTTCTCTGAGGTAGTCACGATTTCTTTCATGATTTACACAAACTGTGAGAAATTGGACAACTCGTTTACCATCTTTGCTACGTATCCTAGCATATGTTGAACCATCATCCATTACCTTTGTTTCCATTCGAACTCCCACAATGTAGGGCTGTCCAAGGATGAGATGATATGAAGATGTATCATGTACAAAAAAGTTTTGGTCAATCTTTACATCACCTATTGTCACCTTCACACGTGGACATGCTGCATACAATTCACTGGATGAATTGTTTGCCACTTTCACCATCCAACCATGATCTGTGTCCATCGGCCATTTTCACTTGTTGTAGAGACTCTTTGATATTATGTTTATTTCTGAACCATGGTCAATCAAGGCAACAAATGGCCCTTCAAGGTCACCTACCTTGACCAAAGTTTCTGTAGTAGCCCTTGCCCAGTGACTTCGTGAATAGTATCTCCTAGGAATATCTTCAACTTCTTCATCATCATTTGAGAAATGCACTTGCTTCACTCTCCCACTAGATTGGTAGCATCCTACCATAGCTCCATCATCCTCCTTATTTTGCAGCTGCATCCCTTGTGTCTTCGAGGTTTCCCATTCAACCTGTGGACGAGAACTTCAGCAAGGGTTTGCCTCTTCCTCTTGATGATGTCAATGATCTCCTCATGGAATTCACGCTTTGCAATTCCAAGAACTTCTCCCATAGTAAACTCAATCTTGCTATTCAAAAACCTCAATATCATATTGTAGTTTATAAGTTGGGCCTTTTGTCTTACCTTTTGTTGGCTCTTTCCTCTTTCCTGTTTTAGACTCCTCCATGAGTACTTTAGGTGGAGACGCTCCTTGTGTCGGGGTTGTTTGGGAAGGCATTGAGTCACTTCTTCCCCCACTTCTAGAAGCTCTTTTTGATGGTCCTTCATCAGCATTCTCACGCCTGCGTTTTTCTTCTATAATAGCCTCATTTTGTTGGCATTTTGTAATGTAGGCATGCACTGACAATGAGTCCACTGGATCATTCCATCCTGTTTCTAGACGTATGCAATCACGTGCTTCATGTAAAATCTCTTTTGTAAGCTTTACCTTTTTAGCTAATTGCATGACATTTGGCCACATTTGACCATGATGGTCATTCACCTCTTCATCACTAAGATGCTCAATTTTTACTCCATAAGTAGCTGCCTCAATTGAAGAGCTAGCATGGTTAATTGCCATATCTTCAACTAAGGTTTGCATTCCCCCCTTCCCAAAGTTAGTTCTCAAGGGTAGACCTGTCTCTCTTAAGTGGCTTTTACCATCCTTAAAAGAGACAACATCTTTTGACAAAGCATCACTAAAATCATCACAATGCCTTCTTACATGGTATGTACTATCACACCAAATACATCTATTAACAAACCCTTATTTGGGTTGTTGTCTTTGCCTAAGAAGTGGCCCTGATGGTTGGCCTTTTTCTTCAAGCTTTGCAAGTTTCACCTTCAAGTCACGCATTCCCTTCACAAGTTCATCTAGCATAGACTCATCAAACTTAGGATCTATATAAGTAGGCTTTACCATTTTGTCAGAAGTTGAGGTTGAAGGACTTGTAGTGTTTACTACCATCTTGTCCCTTCTTCTTTGTCGTTTGGCAAGCAGTGAGACAACACCTTCAACCTCATTCCAGTCGGTCTTTAGTCCTTGCTCAACATCTTTATCTTCAAGAAGAAGCTCCAAATTTTCTTGAAACTCTTTTCCTACATCTTGTAAGAAAAGATCTGTATTCTCTGCATCTAGTGTGGCCCTTTCTGTCCTGGTGAGTTGTGCATAGCGCCGCTCAAATTCCCTAAGTAGCTCTGTTATTGATAGTCCTTGCTCAACATCTTTATCTTCAAGAAGAAGCTCCAAATTTTCTTAAAACTCTTTTCCTACATCTTGTAAGAAAAGATCTGTATTCTCTGCATCTAGTGTGGCCCTTTCTGTCCTGGTGAGTTGTGCATAGCGCCGCTCAAATTCCCTAAGTAGCTCTGTTATTGATAGTCCTTGCTTTGGCTTGACTACCCATTCTAGGAATGTCCTTTTGGTCACTCTCTCAGAGTCCTCCATGAAATGATCCTCCTTTAAAGCTACTTTGAGTTCTTTCCAATTTCTCTAGTTTCTAGAGCAACAACTAGCTCAAAGCTTTGAATCATCTCACCTTCTGACACGCGATGCAGCTCCATCTCCTTCACATACTCGCTTAAGTACTTGGTTACATCTTTGACATTGAGCAGAACCATTCTATTGATGACTGCTTGTATGGCCTTCGTTACTGAAATCTCCCTTCTTTCAGTGCATGTTGTTGTTGCATGAACATTGCAAATGCTTGAAAAATTTGCATTGTTGTTGGGTCAAAATGCATACCCTGTTTCTCAACATGATCACCCATGGTTACCCACAAACTCACCCTGGCAGTTTCGCGTCGGGTTCACCAAAAATATGTCGAGAAATTTGCGGTCTTGCCAGGAAAGCACCGGGATTTTGGTTGTGAGTTTGTGAGAGAACTCCAAAGCTATATGAAGAAGTTAAACCATAGATGCCATGAAGACTAGGGTTTGGAAAGAAGTGCAATCAAAGAAGCCCCACTCTTTCTCTCTTGCACTCACACACAAAAATAAAGAACACAAAACAGAGTGTCAAAACAACACAAAGATGAAAACATCAAGGCTATGGTCATATTGTATCATGGGTAATATGAAAGGGTTAATAGATGAGTTAATAGCATTCAATTTTGACTGACCAAATAGGCTACGAATTGTTCTTTGGAATTGTAGTTTTGTGCTTACCATAATATATATATTTTGTCTAGTGATTGGGATTAATTGTGTGTACAAATCCTCTTGCACTACAAGAGGTTGTGTGCTCTTGTGACGCTCTTAGCGACGGAAATACACTGGGTTTTTATAACCCCCGGCGTCGCTATAACCGTCGCTAAAAGCGTCGCTACCAGAGCGTCGCTATCTGCGTTGCTATAGGCGTCGCTATATAGCGACGCTCATAGCGACGCCTATAGCGACGCAGATAGCGACGCTCTCACAGAAGAGTATAGCGACGCATATAGCGACGCTACAGAGCCATAAATAGTGACGCTTATAGCGACGCCTGAGAGAATATTTTTTTGGTGGCAGGGCATTGAATGCCCTGCCACCCATCAACCATATTGTACTTGATTCACTTTTTAAAAAAAGTGCAAAGGTAAATAATAGACCCAAAATAGTCACCCACAAGACGCATTGTTTGCAAAATTGACAATTGTACACATCATAGACAAACTGAATTGATTGGCAAATGTAATAATGACAATTGTACAACATCATAGGCATAAAGAATTGATTGGCAAAAGGAATTGCGGTGACAAATGTAATAATATACATGGTTCAAAAAGACGTATAAAATCCGTCTCATGATACATAAGCTATGAGAAACCCTAAACTAATGCTATCTAGCTACGGCTAAACTGACGTCGTCTAATCAAACGTCTCATCGCGTCCAAGCGGCGTATCTGTCGGATTCTGCAAAAAAAGACAATAAGACAGTTTTCAGTAAATATAAACATATAACGACATTTATAAAACAATACAAAAAATAAAAAAGAGTAAACCCTAATACTAACCATGCCGCCGCGAGAACTGAGAATGTCCATCAGGGCGTTTAAGCCCTTCCTGCCTGCGTACTCACGCTCGTACGGTGTGGGATCACGTCCTGTCATCGACCACTGTCAAAACATACAAAGATTTCATTATGTTAGAACTAAAAAACTCATAAACCCTAAACTATCGAACATGCATAAAGAGCAATGTGAAAAGACTTACAAAATCGGCCTCAAATGATGCCCATCCACCGCTCCCCAAGTGGTGCGAGCTCCCTGCCTCTACTCGCGCTCTGGCTGCATCCTTTTGTTGCTTCCACTTGTCGGGATTCTCGCGCGCTGCTTTCTTCGCATTCTTCCAATCTTCTTTGGCCAGCCAATCTGGCCTATTCCACCCATTCTTGATTGCTTTTTGCACTTCGGAACGCTTGTGTTTGCAGTATTCGCGCATTCGAATCTTCATCAGGTCTTCATTGAAGCGCTGATCCCGTGTTGGAACGGGAAACTCATCATGAAGTATGCTGATGACTCTGTTTTTTAAATCACTTGGTACTTCACTCCATTTGTTTAGTATATAGTGTCTAAACAGCTGAGAGCAAAGACCACCCATGCGCGAGATCACCTTCTTGCCGTCATCATCCATGATGATGCCACCGCTGATGTCGACGGAGTAAGGCAAGCCCTCTGGCCGGTGATGCGTGAACCTGGGTGTCCCGGCAGGGGTCTCTAGCGGCGTGTCGATGGGGGTACGGACGTCAGGTGTCTCCATCGGCGTCTGGGCGCCGAAGCGAGGAGTGTCGAGTGGGGTGGCTCCTGGCGGAGTAGGTAGAGGTGTGTAGCTTCTAGGAACAATCAGCCGTGCAAAACCTGGCGTAGACGGCGATGCTGTGGCCGGTGTGGGGGCGGGCAAAGAAGGGGAGGGTAAAGATCCTCGTCGAACACGAGGCGGTGTGGAGGCATCGGTGGCGGAATCCCCACAACAACCGCCACCGCCACCACTAGAGCGCCGGTGTCTAGACGAGTGTGACGCTCGTCTCGTCGACGCCGAAGCTTCGGAGCGCGCCGAATGCTCCGAAAGAGAGGGAGATACGGATGGTGTAGGAACGCGCGATGATGCGCCAGAGCGATGACGCTCCACGTACCACTGTCTCTGCTGCGGTGACAAAGAAGAAAGAAACTCCTCATCATCCATACCTGCATTAAACACACGAATATTTAAACTTAATATTGAATGAATAGAGTAGACAATGACGCAAAGACCATTAAATACAATGACGTAATGACGCATATAAATACAATGACGCAATGAATCGAGTGGTAGAAGAGGCAAGTCGAAAACTCAGAATTTTCAATCAAAAGATGTGAGCGCGAGTAGAAAAGAGCGTTACACACCATGGAAGCTACTTAGAGAGCTAGAGCTTTTACAGCACGGAGCAAAATTGTTCAAATACAATATTTGTGGCTTTAAGAGATCTCTCTCTCATCCTCGCATAACTCAGCATAACTTCCTATATCTATATAGAGCTCTCCGTTTAAACACATATCCTCTGTTTCATTTTGTAGCTCCTCTGCATGCACCCCATATAGAGTAGTAGCATCTTGATGCTCGTCTGGCACCACCGCAGCGGCTTCTGATTGAGCATCTTCTCTGATCTCCTCCATTGATGTCGTTGTGATTGGCACATGGTAGCCTTCATACGTCCTTGCACTACGAGGGGCTACCTCTATGACGTACCACCCGTTTGATGTAGACTTTGTAGGATGAAATACTACCTGCCAGAGCCACATAACTTACATGAGAGCTTTCAAGCACATAACTTGTAAAAGGGGGATGTTAACTATTTATATACTTACTTGTTCACAATGCTCGGGTAGTACGAAAGTGTCTCTTAGGTCAGTCCATTTCTTAGTAGAATCCACCTCAAGAAAACCAGACTCTCCTCTACGCACAGTAGCGTTTCGACCCTCCATGATTATCTTGAACCATTGCACGTCGAACAAGTCGACAAAAAATCCTCTGTAATCGATCCTCAAAATCTCTTGCAGCGTGCCGAAGTAAGTGAGTTCCGCCACCACGGGATCTGCATCAGAGGAACGTCGTCGACTAGACTGTTCAAATTTTGCCATGATTCCACAATCTTGAGTAAAACGCTTTTTGTCGATTCGTTCCACCCTAAAATGTCGACCTTTACACCATGCTGC
The DNA here is from genome assembly GCF_014529385.1 of Adiantum capillus-veneris. NCBI lineage: Eukaryota > Viridiplantae > Streptophyta > Polypodiopsida > Polypodiales > Pteridaceae > Adiantum > Adiantum capillus-veneris. Next base: position 152,010,033 of record NC_140948.1, read on the forward strand.
TGTGTATGACTTATACTACAACGAACAAAGATTATGAGTGGCCGTTCAAACGTTTATAAATAAAGTCACTTGCTAGTCGTACATTGCAAACTTACCTTGGTCGCGCAACCCCGAGAGTACTCCCACTCTTCTTCAGTCACTTCGTCACCGCATTGTTGTGCGCTTTTCAATTGGTTGTGCAACCATCTTAAGCTCATGAAGGTTGGTAGGCTCTCCAGAACCGCTGGATAGTGCATCGGTGGTCGTCTTCCCCGTCTCCACTCGATTCGTGCCCTTTGTCGCTCTTGCTTTGCATCCTCATATTGTGAAATCCACTTTTGCATCACTGGATTGTGAAGCATGCAAAATCGGTTGATTTTAGCCTCTAGATCTTCCGTCATCTTCTTCTCAACACCGAGATTGCACATGACAATCCCAGATATGCGCTCATCATCTATGGTTCGCCATAGCGTGTCCCGGGATTTATCAAATCCGTCTAGCCACTCTCCAATGTACACTAGGGACTCTGATACCAACCAACCTTCTGCCATGCTACCCTCCGGACGTGCCTTTTGACGCACATATCCCTTAAGCGTTTTCATGAAACGCTCTAAGAAGAACATCCATCTGGAATGAACTGTGCCAGCTATTTCCACCTCATCAACTATGTGAATAAGAAGATGCACCTGAATGGTTAGCATTGTAGTAGGAAAATGTTTCTCAAACATGCACACAAGCTCCGCAGCATTTAGTTTGGCGAATGGTATGGAGTCTACGTCGATCTCCTTTTGTGAGATCCATTGCACCAGCTTTGCAAGTTTGTAGATTGTGTTACGGATGTCGAGAGACAAACATCCCTCAATGGCAACCGGTAAAATAAACTGTAAAGTATGTGCAGCAATGATATTAAAGTCCACATTTTATGCAATGATATTAAAGTCCACTATGAACGTACCTGACACATTTTATGCCAATCGTGTGACTTCAAACCGGTAAGCTTTCCTTCTTTAGTAAAACACGTTCGGAGCGAGTGCATTACGCCAGTGGGGGTCCGCAAAGATCGAATGGCCTCTTTTACTTTGCGTTCTTGGGCTCCTGTGAAAATCCATGGTGCTTTAGGAAGTTTTATCGATCCATCAGACGCTGTTTGCGGCCAATATTGCTCCATACGATCCACATTTCTAAGGTCAACTTTGGCTCCCAAAGTATCTTTCTTGCCGGTCAAATGGTCCCATAGTAGATTACCCACATTCTTGAATATGTGCATTGGATCGAGCAAGTGATTGATCACGAGTCGGGGCCAGTATGGTAACTCGTACCATAGAGATAGTCTCTTCATCCCTGGAGGCAATCCGTCATCGCACATCTCCTTCTGCTCTAACCATGCTTGTGCAGACATCCTTGGTGGCTCTCTTCCCAAAAAGCCGTCGCGTAACACATGATTCTCCGGAAGATACGCTTGATGACCTTCGTAGATTTGCTTCTTCAGTGAGGGTGCCCTACGTGCATTCAGTTTAGGTCCACATGTGACACATGCTCTGTATCCGCTTGTTTGAAGCCCTGCATGTATACACATGATAATAGATCAACTATGGGGAAAAACAAGATTTACAGTGTCTGAGAGAGGAGTGTCAATAGATCACCTGAGCATTCTGTTAGCCCGGGATAGTCATGCATGGTCCACATTAGAATACCTCTGATCAAAGCATTCCGTCGTCCTGTGTGTCGGCTCATATCCACCACCTCTATGCCAATCCACAATTGTTGTAGCTCTTCCAATAGTGGACGAAGATACACATCCATATTCCCCACTTTATATCGCCCTGGCACAATCAAGCTTAGCCATAGGTGCCCCTTCTTCGTAGTCAACCACGGGGGAATGTTGTAGTTGACGATGACAACGGGCCATACACTGTAAGATGTTGATCTTTGACCAAATGGATTTACGCCATCCATAGCCAGGCCTAAGCGCAAATTTCGAGCTTCCCTGGCAAAATCCGACCATGTTCCATCTATATGTTTCCAGGCTGCGCAATCTGCAGGAATTCGTAGCACACCATCCGAAGATTTATTCTCCTCATGCCATGATGCTAGGGCGGCCATGGACTTACATTCGAAGAAATGCTTGATGCGAGGAAGCAAAGGAAAATGTCGCAAAACCTTTTGTGGAATTTTTGTCCCGTGGAGATCTACTCAATATCTTTCGGAATCACATTTCAGACACTTCTCCATGTCTGTGTATTCCCCTCTGAAAAGAATGCAGTCATTAGGACAAGCGTGGATAGAATTGTAATCCATCCCCAAGTTTCGCAAAATCTTTCTTGCTTCATCTCGGGAATCTGGCATCACATTGTCAGCTGGTAGAATGTGCTCTTTCAGCAATCTACACAACATAAAAATATGATACAGTCGTGTAAAAATCTATCAGATCATTATACATTTAGAGTTCTATTAAAGTAAACTAATTTTAATAGATCACCTGAAAAGCGTTGTGACGCTAGTGTCACTCCATCCAAACTTTGCCTGCATGTTGAGAAGAACCAGGAGTGCTTTCAATCTAGACATACGTGCTCCATTATACAATGATGTATCGGCTTCACTTTTCATATCATCATAGATAAGCCTTTCTGAATCCATGATCGTCTCGATCATTTCATCAATCTCGGGCTCAAACATTGCCTCGTTGGGAATGTGCTCTGCATGATCATCCCCCGAGCTGTCAGAGGCTACATCTTGTGGCCTCACATATGCTGCTTGACCAAAGCGCCTGCGAATACGTCTATTGGGTTATAACCTTTCTATCACCCATGCCAAGTATGATAGATTGATTATGCCATTTCTCTCTTGAATAATAGGTCTTCAGTTCAACTCCTCGTCGGCTAGATCTTTAGGTCTTTTAATTTTAATTAGTTTCCTACGACGCTCCCTTAGTTTCTCTTTCTTTCTCTCTCAATGTGTGTGCGTTTTTTTGGATCGTATGCATGTTTTCTTTCTCTTTTCCTCTCTCAATGTGTGCGTTTTTTGTTTATGCATGTTCTCTCTCTCTTTTCCTCTCTCAATGCGTGCGTTTTTTGTTTATGCATGTTCTCTCTCTCTTTTTCTCTCTCAATGTGTGTGTGCATTCTTTGTTTATGTATGTGTGTGCGTTTTTGCACTCTCTCTCGCTCTCTCTCTCTCTCTCTCTCTCTCAAAAACACTATGTGTGTGTGTGTATGTGTGTGTGTGTGAGAGAGAGAGCGAGGGAGAGAGAAAGAGGGGAAGGGAACATGAGAATGAGGAGAGGGAAGGAGCATACCTGGCTCTCCTTCCTCTCCTCGTGTGTGTGTGTGTGTGTGTGTGTGTGTGTGTAAAAGAAAAAGAGAGAGAGAGAGAGAGAGAGAGTGAGGGAGAGCGTTACCTGCTCTTTGCTTGAGGGCGCCGAAAAACTCAGATCTGAGATCTGAGTTTTTGGGCGCGCTCGGTTATTTTTTTTACCCCAGCTGGCGTCGCTATGAGCGTCGCTATAAGCGTCGCTATGAGCGTCGCAAATTTCTTTGTAAATTTGCGACGCTCATAGCGACGCTTATAGCGACGCTCATAGCGACGCCGGGAATTTTTTTTTTTTAGCGTCGCTAATGTGAAGAGCCTCTTGTAGTGTTGGTTCATAGCAAGATAACTACGCTTACGTCAAAAGAAAAGTTATAGTCTATGAGAGGTAGTATAATGGGATCCGGTGATAGAAGTATTTCATTGAGCGTTTCTGGGCCAAAGAGAAACACTATACGTTGTTGAAAGTGTATTTTACGGCTAATCCATACGTTAATTCTAATAGATCGTACAGAGTGAAAGCAATAGAAATTATCATCATGTGGATTATTCATCTATGTTAACTCTAGTATTAGTAAAATGTAGATATAAGAGAAGAGAAGGGAAGAGAAGAGAAGAGAGTTTCCCTCCCAAGCCCTATTCTTGCCCGTAGGCAATCAGGATACTGCGAGGAGAGATGTACCTGTAGCAAGGAGAACCTAAAATTTGTAGAGAGGATGAATTACTAAGAGTGAGAGAGATAAGTTTGGTTAAGGAGATGAGATTAGATATATATATATATATATGTTGGATTAGAGGGTGAAAAAGAAAACATGAAAACATCAATGTAAAACACATCTTACTTGACAAACCCTTCGGCACCATTATTGATGGAGAGAGAAGAAAAGGGGAGAATTCAACTTTGATTGATACGCCAAGTCCACGACCTTATTTGAGTTGATCTTCCAAGGATAGCATGCAAGAATGGCTAGTCTTCCTCTAGGAGAAAGTGTAGGCTTAGGCTTATGTTAATGGCTAAGTACAATTTGGCATTACTACTCACTCCCTCATGAATTCCTCTCATCAATGGCTCAAATGATTGAGTGGTTTTCAAGGAAGAAGAGGTCCCCTTTTATAGGTGAAGGGAACCCACAAGTCTTTACACAAGAAGAGAAGAGCCAGTGTGAACAGAAACTGAAAAAGTTGGAAATGAGTTGTCCCTGAATGATGTGGGCAGATTAGGGTCCAGTATTTTGATCATATCTCCTCAACCGTGGATCCAAATAAAACAGTTAAAATATGGGCAAAAACTTCAGCTCATTAGCTACAAATTCTTTTTTATATGCATTTTCGAATTCGGATTGGAACCTTGTGTAAAAAAATAATCAAAATAGGGTACAGTTTTGGCAAAAAAATTCTTCTTGTGGTCCCCTTAGCATAGAATTTTATTTGATTCCAATGGACACCTCATGCCATATGAAAGCGTCACATTGCTCCTTGATAAAGTTTTGTGATCATGCTTGCAATAATGCATTAAAGTAAGTGTATCTTTGAAATAATGCCACCTAGTGTCCCACTAGGATTTGATTCCCTCCTAGTAGTTATTTAGAAAGAAATATAAGTAAACTATGAAAAATACATATAATATATATAGATTGAAAATTACCTTAGATATAGGATCTAGATAGGGTGTGAGATAATAATGAGATGGCAGAAAGAAAGAATCAATGCTTTTTGCCCCCAAGTTACAGAGGCGGAGCTATTGACGCTTTTCCCATAGTAGTTTTTGATGGTAAAGTACGAATACGTTACCCTTGAGATAAATAATAGGATGAGATGGAAAGCTTATTGTTATACTTACATATGCATATATACATTATAGGAAATATAATTATGTATCTAAAAAGTTACAAGATAGATCTTGTAGCATGCGTTCCCACTATGTACGTGTCACAGCACGACATCGTATGAGTGGAGTAGATTCTAATAGAGGAGAAAACCAAAATAGGGCTAGAGAAACATGTCGAAAGAGGTAAGAAGAGTTAATTGCTCAAGATATTTCCAATCAACTCGAACGTGTTAACGCGTTACTTTTGGAACATGTACCAGGAGTTCTTATTGAGGGATTAAGAGAAGGTAGGCTAGTGGGCCAACCCACACCAGTAAGAGAAATAGTTAGCCAACCGTTTAACTTAGACCAAGGTTGCAACTTGGGGTTAAAAACATTTATTTACTCTACCCAGACCACGAGTACTAAATTTTTGGGAAGACCCACACTTTGAAAATCCGTTAGATCAAATGGTAGTGCCAGTAGCATGAGCTATGATATGATTGGCAGACTTTACACAGTTTACAGGGCTATAGGATGAAGACCCTGATGCTCATCTTCAAAAATTTGAAGTAACATGTGTAGCAAATAAAATCATGGACAACGATCAAAAACTACACATTTTCCTAGCTACCTTTAAGGATGAATATGCCAGTTGGTATGGAAATGTACCAATAGTGAATTAGGCTACTTACCCTGAGCTGACAACAACATTTTTAGTGAAGTTTTGCCATCAAGGATTCCAAGATAGACTTGCTCAAGAGTTAGACTATCTTCAGCAGGGAATCAACAAAAGTATTGATCATTACATCCAAAGGATGGAGACAATAGTACAAAAGATGGGAAATACAACACCAAATGAGGATACTCAAAAACCTAGGCTTGTAGATGGCTTGCAAGATCCGAACGCTCAACAATATGTGAGTTTAAGAGACCAGCAAACTTAAAAACTGCTAACCAAGAAGCTAGAAATTGGGAAGAGGTGCAATTAAGCCAACAGAGGAGAAGAGAATTGTTTAGTAGACCTAGTATGGTTACTTCTCCCGCTATACCGATTCCACAAACTCAGGAGCCTGTACCTGGTTATGGAGCTACACCACCACAAGTGGTGGTAAATTCAAATCAAACTCCTTATTATACCCCAAATCCATATATGACAGCTCCAACAAACATGCTGCAGATTGGTACACCACCACCACCAGCTCTCACAGAAGAGAGGGTAGTCTAAGTGATGACAATCACAGTTGGAGAATTAAAGGAAGAAATTCTAAGTGCTTTAAGACCTCAAAAAAAAGAAGTATATGATATAGCTCAACAAGCAGCAGGCCCGTCTATGAGTGCACCTCTAATGAGATCCAATGTGTGGTGTGGGAAGTGCAATGATTACGGCCATTTAGAAACTGAGTGTCCAACTACATCAAGGGTAGTGCCATACCAAGTACGTACACTATTTTGGACCTTTTATCAAAAAAACAATCATGTGGAAGACAATTGCTTTGTAAAGCAACCATATGAATGCCGTCAAGCAAGGGCTATGCAAACGAGTTATAACTTTATGGGATAGGAGCAATACAACCTATGAGATAGGTCCACCACCACGACCTTTTATGCGAAGGGGACTGCTTGAAACATATCAGCAACAGTTACAACAACAAAGGCAAGGGTTACCACCTGTTGGGGTATAGGCACCTGTGCCTTGCTCGACCGCCCAGAGTCTGGGCGCCCACTGACTTGTATACCTTATACATAGCATAAGTGTATAGGGGGCTACTCACTCATTGAGTCTCCCCACCCATATTTTTGTGTTGTGTGTCTCCTTCTCTCTCACACTCTCCATCTATGGTGCTCTCCGATCCCCTTCAATTGGTATTAGAGTGACAGGTGTGAGAGCGTAGATGGACGGCCTCACGATGAACTCGTCGGGTAAAAGGCAGAGAGGTCACAGATCTGAGCAAAGAAATAGAGGAGGCTTGTGGGAAGTTATACAGAGGCTTGTAGGAGAGCTCTCAAGAGCTTCCTAGTGCTCACAGATCAGTCCATAGTTCCTCTATAGATCAGCCCACTGTGTACAGCATTTTCCCTAGCCTCTTCTCGACAAGCTTTGCAACGGCTACATCGGCGACAGATTGGAGCTTGGAGCTTCCATAGACATGGAAGCATTGTGAGATTGATGCATTCAGCTCACGCATCAAGGTGGGAAGTGAGTTTGAGCCTTTCTATGAGCTCAAAGAAGCACAGAAGAAAGTCGTTCAGTTTTTGACAGTTTGACAGTAGTCTACTGTTTTGCTCATAACTTGAGCTACAAAGCTCCGATTTTGGTTCAAAACGGAGCTGGCTTCAAGCTCTACGACTGTGTAGAAGGAATCGTTTTCTGATTCAGAGTGCAGGTGGGTCTGAAATTAAAAACACAGAGACTGTTTTCCAGGACAGTTTTGGGCTCTGTTGTTTTCTTTGCTGCAGACAGCTTACACGTGCACACTGCAGGTAGCAGGCACTTGTGAGGTGTTACAAGATCGGGTTTGACTCCCAGGTACAGGTTGAGTCTAGTACTCCCACAGGTGTTGCTAGTTGCAGTTGAGTGGTTCTTCTGCAGTGTTGTGGCTTGCATACATGGTCTTTGAGCGGGTAATGCTCTATGTATGCTTATGTGGTGAGCAGTAGATCTTGTGAGCAAGTGCAGAGGTTGGTTGTGGATGACATGTATGGTCACCTGTGGTACTCTTTGTGAGCATTTGTTGGACACAGGTTTGTAGAGCTTATGCATGTATGTTGAGTGCAGTTTGATGCGCATTGATTGCTCATTGTATTGAGCTTGCAGGACAATGGTTATTTTGTGTTGATAGCCATTGTGCGTCGAAAATCTGGAGAAATTTTCCCAGGAGTTTTATACCCATCATTTATGCGATCTAGGTAGAGATTGAGGGTTGCACTCAGCATTTGCTTGTGGTGTTCTCTCCAAGTGGGAGATTTGTGCATGTGTATGCATCGATGCCACACAGTGTGGGCTTGGTGATTAGATCACGATTTGACAGGCATACAGTTATCTTGGCACGCTCACAGGAGTGAATATTGTGATGTATGCTTGTGTGGCTACGAGCTAGGTAGTCGGATTCGAGCACTAATGGCTTGAGGTTTTTCAGCAAGTTTCAGCTACAGGTTTACAAGTTAGAAGCAGGTTTGAGGGCTTATTTGGGCGCTGAATGTTTAGCCATTGTTTCCTCTTTGTAGGTGTCCATGTATGGCTCAGTTGTAGGCTAATCTGGGACATGTTTGTGACTTGTTTATGCAGCTGTTTAAGAGCTGAATTTTGGGGCTGTTTTGGGGCTGATTTACAGCCATATTTTACAGCCATACAGGAGCTTGGTTTACTCTACCGTACACTTGGCATTTGGGATTTGCATCATTGCCATTTGTGGGAGCTTTATGCTCACAGATTGTCTCACAGATTTTGCATCGTGACTTTGCCATATTCTTGGACAGTTGGCAGGTGCTGAGACATTGATTTTTCTTTCTAGTTTGCTACATTGTGCTCATGGCAGAGACAGGTGATCGCTCAGATTATGATCTCTCTGAAATGCACATGTTTGATGGGTTAGACTTTGCAACATGGAGAGAGTGTATGCTTGATGCATTGACACATCGAGGGTTGCATGGACCATTGAGTGGCGATGGAGGTAGACCTTCATGCTTGTCTGACAATCAGTGGCAGGAGCTAGATGAGATGGCATTATCTACAATATGTTTGCACCTTGCGGATGCTATATTTGCTCTTGTTATGTATGAGACGACTAGGAGAGCATGTAGGCAAAGATTGCATGAGATGTATGATAGATCTGAGTCATCTGAGACTCTTGTGAGACAACGGCATTCACATATGCACCGACAGGTTATGTGTTGGCATTGTGGTCATTTAGGGCACATTAGACGGCGATGCTTTCGTCGTATGAGACAGCACAGGAGACAGGCTAGTCTCAAGGATGCAGTAGATGCTATAGGCTCCATTGACTTGACAGTTTGCAGGATCAGATACAGTGTCTGAGTACCCTAGTGACAGTGAGGTCACATTTGCTTCCTGTATTACTCCTGATTTTTTGACGTCTGAGGATAGTGCACTTCTTTTGCAGTGGGTTCTAGACAGGGATGCTACTTTTCATGTCACTCCGTATCGTGACTGGTTCAGTAGCTATTCTAGCAGAGTGCATGGTAGTGTGAGATTGGCAGATGGGTCACTGCATGAGATTGCTGGTTCAGGAGATGTGAGACTATCATTATCGATGGTGCATCATACATGCTCAGAGATGTGCATCATGTGCCAGATTTGACGATGAGTTTGATCTCCGTTGGTCAGCTCAGGGATAGTGGATGTCGGGTATCGCTACTTGAGCGATCTTTTGCGTTGCATTTGGGTTCGCTAGTTATTGCGAGAGGTGCTACAGTTGGCACATGGAACCCATTGCACGTAGTAGTGGTGCGAGATGGTCGAGTCTCAATCTTGTTACAGCCATGCAGAGAGCGAGAGACCCAGACAGTCTCTTTTGCTCATGGGTTGCAGGGTTCTTTGCATGTAGTGCAGAGTAGTGAGCTCGTTGTGCACACAGTTGGGGCACAACTTGACCAGTCACACAGAGAGGTGACGGAGTCATACATGCATGCTTTGCTAGTGACTGAGCAAAGCAGAGAGTCAGTTGTGCGAGATACTTCTATGCATGATAGACAGGTAGAGCGGTCTTGCTCTAGTGAGTCATGACAGGAGGACGTTGTGCAAGATTCTATGCATAAGGAGTTAGAGCATGAGAGTTCTAGTGGGTCACAACAGATTGAGTGGTCATGTTTGGAGTGGATGATTGCAGAGGAGGCTGAGACGTCAGTGATTATGCAGTCATTCCTTTCTATGCTCGATAGTGAGCATGGGGATATAGTTGTGCAGGATATGTCTTCGAGCAGACACCTAGAGCAGCTGGTTTGCTCTGAGGTTGCACGACAGGTTGATGCGTCTTTTGTGGATAGTCAGGAGATGCATGTGGCTGACACGCCTTGTCAGTCAGAGATGCCTATTGCCAGGGATATATATGTTGATGCATGCTCCGTAGAGCTAGCAGGGCCCACTAGCATTTCATCAGCATTTGGTGGTCTCATGTATGAGATGTTGATCTTGAGACCGGATATCGCAACTACAGTGGGAGCATTTGCAGTTGGGGTTGTTAGTCGTTTTTTGATTGATGATGCCATAGTGCACGAGGGAGATATGCCGGTATTGCGTACATACTTGCAGTTCGTGTGCGGTATGTCTGGTGGTGTATGGACTTACACGGGAGCAAGACAGCCGGATGCACACGATCGCAGCCAGCCAGTGGGCATCAGTTGAGAGAAATTTTTTATCGCCTTTTGTAGTCTTTAGACTAGCTTCCCTTGCTTAAAGGCACAGTCGCCTTTAAGTGGGAGGTTGTTGGGGTATAGGCACGTGTGCCTTGCCCGGTCGCCCAGAGTCTGGGCGCCCACTGAGTTGTATACCTTATACATAGCATAAGTGTATAGGGGGTTGCTCACTCATTGAGTCTCCCCACCCATATCTGTGTGTTGTGTGTCTTCTTCTCTCTCTCACTCTCCGTCTGTGGTGCTCTCCGATCCCCTTCACCACCTTGACCAAGGCTGCAAGGACAAATGAGCAGAAATTCTCCATATAGACCTCCATTTCGACGAAATAATTTTCGATACACTAATCCAAATATGGGGCCATCTAGCCCTGTGGTATGCTATAACTGTCAACAGGAAGGGCATATAGCTCCTTATTGCCCCAATCCTTGTAAAATCAAGACTATATACCGTTATGTCGAATCTGTAGCGAGGAGGGTCACTATGAAGATTTATGTCCAAAGCGGGTAACTTTAGTGCAAAATGAAAAAGGGAAACAGAAGGTTGATGAGGATCCTAGTACCTCTGCCAATTTAGTAGAAGTTGAACAGTTGCAAGATGGATTCCCTCATAAACAAAAAGCAAGGAAAGTGACCTTTGCTAAAGAACCTGTGATGGTCGGGGTAGTTACTCGATCTCAAAAGATGAACCATGATAAAGGGCTTACTGTCCCAAATGTGAGTAAGAAGATTGAGGACTCTTTCATAAAAGAGTTTGTAGAATCTCCTGATGAAGTATCTGAGGATCATTCTGCTGATGAGTCACCGATTGCTTTTAAGCTACAGGAAGAGGAAGAAATTACAAAAGGTATAGCACCTTTTCGAGAAAGGTTACAGACATGTGTAGCTCACAGGAGAATCGTACCAGATACTTGTAATTTATGGGAATCTATGAAGGATTGCAAAATCTCATTGGACTTGACCACTTTAGTAGAGATATCTCCTTTGTAAGAAACAATTATATCATAAGCTCGTATGTAGGAGAGGGAAGAGAAAAAGCTCTAAAATGATGGAGCAAGTCAAAGAAAAAGGAGTTCATGTACTAGATATTTTTTATGGACCTAGAAGCACCTACTATTTCCTTGGAAATAGGAAGCCATAGCATAACAGAAGTGTAATTAGATGGTGGAGCAGCAGTCAGTTTAATGATTGAGCAAACTATGGGAGAGTTGGGATTGAAACAAGTGGAGCCTACAAACATCGTTCTACGCCTGGTAGCTCAACGACGTGTAAAACCTTTAGGAATTTTACAAGGGGTCAAGACTATAGTGGCAGGACTTGAGCTTCAAGTGAGTTACTTGATAGTTCGACCACATTCGTATGGGGCCTCTTTCCCAATATTGTTAAGAAGACCTTGCCTTGTACAAGCCAAGTGTGTGCAAAGATGGCATAAAGGAGTGATCGTTATTGGTCCTTGCAATGATAGAGTAGAACTGCGAGTTGTCTCTAAGGAGTTTTTGAGGGAGTATAAAAAGCGGACAGTGTCAGAAACGAAAGAGAACATAGATTATAGTGGTGACAAATCAGAGGATGAAGAAGCAGTTAAATAACACTTCTCATTAAATACGGATAAATATTCTTGATTTTTGCACAATGGTTACCATATGCGGATAGAGGATGATTTCACTGGGACAATCTCCACATCAGAGGGTGTTGGTAATTATGCATGTCACCTAGGAATGGGTAAATACGAAGCTCATTACTCTTCGGGTTATGATTTTGATAAGGATATCGCACAATGATTGTCCACCTCAGATGAGTGTTTGGTAAATTGTTTTAATATAACTGTGAAGGATACCCAGGCTATTATGGATAAGCCTGAAGGAGAATACAGTGCACTCCTAGAAGTAGATGCTATTTGGGAACAATTACTAAAAGAGCATCAGCTAGCAGATGAAGCTATGGCTCAAGTGCTACAAAAAATGGCCCAATTAGAAAAAGAAAAAGGGCAGGATATTTTAGAGGCTAAGCATAGCAAAGAATTATTGAAGCAATGGGAAGATTATTATAAACAAGAAGATATGGAAGAAGAGTTAGAGGAATATGGGATCACTGACGTCCCTGAATTCTAAATTGAGGGCTCTTTAACTGAAGTAACACTTGATACCTGTATGGTAAATGTTGATGACTTGTCAACAAAGAACTATGAACCTGCGATTGTACCCTATTGAGGGACACAATCTGTAAGTGTTGTGAGTGATACATAGGATAAAAATGAAGAGTCTGAATCTCTTATAAATAAACACAACCTACTTGAAAATGTTGTCTATAAGGAGGAAAAATATCCTCTAATTAGGGCTATTCCCCATACACAATCTTCCTTTGTATTATCAAAAGATAATTTAATTGTTCAATGGGAAGTGTCACAAGGAAAATCCTTGACATTGGGCAGTCAATCAAAAGGAGAAGTGTTGGAGAATTTCAAAAAAGTACTTACAAAGTATCAACATGCTTTTGCATGGTCGTATAAAGACCTACGAGGAGTCAAGCTTGAGCTATGTCAACACTATATTGACATAGAACTTGGAGCTCCACCTATTTGTCAACACGTTAGCGTTGCACCAATCCTGTTTATGTTGAATTGGTTAAGGTAGAAATAATGAAACTCTTGGATGTGCGATTTATTTATGCGGTTGGTTATAGTGATTGGGTTTCCCCAGTTGTAGTGGTTCCTAAGAAAAAAAACAAAATCCGTATTTGTGTAGATTATAGAAAACTCAATGGGAAAACTAAGAAAGATCATTTCCTTTGCCCTTTATCGATCAAGTTTTAGATCGTGTTGTCGGATATGCCCTTTATTCCTTTATGGATGCATTCAGTGGCTACAATCAAATTCAAATACATGAAGATGATCAATCAAAAACTACTTGTACTACTGAATGGGGAACATTTTCTTATTGAGTTATGCCATTTGGGCTATGTAATGCCCCTGCCACATTCCAATGTGTTATGATTGCATCTTATCAGGATTTCCTACAAAAGTGGATGGAAATTTTCTTAGATGATTTTTTAGTGCAAGGAACTGAAGAGGATATGCCTGAAAAGTTGGCCTTAGTGTTTGAACATAGCATTGAAATGGGCATTTCTTTAAACCCTGAGACGTGTATCTTTGGGGTAACCAAAGTCATTTTGTCTCTCTGGATGTCATTACGGTTGATGAGAGTAAGGTTGGTAAAATCAAAGATTTGCCAGTACCACAGAATCTTCGTCAACAACTGCGAGGATTTCTAGGGCATGCAAATTACTATAGGAGATTCATTTTGAACTTTGCTTCAATTGTGGGACCTTTGACAAATTTGCTTAAAAAGGATATAGGTTATATGTGGACTGAGAAATGTCAAGTTGCATTTGAAGACATTAAAAATCGGTTAGTAGAAACGTCAATTCTAGTGATCTCTGATTGGACAAAGGAATTTCAGATCCATGCTGATGCATCTCATCCAGTAGAGCAGGGGCTGTGTTGTGTCACGCTAATTATAACAAAGTTAATCATCCAATCTATTATGCAAGTAGGGTCTTAACTTACCCTGAGCATAATTACACTACAACTGAAAAGGAATGCCTGCCTATGGTATTCTCTGTTGATAAATTTTGGCATTATCCATTGGGGAATCATTTTTTATTCTATGTGGATCATGCGCATTGAAATACTTGTTAAATAAACCAGAGATTTTTGGAAGAGTGATTCGATGGATGTTTCTTTTATAGAAGTTTGACTTTGAGGTTGTGGACGACAAGGAAAGTCACATGTGTTAGTTGATCATCTTTAGATTACTTACTAATGATATAGAGAGAGGAGTTGATGATGAGTTACCTGATGCTAACCTGTTTTTGGTTGAAAGTGAGTTACCTTGATATGCAGACATAGCTAATTTTCTTAGCACGTCTGAATATCCTCATAAAGCGACTAAGCATGAAAAGAAGAAACTACTTCTTCAAGCTCGTCATTATTTGTTGATGGGGGATTTCTTATATCCTTATTTTCCTCATGAACAAATTTATAGATGATACTTAAGAGAGGATGAAATTTATCAAGTTTTTAAAGCATTACATGATGAGCCTTGTGGAGTCCCTTTTGCAGGGGAATTAACTGCAAGAAAAGTATTGATGGCAGAATATTGGTGGCCGAGACTCCTTTACACATTGTAAAAAGTGTGATAAATGTCAGCGAGTTGGTCAACCCACTTTGCAATATGCAACGCCATTAACGCCACTACTAGCTTTGAAGACATTTGAGAAATGGGGAATAGATTTTTTAGGACCCATAGATCCTCCATCCTGATACCGTTCTAATCAATATATTTTGGTATGTACAGACTATGTTACCAAGTGGGTTGAAGCTAAACCTCTGAAGACTGATAAAGCCTTAGGTGTGGCTAAGTTCCTCTATGAAGATATCATTACGAGATTTGGTTGTCCACTAGAGCTGGTTAGCAATCGAGGATCTCATTTCCTTAATGACACTATTAGGGAATTAACCGAGTTATATAAAATTAAACATCAAAAGTCTACCCCTTATTATACATTCAAATGGGCAAGTGGAGCTACCAACAGAATTTTGGGTAACATTTTAACGAAAATGCTAGCTAATAATCACCGTGATTGGGATGAACGATTACCTGAAGCATTATGGGCTTATCGCACAACTTTTAAGGTAGCAACCCAACATACACCCTTCACTTTAGTTTATGGTGTTGAAGCCATATTTCCAATCAAAAGGGGGATTCCAACCTTAAGGGTTGCCTTATCTACTAGACTTGGTGAAGAGGAATCTTTAAAAGATAGGTTGTTTACCTTGACCAAACTCGACGAGATCCGCTTGCTAGCCTTACAAAGTCTTGAGGCTATGCAAAGGTGACATAAAGCTTGGCATGATCTCCATGCATATCAAAGTTCGGAAATTTCAAAGAGACGATAAGGTTTTAATTTATGATAGTCGTTACTATAAATTTCCTGGAAAACTATAGATACAATGGTTAGGTCCTTTTAAAGTACTTCGGACCTTCCTTAATGGATCCTTGTTAGTTCATAACATTGACAAAACTTTAGATCCTTTTAAAGTCAATGGTCTGAGAGTGAAACATTATTTCACTTAGTTCTCTAAAAAAAAGTAAGGGCACAACCATAAATAAAAAAAAGTAAAAAGAGAGAAAAAAAGTTCTAGTTGTAGTAGCAGGCTGTTTATTTTCTTCTTCTTTTAGAATAGGTGTTAACAAAGGTTATTTTATGGTAGAGATTATCGCCTCATTCACCATCACATTCTTTCCATTCCATCTACTTGGTGATTCATGGACACCTCTCTAGATTACTTGTTTGTTGCGTTTAGACCATTCGTTCGTGGGTTAGGCATAGAGAATATAGTTTGCATGATTGATGATATACATGAGGTAGATTGGCTATTATGATGGTGGGCCATGGATTTTGATTTAGAGGTGCATGATTGGGATTATTTCCATTTTTTAATTACACTTTTTGGGTATTTTTGTGAGAATGACCCTATAGCATTTATGGAGATGTTTCCTGTCTTAGATGAGCATATCCTGGCTTACCCCATAGTAGATTTGGAGTTTATTACTCTTGACAATGAGGATGAGGGGGTACCCTTGGGTTTACCTAGGGGATTATATCATATGTTGTTTCCTAGACAACAAGCAACACTCCAATATGGCCAAGTACAACCCTATGGAGGGGGTCTTCAGCGAGTTTTACCTTTTGGCTTAGCCAATGCACGTGCACTATTCCGTAATATCTAGTGAGAGGTTTAGAAACAAAACAAAACAGAACCACAAAATTACAAACAAATTTAAAAAAACTCAAATATCCAAAAAGAAATGTTTCCTTTTATGTTTGATTTTTTGTTTTATTCAAAACAAAACACTAAAAAAAAGAAAAATCACCAAAACAAAACAAAAACAAGAAAACCCATAAACATTAGGAGTAGGATAACTACATTCCTTTAGGGGGAGTGTAGTCTAATCTTTTTGCAGAATCGAGCAGTTTTGTATGGAGGAAATACCTGTTACAAATTGGAGCTGATTGTCAAAGCTGTATCTGGGGATGTAGTTCTAAAGTGGAGCATTTTCAAGCAGATTAAACAGGTGGTTTACTTCTAGCTATAATGTTCATTTTTTCTTCTTCTTTTTTAGTTTTTATCATTTTATGCTTTCTGTAATAGATGTGTCAGTGACAAGTTAATACCACACTATTCATAGTCAAGCTTGTTAGCTTAGGGGGTTTATATATTCTTTTTAACTTTCTTTTATCTATACTTAGCAATCACCGATCGGTGACCAAGCTGTTAGTGGCTGAGAGTGGTAGTCAAGGTGATTATTTAATAGAGTCACTGTAGCTAAACTAGTTTTGGGCAATATATTTATGCTCTTAATGGTGATCTAGCGATCCCTTAGAAGTGATGTAGGTACCTATGGTTGGGAGTATAGACCTTCAAACTCTAGAGTATGGGCGATATGCTAGTTAATTTACATTAATGATGAGCCAAGGGGAGAATAGAACAAAACTTTTATGCTATATGTTGTGTGACCGTCGTCGTACAAGTTTGGTAGGCAAGTGGGTCTACTTTGTCTCTAGTGATAGAGCCACAAGCCGTAGCCACGATTTGTACGGGGTGGAAGTGTAAGTGCTAATAATTCCTACTCGACGCAGCAATGAGAGTGGAATGCATGCGAGAAAAAACAATCAAGTCCTACGTGACTTGTAAAAATAAAAATAAAAATAATATTAAAAAAAATTAATGTACGAAAAAAACAACAATTAGAGTCTTTTTTTTTTTGAAAATTTGGGAATTCAAAACAAGGGAACTTAAATTAAGGGGAATGACTTCCACTTAGATGTGAATATTGTACATAATTTTTATAATATAGGGGTTAATTGGTTTACCTCTATAGATCTCTAGCGCCATGGACGGGGGTTGTCTTGCTATTAAACAGTAATAAATTTATTGTCTTGCCTAGGGCGGTTTATAGTTATTCCATTAACTAGTCACCTTATTATTAATTTTAGTTGCTATTGGTGAGGTTTAGGTTTGTGATTTTTAAATCTTTATAAATGCTAGTTAGTGAGGGTATATACGTTTTCTGGGGTTAACATGTTTATATAACTATGTCTAGTGTTTATTAATTTGTCACTGAGTTGTCACTGACTGACTGATTAACGGTTTTATTGTTGAAACAAATCTAGTTCTTGTTTTAAAATAAGTAAGAATGGACAGAGTACTGGTGTTAGTGTAATGTATTACAGGCTTTATGCTCATGAGGGCGTTCACAGTTAAGGAGGGGAGCCAATTATTTTTTAGAGTGTAGCAGTCAAGCTGGGGAGTTGCAGCAGTTCAAGAAGATTTCATAGTGTTGAAGATATTTTCTTTTTCGTCGAGGATGACTTCAAGTTTCAGTAGCGGAGGAATGCAGACACCAAGATATTTTTTATTTTTGTATCAAAACTGGGGTAACTTGGGATCTGCATGGGCATTTTAGATGCATTTGCATACAAATTAACTACATTATGATGTGTTTAACTTTATTTTTGTCAGTTTTAAGTCTACTTAAATATATTTATTAGTACTATTTGAAAACATGTTCGTAGCGAACGTTTTTCCTAAACAATCACCATAGTGAGGTTTTGAGCTCATGACTCGTTGGAATAGCTAATGAAGGTCGTCTTATATGATTGTCTTTTACGATGTTAAAATTGCTCATCCCTAGAGTTTGAGCAAGGAAAAGGGAGAGGTTTGCTATCTGTAGCGTAAAAGGGAGTGAGATAGGTTTTGACCTTAAGACTTGTTGCTATTGATCTTTAAGATCTTTTAGGATGGTCCTTACAACGTTAAAATATTTTCTTTTGATGATTGATTTGGTGGACACGAGAGTAAATGAATTGTCTACCAAGTTCAAGTAAGTGAGCGAGATAGGCTTGAGACACCAAATTACACTAATTTTTTCAAAATTCTATAGATTTTCCCACCTTCAAATATAAAATTTATAGGTAAATTCAAAATTTGTAGGTGGGATTACACTAAACCTAGGCATTTTTCGAGCACTCGTACGTAGCTTTGCCTTCTTGCTTGAGAGTTAGTGTGTGTGTTAGTGTGGGGCTGGTTGCTTGTATGTGAATGAGTGTGTGTGTGTAGTAAGATTAGGTAGAGAGAGAATTAAAAAAACGTGAGAGTAAAAGAGAATAGGAGAGAGAAGCAGAAATTGAAAGCAGAAACAGAGAAAGAATGGGAAATAGAGAGAATTAGAATGCTGCTTGCTTGTGTGAGAGAGTGTGTGTGTGTATGAAGAATTGAGAGGAGAGACTGACTACTTGCAAACTGACGAGAGAGATGGAAGGAAATTGATTGAAGAATCAAGACTATCCTGCAAAAGTCGGGAATAGAAGCCAAGCTATTGGTCCAAAGCAATCATAACAAGACGATTCAAAGCACTTGAAGGTTGATCTACAATTTGCAATATAAATAAATATAAACATACAATTCTACAATAACAAATAAATTTGAATGTTAAGCATAAGAATTTGATACATAGCTGAGAATATAAAATGGACTTGCATGTATTTTTTTTATTCTGCATCATTGTGAATGTCTGCTAGAGGTTAAACTTAGAAAATCTTCCACGTTAGAAGCATTTAGATTGGGGAGAAAGTGAACATTTGTAAAAAATAAATCAATTGAATACAGATATTGCAATATTTCACCAATGTATTGTGTAAATAACGAGCGTATGGGAAATTGAGAGTTAAGGTTTGATTGTGCAAAGTAAAAATATCGTTATCATTGGTCGACTCCATATGTCAACTTAAATCTGTAAAGAAGCGTCTTTGGTTATGGTAAAAAAGAAGTACTTTTGAAATGAGACATTGAAATATAAAAATATATGTTATTTTTGTTGGTATGAGTAAAAAAGAAATGCTTGTAAAAGTGGAATTTCTAGGGCATTCATATGTCCTTTATACTTAGTTTTAGTAGATTGTAGGGCGTACTCGGTGTTAGAGAGTGTTAGTAAATGTTGGACTACAAAATTCAAAAAATTTAGCAAAAAGAACGCAATCATAAACTTGTTAAAATGGGTTTAAGAGTAGTAAATGAATGGCAAATTAGTGCACGTTTAGGATAGATAGGGGACCGTTGGACTAATTGAACGTCAATTAGAAGACTTGGAAGGCAACGTTCACCCCTGGCCCCTATTGTATACAAATTCAATTATTCATTTCCAAGGTTGATTGGTTCATGAGACTCTCTCTCTCTCTCTCTCTCTCTCTCTACGCTTCCGCATCGTCGACTTTGACATGGTAAGTCTGAGCCTTGGTGGAGGCTAAGTTGCATAGCAGCAAAGAAGAGCCAGTGATATCTCCATTATTGTCGACGTCATCCTCCCCTTTCACTACCTCCTACATTTTAAAACATTGTGGAGCCTTCCCTCTGCTTGTCCGTGCCAGTTTCCCCCTCTCTATCATTAGCGTTTTGAGACACTAAGTCGACAGTCCACTGCGCCTCTTACTCTCCCTGTCAGGAACATTTTGAAACGTTGCCCTCAGGAGACCCTTTGATGTCGACCAATTTCCTCCCTACAACATTGTCTGCTATGCATTTTAAAATGTAGTCAGCAAACAGTGGCCCCTCCTTGGCACAGATTCCACTGCAGCGTTCTGAAATGCACTCCCCTTCCTAGCAACATCCCCCCCTCTCCACGATCGCTCCATCTGAAGCATTTTTAAATGCTGATGGAAGGTTTGTCCTTGATTGGCTTTGGGAAGTGTGAAAACCATGTGGAGGAGGGGCTTGGGAGATGGTACAGACTTAGATCGACTTTGGATAGTGCGGCCTTTGGAGGCAAGGATCTTAGAGCCCAAGAGAGGGGCCTCTACGACGACTTGAAAGAGTTATTGAAGGAGTTTTTGGAGCAGAATGGAAGAGGTGAAGAGATTGGAGATTATTTTGCATCTTGGGATTCAGTGCCACTAGTTTTGGAGTGTGAGAAGATACCAGATTACCAGATTTTTCAACTTCAACATGTTACTAGTCAAAAATTCACAGATAAGGAGTTTTAAAAATAGTCCTTAAATGTACTTGATATAAACAAATTACACATAGTGACCCCCCCTAAGGCAAGAACTCACATGAAGATAAAGATAAAGGCAAGCTGGATAGAGATTCGATCATAAAGATTTGACAAAGGAGATCGGCATGGCACATGTGGTGGCAACCACCTAGCTCGATGTCAGATTTCTAGTCAAAACACAAGTGCCACCACTAGCTTCAACCAGAGAGAGGCTTGTGAGTGGTAGAGATGGGCAAACAATGCTCCCTATAATTAGTTTGGACCCTTGTGTTGGAGTTCAAGTTATCGATGTTTGGACCCGTAGGTCCGAGTTCAAGGCACATGCATCTAGGAGGGAACCAATCAAACGTATCTAAAACACTATGGATGAGTGCACCAATCCAATGTTGTTGGTCGGATCACGGATAGGATGTGTTTCAGGTTTCATTCTCTGGGAATATTATATTTTGGATGTGATGCGTTCACCGTTCACAAATGGGGATTCCTGGACATAGTGTGGTCTACAATCAAATTTTTTACAAAGGCAATTGATGCTCAAGATGGCATCATTCTTGGGTAAAATGTTAAGGGTAGCAAAACTGAGGGGTATCTAGTAGTCCAAGGCCTGATACTGGGGTGTCCATGGTAGCTCCTTCATCGACTTGGTGTCACTATTGATGTGCACTATGAGTTGCAAAGAGGGTCACTTAGGGTTTTGGCATCTCAAATGAACTGGCCAATGTGATCCCATTATTTATTTGTTCTTTCAGGTATTTATTTTACTTATTTCTCAAAGTTTGGGTAGGGCAATTCACTGAGGTTGCTATATAAGTAACCCCTTGCCTTCATTGTGTACATTCACGGGTCGATTTTCATAATAAAAAAGGGTAGCTTCTACAATAGTGTTCCCCTGATTTTCTCTTCTCCCTATTTTCAAATGGAGGTGTGACCTTTTCTCATCTCCCCCCCTTGTGCGCCCTACTCACGGGGGTTCGACCGACCCTTATATGAGCACACTATTGCTCTAACAAAGTGAAACCTTTAATGTGGTTGGGTTCAGATGGCACGGCGGCAAAGAAAGAAAGAGGGGGTTCAGCTAGAGCGGCAAGAAAATCTTGGATGAAAAAGCAGAACACCTCTCCGGACCCACAAAAAGCCTTGGCGACCCCCTTCCCCCCCTCGTCAGGCAATGGAGTTTGTCTGCCTTCTTGCTTGCATGAAAAGTGAGCGAAGCTTCAAAGGCTGATTTACAGCTAATAGCTACCACATTGTGTGAAAACGAGCAGGGCAGCAGAATTTGTAGGCAAGCGGATTGCCTCTGCCTCCGTCCACAGTGGGGTTAGGTTGTGAATTAGGTGCAATACGTTGTCTCGATCCCCACTCAACACTCAAATACCCCTCAGATTTCAAAAATTCCCTTTGGGTGGATTGTTCAAGATTTTCTAATCTCTATTCCTTTTTGACAATTTAAATCCGTATTTGAGTGCTTAGCAGGTAATTTGCAACAAATTACCTCGCAATTCATCTCCAAAGCCTACATACCAACTCAACTTCTAGTTTTAGCATCTTGTATTGATAGACAATCAATCTTCTTGTGTGGGCTACAATTTTTTCCATCTTTGAGAAATTTTGGAAATTTGAGGGCTATTTTAGGAATTTCCGAGGGGTATTTTGCTCTTTCATCGCTTTTCGCGTGCTTTAATTTAATAGCCGTTATGTTTACCGGCTACACATTCTCGGGCATTTCTTCATTTCCTCAACAAACAGAAAAGGACTACTCCCATATTCGACGAAGCAGGAAGCAGAGCCTAGCAGACGCCAAGCTAGCCTGTATAACAATGCGTTCCAAGCTCGTACTTGCCATGGGCACATCTGGTGATCCAGAAGGGCGGGCCTGCTGCGAGATGGTGAAGCAGGACTTAGGGCTGGAGACCGTGAAGCAGCTCGGTTGGGGAGGGCAGGGTTTGGTTTTACTCTGCCGCGACCCTGCGTCTGGCAATCGCTTCGCTTGCAAGGTGTTGGCCTCCCATCGTGAGCGTCAGCACAAGGTCCTCCTCGCATCGTCGTCATCATCATCGACTTTGCCGAAGAAGTCTGAAAAGAGGAAGCTTATAAAGATGAGGCCCAAGGAAGCCGTTGAGAACGCAAACTTGCTGCGGGAGGCAGAGCTTCTTCACCACCTTCGTGGCTTGCCTGGCATCCTGCCCCTCATCACAAAGGTCGAGGGCGATGACGGGTGCGTCCATTTATTTACCCCCTTCTGCGACGCGGGTGACCTCCTCGATAGACTCGATGCATGCCCGATCCTCCATGAAAGGGAGGCTGCCCACGTTGTGGCGAGCCTGGCCCGAGCCCTCATCTCGTGCCATGCTCGGGGCGTCGTCCACCGTGACATTAAGCCTGGGAATGTGCTTTTTCGCAGGTATGAGGCCACCAAAATGCAAATGCAGAGTATAAGTGCACAAGAATACATGAATTCTAGTTTGCAGAGTAATTCTATAATTAGTACTAAACTAGCTGCTGCAGGTGCACCAGGACTATATTCATTAGAGCTACATGAGGTGTTGCTGGCAGACTTTGGGCATGCTGCGAGGGTGGAGCATCCCTGGCAGAGGCTTGATGACCCCCATGTTGGAACCTCGACCTTCCGTGCGCCGGAGCTCATCCAAGGACGCTACGACCATCGCATAGATATCTGGAGCCTCGGGGTCCTCCTCTACCTCATGCTCACTGACACCATGCCCTTCATCCAGCACCTTGCTCACGATGCCTCCGACAAAGACATCCATGCTGCCATCCTCTCCAACAAGCTCTCTCTGGATGGGTCCATCGACCTTGCTGCCTCAGCTCAGGACCTCCTCAGAGGCATGCTTTGCAAGGACCCCCAACATCGCATCACCCTCCAGCAAGTCTTGCATCATCCCTGGGTTGTCCTCAACGTCTCGAACTGTGGCCAGAAGACCCTGAGCCATGTCGTCGAGAAGAGCCCTACTCCAAACACTGGCAGCAAAATTCACACTCCTGCTGGCTGTTCTGTATCAGCTCAAGCAGCTGACGTAGCTGTGCAGCCCAAGGCATTGAAGAAAGAACCTGTAATTCCTGGTACCCTAAACCACAATATTGTTGAGAAGAGCACTAGTATGCGAAATGCAGGTGTGCACACCGCGAGGAGGACATCTGGGCATCGACCTGCATCGGCTCAAGTTGCGCAACCCATGGTAAAGAAAGAGCCAGCTGTAGTCTCCAGCACTACAAACCATATTCATACATGCGCGGCGCGGCCAGCAGTAGGATCTCCAACTTCCACCATGAATGCCATGCCTCTCGGCAGCGTCACACCAGCAGTAGCAGTGGGGCAGAATATCTCTATCTCATGTATGCCGGGAAACAGTAGTAGCATTGCAAACGACGATGAGGTGGACGATGAGTTTCCCAGGTTTACAAGGGTAAAGCGACAACGAGTTCAAGTGCCATCAGCTGCATGCCATCAGCAGCATTGGCGAGTCGTGGAGGCTCATCAAAAAAGGCCAGCAGGCCACATACCCACCACCAGAAATTATACCTATGGAGCACCTCCTCCTTGCATCTGCTAGCATTAACTGAAGCAGGAGCTAATCAGATAGGGCTGATATTTTTGAACTGGTGCATTCTACAGAAGGTGAGAGAAACAATACATTGAAGCTTTTAACATTTGGTGCAGCGGTACTACGAATACCGGCTGTTAAACGTACTACTTGTAACTGCGCAACTGAAGACATCTCGTCTCAGATAATTTTGGACTACTCGTAGGGCTTTGATGCTGCAGGATCATTGAAAGATCCAAAACTGGTATAAAATCCGTGTACATTCAATCTGACTTTCCGATGTGTTTCTCTGTCAATTAATTACTGCTTCGAGTGCAGCTTGCAAGCATTTTGTGTTAGTAGTCAGCGTATTGGTGAAAATGTTTGTCTAATACACTTTCAAATTAGATCTCTTTGATAAAAAACGCATGGCATATAAGGTACATATTGCATTCTCAAAATACAGCTTTTCTTATCTGATATAGTATTGCCTGGCAATTGATCAGGAATCATCATCATGTGATGCCTTCCTTGCCCATTGTGCTTGTGCCGGTGTCATGTTGTTTACTTCATGGCTCTTCTAAAACTAAAAGAGGCTGCGTTCCCCCCACCACATCAAGTACCTACGACACCTTTCTCCTGCATATTCAGCTCCGGCTGGCCGCTAGCAATCTCCTCCAGCTCAATATTCACAATGTCAGAGCTTCCCTTCGCATTTATAACACTTTTTGACACAATATTGTAACTCACTCACCTTATATGATATTTTAGGAACAAACAACTAGATGTTATCAAATCAAAGACTTGTCAAAGATTATTTTGTATGTGCTACATGAATATAGCTCTCCTCTCTCGATTTTAAAGGTCCTCTTTGCATCATTGTTCGCAAAGGTTCCGGAACTTGGAAGGATTCAACATCCTTGCTCCGGCCCAGCTTGCACGGCCACCACACATAGATCATTCCACTATGAGATCTAACTCTCCGCTAGGTCCTACTTTGCATGCCTCACCTCACGGCTACTCGTCGATGCACAGGCGCCGACCGTCAAAGATCCCCACATTTCTCACATACCACATTGACCATATATACCAGTCCGTAGACGAAGACATACAAACCAAATACCTTGGACTTATTTGTAGTAGAGAATAATCCAAAGGTCAAGGTGAATTTAGTGCACTTCGTGATGCATTCCACCAGTATGTAGCCCAAGCCCATCGGTCTATAACTTCTTTACCCTCCCAAAACAAGCGCCTTATTGTCTCAGTAAGGTTTACCACATCGAAAGCAATTACTCGTACCATATCCTTTTCGATGGAGCATAGAAGAGGTAGGCAATGAACCAGCTAGGGTTCTCCACAGATGCACTTTGAACTTGAATGGTCTCCGAGAGACCCACGACCGAGAAAATATATTATTCCACCAAACGGATCAATAGACCAGTGTTTGTTACATCTAGCAGAAGGATCATGCTCATGAAGCAAATGCATGTAAAACTGGGATGTTTGAGAGTTTCACCAATTGGTTGCTACGTGTGGAAAAGTCTAGTCTCAGTGCCTGTCTAGACGATTGGTAGTTGGTGGTATTTTTAGGTTGTTGACACATGCACAAAGATTACACCAAGAGTTTCTGAAACCAAATCCTAGTCGGAACCTCTCTCTCTCTCTCTCTCTCTCTCTCTCTCTCTCTCTCTCTCTCTCTCTCTCTCTCGTTTTTCTTCGAAACATAAAAAAGAGCCACGGTATCATGATAATTCAAATTGTATACACAACCCAACAATGTGAGGCTAACCTTGAGCCCTACCACACCTAAGGCACAATATTGTATCTCGCTGACCTTAATATGATATTTTAGGAACAAACAACTAGATGTTATCAAATCAAAGAGTTGTTAAAGATTATCCGAGAAAAATATGTATGTGCTACATGAATATAGCTCTCCTCTCTCAAGATACCGATGGTTGAAGTCGATGATAGTTATAAGTAGTGCAATGCTTGATGATTTTTTGGTGATTTTCCATGTATCGTTCAAAGACTTAGCAAAGCTGGGATGCAATAGGATTCTATACATTTCAAAGCCAGCACAAGTTTTTCACTTGGCCTTTATGGCTCAATCATTGGGTTTGTGAACAGGAAATGGGAGCTTGGCCAAGTTGGTACCCAAGGTGAAGTTTTTCCAATGTGATGCAAAAGGGATTTTTTTGGAGCCTTCAGGGCCATTTGATGTAGGCCTACTATGTGGCGACTGAGAAGATCCCACATGCGAGGTACTTGGTCATTTTATTGGGTTATATAGCCTGCTTTAGAACCTCATTTAGGTGCATGAAGTGGAGAATGAATCTACTTGGCATGGTGGATATGTTGGGAGCTCTGTAGGCGCTACTTGTTGCGGTGGGGCGATGCGGGGCAGTCCTAGCGGAGATTTTGGGTGGTGCAGAGGAAAAGTGAGAGAGAGAGAAGAGTCGCCAATCCTACAAAGAGGTAGCTTGTATGCAACATTTTGAAATCAAGAGGACACTTGTTCGCTTCTCCCTGACTTGCTAAAAATGGCCGAAGGGCCTTTATAAAACCACTTTTTGTACCCATTTTTGGGGCTTTTTTGCATGATGATCAAGAGGATGCACCGTCAAGTGTGTGGCTAGTGTTCTTTTTGTTGATTGAATAAAGGATTGCCCAAAAAATTGTTTATCCCCCCACCCCCTTCTCTTTTTTGATGCGTCTCTTTGTGTGTGTGTGTGTCACTAGTGCAGATGGATGTGTGTTCCCACAGACGATTTTTATGGTGCAAGGAGAGAGAGAGAGAGAGAGAGAGAGAGAGAGAGAGAGAGAGAGAGAGAGAGAGAGAGAGAGGTTTTTTGTGTGCATCGGTAGTATGTGCGATAGAAATTGTGCGGGTGTTGTGACTACATGTGTGTTTAGTCTTGGTGAGTAGATGCATAAGAACCTAGGGTGGGAAGGAGGGGAAGGAGGGGAGAAGAAGGTGGAGGAAGAAGACCATCGAGTCGGGGGTCACCTTGCTATTGACCTCAACAGAGGAGAAGGAAGGCTAGCTCTTGAGAGCTTTGGAGAGGGTGTGTGAAGCGTGGAAAAGTAAGAGGAGAAGGGCAAGAAATGACAAGAAGCAAGAGGAGAAAGTACAAAGGATCTTATTAGGGTCTCAAGATCTCTCTTTCTCTCTCCCTTTTTCCAAGCCAAGATCTCTACTTAGTTTCTCGTCACTTCAAATCTCTATCCCTCTCTTGCTCTTATATCTCAAGAAAGGTGAAGCTATGGTAATAAGAATTGACAAACATAATCAATAGCTCAAACAAGTGGATGTCTAGCGGGGGTTCGGCTATTTAGGAAGGATATTTGAAGTAGATAAGCTCTTGGAGGCGGCCATAGCCATGGAAGTCAAGCATTACAAAGGATATGCGTTCTGCAAGTTGAAGAGCGATAAAAATAGATCGAGTAGAGACACAAGGGAAAGTTTTGGGAACTAAGGAGCAGGGAACTGTGTAGGGTG
Organism: Adiantum capillus-veneris; assembly: GCF_014529385.1. Taxonomy (NCBI): domain Eukaryota; kingdom Viridiplantae; phylum Streptophyta; class Polypodiopsida; order Polypodiales; family Pteridaceae; genus Adiantum; species Adiantum capillus-veneris. The sequence continues at coordinate 152,037,653 of NC_140948.1, forward strand.
GGGTTTGACAGGCGATTACAAATTGCTTCCATCGGTTGGGGATTTTTTATTAGCACTTTGCAAATCAACAGGAATACTGAAGATGGCATATGCAACCGATTTGTAATAGGGATTTCAAATATCAAAGAATTGGAAGCATATTCTAATTTCTATCATTAGTTAAGTGTCCATATCTGGTTTGAATTTAATTGGTATTTGTGTTTTGAGTCATGATTTTCTTCCAGGATTTCTCTGTAATCATCTCTATATCTTCTTACTAACACCAAATTGGTCCTAACTACACTTGTTTCTCTTGGTTTACGCTTCGACTGCCTAAACGTTTACAGCTGGAATCCCGACGCTTTCTTGGTCGACCTTGGAGAACCATGCACTCTGACAATGCTCCTCTATGAGGGAACCAAAAGATGGTGGACCGGGGGGGGAAAGGGGAACACCCAACACACACATAATCGCCTATCTATAGCCCATGGTATTCATAGCACCCATATTCTCTAAGAAAACACCTTTGAACAAATCATTCACATTGGCAAACACAACCCAACATGCCAACGCACAAACACACATGCATTCATAACATCTGCACAATTTCTACTGCACAAACCACCAATGCACACAAAAAACCTCTCTCTCTCTCTCTCTCTCTCTCTCTCTCTCTCCCCTTGCACCACAAAAATGGATCGCGGAAACACACATCCATCTGCACCGACACACACACAAAGAAACACAACAAAAAAGACAAGGGGACGGGGGGATAGACAAATTTTTGGGAAATCCTTCACTTCATTCAACACAAGGAACACTACCCACACACTTGACGGCGCATCCTATTGATCATCGGGTAAAAAAGACCCAAAAAAAGGGCACAAAAAGTGGTTTTATAGAGTCCCTTCGGCAATTTTTAGCAAGTCAGGGAGAGTCGGACAAGTGTCCTCTCAATTAAAAAACATTTTCATACAAACTACCTCTCTGCAGGCTTGGTCTCTCTCTCTTCCTTTCCCACTTTTGGAATACAAGTTTGTAGCACAAGTGTATTCTTAAATACAAGTTTGAAGTACAAGTGTATTCTGCAATACAAGTTTACAGCATAGGTGTATTCTAGAATACAACTTTCTTGCAATCTTGTATTCCAAAACACAACGAGAAAGCTTTTATCTCTCCAGAGGTCGTATCTAGGTATATATCTCCATCGCCATCTCCATCTTCATGTTCTCCATCTCCTTGTTCTCTGTAGACTATGTGAGTTTGCTTTATCTTCATGTGTGTACTTTGCATGGTTGTGTGCAAATCGTTTTGCGTTTTCGTGCGCGCGTGAAGTTTGAAGGAAATTTTTGGGTCCAGAATTTGGACAAACATATTCAGCATTCCAAGAAATTCTCTAGTAGGTGTCCTGCAATTCTACCCCTCCTTTGGAACTATTAATGTCCTCAAAATTTTGTTTTGAGCATCACAACACAAGATAGTTTTTGGCCATACAAAAATCTTCCTGTGTGTATCTTACAGAAAACATGTATTGGTATGGAGGTTAGAATTACACATGGATAATGGATTGTAGATACAAAGAGAGGTATGTTTTGGCAATCTTGTGCAAAGAAAGTTTGCATTGGTTGTTTGATACATTGGTTGTGTAGATCTTTATACACATGGTGTGGATTTATTGCTATATGCATAAGGACAAGAAAGCAAGTGTGATTCTTCTATTCTTGATGTACTTTTCAATGAGTATAGGTTGGATGATATAAACTAGTCTCTTTGGTCTTCGTTGGTCAAACAAGTACTTGCTGTAAGAAATTTGTGAGATTATGTGGTTGGCTTGGAGATTGAACCGTTGCGTGTTTCTCTAGCCACTCCGTAAAGAGATAGTGTGAGTACTATTGTAGCACCTATTGTTGTTGAGACACTAGAGCAAGGGAGATGGAACTAGCATACTACACTTGCTTTTGGTATCATTTTGCTAGCATATAAAAGATCTATTGTGCCATAACTAAAGACATACTTTGATTTTTTTTTTTAAATACACATAAATTCTTAATTTTCTACTTAAGAAAGCCTTGAAATATGAGGGATTTTTTAATCTTCTTTGTTTGATTTTTTTGCAAATTTTGTATCCTTCTTGTTGTTTTTAAGTATATATTTTGTATTTTTCATGCTTGATAGTAGCAAGAATTTATGGTTCTTTTGTCGATGTTTGCAGCTTCTTCTTTGTAAAGCCTTCTCCTTCTGGTGATGCTCATGTTTTTAAGAAGCAAAGAAAAGGTCAACAATCTAATCTCGCTAATCAATCTTCATTTGCTCTAATTGGTTTAGGTCGTACAAGTTCACTCATTTCCTCACGTAGTAAACTTGCTCCCATCACTCCTCACTAATTTCAAGCACTTAGGAGACATGTGTCAATAGCTGGAGTAGATTCTAGAAGACAAGTTCTTCCACCTCCTTTCACTTTTGAAAGTGGTGCTCCTCAATGACATTTTTTAGTTGCTCATCAATTTCTAGAACAAGCTCAAGGTATTGACGAGACTTTACCGATGTTGCCTTTACAGAGAGTCATTGTTCCCCCTACAGGTATGCTTGCTACCTCTCATAAACAAAAGAAAAAGCATCAACTCATAATGTTCAAATCCTTTGGGAGCATGCACAACACAAGAAGCGTGAAGGTCATGCTTGGTCAATTTGAGTAGGTGGTTTTGGGCACAATCAAGAAATTATTGAACCTTTTATTTCTTTATGACGTTGATGATAAAGGTCCCAACAATGAGGAAATTGTTTTCAAAGTGGTAGGTTATCTTGTTGATGTCATAGAAAATACCTCGCACGATATCTTATATTGTTTTCTAGAAGGGAAAGAAAAAAAATTGTGGATGACAAAGAGAAGAAATATGCTTTCAAACAAATTGTGAATGATAAAAAGAAGAAATATGCTTTCAAACTTGCTTCATAATTTTAGTTTTTAGTTTTGTTTATGATGCTTTGTTGCAAAAGTAGAGATAATCTTGTTACTTTACTTTTTTTAAAATTAGATATAAAATTTGGGGTTTGTAAATTATAAGCATGTGTTTTATTTGCATTTTTCATCACAATAGTGAAATCGCAAGTTTGTGTTTTATTAATTGGTCAAAAATTGATGTGATTATGGGAATGTAATTTTTTTGAGTTAAACATGTGATTGTAAATTCATCAATTCTCCATTGTTTTCAAGATCCTTCATTGTTAAATGAAGCATGACATAGAAATTTTAAGATTTTTTAGCCATACATTTTTTTGAACAAAACTTCCGAGCTTACATGCTCATTTTTTGAGTTTTTTAGGCTATGTTTGGGTTTTTACTGCACCTCATGCCTTTTGTAATTTTTCATGATCGAGTGTTGAATGCCCAACATGGTTTTGGCAAACAAGCGTTGTCTTGTTAACCGAATGCGAAGTGAAGGGCTTTCGCAAAATGCTATTGCCCATGCAAGTGGCTTCTCAATGGCTTGGAGGGGTGCCATTTAAGGCCCTGCAGATTCAATGGCCACCCCATTGAGCCAAAGTAAGGACGCACAAAGGGCAAAATAGATGTCTATCAATTCTTTTTTTTTAATGAGATGTGAATGGGAAAAGGAAGAAGAGGAGGGCGATGGAGTTAGCAAAAAATGAGCTTCACTGAGGGGGATTGGGAAGCTCTCACAGGGCAACACAGTGCTTGGTTGACTTCATCGTTTGAAGAAAGGCAGGACTGGGATGCAAGGGTGCCTCATTTGATACCAACGATGACAAATTTGGGGCAAGCCCCTGTCGAGCTGCCACGCCAGTAAGGGGAGTTTTTTACGCTCCCTAGCAACGACAACGTCATCGTTGCTTTAGCAAGGGATGCTAATATTTAGAAAAAAGGCTTTTTGGGCATGTGTTGGCACGTTGAGTTGCGTTTGTCAATGTGAATGAGTTGTTCAAGGTGTTATCTCAAAGGATAGGGGTGCTATGAATATTGTGGTCTATAAATAGGCAATTGTGTGAGTGCTGGGTGTGTTCCCCATTCCCCGTCTCTATCTTCCCCCACTAAAGAGCCCCTCATTGCTCCTCTTTGAAGTTGAGGCTGTGGATTTGGCTATGCCAAAAGTGAGAGTTTTGAAGATGAGGTGCTACTAGAGATGGTGTGATCAGGCTTTTTGATTTTCACTAGGGTTGAAGCAATTGAAAGGTTGTCGGGAGCTAGTTAGTGACGTGTCCACTTGATCACATCGATAGACGTGCCACCTGATGGTTTTTTGGCCCTAGGTTAGACATTCCATCTGATGGTTTTTTGGCCTTGACCAGTTTTCGGAATGTGGTGTACACTATATGAAGTCAGTAGGAGTAGACACTGCATCAATCAAAGTACGGATCGGCAAGATACCGATGGTTGAACTCAACAATAGTTTCCAATAGTGAAATGCTTGATGATGTTTTGGTGATTTTTCATGCCTCGTTCAAAGATTCAGCAAACTAGACGTTCAAAGCCAACACAAATATTTTTCATTTGGACTTTGTGGATCAATCATTAAGTTCGGAACAGGAAATGGATCTCGGCCAAGTTGGTACCCAAGGTGAAATTTTTCCAATGCGATGAGAAAGGGTTTTTTTGGAGCCTGGAGGGCCATTTGATCAGTATTATGTCCATCTCCACCCTCCCCAACCCCCCCTCTCTCTCTCTCTACCTCTACATCGTGTGTGTGTGTAGGAGAGAGAGAGAGAGAGAGAGAGAGAGAGAGAGAGAGAGAGAGAGAGAGAGAGAGAGAGAGAGAGAGAGAGAGAGAGAGAGAGAGAGAATTAATGTATGCTTAGGAAATTAAAATTAAAGAAAAAAAATTAAAGAGAGAAATGAAATGAAATGTTATATTAACATCTTCGAAAGGCCAAAGTGACCTATGAGACATGAGACAAGAAAGTTACAATGTGATGGATCTGATACAAAGTCAGAGTAAGAAGATGACAAAATAAAATATTATGGAATCCTAAACTGCTGGGTGTGGACTAAACGGCTAAACGAACTAGTTGGGATAGGTAGATCTCCTCCATGGTCAGTACTCTGACCGGGCGTTGTGCATGTCGAGCCAAAGTGACCTAGCTAGATCCTCTGATGCAGCCTCTGTCGATGTTGTGTATGTTGGAATTAGGGTTGCAGAGAAACACACGCAGCTTGGAGAAGACGAAGGAAGCTCAAGGCACACAATAGAGAGTGTGTTACTTAGTGTGCAATGGAAAGATAGATAGCCCTAGAGTGATGGGCGTATATACAATGCACGGGGGAAAAAACCTCCTAAAGAGGGAAAAAATGCCCCGGCGGTCCTAGTGTGTTCACACACATCACTACCACATGTATATGGTAACAAATCCCCCCTGGAGTGATGCGGTGAACGGGAGCTGGCACATGAGTAAAGGGAAGTGCCATGCCCTGAGGACAGGATCAGTCCACAAAGGGGAGTAAGCCCAAAGCTTTGCGGAAAGCTTCAAGCTTCTCACGAGACAATGCCTTTGTGAAAAGATCTGCAAGGTTGTCCTGTGTTGGCACATAAGCCAAGCTGATCTCTCCTGCTGAGAGCCTCTCCCTGACATAGTGATAATGCACCTCAATGTGCTTTGTGCGAGCATGAAAAACTGGGTTCCTCGCAACTGCCAATGCGCTCTGACTGTCAGTGTAGATAGTGTTGGCAGTGTCCTGTCCAACACCCAAGTCAGCCATAAGGCGTCTGAGCCATACACACTCAACCGTAGCTGTGAAGACTGCCCTGTACTCAGCCTCACAACTCGAAGTGGCCACAGTAGGTTGCTTCTTGCTCAACCATGATATACATGAACTGCCAAGCATGAAACAAAAACCACTTGTGGACACTCGCGTGTCAAAACAACCAGCCCAATCTGAGTCCGAAAAAGCATGTAAGTCTGGCGGCAATGATCCCCCCTTGGGATAAAACAAGCCAAGATGTAAAGTGCCACTAAGGTAGCGGAAAATCCTCTTGACAGCCTGCCAATGCTTAGACCCTGGGCTATGCATAAATCTGCTGACCTGCGAGACTGCAAACTGAATATCTGGCCTCGTGTTGCATACATAAATGAGGCAGCCAACAGCAGTTTGGTAAAGAGTGACATCAGCAGGATCGCCAGCATCATGTAGACTCAACTTCAAACCTGTTTCCATGGGAGTGGCAATAGGTTTGCAATCCTCAAGTCCAAACTTACATAGCAATGTCTCTATGTAACTTTTCTGACACAAGGCAATACCACCATCACACTGCTTAAACTGTATACCCAAGTAATGATGCAACAGCCCCAAATCTTTCATCATGAAAGTAGCATTCAAATCAGCTTTAAATTCAGCAATATGTCTCTCATTTGGTCCAGTGATCAGCAAATCATCAACATAAAGAACCACAATGAGAAATACATCATCCTCACGCTTTACATACAATGTGCTTTCTGTTGGACTGTTACGAAAGCCTCGTTTAACCAAATGAGTGTCAGCTTTCTCATACCAAGCACGAGGAGATTGCTTCAACCCATACAAAGCCTTCTTACATTTGCACACTTTGTCCTCTTGTCCTTTTATGACAAAACCGCGAGGCTGCGTTACATAAACTTCCTCAAATATGTCACCATTCAAGAAAGCAGTAACAATGTCTGATTGATGTACATCCCAACCAAAATGAGCTGCCAATGCACATAGAAAACGCACAGTAGTCATACGACAAGTGGGAGCAAAAGTCTCTTCATAATCTATGCCTTTTTGTTGTGCATAACCCTTTGCAACAAGTCGAGCCTTATGGCGATCGATCTCACCATCCGGCTTGCGTTTCAACTTGTAAACCCACTTCGTACCAATGGCCTTTTTGCCAGGAGGCAAATCACATAAAGTCCATGTGTCATTCTCTATAAGTGCATCATATTCTGATTTCATGGCAGCAATCCAATTTTCTGAATTCTGTGCTTCATCAAAAGACAGAGGCTCCTCAACATCATGTAAACTAGACACAGCCAAAGCATAACAATCTGATGCATAAGATGAATGGCGAGAGCCTGAACGAGTACGACTAGATAAAGGTGCATCCAATTTACTGTCACACAAAGTGTGCACCAGCCATTTTGGCATACCTCTAGCCTGCTCATTTTCAGCCCTTTCCTCATCAAGTACATCATGTATATCTGCATCAGTAATAGGCTGTTCCAAAACATTTTCAGAAACCCCCATAGGCTGTACATTTGCCTCATTGGAACTTACATTCGTATTTCCACCACTGAAAAGAGGCAACAAAGTGTCATAAATGTCCTGTGAGCTTACATTACTGTCTCTAGTACATGACAGCAAGGGTTGAACAAAATCTTCCACAAACACTAAATCCCGTGAAACCAAAATACGTTTTGTTTGCGGATGATACAACCTGTAACCTTTGCTTTCAGCACTATAACCAACAAAAATACATTTGACAGCCTTATCATCCAATTTTCTGCGCTGCACTTGTGGCACCAAAGCATATGCCAAACAGCCAAAAACACGCATGTGCTCAATAGAAGGTTTTCTATCATGCCATGCTTCATATGGAGTAATAGACTGCAAAGCTTTCGTAGGACACCTGTTAAGTACATAAGTGGCACACATGATGGCCTCAAGCCAAAAAGAATGCGGCAAAGCTTGACTTTTGACCATACATCGTGCCATTTCCGTTAGTGACCTGTTTTTCCTCTCAGCAACACCATTTTGTTGAGGTGTATAAGGCACTGTACATTGGTGTTTTATCCCACGACTAGCCAGAAATGCATTAAATTCATGAGACATATACTCCCCCCCTCGATCGGAACGGAGGGTGCCCATAGTACATTTTGAGACATTTTCAGCCATAGCCAAAAATTGTTTGAAGCACATAAAAACTTCGTACTTTGCTTTAAGCGGAAATACCCATGCATGCCTGGAGTAATCATCAATGAAAGTCACGAAGTACAGGTAATTGCCCAAGGACGGAGTTTGCATGGGCCCACAAACATCACTATGCACAAGCTGCAACCTGCATGTGGCCCTAACTGAACCATCCTTTGGAAACTTAGAACGCTGCATTTTACCCAGAATACAGCCTTCACAAACATGTTTGATAGGTGCTTCAAGAGGCGGCAAAGAAGCAACCATATCAGATTTCTGCAAACGCAGCAAACTGGCAAAATTCAGATGACCAAAACGTGCATGCCAAAGTTTTGCATCTGAAATAGCCCTGAATCTGCAACAGCATTTGCAAAATTTTGTCCACACTTGTCATACAAAGTGAGCTTATACAGCCCACGGCACAAAAGCCCAGATGCAACAATTTCATCACCAAAACTGAGATCATGAACTGTACATCTGTCATCCACAAATTTGACTACAAGTCCAAGTCTAGCAAGTGCGGATACAGACAATAGATTCTTCTTGATCCCAGGTACATAAAGTGCATCAACAAGTGTGAAGGAACTGCCATTAGCAGCAGTGAGCACAATCTTTCCAACTCCCTGAACTGGATAAGAGGCGTTGTTGGCACAAGTGACTGAATTCCCATGAGGGACAGACTCGAGAGAGGTAAACAATTCACGATGTGAGGTAATGTGCTTTCTAGCACCACTGTCGAAATACCACACATGTGAATCTGCAGCAACTGACAAGCATGCATCATGGACAGTAGGATTGTAAGTGCACTCTGCGCTAAAAGCCCATTCTGCATCAACATCAACATCACAATCTCCTTTCACAGAAGACTCAACAATGGCTGCATTTGTAGTGGAACCAGCATTTGCAGTGGAACCACCCTCTTTCTTCTTAGCCTCTTTGGCCTTCAACTTAGGACACGACTTGATCAAGTGATCATTGGCTTTACAATAATGGCAACGCATCTTCTTTTTTCCCTTATCACCAGAATTGCCAGACGAAGTGCTGCCAGCAGAAGCATTAGGAACAGAATTTTTGCCACTCGCAGCAGAACCATAAGAAGTGGCTGCATTACTGTTACCACCCTTTCTTTGAGAAGCAATAAAAGCCTGTTCAACTGCACGCTGCCTAGTCCTGTTTTTTCTAGAAAGTGACTCTTGCAACAGCAATGTGCATAATGCATCAAACTTGACAACTTCAGGATTTCCTTGGGTCATCAGTCTCCAAGTACTAGCAAAAGTCTGGTAGGAATCTGGTAAGGCATCAAGAACAGTCTGCACAAGGGAACTGTCAGAAATGACTTCACCTGCAGAAATGAGTTGCTCATTGATATCCTTGACACTAGCAAGGAAAGTGTCCATATCATCTTCCTCATGCATAATCTTCGACTCTAGCTCTTTACGCAGCAAAGCAATTTTAGCCTCATTGCGGCTTGCATAAAGACCTGCTAGAATATCCCAAGCCTGTTTTGTAGATTTTGCTGAACGGATGTGAGGAATAATGGTGCGCTTCACAGACAACGCAGTCAATGCATGAGCCTGCGCATCCTTAACATCCCAACGAGCTTGTTCTGCTGTAGGCAAAACAACTCTAACAGCTGCAATCCTTGCAGCAAGACCTGCAACATCCTCAATATCGCCTACATCTTCAGAACTAGGACGTACATCAATGCCCTGCACAATGTTCCAGACACCTTTTGACACAAGAACGTGTTGCATCATATAAGCCCACATAGGGTAGTTGTCCCCATCCAACCTGTCCTCAGCAGCAAACATCTTGAACACATCTGTGTTGTTGTTGTCAGCCATGGTAAATGCTGCACCTGATGTGAAAACTGCCCGAAAATAGGAGAAATGGAGCGGGAACAACTTGTGCTATATAGCACAAACCGTAGAAGACTATAAGGCACCTATTATGCAGAAAACGGCACTGACAGAAAATCTGCACAAAATGACGAAATAACCTGTGCAGTACTGTCCGTAGTGGAAACGGAGGCCGAAATGAGCCCAAATCAAAATTCTGAGCAGACCGAGCTCTTCGAGCTCGCCCAAAATATTTGTCGACCTGCGAACGCTTGCCAAAGCTCACTGAAATCGGAGAAAGTGAGCAGGCGTGTGCTGGAGCAGCTGGCGACTAAGCCCGGGAGGACGTGACCTGCTCTGATACCAATTGTTGGAATTAGGGTTGCAGAGAAACACACACAGCTTGGAGAAGACGAAGGAAGCTCAAGGCACACAATAGAGAGTGTGTTACTTAGTGTGCAATGGAAAGATAGATAGCCCTAGAGTGATGGGCGTATATACAATGCACGGGGGAAAAAACCTCCTAAAGAGGGAAAAAATGCCCCGGCGGTCCTAGTGTGTTCACACACATCACTACCACATGTATATGGTAACAGTGTAGTCCTCCGCAGTCGTGGGCATCTAGATCTCCCTAGATCAGTCGCTCGTTTGATCATTAGAGAGATAGGGAAGTAGAGAGCGAGAGAGAGAGAAAGAGAGGTAAGTAGAGAGAGAGAGAGAGAGAGAGAGAGAGAGAGAGAGAGAGAGAGAGAGAGAGAGAGAGAGAGAGAGAGAGAGAGAGAGAGAGAGAGAGAGAGAAATAGAGATATAGAGAAAGAGAGTTATATATATATATATATATATATATATATATATATAGAGAGAGAGAGAGAGAGAGAGAGAGGGAAGTGGAGCTCCAGGAATTATGGCAGAGAAATAGGAAAATAGAGAAATAGAGAGAGATAGGAAAACAGGGAAATAGAGAGAGAAAGAGAGATAGCGAGAGCGAGATCGAGAGAGAGAGAGAAAGAGAGATAGCGAGAGCGAGATCGAGAGAGAGAGAGAGAGAGAGAAAGAGAGATAGCGAGAGCGATATCGAGAGAGAAAGAACGAGAGATAGAGTACGTAGACAGAGAAGAAACTATGGAACTAAAAGAGGCAAAGGGGTTTTGCCTACTACATGCATTGCCATGTACACCTGGGAGTGTACGTATGTGTCTACCCATATAGGATTTGACCAATAAAGATGAGATTCTGACCCGGTGGTCCTGATCTCCGTACACCTCTGTACCGAGATGTACGGAGATTGGGCAAGACTAGAGAATGCGAGGTAGTTTACATTGTGAGGAGTATATATATATATATATTAAAACAACATTCATAATCATTGTAGATGGCAATGTCATCAACTAACATGGAGGAAAAGATTGCATGCTCGTGCACGCTCTGCAAGTATCAAATCCTGCGCAAGCATAGGATATGTAATGAGCATGTGCACAAGTACGGAGAGTTTGCTAGAGAAACCGTACTGAATTTGCGATACGACTCCTACGGAACGGGCATTGATTTCCGCCACATAGCACCTACATCTGAGAGAGAGAGAAAAAAGATTATGCGTGAAGGTCCGACCAATATAGAGCCACGGATGAAAGCAGAAAAGGGCTTACAGACAAAAGACGACGGCATGGAGGAGATACTGGATGCCTTCTTCCAGACAAGCGAGGAGAACGCGAATGAAGCAGCACCAGAAGCCGTGCGCCTATCTCCTGAAGACATGTTGAGGAAGTTGGCACGTCAACCAATCTATGAAGGCGCCAAAATATTTGTGCTTCGTACTTGTCTGGCGTTTTTGAATCTTCAGTCAGTGTACGGGTGGTCAGATGCAAGCATCACTGCTTTGTTTAGGTACGTAATTTACAAATGAGATTTTTCGATTGCAACGGTGATGTGCTCGGAGAGCTTTTTAATTTAATGTGGCTTAAACAGGTTATTGCGGGAGCAACTTCTCCCGGCTGGCAATGAAATGCCCCCCTCCAGGCCAGACGCCAAGCAACTTCTGACCTCAATTGGCTTGGACTACAACAAGATTCATGCATGTCCAATGATTGCATTCTTTTTCGCAGTGAATTCGCAGATTGTCTGTCGTGTCCTAGGTGCGGAGCAATGCGCTACAAACAAGATGCAGTTGGCGAGACAGTGCCAGCTAAAGTGTTGCGGCATTTTCCTATTATTCCTAGGATAAAAAACATGTTTCGCTGTGGTTCCATTGCAAAGTTGATGCGGTGGCATTCTACGAATAGATCCACTGACGCAACATTTAGGGTGCCCACTGATTCGAAGGCTTGGAGGCACATTGAAGATACCTGGCCACATTTTAAGAGTGAACCACGCAATTTGCGTTTGGGCATGGCAATGGATGGAGTCAATCCATTTGGATTGAGAAGCTCTTCATGGAGCACTTGGACTGTGTGCCTTATCAATTACAACCTCTCGCCGTGGCTTGCTATCAAGAAGGGTCATTTGATTTTAAGGTTGATTGTACCTCGTAAGTTCAAGGCAAAAAACATGGATATTTATCTAGCTCCACTAGTTGATGAGCTCCAGGAGTTATGGCATGGGATCGACATAGTAGATGCGGTTGAACCAGTAGGACAATAGCATGCAAGGATCCATGGAATTCTTATGTGGACTATGCATGATTGGCCAGGATACGGAGAAGCTTCTGGTAATGGTTATTGATTTGCAAAATTCTCGCTATTCGCAAGCCCTTTGGCTTGGCCTGATTCATGCTTTGATATATGCAGGACTAACAACTTCGGGATACAATGCATGTCCAATTTGTGGGCAGTCTTTGGATGTGCGCTATTCTACCTCTCTTCGAAAGACAATTTATCAAGGCCACCACTGTTATCTTTCAGATGGCCATCACTTGCACGAAGGCCAGCTTGGTCGCGTCGAATGTCGTCCTATGCATGTACAAGAGTGGCATCGCCAATGGGAGCAACATGAGGGGCAACCTGTTCCAGGAATGAAACGTTTGTCCATTCTCCATACATTGCCGTACTGGGGTGATCTACTAATTAACCATTTGCTGGATCCAATGCATATATTCAAGAATGTGAGAGAGCTCCTCTGGAAGACAATCATGGGAATGAAAGACAATCGAGCTTCACGAGATGATTTGCAGTCGGTTGGAAAGATGCCAGAGCTGTGGCCTTTCACCAATGCAGCTGGTCAGACAAAACTTCCAAGAGCGCCATGGGTATTGCTAAAAAACGAAGAGCGACAAGTGGAAAGGGTGATTTCAGAGTTCAGGATGCCAACAGGATATATGCGATGTCTCAAGACAGCATTCACCCATGACGATCAACTGTCAGGGTTGAAATCACACGACTGGCATAAGTTCTTGCAATTCAGTCTTCCAATTGCGATCAAGGGGTGTTTAACGGAGGAAGTGCGGACCTACATATACAAGATTTCAGAGCTAGTGCGGTGGATCTCTTCCAAGGAGATACGAGAGGAATCTATTGCAGTCGCAAGGGCTAACTCCATTGAGGTAGTTTGCATGATTGAGAAGTATCTACCCACGAGCTGCCTAGCTATCCAAATGCACTTGCTCGTCCATGTAGTAGATGAGGTTGTAGTGGCAGGTACAGTCCACAACCGTTGGATGTTCTTTCTAGAGCGGTTCATGAAAACACTTAAGGGTTTTGTTCGCTAAAAAGCGCGTCCAGAGGGGAGCATGGCAGAAGGATGGCTGGTGCAAGAGTCTCTTGTATTGACGACCGAATTTCTATCCGTTTCTGACCTAGAAATGCCTCGATTGTGGAGCGATGAGGAGGATGCAAGACTGGTGGGAGAGGAGCCGCAAGGGAAAGGGGTGCCGAAGAAAATGAACCTGGCCACGTGAGAAAAGATCATGAAGTTCTTTATACTAAATTCAGCACCGATGCAAAAATGGCTTGAAAGGTAAGAAGAAGAGAAAGAGAGACGCAATCTAGAGCGAAATGATTTCAGGCAAAGTCGAACGACTAGAGGCTTACCCTTGCCAGACTATCTCGCTCCTCTACCTGAATTCCCTACAATGGCATGGTTGAACAAGACAGTGAGAGCAACTCGACAGATCGGAGAACCCATATCTCTAGAAGAGGAAGAGCTGGCTATTGGATGTGACTGGAAGTATCATACATACATGGCACGTTGGTCGCATGGAAATCATTTCAGAACACAACAAATTGATAGCAGAAGAAACACGTTTGATAGTGGGGTAATGGTTAGTTTTATGCAAAAGAGCAGGGCCAGTGCTAGAGACACGAATGAGAGCACTAGCAACCTGGATTACTGTGGTCTGGTGTCAGATATCCTGAAAGTAAGCTTCATGCGGTTTGAGATGTTTTTGTTGGATGTGAAGTGGTTCAAGGTGATTACTTCTGGTCGCAATGCAGCGGTACGTAGAGATGTAAACAAACTTGTGCAAATAGATTCTACAAAGATTTGGACATATGCGAGCGACACATTTGCTCTCCCCGAACATTGCGAGCAAGTGGTCTTTGTACCGGACCCTCGAGAGCGACAATGGTGGTTTGTGGTTCAGGTTGCTCCAAGAAATAAACAAGTATTTGAAGGGCAAGATCTCTTGGAGGAAAGTCAGTCAGACGACGTCCATACTACTGTGACATTAGATGAGATGGACGAAGGTATGGCAGAGGAAGCTGACAGATATACGAGGGATGATGCAGACGAGCGAGAATTGACACTTGTAGCGGATTTTCCAGCTCGTGGAGTTGCAGTTTTCAACCAGAATTCTGACGTCTTGGGATCAGCAAGAAAAGGAAAAAGTCACTTACATAGTGGAAACCATCCTGAGAGAGTACCAGCCTGCTCCGGGTTCTTCCGTTGTTCCGGTGTGGTGGATCAAGGGTGTTGCACGGGACACCTTGAAACATCAACGAGATGCAGCTCGGAAGGCTTTCAGGACCGGCTCTCCGAAGCCTTCAGGCATCCCACACGAGACGTGGCTGCAGATCAGGGAGGATGAGTGGACAGCGGCCACACGGTTCAGACAGCAGCGTGAGGCCGTGCAGGTACAACAGATGACTAGGGGGACATCTCATCTTGGCAGCGGAGGCTTCGACACCTTTTGCTATGAGTTTGTGAGTTTCTAATCCAATCTTAACTATGGCGTTTTTTAAAATACGATGAATCATGTATTCTTATTACTTTGATTTTTGTATAACACAGAATCTTGCGATGCATCGAGCTCCGACACGCGAGGAGGAGTCAGATGGATATCGTAGAGGTATCTATGAAGTACTGAATGATCTTGAAGCTTCAGGAGAGCCTGTAGACTGGGAGGCCTTACAGTCTCCTTAATCGCTTGAGGTGAGACGTTAATATGTGTAAGTTGATTTAATTAAGTCAGTATATGTGAAGTAATATCAATACTAATTTTGTGAGTTGTCCTATGTGCAGGTTGCGACGCCTAGTCATTAGTGGACCAGATTTCATATATATGCTTTGTGAGACACAGACACGCTTCTGTGTCTCTATATTTGTAGACAAACACGCTTCTGTGTCTCAGACCATTGTTTTCCCTTATGGTTATGATTATTGTCATTGTCATTGTATAAACAGTTATTGTTTCTCTTTCTGGTTATGCTTATGGTTATTGTTAATTTTGTTTATGGTTATGGTTATCTGCATTATGGTTTTGATTGAAGTACCAGTTATGGTTTTAAGTTATGGTTATGCTTTTAAGTTATGGTTATGCTTTTAAGTTATGGTTATGGTTAGTTATGGTTATGCTTTTAAGTTATGGTTATGGTTCGTTATGATTATGCTTTTAAGTTATGGTTATACTTTTCAGTTGGTACGGTTGTCTTTCATTGGCCTTAAATCTCATGTGAGATCCTACATGGATAGCATGTAGGAGGCGTATACATGATATGGTTTTTTTTTGAAAAGTTTATGTAAAAACAAAGGGAACTTTGCCGAAATTTTTGCGCGCGGGAGCATGGTTGATATTTTGGTGCTGCTTGCTTTCTTGGGCAGAGGGTAGGAAGTCTGCTGGCTGTGGCTGTGTCCATCTTTTAACTGGGCACAGGCCAGGCTACCTGCCCTCTGCCCAAGAATTTTTTTTTTATGTTATGGTCGTCGCTATGTGCGTGGCAATCTGCGTCGCTATATGCGTGGCAATCTGCGTCTCTATACGCGTCTATACCTGCGTCGCAAATAGCGACGCGGATAGCGATGTGTATAGCGACGTGTATAGCAACGATATCTGCGTCGATGACACCTTATTTTTTTGTAGTGTTGCTATGTAGAGGTAGCTTGGAAGTAATCGTACTTGCTGAGTAACTTTAGGACTGTAGGATTGTAGATTTAGATTAGGATTTGGAGAATGATTGGTAGAAGAGACAAGTCTTAAGATCAAGACTCTGAAAAACATAAAAAACACAAGAAAACGAGTGTTTGTGGACACTTTCCACAACCCCATTGCATGAGAATCTAGGAGTAGGGTAAGTAGGAACCGAGGTGGATTTCAGAACATTGCTCTTTCTGAAAGAATCAAGTGTGAGTTGTTATTGGAACTTGCAAAATTCAAGGTCTACGGCTAGAAATAGCTTGAAAAGACTCGAATCCACTCAATCCGACTAGAGAGTAAGCCTAAGAGTTGTCCGAACCAGTGGGTAAGGTCAAAGACACTTCGAGGTAAAAATTTCAAGAGTTGGCCAAAACTCAGATTATTTACTTTTTTTGACATTTTAGGCCAAATTAAGTTTTGACTTGATTCATAGGCTGAAAATACATCATGTAAAGACTGTCTTTGAGAAAATTGCAAAAAAATGCTCATTTCAAGCCTAAAGTTAATAATCACGATTATTAACTTTCTGCTCTAAATTGGCCAAGGTTCATACCATTGACTCATTGCATGTGTACCAACAACTTTTGTAAAGGCCCAAAAGATTTGGATCACTAAATTGGCAAAACATTGGGTAAAAACTAAGTTTGTACTGACTTTTTGAATCTTGAGTATAAATCTGGGAAAAATTTGTCCAAACTTGTTTGAAAATTGTTTCATATGCTTATGTTGATGTGATAAACATGTGTATATGCTCAGTTGACCAAAAAATTGTTTAAAAAATTTAGAACTAAATAATCATGATTATTTACATCTGACTTATTTTTTAACTTTTTTGACGAAGTCTGCATACCACTAGCTTCACCATGTTGTAATAAGCCCACAAACCAAATTTGATCAGATTTGGACCACTGGAGTGAAAATTGTGACTAAAATTGCAAAGTTAGTATACGGATAGATAATTGATGACCATTTGACCAAAAATTGTCCAAACTTGATGACAATTGGCTAGTGACCTTAACTTAAGATGCTTAACAGATCTGTGTCAAAGTTGGGACAAAAACTTGTAAAAATATAGCTGGAGTAAATAATCACGATTATTTATATATGCTTCAAAACTTGATGATTTTGCAAATTTGAGTATATCACAAGGTCAAGCACATGAAGTCTATAGACCTCACAAATCAATTTTGGTGAAATTTGGATCCCAAAAGTGAGACTTAAGCCATATTCTCAAAATCATAGTCTACGTGAACACCAAACAGTTGATAAACTTGATTAGAATTGGTCCGAACTTGTTGCAATTTTCCCAGAGACTCTAACAAGTTGTATACTTGCCAAACCTATCAAAAAAGTGCAAAAAATTGACAAAAGTAAATAATCGTGATTATTTACTTATGCTATCCAGACACATCATTTTTGACTTTTGAACTTATACAATGATAGAACAACATAATATAAAGTCATAGGGCAATTTTGGGTTCAATCGGATCAAAATTGGTACAGATACATTCAGTTTCCGGATTGCAGATCAAACCTTTGAATTTTGCTAAAGCTGAATCTGAAAGTCAAATTTTGACTCCCAGAGCTCTATTTGAAGTGATAGACAGAGACCAATCATGAGAGTTCTCAAGAGCTCTACTGTCTTTATAGAAGAATAGGTAACGATTGAATTTGTACAGGAATCAAGTTGCAGACGAGGAATCAGTGGCTTGACAGAAAGTTGCAATTGAATCGAGTGGAAATTGACGACAAGTCAATCCAAAGTTGAGTACTCTATCCAAGGATTCATAAGTCTATATGAACCTTAGATCTGGTCGTGTACTAGGAAATCAAGGCATACTTGGAGAAACCTCCAGTAGAGTATCTACCGAAGAAAGCGTGAATCAAGGCAATTCCTTGCACACAATTCCTGAAGAAGTCTCAAATACTTTTTCAGATTCAACATCCGAAATGTCTTCTTACTCGACTCACTCGGAAACCGGAACGACAATGTGCTATAAGCATATACTATCTTTTTACAAGACTAACCGTCATGGAGCCCAAGTTTACTTGGACCCTAATGAGGAGTATGCTATTCGCATTGATGACCATGGTATTGAGTTCGAAGAAGAGGTTAGGGCAAACAAATAAGAAAAAATGTACATGGATCAAAACGGAACTCAGTATTTACAAGTCAAAAACCCTAACATGATAGACAAATGGGGGTTAGAAGTAAATACTATAATCCTAGATATGTCAACAAAAGAAGGACCACCAACTTTAGAATTCGAGGGATACGATCAAGTAGATTTGAAGCCTTTGAAATGGCTTAGTACGGATAATCCTAGGATCGGAGTCTATTGCTGGGAAGATAGAAACATAAAAGATCTTTTGTGGACTTCTCATGCCAAACCAGGACAATTAACAGCCATGAAGATCATCTATATCTTCAAGATCAAAGATAAGGGATCATCAGACCTACCAACCTACCTATTTAGGGATTGTTATAACAAGAACTTATGATGACTCCTGAGGAGGTAGAACAAACCAAATACCAAGGGTATTCCATCCAGGATTTAATATTAGGACAAGGAACAGAAACAATTCCAAGGGATGAACACCGTGAGAGATCATATGAGAGTAATGTAAAGAAACCAGAAACCACCTCATCACGTAGAAAACCGGGTGACACTAAGGCCAGTCCAGGGCTACATGAGTCACTATTTCCAACAGGCTGTTTGAAGGACTCGGAACATGACCAACTCCCAGAAGACCTGGAGTTGAACCAAACAGACGTGTCAGACTAGCTGATTTTCAAAACTGGGTCAGAAAATATAGTGGAGCCCCGGGGGTTCACTATATTTAAGACCACTATATCACGTGCGTTTAGGCTCTTTTTCTAAACTCCCTATTCTGTGAATTTTTTAGGAAATATAATGAACCCTTTTCTTTTAAATTTTGTTTTTTTTTTTTGAGATTTGTAAAAAACATATCCTTATGTAAATTTATTTTTGTAAGTTTAAGGGATTTAAATACCCTTTTGTTGAACTCATGTGATAGGTTACATTCTATGTAAGGTGAACCCTCCGGGAGTGGAGCAGGGGATCCATACGACCACTTAGCAAGCTTTAAGCAAGTGCTAAAAGCAGAACGTATATTCTATTCTAGACTCAATTTGAGGGGTTTGGAATGAAATTAGAAGGAAAAGCATTGACATGGTTCCAAAACATTCCACCAAGGTCAATCATGGACTTGAACACATTAGCTCAAGGATTTCTAGCTGCTTGTTCCGAAATGGGGATTAAACATAATACGGTAGCTCAAATTTATAGCTTTAAACAGAAACATGGTGAGTCTGTTAAGGATTGTGCAACTTGAATGAAACAATACATTGCTAGATGCCCAGAGATGGAGATACCTGCAAAAGAACGACTTATATCCTTGTTTCTAGAGGGACTGCTAAATAAAGAACTTCATGCTATACTCTATAGTAAAAAATGTACAACCCTAGAAGCATGTGTGTCTGATGCGATTGACCTAGGAGACAATTGCAAGATCTTCAACAAAGAAGATGTCCCTAAGGATAACCAAAGCGAGAAAAAAACGTCCACAAAACCAGCACAAGTGGGATCAGCTGCTACGGCACCACTCTCAACCATAGAAGATATGCTAAAAAGGATGAACGACATGATGAACAATATGCAAAAAGCACCTATGAAAGGACCACGACAAGGGGTACCTCCACAGGGACAAATAATTAGGCCACAAAAATGGTGTGCAATCGAGGGTAAATGGACCAACCATGAGACCCACGAGTGCTACTTCAGACCAAAGTATGATGGAATGTTCAGTATGTGCCCATGAGGCCACAAGGACAACCCATGTACAGATATCAACCTAATATGGCCCAAGCTCAAAGACCACCCAATGGGTATGGAAATACCTCAACCTGTATTGGCACAACAACATCTGAATCTAGGACATAATGCAATGCCTGTAAAGTACATGCACTCTGAAGGAGTCATAGATGAACAAGCATTAATGCCTGTTACACCCTATGCAGAGCCTAGTCCATCTACAGTAATGGTAGAAGGAGATTGGTATAGTTCACATACACCACCAATGGAAAAAAACCATGACTTATGCTCCACTAGAGCTCGCACCAATGTATTATGTAGCTAATCAAGGTGTCAGACCTCCCATGGGAAGACCCATGATGAAGCCTAGAATAGGAAACTGTCATAACCGTGGTGTTGATGACCATTGGAAGAACGAATGTCCAGAGCCTGACAAAAACCTCAAACCAATTAAAGCCTATTGCATACAATGTTGCAAAAAGGGAGGACACTTTCCGGAAGATTGTCCTAAGAATCCTTTGAACAAGGGAAAAACTGTTGTAAACGTAGTCCAAGTGATACCTAGTAGCTCATCAGAGAGTGAACCGATTATTCCAATCAAGGTAGTCACTAGATCCCAGGCAAAGAAAAAGAAACACAACTCCTGTGATTATTCAGAGAACACGAAATTCTCTTCTCAAAGAATCAAAAGGAGCAGAAGCAAAAGATATGAGATGAGAAAACAAAAACAACGGGTTGAAATCAAAGAGAAAGCAAAAATGCTAGCATAGGACAAGTTGAAAGAAACTTGCAGTGAATTCAAGGAAACAATCGTGAAATCTGGAGGATCCATTTTGGTTGATAAAATTTTTGAGCCTATTAATGCTGCCTTGGAAGCCTACCAAGCAGGACTTAAAGCAGGCCAAAACATGGAAAACAAATGGAAAAACTATCCATCTCCAGACATGGAAGCAGTAAAGCTGGAGGCTTATCAAAATTTGGTAAGAATCACGCAAGAAATGTTGGATAAACAAAAACCCAAGCTTGAAAGTATTGCAAAACCTGAAGAGCTTGCAGTAGAAGACACGAAAGCAAAATCCAATGTGGTGGTAGAACGCCACCTTGAAACAAATGAACCAGTGCTTATAGTGCTTGACAACGAAGATGCCTTAGACGGAATTCCATTCATAGAGGAAGACTGGCCATGACACCTATGGAGAAAAGTGACAGAGATCAATGATGGGAGCCTAACTTTAAAGTCAGCTCCTATAGAGAAAGTCTGGTTGGATAACCTACCTTCTGATATGAACATGGATTTACAATCCTTGTACGGGGATTGCGGATCGGAAGCTTCAAGAATGTCTAAACCATTGACATTAAAAACATTACCTTCTTACTTGGGAGATAACAAAGATGAATCCATCGTTTGCAAGACCACTCAAGTAAAGAGAGCTGAACAGACCCTAGAAGTAGACAACATTCATTCAATCATGTCTACACCCATCCAATGCACTCTCTTACTTTGGATAACTATTGAAACTCATACCATACTTGTGGAATGATTTATAGAAAACCCTAGAGAAGGTGGGGATAACGGGGTTAATCTCAAAGAATTAGGAAAATGGAAAAATGAAACGGAAAACAAAGAGATTTGATCAGCTCCTATGAACAAGGTTGGAGAATATTATGAAGGGGATGAAGGAAACACCACCCTCCCAGTGAAATATAATGACATTGAAACCATGGCAATACTGGATAGTGGAGCTGGCATAGCCATAGCAACTAAATAAGTATGGGAATCCTGGGGATAGACAACCATTAGACAAACGTGAATGAAATTACAGTTGGCTGACAAACACATTGAGAGACCGCTAGGGTTGCTTGAAAAAGTGATAGTCAATTCCTATGGAATTGAATGTCAACACACTTTTGCAATAGTAGACTTTGGGAGAAAACTGAACTATGAAATCATATTGGGAAGACCTTTCATGAGATAGGTACAACTTATCCAGGATTGGGGAAACAACTATCTGTACTTGAAGGAGGTGGGATCTATAACAAGATTCAATCTAAAAGATCACACTTATAGACATGTCTTGAAAACACCATCCAAGAGTTTGATTTAGTCTCTTTGGCTGAAAATAAACTCCCATCCTGGTTAAACAAGGACACTCCTATTTGGATGTGCGGAGCTTCAAAAAATGGAGGCTTAAGACGAGAAGAATGTATCCTAGAAAGGGACTGCACAGATGAAGCCTACGTACCCGAACCGTTTCCAAAGAATTTATTTGAGCCATTCGAGTGGACTCAAATTTTAGTGAGAATAGATGTATGTATGAATACGTCTATGCCTACTCAATTTTGCAATGAGGATGGCTAAGACATAATTCCCATCCAAATGATGTCAGTCCTCAACATTGAAAACAAAGATGAGGAACCCAAGGACTTTATGAAAGCTCAACAAGTCTTTTTAGACCTCTATTACAGTGCAACTGATGAGTTAGATGAACACTCATCTACCTCAGAAGATTCGGGGTCAGAAAAATAGCATACGAGAGCTAAGTTACTCTTAAAGGGAGGGGAGGAAAAGTTTTTTGACTTTCCAAACCAGAAATCAAGAAGACAAAAATGGTATAGACAAAAGAGAGACACCAAAATTGTGAAAACATGACCTATGCCATCAGTCTCTAGTAAAACACAATTCCTGATGTAGGTAGATGCTAATGAATCTGTCAAAGACAAAATAACTGACAGATTTCCTTCAAACAAAAACTCAAAAATGTCTCAGAAATCAAGAAAAGCAAGGAAGGGTACTTAAGAATAATCTCAGGATAAAAAACCACTCATGACCAAAGTCGAGCAGAAAAAGAAATATCAAGAGTTGAAAAAAGCTCTGAAGGAGATATACACAACCGAAATGGAAACCACAGAAGAGGGTGGTAAGGATGTAATGCATGTTCCATCCCATTACAAAAAGTATACTCTCCAAGATCGGAAAATCATAATTGAACAACCTGTTAGGGAACTACAGAAACAAGGCGAATCTTACGAGGGCCTAAAAACGCTAAAAGGGTAGACTTGGCTGAACCAGCAGAAGAGCCTAGACCTGCTTACATTGCGAATGACTTAAGAGAAGAAGAAGAAAAGATTTTCCTGAGCTTGTTAAAGGAATACGGAGATATTTTTGCTTGGTCTTACAAGAATCTTAAGGGTGTTGATCCAGAAATCTGTCAACATACTATACCCATGAGAGATGATGCAAAACCAAGTAGATAGATACCATACGCTTAAAACGAAACATTTGCCAGGAAGATCAAAGAAGAGATTGAAAAACTAAAGGAAACTGAATTCATTTACAAAATTGAATACACAGATTTGGTGTCTCCAATTTTGGTAGTACCCAAGAAGAATGGGAAATTATGAGTGTGTTAATCTCAAAAAGGTGAATGCAGCTACCATTAGAGACAACTTTCCTCTTCCGATAACTGAGCATGTTTTAGAACAAGTGGTATAAGCTTCTTAGACGGCTTTTCGAGATACAATCAACTTTTGGTTGACCCAAAAGATCATCAGAAAACTGCTTTTGCAACAGAATGCGGTATATTTGCCTATTGCGTTATGCCTCTTGGGTTAACTAATGCTCTAGCCACTTTTCAGAGGTTGATGAGCCATGCTTTCAAAGAGTATCTTTGGAAATTCTTAGAAGTATATATGGATGATCTATGCGTACATTCGTCAATCCGAGCTGATCATTTTGAACACCTCAAAAAGGTATTCGAGAAATGTAGACTTTATAAAATTTGCTTAAATCCTAAAATGTGCATATTCATGAGAAGACAAGGAAAATTTCTTGGACATATAGTGTCTAAAAATGGCATAGCTACTATACTGATATTGAGAAGATTCATGTCATTGTGTATTTGCCTAGACCAACAACAATCAAGGGGGTACAAGCTTTCATAGGACATTGTGGATATTACCGACGGTTCATATACATGTATGCTATAATTGCGAAACCCATGTATAGCTTGATTACGCACTTTGAATGAACCAAGGCATGTGAAGAATCCTTCATGAAGCTTAAGAAAGCTCTCACCTCAGCTCCAATATTGAAAGCACCAGATTGGGATAAGGTATTCCACGTATATGTAGATGCTTCAAACTTTGCTATTGGTTGTATACTAGCTCAACCAGGAGATGGAAAAATTGACTTTCCTATTTCTTATGCTAGCAGACATTAAACATGGCAGAAAAGAATTACACCACCACCGAAAGAGAAGGACTAGGAATGACCTATGCCGTTAAAAAGTATAGACATTACCTATTAGCCAACAAGTTTGTGTTCTTTGTGGACCACCAAGCTTTGTTGTATTTGGGCAACAAGCCATGCTACACAGGGAGAATAGTGAGATGGCTCATCATTCTTCTCAAATTTGATTTCACAGTGGTTGTAAAAAAAGGCACTACACATCAAGGAGCAGATCATTTATCAAGGATTGTTTCACGGGAATTACCTAAAGGGGTACACGATGATCTACCAGATGCTTATTTGTTCTCCATGGAAATGATACCTAGATGGTCGGAAAAAATTGTGTCATTGATGACAATAGCTCAAGTGGATTCACAAATACCACTTCCTATCACAATCGATTTGATTGAGCAATCGGCTATGTATGAATTACTAGATGGAAGGCTATACAGAAGAAATCAGGACATGATATTGCTTTTATGCATTAACCCTAAAGAGAAAGAACAATACCTAAGTCAAGCACATGTTATCATAGTAGGACTTCACTTTACGGAAGACCAAACTATGCAACAAATCTTGAGGCTTGGAGTATTTTGGCCGACTATGAGGAGATATGTTAGATCTTTTGTAAAAGATTGCCCTCAATGTAAAAAACAAACACCCATTCCTCATGTAACCTTGTTTCAAATGTCACCTGCTCCTAAGTGGAGTAATTATCTGGTTACTTACTTATCGAGCCAAACATTTCCTGAGGATACATATGCATATTTAAGTATAATAATAAGCCTTCTATCTCATCCTATTATTTTTCTCAAGGGTAACATATTTTTACTTTACCATCAGAAAATACTATGGGAAAAGCATCAATAGCTCCGCCTCTTTAACTTGGGGCAAAAAGCATTGATTCTTTATTTCTACTATTTCATTATCATCTCACACCCTAGCTAGATCCTATATTTAGGGTAAACTCTAATATATATATATTCTATGTATTTTTTATATTTTTCTTATATATTTTTTTAAATAGCTACTAGGAGAGAATCAAATCCTAGTGGGACACTAGGTGGCATGATTTCAAAGATATACTTATTTTAATGCATTATTGCAAGCATGATTACAAAACTTTTTCAAGGAGCAATGTCATGCTTTCATATGGCATGAGGTGTCCTTTGGAATTAAATGAAAGTCTAGGCTAAGGAGACCACATGAAGACTTTTGCTGCCATAAACGGACCCTATTTTGATGAATTTTTTACACAAGGTTCCAATCCGAATTGGAAAACAATTTTAAAATGCAAATCGTAGCTAATGGGCTGAAGTTTTTGCCCATATTTTTACTTTTTTTTTGGAGCCACGGTTGAGGAGATATGATCAAAATACTGGACCCAAGTCTGCCCACATCATGCAGGGATAGCTCATTTCCAACTTTTCCAATTCCTGTTCACACTGGCTCCTCTCTTCTTGTGTAAACCCTTGTGGGTTCCCTTCACCTATAAAAGGGGACCTCTTCTTCCTTGGAAAGAACTCAAGCATTCAAGCCATTAATGAGAGGAATTCTTGAGGGAGTGAGTAGTAATGCCTAATTGTACTTAGCCATTAACATAAGCCCAAGCCTACACTTTTTCCTAGAGGGAGACTAGCCATTCTTGCAACAAGCTAACCTTGGAAGATCAACTCTAATCAAAGAAGGTCTTGCACTTGGTGTATCAATCAAAGTGGAATTCTCCACTCTTCTTCTCTCTCCCATCAATAATGGTGCCGAAGGGTTTCAAGTAAGATGTGTTCTACATTGATGTTTTCTTGATTTCTTGTTGTTTTCATTTTCATCTCTAATCCAGCATATACATATATATGTATCTAATCTCATCTCCTTAACCAAACCTATCTCTCTCATTCTTAGTAATTCATCCTCTCTAGGTTCTCTTTGCTACAGGTACATCTCTCCCCGCAGTATCCTTATTGCCTACGAGCAAGAATAGGGCTTGGGAGGGAAACTTCTCATCTCTTCACTTCTCTCATATCTACATTTCTCACATACTATCCTAGATGAATAACCCACATGATGATCATTTCTATCGCTTTCACTCTGTACGATCTATTAGAATTAACGTATGGATTAGCCGTAAAATACACTTTCAACAACGTATAGTGTTTCTCTTCGACCCTGAAAGGCTCAATGAAATACTTCTATCACCGGATCCCATCATACTACCTCTCATAGACTATAATTTTTCTTTTGATGTAAGCGTAGTTATCTTGCTATGAACCAAGAGGATTTGTACACACAATTAATCCCAATCACTAGACAAAATATCTATATTATGGTAAGCACAAAACTACAATTCCAAAGAACAATTCGTAGCCTATTTGGTCAGCCAAGATTGAATGCCATTAACTCATCCATTAACCTTTTCATATTACCCATGATACGATATGACCATAGCCTTGATGTTTTCATCTTCGTATTTTTTTAACATTCTCTTTTGCGTTCTTTCTTTGTGTGTGTGTGAGTGCAAGAGAGAAAGAGTGAGTCTTCTTTGATTGCACTTCTTTCCAAAACCTAGTCTTCATGGCATCTATGGTTTAACTCCTTCATATAGTTTTTGTTGAGTTCTCTCACAAACTCTCACAGCCATAAGCCCGGTGCTTTCCTGGCAAGACCACAAATTCCTCGACACCGCGAAACCAATCAAGCAATGGCGAGTTAAGTCTCAATAGACTCCACCACACCATGCAGCACCAAGCCGACCGAGCTACCAATGGAGAGAAAAAGCTCGTTAACAGTCGAAAGTGCTACCACAGCTCAAGAAATTAGAGTGCTAAAGCACCCTGAAGGTACAATCAAACATAGAGCACAAAAGCTACAAGATTTGCTCTTTGGAAGACATCAACAGCAGCAAACTTCAACATCGGAAACCCTTGAGTTATTTAGTTTAGACCCAGCTCTTGCACAACATATTGGTTTGAATTGCATTGATCTTCATATCATGGTAGATCCAATCACGGCTATGCATAGACACAATTTTTCAACCCATGCATGCACTCATCTCGGAGTACGCCATCTAGGAGGGGTGGAAGAGCACTAAGTACTAAGTAATTAAGGGCAATGTTTGAAGAGGGAGGAAAAGTTCTATGTTAACGTGTAATTTTTTGCAAATTACCTAATAATGCCCTTATAATTTATCATCAAGGGAAAATTCACTAATAATATCTTCCCGATGAGTGTAAATAGTGTATACACTATCAAAAAATCATTAAAAATAGTCATTTTTTGGGTATTTTTCATCATTTTGGTGATAAGGAGGCTTAAAAATGGAGAAATCCAACAAAAAACAATAAAGCTGTGTTTTTCAAGGGATTTTCTTAATTATTGTATTTTTAATTTACTTTTTAGAGCATTTTGCTATTTTCTTTGATTTTTTCAAATAAACAGGTCAAAATTAATAATAAATAGCAGAGAAGCTCAGATGGAAAAATGGAAGACACGACGGTGAGCAGAAAGAAAAGGCAGACTAGCACAAAAATTCTCAATCAAATCAAAAGATGGAAGCGGGAAGCCTAAATTAGGAGGCCAGGCCTAATTTAGGCCAACCCTACTTTTTCAAAATTCTTGCAGAATGAGCTAGATGAATCCGATTAGGGAAGTTTTGGCAAATGCCAGAATTTCGGCGTGACTCCACAGATAGCTTGTTAATGAGGTCCATATACAATGTATATAATTGGTTTAGTGAAATCCATATAAAAAAGCCCTCAAAAAATAGAAAACGGCTCGAAGGTTACAAAGCGTCAAATTCGACATACGAGGCCAAACTGACTCCAAATGAGCCAGAATTGGACATGTTGCTTCAGGACTATGTTGCGGACAAGTCCAAAGCCTCAAAGTTGACTGACCAACCCAACAGATAGAGTAATCACAAAAAAATGGTGATTTCAGAGTCGACAGAGCACAAAGTGATGCAGGCATGACCAAACTTGACCAAATTCAATTTAGGACTTATATTAGGTGTATGAAACATGTCTAGGACAAAATTTGTGGGTTTTGCAAAGTTTTTGTCACTGAAGTAAATAATCACAATTATTTACTTTTGCATCAGTTTTGCTTGGAAATTGTCAAATCATCTCACCTATCCTGTGTACACACCTATTACATGCCAAAAATCAAGTATGAGCCAAAATGACCACCCGTTACTTGTAAAATTGCCAAAAACCGCAAAGAGGTCTTTGCAAGCCAAAATTTGGGTTATGAACAACTTTTCTTGATCCAAATCACCTCATATCTCATACCCAAGGTCTATACCATGCCTAAACCAATTTGTACAAAAAAATGTCAATTTTGGAAGAAAAGTTAATAATCGTGATTATTTACTTTTTGGTCAAAATTGGGGAATTTGATATTTTGCCATCATACATCCAATGTACATGTTGTGATAAGCCTACTAGCCAACTTTGAATCAATTTGGAGTTCAAAATCTCAAATTTCCTTTATATCTACTGTTTGGATTTTATGCATCTTTGCTTGTTCAAAAATTGATTTGAAGCAATTTGGACCAAATTGACAACATTTCAGTCTAAAAGGACATTCTAGAGAAAATCCGACATATCTGCTAACTTTGCACTCTATTCACTGAATAGGAGCAATGCAAGCAGCAAAGAGGGCCAGGAAGAAGCTAAACCAGAAAGAGAAACTACAAGAACTGCCTGCGTATCAACTAGACCCCGAGTCGGTCAAAGCAGCAAAGGCATCTTATCTTTCTAGAGAAGAGCTGGAAGAACACCACACCATGGTCTTCACTGGTAGGTTCAAGAGTGAAGAAGGGCATCAGGTGGAGTTGCAACTTCTGCCTAAAGAGGTCTATGATGTAGCTGCCAAGCCAGAGACCAAAGAGGCTAACCGCAGGTTAGGGCTCAAGCATTTCTACGAACAAGAGCCTTGCAGATTGGACTTTCAAAAAGCTTATGAGCTTCTATCCCACCATCAAAGAGGACGAAACCGCACAAATATCCGACACCCAAGGAAATAAGGTTGAGGTAGTAATCACAAAAGAGATAGTGGTAGAGCACTCAGATTGCCCACTGAAGGAAAGACCATGCGGGCAAGAGACAGGAAAACCGTAGGCGCATTTACCAAGGAGACAACCGCGGCTACATTCGCCGATCTTATCCACAAATAGGTGGAAGAGCCAGCCCGTTTGTACCATCAACACTTGCATTTTCTGGCAAAAAAGCCACCAAGGTACACTACACTAAATCACACCGTGGCCACCACCTTCACTCAGGTTCTTAAGTCAACAACAAGGCACCTTGTGGACCACACGCAGTATGTCTTGACAACCTTGAAGGGCGCCAAGAAGGAAGGGAAAATCACATACTTGGGCGCGGCGCGCTAGAGGTGTTGATGAGAATAGCGTATCATGCCATCAACATGGCCGACAACCTACCACTTGCCCCTGATCAGAATACATGGATTTTGGCAGCACAACCCTCTCCATGAGCTACAAGGTCAGGTAAAAGGTCACAAAAATCAGATGATGAGTCAGATGACATCTCACAAGAATGGCACAGCAACGAGAGGTCTGACAACGAAGAAAAGAGAGCTTGGAGAGAAGAGATGAAGAGGAAACTATGACTACACACCAAGAGGAGCCAGCTCAAAAACAAGCGTGTTTTGAAAGAGATAAACAGGCTTACCAGCGCAGTAGGCAAGCACAAGGGAAGGACCCAAAAAAGTGGGTACCCACAGGATTGAAAGGACCTCAAACAAAGCATCATACCAGAAAAGAGGCAGATGATCCAACTAGAGTTTTTGCTCTCTTAGTGGTTTGTGGATGCCTTCTCTCTAAGAGAAGTGGCAGCACTTCGTGAGCGCTATAGAGGCAATCTCTATGTCTAAAGTGTGAGCATGGATGCTCTATTTATAGCAGAAAAGAAAACTTCCAACTTTTTTTCCAAAAAAAAAATATTTTTTTATTTTTTTCCCAAAAATCATACCTGTGTTTTTGGTACCCTTGTGGTACCCATGAGCTTGACCACTTTGTCATTATCATCAAAAGATAAGGCCACACAGGCCCCCCCTCATTAAGATTAGTCAAGAGGAGCCTCTCCTTTTTCATGTGACAATGTGTCCCACTTTGTCCCCTCCTATGTGAGTTCATGTGCCTTCATTTGTCATCCCTTTGTATTCTTTTGTCTTTATAATTATTTTATTTATTTCTTTAATGATAATTTACTTTACATTTTTAAGTTAAACTTTACAGTCTTATATTAATTTTATAGTAGTAAAAGAAAATTCTACAATCAGTAAATAAGTCTTGCAATAAGTTAGTTAGTGATTCATATAGCTAAACATGTCAAAATTTTGTAGTGTAAATTTTAATTTCTAGGTTTTCTCAACCTACGATTCATAATTTGAACTCGAATATCTTAAATAACGAGTGATGGTTTAAAAAAATACAAATGCGTAATAGAACTTGTGTGCAATTTGAAAGTAGAGACCTTACACCTCCCATTAATGGCTTGAATGCTTGAGTGGTTTTCAAGGAAGAAGAGGCCCCCTTTTATAGGTGAAGGGAACCCACAAGGGTTTACACAAGAAGAGAAGAGCCAATGTGAACAGAAACTGGAAAAGTTGGAAATGAGTTGTCCCTGCATGATGTGGGCAGACTGGGATCCAGTATTTTAATCATATCTACTCAACCGTGGCTCCAAATAAAACAGTAAAAATATGGGAAAAAACTTCAGCTCATTACCTACAACTTACTTTTTATACGCATTTTGCAATTCGGGTTGGAACCTTGTGTAAAAAAATCATCAAAATAGGGTATAGTTTTGGCAGCAAAAGCTTTCTTGTGGTCCCCTTAGCATAGACTTTTATTTGATTCCAATGGACACCTCATGCTATATGAAAGCATGACATTGCTCCTTGACAATGTTTTGTAATCATGCTTGCAATAATGCAATAAAATAAGTGTATCTTTGAAACCATGCCACCTAGTGTCCCACTAGGATTTGATTCCCTCTTGGTAGCTATTTAAAAAGATATATAAGAAAAATATAAAAAATACATAGAATATATGTAGATTGAAAATTACCCTAGATATAGGATTTAGATAGGGTGTGAGATAATAATGAGATGGTAGAAATAAAGAATCAATGATTTTTGCCCCAAGTTAAAGAGGCGGAGCTATTTGACGCTTTTTCCATAGTACTTTTTGATGGTAAAGTAAGAATACGTTATCCTTGAGATAAATAATAGGATGAGATAGAAAGCTTATTGTTATACTTACATATGCATATGTACATTATAGGAAATATAATTATGTATCTAAAAAGTTACAAGATAGATCTTGTAGCATGCGTTCCCACTATGTACGTGTCACAGCACGACACCCACCCCCTCTAAACCTGCACATCCTCCGGTATGTGCCACATTGTCTCTTTGTAAGATTAGCCCTCTTGTACATCTTCCTTGCTTTCTTCCTCACTAGATAATTCCAAAGCCTCGTCTTCACTTTGATCTTCACCTGTGTTTTTCTCTTCTTCCTCATCAACATCTTCTGGATCATTGTCTCTTCTTATCTTAAACATTTTGATCCTTTTTCCTACAATGGGAATCTTTTCTTCTGTACCATCTAGTTCATACAAGCTGTAAGTAGCATTTTCATGCACATGCTTTACAACATACGGTCCAAATCATCTTTTTGAAAACTTACGCATGATTATGTGCTGGTTATCAAGGGTACTATCATATACTAAAACCCAGTCACCTTTGTCAATTGTTTTGCTCCTGAGCCGATGTCGCTTATCAAAGTAGTCCTTGTTTTTCAACCTTGCATTTTTGAGTCGTTCTTTTGCAGCCTCAATGTCTCCAGGTCTTCTCTGTAGTTGCCTTATACGCAATGCAAGGAAATCTTCCCTGCTGAACCCCTCTTGCCAAGGTAGTACATTCCATGTGGGAATTGTATCTTCCATCGGCATCACTAGATTTTGACCATACATTAGCTCCTCGGCATGTAGCGAGTTGCTGAGCTATGTGTTGTATGATCAGTCCATAAAGCATATGGTAACAGTTTTGGCTCTCACCAACTCTTCCTTCGCAAGCCTTGGCCAAAGCTTTGATGATAGGAGGATGCCCTCTTTCACTCTTTCCATTTCCTTCAGGATTGTAAGCTGTGGTAAGAGAAAGCTTGATTCCTAATCTGGTAAAGAACTCCCTTGCTTTCTCATCATCCAGCTCACCTCTATCTGCAGTGATCTTTCCCACACAACCATAACGGCAACTCACCTCA
This sequence comes from Adiantum capillus-veneris, assembly GCF_014529385.1. NCBI lineage: Eukaryota > Viridiplantae > Streptophyta > Polypodiopsida > Polypodiales > Pteridaceae > Adiantum > Adiantum capillus-veneris. The sequence goes on from NC_140948.1 coordinate 152,070,040, forward strand.
TCAAGAAGGAATTTGCACACAGCTTCTGTGGTTTTAGCTCTCAATGCTCTTCCTTCAACCTGGTTAGCTAGGTCCTCTCGTGCAAGAACCAAGTATCTCATCTGCCAGAGTCCTAGAGGCATTGTGACTAGATCCACAACCCATTTATAGTGCATGTCTAGTGGATATGTAGGGTGCAATCCATCACGATGTCGGGCATATACATTTGACAAGTTACGCATGACTCTACAAATTGAGATACATCTTTATACATACCTTTCCACCAGTATTTTTCTTTCAACTTGGAGAAGGTTTCCCACACACCCCTGTGTCCAACCCATAGACTCTCATGAAACTCTTGCATGAGCTTTACTTGAGTCTCTTTTTACATATAACCCGTTGTGGTGTAGCACCCTTTTGTTTAGGATGCTTCCACAAGTAACCATCCCTCAAAATGTACCCATATGCTTTCCTGCGTATCCTCCTAAATTCTTGTTCAAACCAATCATCCTGTTTTGCTAGAGTACTCAAATAGCTTCCAATAAGAAGCTAATCACCTTCATAAAGCTCTTTCAAAAATGATTCAAGTAGATTAGTCATGCAAATATTGTTACCTTTGACATGAGAGATAGAATAGAAATTTGTGCCTACATCATCTCCCTCGTCAATCATTTGTGACTCATCTTCATACCTTTCCCTTGATAGCATATCTGCCACTATATTGTCTTTACCTGCAATGTGCTTAAACTTGGGATTTAAGGACTTAATGTAGGCAATCCACCGCAACATAGCAATGTCTGGAGTTGAGCATCTTGTAATCATCCCAAGAAGTGGTAGACAATCTGTTTCTACAACCACACATGCACCAATTAGGTACTCTTTCCCATTTTTCAAGGCTGTAACCATACCCCATAGCTCTCTCTTTATTTGTGGATAGTTTCTTTGGCGAGCACTTAGTACCTTTGCTCCAAATCTTACCAAATACCTGCGTCCTTCTTCGTCATCTTTCCCTATTGCCCATCCAATCCCTGTAGGACTAGTGTCTACTGTCACAATTACTGGCCTTTGATACTCATAGTCTACCTTTCTCAAAGTTGGTGCTGAATGGAGAAACACCTTTAGCTTTTTCATGGATTTTACATGTGCTTCTATCCATTTAAACTTTTGATTATTTCTAAGCAAATGATAAAGAGCATCAGCTACATGTGCATAATGTGGAATCCAAATAACATAGAAGACACATGCTCCCAAAAACCTTCTAACCTCAGTGATGCTAGTGCACATTTCTTTCATTCTTTGGATGGCATGTACCTTCGTTGGACAAGGTTTCCTACCATATGGCCCGCACATGTTCCCCACAATGAGCACTTCATTGACACCAAACATAGACTTTTTCCCTGACAATGTAAGATTCACTTCTTCCAACCTAGACAAAATTTTATCACAATCATTTATGTGATTTACCACAAACCTGCAACATCCCTTGAGATCCAAAGCTTCATCTTTGTCACTTTCTTCACATCCTTTGATAGGAAAATCATCAATGAAAGGCATTGTGATTTGAGGAATAAAGTCACGTAAGACCTTATTCATCCCATTCATCATATGTGCAACCGAGTTGGTTGCTCCCTGTGGCAAGGTACACATCCTTACCAAACCCAAAGGTGTCCTCATGGTTTTCAAGTCTCTGCTTTCGATTGCAAGATGAAATTGATCATACCCTGAGTAGAGATTCCCCATTGAGTAGATTTCCCTCCCTGCAAACGCCTCTGCAAACTCATCCACAATTGGACCTGTACCTACATTTCTAATTGTCACCTTGTTCACTCGTTGCATATCTTGGATGAAGCATAGAGAACCATTCTTCTTTGGAACTGTGAACCACCTGTTTGAGTATGGAGCAGAAGAAGGCTCCAAGATTCCCATTTTGATTTTCTCATTCGGTAGCTCTTATACTAACTTTGGCAAATGAGCCTTTGGAACCGGAATAGGCCGCAGATTCCAAGGCACATGAGGCATTGTGAAAATAACCATAGGAGCTACAATAGAAGGATCAACACATCCTATCTCATGTGGCTCAAATGCAAAAGCCTTACCATGCTTTGAAAGAATTTTTTTGAAGCACTTTGTCTCCTCTTGTGTTAGAAACTCCTCGCGACCAATCTGCAACTCTTGGAAAGACTCCTTTGTGAAGGTATGCCCAATCTTTTTAGGATTCCTCAAACTTGGTTGTAAAGAAGCCTGCTCAATCTTTTCCCTATTGTTGGCTGGTAAGGGTGAAGCTATTGGTTTCACCTTCTTTGCTACACTCTTGTATTTAGTTTCAGCATGGACTTCTGGGCCAACTGTTTGGTTTTCTTTAAAGGCTTCTATTGCTTGATACATTTCCATAGAGAAAACTTCCACAACTTCATTTTCAAGATGCAAACTACACCCCATTATAGCATCAAGCTCACCCATAGTATCTACAAAGAAACTTGTTCACACAAACCCAAAACATTTTCAGTAGGCTCTCGCAATCCACTCTTTTTCATGCCTATTTGTACATTATGCACATATTGCCTCTCACATCTCGTCAAATCTTCAAGTTTTGTAAAACATACTGATCCATTCCTTGTTACCAAGGAGCTCATTGAAAAAGTTTCACCTATTTTTGGATCAGGCGAGACCCTTTTTCTTTCTGTACCACTGCAATCCCGCTTTACAATGGTACTTGGCCAAAACCCATCATTTCTCTATGATCATGAAACTCTTTGCTCACCTTTGGTAGAGGATGTTCTCTGAGGTAGTCACGATTTCTTTCATGATTTACACAAACTGTGAGAAATTGGACAAGTCGTTTACCATCTTTGCTACGTATCCTAACATATGTTGAACCATCATCCATTACCTTTGTTTCCATTCGAACTCCCACAATGTAGGGCTGTCCAAGGATGAGATGATATGAAGATGTATCATGTACAAAAAAGTTTTGGTCAATCTTTACATCACGTATTGTCACCTTCACACCTGGACATGCTGCATACAATTCACCGGATGAATTGTTTGCCACTTTCACCATCCAACCATGATCTGTGTCCATCGGCCATTTGCACTTGTTGTAGAGACTCTCTGATATTATGTTTATTTCTGAACCATGGTCAATCAAGGCAACAAATGGCCCTTCAAGGTCACCTACCTTGACCAAAGTTTCTGTAGTAGCCCTTGCCCAATGACTTCGTGAATAGTATCTCCTACGAATATCTTCAACTTCTTCATCATCATTTGAGAAATGCACTTGCTTCACTCTCCCACTAGATTGGTAGCATCCTACCATAGCTCCATCATCCTCCTTATTTTGCAGTTGCATCCCTTGTGTCTTCGAGGTTTCCCATTCAACCTGTGGACGAGAACTTCAGCAAGGGTTTGCCTCTTCCTCTTGATGATGTCAATGATCTCCTCATGGAATTCACGCTTTGCAGTTCCAAGAACTTCTCCCAGAGTAAACTCAATCTTGCTATTCAAAAACCTTAATATCATATTGTAGTTTATAAGTTGGGCCTTTTGTCTTACCTTTTGTTGGCTCTTTCCTCTTTCCTGTTTTAGACTCCTCCATGAGTACTTTAGGTGGAGACGCTCCTTGTGTCGGGGTTGTTTGGGAAGGCATTGAGTCACTTCTTCCCCCACTTCTAGAAGCTCTTTTTGATGGTCCTTCATCAGCATTCTCACGCCTGCGTTTTTCTTCTATAATAGCTCATTTTGTTGGCATTTTGTAATGTAGGCATGCACTGACAATGAGTCCACTGGATCATTCCATCCTGTTTCTAGACGTATGCAATCACGTGCTTCATGTAGAATCTCTTTTGTAAGCTTTACCTTTTTAGCTAATTGCATGACATTTGGCCACATTTGACCATGATGGTCATTCACCTCTTCATCACTAAGATGCTCAATTTTTACTCCATAAGTAGCTGCCTCAACTGAAGAGCTAGCATGGTTAATAGCCATATCTTCAACTAAGGTTTGCATTCCCCCCTTCCCAAAGTTAGTTCTCAAGGGTAGACCTGTCTCTCTTAAGTGGATTTTACCATCCTTAAAAGAGACAACATCTTTTGACAAAGCATCACTAAAATCATCACAATCCCTTCTTACATGGTATGTACTATCACACCAAATACATCTATTAACAAACCCTTATTTGGGCTGTTGTCTTTGCCTAGGAAGTGGCCCTGATGGTTGGCCTTTTTCTTCAAGCTTTGCAAGTTTCACCTTCAAGTCACGCATTCCCTTCACAAGTTCATCTAGCATAGACTCATCAAACTTAGGAGCTATATAAGTAGGCTTTACCATTTTGTCAAAAGTTGAAGTTGAAGGACTTGTAGTGTTTACTACCATCTTGTCCCTTCTTCTTTGTCGTTTGGCAAGCAGTGAGACAACACCTTCAACCTCATTCCAGTCGGTCTTTAGTCCTTGCTCAGCATCTTTATCTTCAAGAAGAAGCTCCAAATTTTCTTGAAACTCTTTTCCTGCATCTTGTAAGAAAAGATCTGTCTTCTCTGCATCTAGTGTGGCCCTTTCTGTCCTGGTGAGTTGTGCATAGCGCCGCTCAAATTCCCTAAGTAGCTCTGTTATTGATAGTCCTTGCTTTGGCTTGACTACCCATTCTAAGAATGTCCTTTTGGTCACTCTCTCAGAGTCCTCCATGAAATGATCCTCCTTTAAAGCTACTTTGAGTTCTTTCCAATTTCTCTAGTTTCTAGAGCAACAACTAGCTCAAAGCTTTGAATCATCTCACCTTCTGACACGCGAATGCAGCTCCATCTCCTTCACATACTCGCTTAAGTACTTGGTTACATCTTTGCCATTGAGCAGAACCATTCTATTGATGATTGCTTGTATGGCCTTCGTTACTGAAATCTCCCTTCTTTCAGTGGCATGTTGTTGTTGCATGAACATTGCAAATGCTTGAAAAATTTGCATTGTTGTTGGGTGAAAATGCATACCCTGTTTCTCAACATGATCACCCATGGTTACCCACAAACTCACCCTGGCAGTTTCGCATCGGGTTCACCAAAAATATGTCGAGAAATTTGCGGTCTTGCCAGGAAAGCACCGGGCTTTTGGCTGTGAGTTTGTGAGAGAACTCCAAAGCTATATGAAGGAGTTAAACCATAGATGCCATGAAGACTAGGGTTTGGAAAGAAGTGCAATCAAAGAAGCCCCACTCTTTCTCTCTTGCACTCACACACACAAATAAAGAACACAAAACAGAGTGTCAAAACAACACAAAGATGAAAACATCAAGGCTATGGTCATATTGTATCATGGGTAATATGAAAGGGTTAATAGATGAGTTAATAGCATTCAATTTTGACTGACCAAATAGGCTACGAATTGTTGTTTGGAATTTTAGTTTTGTGCTTACCATAATATATATATTTGTCTAGTGATTGAGATTAATTGTGTATACAAATCCTCTTGGTTCATAGCAAGATAACTACACTTACGTCAAAAGAAAAGTTATAGTCTATGAGAGGTAGTATAATGGGATCCGGTGATAGAAGTATTTCATTGAGCCTTTTTGGGCCAAAGAGAAACACTATACGTTGTTAAAAGTGTATTTTACGGCTAATCCATACGTTAATTCTAATAGATCGTACAGAGTGAAAGCAATAGAAATTATCATCATGTGGATTATTCCTCTAGGTTAACTCTAGTATTTGTAAAATGTAGATAAAAGAGAAGATAAGGGAAGAGAAGAGAAGAGAGTTTCCCTCCCACGCCCTATTCTTGCCCGTAGGCAATCAGGATACTGCGGGGAGAGATGTACCTGTAGCAAGGAGAACCTAAAATTTGTAGAGAGGATGAATTACTAAGAGTGAGAGAGATAGGTTTGGTTAAGGAGATGAGATTAGATATATATATATATATATATAATATATATATGTTGGATTAGAGGGTGAAAAAGAAAACATGAAAACATCAATGTAAAACACATTTTACTTGACAAACCCTTCGGCACCATTATTGATGGAGAGAGAAGAAAAGGGGAGAATTCAACTTTGATTGATACGCCAAGTCCACGACCTTATTTGAGTTGATCTTCCAAGGATAGCATGCAAGAATGGCTAGTCTTCCTCTAGGAGAAAGTGTAGGCTTAGGATTATGTTAATGGCTAAGTACAATTAGGCATTACTACTCACACCCTCATGAATTCCTCTCATCAATGGCTCGAATGATTGAGTGGTTTTCAAGGAAGAAGAGGTCCCCTTTTATAGGTGAAGGAAACCCACAAGGCTTTACACAAGAAGAGAAGAGCCAGTGTGAACAGAAACTGGAAAAGTTGGAAATGAGTTGTCCCTGAATGATGTGGGCAGACTAGGGTCCAGTATTTTGATCATATCTCCTCAACCGTGGCTCCAAATAAAACAGTTAAAATATCAGCAAAAACTTCAGCTCATTAGCTACAACTTCTTTTTTATATGCATTTTCGAATTTGCATTGGAACCTTGTGTAAAAAAATAATCAAAATAGGGTACAGTTTTGGCAGCAAAATTCTTCTTGTGGTCCCCTTAGCATAGACTTTTATTTGATTCCAATGGACACCTCATGCCATATGAAAGCGTCACATTGCTCCTTGATAAAGTTTTGTGATTATGCTTGCAATAATGCATTAAAGTAAGTGTATCTTTGAAATCATGCCACCTAGTGTCCCACTAGGATTTGATTCCCTCCTAGTACTTATTTAGAAAGAAATATAAGTAAAATATGAAAAATACATATAATATATATAGATTGAAAATTACCCTAGATATAGGATCTAGATAGGGTGTGAGATAATAATGAGATGGTAGAAAGAAAGAATCAATGCTTTTTGCCCCCAAGTTACAGAGGCGGAGCTATTGACGCTTTTCCCATAGTACTTTTTGATGGTAAAGTAAGAATACGTTACCCTTGAGATAAATAATAGGATGAGATGGAAAGCTTATTGTTATACTTACATATGCATATGTACATTATAGGAAATATAATTATGTATCTAAAAAGTTACAAGATAGATCTTGTAGCATGCGTTCCCACTATGTACGTGTCACAGCACGACATCGTATGAGTGGAATAGATTCTAATAGAGGAGAAAACCAAAATAGGGCTAGAGAAACATGTCGAAAGAGGTAAGAAGAGTTAATTGCTCAAGATATTTCCAATCAACTCGAACGTGTTAACGCGTCACTTTTGGAACATGTACCAGGAGTTCTTATTGAGGGATTAAGAGAAGGTAGGCTAGTGGGCCAACCCACACCAGTAAGAGAAATAGTTAACCAACCGTTTAACTTAGACCAAGGTTGCAACTTGGGGTTAAAAACATTTATTTGCTCTACCCAGACCACGAGTACTAAATTTTTGGGAAGACCCACACTTTGAAAATCCGTTAGATCAAATGGCAGTGCCAGTAGCATGAGCTATGATACGATTGGCAGACTTTACACAGTTTGCAGGGCTATAGGATGAAGACCCTGATGCTCATCTTCAAAAATTTGAAGTAACATGTGTAGCAAATGAAATCATGGACAACGATCAAAAACTACACATTTTCCTAGCTACCTTTAAGGATGAATATGCCAGTTGGTATGGAAATGTACCAATAGTGAATTAGGCTACTTACCCTGAGCTGACAACAACATTTTTAGCAAAGTTTTTCCATCAAGGATTCCAAGATAGACTTGCTCAAGAGTTAGACTATCTTCAGCAGGGAATCAACAAAAGTATTGATCATTACATCCAAAGGATGGAGACAATAGTACGAAAGATGGGAAATACAACACCAAATCAGGATACTCACAAACCTAGGCTTGTAGATGGCTTGCAAGATCCGAACGCTCAACAATATGTGAGTTTAAGAGACCAGCAGACTTAAAAACTGCTAAACAAGAAGCTAGAAATTGGGAAGAGGTGCAATTAAGCCAACAAAGGAGAAGAGAATTGTTTAGTAGACCTAGTATGGTTACTTCTCCCGCTATACCGATTCCACAAACTCAGGAGCCTGTACCTGGTTATGGAGCTACACCACCACAAGTGGTGGTAAATTCAAATCAAACTCCTTATTATACCCCAAATCCATACATGACAGCTCCAACAAACATGCTGCAGACTGGTACACCACCACCACCAGCTCTCACAGAAGAGAGGGTAGTCCAAGTGATGACAATCACAGTTGGAGAATTAAAGGAAGAAATTCTAAGTGCTTTAAGACCTCAAAAAAAAGAAGTATATGATATAGCTCAACAAGCACCAGGCCCGTCTATCAGTGCACCTCTAATGAGATCCAATGTGTGGTGTGGGAAGTGCAATGATTACGGCCATTTAGCAACTGAGTGTCCAACTACATCAAGGGTAGTGCCATACCAAGTACGTACACTATTTTAGACCTTTTATCGAAAAAACAATCATGTGGAAGACAATTGCTTTGTAAAGCAACCATATGAATGCCGTCAAGCAAGGGCTATGCAAACGAGTTATAAATTTATGGGATAGGAGCAATACAACCTATGAGATAGGTCCACCACCACAACCTTTTATGCAAAGGGGACTGCTTGAAACATATCAGCAACAGTTACAACAACAAAGGCAAGGGTTACCACCTGTTGGGGTATAGGCACATGTGCCTTGCTCGACCGCCCAGAGTCTGGGCGCCCACTGACTTGTATACCTTATACATAGCATAAGTGTATAGGGGGCTACTCACTCATTGAGTCTCCCCACCCATATCTGTGTGTTGTGTTTCTTCTTCTCTCTCTCACTCTCCGTCTGTGGTGCTCTCCGATCCCCTTCAATTGGTATCAGAGTGACAGGTGTGAGAGCGTAGATGGACGGCTTCGCGATGAACTCGTCGGGTAAAAGGCAGAGAGGTCACAGATCTGAGCAAAGAAATAGAGGAGGCTTGTGGGAAGTTATACAGAGGCTTGTAGGAGAGCTCTCAGGAGCTTCCTAGTGCTCACAGATCAGTCCAGAGTTCCTCTATAGATCAGCCCATTGTGTACAGCATTTTCCCTCTTCTCGACAATCTTTGCAACGGCTACATCGGCGACAGATTGGAGCTTGGAGCTTCCATAGACATGGAAGCATTGTGAGATTGATGCATTCAGCTCACGCATCAAGGTGGGAAGTGAGTTTGAGCCTTTCTATGAGCTCAAAGAAGCACAGAAGAAAGTCGTTCAGTTTTTGACAGTTTGACAGTAGTCTACTGTTTTGCTCATAACTTGAGCTACAAAGCTCCGATTTTGGTTCAAAACGGAGCTGGATTCAAGCTCTACGACTTTGTAGAAGGAATCGTTTTCTGATTCAGAGTGTAGGTGGGTCTGAAATTAAAAACAGAGAGACTGTTTTCCAGGACAGTTTTGGGCTCTATTGTTTTCTTTGCTGCAGACAGCTTACACGTGCACACTGCAGGTAGCAGGCACATGTGAGGTGTTACAAGATCGGGTTTGACTCCCAGTACAGGTTGAGTCTAGTACTCCCACAGGTGTTGCCAGTTGCAGTTGAGTGGTTCTTTTGCAGTGTTGTGGCTTGCATACATGGTCTTTGAGCGGGTAATGCTCTATGTATGCTTATGTGGTGAGCAGTAGATCTTGTGAGCAAGTGCAGAGGTTGGTTGTGGATGACATGTATGGTCACCTGTGGTACTCTTTGTGAGCATTTGTTGGACACAGGTTTGTAGAGCTTATGCATGTATGTTGAGTGTAGTTTGATGCGCATTGATTGCTCATTGTATTGAGCTTGCAGGACAATGGTTATTTTGTGTTGATAGCCATTGTGCGTCGAAACTCTGGTGAAATTTTCCCAGGAGTTTTATACCCATCATTTATGCGATCTAGGCAGAGATTGCAGGTTGCACTTAGCATTTGCTTGCGGTGTTCTCTCCAAGTAGGAGATTTGTGCGTGTGTATGCATCAATGCCGCACAGTGTGGGCTTGGTGATTAGATCACGATTTGACAGGCATACAATTATCTTGGCGCGCTCACAGGAGTGAATATTGTGATGTATGCTTGTGTGGCTACGAGCTAGGTAGTCGGATTCGAGCACTAATGGCTTGAGGTTTTTCAGCAAGTTTCAGCTACAGGTTTACAAGTTAGAGGCAGGTTTGAGGGCTTATTTGGGCGCTGAATTTTCAGCCATTGTTTCCTCTTTGTAGGTGTCCATGTATGGATCAGTTGTAGGCTGATCTGGGACATGTTTGTGACTTGTTTATGCAACTGTTTAAGAGCTGAATTTTGGGGCGGTTTTGGGGCTGATTTGCAGCCATATTTTACAGCCATATAGGAGCTTGGTTTACTCTACCGTACACTTGGCATTTGGGATTTGCATCATTGCCATTTGTGGGAGCTTTATGCTCACAGATTGTCTCACAGATTTTGCATCGTGACTTTGCCATATTCTTGGACAGTTGGCAGGTGCTGAGACATTGATTTTGCTCTCTAGTTTGCTACATTGTGCTCATGGCAGAGACAGGTGATCGCTCAGATTATGATCTCTCCGAAATGCGCATGTTTGATGGGTTAGACTTTGCAACATGGAGAGAGTGTATGCTTGATGCATTGACACATCGAGGGTTGCATGGACCATTGAGTGGTGATGGAGGTAGACCTTCATGCTTGTCTGACAATCAGTGGCAGGAGCTAGATGAGATGGCATTATCTACAATATGTTTGCACGTTGCGGAGTCTATATTTGCTCTCGTTATGTATGAGACGACTACGAGAGCATGTAGGCAAAGATTGCATGAGATGTATGATAGATCTGAGTCATCTGAGACTCTTGTGAGACAAACAACGGCATTCACATATGCGCCGACATGTTATGTGTTGGCATTGTGGTCATTTAGGGCACATTAGACGGCGATGCTTTCGTCGTATGAGACAGCACAGGAGACAGGCTAGTCTCAAGGATGCAGTAGATGCTATAGGCTCCATTGACTTTACAGTTTGCAGGATCAGATACAGTGTCTGAGTACCCTAGTGACAGTGAGGTCACATTTTCTTCCTGTATTACTCCTGATTTTTTGACGTCTGAGGATAGTGCACTTCTTTTGCAGTGGGTGCTAGACAGGGATGCTACTTTTCATGTCACTCCGTATCGTGACTGGTTCAGTAGCTATTCTAGCAGAGTGCATGGTAGTGTGAGATTGGCAGATGGGTCACTGCATGAGATTGCTGGTTTAGGAGATGTGAGACTATCATTATCGAGCGGTGCATCATACGTGCTCAGAGATGTGCATCATGTGCCAGATTTGACGATGAGTTTGATCTCCGTTGGTCAGCTCAGGGATAGTGGATGTCGGGTATCGCTACTTGAGTGATCTTTTGCGTTGCATTTGGGTTCGCTAGTGATTGCGAGAGGTGCTACAGTTGGCACATGGAACCCATTGCACGTAGTAGTGGTGCGAGATGGTCGAGTCTCAATCTTGTTACAGCCATGCAGAGAGCGAGAGACCCAGACAGTCTCTTTTGCTCATGGGTTGCAGGGTTCTTTGCATGTAGTACAGAGTAGTGAGCTCGTTGTGCACACAGTTGGGGCACAACTTGAGCAGTCACACAGAGAGGTGAAAGAGTCAGACATGCATGCTTTGCTAGTGACTGAGCAAAGCAGAGAGTCAGTTGTGCGAGATACTTCTATGCAGGATAGACAGGTAGAGCGGTCTTGCTCTAGTGAGTCACGACAGGAGGACGTTGTGCAAGAGTCTATGCATAAGGAGTTAGAGCATGAGAGTTCTAGTGAGTCACAACAGATTGAGTGGTCATGTTTGCAGTGGATGATTGCAAAGGAGGCTGAGACGTTAGTGATTATGCAGTCATTCCTTTCTATGCTCGATAGTGAGCATGGGGATATAGTTGTGCAAGATATCTCTTCGAGCAGACACCTAGAGCAGCTGGTTTGCTCTGAGGTTGCACGACAGGTTGATGCGTCTTTTGTGGATAGTCAGGAGATGCATGTGGCTGACACGCCTTGTCAGTCAGAGATGCCTATTGCCAGGGATATATATGTTGATGCATGCTCCGTAGAGCTAGCAGGGCCCACTAGCATTGCATCAGCATTTGGTGGTCTCATGTATGAGATGTTGATCTTGAGACCGGATATCGCAACTACAGTGGGAGAATTTGCAGTTGGGATTGTTAGTTGTTTTTTGATTGATGATGTCATAGTGCACGAGGGAGATATGCAGGTATTGCGTACATACTTGCAGTTCGTGTGTGATATGTCTAGTGGTGTATGGACTTACACGGGAGCAAGACAGCCAGATGCACACGATCACAGCCAGCCAGTGGGCATCGGTTGAGAGAAAATTTTTATCACCTTTTGTAGTCTTTAGACTAGCTTCCCTTGCTTAAAGGCACGGTCGCCTTTAAGTGGGAGGTTGTTGGGGTATAGGCACCTGTGCCTTGCCTGGTCGCCCAGAGTCTGGGCGCCCACTGAGTTGTATACCTTATACATATCATAAGTGTATAGGGGGCTGCTCACTCATTGAGTCTCCCCACCCATATTTGTGTGGTGTGTCTTCTTCTCTCTCTCACTCTCCGTCTGTGGTGCTCTCCGATCCCCTTCACCACCTTGATCAAGGTTGCAAGGACAAATGAGCAGAAATTCTCCATATAGACCTCCATTTCGACGAAATAGTTTTCGATACACTAATCCAAATATGGGGCCATCTAGCCCTGTGGTATGCTATAACTGTCAACAGGAAGGGCATATAGCTCCTTATTGCCCCAATCCTTGTAAAATCAAGACTATATACCGTTATGTCGAATCTGTAGCGAGGAGGGTCACTATGAAGATTTATGTCCAAAGCGGGTAACTTTAGTGCAAAATGAAAAAGGGAAACAGAAGGTTGATGAGGATCCTAGTACCTCTGCCAATTTAGTAGAGGTTGAACAATTGCAAGATGGATTCCCTCGTAAACAAAAAGCAAGGAAAGTGACCTTTGCTAAAGAACCTGTGATGGTCGGGGTAGTTACTCGATCTCAAAAGATGGACCATGATAAAGGGATTACTGTCCCAAATGTGAGTAAGAAGATTGAGGACTCTTTCATAAAAGAGTTTGTAGAATCTCCTGATGAAGTATCTGAGGATCATTCTGCTAATGAGTCACCTATTGCTTTTAAGCTACAGGAAGAGGAAGAAATTACAAAAGGTATAGCACCTTTTCGAGAAAGGTTACAAACATGTGTAGCTCACAGGAAAATCGTACCAGATACTTGTAATTTATGGGAATCTATGAAGGATTGCAAAATCTCATTGGACTTGACCACTTTAGTAGAGATATCTCCTTTGTAAGAAACAATTATATCATAAGCTCGTATGTAGAAGAGGGAAGAGAAAAAGCTCTAAAATGATGGAGCAAGTCAAAGAAAAAGGAGTTCATGTACTAGATATTTTTTATGGACCTAGAAGCACCTACTATTTCCTTGGAAATAGGAAGCCATAGCATAACAGAAGTGCAATTAGATGGTGGAGCAGCAGTCAGTTTAATGATTGAGCAAACTATGGGAGAGTTGGGATTGAAACAAGTGGAGCCTACAAACATCGTTCTACGCCTGGTAGCTCAACGACGTGTAAAACCTTTAGGAATTTTACAAGGGGTCAAGACTATAGTTTCAGGACTTGACTATAGTGGCATATCCTGGCTGACCCCATAGTAGATTTGGAGTTTTTTACTCTTGACAACGAGGATGAGGGGGTACCCTTGGGTTTACCTAGGGGATTATATCATATGTTGTTGCCTAGACAACAAGCAATACTCCAATATGGCCAAGTACAACCCTATGGAGGGGGTCTTCAACGAGTTTTACCTTTTGGCTTAGCCAATGCACGCGCACTATTCCATAATATCTAGTGAGAGGTTTAGAAACAAAACAAAACAGAACCACAAAATTACAAACAAATTAAAAGAAACTCAAATATCCAAAAAGAAATGTTTCCTTTTATGTTTGATTTTTTGTTTTATTCAAAACAAAACACTAAAAAAAAGAAAAATCACCAAACAAAACAAAAACAAGAAAACCCATAAACATTAGGAGTAGGATAACTACATTCCTTTAGGGGGAGTGTAGTCTAATCTTTTTGCAGAATCGAGAAATTTTGTATGGAGGAAATACTTGTTACAAATTGGAGCTGATTGTCAAAGCTGTATCTGGGGATGTAGTTCTAAAGTGGAGCATTTTCAAGCAGATTAAACAGGTGGTTTACTTCTAACTATAATGTTCATTTTTTCTTCTTCTTTTTTAGTTTTAATCATTTTATGCTTTCTGTAATAGATGTGTCAGTGACAAGTTAATACCACACTATTCATAGTCAAGCTTGTTAGCTTAGGGGTTTATATATTCTTTTTAACTTTCACTTAGCAATCACCGATCGGTGACCAAGCTGTTAGTGGCTGAGAGAGGTAGTCAAGGTGATTATTTAATAGAGTCACTGTAGCTAAACTAGTTTTGGGCAATATATTTATGCTCTTAATGGTGATCTAGAGATCCCTTAGAAGTGATGTAGGTATCTATGGTTGGGAGTATAGACCTTCAAACTCTAGAGTATGGGCGATATGCTAGTTAATTTACACTAATGATGAGCCAAGGGGAGAATAGAACAAAACTTTTATGTTATATGTTGTGTGACCGTCGTCGTACAAGTTTGGTAGGCGAGTGGGTCTACTTTGTCTCTAGTGATAGAGCCACGAGCCGTAGCCACGATTTGTACGGGGTGGAAGTGTAAGTGCTAATAATTCCTGCTCGACGCAGCAGTGAGAGTGGAATGCATGCGAGAAAAAACAATCAAGTCCTACGTGACTTGTAACAATAAAAATAAAAATAATATTAAAAAAAATTAATGTATGAAAAAAACAACAATTAGAGTCTTTTTTTTTTGAAATTGGGAATTCAAACAAGGGAACTTAAATTAAGGGGAATGACTTCCACTTAGATGTGAATACTGTACATAATTTTTATAATATAGGGGTTAATTGGTTTACCTCTATAGAGCTCTAGCGCCATGGAGGGGGGTTGTTCTTGCTATTAAACAGTAATAAATTTATTGTCTTGCCTTGGGCGGTTTATAGTTATTCCATTAACTAGTCACCTTATTATTAATTTTAGTTGCTATTGGTGAGGTTTAGGTTTGTGATTTGTAAATCTTTATATATGCTAGTTAGTGAGGGTATATACGTTTTCTGGGGTTAACATGTTTATATAACTATGTCTAGTGTTTATTAATTTGTCACTGAGTTGTCACTAACTGACTGATTAACGGTTTTATTGTTGAAACAAATCTAGTTCTTGTTTTAAAATAAGTAAGAATGGCAGAGTACTGGTGTTAGTGTAATGTATTACAGGCTTTATGCTCATGAGGGCGTTCACAGTTAAGGAGGGGAGCCAATTATTTTTTAAAGTGTTGCAGTCAAGCTGGGGAGTTGTAGCAGTTTAAGAAGATTTCATAGTGTTGAAGATATTTTCTTTTTCGTCGAGGATGACTTCAAGTTTCAGTAGCGGAGGAATGCAGACACCAAGATATTTTTTATTTTTGTATCAAAACTGGGGTAACTTGGGATCTGCATGGGCATTTTAGATGCATTTGCATACAAATTAACTACATTATGATGTGTTTACCTTTATTTTCAGTTTTAAGTCTACTTAAATATATTTATTAGTACTATTTGAAAACATGTTCGTAGCAAACGTTTTTCCTAAACAATCACCATAGTGAGGTTTTGAGCTGATGACTCGTTGGAATAGCTAATGAAGGTCGTCTTATATGATTGTCTTTTACGATGTTAAAATTGCTCATCCCTAGAGTTTGAGCAAGGGAAAGGGAGAGGTTTGCTATCTGTAGCGTAAAAGGGAGTGAGATAGGTTTTGACCTTAAGACTTGTTGCAATTGATCTTTAAGATCTTTTAGGATGGTCCTTACAACGTTAAAATATTTTCTTTTGATGATTGATTTGGTGGACACGAGAGTAAATGAATTGTCTACCAAGTTCAAGTAAGTGAGCGAGACAGGCTTGAGACACCAAATTACACTAATTTTTTCAAAATTTTATAGATTTTCCCACCTTCAAATATAAAATTTAGAGGTAAATTCAAAATTTGTAGGTGGGATTACACTAAACCTAGGCATTTTTCGAGCACTTGTACGTAGCTTTGCCTTCTTGCTTGAGAGTTAGTGTGTGTGTGTGTTAGTGTGGGGCTGGTTGCTTGTATGTGAATGAGTGTGTGTGTGTAGTAAGCTTAGGTAGAGAGAGAATTAAAAAAACGTGAGAGTAAAAGAGAATAGGAGAGAGAAGCAGAAATTGAAAGCAGAAACAGAGAAAGAATGGGAAATAGAGAGAATTAGAATGCTGCTTGCTTGTGTGAGAGTGTGTGTGTGTATGAAGAATTGAGAGGAGAGACTGACTACTTGCAAACTGAAGAGAGAGATGGAAGGAAATTGATTGAAGAATCAAGACTATCTTGCAAAAGTCGGGGATAGAAGCCAAGCTATTGGTCCAAAGCAATCATAACAAGACGATTCAAAGCACTTGAAGGTTGATCTACAATTTGCAATATAAATAAATATAAACATACAATTCTACAATAACAAATAAATTTGAATGTTAACCATAAGAATTTGATACATAGCTGAGAATATAAAATGGACTTGCATGTATGTTTTTTATTCTGCATCATTGTGAATGTCTGCTAGAGGTTAAACTTAGAAAATCTTCCACGTTAGAAGCATTTAGATTGGGGAGAAAGTGAACATTTGTAAAAAATAAATCAATTGAATACAGATATTGCAATATTTCACCAATGTATTGTGTAAAGAACGAGCGTATGGGAAATTGAGAGTTAAGGTTTGATTGTGCAAAGTAAAAATATCGTTATCATTGGTCGACTCCATATGTCAACTTAAATCTGTAAAGAAGCATCTTTGGTTATGGTAAAAAAGAAGTACTTTTGAAATGAGACATTGAAATATAAAAATATATGTTATTTTTGTTGGTATGAGTAAAAAAGAAATGCTTGTAAAAGTGGAATTTCCAGGGCATTCATATGTCCTTTATACTTAGTTTTAGTAGATTGTAGTGCGTACTCGGTGTTAGAGAGTGTTAGTAAATGTTGGACTACAAAATTCAAAAAATTTAGCAAAAAGAACGCAATCATAAACTTGTTAAAATGGGTTTAAGAGTAGTAAATGAATGGCAAATTAGTGCACGCTTAGGATAGATAGGGGACCGTTGGACTAATTGAACATCAATTAGAAGACTTGGAAGGCAACGTTCACCCCTTGCCCCTATTGTATACAAATTCAATTATTCATTTCCAAGGTTGATTGGTTCATGAGACTCTCTCTCTCTCTCTCTCTCTCTCTCTCTCTCTCTACGATTCCGCATCATCGACTTTGACATGGTAAGTCTGAGCCTTGGTGGAGGCTAAGTTGCATAGCAGCAAAGAAGATCCAATGATATCTCCATTATTGTCGACGTCATCCTCCCCTTTCACTACCTCCTACATTTTAAAACATTGTGGAGCTTTCCCTCTGCTTGTCCGTGCCAGTTTCCCCCTCTCTATCATTAGCGTTTTGAGACACTAAGTCGACAGTCCACTGCGCCCCTTACTCTCCTTGTCAGGAACATTTTGAAACGTTGCCCGCAGGAGACCCTTTGATGTCGACCAATTTCCTCCATACAACATTGTCTGCTATGCATTTTAAAATGTAGTCAGCAAACAGTGGCCCCTCCTTGGCACAGATTCCACTGCAGCGTTTTGAAATGCACTCCCCTTCCTAGCAACATCCCCCCCCCTCTCCACGATCGCTCCATCTGAAGCATTTTAAAATGCTGATGGAAGGTTTGTCCTTGATTGGCTTTGGGAAGTGTGAAAACCATGTGGAGGAGGGGCTTGGGAGATGGTACAGACTTAGATCGACTTTGGATAGTGCGGCCTTTGGAGGCAAGGATCTTAGAGCCCAAGAGAGGGGCATCTACGACGACTTGAAAGAGTTATTGAAGGAGTTTTTGGAGCAGAATGGAAGAGGTGAAGAGATTGGAGACTATTTTGCATCTTGGGATTCAGTGCCACTAGTTTTGGAGTGTGAGAAGATACCAGATTACCAGATTTTTCAACTTCAACATGTTACTAGTCAAAAATTCACAGATAAGGAGTTTTAAAAATAGTCCTTAAATGTACTTGATATAAACAAATTACACATAGTGACCCCCCCTAAGGCAAGAACTCACATGAAGATAAAGATAAAGGCAAGCTGGATAGAGATTCGATCATAAAGATTTGACAAAGGAGATCGGCATGGCACATGTGGTGGCAGCCACCTAGCTCGATGTCAGATTTCTAGTAAAAACACAAGTGCCACCACTAGCTTTAGCCAGAGAGAGGCTTGTGAGTGGCAGAGATGGGCAAACAATGCTCCCTATAATTAGTTTGGACCCTTGTGTTGGAGTTCAAGTTATCGATGTTTGGACCCGTAGGTCCGAGTTCAAGGCACATGCATCTAGGAGGGAACCAATCAAACGTATCTAAAACACTATGGATGAGTGCACCAATCCAATGTTGTTGGTCGGATCACGGATAGGATGTGTTTCAGGTTTCATTCTCTGGGAATATTATATTTTGGATGTGATGCGTTCACCGTTCACAAATGGGGATTCCTGGACATAGTGTGGTCTACAATCAAATTTTTTACAAAGGCAATTGATGCTCAAGATGGCATCATTCTTGGGTAAAATGTTAAGGGTAGCAAAACTGAGGGTATCTAGTAGTCCAAGGCCTGATACTGGGGTGTCCATGGTAGCTCCTTCATCGACTTGGTGTCACTATTGATGTGCACTATGAGTTGCAAAGAGGGTCACTTAGGGTTTTGGCATCTCAAATGAACTGGCCAATGTGATCCCATTATTTATTTGTTCTTTCAGGTATTTATTTTACTTATTTCTCAAAGTTTGGGTAGGGCAATTCACTGAGGTTGCTATATAAGTAACCCCTTGCCTTCATTGTTATTTTCAAATGGAGGTGTGACCTTTTCTCATCTCCCCCCCTTGTGCGCCCTACTCACGGGGGTTCGACCGACCCTTATATGAGCACACTATTGCTCTAACAAAGTGAAACCTTTAATGTGGTTGGGTTCAGATGGCACGGCGGCAAAGAAATAAAGAGGGGGGTTCAGCTAGAGCGGCAAGAAAATCTTGGATGAAAAAGCAGAACACCTCTCCGGACCCACAAAAAGCCTTGGCGACCCCCTTCCCCCCCTCGTCAGGCAATGGAGTTTGTCTGCCTTCTTGCTTGCATGAAAAGTGAGCGAAGCTTCAAAGGCTGATTTACAACTAATAGCTACCACATTGTGTGAAAACGAGCAGGGCAGCAGAATTTGTAGGCAAGCGGATTGCCTCTGCCTCCGTCCACAGTGGGGTTAGGTTGTGAATTAGGTGCAATACGTTGTCTCGATCCCCACTCAACACTCAAATACCCCTCAGATTTCAAAAATTCCCTTTGGGTGGATTGTTCAAGATTTTCTAATCTCTATTCCTTTTTGACAATTTAAATCCGTATTTGAGTGCTTAGCAGGTAATTTGCAACAAATTACCTCGCAATTCATCTCCAAAGCCTACATACCAACTCAACTTCTAGTTTTAGCATCTTGTATTGATAGACAATCAATCTTCTTGTGTGGGCTACAATTTTTTCCATCTTTGAGAAATTTTGGAAATTTGAGGGCTATTTTAGGAATTTCCGAGGGGTATTTTGCTCTTTCATCGCTTTTCGCGTGCTTTAATTTAATAGCCGTTATGTTTACCGGCTACACATTCTCGGGCATTTCTTCATTTCCTCAACAAACAGAAAAGGACTACTCCCATATTCGACGAAGCAGGAAGCAGAGCCTAGCAGACGCCAAGCTAGCCTGTATAACAATGCGTTCCAAGCTCGTACTTGCCATGGGCACATCTGGTGATCCAGAAGGGCGGGCCTGCTGCGAGATGGTGAAGCAGGACTTAGGGCTGGAGACCGTGAAGCAGCTCGGTTGGGGAGGGCAGGGTTTGGTTTTACTCTGCCGCGACCCTGCGTCTGGCAATCGCTTCGCTTGCAAGGTGTTGGCCTCCCATCGTGAGCGTCAGCACAAGGTCCTCCTCGCATCGTCGTCATCATCATCGACTTTGCCGAAGAAGTCTGAAAAGAGGAAGCTTATAAAGATGAGGCCCAAGGAAGCCGTTGAGAACGCAAACTTGCTGCGGGAGGCAGAGCTTCTTCACCACCTTCGTGGCTTGCCTGGCATCCTGCCCCTCATCACAAAGGTCGAGGGCGATGACGGGTGCGTCCATTTATTTACCCCCTTCTGCGACGCGGGTGACCTCCTCGATAGACTCGATGCATGCCCGATCCTCCATGAAAGGGAGGCTGCCCACGTTGTGGCGAGCCTGGCCCGAGCCCTCATCTCGTGCCATGCTCGGGGCGTCGTCCACCGTGACATTAAGCCTGGGAATGTGCTTTTTCGCAGGTATGAGGCCACCAAAATGCAAATGCAGAGTATAAGTGCACAAGAATACATGAATTCTAGTTTGCAGAGTAATTCTATAATTAGTACTAAACTAGCTGCTGCAGGTGCACCAGGACTATATTCATTAGAGCTACATGAGGTGTTGCTGGCAGACTTTGGGCATGCTGCGAGGGTGGAGCATCCCTGGCAGAGGCTTGATGACCCCATGTTGGAACCTCGACCTTCCGTGCGCCGGAGCTCATCCAAGGACGCTACGACCATCGCATAGATATCTGGAGCCTCGGGGTCCTCCTCTACCTCATGCTCACTGACACCATGCCCTTCATCCAGCACCTTGCTCACGATGCCTCCGACAAAGACATCCATGCTGCCATCCTCTCCAACAAGCTCTCTCTGGATGGGTCCATCGACCTTGCTGCCTCAGCTCAGGACCTCCTCAGAGGCATGCTTTGCAAGGACCCCCAACATCGCATCACCCTCCAGCAAGTCTTGCATCATCCCTGGGTTGTCCTCAACGTCTCGAACTGTGGCCAGAAGACCCTGAGCCATGTCGTCGAGAAGAGCCCTACTCCAAACACTGGCAGCAAAATTCACACTCCTGCTGGCTGTTCTGTATCAGCTCAAGCAGCTGACGTAGCTGTGCAGCCCAAGGCATTGAAGAAAGAACCTGTAATTCCTGGTACCCTAAACCACAATATTGTTGAGAAGAGCACTAGTATGCGAAATGCAGGTGTGCACACCGCGAGGAGGACATCTGGGCATCGACCTGCATCGGCTCAAGTTGCGCAACCCATGGTAAAGAAAGAGCCAGCTGTAGTCTCCAGCACTACAAAACCATATTCATACATGCGCGGCGCGGCCAGCAGTAGGATCTCCAACTTCCACCATGAATGCCATGCCTCTCGGCAGCGTCACACCAGCAGTAGCAGTGGGGCAGAATATCTCTATCTCATGTATGCCGGGAAACAGTAGTAGCATTGCAAACGACGATGAGGTGGACGATGAGTTTCCCAGGTTTACAAGGGTAAAGCGACAACGAGTTCAAAGTGCCATCAGCTGCATGCCATCAGCAGCATTGGCGAGTCGTGGAGGCTCATCAAAAAAGGCCAGCAGGCCACATACCCACCACCAGAAATTATACCTATGGAGCACCTCCTCTTGCATCTGCTAGCATTAACTGAAGCAGGAGCTAATCAGATAGGGCTGATATTTTTGAACTGGTGCATTCTACAGAAGGTGAGAGAAACAATACATTGAAGCTTTTAACATTTGGTGCAGCGGTACTACGAATACCGGCTGTTAAACGTACTACTTTAAACTGCGCAACTGAAGACATCTCGTCTCAGATAATTTTGGACTACTCGTAGGGCTTTGATGCTGCAGGATCATTGAAAGATCCAAAACTGGTATAAAATCCGTGTACATTCAATCTGACTTTCCGATGTGTCTCTCTGTCAATTAATTACTGCTTCGAGTGCAGCTTGCAAGCATTTTGTGTTAGTAGTCAGCGTATTGGTGAAAATGTTTGGTCTAATACACTTTCAAATTAGATCTCTTTGATAAAAAACGCATGGCATATAAGTACATATTGCATTCCTCAAAATACACAGCTTTTCTTATCTGAATATAGTAATGCCTGGCAATTGTTGATCAGGAATCATCATCATGTGATGCCTTCCTTGCCCATTGTGCTTGTGCCGGTGTCATGTTGTTTACTTCATGGCTCTTCTAAAACTAAAAGAGGCTGCGTTCCCCCCACCACATCAAGTACCTACGACACCTTTCTCCTGCATATTCAGCTCCGGCTGGCCGCTAGCAATCTCCTCCAGCTCAATATTCACAATGTCAGAGCTTCCCTTCGCATTTATAACACTTTTTGACACAATATTGTAACTCACTCACCTTATATGATATTTTAGGAACAAACAACTAGATGTTATCAAATCAAAGACTTGTCAAAGATTATTTTGTATGTGCTACATGAATATAGCTCTCCTCTCTCGATTTTAAAGGTCCTCTTTGCATCATTGTTCGCAAAGGTTCCGGAACTTGGAAGGATTCAACATCCTTGCTCCGGCCCAGCTTGCACGGCCACCACACATAGATCATTCCACTATGAGATCTAACTCTCCGCTAGGTCCTACTTTGCATGCCTCACATCACGGCTACTCGTCGATGCACAGGCGCCGACCGTCAAAGATCCCCACATTTCTCACATACCACATTGACCATATATACCAGTCCGTAGACGAAGACATACAAACCAAATACCTTGGACTTATTTGTAGTAGAGAATAATCCAAAGGTCAAGGTGAATTTAGTGCACTTCGTGATGCATTCCACCAGTATGTAGCCCAAGCCCATCGGTCTATAACTTCTTTACCCTCCCAAAACAAGCGCCTCATTGTCTCAGTAAGGTTTACCACATCGAAAGCAATTACTCGTACCATATCCTTTTCGATGGAGCATAGAAGAGGTAGGCCATGAACCAGCTAGGGTTCTCCACAGATGCACTTTGAACTTGAATGGTCTCCGAGAGACCCACGACCGAGAAAATATATTATTCCACCAAACGGATCAATAGACCAGTGTTTGTTACATCTAGCAGAAGGATCATGCTCATGAAGCAAATGCATGTAAAACTGGGATGTTTGAGAGTTTCACCAATTGGTTGCTACGTGTGGAAAAGTCTAGTCTCAGTGCCTGTCTAGACGATTGGTAGTTGGTGGTATTTTTAGGTTGTTGACACATGCACAAAGATTACACCAAGAGTTTCTGAAACCAAATCCTAGTCGGAACCTCTCTCTCTCTCTCTCTCTCTCTCTCTCTCTCTCTCTCTCTCTCTCTCTCTTTCTCGTTTTTCTTCGAAACATAAAAAAGAGCCACGGTATCATGATAATTCAAATTGTATACACAACCCAACAATGTGAGGCTAACCTTGAGCCCTACCACACCTAAGGCACAATATTGTATCTCGCTGACCTTAATATGATATTTTAGGAACAAACAACTAGATGTTATCAAATCAAAGAGTTGTTAAAGATTATCCGAGAAAAATATGTATGTGCTACATGAATATAGCTCTCCTCTCTCAAGATACCGATGGTTGAAGTCGATGATAGTTATAAGTAGTGCAATGCTTGATGATTTTTTTGGTGATTTTCCATGTATCGTTCAAAGACTTAGCAAAGCTGGGATGCAATAGGATTCTATACATTTCAAAGCCAGCACAAGTTTTTCACTTGGCCTTTATGGCTCAATCATTGGGTTTGTGAACAGGAAATGGGAGCTTGGCCAAGTTGGTACCCAAGGTGAAGTTTTTCCAATGTGATGCAAAAGGGATTTTTTTGGAGCCTTCAGGGCCATTTGATGTAGGCCTACTATGTGGCGACTGAGAAGATCCCACATGCGAGGTACTTGGTCATTTTATTGGGTTATATAGCCTGCTTTAGAACCTCATTTAGGTGCATGAAGTGGAGAATGAATCTACTTGGCATGGTGGATATGTTGGGAGCTTTGTAGGCGCTACTTGTTGCGGCGGGGCTATGCGGGGCAGTCCTAGCGGAGATTTTGGGTGGTGCAGAGGAAAAGTGTGTGAGAGAGAAGAGTCGACCAATCCTACAAAGAGGTAGCTTGTATGCAACATTTTGAAATCAAGAGGACACTTGTTCGCTTCTCCCTTACTTGCTAAAAATGGCCGAAGGGCCTTTATAAAACCACTTTTTGTACCCATTTTTGGGGCTTTTTTGCATGATGATCAAGAGGATGCACCGTCAAGTGTGTGGCTAGTGTTCTTTTTGTTGATTGAATAAAGGATTGCCCAAAAAATTGTTTATCCCCCACCCCCTTCTCTTTTTTGATGCGTCTCTTTGTGTGTGTGTCACTAGTGCAGATGGATGTGTGTTCCCAGACGATTTTTATGGTGCAAGGAGAGAGAGAGAGAGAGAGAGAGAGAGAGAGAGAGAGAGAGAGAGAGAGAGAGGAGAGAGAGAGAGAGGAGAGAGAGAGAGAGAGGTTTTTTGTGTGCATCGGTAGTATGTGCGATAGAAATTGTGCGGGTGTTGTGACTACATGTGTGTTTAGTCTTGGTGAGTGTGTTGGCACGTTGAGTTGCGTTTGTCAATGTGAATGAGTTGTTCAAGGTGTTATCTCAAAGGATAGGGGTGCTATGAATATTGTGGTCTATAAATAGGCAATTGTGTGAGTGCTGGGTGTGTTCCCCATTCCCCGTCTCCATCTTCCCCCACTAAAGAGCCCCTCATTGCTCCTCTTTGAAGTTGAGGCTGTGGATTTGGCTATGCCAAAAGTGAGAGTTTTGAAGATGAGGTGCTACTAGAGATGGTGTGATCAGGCTTTTTGATTTTCATTAGGGTTGAAGCAATTGAAAGGTTGTCGGGAGCTAGTTAGTGACGTGCCCACTTGATCACATCGATAGACGTGCCACCTGATGGTTTTTTGGCCCCAGGTTAGACATTCCATCTGATGGTTTTTTGGCCTTGACCAGTTTTCGGAATGTGGTGTACACTATATGAAGTCAGTAGGAGTAGACACTGCATCAATCAAAGTACGGATCGGCAAGATACCGATGGTTGAACTCAACAATAGTTTCCAATAGTGCAATGCTTGATGATGTTTTGGTGATTTTTCATGCCTCGTTCAAAGACTCAGCAAACTAGACGTTCAAAGCCAGCACAAATATTTTTCATTTGGACTTTGTGGATCAATCATTAAGTTCGGAACAGGAAATGGATCTTGGCCAAGCTGGTACCCAAGGTAAAATTTTTCCAATGCGATGAGAAAGGGTTTTTTTGGAGCCTGGAGGGCCATTTGATGTACAGGCCTACCATGTGGTGACTAAGAAGGTCCCACATATGCGAGGTACTTGATCATTTTCTTGGGGTATATAGCTTGATTTCGGACCTCATTTAGGTGCATGAAGTAGAGAAGGAATCTCCTTGGCATGGTGGCTATGTTGGGAGCTCCATAGGTGCTACTTGCGGCAACTGGTGGCAATGTGGGGCGGACCTGGTGGAGATTTTGGTGGCGACGGCATGGCTCGACAGTTGACGAGGATTGCCTTGGGGGGGGGGAGGGGGAGGGGGGGGCTTCATGCGGTGGTGCAAAGGAAAAGTGAGAAAGGAAAGAGAGAGAGACCAAGTCTGCAGAGAGGTAGTTTGTATGAATTTTTTTTTTAAAGTGAGAGGCCGACACTTGTCCGACTCTCCCTGACTTGCTAAAAATTGCCGAAGGGACTCTATAAAACCACTTTTTGTGCCCTTTTTTTGGGTCTTTTTTTCCCGATGATCAATAGGATGCGCCGTCAAGTGTGTGGGTAGTGTTCCTTGTGTTGAATGAAGTGAAGGATTTCCCAAAAAATTGTCTACCCCCCGTCCCCTTGTCTTTTTTGTTGTGTTTCTTTGTGTGTGTGTCGGTGCAGATGGATGTGTGTTTCCACGATCCATTTTTGTGGTGCAAGGAGAGAGAGAGAGAGAGAGAGAGAGAGAGAGAGAGAGAGAGAGAGAGAGAGAGAGGAGAGAGAGAGAGAGAGAGAGAGAGAGAGAGAGAGAGAGAGAGAGAGAGAGAGAGAGAGAGAGAGAGAGAGAGAGAGAGAGGTTTTTTGTGTGCATTGGTGGTTTGTGCAATAGAAATTGTGCAGATGTTATGAATGCATGTGTGTTTGTGCGTTGGCATGTTGGGTTGTGTTTGCCAATGTGAATGAGTTGTTCAAAGGTGTTTTCTTAGAGAATATGGGTGCTATGAATACCATGGGCTATAGATAGGCGATTATGTGTGTGTTGGGTGTTCCCTATTCCCCCCCCCGGTCCACCATCTTTTGGTTCCCTCATAGAGGAGCATTGTCAGAGTGCATGGTTCTCCAAGGTCGACCAAGAAAGCGTCGGGCTTTTAGCTGTAAACGTTTAGGCAGTCGAAGCGTAAACCAAGAGAAACAAGTGTAGTTAGGACCAATTTGGTGTTAGTAAGAAGATATAGAGATGATTACAGAGAAATCCTGGAAGAAAATTATGACTCAAAACACAAATACCAATTAAATTCAAACAAGATATGGACACTTAACTAATGATAGAAATTAGAATATGCTTCCAATTCTTTGATATTTGAAATCCCTATTACAAATCGGTTGCATATGCCATCTTCAGTATTCCTGTTGATTTGCAAAGTGCTAATAAAAAATCCCCAACCGATGGAAGCAATTTGTAATCGCCTGTCAAACCCCACCCTACACAGTTCCCTGCTCCTTAGTTCCCAAAACTTTCCCTTGTGTCTCTACTCGATCTATTTTTATCGCTCTTCAACTTGCAGAACGCATATCCTTTGTAATGCTTGACTTCCATGGCTATGGCCGCCTCCAAGAGCTTATCTACTTCAAATATCCTTCCGAAATAGCCGAACCCCCGCTAGACATCCACTTGTTTGAGCTATTGATGTTGTTTGTCAATTCTTATCACCATAGCTTCACCTTTCTTGAGATATAAGAGCAAGAGAGGGATAGAGATTTGAAGTGACGAGAAACTAAGGAGAGATCTTGGCTTGGAAAAAGGGAGAGAGAAAGAGAGATCTTGAGACCCTAATAAGATCCTTTGTACTTTCTCCTCTTGCTTCTTGTCATTTCTTGCCCTTCTCCTCTTACTTTTCCACGCTTCACACACCCTCTCCAAAGCTCTCAAGAGCTAGCCTTCCTTCTCCTCTGTTGAGGTCAATAGCAAGGTGACCCCAGACTCGATGGTCTTCTTCCTCCACCTTCTTCTCCCCTCCTTCCCCTCCTTCCCACCCTAGGTTCTTATGCATCTACCCTAATTCTTGCCCAAAAAGCCTTTTTTCTAAATATTAGCATCCCTTGCTAAAGCAACGATGACGCCATCGTTGCTAGGGAGTGTAAAAAACTCCCCTTGCTGGCGTGGCAGCTCGACATGGGCTTGCCCCAAATTTGTCATCGTTGGTATCAAATGAGGCACCCTTGCATCCCAGTCCTGCCTTTCTTCAAACGATGAAGTCAACCAAGCACTGTGTTGCCCTGTGAGAGCTTCCCAATCCCCCTCAGTGAAGCTCGTTTTTTGCTGACTCCATCGCCCTCCTCTTCTTCCTTTTCCCATTCACATCTCTTTAAAAAAAAACTTTGATAGACATCTATTTTGCCCTTTGTGCGTCCTTACTTTGGCTCAATGGGGTGGCCATTGAATCTGCAGGGCCTTAAATGGCACCCCTCCAAGCCATTGAGAAGCCACTTGCATGGGCAATAGCATTTTGCGAAAGCCCTTCACTCCGCATTCGGTTAACAAGACAACGCTTGTTTGCCACAACCATGTTGGGCATTCAACACTCGATCATGAAAAATTACAAAAGGCATGAGGTGCAGTAAAAACCCAAACATAGCCTAAAAAACTCAAAAAATGAGCATGTAAGCTCGGAAGTTTTGTTCAAAAAAATGTATGGCTAAAAAATCTTAAAATTTCTATGTCATGCTTCATTTAACAATGAAGGATCTTGAAAACAATGGAGAATTGATGAATTTACAATCACATGTTTAACTCAAAAAAATTACATTCCCATAATCACATCAATTTTTGACCAATTAATATAACATAAACTTTGCGATTTCACTATTGTGATGAAAAATGCAAATAAAACACATGCTTATAATTTACAAACCCCAAATTTTATATCTAATTTTATAAAAAGTAAAGTAACAAGATTATCTCTACTTTTGCAACAAAGCATCATAAAAAAAACTAAAAACTAAAATTATGAAGCAAGTTTGAAAGCATATTTCTTCTTTTTATCATTCACAATTTGTTTGAAAGCATATTTCTTCTCTTTGTCATCCACAAATTTTTTTCTTTCCCTTCTAGAAGACAATATAAGATATCGTGCGAGGTATTTTCTATGACATCAACAAGATAGCCTACCACTTTGAAAACAATTTCCTCATTGTTGGGACCTTTATCATCAACGTCATAAAGAAATAAAAGGTTCAATAATTTCTTGATTGTGCCCGAAACCACCTACTCAAATTGACCAAGCATGACCTTCACGCTTCTTGTGTTGTGCATGCTCCCAAAGGATTTGAACATTATGAGTTGATGCTTTTTCTTTTGTTTATGAGAGGTAGCAAGCATACCTGTAGGGGGAACAATGACTCTCTGTAAAGGCAACATCGGTAAAGTCTCGTCAATACCTTGAGCTTGTTCTAGAAATTGATGAGCAACTAAAAAATGTCATTGAGGAGCACCACTTTCAAAAGTGAAAGGAGGTGGAAGAACTTGTCTTCTAGAATCTACTCCAGCTATTGACACATGTCTCCTAAGTGCTTGAAATTAGTGAGGAGTGATGGGAGCAAGTTTACTACGTGAGGGAATGAGTGAACTTGTACGACCTAAACCAATTAGAGAAGATGAAGATTGATTAGCGAGATTAGATTGTTGACCTTTTCTTTGCTTCTTAAAAACATGAGCATCACCAGAAGGAGAAGGCTTTACAAAGAAGAAGCTGCAAACATCGACAAAAGAACCATAAATTCTTGCTACTATCAAGCATGAAAAATCCAAAATATATACTTAAAAACAACAAGAAGGATATAAAATTTGCAAAAAAATCAAACAAAGAAGATTAAAAAATCCCTCATATTTCAAGGCTCTCTTAAGTAGAAAATTAAGAATTTATGTGTATTTAAACAAACAATATCAAAGTATGTCTTTAGTTATGGCACAATAAATCTTTTATATGCTACCAAAATGATACCAAAAGCAAGTGTAGTATGCTAGTTCCATCTCCCTTGCTCTAGTGTCTCAACAACAATAGGTGCTACAATAGTACTCACACTGTCTCTTTACGGAGTGGCTAGAGAAACATGCAACGGTTCAATCTCCAAGCCAACCACATAATCTCACAAATTTCTTACAGCAAGTACTTGTTTGACCAATGAAGACCAAAGAGACTAGTTTATACCATCCAACCTATACTCATTGAAAAGTACATCAAGAATAGAAGAATCACACTTGCTTTCTTGTCCTTATGCATATAGTAATAAATCCGCACCATGTGTATAAAGATCTACACAACCAATGTATCAAACAACCAATGGAAACTTTCTTTGCACAAGATTGCCAAAACATACCTCTCTTTGTATCTACAATCCATTATCCATGTGTAATTCTAACCTCCATACCAATACATGTTTTCTGTAAGATACACACAGAAAGATTTTTGTATGGCTGAAAACTATCTTGTGCTGTGATGCTCAAAACAAAATTTTGAGGACATTAATAGTTCCAAAAGAGGGGTAGAACTGCAGGACACCTGCTGGAGAATTTCTTGGAATGCTGAATATGTTTGTCCAAATTCTGGACCCAAAAATTTCCTTCAAACTTCACGCGCGCACGAAAACGCAAAACGATTTGCACACAACCATGCAAAGTACACACATGAAGATAAAGCAAACTCACATAGTCTACAGAGAACAAGGAGATGGAGAACATGAAGATGGAGATGGCAATGGAGATATATACGTAGATACGACCTCTGGAGAGATAAAAGCTTTCTCGTTGTGTTTTGGAATACAAGATTGCAACAAAGTTGTATTCTAGAATACACCTATGCTGTAAACTTGTATTGCAGAATACACTTGTACTTCAAACTTGTATTTAAGAATACACTTGTGCTACAAACTTGTATTCCAGAATACACATGGGTTACAAACTAGAATACACGTGTTGTAATTTTGTATTCTAAAATAAAAAATTGTTACAATCTTGTGTTCTAAAGTAGAGAAGTGGTAAAACTTGTATTCCGGAATACAAGATTGAAGTACTCTTGTCTTCTATGATTAAAAAAACTTGAATTCTAAAATACTTATACACAACAAATGAACAAAAATCTTCATACTCGTGTATTCTACGATACAAGTGTATTGCAAATTTGTATTCAATTGATGTCCATTGATACAAAACGGTTTGAGAAGATGCAAATTCAAGTAAGTACTACTCAAGGTGACTAAGAAGAAGAAAACAAAAAATAGCGAATGACGTATCAATAAATTAAGCTTGGAGGATATGAAAATTCTTGGACTCACTTTGAAGAAGTTTGGTCATCTTTGTCAACAAACCATAAAAATTTTGATGGAAAAATTTGAAGGATTGTAATTGAAATTCTTGAGTCTTCAATTGTAAGCTTTCGAGGATGTAATTGATTTTTCAGTGGAATATTGCGTAATTTTTAAAGCAATATTTGCACTTTTTTGTCTTACAAAACATTCTATATTGACTTTAGTTAAAAAATTTGAAGTCTTTTTGACAACGTTCACTGTTATTTTTTTATGTTGCTCCCAAAATTGATGTTTTTTTAGTTTTTTGAAAACTTATGGCCAAGTTCAAGGTGAGGTGTATTTTTTGCGATTTATGTGTACTTTTTGATGACCAAGTGTTATTCTCCGCAACCAATGCTCTCTACGAGACAACATTTTGGACAACAACATGATCAAGGACTTGGTACTCTCCAACAAGTACACCACACTTGACAAACATAACATCCACAACAGTGCTAAGCACAACATGTTGCTCCAACAACCTCCTTCATCAATTAAAGAATTTCCAATTTTCCCAGTCAGCATAAATGCTTGCATTAGTGAAGGTACCACATTTAAAAGTCATAACCACCAATATAGTACCGAGAATAGCTTTCTCCCCAAAGCAATGCAAATCACCAAAGATTTTGACTAAAGCACGCCGATCTCAACTTTAACTACATGCACACTGATTTTCCCTGCTCATAGATGTCAGAAATTGTGGGTAAAACTGAATTGACCATAGGTTGAGCATCTAATGCCCGATCTGAGCATTGTAAAACCTCGAGGGGTTCACCATTCAGTACCCCCTTATATAACATGCCTTCATGGGGTATTTAAAAAAAAAAACCATCTTTTAACATGTTTGAATGAATAAAATGACCCCTTATTTTAGGATTTTTTTCCAAATTGAATACAAAAACCCTTATTTTGATGTATCTTTGTTAAATCGCCTAAAATTTTTGTTTTTAAACCCTCCTTTGGAACTCACGTTAGACACTAACATGATTACATAGTGCACCCTCGAGTGTAAAACACATTTTGTAGCCCATGCCAAACACTAGCAATTGGCCCCCCCACTGTGAGCATGATTTGAAAAATTTTGCAACATGCGGCCTTATTAGAATATGCTCTCCTCTAGGATCATAGGGAAAACATAAGAAGTTCCCAACAGTAGAGTATAAACATGAATTAACCCATAAACCATAATGAATTCCACCTGATCAACAATCTCCAAAAGGTGAACTAGGTGGATTTGAAAAGCAAATGAACACATAAAAAATTCAAGTATTAGAGTTAGCAATGGAAAATAGGGAATCTGAAGCGCTAGATGACTAGAGACGAGAGATATTGCAGCAATGAGCCCTTGAAACTACCAAAAGCTCAGTTTTTGATCAATAGAGGATTTTTTATGGTTTGGATCCATTAGGATAATTGGATTGCTATGAAATGGAGCTGGAGCTGCATGGGGTGCCAAAGAGAATAACATTCTAAATTTGGCAGGTTTGTATCCTAGATTTCATTTTCAACACTAAAATCTATGTAGCTCGAGCAAGTTTAGAGTTGTTATCATCAGAGAAAGATGGGGTCCAAGCATGTATGAAGATGATGAGGATTGTATTAATGTGCCTACCTATGCAGAGGTTTGCACGTAAATCCAAGCTAAGTTTGAAACTGCTATTGATGAATGCTTGCTTGAGGCATGAGGAAGAGGATGGGGTGTAGGAGGGCCTCTTATATGCCATGAGCTTATGGAGGTAATTAACATTTTGACGAATAGGTACACGCCATGTGTGTAAGAATGTTGGGTGTGTAAGACATGTGTAAAAGTGGTCAAAGGATGCACTTTCCCCCAAAAAAAGAAGGTGGATAATTTTATGATTTTTGGCCTTCCATAACTCCTACATATGATCTTTGATTTGAGCGGAGATCATAGATTTACAATCTACACGTCGAGCTCTTTCCATAGATATACTACATGATATGGTTTTAATGGCTAGATTTTAAATTCCATTTTGGGGGGAAACTTTGAATTCAAATAAACTAGCCATTTTGCTTGTTTGAATTCAAAAGTTGTCCTTTGATTACTTTCTTAATACAAAAGGTTTGACTTCCTTAAACTGCCAAATAAAGAGGACGTCCTAGATCCCATTCTCTTCCTAATGATAATAGGCTATTACAAGATAAAGATGATGACGAAGCTATGCAAGCTGTCTATGCAAATCTTTGAATTGTAGATTCCTTGGTAAAGGTTGAAGCTAAAGACTTACGGGGTTAAGAAATGCATACAAATTTACAAGGTCTATTCATAAGTGAAAATTCACAGGGTGTGGATGTACATGAGCATCTATAGGACTTGGGTATATCAAATTGACAGGGTTTGGATACACATGATTTTAAGGCCTTGGATGAGCAAGAGTATATGCTTGAGGATATACAAAGTGATGATTTAGATGGGGTGCAGAGTCCTTCTTCAACAAGATATTATGATGCAGAGATACCAATGTGGCACACTGATCCCAAATTTGTTGATGCTTATTCAGAGGGGGTGCATAGTGAAGTGCAACATCTTGGTGTTGCATATGATTGGGTTCATTGTGCCCATGATATAGATAGGAAAGTAGATGAAAGTTTTGATTTGCATGTTGGACTTTGTGTTGTAGAAGCTCAAAGATATTTGGATGAGTGGAAGAAAATTGAAGATTGTTAGCAGCAAGCTAACACGGACATCATTTTTCGGAGTTCTCCTTGTAAAACAATTATCATTTTGATAAATCGGGAATATTGTAACTCCTATTTTCTCGGATAAACTTTGTAATTAATGAGCCGGGGCTACAAGCTTCCAAATTTTATCAGCCAGTCATTTCTTAGCTTTGGTAGAACTCCAATTATTAGTTTTGACCACCCAAAAACCTTGGCTAAGGTATAAAAGCCAATTTTTGTAAGTTTATTATAAGTTTTTGGATAAGAAATACACAGCGTGAGCTAACGACGCTCACTTCTCTCCTTGTCGCACTTCCTACTCCCTCTCCGGTTGTCACATTGCGAATGTGTTTGTTGCATTGCAACCGTAGGTAAGAGCTCTACACATTGACGTAAGCCATTCACAGTATTTCGTAGCTTTTAGCGTCGTTGACCCACGGCCTAATTTTATCATAACTAGGAATTTACACTTTTAAATATAAAACTAAGCATAGGCGGGGTATTGGGGCATCATTGCTAAGTATTTAGATGCATTATGGATCAAAAACGACTAGGTCAAAAATCCATTGCTGTTAATAATCACGATTTTGGAACTTGACCTAAAGTGGGTTTTGAGGCCATATGCATGTGTTCTTAGGTCTTATAAACTTGTCCTAGAAGTTTCATTACGTTTGGATGTCATTTGATGCTGTAACGGATGTAAATTACTTGCTGATGAGCGATTGGCTTTTGATGATTTTAGTCACTTGATTGTAGCTTGAGTTAGATGCGAGTTGTTAGTTGTTTTTCGAGAGATTGATAACCTCTTTTAGCCTCTATTCACTAGTCGAGTGAGCTTTGTCCCATGGTTTGACAAATTAATCGTGGTTCTCGCTAATACTGTAGTAAGATAGGATGGTGAGGTTAGACATACGTTCCACATTTGGCACCGTTGCTAAGGATCGAAGAGACCTAAACCAGGGAAAAATATTAGCGTCTTGTGTAGTTGTCCTGTAACTTCCTCTAGGTTCGCCTAGAGTTCAAAACTTTCTTTTAGAAACCGTATATCTTAACACTAGGTTGGTAATGGGACACTTTTATGTCCTGTGAAGTGACCATTTTCCTTGAATTATGTCAAGAGTTTCAAAATGGATTTTGAGGTGCTATCTATCTAAAAAGTTGTCTCATGATCTGAAAAAAACTCGACATTTTTTTGAAATATCAATTCCATCTTTAACATTGTCCTTGCACAACATCTCACAACCTAAAACGTGTGAAAAAACGGGTCCTGTTTTTGGCTTTTTTCAACTTTTTGCAACTATACCACTCTAGAATTCATGTTTGTGAGGTCTATAATGCTAGAGAACTATCTTTAGTAGTCCTCAACATGTCCTGATGCTTCTAGGGAGAAATAAATATTAAAGTTGTAAGTTATGACCAAATTACAAAAATTGTCACATCCTGTTTTTTAGTCAATTTTAGCTCTTCTATGATTTTTTTGGTGGATTTCATGATATCCAAATTCATTTTTGATTTTCTATGTCGCATATTGTAACATAAAGCTAACATTCCTTGAGTTTTGGGCACCTAATACCCTATTTTGCATAGTACACGACGATGGTTGATTTTTTCAATTATGGAAGAAAACGAAACATTCTAGTATATCAAGTAGAGCTTTTTCAATATTGTTAGTTTCTTGTGACAACTACATGCATTTTGTAGGTAGTAACCATATCTAGTCATAAGGATCAAATTTGGCTAGATATTGAATAGTTTCTATGGGATTCTACAACTCATAATGTTCAACCCAGTTTTTTCATGTTTGCTGTATTTAACACTTCATCTTTGTCCCCAAGATTCCCCTTGGTAAGAGATGTATTATTCTTTTGACATGCTCCATGGCTCCTTATGAACATAAGGACAATAGGGAACTAAGAAAACATGCATATATTATTTGTATTGAACGTGGCTATAGAAACTTTGATAATAGGTTTGCAGAATGGTAAAAATTCAACTTTTTTGTACCTATTTATTTTGGAAAAACAAAAAATAGTGAGTGAGAAGCAATCATATGTTCTCATCACCAACCCATTGAAGTTAACTAGGGAATTTATTTCAAGTCCTACAAAATTCCCTAATCTTATTTTTATGCAACAAAACGTAAGAAATGACTGTTTTGATGAAAATTCACTGGTCCATCAACTTTGGAGGCTTGGTGTGACCAAAAGATGAGAAATTTTACAAGTTTCTTATTTTTTTCATGTTTAGTAGGCCTTGAACTATAACCTCATGAAAGGATTTTACAAAATGAGTGGATCTACTATGGTTTTGGAGGTTTTTTTCAAAACCCTAAAAGGACACTTTTATGTCCTGTTAGGTTACCAACCTAGTGTTAAGATTATTGTCTTTTGCACTACAACACTAAATGAAGATATCGACGCGTATATATCGACCGCCATGCTTTTCCACGCGTATATCGACGACATTAGCGGGCGTCGCTATACGCGTCGCTATACACGTCGCAGTGTGCGTCGACACATGGAAAGGCTTTTATTTGCCACACGTATAGCGACGCATATAACAACGCAAAAAAATTTGGGGGAAAAAAGCAAAACCCGCATGCAGGGGCCATTTTCGCCTGCTCCGGTCCTAGCCGAAACCTACTGCGCATGTATTATGTCCATCTCCACCCTCCCCAACCCCCTCTCTCTCTCTCTACCTCTACATCGTGTGTGTGTAGAAAAGAGAGAGAGAGAGAGAGAGAGAGAGAGAGAGAGAGAGAGAGAGAGGTGTGTGTGTGTAGAGGAAAGAGAGAGAGAGAGGGTGTGTGTATGTGTGTGTGTAGAAAATAGAGAGAGAGAGCGGTGTGTGTGTGTGTGTGTATGTAGGTAATCAAAGAGAGAGAGAGCGGTGTGTGTATGTAGGTAATCAAAGAGAGAGAGAGAGAGAGAGAGAGAGAGAGAGAGAGAGAGAGAGAGAGAGAGAATTAATGTATGCTTAGGAAATTAAAATTAAAGAAAAAAAATTAAAGAGAAATGAAATGAAATGTTATATTAACGTCTTCGAAAGGCCAAAGTGACCTATGAGACATGAGACAAGAAAGTTACAATGTGATGGATCTGATACAAAGTCAGAGAAAGAAGATGACAAAATAAAATATTATGGAATCCTAAACTGTTGGGTGTGGACTAAACGGCTAAATGAGCTAGTTGGGATAGGTAGATCTCCTCCATGGTCAGTACTCTGACCGAGCGTTGTGCATGTCGAGCCAAAGTGACCTAGCTAGATCCTCTGATGCAGCCTCTGTCGATGTTGTGTAGTCCTCCGCAGTCGTGGGCATCTAGATCTCCCTAGATCAATCGCTCGTTCGATCATTAGAGAGATAGGGAAGTAGAGAGAGAGAGAGAGAGAGAGAGAGAGAGAGGAGAGAGAGAGAGAGAAGAAAGAGAGAGAGAGAGATAGGAAATAGAGAGATAGAGAAAGAGAGTTTATATATATATATATATATATATTATATATATAGAGAGAGAGAGAGAGAGAGAGAGAGAGAGAGAGGGAAGTGGAGCTCCAGGAGTTATGGCAGAGAAATAAGAAAATAGAGAAATAGAGAGAGATAGGAAAACAGGGAAATAGAGAGAGAAAGAGAGATAGCGAGAGCGAGATCGAGAGAGAGAGAGAGAGAGAGAGAGAGAGGAGAGAGAGAGAGAGAGAGAGAGAGAGAGAGAGAGAGAAAGAGAGATAGCGAGAGCGAGATCGAGAGAGAGAGAGAAAGAGAGATAACGAGAGCGATATCGAGAGAGAAAGAACGAGAGATAGAGTACGTAGACAGAGAAGAAACTATGGAACTAAAAGAGGCAAAGGGGTTTTTCCTGCTACATGCATTTCCATGTACACCTGGGAGTGCACATATGTGTCTACCCATATAGGATTTGACCAATAAAGACAAGAATTCTGACCCGGTGGTCCTGATCTCCGTACACCTCTGTACCGAGGTGTACGGAGATTGGGCAAGACTAGAGAATGCGAGGTAGTTTACATTGTGAGGAGTATATATAATATATTATATATATATATATTAAAACAACATTCATAATCATTGTAGATGGCAATGTCATCAACTAACATGGAGGAAAAGATTGCATGCTCGTGCACGCTATGCAAGTATCAAATCCTGCGCAAGCATAGGATATGTAATGAGCATGTGCACAAGTACGGAGAGTTTGCTAGAGAAACCGTACAGAATCTGCGATACGACTCCTACGGAACGGGCATTGATTTCCGCCACATAGCACCTACATCTGAGAGAGAGAGAAAAAAGATTATGCGTGAAGGTCCGACCAATATAGAGCCACGGATGGAAGCAGAAAAGGGATTACAGACAGAAGACGATGGCATGGAGGAGATGTTGGATGCCTTCTTCCAGACAAGCAAGGAGAACGCGAACAAAGCAGCACTAGAAGCCGTGCGCCTATCTCCTGAAGACATGTTGAGGAAGTTGGCATGTCAACCAATCTATGAAGGCGCCAAAATATTTGTGCTTCGTACTTGTCTGGCGTTTTTGAATCTTCAGTCAGTGTACGAGTGGTCAGATGCAAGCGTCACTGCTTTGTTTAGGTACATAATTTACAAAAGAGATTTTTCGATTGCAACGGTGATGTGCTCGGAGAGCTTTTTAATTTAATGTGGCTTAAACAGGTTATTGCGGGCGCAACTTCTCCCGGCTGGCAATGAAATGCCCCCCTCCAGGCCAGACGCAAAGCAACTTCTGACCTCTCTTGGCTTGGATTACAACAAGATTCATGCATGTCCAAATGATTGCATTGTTTTTCTCAATGAATTCGCAGATTGTCTGTCGTGTCCTAGGTGCGGAGCAATGCGCTACAAACAAGATGCAGTTGGCGAGACAGTGCCAGCTAAAGTGTTGCGGCATTTTCCTATTATTCCTAGGATAAAAAACATGTTTCGCTGTGGTTCCATTGCAAAGTTGATGCGGTGGCATTCTACGAATAGATCCACTGACGCAACATTTAGGGTGCCCACTGATTCGAAGGCTTGGAGGCACATTGAAGATACCTGGCCACATTTTAAGAGTGAACCACGCAATTTGCGTTTGGGCATGGCAATGGATGGAGTCAATCCATTTGGATTGAGAAGCTCTTCATGGAGCACTTGGCCTATGTGCCTTATCAATTACAACCTCTCGCCGTGGATTGCTATCAAGAAGGGTCATTTGATTTTAAGCTTGATTGTACCTCGTAAGTTCAAGGCAAAAAACATGGATATTTATCTAGCTCCACTAGTTAATGAGCTCCAGGAGTTATGGCATGGGATCGACATAGTAGATGCGGTTGAACATGTAGGACAATAGCATGCAAGGATCCATGGACTTCTTATGTGGACTATGCATGATTGGCTAGGATACGGAGAAGCTTCTGGTAATGGTTATTGATTTGCAAAATTCTTGCTATTCGCAAGCCCTTTGCCTTGGCCTGATTCATGCTTTGATATATGCAAGACTAACAACTTCGGGATACAATGCATGTCCAATTTGCGGGCAGTCTTTGGATGTGCGCTATTCTACCTCTCTTCGAAAGACAATTTATCAAGGCCACCACTGTTATCTTCCAGATGGCCATCACTTGCGCGAAGGCCAGCTTGGTCGCGTCGAATGTCGTCCTATGCATGTACAAGAGTGGCATCGCCAATGGGAGCAACATGAGGGGCAACCTGTTCCAGGAATGAAACGTTTGTCCATTCTCCATATGTTGCCGTACTGGGGTGATCTACTAATTAACCATTTGCTGGATCCAATGCATATATTCAAGAATGTGGGAGAGCTCCTCTGGAAGACAATCATGGGAATGAAAGACAATCGAGCTTCACGAGATGATTTGTAGTCGGTTGGAAAGATGCCAGAGCTGTGGCCTTTCACCAATGTAGCTGGTCAGACAAAACTTCCAAGAGCACCATGGGTATTGCTAAAAAACGAAGAGCGACAAGTGAAAAGGGTGATTTCAGAGTTCAAGACGCCAACAGGATATATGCGATGTAGACAGCATTCACCCGTGACGATCAACTGTCAGGGTTGAAATCACACGACTGGCATAAGTTCTTGCAATTCATTCTTCCAATTGCGATCAAGGGGTGTTTAACGGAGGAAGTGCGGACCTGCATATACAAGATTTCAGAGCTAGTGCGGTGGATCTCTTCCAAGGAGATACGAGAGGAATCTATTGTAGTTGCAAGGGCTAACTCCGGAGGTAGTTTGCATGATTGAGAAGTATCTACCCACGAGCTGCCTAACTATCCAAATGCACTTGCTCGTCCATGTAGTAGATGAGGTTGCAGTGGCCGGTACAGTCCACAGCCGTTGGATGTTCTTTCTAGAGCGGTTCATGAAAACACTTAAGGGTTTTTTTCACTAAAAAGCGCGTCCAGAGGGGAGAATGGCAGAAGGATGGCCGGTGCAAGAGTCTCTTGTATTGACGACCGAATTTCTATCCGTTTCTGACCTAGAAATGCCTCGATTGTGGAGCGATGAGGAGGATGCAAGACTGGTGGGAGAGGAGCCGCAAGGGCAAGGGGTGCCGAAGAAAATGAACCTGGCCATGCGAGAAAAGAACATGAAGTTCTGTATACTAAATTCAGCGTCGATGAAAAAATGGCTTGAAAGGTAAGAAGAAGAGAAAGAGAGATGCGATCTAGAGCGACATGATTTCAGGCAAAGTCGAACGACTAGAGGCTTACCCTTGCCAGACTATCTCGCTCCTCTACCTGAATTCCCTACAATGGCATGGTTGGACAAGACAGTGAGAGCAGCTCGACAGATCGGAGACCCATATCTCTAGAAGAGGAAGAGCTGGCTATTGGATGTGACTGGAAGTATCATACATACATGGCACTGTGGTCGCATGGAAAGCATTTCAGAACACAACAAATTGATAGCAGAAGGAACACGTTTGACAGTGGGGTAATGGTTAGTTTCATGCAAAAGAGCAGAGCCAGTGCTAGAGACACGAATGAGAGCACTAGCAACCTGGATTACTGTGGTCTGGTGTCAGATATCCTGAAAGTAAGCTTCAGGCGGTTTGAGATGTTTTTGTTGGATGTGAAGTGGTTCAAGGTGATTACTTCTGGTTGCAATGCAACAGTACGCAGAGATGTAAACAAACTTGTGCAAATAGATCCTACAAAGATTTGGACATATGCGAGCGACACATTTGCTCTCCCCGAACATTGTGAGCAAGTGGTCTTTGTACCGGACCCTCGAGAGAGACAATGGTGGTTTGTGGTTCAGGTTGCTCCAAGAAATAAACAAGTATTTGAAGGGCAAGATCTCCTGGAGGAAAGTCAGTCACACGACGTCCATACTACTGTGACATTAGATGAGATGGACGAAGGTATGGTAGAGGAAGCTGACAGATATATGAGGGATGATGCAGACGAGTGAGAATTGACACTTGTAGCGGATTTTCCAGCTCGTGGAGTTGCAGTTT
The DNA here is from genome assembly GCF_014529385.1 of Adiantum capillus-veneris. NCBI lineage: Eukaryota > Viridiplantae > Streptophyta > Polypodiopsida > Polypodiales > Pteridaceae > Adiantum > Adiantum capillus-veneris. The sequence goes on from NC_140948.1 coordinate 152,110,778, forward strand.
TCGACCAGAATTCTGACGTCTTGGGATCAGCAAGAAAAGGAAAAAGTCACTTACATAGTGGAGACCATCCTGAGAGAGTGCCAGCCTGCTCCGGGTTCTTCCGTTGTTCCGGTGCGGTGGATCAAGGGTGTTGCATGGGACACCTTGAAACATCGACGAGATGCAGCTCGGAAGGCTTTCAGGACCAGCTCTCCGAAGCCTTCAGGCATTCCACACGAGACGTGGCTGCAGATCAGGGAGGATGAGTGGACAACGGCCACACGGTTCAGACAGCAGCGTGAGGCCGTGCAGGTACGACAGATGACTAGGGGGACATCTCATCTTGGCAGCGGAGGCTTCGACACCTTTTGCTATGAGTTTGTGAGTTTCTAATCCAATCTTAACTATGGCGTTTTTAAAATACGATGAATCATGTATTCTTATTACTTTGATTTTTGTATAACGTAGAATCTTGCGATGCATCGAGCTCCGACACGCGAGGCGGAGTCAGATGGATAGCGCAGAAGTATCTATGAAGTACTGAATGATCTTGAAGCTTCAGGAGAGCCTGTAGACTGGGAGGCCTTACAGTCTCGCTGATCGCTTGAGGTGAGATGTTAATATGTGTAAGTTGATTTAATTAAGTCAGTATATGTGAAGTAATATCAATACTAATTTTGTGAGTTGTCCTATGTGCAGGTTGCGACGCCTAGTCATTAGTGGACCAGATTTCATATATATGCTTTGTGAGACACAGACACGCTTCTGTGTCTCTTTTTTGTACAAACAGTTATGTTCAGACAGTTATTGTTTCCCTTATGGTTATGATTATTGTCATTGTCATTGTATAAACAGTTATTGTTTCTCTTTCTGGTTATGCTTATGGTTATTGTTAATTTTGTTTATGGTTATGGTTATCTGCATTATGGTTTTGATCAAAGTGGTTATAGCCGGTTATGGTTTTAAGTTATGGTTATGATTTTAAGTTATGGTTATGGTTCGTTATGGTTATGCTTTTAAGTTATGGTTATGGTTCGTTATGATTATGCTTTTAAGTTATGGTTATACTTTTCAGTTGGTACGGTTGTCTTTCATTGGCCTTAAATCTCATGTGATATCTTACATGGATAGCATGTAGGAGGCGTATACATGATATGGTTTTTTTTGAAAAGTTTATGTTAAAAAAAGGGAACTCTGGTGAAATTTTTGCGCGCGGGAGCATGGTTGATATTTTGGTGTGCTGCTCGCTTTCTTGGGCAGAGGGCAGGAAGTCTGGCTGTGGCTGTGTCCATCTTTTAACTGGGCACAGGCCAGGCTACCTGCCCTCTGCCCAAGAAATTTTTTTAATGTTATGGTCGTCGCTATGTGCGTGGCAATCTGCGTCGCTATATGCGTGGCAATCTGCGTCTCTATACGCGTCTATACTTGCGTCGCAAATAGCGACTGGTTTCACAGTGACGCGGATAGCGACGCGTATAGCGACGATATCTGCGTCGATGACACCTTATTTTGTTGTAGTGTTTCTATGTAGAGGTAGCTTGGAAGTAATCGTACTTGCTGAGTACCTTTAGGACTGTAGGATTGTAGATTTAGATTAGGATTTGGAGAATGATTGGTAGACGAGACAAGTCTTAAGATCAAGACTCTGAAAAACATAAAAAACACAAGAAAACGAGTGTTTGTGGACACTTTCCACAACCCCATTGCATGAGAATCTAGGAGTAGGGTAAGTAGGAACCGAGGTGGATTTCAGAACATTGCTCTCTCTGAAAGAATCAAGTGTGAGTTGTTATTGGAACTTGCAAAATTCAAGGTCTACGGCTAGAAATAGCTTGAAAAGACTCGAATCCACTCAATCCGACTAGAGAGTAAGCCTAAGCGTGAATCAAGGCAATTCCTTGCACACAATTCTTGAAGAAGTCTCAAATACTTTTTTAGATTCAACATCCGAAATGTCTTCTTACTCGACTCACTCGGAAACCGGAACGACAATGCGCTATAAGCATATACTATCTTTTTACAAGACTAACCGTCATGGAGCCCAAGTTTACTTGGACCCTAATGAGGAGTATGCTATTCACATTGATGACCATGGTATTGAGTTCGAAGAAGAGGTTAGGGCAAACAAACAAGAAAAAATGTACATGGATCAAAATGGAACTCAGTATTTACAAGTCAAAAACCCTGACGTGATAGACAAATGGGGGTTAGAAGTAAATACTATAATCCCAGATATGTCAACAAAAGAAGGACCACCAACTTTAGAATTCGAGGGATACGATCAAGTAGATTTGAAGCCTTTGAAATGGCTTAGTACGGATAATCCTAGGATCGGAGTCTATTGCTGGGAAGATAGAAACATAAAAGATCTTTTGTGGACTTCTCATGCCAAACCAGGACAATTAACAACCATGAAGATCATCTATATATTCAAGATCAAAGATAAGGGATCATTAGACCTACCAACCTACCTATTTAGGGATTGTTATAACAAGAACTTATGATGACTCCTGAGGAGGTAGAACAAACCAAATACCAAGGGTATTCCATCCAGGATTTAATATTAGGACAAGGACCAGAAACAATTCCAAGGGATGAGCACCGTGAGAGATCATATGAGAGTAATGTAAAGAAACCAGAAACCACCTCATCACGTAGAAAACCGGGTGACACTAAGGCCAGTCCAGGGCTACATGAGTCACTATTTCCAACAGGCTGGTTTGAAGGACTTGGAACATGACCAACTCCCAGAAGACCTAGAGTTGAACCAAAAAGACGTGTCAGACTAGATGATTTTCAAAAATGGGTCAGAAAATATAGTGGAGCCCGGGGGGTTCACTATATTTAAGACCACTATATCACGTGCGTTCAGGCTCTTTTTCTAAACTCCCTATTCTGTGAAATTTTTAGGAAATATAATGAACCCTTTTCTTTTAATTTTTTTTTTTTGAGATTTGTAAAAAACATATCCTTATGTAAATTTATTTTTGTAAGTTTAAGGGATTTAAATACCCTTTTGTTGAACTCACATGATAGGTTACATTCTATGTAAGGTGAACCCCCGGGAGTGGAGCAGGGGATCCATACGACCACTTAGCAAGCTTTAAGCAAGTGCTAAAAGAAAAACGTATATTCTATTCCAGACTCAATTTGAGGGGTTTGGAATGAAATTAGAAGCAAAAGCATTGACATGGTTCCAAAACATTCCACCAAGGTCAATCATGGACTTGAACACATTAGCTCAAGGATTTCTAGCTGCTTGTTCCTAAACGGGGATTAAACATAATATGGTAGCTCAAATTTATAGCTTTAAACAGAAACATGGTGAGTCTGTTAAGGATTGTGCAACTTGAATGAAACAATACATTGCTAGATGCCCAGAGATGGAGATACCTGCAAAAGAACGACTTATATCCTTGTTTCTAGAGGGACTGCTAAATAAAGAACTTCATGCTATACTCTATAGTAAAAAACGTACAACCCTAGAAGCATGTGTGTCTGATGCGATTGACCTAGGAGACAATTGCAAGATCTTCAACAAAGAAGATGTCCCTAAGGATAACCAAAGCGAGAAAAAAACGTCCACAAAACCAGCACAAGTGGGATCGGCTGCTACGGCACCACTCTGAGCCATAGAAGATATGCTAAAAAGGATGAACGACATGATGAACAATATGCAAAAAGAACCTATGAAAGGACCATGACAAGGGATACCTCCACAGGGACAAATAATTAGGCCACAAAAATGGTGTGCAATCGAGGGTAAATGGACCAACCATGAGACCCATGAGTGCTACTTCAGACCAAAGTATGATGGGAATGTTCAGTACGTGCCCATGAGGCCACAAGGACAACCCATGTACAAATATCAACCTAATATGGCCCAAGCTCAAAGACCACCAATGGGTATGGAAAGACCTCAACCTGTATTGGCACAACAACCTCTGAATCTAGGACATAATGCAATGCCTGTAAAGTACATGCACTCTGAAGGAGTCATAGATGAACAAGCATTAGTGCCTGTTACACCCTATGCAGAGCCTAGTCCATCTACAGCAATGGTAGAAGGAGATTGGTATAGTTCACATCCACCACCAATGGAAGAAACCATGACTTATGCTCCACTAGAGCTTGCACCAATGTATTATGTAGCTAATCAAGGTGTCAGACCTCCCATGGGAAGACCCATGATGAAGCCTAGAATGGGAAACTGTCATAACTGTGGTGTTGATGACCATTGGAAGAACGAATGTTCAGAGCCTGACAAAAACCTCAAACCAATTAAAGCCTATTGCATACAATGTTGCAAAAAGGGAGGACACTTTCCGGAATATTGTCCTAAGAATCCTTTGAACAAGGGAAAAACTGTCGTAAACGTAGTCCAAGTGATACCTAGTAGCTCATCAGAGAGTGAACCGATTATTCCAATCAAGGTAGTCACTAGAGCCCAGGCAAAGAAAAAGAAACACAACTCCTGTGATTATTCAGAGAACACGAAATTCTCTTCTCAAAGAATCAAAAGGAGCAGAAGCAAAAGATATGAGATGAGAAAACAAAAACAACGGGTTGAAATCAAAGAGAAAAGCAAAAATGCTAGCCCAGGACAAGTTGAAAGAAACTTGCAGTGAATTCAAGTGAAACAATCGTGAAATCTAGAGGATCCATTCTGATTGATAAAATTTTTGAGCCTATTAATGCTGCCTTGGAAGCCTACCAGCAGGACTTAAAGCAGGCCAAAACATGGAAAACAAATGGAAAAACTATCCATCTCCAGACATGGAAGCAGTAAAACTGGAGGCTTATCAAAATTTGGTAAGAATCACGCAAGAAATGCTGGATAAACAAAAACCCAAGCTTGAAAGTATTGCAAAACCTGAAGAGCTTGCGGTAGAAGACACGAAAGCAAAATCCAATGTGGTGGTAGAACACCACCTTGAAACAAATGAACCAGTGCTTATAGTGCTTGACAACGAAGATGCCTTAGACGGAATTTCATTCATAGAGGAAGACTGGCCATGACACCTATGGAAAAAAGTGACAGAGATCAATGATGGGAGCCTAACTTTAAAGTCATCTCCTATAGAGGAAGTCTAGTTGGATAACCTACCTTCTGATATGAACATGGATTTACAATCCTTGTACGGGGATTGCGGATTGGAAGCTTCAAGAATGTCTAAACCATTGACATTAAAAACATTACCTTCTTACTTGGGAGATAACAAAGATGAATCCATCGTTTGCAAGACCACTCAAGTAAAGAGAGCTGAACAGACCCTAGAAGTAGACAACATTCATTCAATCATGTCTCACCCATCCAATGCACTCTTACTTTGGGAGAACTGTTGAAACTCATACCATACTTGTGGAATGATTTATAGAAAACCCTAGAGAAGGTGGGGATAACGGGATTAATCTCAAAGAATTAGGAAAATGGAAAAATGAAACAGAAAACAAAGAGATTTGATCAGTTCCTATGAACAAGGTTGGAGAATATTATGAAGGGGAAGAAGGAAACACCACCCTCCCAGTGAAATATAATGACATTGAAACCATGGCAATACTGGATAGTGGAGCTGGCATAGCCATAGCAACTAAATTAGTATGGGAATCCTGGGGATAGCCAGCCATTAGACAAACGTGAATGAAATTATAGTTGGCTGACAAACACATTGAGATACCGCTAGGGTTGCTTGAAAAAGTGATAGTCAATTCCTATGGAATTGAATATCAACACACTTTTGCAATAGTAGACTTTGGGGGAAAACTGAACTATGAAATCATATTGGGAAGACCTTTCATGAGATAGGTACAACTTATCCATGATTGGGGAAACAACTATCTGTACTTGAAGGAGGTGGGATCTATAACAAGATTCAATCTAAAAGATCACACTTATAGAGATGTCTTGAAAACACCCATCCAAGAGTTTGATTCAGTCTCTTTGGCTGAAAATAAACTCCCATCCTAGTTAAACAAGGACACTCCTATTTGGATGTGCAGAGCTTCAAAAAATGGAGGCTTAAGACGAGAAGAATGCATCCTAAAAAGGGACTGCACAGATGAAGCCTACGTACCTAAACCGTTTCCAGAGCATTTATTTGAGCCATTCGAGTGGACTCAAATTTTAGCGAGAATAGATGTATGTATGAATACGTCTATGCCTACTCAATTTTGCAATGAGGATGGCTAAGACATAATTCCCATCCAAATGATGTCAGTCCTCAACATTGAAAACAAAGATGAGGAACCCAAGGACTTGATGAAAGCTCAACAAGTCTTTTTAGACCTCTATTACAGTGCAACTGATGAGTTAGATGAACACTCAGCTACCTCAGAAGATTCGGGGTCAGAAAAACAGCATACGAGAGCTAAGTTACTCTTAAAGGGAGGGGAGGAAAAGTTTTTTGACTTTCCAAACCAGAAATCAAGAAGACAAAAATGGTATAGACAAAAGAGAGACACCAAAATTGTGACAACATGACCTATGCCATCAGTCTCCAGTAAAACACAATTCTTGATGTAGATAGATGCTAATTGTTAACCCTCACGGCACATGGACACCCTATGATCTATAAACGTTGTATTGTTTAGAGTCAGGTATCGGGCTTGTCGGACCAATAAGAACAGGGTAAGGGTGATCGCCGATGACAGGCGCACTCTAACTGGAATATTCAAGGAGTTAGTTGGCTAAGTATGGGCGCCCAAGTGTGAATGGGGTGAGCTCATATAAAAGCCACTAAACCTAATTTTTACTCATTCTCTCATTGTGCAATAGAAGCCGCTCTTGCTCCATCTCCACCTTCTCCTTCACCATCTCTTTGTGTGTGTGTGTGTGTGTGTACGTGTGTGGTGTGTGGAGAGAGAGAGAGAGAGAGAGAGGGAGAGAGAGAGAGAGAGAGAGAGAGAGAGAGAGAGAGAGAGAGAGAGAGAGAGAAGAGAGAGAGAGAGAGAGAGAGGAGAGAGAGTGTGATCGAGCGTTGCGGCGGCACGACGACGGCGAGGCGGTTGAGCGCGGCGTAGCGGTGTCTCCCTCTTCTTTGCGGCGCGGGAATCCTTCATTCGCAACTACGCAGGAAGGTGAGTGACATACCATTCTTCCTTGTGAGATTGTCTATTGTATGACTGTGTGCTAGGAGCCTTTGTGGCTCGCACACGGCGCGTAGCAAGTCCCTAGCCGTGACATTTTTGGCACCGCTGCCGGGGAGCTACTGCGCGTGAAGCTCCAATGGCGACCTGTAAATTGTATTGAAGCTATTTTTTATGTAGGAAAGGTGCGGCTTAAGTTTGATTATTTTTGTTATGCAAAAACAGTAGAGAAGGACACAATGTTGTTGACTGCATTCAAGTTTTCTGTGTTCTGTTAAGCTCTGTTTTGCTAGTTCTATTAAGCTCAGATTTCAGCTTACACAGTTAGTATTTCTTGCGTTTCTGCGTTTTCGTGCATTTTCTGGTTTGCACTGCACAGTTCTGTCAAGTTTCAATTTTCTGCATTTTTTGTGTTTTCTGGTTTGTGCACAGTTAGGCGCACAGTTAGTTAATTAAGTAGGTTAGTAATTAGGTGAACCACTGACTAGCAGGTCAGTAGGTAGGTGAGACAATAAATAGTTAGGTGAGGTCAACGCGCACCAAAACGCGTACCAAATAATATCCAAAAAATAAATTAAAAAAATAAAAAAATAAAAAACTAAAAACGTGAGTGAGGGGGAGGTTATAAAAACGGACGGGTTGGTTTGTATAAAAGTGAGATCGGGATCGGGATCATTTGACCCAATCCCAATCCCAATCCCAATCCCAATCCCAAGCCCAGGCCCAGGCTCTCTCTCTGTCTTATGATATAGGGTAGTCTCACTCCTATATATATAGGCTAGACTCACGAGGAGGGAGTGAGGAATGTGGGATAAGTCCTACACTCTCCTCTCCTTCATTGCACACTAGGACTTGCTATTTGGAGCCTAGTTCCCCAGCTAGGAAAAGACTGTTTCGGGATTTTTCAGAGCAAAATAGAACCAAACGGTGGGCTGTAAAGCACAGCGCGTCCCTCCTAGCAATACGCTCGTTTCGAGCTATCACACGGCCCATTCCACGACACGCTCTCTAAAAATATAGCAAAAAACAAACAAAAAACACGCAAAAAACTAGTCACAAGGCCTCCTAGAGCAGCTTTTTGACACCTTAGGGTATCAAAAGCACATGCACTTACGCTCTGGGCGGGTGCTAGAACACGAGCATATTGAGGGTGCCTCTATTCATACGGGCACCCATTACCTATCCACGATAGGCTCTAGACCCTCAGCGGGGACACAAGGTAGCACCACCCAAGACCCTAAAATAGCCGCTAGTGATTCCTCCTCCGACTCAGAAATCATGGAAGCATACCCTACCCAAAACACTGAGAGAGAAGGCCATGCACCTCCCGAAGCTCCATAGCCTAGTACTAGTATGTTTAGCCGTTTCATGGAAACATTAGGTAGAGCTACTCGCTTGGAACCTGATGCAAATGAAGCACACGAAGGGGGTGGGGAAGTGGACTCTCCTTTCACATCGCACGTGGACCCCACACCCCCAAAGAGTGTCCATGTGGATATCCTGCCAACTTCTTACCAAGAAGGCCCTGTTGAGCTGCCTCCTTCAGAAGTTCCCTCTAGAGTACCGTTGGTGACAAGTAAAACCACGGGGAGCAACTTTGCTTCTACCTCACAAGAAACCGTTAACACGTCGACTCTAGAAGGATTGTTCATTAATAATCATTGGACATACGACCTCCACACTGAGGTGTTGACGGATCTACACTCTGGCCATGCCTACCATGTAGGATGGATAGAGATTGTACGATCCACCTCTAGTGCCACGAGCATCGAAGATCAACAGAAAATGATCTGTAATGTTATCCATGGCATTATTCAATCAGAAAGGCAAAACCGAGGGGTAAATATACTCTCAACTGGCCCCATGAGATTTTTGGATACGAGCGAGGCTCAACAACCTACTCTATCACAAATGGAGACTCCTCTAATGAGTCCCATGGACCCATCTTACGTCATTTCACCTGGGGTCTCTATGCAATCTGAGCCTCCGAGCGACAACTTTAGCTTCCCTAACTTGGCTCAACCCTCTACTAAGGAAAACACAGTGCTCACTCCAGGGATAGATCTGACAGAGAATGTATCGATGACATCTACGGTTAGCGCAGTGCCACTACCTAGTGTCGTAGTACCTAATATGGGGCCTCGACAGTATGTGCCTCTAGCCCCTTATGCACACATGGCCCCCACACGTACAATTGTACCACTTGTTTATGCTCCTCGAGTGCCGCTCCCTAGCCCTTATCCGAGTGGACCTATGCCCGGTTATGTTCCATATCCTGCATCATCCACACATATGCCAAGACCGGTACTCGTCCCTCTCCCACATATGATTCCAAGAGTACCTCCACCGGCCCTGCGTCCTCACATAGGTGAATTTGCAGCCTTTGCTCAAACCATAGGTCGATCTATCACGGAAAATATGCGTCATGCATCTGATAGAGAGCCTAGAAGTAAGGCAGTACAAATTGCCAAACTCACGCAAAAATTCAATGGGGACGAAGATGCTAGAAAACACATTGAAGTGTTTGAACAAGTATCTGATTCCTTAGGTGAACGCAACGAACTACATAAGTGCAATGCCTTAAGCTTGACATTAAGTGGGAAGGCTGGAGATTGGTATAGAACCCTAATGGTGGACGAGAAAACAATCTACCCTACCCTTCGAAAGTTGTTTTTAAAGGAGTACATACGAGAAGGTGTGCTTTGGGGTGTAGCATCTCAGCTACAGAAGGCCGAACGTAAGGAAGGAGAGTCAGTAAGGGACTTCATTAGTCTTCTAAAGCACTTAAACTCTCGCTGCCCTGTAAATGAGCGCTTCAACAATAACCAACTGCTTGATCGATTCATTCGAGGGTTGAGGAATGAAGGAATCTATAATGGACTAGTGATTAGAGGTATCACAACCTTGGAAGATGTCATTGCCAATGCAATCCAATTAGAGGACAACTTGATGATAGCAGGCATGAGGGTGTCTACTGACACGAGATCCACTAGCTCACAAGCCATTGAGTATGAACCCATGACTACAAAGCCCATTGCTAATGAGCCAAAGGTATTTGAGACATTCTTGACAGACCTCACCAAGGCAATCCAAGATTCTCTTAAGGATAATCGACCCCCTCAAAATAGTCACATGTATCCAAGAAGGGAGCAACAATGGTGTTCCATTTGCTTAGGTCCACATAGCACTAGTGAGTGCCCTACGTTTAGAGTAAAATTTAATGGAACTTGCAACGCATGTGGTAGGTATGGTCACCAAGCTAAGGATTGTTTAATGATCAAACGTATGATGGCAAATAGACCACCTGTAGCGTGGACGGATGCGCCTCGAGCTCCTGTATTGATGCCTGCTCCACTTGTTGAGAAACTACCGCAACACATGGTCCCTAGATCTCAAAATGTTGTACAAGCTACACCGCTACCACCTCCTGTGCTAGGACCGCAGCCCCCGCATCCAAGAGTCGCCCCTATGAACCAAGTGGGTTGCAAGACATCTAATGCTTATGCAGATGGCTGTGAGGAGGAAATAGACACTAGTATTGCCTACAGACTTGATACATTGGAAGAGTGTCCTATATACTACATGGAAGATTGTTGGGGGCAAGTCAAGCCAATTTATCAAGCTGCTGCTCTCGCATCCAGAGGTCAAAATATCAACACCCAGGCTAGGAGGCCACCTCTTCAATGCTATGAGTGTGGTGGACCACATCGGGCAGCGGAGTGCCCTATTAGGCTGTAAAAGAATGCTGCACAGATGCAAATGAATCAAGGGAGCACGTCTGCAATGCCAATACTCACATGTAATTGTTGTGGCATAGATCACTTGATTGCCCAATGCCCCTATAACCCAAATGCGCCTAAAATCACACCCCTAAATTTGGTCGAAATTGCTAGTGTGACATCGCCAATACCACCCGTTGCACCCGCTTATACGATTACACGGTCCATGCTTCAATGGCCAGGCCATATCCTCGAAGAGAGAGATACCGCGTCAGTTATCCAAGCAAAGAAAAAGAAGACACGAAGGAAGAGGTCGCAGAATACGGGAAATTCAAAGCCAAGTTCCAAAACAAACATAGGAACAGGAGATGACCCCGTGTATATGAATGACCTTGAGGATGATTCAGATTCAATCGAGACAATGGAGACTAGAACCAATACCACAAAGGGAAAGACCGACAAAGAAAACCGTAACATGGAACCAAATCAAAACCGAATAAGAGAAAACCATAAAGAGCCTCTGAAAACACCACAAGTGTTTCCAAATCCAATCCAAGACCCCAAGATAAACCGCAAGGGCAAAAAGGGAAGAATCGTAAAAAGAAGATTGGGACGTACCCAAACCCAGTAGACGAGATTGAGCAGGTGAAACATCTAAGAGGTTTAGTGGAGGAGACTCAAAGGAAACTAGAACCAGAACCCATGCATGTAAAAATTCATGACACAGTGTTTCCCACGCAAGTTCATCCACCCCACATGAACCATAGACCGTTCGCCATACCTAGTATCATCCAAGAAGGGAGAGAGGATGGGACATCAGAAAGTGAGCATACACCTTTCTTGTTGGAAAGGATGTTTAACGAAGGAATACCTGATCCCATTGAGGAATATGAGATTCCATCCTCACCAGTTCCTAGTCAAGGACCTACACCCTGCAAAATGCCAATGAATGTTGCCAAACTAGTGGACTTCATGTCTTCTGAGGTCCAAACCACGATCATAGCAAAGCTGTATGGAGATCCTGAGTTATTCTTTGCACTTCGAGCATTCCTTAACGGAGAGCTACAAACGGGATTACCGCAGTTTGCGCAAACAAATAGGTCTGACTCGATTATGATTGATGAGGAAAATCATGTGCAATCACTTGACTTAGATGGACATGAGTCTGTGATCGAGGTACCCATTAACGAATTAGGGCAGTATTTTGAAGGCGACGAGTCTAATGCGACCCTACCCATCACTACCAAGGGATTAACTATAAAGGGAATTCTTGATGGTGGTGAGGGAGTTAGCATCGTTACAAAAGATTGTTGGGAATCCATGGGAAAACCCCGCCTCAGTGTTAGTAACATTGTGGTAAAGATGGCAAATGGTACCATAGCCAAACCTATGGGGATGCTCAAGGATCTTAAGATCAAAGTTCTAGGACACAAGGTACGACATACGTTCATTGTAATGGATTTCTCTAAACACCTTATGTCATATGAAATGATTTTAGGACGACCATTCATGAGGGAAGCACAAATGGTTCATGATTGGTCTAAAAATAATGTCTATTTGCAATTCCAAGACTCTGTCCTTAGAGTGGATTTGGTGACTGGTAAGGCACACCCCTTAGGGAGTAAAACCATTATTGATCATCGCTCTGACACCACAGTTCACTCGGCCCCACTACAATATTGTTACACTTGTAAGAAGGATACAGACATTGTCCAAGATTCTCCTTACATGGATGTGTTACCGGGTATGACGGAATCAGACAACGTGGACTGGGTACACCTAGCTGCAACCATAGATACCTGGGGAAATAGAGGAACCACTTGGGTCACACCAGAGGGGGAAGAGGTACCACAAATTGCACCTCTAAACATGATAAGTGCCATACATGCATCTTCTAAGGGCAAGGCAATTGTAGACCAATCTGACAGTGACACCGATAGCTCAATAGAAGACTTTGACCAACACAACTCAGACACGGACTCCCAGAGTGAAACGGATTCTAAATCTCATGAATTAGAGAGTGGAGCAAGTTCAGAGTCAAAACATTCGGAAGGACCGAGCACATCAACCGATGATAGCTCCTCCGAGAGTGAAGAGGACACCAACGAGGACTCCTTTAGTGAGCCAGATCTAAATGCAAATCAAAAGTAGGTCTCAAATAAGAAAAATAAAAACTTTAAGAGGCGTCGATATCAATCCAATGTACGTGCTAGGATAAAAAAGAAGAGATCCTCAGTAGAATGGCTCAGTTATATAGGAGCATGTGATGCTCATCGAAAATTGGTAGACGATTGGGGTGAATATCTCCAAAATGTTATGTGGTGTAGACCACGACCCCATGACATAGCCCAATTAGAGATCATAGACAAGCCAAAGTTGAGCCGCACTGCAAGGAGGCGTCAAAACCAAGAGTTAGCTCGACAACACAAGAAAGCAGAAATAGAAGCATAGACCAAAGCACAACCAGAATCCACAGACTTGCATCCTGCACCAGAACATTTCAAATCTTACACCACCGGGGAAGCAAAGGTTGTGTACACAAAAGCCCAAATAATACCTATCGATGGGAATAATGCAATCTATGATCGTCCGGCAATAGTTAAAGAAATAGAATTAGCCGACCCCGGTGAAGAATCAAAACCTGTTTTTATTTCCCAAGACCTCACAGAAGTTGAAGAGGCGGTCCTCAAAGAGCTTCTCAAGGAATCAAGGACATATTCGCTTGGACATACCATGATATGAAAGGTGTTCCACCTTCTGTGGTACAACATACAATCCCTATGATTAGCACTGCTAAGCCCGTACAACAAAGACCCTACCCGATGAATCCTAAGTACGCAAAGATCATTCAAGAAGAACTAGAAAAGATTATCAAATGTTGGTTCATATATCCTATTGAACACTCTGAATGGGTGTCTCCAATAGTTATCCTGCCAAAAAAGAATGGGAAACTCAGGGTGTGCGTGGACCTCAAAAAAGTTAATGCAGCTACTAGAAGAGACCATTACCCCCTACCATATTCCGAACATGTACTCGAAAGAGTTGCAGGCAAGGAAGCCTATAGCTTTCTAGATGGGTACTCAGGCTACAATCAAATCACAATAGCGCTAGAGGACCAAGCTAAAACTGCCTTCATCACAGAATTTGGCGTGTTTGCATTTCGTGTGATGGATTTTGGCTTAACAAATGCCCCTGCTATATTCCAACGATTAATAAACACTGCTTTTAAAGAATATTTGAGAGAGTTTTGTGAAGCTTTCTTAGACGACCTTTGTGTTTACTCTTCTTGGAAAGAACATCTATCATGTTTGCGGAAGGTGTTTGAAAAGTGTAGGTTATATCGTATCTCATTGAACCCGTTCAAATGCCAATTTTGGGTCAAGCATGGAAGTATTTTAGGGCATATAGTGTCTAAGAATGGTATCTCAACTGATGAGAGAAAAATTAAAGTGATTCTAGAGTTACCACCACCAACCAATTACAAGGGAGTTCAAAGGTTCATGGGACACGTGGGTTATTATCGACTGTTTATTTTATTTTTCGCTGAGATAGCACGTCCTTTGTACAAGCTTCTCATTGAATTTAAATGGACTGAAGAGTGTGACCAGGCCTATGAAAAATTGAAGAAAACACTAGCAGGTGCTCCAATTTTAAGGACACCTAACTGGCATGTCATTTTCCATGTGCATATTGATGCATCAAACTTTGCTATTGGGTGTGTTCTCACTCAACCAGGAGAACATAAATTGGACTATCCCATTAGCTTTGCAAGCCGTCAATTGAACGATGCTGAAAGGAACTACACCACTATAGAGCGAGAAGGTTTAGCAATGGTTTATGCAGTAAAGAAATTTTGCTACTACCTTCTGGCAAACAAGTTTGTATTTTATGTGGATCATCAAGCGTTGCTGTATCTGGTAAACAAGCCATGCTCCACAGGAAGAATCACACAATCGTTGTTAATTCTTCTGGAGTTTGATTTCACGATTGTAGTGAGACCTGGTAAAAGGCACGCCATGGCTAATCATTTGTCTCGCATACCCAATGGTGAAGCCCCTACAGGAGTTGATGATGAATTACCCGATACTTCCCTATTCATAGTTGAGACTATGCCTGAATGGAGTGAGAACATTGTTAACTTTTTAGTTAATGGTTTTCCACCCAAGGAACTTCGTAAGGATATCGCTCGAAGGCTAGTAAAAGAATGTGAACCCTATTGTTTGATTGCCGGAACTCTGTATAGACTAGGCAAGGACGATATTCTTAGGCGTTGTGCCCGCGAGGATGAATATTTGTATATCTTGCAAGAAGCACATATGGGCATAGCAGGAGGACATTTTTCAGGAGACCGGACTGCTAGAAAGGTGCTGCAATCAGGCTATTGGTGGCCAACTTTATTTAAGGATGCATCACTTTTTACAAAAGGGTGTGATGAGTGCCAACGTTACAAGACCACACAGTGAAAAGACAGAATGCCCTTACATCCTATTAAAGTAACCCAACCATTTGAAAAATGGGGCTTAGACTTTGTAGGTCCAATTAGTCCCGCAGCTCGCAACACTCAATCTTGATATATTCTAGTTGCTACGGACTATGTAACAAAGTGGGTTGAAGCTAAGGCTTCACAAAAAGCTGACGCGAGGACAACAGCTAAGTTTCTTTTTGAGAACATTATCAGAAGATTTGGTTGACCATTTGAAATTGTTAGTGATAATGGTACCCATTTTATAAATGAGGTAATAAGAGATCTTACCATGACCTTTATGATATCCCACCATAAGTCTACACCTTATTACCCGCAAGCTAATGGACAAGCCGAGAGCACCAACAAGACTGTAATCTCTATTTTAACCAAGACGGTAGAAGCTCATCGCACTGATTGGCATTTAAAGTTGACATCTGCTCTATGGGCTTATTGTACTGCTTATAAAGTGGCTATTAATTGTACGCCATTCAAAATGGTATACGGCCAAGAAGCGGTTATGCCTTGAGAGTTTGTCATTCCTAGTCTTAGGGTAGCTTCGCAAGAAGGATGGAATGGTAACCCCTTAACCGAGCGTTTGTATATCTTAGAAAAACTAGACAAAGAGAGACAGTTGGCTGTGCAAAATGCTCTTGTGGAAAAGGATAGGAGAAAGAAGTGGTTTGATCGCCATGTGAAGGACAAGGACATCAAAGTTGGTGATAAAGTCCTTATGTATGGAGTACGTAAAGAGAAAAAAAGTTGAAATATGCTGGTAAAGGACAATATAGAGTATGTGAAATTACCCCACAAGGTACCCTTCGTGTGGAAACTCTTGATGGAGTTGAAACCATTGGATTCCTCAATGGGAGTAAATTCAAAAGATATTATGATCCTTTAAGCCAAGAAGAACTACGGGCCATTCATCAAAAGAAGGCCGCCAAAGCACAAACCGAGTTAAAGAAGATACAAGCTCAAGCTGAGGCTAAGGAGCGACAACAACGTATAAGACAAAAACGAGAGGCTAACCTTGGAGTCACAAATGCATTCCACGTGGAAATCGAAGAGGATGGGTTGCACTCTGACACACCTCTACGATACCCTATTGAGTTAAATAGTGCCTATGGAAAAGTGCTATATAGCGCCTTATTGGACACGGGTGCTAAATATAATCTGCTATCCTATGGGGTGTGGTGTCAGTTAGGGAATCCACCTCTATCTGAGAGTATTATCCAAGTCAAGGGTGTCAACAAGAAAAAAACTAAGGTTTTTGGAATCTGGCACACTTCTGTTAGTTATGACAATGGAATTGTAGCTCAAGACTTTTTGGTCATGCCTACTGGAACTGTGGAGGGTAATATAAACCTAGGAAGCATGTGGATGATAGCCACCAAATGCACTATTGATTAGGGGACTGGGGGTGTCACAACGCAAAAACCAACTCTTATCCCTACCACTCAAGCCATAGTCCCTGAGATATTGCCTAAGGAAATAAAACCCAAGACATTGCATGTCTAGGAGGTTGAACCATACGTCCCCATAGCCCAACTCTCTAGATCTTCAACTGATGTAGTTGAAAGAAAGCTTGAGACACACAAGAACCATCCTAATATAACAAAGAAAGCATACAAGTGGGTCCCTAAAGCTTCTTTAGTAACCATGGCTGATGCTAAAAAAAGGAAGCCTCGTAAGAAACGTCCCACTCGCTCCAAGAAATGTAAGAAAACGTGGCGCTAGATTCCTAAACGACTATTAAAAGCCCAAGGATACTATAAAGGAAATGATCAAATCTGGGTGCCCAAACGTAAATTGTACTCTTACCTGTCACCTGGCCCATGTAAACCCAATCTTGTGGCTCCAAAACAAATTGAAAATCGTGGAAAGGAAAAAATCACGGAATGCGACACACCTGCTCCAGAGCTAGTTTGGGTACCAAAGAAAGAACGATTTGTTCCACCTAGCTCAGGAACAGGAAAAGAAAATGAAGCTTCTTGCTCTTCATGTAGTTCCTATACGGAAATAGAAGCTTCGACACAACCTCCATCTACCATTGTACATATCCATACAAGCAAGAAAGAGTTTGCACCTCCCGTTGTAGATTCACCACCTCCAACAATGTTGCAAATAAAATCATGGGAGAGTACCTTACCACCCTTGCAACTAGATGAAACACATAGGGTGATCGAAAACTATTGGTTAAAGCCTTTACCCATAACAACTTGGAACAATTGGTTTCAAAAGGTGACGACATCATTCCAAAAAGTATGATCTACCCAAGGAAGGGGGGAGTGTTTGCTGACATCCGTCATTTACTTGCTTCCCTCTCAACCTTCCTCCCTGACCTATCAATCTCCAATCTTAGGGAATGTATATATAAAGCCTTATACTCACAAAAACAAGATAAAAAGTAAAAGAGCAAGAGCCATAACACAAAATAATAAAAACAAAATATGCACAAGAACACGACCCTTGTAATATTTGCACTCTAACCATCATCTATTTGCGTGTACAGATATGGCTAGTACGCTAGAGTCATCCACTCCTGCCTTGGGTGAGAGGTACCCTCGTTACTTTTCACAAATGTTTCACATGGTCTTTCTAGTGCTTGCATGTGAATGGGATTTGATAGGTACGCTAGCATGTGAGAGGAATTTTGAGGAGTTAGAATGGCTAATACGTCTCTTGACCACGTCTGATCCATACTTAGTAGAGAGCGTTTCTACCATTGCACAAGCCTACCCTTTTGACCAAGATGACTATAGGCATCTAGTGACCTTCTTAGTAAACATGGGCACCTATAATGAAGAAGAAAAATTACATGACTACATGGATGGCACATATGGTCTCATGGATGATTACTTTGTTTATCTCGACGACAAGGATAGGGGTTTAGCCTTAGGGTTTCCCCCCAACCTCTACAATATCCTATTCCCTTGACTCTTTAGGGGGAGTGCAAATAATTAGGTTAGGGTTCCTTATGTTATTTGTTGTGTTCAATAAGTGTTGGCACCTTTTCCCACTAATGTGCCTCTTGGAGGTATTCCTTTTGTTTCCTAGTGTGTACAAGAGCGTGTTGCTATTGATAGGATTTGGACCTTCATGGAACCTTTCTCTCGTTCACACTTCAAATCAAGCGCGACCATCAACACAAACATGTGTTTTATGTCCATTAGCATTGTCCTTATCTTTTTACATCCATGTTTGTCTGCTTTGATTGTGATTGGTAGCATAATATTCAGCGCATTTGCTTAGTATCAAACATTTAATTCAATGTAATGTTTTGTCATACTCAGTTGTCTAGGTAGCTAGTTTGACCAAGCTAGGTATTAGAAATCTTCTCTTAATACCATGGGGAATGCCTTCCTAATAAGCAATGGTTACTTGGGTTCTTAATTTGATTTAGGCAGCATTGTGTGAAATGTACTAGGGCTTTCTAGTGGGCTTAACCCTATTGACCTTTAGCTTAAGTATTATAAAGGGTGTTTACTAATGTGATGAGCCTGGGGAGGGTAACAGTGTTATATGACCCCCAAAGTTACAAAATTAAAATGCTGAAAATGAACAAACAAAAAATCAAAGTACCACAATGTAAAATTTTAAGCTGGAAGAGAAATCCTTGCTTTAAATTGCTACTTCACTCACATGTATCGCCTATTGTACTAGAGCCCTAGAGGTTCCCACTGTGGGCACTTTTCCTTGAAAATAAAAAAACCCAAGGCATACAAAATAAGCACACACATCAAAATTGAATCAATGTGAAAAGACTTTGGGGGGTCAAAGAAAAGGTAATCAGTCAGGCGATGATTTCATGAGAAACTCCTTTTATCGTAGCTTAACTACAAGGTCTTCTAGGTATAGCCTCTAGTCAGCCCTCGAACATCAAATACTTGGCTCTCGCGATTAAACAACTTAATTGACCAGAAAAAATGAGAAGTTACCCATGGTATTAATAGTCGAGCTCTAGTGCCTTTTGACCGTTAAATTAGCGACCCCGGACTTGTTTAATTTTTTACCTTTACATCTGTTTATGCATTTGATTATATTGCAATTTAATGTTTATTGCTGACAAATTGTCTAAAATTCTGTTACCAATCAATTTGTCTGTCTAAAATTGCATATGATTTTTAATTGTATATGAGAATTCAATTACTGTGGCAATGTTGTTTGATTTTGCAGTGACTGAAGAAGGCTACACACATCCATGTCGACTGCTCTTCCATCTCGACGAACGAGCTTCAACTGGATAGCTTCCAAGGACAGAATCTACATCAAGAAGGGGGGCATGTTAACCCTCACGGCACACGGACACCCTATGATCTATAAACATTGTATTGTTTAGAGTCAGGTACCGGGCTTGTCGGACCAATAAGAACAGGGTAAGGGTGATCGCCGATGATAGGCGCACTCTAACTGGAATATTCAAGGATTTAGTTGGCTAAGTATGGGCGCCCAAGTGTGAATGGGGTGAGCTCATATAAAAGCCACTAAACCTAATTTTTACTCATTCTCTCATTGTGAAATAGAAGCCGCTCTTGCTCCATCTCCACCTTCTCCTTCACCATCTCCTTGTGTGTGTGTGTGTACGTGTGAGGGAGAGGGAGCGAGAGAGCGAGAGAGAGAGAGAGAGAGAGAGAGAGAGAGAGAGAGAGAGAGAGAGAGAGAGAGAGAGAGAGAGAAAGAGAGAGAGAGAGTGATCGAGCGTTGCGGCGGCACGACGGCGGCAAGGTGGTTGAGCGCGGTGTAGCGGCGTCTCCCTCTTCTTCGCGGCGCGGGAATTCTTCATTCGCAACTACGCAGGAAGGTGAGTGACACACTATTCTTCCTTGTGAGCTTGTCTGTTGTATGACTGTGTGCTAGGAGCCTTTCGTGGCTCGCACACAGCGCGTAGCAAGTCCCTAGCCGTGACACTAATGAATCTGTCAAAGACAAAAAACTAACAGACAGATTTCCTTCAAACAAAAACTCAGAAATGTCTCAGACATCAAGAAAAGCAAGGAAGGGTACTTAAGAATAATCTCAGGATAAAAAACCACTCATGACCAAAGTCGAGCAGAAAAAGAAATATCAAGAGTTGAAAAAAGCTCTGAAGGAGATATACACAACTGAAATGGAAACCACAGAAGAGGGTGGTAAGGATGTGATGCATGTTCCATCCCATTACAAAAAGTATACTCTCCAAGATCGGAAAATCATAATTGAACAACCTGTTAGGGAACTACGGAAACAAGGCGAATCTTACGAGGGCCTAAAAACGCTAAAAGGGTAGACTTGGCTGAACCAGGAGAAGAGCCTAGACTGCTTACATTGTGAATGACTTAAGAGAAGAAGAAGAAAAGATTTTCCTGAGCTTGTTAAAGGAATACCGAGATATTTTTGCTTGGTCTTACAAGGATCTCAAGGGCGTTGATCCAGAAATCTGTCAACATACTATACCCATGAGAGATGATGCGAAACCAAGTAGATAGATACCATACACTTAAAACGAAACATTTTCTAGGAAGATCAAAGAAGAGATTGAAAAAACTAAAGGAAACTGAATTCATTTACAAAATTGAATACACAGATTTAGTGTCTCCAATTTTGGTAGTACCCAAGAAGAATGGGAAATTATGAGTGTGTGTTAATCTCAAAAAGGTGAATGCAGCTACCATTAGAGACAACTTTCCTCTTCCGATAACTGAGCATGTTTTAGAACAAGTGGTATAAGCTTCTTAGACGGCTTTTCGAGATACAATCAACTTTTGGTTGACCCAAAAGATCATCAGAAAACTGCTTTTGCAGCAGAATGCGGTATATTTGCCTATTGCGTTATGCCGCTTGGGTTAACTAATGCTCTAGCCACTTTTCAGAGGTTGATGAGCCATGCTTTTAAAGAGTATCTTTGGAAATTCTTAGAAGTATATATGGATGATCTATGCGTACATTCGTCAATCCGGGCTGATCATTTTGAACACCTCAAAAAGGTATTCGAGAAATGTAGACTTTATAGAATTTGCTTAAATCCTAAAATGTGCATATTCATGAGAAGACAAGGAAAATTTCTTGGACATATAGTTTCTAAAAATGGCATAGCTACTATACTGATATTGAGAAGATTCATGTCATTGTGGATTTTCCTAGACCAACAACAATCAAGGGGGTACAAGCTTTCATAGGACATTGTGGATATTACCAACGGTTCATATACATGTATGCTATAATTGAGAAACCCATGTATAGATTGATTACGCACTTTGAATGGACCAAGGCATGTGAAGAATCCTTCATGAAGCTTAGCAAGCTCTCACCTCAGCTCCAATATTGAAAGCACCAGATTGGGATAAGGTATTCCACGTACATGTAGATGCTTCAAACTTTGCTATTGGTTGTATACTAGCTCAACCAGGAGATGGGAAAATTGACTTTCCTATTTCTTATGCTAGCAGACATTAAACATGGCAGAAAAGAATTACACCACCACTGAAAGAGAAGGACTAGGAATGACCTATGCCGTTAAAAAGTATAGACATTACCTATTAGCCAACAAGTTTGTGTTCTTTGTGGACCACCAAGCTTTGTTGTATTTGGGCAACAAGCCATGCAACACAAGGAGAATAGTGAGATGGCTCATCATTCTTCTCAAATTTGATTTCACTGTGGTTGTAAAAAAAGGCACTACACATCAACGAGCAGATCATTTATCAAGGATTGTTTCACGGGAATTACCTAAAGGGGTACACGATGATCTACCAGATGCTTATTTTTTCTCCATATAAATGATACCTAGATGGTCAGAAAACATTGTGTCATTGATGACAATAGCTCAAGTGGATTCACAAATACCACTTCCTATCACAATCGATTTGATTGAGCAATCGGCTATGTATGAATTACTAGATGGAAGGCTATACAGAAGAAATCAGGACATGATATTGATTTTATGCATTAACCCTAAAGAGAAAGAACAATACCTAAGTCAAGCACATGTTATCATAGTAGGACTTCACTTTACGGAAGACCAAACTATGCAACGAATCTTGAGACTTGGAGTATTTTGGCCGACTATGAGGAGAGATGTTAGATCTTTTGTAAAAGATTGCCCTCAATGTAAAAAAAAACACCCATTCCTCATGTAACCTTGTTTCAAATGTCACCTGTTCCTAAGTGGAGTAATTATCTGGTTACTTACTTATCGAGCCAAACATTTCCTGAGGATATGAGTAAATGCCATCAAAGAGCAATTGAAACTGAAGCAAGAGACTATGCTCTTATTGGGAACCAATTGTATCAGAGAGGTAAAGATCAACATTTATGTCTTTGTGCAAATGAAAACGAGTATACTCTGATTATAGAACAAGCACATGCTGGATTAGCTGGAGGTCACTTTTCTAGTGAGACCAATGCAAGAGCGATCTTGATGGCAGGCATATGGTGGCCAACACTTTTTGCATATGCCAAAGAATATGTTCGAAGGTGTGATGCTTGTCAACGAGCAAAAATGACAACACGAGTAGACACCATGCCCTTAAGACCAATGATGGGGGCTAGAGCCTTCACAAAATGGGGTATAGATTTTGTTGGACCGATACAACCACCTGCTTATAGAACCCAAGATCAATATATCATTGTAGCTATGGACTATTTGACCAAGTGGACCGAGGCTAAAGCGACTCAAAAGAATGATGCTAGAACCAGTGCTGCATTCTTATATGAGTATGTATTCACGAGATATGGACTGCCAATAGAGATTGTCAGTGATCCGGGGACTCATTTCCTCAATGAGGTAATAGAGTATTTTCTTAATCAGTTTATGGTCATCCATAACAAATCAGCTCCCTCCCTATCACCCACAAGAAAATGAACAAGCTGAGTATACAAATAAAATTCTTAGCTCGATGCTGACTAAAGTGGCTAGTTCAAGAAGGACAGACTAGGAAATGAATCTCCATGTTTCTCTATGGACTTATCGAGTTTCATTCAAAATAACTCTAAATGCTACACCCTTTAACCTTGTTTATGTTCTTGATGCCATATTGCCAATAGAATTTCTATTGCCGACATTAAGGGTAGCACAAAATCTTGAGTGGAAGGGACATGAATTGTCAGAAAGACTTGAAGATTTGGAAAAGCTAGACGAGCAAAGGCTAACTGTTGTAGCTCATATCTATGCACAAAAGCAGAAACAAAAATAGTTTTTTCATTTCCACTTAATCACAAAAATCTTCAAGAAAGGAGACTTAGTTCTAGTCTATTCCCTTAAGCAACACATTCCCAAGTTTAAGAAAAAAGGGAAACGGACCATTTATCATTGAAGATGCATCTCCAAGTGGAGCAGTAAAATTGTCCACCCTAGATGGTGAACGGATGGCTAATTGGATTAGTGGATGTCGTTTAAAGAAACACAATTTGTCACTAACCAATGAATTGCTAGAGAGAATGCATGCAACCAAACAAAGGAAGATCAAGCGACAACATGTTATTGATGAAGCCCAAGAGGAAGCTAGACTTCAGGTACTCAAGCATAAGATGCTCTCAAGAATCAATAGATACTGATTCCCATCAACACTTTGGAAATAGATGATCGACAATGGGAATTACCTAAAGATGCAGTTTCAACAGATGACGACTCGTTAGATGGAATGGACTTGCACGTCAAAGTACAACTCAACAATCATAGAACCAATGCTTTGGTAGACACAGGAGCTAGAGTGAATGCAGTCAGTTATTCCACATACAAGAAGGCAACAAGTCAAGCATTGACACCAGGAATAGCGACAATCAAAAGATGCAACAAGAATCCAACTCCAACATTGGGAGTAGTCAACTTGAACATGATAGTACATGGATGTTCATGTCCTCATCAGTTTGTATGCTTGTCAGATGAACACATGAATGAGACGATGATTCTTGGAATTCTCTGGATGCGTACATACAAAGCAATACCAGATTGGGATATGAATCAACTAAAGCTATCACCTAAAGGAGGGCAACTCATTGTTCCAATTCCACCAAGCAAGGAGGAATGGAAAAGAAGCAATCAGCAGACCAATCCATGAATCCAATCTTCTCCATCCCCTCGACAATCAAATGAAACATATAGCATGCAAGGAGTCAGGGAAAATTTGGGTACCAAAAGCACAGCTTACGGATAAACCGACGAAACAAAAGAAGGTTCCAAGGGTTCGAACACATAATCGAGAATCTCTGAGCAAGAACCTAAATTGAAAATGGTTTGGAAGAAAAAAGAGCACTTATCTTGTCCACAACCCGCGAAACCAATCAAGCAATGGCGAGTTAAGTCTCAACAGACTCCACCACACCATGCAGCACCAAGCCGACTGAGCTACCAATGGAGAGAAAAAGCTAGTTAACAGTCTAAAGTGCTACCATAGCTCAAGAAATTAGAGTGCTAAAGCACCCTGAAGGTACAATCAAACATAGAGCACAAAAGCTACAAGATTTGCTCTTTGGAAGACATCAACAGCAACAAACTTCAACATGGGAAACCCTTGAGTTAATTAGTCAAGACCCAGCTCTTGCACAACATATTGGTTTGAATTGCATTGATCTTCATATCATGGTAGATCCAATCATGGCTATGCATAGACACAATTGTTCAACCCATGCATGCACTCGTCTCGGAGTACGCCATCTAGGAGGGGTGGAAGAGCACTAAGTACTAAGTAATTAAGGGCAATGTTTGAAGAGGGAGGAAAAGTTCTATGTTAACATGTATTTTTTGCAAAATTACCTAATAATTCCCTTATAATTTATCATCAAGGGAAAATTCACTAATAATATCTCCCGATGAGTGTAAATAGTGTATATACTATCAAAAAATCATTAAAAATAGTCATTTTTTGGGTATTTTTCATCATTTTGGTGATAAGGAGGCTTAAAAATGGAGAAATCCGACACAAAAAACAATAAAGCTGTGTTTTTCAAGGGATTTTCTTAATCATTGTATTTTTACTTTACTTTTTAGAGCATTTTTCTATTTTCTTTGATTTTTTCAAATAAACAGGTCAAAATTAATAATAAATAGCAGAGAAGCTCAGATGGAAAAATGGGAAGACACGATGGTGAGCAGAAAGAAAAGGCAAAATAGCACAAAAGTTCTCAATCAAATCAAAACATGGAAGCGAGAAGCCTAAATTAGGAGGCCATGCCTAATTTAGGCCAAGCCTACTTTTTCAAAATTCTTGCAGAATGAGCTAGATGAATCCGATCAAGGAAGTTTTGGCAAATGCCAGAATTCCGCGTGACTCCACAGATAGCTTGTTAAGGAGGTCCATATACAATGTATATAATTGGTTTGATGAAATCCATATAAAAAAGCCCTCAAAAAATAGAAAACGGCTCAAAGGTTACAAAGCGTCAAATTCGACATACGAGGCCAAACTGACTCCAAATGAGCCAGAATTGGACATGTTGCTTCAGGACTATGTTACGGACAAGTCCAAAGCCTCAAAGTTGACTGACCAACCCAACAGATAGAGTAATCACAAAAAAGTGGTGATTTCAAAGTCGACAGAGCACAAAGTGATGCAGGCATGACCAAACTTGACCAAATTCAATTTAGGACTTATATTAGGTGTATGAAACATGTCTAGGACAAAATTTGTGGGTTTTGCAAAGTTTTTGTCGCTGAAGTAAATAATCACAATTATTTACTTTTGCATCAGTTTTGCTTGGAAATTGTCAAATCATCTCACCTATCCTGTGTACACACCTATTACATGCCAAAAATCAAGTATGAGCCAAAATGACCACCCGTTACTTGTAAAAATTGCCAAAAACCGCAAAGAAGTCTTTGCAAGCCAAAATTTGGGTTATGAACAACTTTTCTTGATCCAAATCACCTCATATCTCATACCCAAGGTCTATACCATGCCTAAACCAATTTGTAAAAAAAATGTCATTTTGGAAGAAAAGTTAATAATCGTGATTATTTACTTTTTGGTCAAAATTGGGGAATTTTGATATTTTGCCATCATACATCCAATGTACATGTTGTGATAAGCCCACTAGCCAACTTTGAATCAATTTGGAGTTCAAAATCTCAAATTTCCTTTATATCTGCTATTTGGATGTTATGCATCTTTGCTTGTTCAAAAATTGATTTGAAGCAATTTGGACCAAATTGACAACATTTCAGTCTAAAAGGACATTCTAGCGAAAATTCGACAAATCTACTAACTTTGCACTCTATTCACTGAATAGGAGCAATGCAAGTAGTAGAGAGGGCCAGGAAGAAGCTAAACCAGAAAGAGACACTACAAGAACTGCCTGCGTATCAACTAGACCCCGAGTCGGTCAAAGCAGCAAAGGCATCTTATCTTTGTAGAGAAGAGCTGGAAGAACACCACACCATGGTCTTCACTGGTAGGTTCAAGAGTGAAGAAGGGCATCAGGTGGAGTTGCAACTTCTGCCTAAAGAGGTCTATGATGTAGCTGCCAAGCCAGTGACCAAAGAGGCTAACCGCAGGTTAGGGCTCAGGCATTTCTACGAACAAGAGCCTTGTAGATTGGACTTTCAGAAAGCTTATGAGCTTCTATCCCACCATCAAAGAGGACGAAACGCACAAATATCCGACACCCAAGGAAATAAGGTTGAGGTAGTAATCACAAAAGAGATAGTGGTAGAGCACTCATATTGCCCACTGAAGGAAAGACCATGCGGGCAAGAGACAGGAAAACCGCAGGCACATTTACCAAGGAGACAACCGCGGCTACATTCGCCGATCTTATCCACAAATAGGTGGAAGAGCCATCCCGTTTGTACCATCAACACTTGCATTTTCTGGCAAAAAGGCCACCAAGGTACACTACACTAAATCACACGTGGCCACCACCTTCACTCAGGTTCTTAAGTCAACAACAAGGCAGCTGTGGACCACACGCAGTATGTCTTGACAACCTTGAAGGGCACCAAGAAGGAAGGGAAAATCACATACTTGGGCGCGGCGCGCTAGAGGTGTTGATGAGAATAGCGTATCATGCCATCAACATGGCCGACAACCTACCACTTGCCCCTGGTCAGAATGCATGGATTTTGGCAGCACAACCCTCTCCATGAGCTACAAGGTCAGGTAAAAGCTCACAAAAATCAGATGATGAGTCAGATGACATCTCACCAGAATGGCACAGCAGCGAGAGCTCTGACAACGAAGAAAAGAGAGCTTGGAGAGAAGAGATGAAGAGGAAACTATGACTACACACCAAGAAGGAGCCAGCTCAAAAACAAGCGTGTTTTGAAAGAGAAAAACAAGCTTACCAGCGCAGTAGGCAAGCACAAGGGAAGGACCCAGAAAAGTGGGTACCCATAGGATTGAAAGGACCTCAAACAAAGCATCATACCAGAAAAGAGGCAGATGATCCAACATAATATTTAGAAAGAATGTACCAAGAGGCAGAAGCTCTAAAATTGAAAGAGGTAGAATAAGCTGCAAAGAAAGCTCAGGAAACGGCTACACAAGAGCAAAGCCATGGATCTCCCCGACCCGCCTCACCGCCTCCAAAACAACAAGACCATCCCATGCCTAGCCTGAGCCAGAACCGGAGCAGGCAGTAGAAGAGACTCAAAAGCCATAAGAAGAAAAGACAAGTCAATCGAAACAAGAAACTGATAAGGAAGCAGATACAGAAAAAGAGCCTACCACTACACATGAGACGGAGCCCGATCTAGAGAAGGAAGAAAGGCCCGCACCTGAAGAGACAGCAAGGGTTGAGACCACACCATCTACTTCTACTCAGCCAGAAATTGCTGAAGCATCAAAGCCTCAAGATGGCCAAGAAGAAGACTGACCATCAACCTCCACAAAAGAACCACCAGCAATTACGATGCAGCCAGAAGCAACACACGAGACTGCAGGCACATCCCAGCTGGTAAGACAGGAGGAGTGACAGCGTTTGACGTGATAATACAGGTCAATGAATATGCACGTCAGATGTAGGAAATGACGGAGAGACTCCGTTCAGTAGCTTCAAATCGCAGGACAAAGTCCAAGGAATTAGAAATGGTGATTGCCGCTCTTCAAGGAGAGCTAGAAGATAGAATGATTATTATAACTGATCTCCAAAGGAAAGTGCAATAGCTGAAGGCAGAAGCGGAACAGCATCAGATAGTCAACGATAAACAACAAAAAGAAATGGAGGAGTTAGGTGACCTCCTCACCAAATTATATGATGCCTACAAGGTGAAAGATGAGCAGCTGAAAGAAGTCATGAATGAACTACTTACGACCTCTCCGTCAACTTAGAAAATTCAAGTGCAGTTAGATGTTGCCAATGCTTCCTTGCAATATTCTGACCATAGAATCAATGATCAGGCCATTTTCTTCCAGAAAAATCAGAGAAAACCCAACCGTGGCCTCGATCAAGGGATCTGATGAAGTGTACAAGGCACTTGAAAAGAAAAACAAGGACTTAGAATTGGAATTAAAGCTTAAACAATCACAGGGCAGAGACCTGTCACTGATGCGGGTTCAAAGAGAGGAGGAGCTCCTAAAGGAGATAGCAAAACTCAAGCGGATAAATCAACTCCTTAGAGATGGACAACTAGACACGTAGGAGGAGGCACGCACTTTAGAGCCACCACAAATAGACATACCCTCGGTCTCGTTTGCTGAGTTGAGACGCAGTCCACAGCAGAGTCCATTCTGGGTCGAAAACGACTAGGTCAAAAATTCACTGTTGTTTAATAATCATGATTTTTGGAACTTGACCTAAAGTGGGGTTTGAGGACATAGGCATGTGTGCTTAGGTCTTATAAACCTTTCCTAGAAGTTTCGTTACATTTGGATGTCATTTGAGGCTGTAACGGATTGTGAATTGTCTTGTCGATGAGTGATTGGCTTTTGGTGATTTCAATCACTTGAGTGTAGCTTGAGTTAGATGTGACTTGTTAGTTGTTTTCCAAGAGATTGACAACCTCTTGTAACCTCTATGCACTGATCGAGTCAGGTTTGTCCCATGGTTTGACAAATTAATTGTGGTTCTCGCTAATACTGCCATAAGATAGGATGGTGAGGTTAGACATGCATCCCACAAAGATCAGTCTACAAAAGATGTGGCTAGTATGCATGTGATATTTGGAGATCCAAGTTTGCAGCCTGAGATATACAAGGTAAAAGATTCTTTATAAGTGGAAAATCTAGAGCTTATGTGCTTATTGGATGAATCTTTGGAAGGCTTCTCCATTACGGATGCAAAGAGTATGGAGAAGTCTGGTTTCATGCACAAGAAACTATATCCAGATGTCGGTGATGATGACCTTATGCAGTTGTTAGTCTCACTTTTGGGCATGTACAAACTAAAAAACTTTTTTGATATATCTTGGGATCCCGATCAAACATAGAGGTAAAAAGCTACAAGATTTGCTCTTTGGAAGACATCAAGAGCAGCAAAAACTTCAACATCGGAAACCCTTGAGTTATTTAGTTTAGACCCAGCTCTTGCACAACATATTGGTTTGAATTGCATTGATCTTCATATCATGGTAGATCCAATCACGGCTATGCATAGACACAATTTTTCAACCCATGCATGCACTCGTCTCGGAGTACGCCATCTAGGAGGGGTGGAAGAGCACTAAGTACTAAGTAATTAAGGGCAATGTTTGAAGAGGGAGGAAAAGTTCTATGTTAACGTGTAATTTTTTGCAAAATTACCTAATAATGCCCTTATAATTTATCATCAAGGGAAAATTCACTAATAATATCTTCCCGATGAGTGTAAATAGTGTATATACTATCAAAAAATCATTAAAAATAGTCATTTTTTGGGTATTTTTCATCATGTTGGTGATAAGGAGACTTAAAAATGGAGAAATCCAACAAAAAACAATAAAGCTATGTTTTTCAAGGGATTTTCTTAATTATTGTATTTTTACTTTACTTTTTAGAGAATTTTGCTATTTTCTTTGATTTTTTCAAATAAACAGGTCAAAATTAATAATAAATAGCAGAGAAGCTCAGATGGAAAAATGGAAGACACGATGGTGAGCAGAAAGAAAAGGCAAACTAGCACAAAAATTCTCAATCAAATCAAAATATGGAAGCGGGAAGCCTAAATTAGGAGGCCAGGCCTAATTTAGGCCAAGCCTACTTTTTCAAAATTCTTGCAGAATGAGCTAGATGAATCCGATTAGGGAAGTTTTGGCAAATGCCAGAATCCGGAGTGATTCCAGAGATAGCTTGTTAATGAGGTCCATATACAATGTATATAATTGGTTTGATGAAATCCATATAAAAAAGCCCTCAAAAAATAGAAAACGGCTCGAAGGTTACAAAGCGTCAATTCGACATACGAGGCCAAACTGACTCCAAATGAGCCAGAATTGGACATGTTGCTTCAGGACTATGTTACGGACAAGTCCAAAGCCTCAAAGTTGACTGACCAACCCAACAGATAGAGTAATCACAAAAAAATGGTGATTTCAAAGTCGACAGAGCACAAAGTGATGCAGGCATGACCAAACTTGACCAAATTCAATTTAGGACTTATATTAGGTGTATGAAACATGTCTAGGACAAAATTTGTGGGTTTTGCAAAGTTTTTGTCGCTGAAGTAAATAATCACAATTATTTACTTTTGCATCAGTTTTGCTTGGAAATTGTCAAATCATCTCACCTATCCTGTGTACACACCTATTACATGCCAAAAATCAAGTATGAGCCAAAATGACCACCCGTTACTTGTAAAATTGCCAAAAACCGCAAAGAAGTCTTTGCAAGCCAAAATTTGGGTTATGAACAACTTTTCTTGATCCAAATCACCTCATATCTCATACCCAAGGTCTATACCATGCCTAAACCAATTTGTACAAAAAAATGTCAAATTTGGAAGAAAAGTTAATAATCGTGATTATTTACTTTTTGGTCAAAATTGGGGAATTTTGATATTTTGCCATCATACATCCAATGTACATGTTGTGGTAAGCCCACTAGCCAACTTTGAATCAATTTGGAGTTCAAAATCTCAAATTTCCTTTATATCTACTGTTTGGATTTTATGCATCTTTGCTTGTTCAAAAATTGATTTGAAGCAATTTGGACCAAATTGACAACATTTCAGTCTAAAAGGACATTCCAGAGAAAATCCGACAAATCTGCTAACTTTGCACTCTATTCACTGGATAGGAGCAATGCAAGCAGCAGAGAGGGCCAAGAAGAAGCTAAACCAGAAAGAGAAACTACAAGAACTGCCTGCGTATCAACTAGACCCCGAGTTGGTCAAAGCAGCAAAGGCATCTTATCTTTCTAGAGAAGAGCTGGAAGAACACCACACCACGGTCTTCACTGGTAGGTTCAAGAGTGAAGAAGGGCATCAGGTGGAGTTGCAACTTCTGCCTAAAGAGGTCTATGATGTAGTTGCCAAGCCAGAGACCAAAGAGGCTAACCGCAGGTTAGGGCTCAGGCATTTCTACGAACAAGAGCCTTGCAGATTGGACTTTCAGAAATCTTACGAGCTTCTATCCCACCATCAAAGAGGACGAAACCGCACAAATATCCGACACCCAAGGAAATAAGGTTGAGGTAGTAATCACAAAAGAGATAGTGGTAGAGCACTCAGATTGCCCATTGAAGGAAAGACCATGCAGGCAAGAGACAGGAAAACCGCAGGCACATTTACCAAGGAGACAACCGCAGCTACATTCGCCGATCTTATCCACAAATAGGTGGAAGAGCCAGCCCGTTTGTACCATCAACACTTGCATTTTCTGGGTAAAAGGCCACCAAGGTACACTACACTAAATCACACTATGGCCACCACCTTCACTCAGGTTCTTAAGTCAACAACAAGGCAGCCTGTGGACCACGCGCAGTATGTCTTGACAACCTTGAAGGGCACCAAGAAGGAAGGGAAAATCACATACTTGGGCACGCTAGAGGTGTTGATGAGAATAGCGTATCATGCCATCAACATGGCCGACAACCTACCACTTGCCCCTGATCAGAATACATGGATTTTGGCAGCACAACCCTCTCCATGAGCTACAAGGTCAGGTAAAAGCTCACAAAAATCAGATGATGAGTCAAATGACATCTCACCAGAATGGCACAATAGTGAGAGCTCTGACAACGAAGAAAAGAGAGCTTGGAGAGAAGAGATGAAGAGGAAACTATGACTGCACACCAAGAGGAGCCAGCTCAAAAACAAGCGTGTTTTGAAAGAGAAAAACAGGCTTACCAGCGCAGTAGGCAAGCACAAGGGAAGGACCCAGAAAAGTGGGTACCCACAGGATTGAAAGGACCTCAAACAAAGCATCATACCAGAAAAGAGGCAGATGATCCAACATAATATTTAGAAAGAATGTACCAAGAGGCCGAAGCTCTAAAATTGAAAGAGGTAGAAGAAGTTGCAAAGAAAGCTGAGGAAACGGCTACACAAGAGCAAAGCCATGGATCTCCCCGACCCGCCTCCGGAACAACAAGACCATCCCATGCCTAGCCGAGCCAAAACCGGAGCAGGCAGCAGAAGAGACTCAAAAGCCAGAACAAGAAAAGACATGTCATTCAAACAAGAAACTGATAAGGAAGTAGATACAGAAAAAGAGCCTACCACTACACATGAGACAGAGCCCGAGCCAGAGAAGGAATAAAGGCCCGCACCTGAAGAGACAGCAAGGGTTGAGACCACACCATCTACTTCTACTCAGCCAGAAATTGTTGAAGCATCAAAGCCTCAAGATGGCCAAGAAGAAGACTGACCATCAACCTCCACACAAGAACCACCAGCAATTACGATGCAGCCAGAAGCAACACACGAGACTGCAGGCACATCCCAGCTGGTAAGACAGGAGGAGTGACAGCGTTTGACATGATAATACAGGTCAATGAATATGCACGTCAGATGTAGGAAATGACGGAGAGACTCCGTTCAGTAGCTTCAAATCGCAGCACAAAGTCCAAGGAATTAGAAATGGTGATTGATGCTCTTCAAGGAGAGCTAGAAGATAGGATGATTATTATAACTGATCTCCAAAGGAAAGTGAAATAGCTGAAGGCAGAAGCGGAACAGCATCAGATAGCCAGGGATAAACAACAAAAAGAAATGGAGGAGTTAGGTGACCTCCTCACCAAATTATATGATGCCTACAAGGTAAAAGACGAGCAGCTGAAAGAAGTCACGAATGAACTACTTACGACCTCTCCGTCAACTTAGAAAATTCAAGTGCAGTTAGATGTTTCCAATGCTTCCTTGCAATATTCTGACCATAGAATCAATGATCAGGCCATTTTCTTCCAGAAAATCAGAGAAAACCCAACCGTGGCCTCGATCAAGGGAACTGATGAAGTGTAGAAGGCACTTGAAAAGAAAAACAAGGACTTAGAATTGGAATTAAATCTTAAACAATCAGAGGGCAGAGACCTGGCACTGATGCGGGTTCAAAGAGAGGAGGAGCTCCTAAAGGAGATAGCAAAACTCAAGCGGATAAATCAACTCCTTAGAGATGGACAGCTAGACAACAGGAGGAGGCACGCACTTTAGAGCCACCACAAATAGACATACCCTCGGTCTCGTTTGCTGAGTTTAAGACGCAGTCCACAATAGAGCCCATTCTGGGTCGAAAACGACTAGGTCAAAAATTCATTGTTGTTAATAATCATGATTTTGGAACTTGACCTAAAGTGGGGTTTGAGGCCATAGGCATGTGTGCTTAGGTCTTATAAACCTTTCCTAGAAGTTTCGTTACATTTGGATGTCATTTGAGGCTGTAACGGATGTGAATTGCTTGCCGATGAGCGATTGGCTTTTGGTGATTTCAGTCACTTGAGTGTAGCTTGAGTTAGGTGTGACTTGTTAGTTGTTTTCCAAGAGATTGACAACCTCTTGTAACCTCTATGCACTGATCGAGTCAGGTTTGTCCCATGGTTTGACAAATTAATTGTGGTTCTCGCTAATACTGCCATAAGATAGGATGGTGAGGTTAGACATGCATCCCACAAAGATCAGTCTACAAAAGATGTGGCTAGTATGCATGTGATATTTGGAGATCCAAGTTTGCAGCCTGAGATATACAAGGTAAAAGATTCTTTAGAAGTGGAAAATCTAGAGCTTATGTGCTTATTGGATGAAGCCTTGGAAGGCTTCTCCATTACGGATGCAAAGAGTATGGAGAAGTCTGGTTTCATGCACAAGAAACTATATCCAGATGTCGGTGATGATGACCTTATGCAGTTGTTAGTGGATTATGCTCTACTCACTTTTGGGCATGTACAAACTAAAAACCTTTTTTGATGTATCTTGGGATCCCGATGAAGATTATTTTTCTAGAGACTTGATGTATCCAAATATGCATGATCAGGCCCTCCAATACTAGAGGGGACGAAACTGTGTTGCCAATGAGCATGATGCACAAGGGAGATGCTATATGGGATTTTTTGTTACAAGTTAGGATGTAGGGGATTTTCTACTAGCTTTTGATCCAGGAGGAGACGGTTTTATGCATGGTCCGGGGCAATTGATCGATATGCCATTTGATCTGGGTGGAGATGTGTATATGTGTGGTCTAGTGCAATCAACTTATATGCTATATGATCTAGGTGCGATCCTTATGGTTTATGGGTTAATTCATGTTTATACTTTATTACTAAAAAATTCTTGTGTTTACCCTATGATGTTGGAGGAGGGTATATTCTAATAAGGTCAGAGGTTGCAAAATTTTTCAAAGCATGCTCATAGTGCGGTAGTGATTATATGTTACAAGTTTTTTCTTGTAGTTTGGAATAATGGTTAGCACATACCAAAGGATGTGCAAGTTTAGAGGAGGTGGATATTGTGCCACTTTGCGACCATGGGGTGAAAGACGTTGTTGGTCGTTTTTTTGACAACCCATTTTTTTGTAAATTTGTACATATGGACATGTTTTTGGATGTCAAAAGGGTGTGTGGGCTTTTCTTTTGTGGATTTTTTAGCTTGCTTTAGCAAGCACGTGTACATGTAGGGGAAGTCACTAGTATAACGCCAGCTATCGAGTTTTTGGAACTGCCCATGAGTGAGTTTTTTGAAGGGAGATTTGTATATAACTAAAAATCATGTACAAACTAAAAAAAATTCAACCAAAGTCCAAAAATTGTCAAGTTTTAGTTCATTGTGCCTCCTTGATGGGTTCTAATGCAGTTTTTTTGCCTTGCCTTGCTTGCTCTACGTGTAGTCATGTCAGGCAGCTCTCTGTTCGCATCAATTTGGCATGTAGAGGCATGTAGATTCAATTTTGTTCATCTTAAAATTTCTTTTCAATCATTTTTCAATCTTTCTCTCAAGATTTGAAGTGCCCCAATTGGAGT
Source organism: Adiantum capillus-veneris (assembly GCF_014529385.1). Lineage (NCBI taxonomy): Eukaryota > Viridiplantae > Streptophyta > Polypodiopsida > Polypodiales > Pteridaceae > Adiantum > Adiantum capillus-veneris. Next base: position 152,146,297 of record NC_140948.1, read on the forward strand.
TATACTCTTCAAGTTACGACTAGTTCTCTACAAGGTTATGGCTATGGGAGTCTAGTGGCAAATTTTGTGCAGACAGATCAGGAGGGGTGTATCTTAAAATTGTGGAATTGATGTTGAAATTTTGGGTTTGTGATGTTCAATTGTGAAAGGGGAGGCTCTTGTCCTCATATACATTGGTCGGCGTGTGCTATAAATTTGTGCTTTGACAGGGTTTTGCTCTTATGTGCTGTGGTCCTTTGGATGGGGTGTGCTGGTAAATTCCCAAGGGAGAAACTAATATATCGCAAAACTTAAATCCACACTGATGTAAGACTATATGGGCCTTGACCAAGATAGTTCTTTTTTAAGTTAGAATCCTTTGTTACAAATAACCTATCGCTATAATAGAGACAAGGGTCATCACATGAGAAGTGCTACATTGAACGTGTATTATTTGTTCTCCATCTCAAACAAGGGTAAGTTATATTTCATACTTTGGATCAAATGATGTAGCTTCCTTGATCCCATCAATGATTGGGTTGTTGGGTATAGATATGAGGGTCAAAAATGGTTTTCAACTTAGTGAATCTACAACCATGTTTTCCTTTTCAGGGTGATAGGTAAGATCAAAGTCCTATTCTTTTAAAAGCTCTAGGCATCAACTTTGTCCCATACTCAAGGTTTCTTGAGTGAAGATCCACTTTAAGATCTTATGGTCAGTTAAAAATCAAAACTTCCTTCGCAATAAAAATGCGTCCTATCAGTCCTACCCAAGTCTTAGCCGCTCCTACCTAATTTATCTCAAATGTGTGTGAGACATCCAAAGCCACTTTCCTTATTGCAAGCTTAATCTAATGATTTGGCATAGTTACAAGTCTCTCAATGCAACGAAACTTAATGCCTAGCATGGACAGAGTTTCCTTAAATACTCAAATGTCATTTTTGACACTCAACAAAATTGCGCATAAGATAAACAGTTTAATTTAGATCAATGAGTTTTGGTACCCAAAGCACTCTTCGGCTTCATCTAGGCACGCTCTATCTACTCCTAAAGTCAAAAACCACTTTGGGTGCGTGTTTGTGCGTAGGAAGCATAAAAAGCTCGTAGACAACACGACTAAAAACACACTTTTATTGCCAGAAACTTACATTAAATGGAAGAGCTTTCACGTGCAAACGTGTTGGTATGCTCAAAATAGCAATGCAACAACCGTACGAGAGAGACACGAGGAATTGAAGAAACATTAGACTCACACCGAGCTTCTGTAGCAAACGCTTAGTTTCATTATCCAAAAACTTAGATTTTAATTACAAAATTTGGCTTTTATACCTTAGCCAAGGTTCAAAGAATGGATTTCTAGCTATTTGGGTTCAATACAAAGCTTAAAAACTGCATACAATTACAATTTTCGAGGCCCTTAACCTCTTTAGACTCATTGGCAATCAATAATATTACAATGGCTTTGGACTTTGTGGGATTTCGACCCCGAAATATGTACACCAATTTGTCCATAATGCCTTGAATGCCTTCACAAAGTCTTCTATGGTTTGGCCTTCACCTTGTACCAAGCCTTGAATAGACTGCCATACCTTTTGGGTCTTCCACCTGTTGAAAGTGTGTAAGAAATGCGTGTCTTACCATTTGATAAGTCATAACTTGAGGAGATTGGTCTATTTGTAGCTCCTTTCTGTAAGTCATAACTTGAGGAGGTTGGGCTGAATGTAACTCCTTTTTGTAGCCTTCCAACCATTCCCTAGCATCTCCCTTCAAACAAAAGTAGAAGATTCGCATCACCACTACTGGGTCTTGCTTGTCCAGCAAGACCCAATAAGGCAAGCAAACTCCATTCGCTCAATGAAACCTTTGGCCATGTCATTTGATTTCCCAATAAAATCTCAATAACTGAACGCCATGTCTTCCAAAACCTGTAAATTGAAGGTAGCTTGAAGCAATTCCTCGGTGGTGGCCACCAAAACACTGTTGGGCAAAAGGAAAAGTGGGACACCTCTATAGATATATAGCCCAAGAGCCTTCAAAGAATGGAAACCAAAAGGCCTAGAGCTTTTACAATTGTAACTTCTTTTTGAGCTTTTGAACGCTTGCATTACACTAATGATATCTTTTAATATCATAATGAAGTGAAAAAATTCAAAACCTCATAGTACAATCCTTCAACTACCAAACAATTTTAAGTAATATGGAAGCATGTCTATGCTTATGCAAAATGAAACTTTATAAAAAGCATCATTTGTATTTTTTGGAGCTTGCACATAAAACATGAATCATGAAAATTTTGCCAGAGTCTCCTTTGTATGGAGACCTCTTCATATAAAAATATTACACACCCTTTCTTGGGCTCCCACATGGGATTTTCATCACATAAACTCTTATTTCAAATAAACCATCCACCCCAACCGGGGCTCCATTGTGCGATTTAACGATTTTCTTCTCTCCCAAAATTCAATACATTCTCAATAGTGTCAAAGTAGTCTTACTAAATAACCTACAAGTGGTAATGCAACATGTGTATCACACTACATAGGAAACCTCCAATCAATGTCATCTCCACATCATGTGGCCATCATGTACAAAAAAAACACAAATGAAACATCCAAATGAAATGTATAGAGAAAGTTACATACCGAATCAGCTTTAGGACCCTCTAAACCAAACTACAAGTCTAGTATGTCATACATCGCATACTACAAAAACACCAAAATTCCATGTCAATGTCATATGGCTACCATGTCCATAAAGCACATAAATAAAAAAATCAAGATGTACTATTATAATAGAGTTTCCTAAACCAAGTGTGCATCCTCAATCAACATTTCACAAGTCCACATGCAATGTCAAACAAACATCTTTCATAGAGCACATCATCTAGCTCTAGATACATGCAATGCCTCTCATATCTTCTGCACAAGCTCAGCCCAAACCACCACACCCTGAAAACAAGTTGGCAACATAGTCATGAGGCTCAATGAATGCTGCCAACAACCACTTGACCATATAAAAAGTCAATTAGAAACCTAATGCAAACATACAAATACTACAACATTGACTAGTATTGTACATTGGGCTAGTCTTAATGAGAAAACAAACAAGACCGCTCTGGCTTGCCTCTAAGAATAACACCATCAATATCCATGGGGAAGACTAAATCATCTATCATGTAGATACAATTTTCTGGAAACAATCTCTCCATAATTTTCTCCCTTGCCTCTCTATCATAGCATGGCAAAGGATGCCCAACACGATACCAAAGACACATGGTAAGATCAAGCACCTGCATAAATAAATAGCGCAAAGAATGACTATCTTTGTTACAATGTTTTTAATTGTAAAATTAAATTATGAAACTAAGTTTGTTATGTCACCGCCTCTCTAGTGCGTGGATGTCAATATGCCTTCTTATTACACACGAGGGTCCATTTACGTAAGAGCACAATTCCCACCCTAGTTGCATTTGCAATAAAATATCTAAGTGACTAAAAACCTCTCATTTGTCAAAAACTCACGTGCAACATCCATGCACCCTGTCACTAGACCCCTGGAAAATGAAGATAAAATTTACCATTGCAGAACTTATAATTTATGTGTGATCTCTACGTCATCTTCAATGTTGTTGGAGTCTTCATCAACTTGAGCCTCTTCATCAATAAAAACACACCTTTTGAGAATCTATTTCTTTTTTGGTTGGAGTGTCCAAATGTCAAACTCGTGATGATGCCTCTTGATCGATAGTTCTATTTGGAATACAGTCGGATCTTTGCTTGATGCTCACTTAACGATTTCTTGAAGGGGTGACTGGAGATTTTGTTTTCTTGATATCTCTCTTAGGTGCCATTATCTACAAAACACATATCGATATTATTTTTCATCTTGAGTATTATTTGATCAATAATTCATGTATAATGACTCTTTACAACATTGATGTTTTAATACACTACTATACTTAGATTAATTGATATATTTAGTATATACTACATCTATTATTTTGATATACATAATACAAGTACTATAATATATTCTATATATGTTAGTTTATGTGGTATATTAAAATTAATCATGCTCTAATATATACACATGCTTACTATTATATACTATAGTTATATAGAATATATGTAGTATAAAGTATATATAGAGTAGCAAGTATATGTGTGTGTGTGTGTGTGTGTGTGTGTGTGTGTATACACACACACACACACACACACACACACACACATATATATATATATATAATGTGTTTCTAGTATATGCAGTATATAGTGTCATATAGTTAGTATATATACTATACTATATATACTACTATAGAGTATAGATTATATAATATATAATATAGTATCTACTATTTATTATAATATATATATATATATATATATTTACTATAATTGTATATTAGATACTATACAATATATATATATATATTTCATGTATAGTATACAATGTGTGATATAATTTTTATATATTAATATAGCCACTCTATGTAGCACTATAATATATTTGATTTAACGTAATATTGTACGTATTTCTAATTATAATAAAATATAAAAATACAATATTAAATATATTAAATGCATATATTTTGAGAGATTGCAAAAGATTTGAAGTGTTAATGATTATTATTGTGCATATTTTAAAGAATGAATGTTTGAGACTCATTCAATATAATTTTCAATGAATGGATTAACTCTTGAAAGCTGTATTCTTCTGCATATTCTCTCTGACTTACTCTCACAGCTCCTATCACCTCTTTTTTCCCCCTCCCTTTTCCTCTTCCAACTCTATTTCAAACATGACAACTACAACTATGCTTTCATGGATGATAAATGGTGCTCCTGTGGAATACTAAGTTTCATTAAGAAATGGAGAGCTTATCCTAAGTAGTGAATATTTTCTTCAAAGCTTGATACCTCCTTCTATCAAGTTTGAAGCTTTGCAAGCAATTGTTCAAACACGGATCTCTGTGTGTAAGGTCAATGTGGTACCAAGATGGGATCTTGAAGACCAGAAGCGTTACCTCCTTGATTGTACTTTGTCCCCTGCTTACCACATTTTGCATTCACATGACTGTGTTTATGTGTTTGGTATCTTAGAAACAATGGAAGATGTTGGTGATGATTCTCTTTATGCTACACCATTGAATAAAAATTCTACTCCATTACATTTAAATGTTGATACTGAGATAAAGATGCAGATGTAGTGGTTTTGGAGACAATTTAAACAACCAAAGCACCAATAGCATGCCTACACACACAGGGGTTGGTTGAGCATACCACACAAGAGTATTCAAAAGATATATCCATCATTGCATGGCTGAAAGATAGAGCTAAATCCTGTAGGTTGTTCAAACTACTAGATGTTTGTGGAACTCCCAAAATGGTAGATGAGCTCCCAACAATATACAATGGCAATGTTTGTTTCGATCTTCCTCCATCACTCGAAAACAAAAAGATGCTCAGGATGGAGCAAAAGTACGATGGTCACCTTTGGACACAACCAAATTCAACCAACATGGCCATAGTTTGCATAATGTGTTTGAGCTATTGTCTTCAAAGTCTTCAATGTTGCAAGGTAACATGCCCTTTTTACCTTAGTGAAAGAAGATACAATGATGCTTTCTTTCATGGTCATTTGGATAGACAAACCATCATGGGCTATTGTGCAAGCAAAGGTAAATCTAGAATAACTTGTCACTATTGTGAGAAAATGATCACTTTAACAAATGTATGCAAGTGTATGATCTATTATGTAATTACAAAGGAAGCCGCGATAGCACGTTTGGTGATCTATCTTGGGATGCATGGCCATAATTTTCAGCCAGTTACTCGGAGGGCAGCCCTTGAAAAGGTGTGCAATCTTGTTAGTACAACTCTAAAGATTAACAAGGGTGGTCCTAGAAAGGTACAAATGTTAGTTGCTCGATAAATGTTATTCCAATCTTTTACTAAAAAAGATGATTTGGAAGCCATTGATGTTGAGCTTAGCCATTTCCTTAAGGAAATGATGCCACTTGTTCAAAATAGGGGATTCAAAAGAATTGTATAAAATAAAAAGAAAAACAGAGTTAGGTGTGGGTGATGGATATGACAGTATACTATTGCTGCAAAAACGATGTGTTTTTTACCTTTTTTTCATGGAAGACGTTTTCTTGGTCAAGGTGGGCCCAACGATAAATGCTATGTGTTCGAAATGTCCATGAAAGGACCTGCTTCAAGAGTTGAACTTTTCAATTGAATGAGGCAAGGAGGGACAAGAGAAGTGCATGGATGCACTTTGATCACACTCACCGAATCGAAGGATGGGCAACTATGTCATGCTAGGTTTATGATCCCGGGTAAGTGAGATCATCAAAACATGCTAGATAGAATATTTTGATTCTCGTCACCTGTATGTACTTATTTGTATTTTGAATACAACATGAGATCTTTACAGGTAATTGGAATATGTAAATGTAAATAGGAAGGCGAGGAGTCACAGATCTTATTTTGGAGAAATTGGAACTCTGTGATGGGGAGATGCGGTCATGACCTGCCAGACTTTGCTAGATTATATCTGATGAAGCTGGAGCTAACTGGTTCGCAATACGGGTTGTATCCAATGGAGGAATGCATAATGTAATGGAAGGGAGGGAGCGCTCATGCTTTTTCCATTGGGAGCAAAGTCTACACAAACATACAAAAAAACATGTCGTTTTAGAGAGGCAAATGTTGCACATTGAACTCTGTGAAGCATGGTGCTTGGCAAAGACAACTAATAAGGCCTCCATTCTAGCTTCCACAATACAAGAATGGTGAGTGGAAAATGTCACAGAGGACAATATGAAGGATTTACAATGATGGTTTAATTGGTGGAGCAACAAGCTGCCCGTTGGGGAAGCACTAAACCAATGGTGAATCAATCTCTTCTTTGAATAAGTAGCTAGTATGAAAATGGATATTAAAATATATACGTTTTTTTATTTGTAATTTAAAAGCCAGCAAAATTCCTTGGGAGAGAGCTTAGATTCCAAGCATAAACTTGTTTGAGAGCATCCATGCAAGTTGGATGGCGGGCAAAGGTGGAAAACAAAGTAGTCTCGCTTTATGATGCATGTTTTAGCAATGTTTTGAATGCATATATACAATGTGCAAAAAGATTGGGATACACCACACGTAGATTCATGGGAACTAGCCCTTCCATAGAAGCACTAATGGGGCCAATGCCAAACGAAGAGAATCTCCAAATCCTTCTCATATTGCAAGTACATTGAAAGGTTTGGTTGCTAACAGTCCTTGTGGCTGAAAGAAAGGGATGGTGGTACAAAAAAAGGACCAATTTTTTTTCCACCTTATTGGTACCACTGAAAAAGTGGGGACTGGTAAAATTTTTGTAGTTTGTGTCAAAACTTGTCCGACATTCTCTTTTGATGTTCCTCTTTTAAAGATGTATCCAATGATATATAATATGATAACTAATTTCTTTTATGATGGATAAATCACATTGCAAAGATTTGTCAAAGTACCATCAAAAGGTATTGTCAAGGACAACCAATTTTGTACCACCATCCCTTGCATTTAGCCTTGTATGAGGAGCTTGTGATGGAGGTGACAAAAACACATTGCAGTAGAAGAAGAAATCAAGTGCAACAATACAAGTTCACATAAACTTGGATATGTAATGGAAGCAAGGCAACTCAAATCCAAAAGGAGACCATGGAGTATACAATCTAATATAGAGGATAATGAAGAGATAAATGTAAGTGACAATGAAGCAAGAGAGAGAATTCCAGTGAAGCAAGGAGGGGACTTATCAAGGTGTATTGAAGAGGTCAAAGTTGCATGTAAAGACTCGGCTATATGCATGATGCCACAACCAATTGCATGAGGAACTGTTTTGGTATGAAAGGGAGGAAAAATTGTGGTAACAAATTACAGAGCCGTCAAGTGGGATTAGTTGTGCAATTTTCTTTGGTATGAGAGAACTTTTAAAGACAAGACAATTGCACAGTGGATATGGTTCTGCAATCATGATGTGAGCCACACAAAAGAGTATAGAAACAAGTTAACTTATCACCTGTCGTTTTGGCAAGTGGATATTGGAACCAAAGTGTGAAAGGAAGAGAGTGACAACCTAGTTTGAAGTGGTTTTTAATTTCCAAATTTTGCAACACCATTATAAAACATGAACAATATGTTTCCTAGTCTTACAGAGGGGGGATCCAGTAGCAGGAGACGCAAGTGGAGACATGGTATTTCCAAAGATGCACAAAAGAGATTGGAGTCAGTTGCAGGTATAGTTGCAACATTATTGGAAGAGAAACAATAAAGTGAACAACATATAGGTTTTTGAGTCTTGACAAAGTTGCTACGATGTCCACATAAAGGCTGAACCTAGGTGCACCTACCCCAAGTTTTAGAAGAGAGAATATATACATAAAGCCTTTTTAGCATGTAAGCACATGTACTATGTGTATGTGCACGTACTTGGGCTTCAACCAAAAGTGCACATGGTCATTCACATCAACCAGCACTAACTCCCATAGACCTTTCATTTGTATTAGGACAAATCCGTAAGATAAGCCCTATCGTGTAGTGAACCTAAACCTTATAGAAAGTCATCTAGAGCTATGCATCAAGGGAGTCATCTCTTATGTATAAGCTGGGAATTATTACTTTTTTGAATCTCTTCTCGTTATAGATGTATGGTTTATGGTTCATATCTGCCAAATGTACGAAGTCAAAATTAGGAATTTTGGAAACTTAAACACATTTTTGGGTGTGTATCATATGAGTAATGTCTCTTCTTTGGTTAAGATTTTTTGTGGCGATAGAGAAGGCTTAAAATCTGAAGTCAATTTGTTGCAAGCTTATATATGGTCTTTGGTGTGTACCCTTAGTAATGTCTCTTTTTTTGCATTTTTTGTGTCGTTAGAAAAGGCTATAAATCTGAAGTCATGTTTTGAAGAACTTATACATGTTTTTTGGTGTGTGAATTAGTAGTGTCTCTCTTTTGGGCTAACATTTTTTGTGTTTTAAAAAGGCTCTAAGACTAAAGTCAAAAAGCAAGGGATGGTGGTACAAAATTGGTTATCCTTGACACCACATAGGCTTGGTGGTTTTTCTAAGTAGAACAAGATTAAAATAAAAGAGGGAAAAAGATAAATAAAGGAGAAAAACTTAAAGTGAAAATTCCTAGAGGTTTTATACTTTAGTCTTTTTTCTAAAACTTCCCATAAGAGATCAATGTGGATGCATATGTGGGTGGGACTTTCAGTATGCAAGGAAGAAAATTTTGTTGCTCTCTCTCTCTCTCTCTCTCTCTCTCTCTCTAAGGTCTTGAGTTCAACTCTCCTCATCGGGTAGATCTTTAAGGTCTCTTGGGATAGTTTCCTACGATGTTAAAATTCTCTTTTTCTTGTGTGTGTGTGTGTTGTGTGTGGGTGGGTGTGGGTGTGTGCGCTAATAAGAAGAGGAAATTGGTATAACCTTTCTATCACCCAAGTGTGGTAGATTGGTTATGCCATTTCCCTCTTGAATAATAGATCTTGAGTTCAACTCTCCTCATCGGATAGATCTTTAAGGTCTCTTGGGATATTTTCCTATGATGTTAAAATTCTCTTCTTCTCGGGTGTGTGTGTGCGCGCGCGTGCACGCTACAAGAAGAGGAAATTGGTATAACCTTTCTATCACCCAAGTGTGGTAGATTGGTTATTCCATCTCCCTCTTGAATAACATGTCTTGAGTTCAATTCTCCTTGTCGGATAGATCTTTAAGGTCTCTTGGGATTGTTTCCTACGACCTTAAAATTCTCTTTTTCTTGTGTGTGTGTGTGTGTGTGTGCGTGCGCTAATAAGAAGAGGAAATTGGTATAAACTTTGTCATAAAATCTAATATCTGACCAACCCAAATGATTTTCTCATATTAAACTGATCATTTAATGTGGGAGAATAAACGGGAACAAGGGTTAAGATATAGATGTTCTTATAGATCTATTTAAGCACGGGGCAATGGTAAAGGGGCCCATATGAGAAAAGGTCTATCAAAGAGAAAGGTTAACTAATGGAGCAAAAGACCTTAGGGTTGTCTTCATTAAAGCCTCCAAAGGTAAGTGTTAAAAGCTTTAAGACATAGTCTTTAAAATTTTACTCTTTAATCACTAAAGTTCAAGCAGGCAAGGGGGTAGCTTGCTTAAGCTAGGGCTGTGCTTAAGCAGGGGGGTTTCCTGCTTACCAAGTTCAAAGTACTTGCTACTAAAGAGGGGGCGAGCCCTACAAATGGGGGAGGTAGATAGTAAGTGAGCATCTCACCAAGGACGCATACCCTTATGAAAGGAAAGGGGCCACTTGTCAAGTGTAGAGACACACTACTCAAGCAAGTAGGGGTTGTGCTTAAGCAGGGGCTATGCTTAAGCAAGGGGGGTGCTATCTTAGCCTCACAAAGGGAAAGAAGGAAACTTGTCAAGAGGCTACACACCTTGCCCCAAAGGGAGCCAGCTCTCATTGGCTAGAGGGCTACATGGCCCAATCAACTTCAAAGGAACCCTAGGAAGGGGGCTCGACCTCGCTAGCTTACTCTCTCTCTCATTTGAGCCTCCCACGAGCTCTCTCTCTCATTCATTCTTCCCTTCACACACTCTTGTGAAGCAAGGATTCCATCTCCTTCTCCAAGCTTGAGAAGTTGAGTGCCTACTACCACAAGCTCTTGGCTATGGATGCAAATACACACAAGAGAATGCTTATGCTTGCTTATCAATATCTCTAATCTCCATTAAATCTATGCTAAGCTATGCTACAAGAGCTATGAGTGATTATGTGCAAGGGGTTATTTCTTTCTAGTAGAGCTACTTCTACTTCTCTCTTCCTCCTCACTCCCTGCTAGCTCTCCTCACCTTTCATGGTGTTTGAGGTCTTGGGATTGAAGCTGGGCATTTTTCAAATTCATGCTAATCATTTTTATTGTTGTAGTTATGCTAATGCTTGGTGAGTGAAGCTTACCATCTTCATCTCATCAAGAAGGTCTCAAGGAACAAAAACAGTTGTATTGTAAACAAGTCTTCCGTCATGGAAGAATCTATATTACAAATGCCTATTGGAGGGGGAACCGGCTCCAACTAATCCGGTCCTCTATTGGTGTCAATTTCTCTAAACTCTCACTCTCTTTTATAAGTATTGATCATGCCATGTTAATGAAGTAATGTGTTAAGTGTTGCTCTCTCTCTATCCAAGCACTTTCTTTCTCACTATACATCTACACACTAAAGAATACTCAAGGCAATGTTCAATATGTTATTTACTTTCCGCTCCAACTCAAGTTAAAAGGCTAATTCCATTACAACCTTTCTATCACTCAAGTGTGGTAGATTGGTTATGCCATTTCCCTCTTGAATAACAGGTCTTGAGTGCAACTCTCCTTGTCGGATAGATCTTTAAGGTCTCTTGGGATAGTTTTCTACGATGTTAAAATTCTCTTCTTCTCTCTCTCTCTCTCTCTCTCTCTCTCTCTCTCTCTCTCTCTCTCTCTCTCTCTCTCTCTCTCTCTCTCTCTCTCTCTCTCTCTCCTCTCTCTTTCTAGCAGCTTGTCTCTATTCTACCAGCCTCCTTAAGGAAAGGGGCAACCTTGTGGGGGGGAGTTAGGCCCAAGTCAACCCTAGCCATGCTCTAGTCACGTGTTGTACCGTCTCCACAATCCGCAAAGTCATCATCTTGCCCTGCTTCTTGTCTTGCTTTGGTGTTGAACTCACCATTTGAGAATCAAGTTTTGCACTGGCTCAAGATACATGTCCCTTATCAGGTCTTGGTGAAGGGTGAGTTGCCTAAAGTTTGGGATTTGGGTGCCCCCAATAATCAAATCCATAGTAGAGGCTTTTTTTGTTAAGGGCAAAATGCCAAGCAATACTCCAAAGACTTTGGGAGAACACGATCAAGTTTTGTTATCGTGCTTGTCGCTCCCAGTAAACTCGATCATATTGCCCATCTCTAAGTTGTCCTCCATTGCGTCATGGGAGAATATTGTGGCCTCAAACCCCATCGTAGAGAGTTAGAGGCATGATTTGACTCCGTGGTCTACCTCACCACCAACAAGGTATAAGAAGTCAAAGCCAAAGTCACTCAATTCACTCGTCGATAGCTATTGCCAACGTGCAAAATTTATGTGACAAATTAAGTTTGCGAACAAATAAAATAATTATGAAAAATCCCTATTTTTAGACCCTATATCATGAAATATTTACACACAAATGGGCCATAATATATTTTTGTTTCTGTTTTTAACTACTAATTTGGCTCAACTTGCCCAATGACTAGCTAGTGAGGGTTATAAGGAGATATGGGGAAAGTCCACTCATTTTGAAAAATCCTTTCATGAGCATATAGTTCAATAACTACTACATATGGAAAAAATGAGAAACTTGTAATTTTTCTCATCCCGTGGTCACTACAAGCCTCCAAAGTTGATGGACCAGTGCATTTTGCCCAAAACAGCAATTTCTTCTTACGGTTGATTGCACATAAATAAGAGTGGGGATTTTTTTAGGACATGAGCCCCGTTAACTTCAATGGGTTGGTGACCAAAACATATGGTTGCTTTTACCTCACTAATTTTTTTTTGGGAAAAAAAAAGGTACAAAAAAGTTGCATTTTTGCCATTCTGCAGACCTATCATCAAAGTTTCTATAGTTATGCTCAATACAGATACTATATACATGTTTTCTTAGTTCCCTTTGGGCATTTGGATTCAAAAGGAGCCATGGAGCATGTGAAAAGGATAATGGATCTCTTACAATTGGAACCTTGGGGGCAACGATAAAATGCTAAATACAGCAAACATGAAAAAATTGGGTTTAGCATTATGACCTCTAGAAACCCATAGAAACTACTCAATATCTAGCCAAGTTTGTAGTCTATGATTAGATATGGTTACTACCTACAAAATACATACAATTGGCCTAAGAAACTAGCAATATTGAGAAAGTTATACTTGCTACTCTAAAATGTATCGTATTCTTCAGCAATCAAAAAACTCAACCATCATCATATACTATACTATATAGCATATTAGGTCCCCCAAAACTCAAGGAAGATTATCTTTATGTTATACATTACACTTACACAATCAAAATTGAATTTGGATATCAAGAAAGCCAGCAAAAAAATCATAAAAGTGCTAATTTTGGCCAAAAAACAGGATTATGCAATTCTTGTAAATCGGTCGTAACTTTCAATTTTAACACTTAGCTCTCCCTACAAGCATCAAAACATGTTGAGAACTATGAAGGACTAACCTCTAGCCATCTAAACCTCACAAACATGAAGTTTAGAGTGGTATAGTTGCCAAAAATTGAAAAAAAGCCAAAAACAGGACCCGTTTTTTCACACAGCTTAGGTTCAAAAATGTTGTGCAAGAGTAAGGTTAATGGTGAGATCGATACTCAAAAAAAAAAGTAAGTTTTTTTCAGCTCATAAGGCAACTTTGTGGATATATAGCACCTAGAAATTCATTTTCATACTCTTTAAATAATTCAAGCAAAATGGTCACTTAACAGGACACAAAAGTGTCCAAGGACATAAAAGTGTCCTGTTACCATTCTAGTGCTAACTCACACATGCCTATGTACAGTAAAAGGGTGAGGATAGCCAAAATGTTTGATGATTTTGATAGGGTGAGGCAACTCACTATGGCAATTCTAGATAGCCAAAAAACGGCTATCATTAGCCCTCCCCCATGATGATGGTACATTCATGTACCATCAAAAGGCATCTTTTCCAATGAGAGTGGTTCCAAGCTATTTGTGGTGCTTTGTCCCTCAAACAAGTCTTCATGTTTTAGTTCTTCTTCACCTTGTCTTGAACTACTGACACAAACCAAGCTACAAGACTTACATGCTGATATAAATTGTTAGTGATGCTCTTGCAGATCCTTTGGTAGAGTGCAACTCAAGTAGGGATTTAGTAAATACCCATTCATCTTCTTAGGATGATCTTTGCCATCTAGATCCATGAGCTGATAGTACCTTAAATTAAATGATTTTTTGACCACATACGGACCTTTCCATTTGGTGTTGAATCTGGCATCAAACCTATTGTCAAGTCAATTGTCATACCTTAACACCAACCTACCTTCCTTTATACCCTTGTCCTTGACCTTGTTATCGAGCTTCTCCTTTGTTGGCATAGATTTCCTCTTGTAGCACTCGCAAGTTGCTTCTCTTTTTCACTCAAGCTCAGCTAAGGTAAGAAGTTGATCCATCCATGCTTCTTGATTATCTTCTGCTACTTTTCCATAAAGTTGCATTGTTGGAATCTTGAGCTCAATTGGCTGTAAAGCTTCTTTACCATAGAACAAGTTAAATGGTGTGAACTTCGTGGCCTACCTGTATGTGGTTCGATATGTCCACAATGCTCCATCCACGAATTCATCCCAGAACTTTGTCGTTTTCTTCACCATATTTCTGATGATGTATGCAATGACACCATTAGCCTTCTCCACCAAACCATTTGACTGTGGATAGTAGGGTGTGTTATGGCAATGTAGAATACGAAGCTCTTCACAAACTTCTATGAGTAAACCCTTTCTAAACTTTCTTACCGTGCTCTCATTTACCTTTGCCACGTTACCATTTTGTGCGCAAGCAAGATCACCTTGTTCTCACCTATACATTCGTTAGGATTGAGCTGACCTCCCATGCCGTACAATTTCTTCAAACCTTCTTCTACCCTTTTGTAGATGCAATGATTTTGAACTATAAATGTAAAAGTCATTAATAAACCCAAATGGAATTTCCAAAAAATGCTTGAAACACCATGTTCATGAAGCATTGGAAAGTTACAGGAGTATTTGTCACATCAAATGGCATGACTCTGAAAGCATAACAACCCAAAGGAGTCATGAAGGTTGTTTTCAATTGATCCTCTAACGTGATACCTATTTGAAAGTAGCCCCATAGCCATCACACACAATTTACATCTCATGATCAACTACCTCATGTAGTATCTCATCCTGAAATGGGAGGGGAAAGTGATCTTGCTTGGTTGCCTCATTGAGTGGCCTATAGTCCACACACACCCTATAGTTTCCATTATTTTTAGGAGTGACCACAACTGGCTGGGGAGACCCACTCTAAATTCTCCACTAGATAAATGAAACCTACTGCTAAAAGCTTTCTTACCTCCTTGAGTAAAGCATGCTCCTTGATGACTCCTAGCCTTTGTAGTTTTTGAGCCTTAGGTGTGGCCTCTGGCTTTAGCTCGAATATGTGGTGAGCATCATCTACTCACACACACATCTATGTAGTCTCTAGAAAAAATCCTAGGAAACTTCCTTAGCACACATTTGAGCTCTTATCTTACTTCCTTTGTAAGTGTTGTCGATAGCATACCTTCTATCATCCCTTCATATTGCACATTTTGGTTCCCTTGGGAACCTACCTCCTCCAAAACTTGACAAGAGGTCTCTTGGTTGTTTGGCTCAAACCTCATCCCAATGACTTAATGGAAGACTACTCTTTTGTAGTGCTACCACCACCTTATTCTTCTAAAGTGCTATCAGTCCACTCTTTCTCTCCGTCTCACTTTGCGATGATTCTTCATGGAGTTCCTTTTCTTCACGTTGCTCCTTGATGTCAAAGACAACCTTTTTATGATTATCATTCCTTCAAATCAACTTTTCACTTTCCCAATCCTGCACAACTTACATTTTCATTAGCCATGGTCTTCCTAGGATAAATGGATAGCCACTTCCCTTGGTCGACATAACATAAAAATACATTGCCTTCTTAATGCCAAAGGTCTGCACAATTTTTTTTTTTACAGATGCCTACGCACATAGCCTTGCTATTGTTTGCCTTTTTTTTTATAAAGGTATCTCATGGATGTGCATGCCTAGTCTTTGCATAAGGCTCTCTGTCATGGTGCAAATCTGTGCACCCCCATCCACTAGACCTTTCCTAACTAACCTCCCTTTGATGTGACAATGTAGCACATGTGAAATATCCTCATTCATTTTAGCTTGTGAAATATTCACAAAGGGTACATTATCTTTTACATTTCTCTAGTGCTAACCGCCTTTGTTAACTCCCTTTTAACTTGTGGAAACAATGCAAGAAATTGAGGCCATGAGATATCAGGATCCTTACCTCTCATGTATTCAAATAGGTTGTATGGAGCCATAGCATGTCCAAGAGAAAAGTCCTGGAGGTTGATATGACATCGAGTCCTCTTGGCTTCCTTGGTCTCCTTCGCCTTTTTGGCTCGTCCATGGTCACTTTGTGGTGTGACTTCTTCTTTCTCCTAACCTTTTCCATGATCGTGCTTAATGCCATTTTCTTCCATGTAAATCGCATTTGAATTTTTCACCTCTACCACATGCACATTTGGATCTGGCAAAGGTGGAACTCCTTCTATCCCTTGTGGAGGTGGTCTTACCCCATTTGGTCTTTACAAAAGGATTGGTTGTTGACTAGTTCCTTCACTTCCATCCATCCCTGGGTAATTCAAACTAGGTCTCTCTGGCTCCCCATGGGCCAAGGACAATTATACATCCCATGCCCAGATTCTCCACAGTTCCAACATTGTAATACCCTCATGGGTCGTGGCTCTCACTCCTCATATTTCTTTGTTTGTCCCTTAGGCCTACATCTTGTACAAGGCGAATTGATAAGTTTCTCAAGGACTCATTTAGCTTCTCAATCACCTCAAATTTACCTCAAGAATCTCTCTAGGTGTTGATGCTTGCAATGTTTTCTTGGGTCTAAGACCCTCTTTTAGAACCTCTTCCCTTAGGCACTTGAGTTTTCTATACTTCTCAGTAGCCCTAGTTTGAGCTGCATCAAAGGTAGCAGGTGCACCCACCTTAACTTTTATCTTGAGTTTGAGAAAGAGACCGGCTATGAACCTCTACTTCTTTAGAAACTCTGTACCATCCCTAGGGTTGGAAAAATTTATCATCCATACAACCCAAAGACATAGAAACTCTTGTTTATACATGTATTAGTCATCTAAGTCTTTTTGCTTGTGAGAAAACGATGCCTTGCCATATCTGTTGAGTGTTTTGGGGGTCAAAGAAGCATCACTTCAAATGTTCAACAACTTATTTATAGATTCCATTAACCTCCTAATATAGAAAGTCAAATCAAGTGTTAGCATCCTTCCTCAACATTTTTAAGAACATTATATTAGAAAATTGAGGAATTTCTTAATTTCCACTTTCAAAATGAACTTAAGATTTGATCACATGGCCAAATCTTAACCAAATTCTTGAGAGCATGGCTCAAAAGAGCTTTTCAAGCACTACCTTGTGGAAGGATTTGGCCTTTAAAAATAGTTTGAGATTTGTCCATATGACCAAATCTTAAGACATTGGTGGTTCTCAAATTGGCTTTAAAGTCTCAAACTCTCTAATATTTTGTTTAAGCATTCCTCATCTCCTATCACTCTTTTTATGCGGCAAGCCATTTTGAAATTTGCTAGAAATAACTTGACATCCTTATCCGGCTGTCCAAAAAAGAGAGGATATCCAGACACTTGGCATTGGCCTCCATTGAATCAATTTCAAAGTGATAATACATTTCTTTTTCTTCTTTCTTATAAGGATTTTCACACTAATGTTTTTAAGATTGAAATCTACTCTACAATAAAATAAAAATATGCACATCAACTGATCTATGATAGTCAACAAGAGGCAGGATGATAGGGTTTGGTGACGCGAGAATTTCTCCTACTCTTTGGGCACCAAACATGAACACCATACATTGTTAAAAAGGGATCTTTCTACTAACTGCAATGTTTAGTTGAAAGTGTGGAGTGAAATCAAAGGCAAAAGCGTCTATTCTTGGGCCATTATCCATGGTCTATGCATGACGGAATGATTAAAATAGAATAAAAATATATACATCCCAACTAAGGCTGTACCTAATGAGAGGCAAATTAAAAATCTTTACTAAAGCATTTATCTCGGCCAACCTAAGAGGGCCTAAATTCTACAAATTACTCGTCGAAACTATAATCTAGCACTAACAACAATGATATGTGTTTTTTGTCTTGCAATGCAATAAATGGATCATACAAATTTTTGTGATTCATGCAATCTACTTGATAATGCTAAAAGCTAAACATTTATGCAATATGCAACAATGATAGATATCAATCCTCCTCAATGGGGGCACCAAAATTGAGGCAATCCAGGGTGGGCAACAAGAGAGGCGGCCTCTCAATACCCCTGGAGGCTCTTGTACTACTCATTGGGACTGAGGAAACCACAAGTTATAAAAAACAACTAACCCACAACCAAACAAGTGAAGGGGCACCACCTAATTATGGGATGCGAGCTAGGACGCAAGAGATATTTTGTCAGGACGACCAAGTAGAGACACAACAAAACACACACAAAAGAATTTCACACCAAGACACACACCAAATGGAGCAGAGAGATCTAGAGCAAAGGAAAGAGAGATAGTAATGGAACTTGCGTAATATCGCGTTTGTGACTTGCAAATGGAGATGGTTCATTATTACTCTATCGTAGAGCTTGCACAAAATTAATCCAATGCTTAGTGAATTTTAAAACGTCGCCATCACATACACACACATTGGTGACTTGCAAATGGAGATGGTTCATTATGACACTATCGTAGGGCTTTCACAAAACTAATCCAATGCTTAGTGAATGCTAAAACATCCCCATCACATACACACACACACTGTCTTAGGGTTATGGGACACCTCTCACCACCATAAACTCTTACAATGAGTAAGAACTTGGCAATGAAAACACACTAATCACTTTCTCAAACAAGCTCAAATGACAGAACTTAAAAGATACAAGTCACCTTGCATTTGCCAAAGAACTTTACACAAGTGGAAGGACAAAGATTTTGAAGCCTAGCACGCCTTTGAAGCACCAAAACCTCAATTTTTGATAGTGGAAGAGCATGTATAATAGTGGTTGAGGTAGGAAAATCACACTCTCTCTCTTTGCAATGTGTAGCATCCAAGCTTCTCTCACACCAAGTGTGAAGCTCACAAGGTTAATGACTACACCTTTTAAATCTCTCCTTGTGTATAGAGTGTTGGGTTACTACGTAGATATTGGAGATGCTTTACAAGAAGGAGAGATGTCTATTTAAAGGTTGGAGGCCCCACATTAAAGTTATTGATAGCCTTAATTACACGATAATCAAATCAAATCAAGATTAGAAAATTTTTTAAATAACAAAAAATTGCGAGCCTTCTTTGTCTGCTTGAGTCATGGATGAGGGTTCAAGAGATAGGCATTATTGATGGTAGATAGGGTGAAACTAGAGAGTTAAGTGGGGGGGGGGGGGGGGGGGAGGGGGGAAGAGAGAGAGAGAGAGAGAGAGAGAGAGAGAGAGAGAGAGAGAGACAATTTTTCATGTACATGTCTTGAGGTGAGGATTTTTTTATGGTAACTTACGTCAATGGATATTTTGTGTTAGTATTCTAGTGGTTAATGTTAGTAATCACTAAAAAGTTAATGATATATTTACAATGGATACAATGAGGTGGATGGTTGTAGTAAGATGGTTGAATGAAGTGAGTAAATCCTTATGATGGTGAAGCTTTGAAGAAGTTATGAACTTACTTGTGTAGGTTCTCCAAAATGATTGTCGATCCTCTTCTTCCTCTTCTCTTCGTACGTCACGGCCCCACAAAAGTTGAACATCATGATGAAAGTGATGATGTTGTTGATGATAATTCCTTAATGTGCAGAGATTAATCAAGGTTTCACATGCTGAAAAAGGAATTGTGCTTTAGAGGTAATAGAGAGAGGCATAGAGATGGTGTTTATACATGTAGAGCTCATATGAGATCTATGGAAGTGAGAGGGGAGGATAATGGTGAAGAGGGTAAGAGAAACCATGGATGGTGTATTTTTGAGTGATGTATGGAGAGGAATGAATGTGTGTGTGTGGAAGTGAATGGAGGTGAGAGAAGACTAGGGTGACTGGTGAGAAAAAGTGGGCAGACTGGGGTCCACCAAAAAATCATATTTCACCTCTAGCAGCTCCAAAAATTATAAAACCTTTTGAGGTGATTATTCAGCTTGTGAGATAAAGTTTTTATTTTTGTAACTTCCTTAAACTTGGAGTGGAGGAGGATATCAAAAATCCCACCAAATTGCATGTATTTCCTTCTACAAAAGTCTTAACACTAGAATGGTAACCTAACAGAACATAAACGTGTCCTTTTAGGGTTTTGGGAAAAAATTCCAAAACCATAGTAGATCCACTCATTTTGAAAAATCCTTTCATGAGCTTATAGTTCAATAACTACTACATATGGAAAAAATGAGAAACTTGTAATTTTTCTCATCCCTTGGTCACTACAAGCTTCCAAAGTTGATGGACAAGTTCATTTTTCCCAAAACAACAATTTCTTACGGTTGATTGCATATAAATAAGAGTGGAGATTTTTGTAGGACATGAGATAAAATACAATGTTAACTTCAATGGGTTGGTGACCAAAACATATGGTTGCTTTTACCTCATTAATTTTTTTTGGGCAAAAAAAATAGGTACAAAAAAGTTGCATTTTTGCCATTCTGCGGACCTATCATCAAAGTTTCTATAGTCACGCTCAATATAGATACTATATACATGTTTTCTTAGTTCCCTTTGGGCCTCTGGATTCAAAAGGAGCCATGGAGCATGTCAAAAGGATAATGGGTCCCTTACAATTGGAACCTTGGGGGCAATGATAAAGTGCTAAATACAGCAAACATGAAAAAACTGGGTTTAGCATTATGACCTCTAGAAACCCATAGAAACTACTCAATATCTAGCCAAGTTTGTAGTCTATGATTAGATATGGTCACCACCTACAAAATACACACAATTGGCCTAAGAAACTAGCAATATTGAGAAAGTTATACTTGCTACTCTAAAATGTATCGTATTCTTTAGCAATCAAAAAACTCAACCATCATCATATACTATGCTATATAGCATATTAGGTCCCCCAAAACGCAAGGAAGATTAGCTTTATGTTATACATTACACTTACACAATCAAAATTGAATTTGGATATCAAGAAAGACAGCAAAAAAATCATAAAAGTGCTAATTTTGGCCAAAAAACAGATTATGCAATTCTTGTAAATTGGTCATAACTTTCAATTTTAACACTTAACTCTCCCTACAAGCATCAAAACATGTTGAGAACTATGAAGGCCTAACCTCTAGCCATCTAAACCTCACAAACATGAAGTTTAGAGTGGTATAGTTGCCAAAAATTGAAAAAAAGCCAGAAACAGGACCCGTTTTTTCACACAGTTTAGGTTCAAAAATGTTGTGCAAGAGTAAGGTTAATGGTGAGATAGATACTCAAAAAAAAAAGCTAAGTTTTTTTCAGCTCATAAGGCAACTTTGTGGATATATAGCACCTAGAAAATGCATTTTCATACTCTGCAAATAATTCAAGCAAAATGGTCACTTAACAGGACAGAAAAGTGTCTAAGGACATAAAAGTGTCATGTTACCATTCTAGTGTTAAGTGCCCCCCCCTTTTGTTGAATTTACATAATCCTCCAAGAGTGAGCCCCTCCTTACATGAGATCATGACCTAATAGATTCTTGAGGGTTTGAAAATATGCATGGATTAAGATTATTCACAAAGATGATATATGAATAAGATGGAAAAAAACATGTTAGTATATAAACAATTCATGGAATCTGGAATTATAGAGTTAGTTGTGTATATATATATATAATGTAAAAAAAACAATTATGAAAATATAGGGAATGAAATGAGGGGGTCTTCATTGTTTTTATTGATATTTACAAGAAGTAAGAAAAAATGCATGTACAAAAATGGAAATTTAGTTAAAGAGAATGACTAGGTGAAAGGTATTTTCGTGATTTTTTCTTGGAGTAGATTCACACCAAGATTTAGAGAGGCTTGCATGAAAAAATATATTCATATAATAAAGAGTATGTACAATGTAAGAGAACCATGGTAACGGTATGTCAATGTACATAACATACTTAGGTAAATAACACACACCTAGGTAGAAATATTTAAATAAATAACAAAAATAATTCTTAAAAATCCCTATTTTTAGGCCCTATATACCATGAAATATTTACACACAATGCAAATGGGCAATAATATTTTTTAATTTTTAAAAAAAACATTTATTTGGCTCAACTAGCTTAATGACTAGCTAGTTGAGGGTTTCAAGGAGATATGGGCGGGAAAGTCCCCTGGCTCACACACTCCTATGTACAGTGAAAGTGTGAGGATAGCCACGGTGTTTGAGTGATTCTGATAGGGTAAGGTAGCTCACTTTGGTAAATCTAGATAGCCAAACAACAACTATCACTAGCAATGATACCGCATCTTCAACCTCATATAAATCAATCTTTTAGCCTTGCTCAACATATTTTTCCTCAAGTAGTAATTCCAACTTCTCTTAAATATCTTTCTCTATAGATTGAAAAAAGAGATCTATTTTCTCTCAATTGAGGGTAGTCATTTTAATCCTAGATAGTTGATCATAGGGCCTTTCAAATTACCTTATAAGCTTGGTAGGTGAAAGATTCTCTTTTGGCCTAGCTACCCACTGTAGGAATGACAGCTCTCTTTGTCACCCTTTCAGAGTCCTCCATGAAATACTCCTCCTTCAAGGATAATTTGAATGCTTCCCCCCTATTCATTTCTAGTTCCCCTTACATGCTCTCTAATCTTAGGAATCACAACTAGCTCAAAACTTTGTACCATCAAATTGGCTCATTTCCTTTTTCCCTGATATAAAGGTTTTGGTTGACAAAAGCTTCCTTCTTTCAACAGTTGGCTATTATAAACATAGCAAAGGCTTGAGACATTTTCATTGTGATGAGATCAAACCGCATCCCATATTGGTGCTCCATAGCTTCAAAGATTTGTATTGAGACCTTCAATGAATCTTTTGATCCCTCACCCTAGCCTACTTCGTGCTGGGTTCACCAAATTTGTGTCAGCGAGTTCACAGTGTAGTTAGGCAAACATTGGGCCTCTCACTAGAAGGGTTCAAATAAAAATCAAGCGAATTGCAAACCATTCAAAGTAAAAGACACAAAAAAAAAAGAGAAACGGTCCATCCATCAAAGCTTAACTTTAAAACAGGACCAACATCAACACAAAACTCTTATTGTATGAAGATTTGGTGTAGCCTTGCTCCCAATTGCATATATGCAGTGCTCTTTTGCTTTGATGAACACCCTAAATTAACACTTCAATTTTTCATTGTGACCATTTCATGGAAGGTTTAAAACTTTATTAGAGAAGCTCAAGTGATTAATTGAAGAATGGAAACCCTAGTCGGTGGCTTCACAGCCTCCCACATGCAGTGGAAATAGCATGGTACTACACTAGAACCTTGAGATGGAATTGTTGTATTGTCTCTATTAGATGTTCAAAAGAGCTCATTCTTGGCTCTATAAACTCACTCTTAGCTTAAGCAAGGAGGAAACCATTGCTTATGTGGAAGAAATTTCATGCTATTATTAGGCTATTTTTTACCATTTTATGAGCATTTTTAGACCAAAAATTCTTTTTATCCATAAATAGCCCAAATGAACTGGGAGAAATCTTTAATTTTTGGAAAAATCTTTTTGGGCTCAAAATTCATGTTGAGCCTCATTTTTGTACTAAGGAAGCACTTCGGACACATCTTTTATGACCCATGCATCAAACTTACTATTTTTTAATTAAGAACACTTGACCAAACTATGTACATTGTAGCATTTGGTCCCATATATCAAAAGCGTTAAGAGTGAGGTAGATATTTTAGTTTCACATTATGCACATTCCACAATAGGGAAGTGTAGACCATTGGATGTCCAATCAAACTGGAAAATTAGGTTGGATGATCAAGAGTTGCATTCATGTTAATTGTAATATAATCAAAATGCTAATGAAAATGGGGATAGAGTGTAGACACATGAAAAGTGGTAGATCGATTAGCTTGAAAAGCGTGTGTATTTTATATCCTTCATCTAGGCATTGTAGCACACATCATTGATTATGTCGCAGGTATTGCCAACTAGGTTGCACACATGGATTCCACATAGGCATAGTCACATGGTTGTATCCACATAGGTATGGTTTTGTCCACATAGGTATTATGATGAGAAGAGGGTGTTCCCACACAAAATGGCAAAAAATATCACACCCTTACAACCCTTCTCTTGAGAGTTGTGCTGCAAAAAACATAAAGATGTTGCACTCACACGAACTGCCTCCCTTGAGAGATAAATATGCTTCCCCTAGACATAAAGAGTGTAGGCACACAAAACATCAGGGTGTAGGCATGCACACATAAGTCTCCCCTAGCACAAAATATTAAGCACACAAGGGTAGACACACAAAGCTTTCCAAACATAAATGAGTATTATGTTGTTGTTTGTCTTGCAAGATTTTTTAATCAAGCCCAGGGCCAATCCAAGGTCCTGTATGGACATACGGTCAAGGGGTGTTATATCTAGATGCCTACGAGCCTATATATGGCATGATTGTGTGGTGATTTTCATGGTCTAGTCCCCTTTGATCTTAGATTGGTATCAGAGCTCAAGGGCGAGGGGAACTAGAGAGGAGGAGGAAGGCATGGAGAAGGAGGAAAACCAAAGGAGAAGAAGTGTGGCTGCATGATCTCTCTCTCTCTCTCTAGGGGCCGTGGGAAAACTCTTCCAAGTATGGTGGAGTTGAGCTATGAAGGTGGGCTCATGACATGCCGCAAGAACAAGCCCTTCCATGGAATATTTGAGTAGGTTTAAGAGAGCAGAGAAACCAATGCATAGTTTTAGGGAGGGGGAGAATTTTCTATGCATGAAAGATGGCAAGTTTGGGCTCGTTGAGAGTAAAGGGAGAAAAGAAGCATTTATTGTCACAAGTGACAAGCCCAATTGGTAGCACATATCCGAATATGAGCATTATTTTCCCTTGTGCAAAGTCTCCATTGCTACAGAGAAGAGCTTCCACATTGTTTTTTATGTTAGCTTTTGGGGCGCCCTACTTTGGTCAACCCCCCCCCCCCCCCCCCCCCCCCCCCCCTGGAAGGGATTTATCCCACGGTCGTATAAATGCACTGGCAAGGGATGTCTAGTTGAACGCATGCACGGGCCACCCATGCCCCAGTACGGCATCTACAGAGGTAGGATATACTATCATTCTAAAGCTTGTAGACATAAAATTATAGCAGCATGTAAAAATTGTAGGCACGGCCCAAACTTATTCAAGATGCAATGGTGGGGAAAGGGAATTTTATTTTGATGTTGGAAATTGCATTCAACACTTGGTATTTTGTGTGCAAGCAAGGCTTGTTATATATATACAAACCAAGCAAGGCTGCAATTGGGAAGGCTAAAAACCAGCATGGTAGGGACCGTAGTTAAGAAATACAACAAGATCATATGTACTCAAGCAAGGCTCGTGTAACCCACTAAATAAGTTGTATGTAGTGGAAATTGATAACATAGTGAGCATTTCATTAAGAACAAGTTCTTAATGAACATAGGGAGAGTAATTAATTTAAAAATAAACATACCAATTTGCACCTAGGTAATTTGGCATTGACAATACTTGAAAAGAGAGAGAAATAGAACAATTGACAACAGTTGAGGACCGGATTTACATGAGGCCAACCCGCCCTCCATAAAGGATTTGTATTATAGCTTCTTTCATCAAAGGAGACTTTTGTACAATGCAATTCTCGTGTTCCTTCACAAAACTCGTTGGTGCAATGAAGATGGAATCTTCATGCACCAAATTATGCTTGAAAATCTTACCTAGTGTTCCTAGCCTCAATCCCAAGACCTCACACACCTTCAAAAATGGTGAGAGCTAGCAGAGAATGACGAAAGATTGAGAGGAAGAAGAGGTATCTTACGAGAAAGAAGTATTCTCCTCACATAATCACTCTAATAGCATAGCTTAGGTTAGAGGAGATGAGCTTGCCATTGAAGCTTAGCTCCTAGTTGGATTTTTATTCCATAGCCAAGAGTTGTTGGTGTAGGCCTCTACTTCTCAATGCTTGGAGAAGGAGATGGAGTTCTTCTTACACACATGAGTTGTGTGTGTGTGTGTGTGTGTGTGTGTGTAACATTGTGTTATAGTAAAATGTAGCCCCTTCTCTCATCTTGGTCAACCCCTCTTGCTAAATGCTCATGTTGGCCTCGTGTTGGCTCTTGTAAAGCTTAGACAATCAAAAATTAGAAGCATAGTTGATATCCTTTTGACAAGTGTCCCCCATTCCCCTTTTGTGAAAGCTTTAGGTATTTAATTAATTCATCTAAACTCTCATTAGACCTTTTTGTCTTCTGACCAATAGAAATCATGCAAGCCATTGGGCTCTTGGATGCTCATTGGACCCCTTGGTAGACTGTCCAATAGTCTTCTACGGAGCTTAATTTCTGTTGGTTCCTTTATCAAGCATTTTTAAATTGATTAGACTAAACTTACTCTAGCCTAATTCTCATTGGTCCACCTCTATAGCCATCCAATAGGATTTGTGGGGAGGTTGGGGGCAATTGGCCTAGGAGCTTGACATGTGTCCAATATTCCCTTTGTGTAAAGGGGGAGCCTTGGTGTGTGTGTGTGTGTTTCTCTCTCATCCCCTACAATATGGGCTCGCCCCCTCCTTCCTAGGGATGTGTGAAGACTTTTTAATCTTCCCATGACCATCCAATTTCCCCTTGCTTTGGCCATTGGATACAAGATTTAATTTTTGGAACCTTAGCCTATGGAAGTCTTAATGGAGCTAAACCTTAGGTCTTTGAAGCCCCATTGAAGCACATTGCTCTTTTGCAAGCTGTCCCCCTTTGGATCCCTATTTTCTCTCCTTTGGATCCTTGACAGAGACCAGTCTGGCAACCTTACCAATATTCTAGCTTTTACTCCCCCGGTGCTTCCCTGTATTAAATGATCATTTTAGAATGAGAAAATCATTTTTTAGTATTAGATATTAATCTTATGAAAATACCTCTCTCTTGAAATCATAGTCATCCTCGACTATGAGGTAGAGAAGATAAAGCCTAATCATCATTAGTCCATTTGCTAGCGGTGAGGCGGTCCGGGGCAGGCTACAAGAAGAGCAACCTCTAGACACCCTTCAAGGCTCCCGTGCTGCTCAATTGGGTTGGGGTTGGAAAAACAACAAACACACACACAAACCCGCAACCTAACCCTACACAAATTTGGGGCACCACCTAGTTTTGGATGCGAACTAGGACGCGTAAAAAGAGAGAGAGAGAGAGAGAGAGAGAGAGAGAGAGAGAGAGAGAGAGAGAGAGAGAGAGAGAGAGAGAGAGAGAGAGAGAGAGAGAGAGAGAGATAGTGCTCGGGCTGCTTTGAAACGTATCGGCAATGATCAAGCAAACACAATTATATATGTAAGAAAGAGAGAGAAGGGGGAGGGGGTGTTTGTTGCACTAATACCTTCTTACAAATCTGTCATGACCAATCAAAGTGATATTAGTATTTTTTCAACATAGCTTGAGTAAATTACACCACAACACATCACAAGAAAAGCCACCCCACTCACTGTCTTAAGGCCAGGGGAGTCCTCTCCACCCTGTCGCCCTCTTACAGTATGTGGGATTTATGGCTAAATTGATGAAAACACTAGAGACAAGCTATCAAGAACTTAACAAAAAAAAACCACCAAGACACTCACACATCATTGTTGTCCATTACTTCACGTGGGAAGAGAGACAAAGTATCCAAGCTTAGTCCAAATCCACCCTCCTTGATTCAGCAAATGTTGAGCTTACACTAGTAGGAGAAATGATAGATTTCCTACTCTCAATTGAGTGATCACTCTCTCTCTTACAATGGCATAGAGTTCCCTTGCTAATCTCCTATTACAACACATGCACATGCATAAGACAATGAGCTTCCACTCAAGAGCTCCTTCTAGAGAGGTTGAGCTTGGCTTCTCAATCTATAGCATAGTGCTCTTGCTTATGGCTCCCCCTTTTGTGCTAGATACACCCTCCTTTTATAGCAATTTTGAAGGCTAGGGTTACTCCTCTAACCATGGTTGGGTTAGATTTTCAGCAATTTATCTAATTTCTTTTGCTTGGAATTATCAAGAAGTTGGTGGGAAAAGAGAGAGGAGAGAAATGGAGGTGATAGGACTTTTCATAGTGGGTTAGTGTTAGTAGAGTTAGTATTAATTTACAAATGGAATTGGATATTTACAATGGGAGTATCCATGTAGGATACAAATAAGGAAGAAAAACTCTTAAGAGGTAATTAGAAAAGGTGGATTTCTTACAAGGTTGATGCTCCAAGTGTCTTGAGTAGGGCCAGTTTTGACGCTTGTTGATGGTCCACTAGCTTTGACGGTACATTTTTTCTCCACTCTTGACCTTCCTTGAGAGACAAGGTAATTGAAGCTGAGTAATCAACCACCATAATGCTGTCTTTTAAGAGAAGAGGCTGAATTTTGTGGTTTTTTTGATAGATATGGGTAAATTGGAGGAGGAAAAATGAGACTAGGTGGTCAATTTTGGAATGGAATTGTGTGTGGGAGGTATGAGTTCACCATGGTTTCTCTTATTCTTGAAGGTTGAGGAGAAGGTGAGTAGGGTGCAGAGAGGAGTGGTGAGAGAGGTGGGGATGATGAGTGGAGAAGTGTGTGTGAAAGAGGAAAATGATAAAGTGGAAGAGAGAGTGTGGCTGCATAGCATGGGAAAACTGGGGTCCACTAATAAAATCATAGCTCACAGCTCGTAGCTCAAAAAAATATCAAAAAATTTGAGGCAAAAGTTCAGCCCACGAGCTACAACTTTTGTTTGTATCACATTTTCAAATTTAGAGAGCAAGTGAACTTTAAAAATTCAGCAAAATTGATCGTTTTTTTCCACTGCACAAGGTCCTTGTGGGGTCCTTCTTTGGATGATTCTTTTGAATACCTCCAAGAGTGAGCCCTCCATAGTGCATGTATGCATGCCACCTACCCTTGACCTTATTTGGTAGGTCTATAATTGAAGATATTGTTGAGATTATGATATAAGTGAATAGTACAACTAAGAAAATCAAATATTGAGGGGTCTAAAAAATATGTACATATCAAATATAAATAATATAAGTGGAAAAAATATAAAGGGGTCAAAAGAAATCTCTCTCATTATGAGGCTATCATAAAAAGATAAATATTTTTGGTGTTCTAATTTTTTAGAAAAAAAAACAAAATAGATGTAGGAAGGGAAAAATCACAATAGTGAAAAAATATACACATAAATAAAATTAGTTTTTCTGGATTTTTGTTGGGGTGGAGTTACACCAAATATAAGAGAAGCTTACATGAAAATATTTCTATATGGAATAAAGGGTATGAAAAATGGTAAGAAAAAATTGTGGTAATGGTGAGGCAATGTACAGAGCATAAATAACACACACCTAGGTAGAAATATTTAAATAAATACCAAAATAATTATGAAAAAATCTTTTATTTAGGCCCTATATACAAAGAAATATTTACATACGCATGGGCCATAATATACTTATATTTTTTATTTTTTTATATTTTTTTGGCTCAACTAGCCCAATGACTAGCTAATTGAGGGTTTTTTAAGAAGATATGGGAAAAGTCCCGTGACTCACGCACGCCTATGTACAGTGAAATGGTAGGGATAGCCATAGTGTTTGGGTGATTTTGGTAGGGTGGGTAACTCACTATGGCAATTACAAAGAGCCAAAAAACGGCTATCATTAGCCCTCCCCCTGGATGATGGTATATTCATGTACCATCATAGAGCATCTTTTCCAAAGAGAGTGCTTCAGAGTCCTTGACGAGATCTTTATTGTTTGGCCCCTCAGAATTTTGGCTAGAGTTACACTCATGCTTCATGTAACGATACTTACATGAGACAGTGGCCTTTTGACAGATCTTTGGTAGATCCTTTGGTAGAAGGCGACTCAAATAGGGCTTCAAGCGATACCCGTTTACTTTCCTGGAGTGCTCTTTAACATTCAAGTCCATAAGCTGATAGTAACTTGAATTGAAAGCCTTCTTGACTATGTATGGCCCTTGCCATCTTGTTTCAAATTTGGCATCAAAACGATTATCGAGTCGATTGTCATACCTTAGCACAAGATCTCCTTCATTGATGCCTTTGTCCTTCAGTTTCTTGTCAAGCTTCTCCTTTGTCTGTGTGGCTTTCCTCTTATAGCACTCGTATGCTGCTTCTCTTTTCCACTCAAGCTCAGCTAAGGTAAGAAGTCGATCCATCCATGCTTCTTGATCATCTTGTGCTGATTTACCATGAAGTCGCATTGTTGGAATGTTTAGCTCAATTGGCTGTAAAGCCTCTTGACCATAGACCAAGTGAAATGGTGTGAACTCCGTGGCTTCCCTATATGTGGTTCGATATGCCCACAAGGCACCATCCAAGAAGTCATCCCACAACTTTGTCTTGTTTTTCACCATATTTCTAATGATGCCTGCAATGACACCATTAGCTTTTTCTACCAATTTAACCATTTGATTGGGGATAGTAGGGTGCACTGTGACGATGTAGAATGTGAAGTTCTTCGCAGACTTCTGTGAGCAATCCCTTTTTAAACCCTGGACCATTATCAGAAACAATCTCCAAAGGTGTGCCAAATCTACAACAAATGTGAGTGTAGACGAATTTTCTCACTGTCTTCTCATTTACCTTTGCCACACTTTGTGCTTCCACCCACCTAGTCATATAGTCTACAGCCACTAGAATGTAGAGTTTACCATTTTTTATCCTAGGCAGAGGACCCAAAGCATCAATGCCCCACTTTTCAAACGGTCCATTTGCAAGCACGATTTTCCTTGGACCATAAACCAATCTTCTATTCCCATTTACCTGACAATTGTGACAACTTTTACACCAATGTTGGACATCCACATGCAGACTTGGCCAAACATACCCCGCAAGCAAAATCTTCTTCACAGTTAATTCTTGGGCAAAATGACCACCACATGCTTCTTCATGCAAACCTTTTAGAATGGCTCCCTCAATAGTTGGTACTCTTCTGCATACTTGATCCCTCCCTCTTTGATAGAGGGAGCCTTCTAGGAAGAGATATGCGCTTGCCTTCTTCATGAGTCTCCTCTTCTGAGCCTTCGTGAAGTCTTGTGGAAACTCGCCCTCCAAAATGTAGCTAATAATGGGAGTCAATGACTCCAATCCCTGGTATCTCGGTTGCTTGACAGTTGCTGCCACCATGATGACCTGCACTTCTTTCTCAACACATGTAACTACTTGCTGTGCAAGTAAATCGGCATCTTCATTTTGTTTCCTAGGAATATGATATAGTTGCACTTCTTCAAATTGATTAAACAATCTACGAATGGCATGAACTTTTGTCCGTAAGCTTTCATTCTTGCATGCCCAAATGCCTAAAATCTGTTTAACAATGAGAAGTGCATCTCCTTTACCATGAGGCGTTGTATACCATGGCCAATGCATATTTTTAAACCATGAAGTAGTGTGTCATATTCTGCTTCATTGTTGCTAGCTGAACTTGGTAGATTGAACTTCTCTTTCATGACCACCTCTCCACTTGGGTTGAGCAACACTAGCCCTCCCCTGCTTTTCCTGTGGCTCGACGAAAAGCTCCATCAAAGAACAAGGTAAAAGCATTAGGAATACTTTTTGGTGGTGGCAATGGTAGGGTCTTTACTTCAGGCACCTTAATCTCCTTTTCATGCACCCTATAAGTGAGAATCCCTGCCAATTGTGCACGCACACTATCTTCTACCTTGAAAGAGTATTGAAACTCTTGCAACTCCATAATCCACTTTGAGATCCTAGTACTAAGATTCATTTGAGATGACACCCAAGGGAACAAATTCTCTGCAGTGAGAATTACAAAAGGTTTTGGTAGCAGGTAGGATCTAAACTTTCTCACCGCAAACATGAGAGAAAGCATCATGAGTTCTGCTTCTGTGTAGTCTCTCTCCAAAGCATTCATGACCCTACTAGCAAAGTAGATGGGTCGCATCCTTGTACTGTGGGGATCTTGTTGTAGCAACACAGCACCAATTGTTTCCCTTCCAACACTAGAGCTAACAAAGAATGTGTACTCCCAACAAGGAGGCATGAGTGTTGGTAGCTCTGACAAAATGACTTTAATGTTACAAAAATACTCTTCAAGCTCATCAGACCATGCAAATTCTACTTGTTGTGTCAACTTTTGCAAAGGATGAAGCAACTCCGAAGCTAAGTGAATAAAGCGTGACATATACTTCACTTTTTGAATGAATGATATGACCTCTTTGAGATTCTTGGGTGAGGGGAG
This sequence comes from Adiantum capillus-veneris, assembly GCF_014529385.1. Classification (NCBI taxonomy): domain Eukaryota; kingdom Viridiplantae; phylum Streptophyta; class Polypodiopsida; order Polypodiales; family Pteridaceae; genus Adiantum; species Adiantum capillus-veneris. The sequence continues at coordinate 152,178,527 of NC_140948.1, forward strand.
CTCAATAAGAGCCTTTGCCTTTGAAGGATCCACCTCAATGCCTTTATGGAAACCTTGTGACCAAGCAAGATCACTTCATCCTCAGCTATATGACACTTGTCGGGGTTGAGTTGACCTCCCATGTCATAGAGCTTCTTTAAACCTTCTTCTACCCTTTGTAGATGCAATGATTTTGAGCTATAAATGCAAAAATCATCAATAAAAACCCTAATGGACTTTCCAAAGAATGCTTGAAACACCATGTTCATGAAGCGTTGGAAAGTTGCAGGAGCATTTGTCAGGCCAAATGGCATGACTCTAAAAGCATAACAACCCCAAGGAGTGATAAAGGTTGTTTTCAATTGATCCTCCAATGCGATACCTATTTGAAAGTAACCGAGTAGCCATCACACACAGTGTACTTCTCATGACCAGCTACTTCATTTAGTATCTCATCCTGAAATGGGAGGGGAAAGTGATCTCTTTTTGTTGCCTCATTAAGTGGACGATAATCCACACACACCCTCCACTTGCCGTTTTTCTTAGGAGTGACAACAACGGGAGAGACCCACTCTGAATTCTCCACTGGATAAATGAAACCTGCTGCTAGAAGCTTTCTTACCTCCTTGAGTAGAGCCTGCTCCTTAATGACTCCTAGCCTTCGTAGCTTTTGAGCCTTAGGTGTGGCCTCTGGCTTCAACTCAATCTTGTGTTGAACAACATCTACTCCACGCACATCGGTGTAGTCTTTAGCAAAAAGCCTCGGAAATTTCCTTAGCACACATTTGAACTCCTCTCTTTCATCCTTTGTAAGTGTTGTAGACAACATACCTTCTAACATTCCTTCATCTTCCACCTTTTGGTTCTCTTGAGGACCTACCTCCTCCAAGCCTTGACAAGAGGTCTCTTGGTTGCTTGGCTTAAACCTTACCCCCATGACTTCGATGGAAGACTCCTCTTCAGTAATGCTGCCGCTACTTTCTTCTTCTGAAGTGCTATCGGTCCAACCTTCTTCCGTCTCACTTTGAGATGATTCTTCATGGAGCTCCTCTTGGCGTTGCTCCTTCATGTCAAAGACAACCTTCTTATGATTGTCATTCCTGCAAATTAATTTCCCACTCTCCCAATCCTGCAAAGCTCGCATTTTCATTAGCCATGGTCTTCCTAGGATAAATGGGTAACCATTTCCCTTGGTAGACATGACATAGAAATCCACTGCCTTCTTAATGCCAAAGGCCTCCACAAAAACATTTTTACAAATGCCTACGCACCTAGCCTTGCTATTGTTTGCCATTTTCACTTTGATTTCAGGTGTCTCATGGATGTGCATGCCTAGTCTTTGCATGAGCCCTTCTGTCATGATGCAAATTTGTGCACCCCCATCCACTAGACCTTTCCTAACCAATCTTCCTTTTATGTAACAATCTAGCACAGGTGTAATATCCTCGTTCATTTCAGCATGTGCAATTTTTACAACAGGAAAACTCTCTTTTACCTTTCTCCTAGTGCTAACTGCCTTTGTTAAATCCCTCCTAACTTGTGGGCATAATGCAAGAAACTGAGGCCATGAGATATCAGGACCCTTACCTCGCATGTCTTCCAACAGGTTGTATGGAGCCATACCATGTCCAAGAGGGAAGTCTTGGAGATTGATACGACGTCGAGTCCTCTTAGCTTCCTTGGTCTCCTTTGCCTTCTTGCCTTGTCCATGGTCACTCTGTGATGGGACACCCTCTTTCTCTTTACCTTTTCCTCGGCCACGCTTAATGCCATTTGCTTCCATGTCAACCTCATTTGAGTTTGTCACCTCTACCACATGCACATTTGGATCTGGCAAAGGTGGAACTCCTTCTACCCCTTGTGGAGGTGGTCTTGGTCCATTTGGTCTTTGTAGAAGCCTTGCTTGTTGACCAGTTCCTTCACCTGCATTCATCACTGGGTAATTCAAGTTAGGTCTCCCTGGCTCCCCACGGGGCCAAGGACAATTATACATCCCATGTCCAGACTCTCTGCAATTCCAACATTGCAAGACTCTCTGCAATTCCAACATTGCAAGACTCTCCTAGGTCGTGGATCTCGCTCTTCAGACTTCTTTGCTTGTCCCTTTGGACCTACAGCTTGTGCAAGGTGAATTGACAGGCTGCTTAAAGATTCGTTTAACTTCTCAATTACTTCCACCGTTACCTCAGGAAGCTCCCTCGATGTTGATGCTTGTGACTTACCTTTGGGTTTAAGACCTTCTATTGGAACCTCTCCCCTTAAGCACTTGAGTTTCCTATATTTCTCAGCAGCCCTAGTTTCAGCTGCATCAAAGGTAGTAGGTGCACCCACCTCAACTTTTACCTTAAGGTCAGGAAAGAGTCCGGCTATGAACCTCTCCTTCTTTAGAAATTCTGCACCATCACCAGGGTTAGCAACATTTTGTATCCATAGAGCCCAAAGACGTAGAAACTCTTGCTTGTACAAGTAGTAGTCATCTAAGTCTTTTTGCTTATGAGAAACAATGTCTTGCCATAATTTTTGAGTGTTTTGGGGATCAAAGAAGTATTTCTTGAAACGATTCAAAACTTCTGTGTAATTCCCCTTAACTTCCTCAGGTAAAGAGTCAAACCAAGTGCTAGCATCTTTCCTAAGGACCACCTCAAACATTTCTACACGTTCTTGATCAGTTATATCCTCTTGATACGGCAAGACATCTTGAAATTCGCTAAAAATAATTCTGCATCCTCTCCAGGCTCTCCAAAGAAAAGAGGATACCAGACATTTGGCGTTGGCTTTCCATTGAATTGATTTCAAAGTGACACCCGTTTTTGTTTTTCTTTCTTAAAAAGATTTACACAATAATGTTTTCTAGCTTGCAATCTATTCTACAACAAAATAAAGATATTCACATCAAACGACCTATGATAATCAATAAGAGGTAGGATGACAGGGTTTGGTGATGCGAGAATATCTCCTACTCTTTGGGCACCAAACATGAACACCATAAGTTGTTGAAAATGGATTTTCCTACTAATTGTAATGTTTATTCTAATGTGTGGAGTGAAATGGAAGGGGAAAACCTCTATTCCTGGGCGATTATCCATGGTCTATGCATGACCTAATGCTTAAAATAAAACAAAAATATAGACGTCCAAACTAAGGTCGTACCTAATGAGAGGCAAAATAAAAGGATTTACTGAAGCGTTTATCTCAGCCAACCTAAGAGGACCTAAAATTCTACGAATGACACGTTGAAATTGCAACTTAGTACTAACAATTATGTGTACCTTTTGCCTTGCAATGGGAATGAAGGGATCATACAAATTTTCGTGATTCATGGAAACTACATGACTATGCTAAAGGTTGATTCTACACAAAAATACACAAGCCGTCCTCAGTGGGGGCACCAATTTGAGGCGGTCCGGGGCAGGCAACAAGAAGAGCAACCTCTAGACACCCTTCGAGGCTCCCGTGCTGCTCAATTGGGTTGGGGTTGGAAAAACAACAAACACACACACAAACCCGCAACCTAACCCTACACAAATTTGGGGCACCACCTAGTTTTGGATGCGAACTAGGACGCGAAAAAGAGAGAGAGAGAGAGAGAGGAGAGAGAGAGAGAGAGAGAGAGAGAGAGAGAGAGAGAGAGAGAGAGAGAGAGAGAGAGAGAGAGATAGTCTCGGGCTGCTTTGAAACGTATCGGCAATGATCAAGCAAACACAATTATATATGTAAGAAAAGAGAGAGGGGGGGAGGGGGGTGTTTGTTGCACTAATACCTTCTTACAAATCTGTCATGACAAATCAAAGTGATATTAGTATTTTTCAACATAGCTTGAGTAAATTACACCACAACACATCACAAGAAAAGCCACCCCATCACTGTCTTAAGGCCAGGGGAGTCCTCTCCACCCTGCCGCCCTCTTACAGTATGTGGGATTTATGGCTAAATTAATGACAACACTAGAGACAAGCTATCAAGAACTTAACAAAAAAAAAACACCAAGACACTTACACATCATTGTTGTCCATTACTACACGTGGGAAGAGAGACAAAGTATCCAGGCTTAGTCCAAATCCACCCTCCTTGATTCAGCAAATGTTGAGCTTACACTATAGGAAATGATAGATTTCCTACTCTCAATTGAGTGATCGCTCTCTCTCTCTCTTACAATGGCATAGAGTTCCCTTGCTAATCTCCTATTACAACACATGCACATGCATAAGACAATGAGCTTCCACTCAAGAGGTCCTTCTAGAGAGGTTGAGCTTGGCTTCTCAAGCTATAGCATAGTGCTCTTGCTTATGGCTCCCCCTTTTGTGCTAACTACACCCTCCTTTTATAGCAAATTTGAAGGCTAGGGTTACTCCTCTAACCATGGTTGGGTTAGATTTTCAGAAATTTATCTAATTTCTTTTGCTTGGAATTATCAAGAAGTTGGTGGGGAAAGAGAGAGGAGAGAAATGGAGGTGATAGGACTTTTCATAGTGGGTTAGTGTTAGTAGAGTTAGTATTAATTTACAAATGGAATTGGATATTTACAATGGGAGTATCCATGTAGGATACAAATAAGGAAGAAAAACTCTTAAGAGGTAATTAGAAAAGGTGGATTTCTTACAAGGTTGATGCTCCAAGTGTCTTGAGTAGGGCCAATTTTGACGCTTGTTGATGGTCCACTAGCTTTGACGGTACATTTTTTCTCCACTCTTGACCTTCCTTGAGAGACAAGGTAATTGAAGCTGAGTAATCAACCACCATGATGCTGTCTTTTAAGAGAAGAGGCTGAATTTTGTGGTTTTTTTGATAGATATGGGTAAATTGGAGGAGGAAAAATGAGACTAGGTGGTCAATTTTGGAATGGAATTGTGTGTGGGAGGTATGAGTTCACCATGGTTTCTCTTATTCTTGAAGGTTGAGGAGAAGGTGAGTAGGGTGCAGAGAGGAGTGGTGAGAGAGGTGGGGATGATGAGTGGAGAAGTGTGTGTGAAAGAGGAAAATGATAAAGTGGAAGAGAGAGTGTGGCTGCATAGCATGGAAAAACTGGGGTCCACTAATAAAATCATAGCTCACAGCTCGTAGCTCAAAAAAATATCAAAAAATTTGAGGCAAAAGTTTAGCCCACGAGCTACAACTTTTGTTTGTATCACATTTTCAAATTTAGAGAGCAAGTGAACTTTAAAAATTCAGCAAAATTGATCGTTGTTTTCCACTGCACAAGGTCCTTGTGGGGTCCTTCTTTGGATGATTCTTTTGAATACCTCCAAGAGTGAGCCCTCCATAGTGCATGTATGCATGCCACCTACCCTTGACCTTATTTGGTAGGTCTATAATTGAAGATATTGTTGAGATTATGATATAAGTGAATAGTACAACTAAGAAAATCAAATATTGAGGGGTCTAAAAAATATGTACATATCAAATATAAATAATATAAGTGGAAAAAATATAAAGGGGTCAAAAGAAATCTCTCTCATTATGAGGCTATCATAAAAAGATAAATATTTTTGGTGTTCTAATTTTTTAGAAAAAAAAACAAAATAGATGTAGGAAGGGAAAAATCACAATAGTGAAAAAATATACACATAAATAAAATTAGTTTTTCTGGATTTTTGTTGGGGTGGAGTTACACCAAATATAAGAGAAGCTTACATGAAAATATTTCTATATGGAATAAAGGGTATGAAAAATGGTAAGAAAAAATTGTGGTAATGGTGAGGCAATGTACAGAGCATAAATAACACACACCTAGGTAGAAATATTTAAATAAATACCAAAATAATTATGAAAAAATCTTTTATTTAGGCCCTATATACAAAGAAATATTTACATACGCATGGGCCATAATATACTTATATTTTTTATTTTTTTATATTTTTTTGGCTCAACTAGCCCAATGACTAGCTAATTGAGGGTTTTTTAAGAAGATATGGAAAAAGTCCCGTGACTCACGCACGCCTATGTACAGTGAAATGGTAGGGATAGCCACAGTGTTTGGGTGATTTTGGTAGGGTGGGTAACTCACTGTGGCAATTACAAAGAGCCGAAAAACGGCTATCAGCTGGTAGAGGACCCCTATTTTACCCTACGACATCGTCTTAGAATTGATGACTACTGGATTTGGTGCTTGAGAGCGTTAGCTGCCGTTGCAAGCATGTTTGCACATTAGTCGGTATCAATCTTCCATAGTAGAGTGACAAGATCTACTTGGTGTTCAGGAGACGTTGTCTCCACAAACATGATCCTACTCATGCATAATTATTAAAATTTGTGCACAATAAAGAAAAAGAGAGTCTTGTAAGACAAAAACTTTGTTCATTTATACATATTTACATTTGCTTACTCTACGGAATTATTGTAAGTATTGACAAGGTTTAGGTTATCCTATAAGTGTATGCCTTGCATCCATCTAGCATCTTTAAAAGAATAATTTTTAAACTTGATAAGATATCATCAAATAGTCTTACCACCTCGTAATACCTTGTCTTCGTGTCGGAGAATGGACTCGGGCTGCAGCACCTCTTCTTTGTCCTCGATCTCCGGTGGGCCTTCAATAATTTCTTCTTGAGGTGGCTCTCCTTTTTAAGGCTTTTGTAGGCTCATGTGGAAAGCATTGTGTATGTGGAAATGGTTGGGCAACTTGAGTTGATAGGGCATCTTCATTGATTGGTATAAGAATCTAGAAGGGACCATAGTACCTTTTTGCTAACTTAGCATAGTACTTTTGGTGTCCCGTAGGATTCTTGCATGTTACGTGCCTATGGAAAACTTAAGTAAGACCCAATCATTTTGTTTAAAGGCTAAGGCTCTTATGTGCTTATCAGCAATAGCCTTTTGCCTTTGCTGAGAGATGGATATAGCATCCTTAATCTTTTGGAAAGATTCTTGTAGGTCTCGTCTATATTCATCTGTAGCGAAGATCTTCCCATGTACCTTGAGTAGCAAGGGACTTTTTGATCTTCCTCTATCACCTCAATAGGTGCTTTTCCCATGGAAGTATGTACAATGTTATTGTAAGCATACTCCACAAAGGGTAAGTACTTCCCCATTGGGACTTTTGATCTACTTCTGTGACATAAGATTTTAGTAGATCAAGAATGGTTAGGGTAGCTATTTCACTTTGGCCATTCGTTTGGGGATGATAGGTCAAAGAGAAGTTTAGCCTTGTACCTAAATCCCACCTAAATTATCAAAGAGACCCTTCCAAAAATTACTGGTCATTCTAGGATCTCTACCTCACACTATGCACATTAGCAAGCCATGGTACTTGAAGACTTGTGATATAAAGAGGATTGCCATTTGATGGGATTTGAAAGTATTTTTGACAGGTATGAGATGTACTGGTTTACTAAACTTGTCCGCTTTCGTCCATATTCCTATATTCCCACGGATAGACTTGGTTAATCCAAAGATAAAATCCATGCATATGCTCTCCCACGATGAATTAGAGATTGGCAAAGGTTGAAGCAATCCACGTTGCTTCCCTCTATCAAACTTTGTCTTTTAGCATACCGCACATTCTGAAACATACTCTTGTATATTTTATCTCATGGAAAGGCAATAGAAATATGTTTCTATCCCTTTTAGGGTAGATTGAATCTCTCTATGCCCCACAGGAGGAGCATGCGATTCATACATTACTTTTTCACGTATTGAGTTAGTAATGCATAGTCTATTGCCATGGAGAAGATAACCATCTTGTAGGGTAAATGGTTATTCTTTCTTCCCTAGTGCAAGGGATGAAATCACATCTCTAAAATTGGTATCAATAGGGTACTCATCTATCATAGAAGATAGATCATTCTGAGCTGCTATGTAAATTGCATTCACTTTTGGTAGTCTTGAGAGTGCATCGGTTACTTGATTATGCTTGCCAACAATGTGAGAGATATGAAAATGAAATTGCAAAAGGAAAATTTCCCACGTCATTTGTTTGTCAGAGAGCTTGGTCTGCGTCATGAATTATTTAAGGCTTTGGTGATCCGTCCACAGAATGAAAGGAGTCCCCAAAAATAGTGCTTCCACGAGTCTAGTGCATGTAGAACTGCTAAGAGTTCCTTCTCATATATGTATAGAGCTTGGTCAATAAGGTTGAGTCATCAACTTTCATAGGCTATGGCGTGCCCTTCTTAGAGAAAAACAGATGCAAGGCAATCACGACAAGTGTCGCATTGGACCTCAAATGGTTTTGAGAGATCCGACAGTGTAAGCATAGGCTGAGAGATAAGCTTCTCTTTAACACTAGTTTGGTACCAAAATAGGACACGTAAGTGTCCTTTTTTTACACATTTAAATTAAATACTACTTGCATTAGACAGTTTATTTAATAAAACCCTCTTGATATTCTTAAATATGTTAGCTAGAGGGTCTTTTAAAAATCTAACCTTGCATTTTAGAATCTACCATGATCAAGAACTATACTCATCAAGTTGATCCTTGTAAGACTGCGATTGATGGTTTCAACAAATTGACTTTATAAGCTCAAGAAAAAATGAAGCGACCTTGTAGAAAATTTTAGGTATCTTTTCCACAATTGTGCTATAGATAATTGAAAGTTTTATGTGCAAAAGATTTGACTTGGGAGTATATAAAATAATAGAAAGTTCTATGTGTTTGATGTAGCGATTTCAAGCATATCATTGTATACAAAGAAAAATATGTTTTTGATGTATTTGTGAGTTTTAAAAAGTGATGCATTGCTTACCCTTTCCATCTAGGATGCAAGATGGCAAATAGAAGGGCTTTGGTATGCAACAATTATTGGATTATTTTAAATATTCAAAATAGCATAAGAGAGAACTTTGATATTTTCATTCTTGAGACATAAGCATTCAAAACCTCAAATAATATCAAACTTTCTATGTAGATCAACTAAATGTATCAAAGTACATGGTACATACACGATTTGGGTGCCCAAAACCTTGGTTTTAATGTCATTATGGAGAACTCAAGATTTTCAAGTGTTTTTCCACGATAAAAAATTCAAGATAGAGTTCAAGCAACAAGAATTATTTGAGTCATGGAGCCCAAAAAATACGTAGTCTCTTGGTTTCAACATATAAAGTCATTTGTAGTTGTCAAATTGCACTAGAATAGCCCCAATTCCATGATGGGAGCTTTCGAAGACCAAAATTATGTTATAATTCATCACGTGCTCAAGTATAAAATTATGTCTATAAATTGCGTGTGACTTAGAAACTTGTCTTTAAAGTGAATTCCATTGTTTTGTAACACTAAGTACTAACACTTGGCTTTTATAAACATAAAAAGGGCCATCTCTACAAAAAGATATAAGAATTTTATGATTTTTTTGGCAAAATAGCTTGAAATTTTACTAAAATTTATGACTTAGAACTTACCAAAATTCTATCCATACGGATTGTATTTTGACATGGAGAAAAATAGAGTGTTTTCTTTCCCTCATGACCAACCTATGGTAGAAGCAAGGTATAAAAAACTTCTTTCTAGCTTGACAAATAAATCGCCAAAACTTGGAAGGAAAACAGGACACTTTAATGTCTCAGGACACTTAAGTGTCCAATTACAGAACTAGTGTTAAACTTTTCAAAAGCATTTTTCTCCTTGGTGGACCATATATACCTAACGTTTTTCTTTGTTAGGTCATGTAATGGTCTCGTGATTTGTGAGAACTTTACTATGAAGCATTTATAGTATGCACACATACTTATAAAGATTCTTAGTTCATGTAGATTCCTTGGATTAGGCCATCCTTTGATTACCTCTAGCTTTAATGGATCCATTTGGATGCCATCTTGAGAGATAATGTGACATAAATACTCAATCTCTTGTAAGAAAAAATCATTTTTCTTTTGATTAATATAAAGTTTATTCTCTGTAAAACTTGAATGGAGGTGTTGCTTGTGTTTGTCTAGTGAATTAGAGTAGATGATTATATCATCAAAGAACACTTTAGTGAAGGTTGGATGTGGCCTAAATAGCTTCTCCATCAAGCGATTAAATGTGGTTGGTGCATTGTTCAAGCCAAAGCGGCCATCACAAAGATCAAACATAGTGCGAAATGCAGTCTTTACAATGTCTTGATCAACTATCCTTATTAGATAGTAGCCACGTTTAAGGTCAATCCTATTGAAGTAGGTCGACCCTTGTAGCTTATGAAATAGGTCTTCTACAAATGGAATGGGAAACCTATTCTTGATAGTGATCCTATTTAGTGCTCTATAGTGGACACACATATGATACGTGCCGTCTTTCTTTTGCTTTAATAACACGGGTGAACAAAATGGAGATGAGCTAGGCCTAACCATGTCTTTCTCAACTAACTCATGCACTTGCCACATAATCTCCTTTTGTTGAGCTTGGGAACTCTATAAGGAGGTTTATTAGGCGGTGAAATTCTTGGAATAATTTCAATTGCATTGGTCATCATTGCCTCGTTTGGGAGCTAGTTCACAAGGGATATTGTCAATAAAAATATCTTGAAACCCCTTTAGGAAGGATAAATCTAATTACTTTTGATTATTTATATTTTCTTTTGATAAAGCATTAGGTTCACAATGAGAATATTTAACAAAAATCATGTACACGGAAATAGAGATCTTTATTGACTTATTGAAAGCTTGCTTATGTACAAGAGGTATGGTACTACCAAACTCCTTAGCATCTATGTACATATCTTTTTCCCTGAATCTAAATTAGATATGCCTTTCAAAGAATTTAACATTGGCATCCATGCGTTCAAACCCGGTGGTGCCCCTAGGATTACATCCTCGTACTTGAGAGGAGAGATAAAGAAATCCTCCTTGTCCACATAGCTTTGGACATGGAGCCTTAATTTCCCAATTAAAGGATTTACTGAGGTTTCTTGCCCCTTGAAAGCACCATCGACAGGTAGGACATCTCCCACCTCATAGGCTTGAATGCCTAGCTTAGTGGCCAACTTGTGAGTAGAACTAGGATCAAAGAGAATATAAGCATCATGTTCTCTTACCTTCCCCAAGCATGGCATAGAGGAGATCCTTTGTTATGAACATCCTCTCCATGAATTTTGACCGACGTAGCTCTAGGAGGCTCATTACCTGTATTCTTGTGGGGGCAAGCATGATAGGCATGCCCTTGCTCCCCACACTTGAAACAACGGTTATCTTTCCGATAACACTCTAGATGTTAAGGAGAGAGTTTATTTTTGCCTTTATAAACTCCCTTCTCCTTAGTGTTGCTGTGGTTGGCATTGCCCCTTGAAAGCACCATCAGTAGGTAGGACATCTCCCATCTCATAGGATTGGATTCCTAGCTTGGTGGCCAACTCTATGGATATGAAATTGTGAGTAGAACTAGTGTCAAAGTGAATAAAAGCATCATGTTCTCTTACCTTTCCCCAATCATGGCATAGAGAAGATCCTTTGTGATGAGAATCCTCTTCTTGAATTTCGACCAAGGTAGCTCTAGGAGGCTCATTCCGTGTATTCTTGTGAGGGCAAGCACGATAGGCATGCCCTTGCTCCCCACACTTGAAAAAACGGTTATATTTTTTATAACGCTCTAGCTCTTTAGGAGAGAGTTTAATTTTGCCTTTATAAACTCCCTTCTCCTTAGCTTTGTTATTGTTGGCATTGCCTTTGGGAGACTTTTGGACATTGTCCTTCCCCTTAGGCTCGTTATGGTCCTTGTTTTCTGTGGGCTTAAGATCTCTCATAGCCCCTGTTGGAAATTGATTTGTGAAGCCACTTTGGTATGGTGTATGACCGTAGATATGGTGTGTGACCTTTGGGAGTTAGCATACTCCACCATATCCTCAGTTAAACCCGCACAAAATTGTTTTTTTTGCTCTCCAAAATCCATCTTTTTGAAGACAGTGGCTTTGAGATGTAAATCCCAAAACTTGTCTACATATTTGTGGATAGATTCGTAAGGAGAGAGCTTTAAGCTTCACCATTCAATGAGTACTTTGCCTTTGGCATCGGTAGCCAAAAACTACTCATGATGGAATCTCTGAAAGCTTTCCACGTTCGTGGACCTTCACTGTTTGCTCGTAGGCTATACCACCATTGCCTGCCGGACTTTTGAAAATGCATAGATATATGACGTAGCTTAGAGGACTCCATGAAGCCGGCCTCATCTCCAAACACCACATTGAATTGTTGGAGAAACGCCAAGACTTTTTCCCTAGCACCAAACGTTCCATTGTAGGTAAGGAAAGAGATGTTGTTTTCTCCCTCAGATTTGAACTTTTTGAGCTTGGACGACCTCTTCCAAGCGGCATAGGATTTCCTATGGCCTCTTCTTTCAGGTGGTTCAAGAGTTGCACCATCACTTTCTTCATAAGAGGAAGAGTATGAGGAGGGTGGAGAAGAAGGTGACCTCTTTCTTGCATTTTTCTTCCCTTGTTCCTCCTTGTCTGTACCATCACTTTCTTTAGAAGAGAAAGAGGATGAAGAAGATGAATAAGATGGAGAAGAGGGTGACCTCTTTCTCGCCTTTTTATTCTCTTGTTTTCTCTCGTCCCTCTTTGAATTATGGTGTAGAGAAGTATGCAATGGTCTTCTCTGTTTAGGGGGTGTTGGAGAGCATTTTACCCGCCATCTTTGTGGAGCCATCTCCGCCAAGGTGGTAGGAGACTCACTTCTTTCTCGTTCTTTCGGTGGGGGATCTACCATTGAAACCTGGGTTCTCCTTTGGGAAGGATATGCGTTATCGAGTAGATAATTTTTTAGCCTTTCGTATCGATCCTCTTCTTCTTCCCTTATTGGAGAGAGTCCTTTTTTGGAAGTCTCACTAGGAGGCTTCCTAGGTACTCTCTCTTCTTGGTGGGGAGTTTGGAGAATACCATGGGTGCACAATTGCTATAGCACTTCACCTTGGAGGGATGGGTTTCCCAGGGCTTGTTGTGGTTTAGAAACAAGATAGTTTACAAGCATAGGGGCATCATTAGTTGCTCTTTCGTTAGCAAAATCCAAGCTATCAACATTCATTTCAATCTCTTTTCCTTTGTCAGCCATACTAGCCACTTTTAGGTGTAAACTTTTATTTGTACTTTGGCACTTCAAGCCCTAGTTGCTACTCCTCTTCATCTTCAAAGATAAGCACTCAAGCATCTATACCCGTGGCTAGAATATTATTAGTTTCAAGGAATAGAAGAGAGGGTTCAAGAGCCAAGAGAGCACAGGTTCCTTCCAAGCTTCTAATAGCTCAATAATGGTTAAGCCATAAGCAAGCCCCATAGGACTCCATTATTAAGACCATAGCTCTAGACGGTGTGCCCATTAATTGTATAAAGTAGGCGTGCTTCAAGGATGAAAAATCCCTATTCTACTTAGTCTTTTGCAATTAATAACACCAACCATTTGTAGCAAGCTTGAGGACCTCTCTTCTTGCGAAAGAAAAGAGAAACCAATAGCTCTGATACCAATGTAACATTTAATGCACTAAATAACTTGTGTGTAGCGGAAAATGATAACATAGTGAGCATTTCATTAAGAACAAGTTCCTAATGAGCATAGAGAGAGTACTTAATTGAGAAAGCAACATATCAATTTACACCTAGCTAATTTGGCATTGACAATACTTGAAAAGAGAGAGAAATAGAACAATTGACAACAATTGAGGACCGGATTTACATCGATCCAATCCCCCCTCCATAAAGGCTTTGTATTATAGCTTCTCCCATCAAAGCAGACTTTTGTACAATACAATTTTTGTGTTCCTTGACAAAACTCGTTGGTGCAATGAATACGGAAGCTTCATGCACCAAATTATGTTTGAAGATCACACCTAGTGTTCCTAGCCTCAGTCCCAAGACGTCACACACCTTCAAAAATGGTGAGAGCTAGCAAGGAATGAGGATAGATTGAGAGGAGGCAGAGGTATCTTATGAGAAAGAAGTATTTTCCTCACATAATCACTCTAATATCATAACCTAGCTTAGTAATTAGCATGGTAGAGGAGATGAGCATGCCAATAAATCTTGTCTCTTGGTTGGATTTGCATTTCATAGCCAAGAGTTGTTGGTGGAGGCCTCTACTTCTCAATGCGTGGAGAAAGAGATGGAGTTCTTCTTGTACACATGAGTTGTGTGTGTGTGTGTGTGTGTGTGTGTGTGTGTGTAGCATTGTGTTCGAGTAAAATGCAGCCCCTTCTCTCATCTTGGTCGACCCCTCTTGCTAAATGCTCATGCTCGCCTCCCATTGGCTCCTGTAAAGCTTAGCCAATCACAAATTGGAAGCATAGTTGATATCCTTTTGACAAGTTTCCCCCTTTCCCCTTTTGTGAGAGCTTTAGGTATTTAATTAATTCATCTAAACTCTCATTGGACCTTTTTGTCTTTTGGCCAATAGGAGTCAGGCAAGCGCTTGGGTTGCTAGATGATCATTGGACCCCTTGGTAGACTGTCCAATACTCTTCTAGGGAGCTTAATTTTTGTTGGTTCCTTTATCAAGCATTTTTAAATTGATTAGACTAAACTTACTCTAGCCTAATTCTCATTGGTCCACCTCTATAGCCATCCAATAGGATTTGTGGGGAGGTTGGGGGAAATTGGCCTAGGAGCTTGACATGTGTCCAATATTCCCTTTGTGTAAAGGGGGAGCCTTGGAGTGTGTGTTTGTGTGTGTTTCTCTCTCATCCCCTAAAATATGGGCTCGGCCCCTCCTTCCTAGGGATGTGGGAAGATTTTTTAGTCTTCCCCTGACCATCTAATTTCCCCTTGCTTTGGCCATTGGATAAAAGATTTAATTTTTGGAACCTTAGCCTATGGAAGTCTTAATGGAGCTGAACCTTAGGTCTTTGAAGCCCCATTGAAGCACATTTCTCTTTTGCAGGCTGTCCCCCTTTGGATCCCTATTTTTTCTCCTTTGGATCCCTAACAGAGACCGGTCTAACAGCCTTACCAATATTCTAGATTTCACTCTCCTGGTACTTCCCCGTATTAAATGATCAGTTTAGAATGAGAAAATCATTTGGGAGTATTAAATATTAGTTTTTATGAGAGCTCAAGATTCTGCTGGGTACATCCACAAGGATATAGAAAGGTTGTCATGCATGGTCATGCATCATGCAAGAGATTGACAATACAAAAAGTTGAGTGGAGTGATTAATAAGGTTATGCATAGCTTTTCAATTTGTTTGGAAATTTTTCAAAACATGATGTATAGCCCTACCATGCAACATAGGTGAGTACACTTTAAGCAGATTAAGCACAAGCACGACTTGTGACAGTTATCATAAGCATTAAATTTTTATTTTGTACATTGTTGGCAAAAGTCCAATGATTAGTTTGCAAACCCAAATCAAGCACGTCTTGAGTACAAACCACATCAATACGAAGCATGGCTTCTCTCGAGCACCTCGATAGAACACAATCATCAACAATTAAATTTTGATGCAAAGGCATGGCAAATTGATAATATTCTAGCATCTCAAGGAGACCGGCACAACCTATTGCTAGACTTGACAAAGGGTGTAAAGATGCTCCATATGTATGACTGACCATTTATTCCAATTTGAGACTCTGATAAGAGTCTCTCTATTTTGCATTCTAAATTTGCTTTTTTTTCTAGGATATGGTTCCTAGGCAAAGTTTTTTTTGAGCTTCAGTCTATCAAGATAATCCTATATTGGATGTACCCAGATTTGATCTTGAAATCAAGAAGAAAAATCTTGAATAGTCAATCGGCAAGACCTTTGCATGGGCTAGAAGCTTTTTAAAGGCCTAGAAGCTTTTCAAAGTACTTTGTTGTGGCCTATTTGATCTTGAAATTGAGAAGCTGAAATTCACTCTCAAGCAAGATTTTGCTTCTCGATTTCAAGATCAAATAAGCCACAACAAAGTACTTTGACAAGGTTCTAGGCCTTTACAAAGATTCTAGCCTGCGCAAAGGTCTTGCCAATTG
Source organism: Adiantum capillus-veneris (assembly GCF_014529385.1). Lineage (NCBI taxonomy): Eukaryota > Viridiplantae > Streptophyta > Polypodiopsida > Polypodiales > Pteridaceae > Adiantum > Adiantum capillus-veneris. The sequence goes on from NC_140948.1 coordinate 152,194,351, forward strand.
ACTTGAGATCAACGGAATTGGCACACACTTGTGGGAACTTGGCAAAGTATGTATATAAGCTCACAATTTATGTATGGAAACATTGAATTTTGATGTATCCGTGCCAGTACATATTGTGCAAGGCACTTATGGTATCGACTCACATGTTTGAGGCCATCATTGTAGTCAAGGTCTTATACCTCTATATGCACGGCATGACAGTCTAGTCGAATGAATTTCACCTCATCATTGTTTATGCTTTCGCTATAACACCAACTACTCTATCAAGTACATTGAATGATATTGCATGTTTAAAATGATTTAATCAAATACACTCCCTTAATGGGCGAGGCTCCATAATGACGTCAGTTCAATATAGACAGGACCACATACAAGATAAATGGGTCAACTTGTGGCTTATGTTTTTGCTACATTTTTATGAGAGAGCAGCATGCACACAAACTATTGTATGCTTATATGATAAGCTACAAACCAGGCATAGTAGCACAATAGAATACGCAAAGATTACACAGTACAATAACTTAAGAATGTTTCTCAGACCAGTATGCCCTCTCTCTATCTATCTATCTATCTATCTATCTATCTATCTGTCTGTTTATCTATCTATCTTTCTATTTTTCTCAAGGAATAATGAAAATCTTCTAAGTAGGATTTTGATACATGTATTGGTTGTGCGTAGTCATGAGCCAGGGTTTTTTTAATGTTACTGAAGAAAGTAGCAATGATTCCACAAAACTTAGTATTCATCGATCAATAGACTAAATACTAGTTTAAAGCTGGCATAATTAAAGTCTAAGATCCACAAAGGCTAAGAGCCATCTATTGTAAGTTCGCTATGAGACAACTCTTTTCATTCCAAGTGTGATTTCTCTCAAGATCAAATAGATCCACCCAATGGGGTACCCATTTACATTAATGGAAAACAAGCAAGATTTTGACCATTCATGATGTTTTGGGTGTCATTTTAGCACTACATGTTTCCAGTGCAAAGATCAAGTTGAGTTTTTGATGAACTGAAACGCATATAGACTCATTTCTACCATGGTGTATAGATGCAGGAAGAATTTTTTATAGCACAATTGTCCACAAGAACTAGGAATCTCACTTAAGTACATCTCTTGCTTCGTCTAAACCACAAGGAGTGTCTATAGAAGCACCATTTTTGGGATAGGACCCAGCTTGTGATTACTAAATCACTCAATAACTGTTGATGATCAATTTTGTAAACCTTCACATTTTCCTTTTCAGGAAGAGAAATTCTCCACCTGCGAAGGGATAGTGAATAAGTTCTTTCTAGAATCTCACAAAGGGGATGGATATATGGTCAAGGGGTGCTATATTTAGATGACTATGAGTCTATATATGGCATGGCTAGGTGGAGAGTTGCATGCTCTAGTCCCCTCTAGTCTTAGATTTCTCCCCCGCACAAATCCACAAAACTTCTTGTACTTTGTTGATTTTTATTGGTGGAATTTTATTATAGCAGTAGCAAAATGGACTATGTCTTTGTGATGCTTCTTTGTGGCCATTTCTCCTTTATGAATAGCTATATTGGATTTCATGTAAGAGATTCCATCAGTTACCCATTCCATGATGGTTGTAGCCTCAATTGGGTCTGGATGATCCTTCAATCTATGTGTGATCGCGTCAAAAAATTTGATCTTTACATGCATGTTGTGGGTATAGCAATCCCATTGGAGGGGGACTTTAACAAGACTAGGTGTGCCCTTTGGGACCGGCTTCAATACAGGAAAGGATGCTAGTGGCAAGAGAAAAAGATTTGAATGAAGGGTGGTGCACAAGAACCCAAGCTTGTGTACATGAGCCCTGGTTAAATTCAGGTGATGTTCACCCCTTTGCTAAAGAATTTCCACTGTGGAAATCATCCCCAACGGACTCGAGCAGGGATGCAAAATAAGGCGGATTTATCCTCTTACATGTTTTTACCTCTAGCATTGAATTTACAAATGTGCATCAAGACTACCCAGATGCTCCGGACCATAGATCCCATTTGAAATAGGACGTGCAGGTAGGGTGTCTAGGGATTGTGCTTATGTCATCAGGTTCTTCCCTTTGACTCCACAATTCCCGTATCATGCCTCATTGCATAGCATATTCAATGAGAATCACTCTAGTCTTTTGAAATTGAGAACAACTAAACAATTTCATGCCATATTTTCTAAAGGAAATCCAAAGCCTCCTTGCCATAGCTTTGTGTGGCATATCCATCAATACAGTCCAAAGGGCAATACCTCAAATGTGAAGCTCATCATTTTTGTTTTCTATGTTTGCCAAATGTAACTCACACTATGCAATTAGTAGCTCTAGGTCCTCAACCTGCGGACACCAAGGTCAAGAAGGGGTCCTTGCCAGGTCTCTAGGTCTAATAAAAGCTAGTGTCATTAAGTAAAAAAAACTATAGCCCTAAAAGAGGGCCTAGTCCTATCTCACAAGAAAAAAACGAGACAAAAAACTTGAAAGTTAAAAAAAAAACTTTTTCAACCCAAATACTTCTGCGAATGGGCTAAGGTATCCTCAACCAACGCTTTTCTCCCCTACCTAAGTGAGGCACAATCGTATGCGGACTCCTCTTCCAATGAAGAAGTCTTCTAGTAGACTAATTAGGTCCACCCGTCCTTGATTGACAACCTTAGTCAATCCCCACTTACCACCTTGCACTCAAACATGTTTCTTTGTTATTCTAAATACTACCACCTTCTTTCAACATTTAAAATGATAGTACATTTTAACTTTCTAGCACAATGATTGATTAAAACAAGTATTAATATCAGTATCAAAAATAGTATGTTAACAAAAAAACATCTCTAGACTTAAGACATGGTACGGTTAATCAAAACCACTTATCATAATAACCATGACCAGTACTCTTCTTGTCTCAAAACCACCTAAGGGTAAAAAAATGGCACCCATTCCTTATTTATAATATGAAGTGAATATATTAGCAAAGTTCAGGGTGCCCATACACCAAACCAATTGCCCGTACAAACCAGGCGACTCCCCTAGGATAAGAAAACGGTATCCTAACTTATGTAGAAACATCAAGACAAGATGGAGTAGAAACTCATCGTTCATGGGGGATAATCGATTTATGAGTGGCCTTAAAGCCATCATTACACAACAAAATATACCAAGGAGTCAAAGGTGTCTTGAGACAAGCTGTCTTAAGGTTGATCAATCATATCTTTTCTAGTTCAATCAACCTAGCCAAAAACATTTCTTTCCTAGTTTACAACAATTGCGTGATGGTTTCCTAGAAGATATCCTTCCGATTCTCAACCAATTTGATCCTTTTCGAGATATTTATCCACTCTTTAACATATGCAGTGTCATCACTTAAAGATACTTATACCTTAAATTATGTTGAAGACCCACCTGCGCGACTGGTCGGGTTTGGGGCCCGGATACTCTGCTCTGTAGGCCTACTGCTGGGTCCTGTCTCATGGTCGTAAGAGCCCCTGATTCTCTTTGGAACACTATCTTCCTCGTCAATTTGCGGGTTTGCTCATGTCCTCTTTGGAGCCATAATGTCTATCCTTATAAAAAGGATGTCTACTTATTAGGTAAATCATCAAAGCTCTACTTTACCTTCGTATTGAATCTAAGTTTCTGTTTCAATTCCAACCAAGGTTAAATCTGAAGTCATAAATGGTAATTTTTTGACCTAATAGTTTTTTATTTGATTATATATTTAATATAATTGTATCCTAGCTTCTTTAAAGGGTTTCTAGGCTCCATTAATTTTCTTATAAATAACTAAAACATTTTTCTAATTTCCCCTTCATATTAAAAAAAGGCTTATTTTTTATGGTAACTCTCTTCTAGAGATATAATTATCTCAACCTCCTAACAATGTATTTCACCTCCAATAGTTTTCTTGAAGACTTTTAAATTAATTTACTATTTATCTCAGTTAGTTTTTTACCAAAATTAAGATTTTTGGATTAAGATAACTACTTAAAATACTTTTTTGACTATGATATAATTATCTTGGCTTAATAATGGTGTTTAGTATCTCTGATAACTACCATGTAATTATTTAATTTTATTGTTCAATTTATAGCTAAAATCAAGAAAGTTTAGCTTGTTTAAAGAGCTTAACAATTTTTTTTTCTATGAGATAATTATCCTAGCTTGATAATAGTGTTTTCTATCTTAGATAATCATCATGTAATTATCTAAGCTAAATAACTAATTTTCCCCTTCAATTCACAACTAGAATCAAATAATTTTAGCTTTATTAAGTAGCTAAAGTAATTTCTATCTATGAGCTAATTATCCCGGCTTGCTAATAGTGGTTTTTATCTTTGATATCTACCATGTAATTATCTAAGCTAATGACTTAATTTCTCCCTTTAATTTACAGCTAAAATTAGATAATTCTAGCTTTATTAACTAGTTAAACTAATTTTCTATCTATGATCTAGTTATGGCAGCTTGTTAATAGTGTTTCCTATCTTTTATAATTACCATACAATTATCTAAGCTAAGTAACTAGTTTTTCTCTTTCATTTATATCTAAACTCGAAAAATATTAGCTTAATTAAATAGCTAAACCTATTTTTTGTCTATGAGGTATGGTTTGTTAATAGTGTTTTCTATCTCTTTGATAATTACCATGTATTATCTAACCTAATTAACTAATTTTTCCCTTTAATTTATAGCTAAATAAGGTGTTTTAGCTTAAGTAAATAACTAAACTAATTTTTTGTCTATCAGCTTACTATCCCGGATTTTGAATAGTCTTTTCTAGCTCTAATGATTGCCGTGTAATAATCTAAGCTAATTAACTAATTTTCCTCTTTTGTTTACTGCTAAAATCAAGGAAAACTAACTTAATTAATTAGCTCAAATAATTTTTTGATCATAAGGTAATTATTTAAGCTTATTAATAGTGATTTTTAACTTTGATAATTACCTTGTTATTATCTAAGCTAATAAACTAATTTCTCTCTTTAATTTATAGCTAAAATTAGATACTTTTATCTTAATTAACTAGGTAAACTAGTTTTTGATCATGAGGTAATTATTGCAACTTTGTAATAGTGTTTCCTAGTTTTGATAATTACTATGTAGCTATCTAATCTTGTTAACTAATTTCTCTTTTTAATTTACAATGAAAACCAGACAAGTTTAGCTTAACTATTTAGCTAAACTATTTTTTTGATCATATGATAATTATCCTATATCTATAACTATGTTTTCTATCTCTGATAAATATCTCATTAGCTTTTAATCTTGTTTACTACTTATCTTTATTAAAATTTAACAAAAAAGAATATTATTAGGCTATGATAATTAATGAAATTAGTTAACTAATAAATTTCTAATTATCACAAGCTATACACACTTAGGACTATCATTGATAGTTATCTTGTGATTTATGAAACTAATCCACTAAATTTTCTATCAATTTTGAGGCTAAAAATAGTTAAGTTTTGCCTAAATTAACTACTAAAATTAATCATAAAATTAAAACATAATTTTCAAAGCTTTTCAATAGTATTAACAAGCTCTTATAATAATCTTATAACTATCTAAGCTTAAATTATATAATGTTTTTGAATTAAGGTCAAAATTGATTAATTTAAACTTAAATAGAGGTTAATAATTAATAAAATTAATAATCCTAATTGTAATTTAAATAATCAACATTGTACTGATATTAAGAGTGTAATTTACATTAGAGATAAGTTAATCTTCTTAATTGATTAAATTAATCAAGAAAAATAAATATAGATTAGTAGATTTTTACTAATTAATAGTGGTTAGCATTAATTACCTTTGTTAATTAATTGGAGTTTTTTCTCTCTAGTGATTTTTGGGTAGAGTCTCTCTATGCTAGAGAGATGTGGTGAAGGTCTCCGAGTGTGACTAAAGATGAGGAGCCTAGGGGGTCTAGTTATAGGTTTTTGGCAACCAAGGCTCAATTTAGCAACCCTAGTTGTCCCTCATCTCTAGGACGTGCCCTCTACTACTATTTTAGTCCCTAGTAAATAAAAAATATCACCCCTAGCACCTGCTAATCTTGATTGTAAAATCTAGTGATTTTTCAAGAGTATTTGTTTCTTAAACGGTAAATATCTAAAAAATATCTGGGAGATTATAAAAAGTCTTCCGCTTCAATGATTATTAAAACCTTTCAATTATTTTATCAAATTAAAGTAGCTGTGAAAACTTTTGAAGGCCATAGCGGGGTTGATTTTCATCTGAATTCAATTATGAAAAATCCTAGCTATAGGTTTGTCATGCTTAAGATTGCAAAAATACCAATTTGGGCTACTTTTGATATAGTGGTTTAGCAGTTTGTTGGTCTCGTGCTCTCAATTAAAGCTTTACGGTTTAGTTTTTTGCTTCCAAAAAGGTGGAAACCTTACATACGTGTCACCAAAATTATACACGAAACTCATTAAAATAATTGTTATGTGCTTTCAAGAGTACACCACATTTGGAATACATATTGGCAGCATACACAAAGCTCATTGACAAAAAAGTTATGCTTTCAAAAGTATATAACGATACTTGTAGTATATCTCACCAAAGCATCAATTGCAAGACATGATGTCTTTTTGGAACCATGCCTAACATTCCTTGACGTACAGTCATGTAAGAAATTTGTTTGCCCATGTCAACCTTTAGCACAAGGCCACCCGCCTTCAAACAAAAACATAGGTGACCACATCTTAATCTAAAAACCCTTTACTTTGTACTTACGCTATGATGGTAGTGGTGGAGGAGAAGGGCCACTTATGCTACAAGAGTAAGAACTTAGCATTGAGTCATAATTGGGGCTTGTGGGGGCACAGGGAGAATTAAGAATCTGTCTATGAAAATCCCAAAAATTACTCTAGGATTGTAAAAGCGCTTTAATTAGCATGATGAAGAAGAAAGGTATCAAGCTATAATCGTGGATATGCTTCCTTCTCCTCACTGGTTAGGTCCATTTTCTAAATAAAAAATGGTAGCTTCTACAATATTGTTCTCCTTATTTTCTCTTCTCCCTATTTTCAAATGAAGGTTTGACCTTTCTTCATCTTCCCCCCTTGCGTGCCCTAGTCATGCGGGTTTGACCAGATCTTACATGAGCACACTATGGATCAACAAAGCAAAACCTTTATAGTGGTTGCATAGAGCTCCTATTGCTACAGACGGATGCGTAGAGAGCCCTGCAAAATACGCGAAAATAGCACATAGCAAGACATAAACCCGGGGTGGTCACTTATCAAAATATTCCTATATCACGTGCGTTCAAGAGGTTATTAACAATACCTCAATATACATACTATATTTACACTACGTGCCTATTTAAAAAACCCCCACCCCCCTCTGTATGTATACATTTTGATTTTTTAATAATCCTCTCCGGTTAACTCATGTGATAGCATACCCATTCTAAAAAGTGACCGCCCTGGGGACATAAACGACTAAATCTACGTACCTGCCGACTCGCATATCACATAATCACGACGTATGCAAACAGAGAGAGATAGAGAGCGGGAGAGAGTGAGAGAGTACGTGCGGATGCACCTCCTAGAGGGGAGTGCTACACCGGCACAACGAGAGAGAAGAGAGGAGAGGTGAGAAGAAGAACGCAGACACTGGGTGCAATCTCCCCCCGTGCAAGAGTGACCATTTCCCTCCTGCACCTATTTGTTTTATAGATTTCTTAAATGGTCAAATTGATTACAAACTGGCCGGCCAATCATAAATGGCCAAACTCATCAAAGAGCATGTGCATAATAAAATGTACATGATATACAAATCCATTCGCATAGGCCAAGCTTGGTCTAGTCTTTTCCACCTATCAGCTGTAATAAATAATAAAATATCAATTCTATAACATACCTCTCCGTTGGAAAGCAACTGTCCTCAGTTGCAAAGATAAGAAATCTGCAAACGATACTTGTAAGAAACATTGATTAGAAATCGGTGTCAAAAAAATAGCATATAGTAAAAATAATGAAACTAAACAATATTTCTTATGCTTGTCGTCATCCACATACTACCTATTCTAGTGTCCCATAGCACTAGAATAAGCAGTATATGTCATATCTTGATGAATCAGGATATCATTGGTCACACTCATCATTCAATATCCATTGATCTCATCAATCTCAAGTTCTATTCCATAAATATTGTTGCAACAAAAAACCATCATATACCAATTCAAAATTCCATTTCCAAATCCAAATCCAAAATATCTTTCATTTTCTATACCCGGGCAACAAAATCATACCAGTGGCAGTGGTGGCCAGCCATTGCAGCATGATTTTGTGATCAGTGTTGCCTTATCCGGTGAGTCTACACCAATAAAATGTGCTTCCTAAATCGGCGAATCTGCATTTGATACTGGTCTAAAATCATGAATCTGCAATTTATCAATGTGCTTCCTAAATCGGTAGATCTACATAAATAACTGGTGTTGCCTAAATCGGCGAATCTACACCAGGATGAGCATTGGCACACTGCCTAAATCGGCGGATCTGTATGCATATATGTGACCAATGGACTAGACAAGACATAAAAAGACAAAACATTTACTACATGTGTGACACCACATTGGAGTATAGTTGAGTAGTAGAGTACTTACAATTTTTTGTTCACTAACTCAAAGCACCACAGCTCATATGAGTAGCTGTATAGCTTAATGTCAGATCCTCTCAATAGAAATTCCATGCAGTGCAAGCACAAGCCAGAACTTTAGGGATTCTTAATTTCATATGCCATAAGAAAATGAAAAGAAGTAAAAGATCCTTTTTCTTTCAAATTGTCCAATGCTATTATCCCTATTACAAACTGCTTGACTTTGTGTCCTTAAATATATGCACAACCAAAATAAACTTCCAAGGAAGTAGAGGAAGTGGGTATTATTGTAGGATTATGATAAGGGATGTTAGTGCAGTATAGGCAGACAAGATATGTTGCGTAATTGATGAGATCTTAAGAAATATGATAGTCATAGATATATATAGGAATGGATTCATTAAGGAGAATTAAAATACCGTGGAAAAAAACGATAAATTACATAATTGGAGGTGGTTTGAGAAGTGACTAGTATCCAAATTGTCAAATGATAAACAATTTCTTGAAACAAAGGTCAACAGCAAAATTCATCATTTGAGTACTGTTATGCAAGTTAGAACAAACCAAAGTACAAATGTCATAAAGTTCAAGTTGTACAGATGGGTGTCAGAAACTGGTGAGGTGGATTGTATATGTGAGTAAGTTTTTAAACTATTGATTGTTGTTACAAGAAAATTAGAAGCTGATAAAATTTCACGAGTGTTATTGAAACTAGCTAAAATAGCAAAACATTGGCTAGATTCCATGATTTCCTTCAAGTAAATCGGTAAAGTTTTACAAGTTTTAGTGTGAATACCTGAAAATATCTGAATTTTGACCTAGAAACAAAAGAGCTTTAGATGTGCCTTTATTGTCTTCAGTTAGGAAAATTGTTTTTGGCAAGCCCTAACTCCATCAACAAACATTGCTATGAGTACTCTGATCTAAAGATAATTTCTTGTTAAAAATTCTGTAGGAACTACTTTCGATGGTCATCTTTGAATGAGTGTGTATGAGTATGAGTATATCATCGAAATTGACAAGTGAGTGTGTGTGGAGGGCAAGAGGTCATCGACTTGCAAGGTTAGGGACAATTGAATACAAAGGTAGGGTCCGCACTTTGGTTGAGGGGGGCAAGAGAGAGAGAAAATGAAATGAAATGTCATATTAACCGTCTTCAAAATGCTAAAATTACATATGAGACCAAACTAATACAATACTTGTGGATCGAAACCAATTCTGGGGTACAAAAATAAAATGAAGTAAAGTGAAAGACTGAAAAAAAAAGACTTAAAACAAAAGCCTAAAAGCGTGAGTAAAATCAGCATCATCATCGTCAATGCTCAAGGATACCTGGCAAAGGGCATTATCGTTCGATCTTGACTAGTACAAGTGGAAAGATCGACAACCACTAAGACTGTAATCTAACAGAAGCAGCGTGAGATTTCACTCACCACCTTTGACAATAAAAAAAAAAAAAAATAAAAAAAATAAAGCAAACATTAGTAGGGAAGAAGGATTCTGGTGTTCTTTCAGCTCCAAATGATTACATGGACTCTACATGCAGTGGCTCTCCTACTGGCTCCAAATAATTTCAATAAAATTCAATACTGTGTCCGATTTTGTCTAAAACACCTCCCCTAAAGTAGTGCCCTCTGAATAGGTTGAAAACAACCCTTGCAGTTGACTAGGGATAAATATTTTAATGCTTTCAACCCCATCTTCACGCGTTGACTCGTCGTTCGTGTTTCTGGTCACAAGCGCCTGATGCAATACATCCTCGGATAGCGCCCGATGCTAGACATCCCTAGACACTAATGTTCATTTTATCCTGTATTTTACTTAATTTTATTGTGTCCCAAGACATTGTGTTAGATCCCCCAAGATTGTATCACTAATGTGATCTCTTAGGACATTTTGGCCTTGTGAAGACAATTAACATAACATATTTTTTGTTGTTGTTGGCGTGTGCGTGTTGGGCTCAAGATAGAGGTGGTTGTGACTGACCGATGGAGAGAAACTGGTGTGTGCTAGAGAGGAATGTGCCATGTCAAAGGGTTGACGGTTGAAAAGCTGGGGCCGAAGTGCTGTTGGGGTTCATGTCCGGTAATTTGCATGCACAAACCATTGGTGCATACCAGACGCCAGTTGTCGTCCCATGCTCGTGCTTGGACTACAGCCTATGCATCTTCTAGGAAAGCCAAGGCCCAAGTGAGGTGGGGGTAGAGGGCAGTAGAGCCGGAGGCGAATTAGCCAGGGGGCTTGCAATTAGACGTGCCGCCCTCAGGGGCTGACTGCTCCAACATCTTCTCCCAGTCATGTTTGCCCGATTTCAAAGGTCTCCCACTCTGCATACTCCCTTTGATCGAGAAAGTCATTTGTGGACTTGAAAGGCCTAGTTTGAAGAGGACGCAGTCCGAGCAGTGAGCATTGGTGGTGAGATCTCCTGCAACACCCACAAGCTTCTTTGAATAGATCTACTGAGAGCCAAATCAATGTGGCTTCACAGTACGCTATAGGGCCCATCCTTGCTGGAGAGCTAGCCACCTGCACTGACCAGAGAACTCCCATGAACGAGAGAGAGAGAGAGAGAGAGAGAGAGAGAGAGAGAGAGAGAGAGAGAGAGAGGTTCAAGGTGTGCTGCTGGTTGGAGGTGTCTGCTTGCTTTTTTGTTTTTTGACAGTGCTGCCATCTATAGCACTCGCTTATCGCCACCACATGCATGCCAGGATCAACTGCATGGATGAAGGGTGGGAGGAGAAGGGAGAAAGCAAGGACGGAGCTAAGAGGGAGATTTGTGTGTGTGTGTTTTTGACTGTTAGGTGACGAAAAGGAGAGAGTGTCCGGCTGCAGACTACTGCTCGTTATAAAGCGACCAAGCCACAAAATATACTACATGGTGGCGAGTGGAGGAGAAAAAGAGAGATGGCCCAAATCAATGATCTAGGAGAGGGTATAGAGAGAGAGAGAGAGAGAGAGAGAGAGAGAGAGAGAGAGAGAGAGAGAGAGAGAGAGATCAAAGAGAGATGGAGTCGGAACGCAGAGGGGGATATTGTTCGGATGGCCTTGTGTGTGTGTTGTTCAAAAATCAGTGTAGTTGGTGAGTGTAGGCGCCCCCAGCTACGAGAGAGAAAGAGATGGGAATAGGGAACATGCTATTGCATGCCGTGTCATGGCCATGAGCAACTGAGAGTAGGACGTTGGAGAGAACTGTGAGAGTGAGAAGTAGCTGGTGATAATAATAGTTGGCGGTTGAGGTGGTTTGAAAACGAGAGAAAGAGGCAGTTGAACTATGGTTGGCTACTGGCATGAAAGAAAGAGGGAGAGGAAGGCGACCAGTGCATGGCCGCTTGGATTCAGTGATCTTTCATGGCTGTGATCATTCGTCACTAGTGTAGTGCAGACTCACGATATTGCTGAGTTTTCTTTAATTAAAAGAAGTGATACTATGCTTATTAGTGACTTGAAAATGAAAAGACAGTCTGAGGGTCATTCTCATTAGATGAAGTGCGATGGATTCTTCTCAGATTCATTATATTAGGGTCTATAAAAATTGCTTCGGCGTTTACCTCTAAGTCGATTGCCCTCTCAAATAAATTTTATCTATTTATTTATTTATTACTAGATCATGAAGATCCTTCAGTTATCTACATTCTATACAATATCTCCTTGTTACTAGAAATTTATTTGAAGATTATTCATTTAGCATGATTCCTTTACTTTATATTTACAGTCATCAAATCTTGTCTGCTAATCTCTGCGTCTAGCCGCTTGCACCTGTAATTACTACATCTCTATATAGGGAAAATTGTAGGCACGCAATCTTCCCTACATATAATACGATTATCACTCTTATACATGCATATTAATATCACCAACTAGCCTTTTCTATAGCCATATGCAACAAAACTCCTCATTTCCTCATGCATAATTAGCTTCATATGATTAATTATAATCAGTCAATAGATTATTTATTTTTATTATTATTATTTTCATTCACTAGCTCATAAAAATTTGCAATTCTAAAAGAATCCAAACAAATTTGAAATTTCATGAGAGTAATGATAATCTTTTCACATACATATTTTCAAACAAGATAAGTTACGCTCCAGTAAACATGACTTGTCTTAAATCCTGATAATCTCCGTAGGCGTGAATATCGCACACCCGTGAATGCAACCCAAGCTCTGATACCACTGCTACAGACGGATGCATAGAAAGCCCTACACAATACTCAAAAATAGCACATTAGCAATACATAAACGACTAAATCTACGTACCTGCCGACTCGCATAGCACATAACCACGGCGTATGCAAACAGAGAGAGATAGAGATCAGGAGAGAGCGAGATAGCACGTGTGGATGCACCTCCTAGAGGGGAGTGCTACGCCGGCACGGCGAGGGAGAAGAGAGGAGAGGTGAGAAGAAGAACACAGACACAGGGTGCAATATCCCCCCGTGCAAGAGTGACCATTTCCCTCTTGCACGTATTTGTTTTATAGATTTCTTAAATAGTCAAATTGATTACAAACTGGCCGGCTGGTCATAAATCGCCAAACTCATAAAAGAGCACGTGAATAATAAAATGTACATGATATACAAATCCATTCGCATAGGCCAAGCTTGGTCTAGTCTTTTCCACCTATCAGCTCTGCTGCAATAAATAATAAAATGTCAATTCTATAACACCTATTCTCAAAGTAATATGACAATAGTCAAGGATCCTATGTCGTTAGAATGGGTCAGCAATTTTCTTGATCTCATTAAGTGGAGAATTTTAGAAAAGTTTTAGAAGCCACGAGCGCGGTTGAATACACTTATAAAGGCCTGTACATATTCTGGCTGTGTAGTACGTTAGGAAAGAAGGAGAGTGCGTACACAAGTACACTGAATCGGAAAGGGCCCTAAACATAGATGCTCGACAGTTAGAGACTTCTGAAATAATCATCAACACACCTAGTGATCCTATGCCAAATCCCTTAACGCATTTAGACACATATGCAACAATCCAGGTAATCGCCCACTGGAAATTAATGGATGTGATATACTATAAGACGATAGCATTTGACTCATTGTGAAAGATATTCAATTCCAAAAGAAAGGCCGTTAGCATTTAGCAATTTCCAAAAGTATTTAGCATTAGAGAGCGGGGTTCCTAGAGAGTTAGACCCCTAAATGATTAAAGAGCATAGAGACATCCTAGAGCAAGAAGAGAAATCTGCATCTGAGTGGCTTCTATAGAAACAAGCAGCTATCAAGTATGCTTGGAGAACTACAGGCTAACATCGAGTGCCTCCAAGAGTATAAAAATTGGGATTTTGAAGCCCAAAACATTGTGTCATCTAACTCTGTGGGGTCACTAAGTCAACTACAAATAGAGAGTAGAGGGAGGACTTGTTGTTGATATTGTTGTCATGTTCCACATCCACCCTATGTGATTGGAAACACTAGTTCAACGATTATAGTAAAGAGAAAATACCTAAGACAGATTATTGTTAAAGTGGCACATAGGAGCAGAATAAAAAACCTTTTACTACCCTTAGTAAACCGGTTGCTTAGAGAGACTGGAGAGGATAATATAAAGATTGAGCATGAAATCCTAGTAGTGGTATACATTGCTTTGAAGGATTAACATCAACAGAGGCTACACAATTGTGTGCTCATTGTCAAAAAATTTGCGGTCTTGCCAGGAAAGCACCGGGCTTTTGGCTGTGAGAGTTTGCGAGAGAACTCCAAAACTATATGAAGGAGATTCCATGAAGACTAGGGTTTGGAAAGAATTTCAATCAAAGAAGCCCCACTCTTTCTCTCTTGCACTCACACACACAACGAAAGAACACAAAATAGACTGTCAAAACAACACAAAGATGAAAACATCAAGGCTATGGTCATATCGTATCATGGGTAATATGAAAGGGTTAATAGATGAGTTAATGGCATTTAATCTTGGCTGACCAAATAGGCTACAAATTGTTCTTTGGAATTGTAGTGTTGTGCTTACATAATATATATATTTTTTCTAGTGATTGGGATTAATTGTGTGTACAAATCCTCTTGGTTCATAGCAAGATAACTACGCTTACGTTAAAAAAAAAGCTATAGTCTATGAGAGGTAGTATAATGGGATCCGGTGATAGAAGTATTTCATTGAGCCTTTCTGGGCCAAAGAGAAACACTATACGTTGTTGAAAGTGTATTTTACGGCTAATCCATACGTTAATTCTAATAGATCATACAGAGTGAAAGCGATAGAAATTATCATCATGTGGATTATTCATCTAGGTTAACTCTAGTATTTATAAAATGTAGATATGAGAGAAGAGAAGGGAAGAGAAGAGAAGAGAAGAGAGTTTCCCTCCCAAGCCCTATTCTTGCCCGTAGACAATAAGGATACTGCGGGGAGAGATGTACCTGTAGCAAGGAGAACTTAAAATTTGTAGAGAGGATGAATTACTAAGAGTGAGAGATATAGGTTTGGTTAAGGAGATGAGATTAGATATATATATATATATATATATATATATATATATATATATATATATATATATATATATATATATATATAATATATATATATATATATATATATATATATATATATATATATATATATATATATATATATATATATATATATATATATATATATATATATATATATATATATATATATGTTGGATTGGAGATGAAAAAGAAAACAACAAGAAATCAAGAAAACATCAATGTAGAACATATCTTACTTGACAAACCCTTCGGCACCATTATTGATGGAGAGAGAAGAAGAGGGGAGAATTCAACTTTGATTGATACGCCAACTCCATGACCTTCTTTGATTAGAGTTGATCTTCCAAGGATAGCATGCAAGAATGGCTAGTCTTGCTCTAGGAGAAAGTGTAGGCTTTAGGCTTATGTTAATGGCTAAGTACAATTTGACATTACTACTCACTCCCTCATGAATTCCTCCTGTGAGGTCCCTGCCCCTTTTTGAGAGGAGCAGAGTACCTTTGATAGGTCTCCAATCCTGGGAAAGAAAAACCAACGGACATTGCCTTAGATACTACGTAGCCACGAGCATGAACCGTTAGTGAAGGATTGGTCAAATCTCGCTATGGCAGAGCGTGACCACCATAACCCTATCTAAAAACTATCTATAATCAATTATACTTAAAAGTATAAATCTTAGAGTGACCCACCTGTGCGCTTTTTTCTCCATGTTTCAGAAGCACAGCCGCCAAGGTTTGTCTCTTTTAAGATTTATGACTAAAAAAAAATTCTAGCGTTGGAAAGTTACCCGACTCATTGGGTCCACCCGTCCATAGAATGATACCGTCGGGGTATCATTCTCCCACTTTCCACACCACACTCACCCTGCTTTTGTTATCTAATTACTACCACACTGTTAAAACATACATGTTCCTTTATTTTATTTATGATACTGGCTCGTTAAAACAGCCCTTCAAACAGTATTACAAACAATAGTCAAACAAGAAGTCGTCCAATTTTAAACCCAAAACCCTTGGATTAGGTTCACTCAAGAATCTCTAATGACGCTATTAGGTTCACTCAAGAATCGGTATACACATTATTTATAAAAACCCTTGTCCTCATGAGCGTCCCATACCGCTCGACAAGTATTTGTTGTGCTAATCTAGACGTACTCCCGTCACAGCAACAACGGTGCCAATCTGGGCGTCATCCTCATGTCACGGCAAAACAAAACCGCAGTATCCAGCTGGGCTAATCTGGGTGTACTCCCACCACAGCATCAACGGTGCCATCCTGGGTGTCATCTCACGCCTCGGCAACTGCCACATAATACCAGCGCTAATAAGTAGACAGACTTGAGAGAAACCATACCGAAGGTTTTGGACAAACATTCTTTCCTATAGCAACCAGTTTAACCAGACAGTCTTTCCTACTTGTCAAACATATGACGAGTTTCTTGGGGTTAAGCCCCGTGGTTTCGGTCCGTGTTTTCTTTTCATAAGGTAAATAATATATTCCTATGGTCTTGCATATGCAATGATGCATAACTTGAAACTGCAATACTAACCTGTACCATAGCTCCGATTGATCGGATTGGTGGAGACATAGCATTTTCCGCAGGGATTTTACCGTTACTTGTACTAGCTTCATGATCATTAGCGCCTTGGGTTCGAGCACGCTTTGGAGCCATTTTTTTTTGTACTACATTTATGTTATACACTTAGAAACTTAAAATGGTTAATTTCCCTAGTAATCTCCTTGTTTTCAAAGAGAGTCTGTAATTTGAACCCTCGCCAACTCGGATTCACACTTAGTGTTGTTTTTTTACATCTAATTTCTATACATCAAATATTTGCTAATCATAATTAATTAAAAATTAAATGTGTAAACTATGAGTGAAAGTTTAGGAATGCATTACTTTTCTGCTTCATATTTCTAATCCAATTCTAACTTCAATTTTTATACTTTAACTAAATCAATTTTTTAGTATTATTCAAAATTCTACTTAATCTAATTGACAATAAAATTGGTGAATGAGAATTTCATCATGTATAATAAGAATATGATGAGTTCTCTTATGTATTAACTTTCAATTAACAATGTATAAGTTAATAGTGAAGATGTACTAACTAGAGAGAGTAGGTATACTTAGAGAGATTAGAGTAAGAGAAAACATACACACACATCTTTTCTAAAGTTAATTGAATCTTACTATCCATTATAAAGATTAGAGTAAAATATAGGACACACATACACACGTAACTAATTGAATCTTACTAATCTATTAGAGATTAGAGTAATAGATAGCACACACACACACATAAGTAATTGAATCTTACTAATCTATTAGAGAGATTAGAGTAAGAGATAGCACACACACACACATAGCTAATTGAATCTTACTAATCTATTAGAGAGATTAGAGTAAGAGATAGCACACACACACACACACATATCTAATTGAATCTTACTAATCTACTAGAGAGATTAAAGTAAGAGATAGCACACACACACACACACACACATAGCTAATTGAATCTTACTAATCTATTAGAGAGATTAGAGTAAGAGATAGCACACATACATCATTCCTAAAGTTAATTAAATGCTTAATTAATACGCACCTTATTAGTCCACTAGAGTTTTTGCTCTCTTAGTGGTTTGTGGACGCCTTCTCTCTAAGAGAAGTGGCAGCACTTCGTGAGCGCTATAGAGGCATTCTCTATGTCTAAAGTGTGAGCATGGATGCTCTATTTATAGCAGAAAAGAAAACTTCCAACTTTGTTTTCAAAAAAATTTATTTTTTAAATTTTTTGAAAAAATATTTTTTTATTTTTTTCCCAAAAATCATACCTGTGTTTTTGGTACCCACGAGCTTGACCACTTTGTCATTATCATCAAAAGATAAGGCCACACAGGCCCCCCATCATTAAGATTAGTCAAGAGTAGCCTCTCCTTTTTCATGTGACAGTGTGTCCCACTTTGTCCCCTCCTATGTGAGTCCATGTGCCTTCATTTGTCATCCCTTTGTATTCTTTTGTCTTTATAATTATTTTATTTATTTCCTTAATGATAATTTAATTTACATTTTTAAGTTAAACTTTACAGTTTTATATTAATTTTACAGTAGTAAAAGAAAATTCTACAATCAGTAAATAAGTCTTGCAATAAGTTAGTTAGTGATTCATATAGCTAAACATGTAAGAATTTTGTAGCGTAAATTTTAATTTCTAGGTTTTTTCAACCTACGATTCATAATTTGAACTCGAATATCTTAAATAAGGAGTGATGGTTCAAAAAAATAGAAATGCGTAATAGAACTTGTGTGCAATTTGAAAGTAGAGACCTTACAATGTCCCCAACTTAGAAATTGAGATGCCCTCATCTCAAGAACAGTGAAGGGTAATCCTTAAGAAGGGATGTCTCATCTTCCCAAGTAGCATCTTCTATAGGGAAATCCTTCCATAAGATAAGATGTTCTTTGATGGATCTATTCCTAAGCTTTCTCTCTCGAGTTTCTAGGATAGTATCAGGTTAGAGTTGTAGAACATCTTGAGCAGGTAAAATGATTTTCTCATCATCAAGGACATGGTCAGGGTTATATACATAAGGTTTTAACAGACTTACATGAAATACATCATGCACTTTGAGATGAGAAGGGAGTTTTAGTCTATAAGCTTGATCACTTACAACCTTGATTATTTCGTAAGGTCCACAATATCGGTAGCTAAGCTTCTTATACCTTCCGAGAGACAGATTTCTCTTTTTGGGCTTTACTCGTAAGAAAACTTTGTCACCTTCTTTGAAAATCCGATCAGATCTTTGTAAGGCGGCGTACTGTTTTGTCGATCTTGAGCCGCTTGAATATCCCTTCGAATAGATTTGGTTTGAGCTTCCATTTCTTCAAGCATTTTCTTTGAGGCTTCTACCCTTATAGTGGGGTCAGAAAAGTTAAGAGGTGATAAACATTCTTGACCATAAAGAGCGTTAAAAGGTGTCATTCCAATACTTCTATGAGTAGAGGAATTGTATGCATACTCTACCAATGGTAGGTATTGAATCCACTTGCGAGGTTCTCTATTGCAGTAGGCTCTGAGGATGTCTTCAATTACTTGATTAACTCTTTCAGTTTGGCCATCAGTTTGAGGATGATAAGCAGTACTAAAACATAACTGGGTTCCAATAGCTTGAAACAATGATACCCAAAACTTTGAAGTAAACTTGGCATCACGATCACTAACAATCCTCTTGGGTAAACCATGAATTCTGAAAACCTCCTTCACGAACAGACGAGCAATATCTGAAGCTGTAAAGGTTGTCTTGACTGGGATTAAGTGATCCACTTCAGTAAGTAAGTCGACTATGACCATGATTGAATCATAGCCAGCTTAGACAAAAGGAAACCCGGTGATAAAGTCCATGCTAATACATTCCCATTTCATTTGGGGAATATCTAAAGGATGTAATTTACCTGGCATCTTTAGTCTCTTTGCCTTAATCCTTTGACAAGACAAACACTTCTTGACATAGTGAAGGACATCACCCTTCATACCTTGCCAATAGTAACTTCTGCAAATTGCATTGATGGTTTTGGCATAACCTGGATGTCTTGAAGTTGGGCCATTGTGTGCTTCATATAGGATAGCATTCCTTAGGGTAGAATCCTTAGGTATGCATAGTCGATTCCTATAGTAAATTTTCCCATCTTCTAAGGAATAATATAGAGGTTTAGGCTGATTTGATGATACCCTCTCTTCACGTAGGATACTAGCAAGCATCTAGTAATCTGTATCTCTGATAGCAGCATCCCAGACCTTGTCTAGAATAGGGTTGTTAGCCATGGAAATTGCCCCCAGAAAAGCTTTACGGCTTAGGGAATCTGCCACAACATTATCCTTACCTGGTCTAAATTTAATATCAAAATCATATTCGTGCATGAGCTCTATCCATCTCCTCTATCTCATGTTAAGGTTAGGTTGGGTAAAAATCCACTTAAGGCTCTTGTGATCTGTTACCAACTAGAATTTTCGTCCCACTAGATAATGTCTCCATAGTTTGAGAGCATGAATAACTGCCAGCAATTCTAAATCATGTGTAGGATAATTCACTTCATGAATCCTAAGCTTCTGAGAAGTATAAGCTATAAGCATTCCTTCTTGAGTAAGGACTCCTCCTAATGCAAGGTTACTAGCATCTGTGATCACCTCGAATTCTTGGGTGAAATATGGAAGTTTTAAGAGAGGTTCTGAAGCAAGATACTCCTTTAGTTGTTTGAAGCAAGATTCATGTTTTTCTTCCCAAAGTATCGTTGCTCCTTTCTTTAGCAAGTCGGTTAGTGGTGCATCTTTAAGAGCATAGTCCTTTACAAAGATCATGTACCCTGTGATACCTAAGAACCCTCTAACTTCAGTTTGTGAAGTGGGTTGAGGCCATTCCACAATATCTTTGACTTTCTCAGGGTCAACAAAGACTCCTTCAGGTGAAATGATAAACCCTAAGTAACAGACCTTAGGGGTAAAGAAGGTACATTTGCTTTTCTTTGCATACAGCTTATCTCGGCGTAAAAGCTCTAACACTTTCCTAACATGTCCTTCATGCTCTTCCTCTGATTTGGAATAAATTAAGATATCGTCAAAGAATACTAGGACAAAATCATCCAAGAATTCTCTAAAGATATCGTGCATAAGACGATTGAAAGTTGCAGGAGCATTCGTAAGTCCGAAATCCATCACTGTAAATTCGTAATGACCATAACGAGTGTTGAAAGCTGTTTTGGAGATATCAGCCTCCTGGATTCGAATTTGATGATAGCCAGATCGAAGATCAATCTTCGTGAATATTTTGGCTCCATGTAATCTGTCCAGCATCTCATCAATACGAGGAATTGGATATTTATTCTTGATGGTAACCTGATTTAAGCCCCTATAATCTATGCAAAGTCGAAGAGAGCCATCCTTTTTCTTTTGGAAGAGAACAGGTGCACCCCATGGAGATGTACTGGGTCGGATAAACCCTTGCTCAATCAACTTCTTGAGCTGCTCCTTGAGTTCTATAGCCTCTGGAAGTGACATCTTGTATGGCGCTCTTAAGATTGGTTCACTACCTGGAAAAATTGTGATTTCGTGGTCTATCTCCCTAGGTGGTGGTAGTTCAGAAAGTTCACTGGGGAAAACATCCAAAAATTCTTCTAGCCACATTGGTTCAGGGTTGGAAGAAGATTTTTCTACTTTGTTTAGCTTGACTACAAAAATTTGTTGACCCTTGCGTAACCCTTTCAAAAGACGATTAGCTTTGACCAAGTAAGCTTTTGGTCGTCCATTATGGCCTTGAATAGTGACTTCTTGACCTAGGTTGTCCACAAAAGTGACACTTCCTTGGGCACAATGGATATTGGCATTATGACTGGCTAACCAATCCATTCCAAGAATTCCGTCATAGATTCCTATGGGTAAGGTTCGAAAAGTAGCAGAAGTAGAGTATTCTCCCAACTTGAAATCTATTTTTCCCACAGTATACTGAGATAACACCTCCTTTCCATTGGCTAATTCAACTCTCATCTTTCTTGTAGGATGTTGATTAAGTCCTAACCTCCTTAAACGTTTAGGTGACAAGAAAGAATGAGTACTACCACAATCAATAAGAAGCTCAAATTTTTCACCTTGGTGATTTGCAGGTGTTTGAATGACAGCATATTGTTGTCTTGCTCTTGGGTTATCAATTGCAGCATGTAGAGTTGCTCTTTTCTCTTGTTCTTCTCCCAATGTTGGTTCTCCTATGATAGCATTGACTCTGGCAGCCATTCCGCGCCCTCGACCTTGTCCTCCATTTCTTCCTCCACGATTTATTATTTGTCCTCGTCCTCTAGCTCGAGTAGGTGTATTTATTGCAGAGACTCGCCTAGGACATACATTCCTGAAATGTCCTAGCTCGTTGCATTCATAGCATCTAAGATCTGCATTTTGAGCTCCATTTGTTGAAGCTGCAACTATTGGATGAGTTTGGTGAACTGGGTGAACTTGCCTTTGGTTCCACATCATAGACCGTCCTCTCCTTCCAGCATTCATTAAATTTCCATTTCGTACCCTTTGAGAGTTTGACATCTCTTTAGCTAAGGGTTTAGCTCTTAAAAGAGCATCTTGCAAATTTACAGGCCTCATGGCTTCTAGACGAGTATTTAAAGGAGCATTTAGCCCTTGTCAGAAACGGGCTACTTGTTGATCTGCGGTCATTGGCAGAGCATAGCGCCTAAGAGTTACAAATTTGGAGTAGTATTCTTCCACTGTAAGATGAAACTGACGTAAGTTGAAGAATTCATTCATCTTAAGGGATTCGTGTGCAGGTGGAAGATAACGTCCTTTGACAGCATACTTAATGTCTTCCCAAGTTTGAGTGTTTTGAGCTACTTGATTATCTTTGCAGTGTTGTTTCCACCAAATCTTGGCATCCCCCGTGAGACGAAACATAGACAACATTGCCTGGTTATCGGGAGTAGTACCAGCAGCAGCAAAATAATCCTCCATCTCTTAGAGCCACACTTCAGCATCGCGCTCAACTAGGGATCCTTCCCCTTTGAAAGAGGGAAGTCTATCTTGCTTGAGAAGTAGCTTTTTCTCTTGAAGAGATGTGTACACCGCACTCTGTGCAATATAGATTAAGTGAAACTTTATTGGATACTCTAACTTTAATCCACTTTAAGGCAAGACTTGATCAAACAATAATACAAACAAAAGATAATATTAATCCAAACTTTATTTATATACACATTATTTACTACCAAGGTTGGTAGTCTTTAGGTACAAGGATTGTAATGTCTCTATATTTTGAGTTTAGTGACTACAAAAGGATAAGCTAAAGGATCAAAATAATAAGTTTCCTTTGACCCTTGAAAGCTACGAGATACACATATGGGTCGAATCCTACCACCATGGATAACTTTTGTAACTTGGCTATAGATCCATTGAGCCTGAGATATCTTTTCTCCTCCCAAGGTAATGGTAGCATCCGGATTCTTAGTACCAATGAAAAGATAAACTTCGATGACTTTTAACTCCTCTGCCCATCGAAGTTTCTTGAGGTTGGTATCCATGCACCATATCTTGTCAGCATCGATGGTATAGATTCCTCCAGATGGACTCCAGTTAATGCCCCATCCTCTATGCACCCTTGGAATAGGTGGTGCAAACACCCTATCCAAAATCATCATCACCGTTTTTCGAAACTGATAATTTGGTGATTGACATGTATTTTCAAACATGATGGTGAACACCTGGAATTTCTGGTAGGCTAAATGAACATTTTCCTGTACCAGAAACGTTCAGTCTTCAATACCATATAAAAACTCAAAACAATTTTTCTAGGTTCTTCTATTATTTCAAACATTCGCATCCTTCAACATCCAAACATCAATCTAAAAATCTCCCCAAGCTTTAACCTAGTCTCTGATACCAGTGTGAGGTCCTTGCCCCTTTTTGAGAGGAGCGGAGTACCTTTGATAGGTCTCCAATCCTGAGAAAGAAAAACCAACGGACATTGCCTTAGCTACTACGTAGCCACGGTCATGAACCGTTAGTGAAGGATTGGTCCTATCTCGCTATGGCGGAGCGTGACCACCATAACCCTATCTAAAAACTATCTATAATCAATTATACTTAAAAGTATAAATCTTAGAGTGACCCACCTGAGCCCTTTTTTCTCCATGTTTCAGAAGCACAACCGCCAAGGTTTGTCTCTTTTAAGATTTATGACTAAAAAAAATTTCTAGCATTGGAAAGTTACCCGACTTATCGGGTCCACCCGCCCATAGAATGATACCGTCGGGGTATCATTCTCCCACTTTTCACACCACACTCACCCTTCTTTTGTTATCTAATTACTACCACACTGTTAAAACATACATGTTCCTTTATTTTATTTATGATACTGGCTCGTTAAAACAGCCTTCAAACAGTATTACAAACAATAGTCAAACAAGAAGTCGTCCAATTTTAAACCCAAAACCCTTGGATTAGGTTCACTCAAGAATCTCTAATGACGCTATTAGGTTCACTCAAGAATCGGTATACACATTATTTATAAAAACCCTTGTCCTCATGAGCGTCCCATACCGCTCGACAAGTATTTGTTGTGCTAATCTGGACGTACTCCCGTCACAGCAACAACGGTGCCAATCTGGGCGTCATCCTCACGCCACGGCAAAACAAAATCGCAGTATCCAGCTGGGTTAATCTGGGTGTACTCCCACCACAGCATCAGTGGTGCCATCCTGGGTGTCATCTCACGCCTCGGCAACTGCCGCATAATACCAGCACTAATAAGTAGAGAGACTTAAGAGAAACCATACCGAAGGTTTTGGACAAACATTCTTTCCTATAACAACCAGTTTAACCAGACAATCTTTCCTACTTGTCAAACATGCGACGAGTTTCTTGGAGTTAAGCCCCGTGGTTTCGGTCCGTGTTTTCTTTTCATAAGGAAAATAGTATATTCCTATGGTCTCGCATATGCAATGATGCATAACTTGAAACTGCAATACTAACCTGTACCATAGCTCGGATTGATCCGATTGGTGGAGACATAGCACGTTCCGCAGGGATTCCACCGTTACTTGTACTAGCTTCATGATCATTAGCGCCTTGGGTTCGAGCACGCTTTGGAGCCATTTTTTTTGTACTACACTTATGTTATACACTTAGAAATTTAAATTGGTTAATTTCCCTAGTAATCTCCTTGTTTTCAAAGAGAGTCTGTAATTTGAACCCTCGCGAACTCGGATTCACACTTAGTGTTGTTGTTTTACATCTAATTTCTATACATCAAATATTTGCTAATCGTAATTAATTAAATATTAAATGTGTAAACTATGAGTGAAAGTTTAGGAATGCATTACTTTTATGCTTCATATTTCTAATCCAATTCTAACTTCAATTTCTATACTTTAACTAAATCAATTTTTTAGTATTATTCAAAATTCTACTTAATCTAATTGACAATAAAATTGGTGAATGAGAATTTCATCATGTATAATAAGAATATGATGAGTTCTCTTATGTATTAACTTTCAATTAACAATGTATAAGTTAATAGTGAAGATGTACTAACTAGAGAGAGTAGGTATACTTAGAGAGATTAGAGTAAGAGAAAACATACACACACATCTTTTCCAAAGTTAATTGAATCTTACTATCCATTATAAAGATTAGAGTAAAAGATAGCACACACATACACACATAACTAATTGAATCTTACTAATCTATTAGAGATTAGAGTAATAGATAGCACACACACACACATAAGTAATTGAATCTTACTAATCTATTAGAGAGATTAGAGTAAGAGATAGCACACACACACACATAGCTAATTGAATCTTACTAATCTATTAGAGAGATTAGAGTAAGAGATAGCACATGACATACATCATTCCTAAAGTTAATTTAATGCTTAATTAATACGCACCTTATTAGTCCACTAGAGTTTTTGCTCTTTTAGTGGTTTGTGGACGCCTTCTCTCTAAAAGAAGTGGCAGCACTTCGTGAGCGCTATAGAGGCAATCTCTATGTCTAAAGTGTGAGCATGGATACTCTATTTATAGCAGAAAAGAAAACTTCCAACTTTTTTTTCAATTTTTTTTTTTTTTGTAAAAATATTTTTTAATTTTTAAAAAAAATATTTTCTCATTTTTTTAAGAAATATTTTTTAATTTTTTAAAAAAATATTTTTTAATTTTTTAAAAAAATATTTTTTAATTTTTTTAAAAAATATTTTTTAATTTTTTAAAAAAATATTTTTTAATTTTTTTAAAAAATATTTTTTAATTTTTTAAAAAAATATTTTTTAATTTTTTTAAAAAATATTTTTTAATTTTTTTCCCCAAAAATCATACCCGTGTTTTTGGTACCCTTGTGGTACCCATGAGCTTGACCACTTTGTCATTATCATCAAAAGATAAGGCCACACAGGCCCCCCCTCATTAAGATTAGTAAAGAGTAGCCTCTCCTTTTTCATGTGACAGTGTGTCCCACTTTGTCCCCTCCTATGTGAGTCCATGTGCCTTCATTTGTCATCCCTTTGTATTCTTTTGTCTTTATAATTATTTTATTTATTTCCTTAACACTAGGTTGGTAATGGGACATTTTTATGTCCTGGGACACTTTTATGTCCTGTTAAGTGACCATTTTCCTTGAATTATGTCAAGAGTTTCAAAATGGATTTTGAGGTGCTATCTGTCTAGAAAGTTGTCTCATGAGCTGAAAAAAACTCCACATTTTTTTGGAATATAAATTCCATCTTTAACCTTGTCCTTGCACAACATTTCACAACCTAAACTGTGTGAAAAAACGGGTCGTGTTTTTGGCTTTTTTCAACTTTTTGCAACTATACCACTCTAGAATTCATGTTTATGAGGTCTATAAAGCTAGAGAACTATCTTTAGTAGTCCTCAACATGTCCTGATGATTCTAGTGAGAAATAAATGTTAAAGTTATAAGTTATGACCAAATTACAAAAATTGTTAAATCCTGTTTTTTAGCCAATTTTAGCTCTTCTATGATTTATTTGGTGGCTTTCATGATATCCAAATGTAGTTTTGATTTTCTATGTCGCATATTGTAGCATAAAACTAATATTCCTTGAGTTTTTGGGCACCTAATACCCTATTTTGCATAGTAGACAACGATGGTTGATTTTTTCAATTATAGAAGAAAACGAAACATTCTAGTATATCAAGTATAGCTTTTTCAATATTGTTAGTTTCTTGTGACAACTACATGCATTTTGTAGGTAGTAACCATATCTAGTCATAAGAATCAAATTTGGCTAGATATTGAATAGTTTCTATGGGATTCTACAACTCATAATATTGAACCCAGTTTTTTCATGTTTGTTGTATTTAGTACTTCATCTTTGTCCCCAAGATTCCCCTTGGTAAGAGATGTATTATTCTTTTGACATGCTCCATGGCTCCTTATGAACCTAAAGGACAATAGGGAACTAAGAAAACATGCATATATTATTTGTATTGAGCATGGCTATAGAAACTATGATGATAGGTTTGCAGAATGGTAAAAATTCAACTTTTTTGTACCTATTTCTTTTGGCAAAACAAAAAATAGTGAGTGAGAAGCAATCATATATTCTGATCACCAACCCATTGAAGTTAACTAGGAAATTTATCTCAAGTCCTACAAAAATCGCTAATCTTATTTTTATGCAACAAAACGTAAGAAATGATTGTTTTGATGAAAATGTACTGGTCCATCAACTTTGGAGGCTTGGTGTGAGCAAAAGATGAGAAATTTTACAAGTTTATTATTTTTTCCATGTGTAGTAGGCCTTGAACTATAACCTCATGAAAGGATTTTTCAAAATGAGTGGATCTACTATAGTTTTGGAGATTTTTTTCAAAACCCTGAAAGGACACTTTTATGTCCTGTTAGGTTACCAACCTAGTGTTAATGATAATTTACTTTACATTTTTAAGTTAAACTTTACAGTCTTATATTAATTTTACAGTAGTAAAAGAAAATTCTACAATCAGTAAATAAGTCTTGCAATAAGTTAGTTAGTGATTCATATAGCTAAACATGTCAGAATTTTGTAGTGTAAATTTTAATTTCTAGGTTTTCTCAACCTACGATTCATAATTTGAACTCGAATATCTTAAATAAGGAGTGATGGTTTAAAAAAATACAAATGCGTAATAGAACTTGTGTGCAATTTGAAAGTAGAGACCTTACACCTCCCATCAATGGCTTGAATGCTTGAGTGGTTTTCAAGGAAGAAGAGGTACCCTTTTATAGGTGAAGGGAACCCACAAGGGTTTACACAAGAAGAGAAGAGCCAGTGTGAACAGAAACTGGAAAAGTTGGAAATGAGCTGTCTCTGCATGATGTGGGCAGACTGGGATCCAGTATTTTGATCATATCTACTCAACCGTGGCTCCAAATAAAACAGTAAAAATATGGGAAAAAACTTCAGCTCATTACCTACAACTTACTTTTTATATGCATTTTGCAATTCGGGTTGGAACCTTGTGTAAAAAAATCATCAAAATAGGGTATAGTTTTGGCAGCAAAAGTCTCCTTGTGGTCCCCTTAGCATAGACTTTTATTTGATTCCAATGGACACCTCATGCTATATGAAAGCATGACATTGCTCCTTGACAAATTTTTATAATCATGCTTGCAATAATGCATTAAAATAAGTGTATCTTTGAAACCATGCCACCTAGTGTCCCACTAGGATTTGATTCCCTCCTGGTAGCTATTTAAAAAGATATATAAGAAAAATATAAAAAATACATAGAATATATATATGTAGATTAAAAATTACCCTAGATATAGGATTTAGATAGGGTATGAGATAATAATGTGATGGTAGAAAGAAAGAATCAATGCGTTTTGCCCCAAGTTAAAGAGGCGGAGCTATTGACGCTTTTCCCATAGTACTTTTTGATGGTAAAGTAAGAATACGTTACCCTTGAGATAAATAATAGGATGAGATAAAAAGCTTATTGCTATACTTACATATGCATATGTACATTATAGGAAATATAATTATGTATCTAAAAAGTTACAAGATAGATCTTGTAGCATGCGTTCCCACTATGTGCGTGTCACAGCACGACACCCACCCCCTCTAAACCTGCACATCCTCCGGTATGTGCCACATTGTCTCTTTGTAAGAATAGCCCTCTTGTACATCTTCCTTGCTTTCTTCTTCACAGGATAATTCCAAAGCTTCGTCTTCACTTTGATCTTCACTTGTGTTTTTCTCTTCTTCCTCATCAACATCTTCTGGATCATTGTCTCTTCTTATCTTAAACATTTTGATCCTTTTTCCTACAATGGGAATCTTTACTTCTGTACCATCTAGTTCAGACAAGCTGTAAGTAGCATTTTCATGCACATGCTTTACAACATACGGTCCAAATCATCTTTTTGAAAACTTACGCATGACTGTGTGCTGGTTATCAAGGCTACTATCATATACTAAAACCCAGTCACCTTTGTCAATTTTTTTGCTCCTGAGCCGATGTCTATTATCAAAGTAGTCCTTGTTTTTCAGCCTTGCATTTTTGAGTCGTTCTTTTGCAGTCTCAATGTCTCCAGGTCTTCTCTGTAGTTGCCTTATACGCAATGCAAGGAAATCTTCCTTGCTGAGCCCCTCTTGCCAAGGTAGTACATTCCATGTGGGAATTGTATCTTCGATCGGCATCACTAGCTTTTGACCATACATTAGCTCCGCGGCATGTAGCTAGTTGCTGAGCTATGTGTTGTATGATCAGTCCATAAAGAATATGGTAACAATTTTGGCCCTCACCAACTCTTCCTTCGCAAGCCTTGGCCAAAGCTTTGATGATAGGAGGATGCCCTCTTTCACTCTTTCCATTTCCTTCAGGGTTGTAAGCTGTGGTAAGAGAAATCTTGATTCCTAATCTAGTAAAGAACTCCCTTGCTTTCTTAGCATCCAGCTCACCTCTATCTGCAGTGATCTTTCCCACACAACCATAACGGCAAATCACCTCATCAAGAAGGAATTTGCACACAGCTTCTATGGTTTTAGCTCTTAATGCTCTTCCTTCAACCTAGTTAGCTAGGTCCTCTCGTGCAAGAACCAAGTATCTCATCTGCCAGAGTCCTAGAGGCATTGTGACTAGATCCACAACCCATTTATAGTGCATGGCTAGTGGATATGTAGGGTGCAATCCATCACGATGTCGGGCATATACATTTGACAAGTTACGCATGACTCTACAAATTGAGATACATCTTTATACATACCTTTCCACCAGTATTTTTCTTTCAACTTGGAGAAGGTTTCCCACACACCCCTGTGTCCAACCCATAGACTCTCATGAAACTCTTGCATGAGCTTTACTTGAGTCTCTTTGCTACGTATCTTAGCATATATTGAATCATCATCCATTACCTTTGTTTCCATTCGAACTCCCACAATGTAGAGTTGTCCAAGGATGAGATGATATGAAGATGTATCATGTACAAAAAAGTTTTGGTCAATCTTTACATCAACTATTGTTACCTTCACACCTGGACATGCTGCATACAATTCACCGGATGAATTGTTTGCCACTTTCACCATCCAACCATGATCTGTGTCCATCGGCCATTTGCACTTGTTGTAGAGACTCTTTGATATTATGTTTATTTCTGAATCATGGTCAATCAAGGCAACAAATGGCCCTTCAAGGTCACCTACCTTGACCAAAGTTTCTGTATTAGCCCTTGCCCAGTGACTTCGTGAATAGTATCTCCTAGGAATATCTTCAACTTCTTCATCATCATTTGAGAAATGCACTTGCTTCACTCTCCCACTAGATTGGTAGCATCCTACCATAGCTCCATCATCCTCCTTATTTTGCAGCTGCATCCCTTGTGTCTTCAAGGTTTCCCATTCAACCTGTGGACGAGAACTTCAGCAAGGGTTTGCCTCTTCCTCTTGATGATGTCAATGATCTCCTCATGGAATTCACGCTTTGCAATTCCAAGAACTTCTCCCAGAGTAAACTCAATCTTGCTATTCAAAAACCTCAATATCATATTGTAGTTTATAAGTTGGGCCTTTTGTCTTACCTTTTGTTGGCTCTTTCCTCTTTCCTGTTTTAGACTCCTCCATGAGTACTTTAGGTGGAGACGCTCCTTGTGTCGGGGTTGTTTGGGAAGGCATTGAGTCACTTCTTCCCCCACTTCTAGAAGCTCTTTTTTATGGTCCTTCATCAGCATTCTCACGCCTGCGTTTTTCTTCTATAATAGCCTCATTTTGTTGGCATTTTGTAATGTAGGCATGCACTGACAATGAGTCCACTGGATCATTCCATCCTGTTTCTAGACGTATGCAATCACGTGCTTCATGTAGAATCTCTTTTGTAAGCTTTACCTTTTTAGCTAATTGCATGACATTTGGCCACATTTGACCATGATGGTCATTCACCTCTTCATCACTAAGATGCTCAATTTTTACTCCATAAGTAGCTGCCTCAATTGAAGAGCTAGCATGGTTAATTGCCATATCTTCAACTAAGGTTTGCATTCCCCCCTTCCCAAAGTTAGTTCTCAAGGGTAGACCTGTCTCTCTTAAGTGGATTTTACCATCCTTAAAAGAGACAACATCTTTTGACAAAGAATCACTAAAATCATCACAATCCCTTCTTACATGGTATGTATTATCACACCAAATACATCTATTAACAAACCCTTATTTGGGCTGTTGTCTTTGCCTAGGAAGTGGCCCTGATGGTTGGCCTTTTTCTTCAAGCTTTGCAAGTTTCACCTTCAAGTCATGCATTCCTTTCACAAGTTCATCTAGCATAGACTCATCAAACTTAGGAGCTATATAAGTAGGCTTTACCATTTTGTCAGAAGTTGAGGCTGAAGGACTTGTAGTGGTTACTACCATCTTGTCCCTTCTTCTTTGTCATTTGGCAAGCAGTGAGACAACACCTTCAACCTCATTCCAGTCGCTCTTTAGTCCTTGCTCAGCATCTTTATCTTCAAGAAGAAGCTCCAAATTTTCTTGAAACTCTTTTCCTGCATCTTGTAAGAAAAGATCTGTCTTCTCTGCATCTAGTGTGGCCCTTTCTGTCCTGGTGAGTTGTGCATAGCGCCGCTCAAATTCCCTAAGTAGCTCTGTTATTGATAGTCCTTGCTTTGGCTTGACTACCCATTCTAAGAATGTCATTTTGGTCACTCTCTTAGAGTCCTCCATGAAATGATCCTCCTTTAAAGCTACTTTGAGTTCTTTCCAATTTCTCTAGTTTCTAGAGTAACAACTAGCTCAAAGCTTTGAATCATCTAACCTTCTGACACGCGATGCAACTCCATCTCCTTCACATACTCGCTTAAGTACTTGGTTACATCTTTGCCATTGAGCAGAACCATTCTATTGATGACTGCTTGTATGGCCTTTGTTACTGAAATCTCCCTTCTTTCAGTGGCATGTTGTTGTTTCATGAACATTGCAAATGCTTGAAAAATTTGCATTGTTGTTGGGTCAAAATGCATACCCTGTTTCTCAACATGATCACCCATGGTTACCCACAAACTCACCCTGGCAGTTTCGCGTCGGGTTCACCAAAAATATGTCGAAAAATTTGCAGTCTTGCCAGGAAAGCACCGGGCTTTTGGCTGTGAGTTTGTGAGAGAACTCCAAAGCTATATGAAGGAGTTAAACCATAGATGCCATGAAGACTAGGGTTTGAAAAGAAGTGCAATCAAAGAAGTCCCACTCTTTCTCTCTTGCACTCACACATACAAATAAAGAACACAAAATAGAGTGTCAAAACAACACAAAGATGAAAACATCAAGGCTATGGTCATATTGTATCATGGGTAATATGAAAAGGTTAATAGATGAGTTAATAGCATTCAATTTTGACTGACCAAATAGGCTACGAATTGTTCTTTGGAATTGTAGTTTTGTGCTTACCATAATATATATATTTTGTCTAGTGATTGGGATTAATTGTGTGTACAAATCCTCTTGGTTCATAGCAAGATAACTACGCTTACGTCAAAAGAAAAGTT
This sequence comes from Adiantum capillus-veneris, assembly GCF_014529385.1. NCBI lineage: Eukaryota > Viridiplantae > Streptophyta > Polypodiopsida > Polypodiales > Pteridaceae > Adiantum > Adiantum capillus-veneris. Next base: position 152,226,958 of record NC_140948.1, read on the forward strand.
ATAGTCTATGAGAGGTAGTATAATGGGATCCGGTGATAGAAGTATTTCATTGAGCCTTTCTGGGCCAAAGAGAAACACTATACGTTGTTGAAAGTGTATTTTATGGCTAATCCATACGTTAATTCTAATAGATCGTACAGAGTGAAAGCAATAGAAATTATCATCATGTGGATTATTCATCTATGTTAACTCTAGTATTTTTAAAATGTAGATATAAGAGAAGAGAAGGGAAGAGAAGAGAAGAGAGTTTCCCTCCCAAGCCCTATTCTTGCCCGTAGGCAATCAGGATACTGCGGGGAGAGATGTACCTGTAGCAAGGAGAACCTAAAATTTGTAGAGAGGATGAATTACTAAGAGTGAGAGAGATAGGTTTGGTTAAGGAGATGAGATTAGATATATATATATATATATATATATATATATATATATATATATATATATATGTTGGATTAGAGGGTAAAAACGAAAACATGAAAACATCAATGTAAAACACATCTTACTTGACAAACCCTTCGGCACCATTATTGATGGAGAGAGAAGAAAAGAGGAGAATTCAACTTTGATTGATACGCCTAGTCCACGACCTTATTTGAGTTGATCTTCCAAGGATAGCATGCAAGAATGGCTAGTCTTCGTTTAGGAGAAAGTGTAGGCTTAGGCTTATGTTAATGGCTAAGTACAATTTGGCATTACTACTCACTCCCTCATGAATTCGTCTCATCAATGGCTCAAATGATTGAGTGGTTTTCAAGGAAGAAGAGGTCCTCTTTTATAGGTAAAGGGAACCCACAAGGCTTTACACAAGAAGAGAAGAGACAGTGTGAACAGAAATTAGAAAAGTTGGAAATGAGTTGTCCTTGAATGATGTGGGCAGACTAGGGTCCAGTATTTTGTACATATCTCCTCAACCGTGGCTCCAAATAAAACAATTAAAATATGAGCAAAAACTTCAGCTCATTAGCTACAACTTCTTTTTTATATGCATTTTCGAATTCGGATTGGAACCTTGTGTAAAAAAATAATCAAAATAGGGTACAGTTTTGGCAGCAAAATTCTTCTTGTGGTCCCCTTAGCATAGACTTTTATTTGATTCCAATGGACACCTCATGCCATATGAAAGCATGACATTGCTCCTTGATAAAGTTTTGTGATCATGCTTGCAATAATGCATTAAAGTAAGTGTATCTTTGAAATCATGCCACCTAGTGTCCCACTAGGATTTGATTCCCTCCTAGTAGTTATTTAGAAAGAAATATAAGTAAAATATGAAAAATACATATAATATATATAGATTGAAAATTACCCTAGATATAGGATCTAGATAGGGTGTGAGATAATAATGAGATGGTAGAAAGAAAGAATCAATGCTTTTTGCCTCCAAGTTACAGAGGCGGAGCTATTGACGCTTTTCCCATAGTACTTTTTGATGGTAAAATAAGAATACGTTACCCTTGAGATAAATAATAGGATGAGATGGAAAGCTTATTGTTATACTTACATATGCATATGTACATTATAGGAAATATAATTATGTATCTAAAAAGTTACAAGATAGATCTTGTAGCATGCGTTCCCACTATGTACGTGTCACAGCACGACATCGTATGAGTGGAGTAGATTCTAATAGAGGAGAAAAGCAAAATAGGGCTAGAGAAACATGTCGAAAGAGGTAAGAAGAGTTAATTGCTCAAGATATTTCCAATCAACTCGAACGTGTTAACGCGTTACTTTTGGAACATGTACTAGGAGTTCTTATTGAGGGATTAAGAGAAGGTAGGATAGTGGGCCAACCCACACCAGTAAGAGAAATAGTTAACCAACCGTTTAACTTAGACCAAGGTTGCAACTTGGGGCTAAAAAAATTTATTTGCTCTACCTTGACCACGAGTACTAAATTTTTGGGAAGACCCACACTTTGAAAATCCGTTAGATCAAATGGCAGTGCCAATAGCATGAGCTATGATACGATTGGAAGACTTTACACAGTTTGCAGGGCTATAGGATGAAGACCCTGATGCTCATCTTCAAAAATTTGAAGTAACATGTGTAGCAAATGAAATCATGGACAACGATCAAAAACTACACATTTTCCTAGCTACCTTTAAGGATGAATATGCCAGCTGGTATGGAAATGTACCAATAGTGAATTAGGCTACTTACCCAGAGCTGACAACAGCATTTTTAGCGAAGTTTTGCCATCAAGGATTCCAAGATAGACTTGCTCAAGAGTTAGACTATCTTCAGCAGGGAATCAACAAAAGTATTGATCATTACATCCAAAGGATGGAGACAATAGTACGAAAGATGGGAAATACAACACCAAATGAAGATACTCAAAAACCTAGGCTTGTAGATGGCTTGCAAGATCCGAACGCTCAACAATATGTGATTTTAAGAGACCAGCAGACTTAAAAACTGCTAAACAAGAAGCTAGAAATTGGGAAGAGGTGCAATTAAGCCAACAGAGGAGAAGAGAATTGTTTAGTAGACCTAGTATGGTTACTTCTCCCACTATACCGATTCCACAAACTCAGGAGCCTGTACCTGGTTATGGAGCTACACCACCACAAGTGGTGGTAAATTCAAATCAAACTCCTTATTATACCCCAAATCCATACATGACAGCTCCAGCAAACATGCTGCAGACTGGTACACCACCACCACCAGCTCTCACAGAAGAGAGGGTAGTCCAAGTGATGACAATCATAGTTGGAGAATTAAAGGAAGAAATTCTAAGTGCTTTAAGACCTCAAAAAAAAAGAAGTATATGATATAGCTCAAAAAGCAGCAGGCCCGTCTATGAGTGCACCTCTAATGAGATCCAATGTGTGATGTGGGAAGTGCAATGATTATGGCCATTTAGCAACTGAGTGTCCAATTACATCAAGGGTAGTGTCATACCAAGTACGTACACTATTTTGGACCTTTTATCTAAAAAACAATCATGTGGAAGACAATTGCTTTGTAAAGCAACCATACGAATGCCGTCAAGCAAGGGCTATGCAAACGAGTTATAACTTTATGGGATAGGAGCAATACAACCTATGAGATAGGTCCACCACCACAACCTTTTATGCGAAGGGGACTTCTTGAAACATATCGGCAACAGTTACAACAACAAAGGCAAGGGTTACCACCTGTTGGGGTATAGGCACCTGTGCCTTGCTCGACCGCCCAGAGTCTGGGGGCCCACTGACTTGTATACCTTATACATAGCATAAGTGTATAGGGGGCTACTCACTCATTGAGTCTCCCCACCCATATCTGTGTGTTGTGTGTCTCCTTCTCTCTCTCACTCTCCGTCTGTGGTGCTCTCCGATCCCCTTCAATTGGTATCAGAGTGACAGGTGTGAGAGCGTAGATGGACGGCTTCGCGATGAACTCATCGGGTAAAAGGTAGAGAGGTCACAGATCTGAGCAAAGAAATAGAGGAGGCTTGTGGGAAGTTATACAGAGGCTTGTAGGAGAGCTCTCAGGAGATTCCTAGTGCTCACAGATCAGTCCACAGTTCCTCTATAGGTCAGCCCACTGTGTACAGCATTTTCCCTCTTCTCGACAAGCTTTGCAACGGCTACATCGGCGACAGATTGGAGCTTGGAGCTTCCATAGACATGGAAGCATTGTGAGATTGATGCATTCAGCTCACGCATCAAGGTGGGAAGTGAGTTTGAGCCTTTCTATGAGCTCAAAGAAGCACAGAAGAAAGTCGTTCAGTTTTTGACAGTTTGACAGTAGTCTACTGTTTTGCTCATAACTTGAGCTACAAAGCTTTGATTTTGGTTCAAAACGGAGCTGGCTTCAAGCTCTACGACTTTGTAGAAGGAATCGTTTTCTGATTCGGAGTGCAGGTGGGTCTGAAATTAAAAACACAGAGACTGTTTTCCAGGACAGTTTTGGGCTCTGTTGTTTTCTTTGCTGCAGACAGCTTACACGTGCACACTGCAAGTAGCACGCACATGTGAGGTGTTACAAGATCGGGTTTGACTCCCAGGTACAGGTTGAGTCTAGTACTCCCACAGGTGTTGCCAGTTGCAGTTGAGTGGTTCTTCTGCAGTGTTGTGGCTTGCATACATGGTCTTTGAGCGGGTAATGCTCTATGTATGCTTATGTGGTGAGCAGTAGATCTTGTGAGCAAGTGCAGAGGTTGGTTGTGGATGACATGTATGGTCACCTGTGGTACTCTTTGTGAGCATTTGTTGGACACAGGTTTGTAGAGCTTATGCATGTATGTTGAGTGTAGTTTGATGCGCATTGATTGCTCATTGTATTGAGCTTGCAGGACAATGGTTATTTTGTGTTGATAGCCATTGTGCGTCGAAACTCTAGCGAAATTTTCCCAAGAGTTTTATACCCATCATTTATGTGATCTAGGTAGAGATTGCGGGTTGCACTCAGCATTTGCTTGCGGTGTTCTCTCCAAGTGGGAGATTTGTGCGTGTGTATGCATCGATGCCGCACAGTGTGGGCTTGGTGATTAGATCACGATTTGACAAGCATACAGTTATCTTGGCGCGCTCACAGGAGTGAATATTGTGATGTATGCTTGTGTGGCTACGAGCTAGGTAGTCGGATTCGAGCACTAATGGCTTGAGGTTTTTCAGCAAGTTTCAGCTACAGGTTTACAAGTTAGAGGCAGGTTTGAGGGCTTATTTGGGCACTGAATTTTTAGCCATTGTTTCCTCTTTGTAGGTGTCCATGTATGGCTCAATTGTAGGCTGATCTGGGACATGTTTGTGACTTGTTTATGCAGCTGTTTAAGAGCTGAATTTTGGGGCTGTTTTGGGACTGATTTGCAGCCATATTTTAAACAAGTAGAGGTTGAGAGCCTACACCAACACTCTTGGCTATGGAGTGCAAATCCAACCAAGAGCCATGCTTCAATGCTTAAGCTTGCCATCTCCTTCTTCTTCATTACTATGCTATTATGTATGCTAGCAACAAGAGTATGATAAGTGAGGAACTAATTCTTTCTCCTACGAAATGTTTCTTCTTCCTCTTCCCTACCCTCATTCCCTGCTAGCTCTCTCCACCTTCGAAGGTGTTTGAGGTCTTGGGACTGAGGCTTGGGATAGTTAAAGCTTTCTTCAAGTTTATGTTATGTTTGTGATGCATGAAGCCTTCCATCTTCATGGCATCACCTAGGTCACAAGGAACACAAAGACTGTATTGTAACAAGTCTCTCTTTATGGGAGAAATCATAATACAAATGCCTATTGGAGGGGGGACCGGCTCCACATAAATCCGGTCCTCAATTGTTGTCATGTTCTCTAAACTCTCTCTCTTGCAAAATTATTGTCTATGCCAAGTTAACTAGTTGCTATGATTATGTTGCTATCTTCAATTATGTCAACCCGCTATGCTCACAAAATCATTTCTTGAAAGTACTCTCATTAAATTCCGCTACTCTCACATATTAAAGCAAATTCCATTACATTGGTATCAGAGCATTTGGTTTCTCTTTTCTTGCTTAAGAAGAGAGGTCCTTAAGTAGCCTATAAATGGTTGATGTTGTTAATTATAATAGAGTAAGTGGAACTGGGATCTAATATCGGTTTTGTTAAGCCCACTATGTGGGGGATGGTGCACACCTCAGGAGCTTTGGACTTAATAATGGAGTCTTTTTAGACTTGTCTACGGCTTTACCATTATTGATCCATAAGAAGTCCGAAAGGAGCTAGCCCTTGGCAATTCCGCTATGTTAGACCTACTCCTCTACTCTCTATAATTAACCACTTTGAGCCGTGGGTGTAGATACTTAAGAGCCAATTTTCAAAGGCTAAGAGGAGTGGCAACTAAGGTTTTGTATTGCCAAAGCATACACTAAGTATAAACATAAAATTTTGTTAACATGGCTGACAATAATCAAGAGATTAGAATGAACATTGATAGATTTGATTTTGCACATGAAGGTGCTAATGATGATGCTCCCATGTTTGTGAATTATCTCGTCACTAGGTTGCAACAAGCTATGGGCAACCCTGTTTTGCAAGCCGAAGTTACTCAACAACTTTGTGCTTATGGAATTTCCCTTCCTCTCCCAGAGGAGAGAGAGCTTAGGAGGCCTCTTGAAGAGACCCCCAAAAGAAGACTCTCTCCCATTCGAGAGGAGGAATCCAAAGAGAAAGAAAGCAATGAAAGTCTAAGTTCTTCTGAAGAGGTGGCTCCACAAAGACGGCGGTCTAGACGATCGCCTACTCCTCCCAAGAGGAAAAGAGCAACCTATAGTCCTTCTCCTCATCACTCTGAAAGGCAAGAGAGGAAACAAAGGAAGAAAAGGGCTAGGAAGAGGTCACCCTCTTCTCCTTCTTCTTCACCGTCCTCCTCTTCCGATGAAGTTATGGCTATCCTCCTAGAGAATACAAGAGGGGAGGACATCGCAAATCATTTCCTGCATGGCGAAGGTCACAAAAGCTAAAGAAGTTCAAGGAGGGAGGAAAGAGTATCTCTTTTCTCACCTACGATGGCACCTTTGGTGCTACCGACAAAGTGTTGGCCTTCATCTAGCAATTTGATGCGGCCTTTGGGGACAAGGGCTTCACAGAGTCCTCCAAGCTATGCCATGTAGCTATGCACTTCCAAAAATCAGCTCGTCAATGGTGGGCTAGCCTTCGTGGCAATATAGAAGCCCCAAAGACATGGAAAACTCTACGAGTTTCCATCATGAAGCAATTTCTTCCAAGTGATACTAAAGATAAAGTTCTTACCGAATGGCGCGGCTTGAATCTTCTCTCTCATGAGTCTATCAACAAGTATGTAGACAAGTTTTGGGATTTACATCTCAAAGCTACTGTCTTTCAAAAGATAGACTTTGCCGAGCAAAGACAACAATTCTGTGCGGGATTACCTGAAGAGATGGCCAAATACATCAACTCTCAACGGCCCAGTACTATTACCGAAGTAATCCACCACACCATGGTTGCTTCACGCATCAATTTCCATCAAGGGGCTAGACGTAATGTCAAGCCCATGGAAAACAAAGATAAAAATGATGCAAAGGGGAAATCCAATGCTCAAAATAATTCCCAAGGCACTTCCAACAACAACAACAACAACAATCGGTCCAAGGAGAAGGGAGTTTACAAAGGTAAAAACAAAATCTCTCCTGAAGAGCTTGAAGCTTTTCGCAAGGACCATAAGTGTTTTAAGTGTGGAGAGCAAGGACATGGCTATCGTTCTTGCCCCAAGAAGAATACTCGCAATGAGACTCCTAGAGCTTCCACCATCGAAGCTCCAAAAGAGGATGCTCATTGCAAAGGATCATCACTCTCCTATGCTTGGGGAAAGGTAAGAGAGCATGATGCCTTCATCTTATTTGACCCTGGCTCTACTCTTAACTTCATATCAATAGAGATGGCCACCAAGCTGGGCATTCAAGCTTTTGAGATGGGAGATATAGTAACAGCTGATGCAGCTTTCAAGGGACAACAAGCCTCCGTTACTCCCTTTATTGGGAAGTTGAGGCTTCATGTCCAAAGCTATGTTGACAAAGAAGATTTCTTCATCTCTCCTCTCCAACATCAAGATGTTATCCTAGGGGCACCATGGTTTGATCGCATGGCTGCCAACATGAAGTTCCCTGAAAGGAGGATTTACTTCACCTACGGGGGAAAGAACATGTATATAGATGCTAGTGAGCGTGGTCGCACTATTCCACTTGTAAATCCTCTTTCTTTTGATAAATCAATGAAGAGCTCAGTTTCTGCGTACATGATTTATGTCAAAGAGTCTCTAAAAGCTAATAATGTTGCATCAAATGAAAATGATAGGAATCAAGAAGAGTGAGACTTGTCTACTTTTCTAAAAGGATTCCAAGATGTGTTCATCGATGATATCCCTATGGACCTACCTCCAAAACGAGGGGATGATGACCATCGTATTGAGCTCCTTCCAGGAAGCTCACCGCCTAACAAACCTCCTTATCGAGTCTCACAAGCTCAACAAGAGGAGATTATGAGGCAAGTACAGGAATTGGTAGACAAAGGGATGGTGAGGCCTATTTCCTCTCCCTTTTGTTCTCCAGTCCTTTTAGTGCAAAAGAAAGATGGTACATACCGTATGTGTGTGGACTATCGAGCACTAAACCATATCACTATCAAAAATAGATTTCCGGTGCCTCGGGTAGAAGATCTGTTTGATAAGCTACAAGGCTCTACCTACTTCAGTAGGATTGACCTTAAGAGTGGCTATCATCAAATAAGGATAGTGGATGAAGATATCCTAAATACCGCGTTTTGCACAACATTTGGTCTTTATGAATATCTAGTCATGCCTTTTGGCTTGACTAATGCACCAGCTACTTTCAACCGTCTCATGGAGAAAATTTTTAGACCATATCGTAAATTCACTGGAGTCTTCTTTGATGATATCATCATCTACTCCAAATCTTTGTAGGAACATAAGCAGCATCTCCAAGTGATTTTTCAAGCCTTGAGGGAGAACAAACTTTTTCTCAACCAAAAGAAAAGTGAATTCTTCCTTCAAGAGATTCAATATCTAGGTCATATTATCTCTCACGATGGTATTCGTATGGATCCATCAAAGTTAGAGGTAATAAAATCATGGCCTAACCCAAGGAATCTACATGAGCTAAGAAGCTTTATTGGTATGTGTGCATACTATAGACGCTTCATAGAAAAATTCTCTCAAGTAGTAGGACCACTACACGACTTAACAAAGAAGAACATTAAGTTTGTATGGACTGCTAAGGAGCAAAATGATTTTGAAAAACTCAAAGAGAAGCTTACTTCCCAACCAGTCCTCGTGCTTCCGGATCTCTCAAAGCCATTTGAGGTCCAATGTGATGCTTGTGGTGATTGCCTTGGAGCGGTTTTGCTTCAAGAAGGGCATGCCATAGCATATGAGAGCCGAAGGCTCAATGGTGATGAAGGAGTCTTGGGCATTTATGAGAAAGAGATTTTAGCTGTTTTACATGCCCTAGACACATGGAAGCACTACCTATTGGGGACTCAATTTATCCTACGAACCGACCACCAAAGTCTCAAGTATTTCATGACGCAAACCAAACTTTCCGACAAACAAATGAGGTGGGCAAATTTTCTTTCGCAATTTAATTTCCATATTGCTCACATAGCTAGTAAGCACAATCAAGTTGCCGATGCACTTTCACGACGACCAAAAGTTAATGCGGTGTCTATAGCTACTCACAATGATCTATCTTCTATGATAGATGAGTATGCTACTGACCCTGACTTTAGAGACATAATGTCAGCCCTTGCTTTGGGGAAGAAAGAGGAACCATTCACCTTGCAGGATGGTTATCTTCTCCACGGCAATAGGCTATGTGTTACCCATTCCCTTCGTGAGAAGGTTATGTATGAATCCCATGCTCCTCCATATGCAGGGCATAGAGGTATTCAACCTACACTCCGAGGAGTAGAGACGTATTTCTATTGGCCTACCATGAAAGTGGACATACAAGAGTATGTTTCAAAATGTGTAGTATGCCAAAAGACCAAGTATGATAGAGGGAAGCAACCTGGATTACTCCAGCCATTGCCTATTCCAAATTCACCATGGGAGAGTATATCCATGGATTTCATCTTTGGATTACCCAAGTCTATCCATGGGAATACAGGAATATGGACAATAGTCGACAGGTTTAGCAAGCAAGCACATTTTATTCCTGTCAAAAAGACTATTAAGGCACATCAAATGGCAACTCTCTTCATATCTCAGATTTTCAAACACCATGGATTACCCACATCCATCGTGTCAGATAGAGATCCTAGAATGACCAGTAATTTCTGGAAAGGTCTCTTTGAAAATCTAGGAACAAGATTGAATTTCTCTTTGGCCTATCACCTACAAACGGATGGCCAAAGTGAGATAACCAATCTTACGATACTCGATCTACTCAAGACTTGTAATGGAATTTGCCTATTCAATTTGAGAATAGCGGAATTTAATGAGAGTACTTTCAAGAAATGATTTTGTGAGCATAGCGGGTATACATAATTGAAGATTGCAACATACTCATAGCAATTAGTTAACTTGGCATAGAAAATACTTTTGCAAGAGAGAGAGTTTAGAGAACATGACAACAATTGAGGACCGGATTTATGTGGAGCCGGTCCCCCCTCCAATAGGCATTTGTATTATGATTTCTCCCATAAAGAGAGACTTGTTACAATACAGTCTTTGTGTTCCTTGTGACCTAGGTGATGCCATGAAGATGGAAGGCTTCATGCACCACAAACATAACATAAACTTGAAGAAAGCTTTAACTATCCCAAGCCTCAGTCCCAAGACCTCAAACACCTTCGAAGGTGGAGAGAGCTAGCAGGGAATGAGGGTAGGGAAGAGGAAGAAGAAACATTTCGTAGGAGAAAGAATTAGTTCATCACTTATCATACTCTTGTTGCTAGCATACATAATAGCATAGTAATGAAGAAGAAGGAGATGGCAAGCTTAAGCATTGAAGCATGGCTCTTGGTTGGATTTGCACTCCATAGCCAAGAGTGTTGGTGTAGGCTCTCAACCTCTACTTGCTTGGAGAGGGAGCTCTTGCACTTTGCATATCACACAATGAGAGTGCTTGTGAGTGTGTGTGGGTGAGTATACCCCCTAGGCACCCCCCTAGCTTGCTTGGGTTGACCCCCCCCTTGTAGCTCATGCCTGAAGCTCATTGGACCCCTCCAGGCCTAGCCAATCACAAGCAGGAGCCATTACAAGCAACATGGGTAGCCTTGGGACAAGTGTCCCCCTTTCCCCTTTGAGAGAGAGGACTTGATAAATGCTAAAACAATTAGATAATTCATGTAATTTATCATTGGACCCCTTTGAAGCCTAGCCAATAGGCTTCAAGAAACACATGAAGGTAACATGGGTAGGGGCCTGACATGTGTCCTTGCTGCCTCTTCAAGATGGGCTTCCCTTGTGTGTGTGAGTGGGTGTTCTCTCTCCAGGCCCTAGGAAAAGGGCTCGCCCCCCCTCTTGTAGGAATGCTTTTGACTTTTAGGTGATCAAGCACCTTACTCACCAAGCATGACAAAGCACTTGAACTAGGGGGGGGTTCCCACAAGCATCTCAGGCAAGCTTCTCAAGGCACCTCAAGTACTTTAATCATGCAGCAAGTCAAGCACCTCAAGCATGGAGCCAGTCAAGCACCTCAAGCATCTTAATCAAGCACCTCAAGCATGAAAAACACCTCAAGCATGACAAGCACCTCAAGCAGGACAAGCACCTCGAGCTTGGGCCGGGTTCCCACCTCCGGGTTCCCACCTCAAGCTCAGCCCTAGCTTACTTAAGGTCAAAAGGACTTTTACACACATTTATTGGAGGTCTTCAATGAAGCTAACCCTAAGGTCTTATGCTCCATTGGTTAGCCTTGCTCTTTGATAGACCATCTCCCTTTTGGGCCCCTTTACATTGGCCCCGTGTTGAGATAGATCTAAAAGCACATACCTATATCTTAACACTTGTTCCCGTTTATTCTCCCACATTAAGTGATCAATTTAATATGAGAAAATCATTTGGGTTAGTTAGATATTAGATTTTATGACATTACCTCTCTCTTGAAATCATAGTCGTCCTCGACTATGAGGTAGAAGAGATAAAGTCTTAGTCATTAGTCAATCGTACTTAGCGGGTAAAGGATCCCTTTTTACCCTACGACATCTTTCCAAGATGGATGACTAATCCATTTGGTGCTTGGGAGACATAGCTGCCGCAAGCATGTCTGCTCTTTAGTCCATTTCATTCTCCCAAAGTAGAGTGACAAATTCTACTTGGTGTTTGAGAGACGTCGTCATCACAAACATGATTCTAAGCATGCATACTAGTTAAATTTGTGCACAATTAAAAGAGGACTAGTCATATAAGACCAAAAACATGAGTTATTTAAAGAATTTGTACATTTGCTTACTCTAATGTAGCATTGTAAGCATTGACAAGGTTCATACTATCCTTAAGTTGTACTCCTTGCATCCATTTAGCATCTTCAAAAGGATAATTTTGAACTTAATAAGATACCGTCGGATTATCTTACCATGTCGTAGTACCTTGTCTTCATGCCGAAGGATAGCTTTGGGTTGTAGCACCTCTTCTTGGTCTTCAACTTCGGGAGGGTCTTCAATAATTGGTTCAATTGGTGGCTCTCCTTTGTAGGGCTTAAGTAAGCTTACATGAAAGGCATTGTGTATAAGCCAATGGTTGGGCAACTTGAGTTGATAAGCCGTCTCATTGATAGGCTTCAAGATTTGGAAAGGACCATAGTATCTTTTTGCTAGTTTAGCATAATACTTTTGATGGCCCGTAGGATTTTTGCCCGTCGTTTGCCTTAATCGAGCCTTAGGAAACTTGAGTAAGACCCAATCATTTTCTTTGAACATTAAGGCTCTTCTGTGCTTATCAGCAGCAGCTTTTTGCCTTTGTTGAGAGATGGCTATAGCCTCCCTAATCTTTTGAAAAGATTCTTGTAGGTCACGGCTATACTCATCGGCGGCGAAGATCTTCCCATGTACTTTCAGTAGCAAGGGACTTTTAGGTCTTCCTTCTATGATCTCGAAAAGGTGCTTTGCCCGTAGAAGTATGTACAGTATTATTGTAGGCATACTCTACTAGCGGTAAATACTTTCCCATTGTGAGCGTTGATCTACTTCGGTAACATAAGTCTTGAGTAGATCGAGTATCGTAAGATTGGCTATCTCACTTTGGCCATCCGTTTGTGGGTGATAGGCCGAAGAGAAATTCAATCTTGTTCCTAGATTTTCAAAGAGACCTTTCCAGAAAATTACTGGTCATTCTAGGATCTCTATCTGACACGATGGATGTGGTAATCCATGGTGTTTGAAAATCTGAGATATGAAGAGAGTTGCCATTTGATGTGCCTTAATAGTCTTTTTGACAGGAATAAAATGTGCTTGCTTGCTAAACCTGTCGACTATTGTCCATATTCCTGTATTCCCATGGATAGACTTGGGTAATCCAAAGATGAAATCCATGGATATACTCTCCCATGGTGAATTTGGAATAGGCAATGGCTGGAGTAATCCAGGTTGCTTCCCTCTATCATACTTGGTCTTTTGGCATACTACACATTTGAACATACTCTTGTATGTCCACTTTCATGGTAGGCCAATAGAAATACGTCTCTACTCCTCGGAGAGTAGGTTGAATACCTCTATGCCCTGCATATGGAGGAGCATGGGATTCATACATAACCTTCTCACGAGGGAATGGGTAACACATAGCCTATTGCCGTGGAGAAGATAACCATCCTGCAAGGTGAATGGTTCCTCTTTCTTCCCCAAAGCAAGGGCTGACATTATGTCTCTAAAGTCAGGGTCAGTAGCATACTCATCTATCATAGAGGATAGATCATTGTGAGTAGCTATAGACACCGCATTAACTTTTGGTCGTCGTGAAAGTGCATCGGCAACTTGATTGTGCTTACCAGCTATGTGAGCAATATGGAAATTAAATTGCGAAAGAAAATTTGCCCACCTCATTTGTTTGTCGGAAAGCTTGGTTTGCGTCATGAAATACTTGAGACTTTGGTGGTCGGTTCGTAGGATAAATGGAGCCCCAATAGGTAGTGCTTCCATGTGTCTAGGCATGTAGAACAACTAAAAGCTCTTTCTCATAAATGCCCAAGACTCGTTCATCACCATTGAGCCTTCGGCTCTCATATGCTATGGCATGCCCTTCTTGAAGCAAAACCGCTCCAAGGCAATCACCACAAGCATCACATTGGACCTCAAATGGCTTTGAGAGATCCGGAAGCACGAGGACTGGTTGGGAAGTAAGCTTCTCTTTGAGTTTTTCAAAAGCATTTTGCTCCTTAGCAGTCCATACAAACTTAACGTTCTTCTTGGTTAAGTCGTGTAGTGGTCCTGCTACTTGAGAGAATTTTGCTATGAAGCGTCTATAGTATGCACACATACCAATAAAGCTTCTTAGCTCATGTAGATTCCTTGGGTTAGGCCATGATTTTATTACCTCTAACTTTGATGGATCCATACGAATACCATCGTGAGAGATAATATGGCCTAGATATTGAATCTCTTGAAGGAAGAATTCACTTTTCTTTTGGTTGAGAAAAAGTTTGTTCTCCCTCAAGGCTTGAAAAATCACTTGGAGATGTTGCTTATGTTCCTCCAAAGACTTGGAGTAGATGATGATATCATCGAAGAACACTCCAGTGAATTTTCGATATGGTCTAAAATTTTCTCCATGAACGATTGAAGTAGCTGGTGCATTAGTCAAGCCAAAAGGCATGACTAGATATTCATAAAGACCAAATGTTGTGCGAAACGCGGTCTTTAAGATATCCTCATCCACTATCCTTATTTGATGATAGCCACTCTTAAGGTCAATCCTACTGAAGTAGGTAGAGCCTTGTAGCTTATCAAACAGATCTTCTACCCGAGGTACGGGAAATCTGTTTTTGATAGTGATATGGTTTAGTGCTCGATAGTCCACACACATACGGTATGTACCATCTTTCTTTTGCACTAAAAGGACTGGAGAACAAAAGGGAGAGGAACTAGGCCTCACCATCCCTTTGTCTACCAGCTCTTGTACTTGCCTCATGATCTCCTCTTGTTGAGCTTGTGAGACTCGATAAGGAGGTTTGTTAGGCGGTGAGCTTCCTGGAAGGAGCTCAATACGATGGTCATCATCCCCTCGTTTTGGAGGTAGGTCCATAGGGATATCATCGATGAACACATCTTGGAATCCTTTTAGAAAAGTAGACAAGTCTAACTCTTCTTGATTCCTATCATTTTCATTTGATGAAACATTATTAGCTTTTAGAGACTCTTTGACATAAATCATGTACGCAGAAACTGAGCTCTTCATTGATTTATCAAAAGAAGAGGATTTACAAGTGGAATAGTGCGACCACGCTCACTAGCATCTATATACATGTTCTTTCCCCTGTAGGTGAAGTAAATTCTCCTTTCAGGGAACTTCATGTTGGCAGCCATGCGATCAAACCATGGTGCCCCTAGGATAACATCCTGATGTTGGAGGGGAGAGATGAAGAAGTCTTCTTTGTCGACATAGCTTTGGACATGAAGCCTCAACTTCCCAATCAAGGGAGTAACGGAGGCTTGTTGTCCCTTGAAAGCTGCATCAGCTGTTACTATATCTCCCATCTCAAAAGCTTGAATGCCCAACTTGGTGGCCAACTCTATTGATATGAAGTTGAGAGTAGAGCCAGGGTCAAACAAGATGAAGGCATCATGCTCTCTTACCTTTCCCAAGCATAGGAGAGTGATGATCCTTTGCAATGAGCATCCTCTTTTGGAGCTTCGATGGTGGAAGCCCTAGGAGTCTCATTGCGAGTATTCTTCTTGGGGCAAGAACGATAGCCATGTCCTTGCTCCCCACACTTGAAACACTTATGGTCCTTGCGAAAAGCTTCAAGCTCTTCAGGAGAGAGAGTTTGTTTTTTTACCTTTGTAAACTCCCTTCTCCTTGGACCGATTGTTGTTGTTGTTGGAAGTGCCTTGGGAATTATTTTGAGCATTGGATTTCCCCTTTGCATCATTTTTATCTTTGTTTTCCATGGGCTTGACATTACGTCTAGCCCCTTGATGGAAATTGATGCGTGAAGCAAACCATGGTGTGGTGGATTACTTCGGTAATAGTACCGGGCCGTTGAGAGTTGATATATTCGGCCATCTCTTCAGGTAATCCCGCACAGAATTGTTGTCTTTGCTCGGCAAAGTCTATCTTTTGAAAGACAGTAGCTTTGAGATGTAAATCCCAAAACTTGTCTACATACTTGTTGATAGACTCATGAGAGAGGAGCTTCAAGCCGCGCCATTCGGTAAGAACTTTATCTTTAGTATCGCTTGGAAGAAATTGCTTCATGATGGAAACTCGTAGAGTTTTCCATGTCTTTGGGGCTTCTCCATTGCCACGAAGGCTAGCCCACCATTGACGAGCTGATTTTTGGAAGTGCATAGCTACATGGCGTAGCTTGGAGGACTCTGTGAAGCCCTCGTCCCCAAAGGCCGCATCAAATTGCTGGATGAAGGCCAACACTTTGTCGGTAGCACCAAAGGTGCCATCGTAGGTGAGAAAAGAGATACTCTTTCCTCCCTCCTTGAACTTCTTTAGCTTTTGTGACCTTCGCCATGCAGGAAATGATTTGCGATGCCCCCCTCTTGTATTCTCTAGGAGAATAGCCATAACTTTCATCGGAAGAGAAGGAAGGTGAAGAAGAAGGAGAAGAGGGTGACCTCTTCCTAGCCCTTTTCTTCCTTTGTTTCCTCTCTTGCCTTTGAGAGTGATGAGGAGAAGGACTATGGGTTGCTCTTTTCCTCTTGGGAGGAGTAGGCGATCGTCTAGACCGCCTTCTTCGTGGAGCCACATCTTCAGAAGAACTTAGACTTTCATTGCTTTCTTTCTCTTTGGATTCCTCCTCTCGAATGGGAGAGAGTCTTCTTTTGGGGGTCTCTTCAAGAGGCCTCCTAAGCTCTCTCTCCTCTTGGAGAGGAAGGGAAATTCCATAGGCACGAAGTTGTTGAGTAACTTCGGCTTGCAAGGTAGGGTTGCCCATAGCTTGTTGCAACCTAGTCACAAGATAATTCACAAACATGGGAGCATCATCATTAGCACCTTCATGTGCAAAATCAAAGCTATCAATGTTCATTCTACTCTCTTGATTATTGTCAGCCATGTTAACAAAATTTTATGTATGTACTTAGTGTATGCTTTGGCAATTCAAAACCTTAGTTGCCACTCCTCTTAGCCTTTGAAAATCGGCTCTTAAGTATCTACACCCACGGCTCAAAGTGGTTAATTATAGAGAGTAGAGGAGTAGGTCTAACATAGCAGAGTTGCCAAGGGCTAGCTCCTTCGTTTGGACTCTTATGGCTCAATAATGGTAAAGCCGTAGGCAAGTCTAAAAAGACTCCATTATTAAGTCCAAAGCTCCGAGGTGTGCACCATCCCCCACATAGTGGGCTTAACAAAACCGGTATTAGATCCCAGTTCCACTTACTCTATTATAATTAACAACATCAACCATTTATAGGCTACTTAAGGACCTCTCTTCTTAAGCAAGAAAAGAGAAACCAAATGCTCTGATACCAATGTAATGGAATTTGCCTATTCAATTTGAGAATAGCGGAATTTAATGAGAGTACTTTCAAGAAATGATTTTGTGAGCATAGCGGGTAGACATAATTGAAGATAGCAACATAATCATAGCAATTGTAACAAACTTGGCATAGACAATACTTTTGCAAGAGAGAGAGTTTAGAGAACATGACAACAATTGAGGACCGGATTTATGTGGAGCCGGTCCCCCCTCCAATAGGCATTTGTATTATGATTTCTCCCATAAAGAGAGACTTGTTACAATACAGTCTTTGTGTTCCTTGTGACCTAGGTGATGCAATGAAGATGGAAGGCTTCATGCACCACAAACATAACATAAACTGAAGAAGAAAGCTTTAACTATCCCAAGCCTCAGTCCCAAGACCTCAAACACCTTCGAAGGTGGAGAGAGCTAGCAGGGAATGAGGGTAGGGAAGAGGAAGAAGAAACATTTCGTAGGAGAAAGAATTAGTTCCTCACTTATCATACTCTTGTTGCTAGCATACATAATAGCATAGTAATGAAGAAGAAGGAGATGGCAAGCTTAAGCATTGAAGCATGGCTCTTGGTTGGATTTGCACTCCATAGCCAAGAGTGTTGGTGTAGGCTCTCAACCTCTACTTGCTTGGAGAGGGAGCTCTTGCACTTTGCATATCACACAATGAGAGTGCTTGTGAGTGTGTGTGGGTGAGTATACCCCCTAAGCACCCCCCTAGCTTGCTTGGGTCGACCCCCCCTTGTAGCTCATGCTGAAGCTCATTGGACCCCTCCAGGCCTAGCCAATCACAAGCAGGAGCCATTACAAGCAACATGGGTAGCCTTGGGACAAGTGTCCCCCTTTCCCCTTTGAGAGAGAGGACTTGATAAATGCTAAAACAATTAGATAATTCATGTAATTTATCATTGGACCCCTTTGAAGCCTAGCCAATAGGCTTCAAGCAACACATGAAGGTAACATGGGTAGGGGCTGACATGTGTCCTTGCTGCCTCTTCAAGTTGGGCTTCCCTTGTGTGTGTGTGAGTGGGTGTTCTCTCTCTAGCCCTAGGAAAAGGGCTCGCCCCCTCTTGTGGAATGCTTTTGACTTTTGGTGATCAAGCACCTTACTCATCAAGCATGACAAAGCACTTGAACTAGGGGTGTTCCCACAAGCATCTCAGGCAAGCTTCTCAAGGCACCTCAAGTACCTTAATCATGCAGCAAGTCAAGCCTCAAGCATGGAGCCAGTCAAGCACCTCAAGCATCTTAATCAAGCACCTCAAGCATGAAAAACACCTCAAGCATGACAAGCACCTCAAGCAGGACAAGCACCTCGAGCTTGGGCGGGTTCCCACCGGTTCCCACCTCAAGCTCAGCCCTAGCTTACTAAGGTCAAAGGACTTTTACACATTTATTGGAGGTCTTCAATGAAGCTAACCCTAAGGTCTTATGCTCCATTGGTTAGCCTTGCTCTTTGATAGACCATCTCCCTTTTGGGCCCCTTTACATTGGCCCCGTGTTGAGATAGATCTATAAGCACATATCTATATCTTAACACTTGTTCCCGTTTATTCTCCCACATTAAGTGATCAATTTAATATGAGAAAATCATTTGGGTTAGTTAGATATTAGATTTTATGACATTACCTCTCTCTTGAAATCATAGTCGTCCTCGACTATGAGGTAGAGAGAGATAAAGTCTTAGTCATTAGTCAATCGTACTTAGCGGGTAAAGGATCCCTTTTTACCCTACGACATCTTTCCAAGATGGATGACTAATCCATTTGGTGCTTGGGAGACATAGCTGCCGCAAGCATGTCTGCTCTTTAGTCCATTTCATTCTCCCAAAGTAGAGTGACAAATTCTACTTGGTGTTTGAGAGACGTCGTCATCACAAACATGATTCTAAGCATGCATACTAGTTAAATTTGTGCACAATTAAAAAGAGGACTAGTCATATAAGACAAAAACATGAGTTATTAAAAGAAATTTGTACATTTGCTTACTCTAATGTAGCATTGTAAGCATTGACAAGGTTCATACTATCCTTAAGTTGTACTCCTTGCATCCATTTAGCATCTTCAAAAGGATAATTTTTGAACTTAATAAGATACCGTCGGATAATCTTACCATGTCGTAGTACCTTGTCTTCATGCCGAAGGATAGCTTCGGGTTGTAGCACCTCTTCTTGGTCTTCAACTTCGGGAGGGTCTTCAATAATTGGTTCAATTGGTGGCTCTCCTTTGTAGGGCTTAAGTAGCTTACATGAAAGGCATTGTGTATAAGCCAATGGTTGGGCAACTTGAGTTGATAAGCCGTCTCATTGATAGGCTTCAAGATTTGGAAAGGACCATAGTATCTTTTTGCTAGTTTAGCATAATACTTTTGATGGCCCGTAGGATTTTTGCCCGTCGTTTGCCTTAATCGAGCCTTAGGAAACTTGAGTAAGACCCAATCATTTTCTTTGAACATTAAGGCTCTTCTGTGCTTATCAGCAGCAGCTTTTTGCCTTTGTTGAGAGATGGCTATAGCCTCCCTAATCTTTTGAAAAGATTCTTGTAGGTCACGGCTATACTCATCGGCGGCGAAGATCTTCCCATGTACTTTGAGTAGCAAGGGACTTTTAGGTCTTCCTTCTATGATCTCGAAAGGTGCTTTGCCCGTAGAAGTATGTACAGTATTATTGTAGGCATACTCTACTAGCGGTAAATACTTTTCCCATTGTGAGCGTTGATCTACTTCGGTAACATAAGTCTTGAGTAGATCGAGTATCGTAAGATTGGCTATCTCACTTTGGCCATCCGTTTGTGGGTGATAGGCCGAAGAGAAATTCAATCTTGTTCCTAGATTTTCAAAGAGACCTTTCCAGAAATTACTGGTCATTCTAGGATCTCTATCTGACACGATGGATGTGGGTAATCCATGGTGTTGAAAATCTGAGATATGAAGAGAGTTGCCATTTGATGTGCCTTAATAGTCTTTTTGACAGGAATAAAATGTGCTTGCTTGCTAAACCTGTCGACTATTGTCCATATTCCTGTATTCCCATGGATAGACTTGGGTAATCCAAAGATGAAATCCATGGATATACTCTCCCATGGTGAATTTGGAATAGGCAATGGCTGGAGTAATCCAGGTTGCTTCCCTCTATCATACTTGGTCTTTTGGCATACTACACATTTTGAAACATACTCTTGTATGTCCACTTTCATGGTAGGCCAATAGAAATACGTCTCTACTCCTCGGAGAGTAGGTTGAATACCTCTATGCCCTGCATATGGAGGAGCATGGGATTCATACATAACCTTCTCACGAAGGGAATGGGTAACACATAGCCTATTGCCGTGGAGAAGATAACCATCCTGCAAGGTGAATGGTTCCTCTTTCTTCCCCAAAGCAAGGGCTGACATTATGTCTCTAAAGTCAGGGTCAGTAGCATACTCATCTATCATAGAGGATAGATCATTGTGAGTAGCTATAGACACCGCATTAACTTTTGGTCGTCGTGAAAGTGCATCGGCAACTTGATTGTGCTTACCAGCTATGTGAGCAATATGGAAATTAAATTGCGAAAGAAAATTTGCCCACCTCATTTGTTTGTCGGAAAGCTTGGTTTGCGTCATGAAATACTTGAGACTTTGGTGGTCGGTTCGTAGGATAATTGGAGTCCCCAATAGGTAGTGCTTCCATGTGTCTAGGGCATGTAGAACAGCTAAAAGCTCTTTCTCATAAATGCCCAAGACTCGTTCATCACATTGAGCCTTCGGCTCTCATATGCTATGGCATGCCCTTCTTGAAGCAAAACCGCTCCAAGGCAATCACCACAAGCATCACATTGGACCTCAAATGGCTTTGAGAGATCCGGAAGCACGAGGACTGGTTGGGAAGTAAGCTTCTCTTTGAGTTTTTCAAAAGCATTTTGCTCCTTAGCAGTCCATACAAACTTAACGTTCTTCTTGGTTAAGTCGTGTAGTGGTCCTGCTACTTGAGAGAATTTTGCTATGAAGCGTCTATAGTATGCACACATACCAATAAAGCTTCTTAGCTCATGTAGATTCCTTGGGTTAGGCCATGATTTTATTACCTCTAACTTTGATGGATCCATACGAATACCATCGTGAGAGATAATATGACCTAGATATTGAATCTCTTGAAGGAAGAATTCACTTTTCTTTTGGTTGAGAAAAAGTTTGTTCTCCCTCAAGGCTTGAAAAATCACTTGGAGATGTTGCTTATGTTCCTCCAAAGACTTGGAGTAGATGATGATATCATCGAGAACACTCCAGTGAATTTTCGATATGGTCTAAAAATTTTCTCCATCAAACGATTGAACGTAGCTGGTGCATTAGTCAAGCCAAAAGGCATGACTAGATATTCATAAAGACCAAATGTTGTGCGAAACGCGGGTCTTTAAGATATCCTCATCCACTATCCTTATTTGATGATAGCCACTCTTAAGGTCAATCCTACTGAAGTAGGTAGAGCCTTGTAGCTTATCAACAGATCTTCTACCCGAGGTACGGGAAATCTGTTTTTTGATAGTGATATGGTTTAGTGCTCGATAGTCCACACACATATACGGTATGTACCATCTTTCTTTTGCACTAAAAGGACTGGAGAACAAAAGGGAGAGGAACTAGGCCTCACCATCCCTTTGTCTACCAGCTCTTGTACTTGCCTCATGATCTCCTCTTGTTGAGCTTGTGAGACTCGATAAGGAGGTTTGTTAGGCGGTGAGCTTCCTGGAAGGAGCTCAATACGATGGTCATCATCCCCTCGTTTTGGAGGTAGGTCCATAGGGATATCATCGATGAACACATCTTGGAATCCTTTTAGAAAAGTAGACAAGTCTAACTCTTCTTGATTCCTATCATTTTCATTTGATGAAACATTATTAGCTTTTAGAGACTCTTTGACATAAATCATGTACGCAAAACTGAGCTCTTCATTGATTTATCAAAAGAAAGAGGATTTACAAGTGGAATAGTGCGACCACGCTCACTAGCATCTATATACATGTTCTTTCCCCTGTAGGTGAAGTAAATTCTCCTTTCAGGGAACTTCATGTTGGCAGCCATGCGATCAAACCATGGTGCCCCTAGGATAACATCCTGATGTTGGAGGGGAGAGATGAAGAAGTCTTCTTTGTCGACATAGCTTTGGACATGAAGCCTCAACTTCCCAATCAAGGGAGTAACGGAGGCTTGTTGTCCCTTGAAAGCTGCATCAGCTGTTACTATATCTCCCATCTCAAAAGCTTGAATGCCCAACTTGGTGGCCAACTCTATTGATATGAAGTTGAGAGTAGAGCCAGGGTCAAACAAGATGAAGGCATCATGCTCTCTTACCTTTTCCCAAGCATAGGAGAGTGATGATCCTTTGCAATGAGCATCCTCTTTTGGAGCTTCGATGGTGGAAGCCTAGGAGTCTCATTGCGAGTATTCTTCTTGGGGCAAGAACGATAGCCATGTCCTTGCTCCCCACACTTGAAACACTTATGGTCCTTGCGAAAAAGCTTCAAGCTCTTCAGGAGAGAGTTTGTTTTTACCTTTGTAAACTCCCTTCTCCTTGGACCGATTGTTGTTGTTGTTGGAAGTGCCTTGGGAATTATTTTGAGCATTGGATTTCCCCTTTGCATCATTTTTATCTTTGTTTTCCATGGGCTTGACATTACGTCTAGCCCCTTGATGGAAATTGATGCGTGAAGCAACCATGGTGTGGTGGATTACTTCGGTAATAGTACCGGGCCGTTGAGAGTTGATATATTCGGCCATCTCTTCAGGTAATCCCGCACAGAATTGTTGTCTTTGCTCGGCAAAGTCTATCTTTTGAAAGACAGTAGCTTTGAGATGTAAATCCCAAAACTTATCTACATACTTGTTGATAGACTCATGAGAGAGGAGCTTCAAGCCGCGCCATTCGGTAAGAACTTTATCTTAGTATCGCTTGGAAGAAATTGCTTCATGATGGAAACTCGTAGAGTTTTCCATGTCTTTGGGGCTTCTCCATTGCCACGAAGGCTAGCCCACCATTGACGAGCTGATTTTTGGAAGTGCATAGCTACATGGCGTAGCTTGGAGGACTCTGTGAAGCCCTCGTCCCCAAAGGCCGCATCAAATTGCTGGATGAAGGCCAACACTTTGTCGGTAGCACCAAAGGTGCCATCGTAGGTGAGAAAAGAGATACTCTTTCCTCCCTCCTTGAACTTCTTTAGCTTTTGTGACCTTCGCCATGCAGGAAATGATTTTGCGATGCCCTCCCCTCTTGTATTCTCTAGGAGAATAGCCATAAACTTTCATCGGAAGAGGAGGAAGGTGAAGAAGAAGGAGAAGAGGGTGACCTCTTCCTAGCCCTTTTCTTCCTTTGTTTCCTCTCTTGCCTTTGAGAGTGATGAGGAGAAGGACTATGGGTTGCTCTTTTCCTCTTGGGAGGAGTAGGCGATCGTCTAGACCGCCTTCTTCGTGGAGCCACATCTTCAGAAGAACTTAGACTTTCATTGCTTTCTTTCTCTTTGGATCCTCCTCTCGAATGGGAGAGAGTCTTCTTTTGGGGGTCTCTTCAAGAGGCCTCCTAAGCTCTCTCTCCTCTTGGAGAGGAAGGGAAATTCCATAGGCACGAAGTTGTTGAGTAACTTCGGCTTGCAAGTAGGGTTGCCCATAGCTTGTTGCAACCTAGTCACAAGATAATTCACAAACATGGGAGCATCATCATTAGCACCTTCATGTGCAAAATCAAAGCTATCAATGTTCATTCTACTCTCTTGATTATTGTCAGCCATGTTAACAAAATTTTATGTATATACTTAGTGTATGCTTTGGCAATTCAAAACCTTAGTTGCCACTCCTCTTAGCCTTTGAAAATCGGCTCTTAAGTATCTACACCCACGGCTCAAAGTGGTTAATTATAGAGAGTAGAGGAGTAGGTCTAACATAGCAGAGTTGCCAAGGGCTAGCTCCTTTCGGACTTCTTATGGCTCAATAATGGTAAAGCCGTAGGCAAGTCTAAAAAGACTCCATTATTAAGTCCAAAGCTCCCGAGGTGTGCACCATCCCCCACATAGTGGGCTTAACAAAACCGGTATTAGATCCCAGTTCCACTTACTCTATTATAATTAACAACATCAACCATTTATAGGCTACTTAAGGACCTCTCTTCTTAAGCAAGAAAAGAGAAACCAAATGCTCTGATACCAATGTAATGGAATTTGCCTATTCAATTTGAGAATAGCGGAATTTAATGAGAGTACTTTCAAGAAATGATTTTGTGAGCATAGCGGGTAGACATAATTGAAGATAGCAACATAATCATAGCAATTAGTTAACTTGGCATAGACAATACTTTTGCAAGAGAGAGAGTTTAGAGAACATGACAACATTGAGGACCGGATTTATGTGGAGCGGTCCCCCCTCCAATAGGCATTTGTATTATGATTTCTCCCATAAGAGAGACTTGTTACAATACAGTCTTTGTGTTCCTTGTGACCTAGGTGATGCCATGAAGATGGAAGGCTTCATGCACAACAAACATAACATAAACTTGAAGAAAGCTTTAACTATCCCAAGCCTCAGTCCCAAGACCTCAAACACCTTCGAAGGTGGAGAGAGCTAGCAGGGAATGAGGGTAGGGAAGAGGAAGAAGAAACATTTCGTAGGAGAAAGAATTAGTTCCTCACTTATCATACTCTTGTTGCTAGCATACATAATAGCATAGTAATGAAGAAGAAGGAGATGGCAAGCTTAAGCATTGAAGCATGGCTCTTGGTTGGATTTGCACTCCATAGCCAAGAGTGTTGGTGTAGGCTCTCAACCTCTACTTGCTTGGAGAGGGAGCTCTTGCACTTTGCATAGCACACAATGAGAGTGTTGTGAGTGTGTGTGGGTGAGTATACCCCCTAAGCACCCCCCTAGCTTGCTTGGGTCGACCCCCCCTTGTAGCTCATGCCTGAAGCTCATTGGACCCCTCCAGGCCTAGCCAATCACAAGCAGGAGCCATTACAAGCAACATGGGTAGCCTTGGGACAAGTGTCCCCCTTTCCCCTTTGAGAGAGAGGACTTGATAAATGCTAAAACAATTAGATAATTCATGTAATTTATCATTGGACCCCTTTGAAGCCTAGCCAATAGGCTTCAAGCAACACATGAAGGTAACATGGGTAGGGGCCTGACATGTGTCCTTGCTGCCTCTTCAAGTTGGGCTTCCCTTGTGTTGTGTTGAGTGGGGTGTTCTCTCTCAGCCCCTAGGAAAAGGGCTCGCCCCCCTCTTGTAGGAATGCTTTTGACTTTTAGGTGATCAAGCACCTTACTCATCAAGCATGACAAAGCACTTGAACTAGGGGGTGTTCCCACAAGCATCTCAGGCAAGCTTCTCAAGGCACCTCAAGTACTTAATCATGCAGCAAGTCAAGCACCTCAAGCATGGAGCCAGTCAAGCACCTCAAGCATCTTAATCAAGCACCTCAAGCATGAAAAACACCTCAAGCATGACAAGCACCTCAAGCAGGACAAGCACCTCGAGCTTGGGCCGGGTTCCCACCTCACCAAGCTCAGCCCTAGCTTACTTAAGGTCAAAGGACTTTTACACACATTATTGGAGGTCTTCAATGAAGCTAACCCTAAGGTCTTATGCTCCATTGGTTAGCCTTGCTCTTTGATAGACCATCTCCCTTTTGGGCCCCTTTACATTGGCCCCGTGTTGAGATAGATCTAAAAGCACATACCTATATCTTAACACTTGTTCCCGTTTATTCTCCACATTAAGTGATCAATTTAATATGAGAAAATCATTTGGGTTAGTTAGATATTAGATTTTATGACATTACTCTCTCTTGAAATCATAGTCGTCCTCGACTATGAGGTAGAAGAGATAAAGTCTTAGTCATTAGTCAATCGTACTTAGCGGGTAAAGGATCCCTTTTTACCCTACGACATCTTTCCAAGATGGATGACTAATCCATTTGGTGCTTGGGAGACATAGCTGCCGCAAGCATGTCTGCTCTTTAGTCCATTTCATTCTCCCAAAGTAGAGTGACAAATTCTACTTGGTGTTTGAGAGACGTCGTCATCACAAACATGATTCTAAGCATGCATACTAGTTAAATTTGTGCACAATTAAAAAGAGGACTAGTCATATAAGACAAAAACATGAGTTATTTAAAAGAAATTTGTACATTTGCTTACTCTAATGTAGCATTGTAAGCATTGACAAGGTTCATACTATCCTTAAGTTGTACTCCTTGCATCCATTTAGCATCTTCAAAAGGATAATTTTTGAACTTAATAAGATACCGTCGGATAATCTTACCATGTCGTAGTACCTTGTCTTCATGCCGAAGGATAGCTTTGGGTTGTAGCACCTCTTCTTGGTCTTCAACTTCGGGAGGGTCTTCAATAATTGGTTCAATTGGTGGCTCTCCTTTGTAGGGCTTAAGTAAGCTTACATGAAAGGCATTGTGTATAAGCCAATGGTTGGGCAACTTGAGTTGATAAGCCGTCTCATTGATAGGCTTCAAGATTTGGAAAGGACCATAGTATCTTTTTGCTAGTTTAGCATAATACTTTTGATGGCCCGTAGGATTTTTGCCCGTCGTTTGCCTTAATCGAGCCTTAGGAAACTTGAGTAAGACCCAATCATTTTCTTTGAACATTAAGGCTCTTCTGTGCTTATCAGCAGCAGCTTTTTGCCTTTGTTGAGAGATGGCTATAGCCTCCCTAATCTTTTGAAAAGATTCTTGTAGGTCACGGCTATACTCATCGGCGGCGAAGATCTTCCCATGTACTTTCAGTAGCAAGGGACTTTTAGGTCTTCCTTCTATGATCTCGAAAGGTGCTTTGCCCGTAGAAGTATGTACAGTATTATTGTAGGCATACTCTACTAGCGGTAAATACTTTTCCCATTGTGAGCGTTGATCTACTTCGGTAACATAAGTCTTGAGTAGATCGAGTATCGTAAGATTGGCTATCTCACTTTGGCCATCCGTTTGTGGGTGATAGGCCGAAGAGAAATTCAATCTTGTTCCTAGATTTTCAAAGAGACCTTTCCAGAAATTACTGGTCATTCTAGGATCTCTATCTGACACGATGGATGTGGGTAATCCATGGTGTTTGAAAATCTGAGATATGAAG
Organism: Adiantum capillus-veneris; assembly: GCF_014529385.1. Classification (NCBI taxonomy): domain Eukaryota; kingdom Viridiplantae; phylum Streptophyta; class Polypodiopsida; order Polypodiales; family Pteridaceae; genus Adiantum; species Adiantum capillus-veneris. The sequence goes on from NC_140948.1 coordinate 152,254,129, forward strand.
AGAGTTGCCATTTGATGTGCCTTAATAGTCTTTTTGACAGGAATAAAATGTGCTTGCTTGCTAAACCTGTCGACTATTGTCCATATTCCTGTATTCCCATGGATAGACTTGGGTAATCCAAAGATGAAATCCATGGATATACTCTCCCATGGTGAATTTGGAATAGGCAATGGCTGGAGTAATCCAGGTTGCTTCCTCTATCATACTTGGTCTTTTGGCATACTACACATTTTGAAACATACTCTTGTATGTCCACTTTCATGGTAGGCCAATAGAAATACGTCTCTACTCCTCGGAGAGTAGGTTGAATACCTCTATGCCCTGCATATGGAGGAGCATGGGATTCATACATAACCTTCTCACGAAGGGAATGGGTAACACATAGCCTATTGCCGTGGAGAAGATAACCATCCTGCAAGGTGAATGGTTCCTCTTTCTTCCCAAAGCAAGGGCTGACATTATGTCTCTAAAGTCAGGGTCAGTAGCATACTCATCTATCATAGAGGATAGATCATTGTGAGTAGCTATAGACACCGCATTAACTTTTGGTCGTCGTGAAAGTGCATCGGCAACTTGATTGTGCTTACCAGCTATGTGAGCAATATGGAAATTAAATTGCGAAAGAAAATTTGCCCACCTCATTTGTTTGTCGGAAAGCTTGGTTTGCGTCATGAAATACTTGAGACTTTGGTGGTCGGTTCGTAGGATAAATGGAGTCCCCAATAGGTAGTGCTTCCATGTGTCTAGGGCATGTAGAACAGCTAAAAGCTCTTTCTCATAAATGCCCAAGACTCGTTCATCACCATTGAGCCTTCGGCTCTCATATGCTATGGCATGCCCTTCTTGAAGCAAAACCGCTCCAAGGCAATCACCACAAGCATCACATTGGACTCAAATGGCTTTGAGAGATCCGGAAGCACGAGGACTGGTTGGGAAGTAAGCTTCTCTTTGAGTTTTTCAAAAGCATTTTGCTCCTTAGCAGTCCATACAAACTTAACGTTCTTCTTTGTTAAGTCGTGTAGTGGTCCTGCTACTTGAGAGAATTTTGCTATGAAGCGTCTATAGTATGCACACATACCAATAAAGCTTCTTAGCTCATGTAGATTCCTTGGGTTAGGCCATGATTTTATTACCTCTAACTTTGATGGATCCATACGAATACCATCGTGAGAGATAATATGCCTAGATATTGAATCTCTTGAAGGAAGAATTCACTTTTCTTTTGGTTGAGAAAAAGTTTGTTCTCCCTCAAGGCTTGAAAAATCACTTGGAGATGTTGCTTATGTTCCTCCAAAGACTTGGAGTAGATGATGATATCATCGAAGAACACTCCAGTGAATTTTCGATATGGTCTAAAAATTTTCTCCATCAAACGATTGAAAGTAGCTGGTGCATTAGTCAAGCCAAAAGGCATGACTAGATATTCATAAAGACCAAATGTTGTGCGAAAACGCGGTCTTTAGGATATCCTCATCCACTATCCTTATTGATGATAGCCACTCTTAAGGTCAATCCTACTGAGTAGTAGAGCCTTGTAGCTTATCAAACAGATCTTCTACCCGAGGCACGGGAAATCTTTTTTTGATAGTGATATGGTTTAGTGCTCGATAGTCCACACACATACGGTATGTACCATCTTTCTTTTGCACTAAAAGGACTGGAGAACAAAGGGAGAGGAACTAGGCCTCACCATCCCTTTGTCTACCAGCTCTTGTACTTGCCTCATGATCTCTCTTGTTGAGCTTGTGAGACTCGATAAGGAGGTTTGTTAGGCGGTGAGCTTCCTGGAAGGAGCTCAATACGATGGTCATCATCCCCTCGTTTGGAGGTAGGTCCATAGGGATATCATCGATGAACACATCTTGGAATCCTTTTAGAAAAGTAGACAAGTCTAACTCTTCTTGATTCCTATCATTTTCATTTGATGAAACATTTATTAGCTTTTAGAGACTCTTTGACATAAATCATGTACGCAGAAATGAGCTCTTCATTGATTTATCAAAAGAAAGAGGATTTACAAGTGGGATAGTGCGACCACGCTCACTAGCATCTATATACATGTTCTTTCCCCTGTAGGTGAAGTAAATTCTCCTTTCAGGGAACTTCATGTTGGCAACCATGCGATCAAAACCATGGTGCCCCTAGGATAACATCCTGATGTTGGAGGGGAGAGATGAAGAAGTCTTCTTTGTCGACATAGCTTTGGACATGAAGCCTCAACTTCCAATCAAGGGAGTAACGGAGGCTTGTTGTACCTTGAAAAGCTGCATCAGCTGTTACTATATCTCCCATCTCAAAAGCTTGAATGCCCAACTTGGTGGCCAACTCTATTGATATGAAGTTGAGAGTAGAGCCAGGGTCAAACAAGATGAAGGCATCATGCTCTCTTACCTTTTCCCAAGCATAGGAGAGTGATGATCCTTTGACAATGAGCATCCTCTTTTGGAGCTTGCTTGGTGGAAGCCCTGGAGTCTCATTGGAGTATTCTTCTTGGGGCAAGAACGATAGACATGTCCTTGCTCCCACACTTTGAAAATCACTTATGGTCCTTGCGAAAAGCTTCAAGCTCTTCAGGAGAGAGTTTGTTTTTACCTTTGTAAAACTCCTTTCTCCTTGGACCGATGATTGTTGTTGTTGTTGGAAGTGCCTTGGGAATTATTTTGAGCATTGGATTTCCCCTTTGCATCATTTTTATCTTTGTTTTCCATGGGCTTGACATTACGTCTAGCCCTTGATGGAAATTGATGCGTGAAGCAACCATGGTGTGGTGGATTACTTCGGTAATAGTACCGGGCCGTTGAGAGTTGATATATTCGGCCATCTCTTCAGGTAATCCCGCACAGAATTGTTGTCTTTGCTCGGCAAAGTCTATCTTTTGAAAGACAGTAGCTTTGAGATGTAAATCCCAAAACTTATCTACATACTTGTTGATAGACTCATGAGAGAGGAGCTTCAAGCCGCGCCATTCGGTAAGAACTTTATCTTTAGTATCGCTTGGAAGAAATTGCTTCATGATGGAAACTCGTAGAGTTTTCCATGTCTTGGGGCTTCTCCATTGCCACGAAGGCTAGCCCACATTGACGAGCTGATTTTTGGAAGTGCATAGCTACATGGCGTAGCTTGGAGGACTCTGTGAAGCCCTCGTCCCCAAAGGCCGCATCAAATTGCTGGATGAAGGCCAACACTTTGTCGGTAGCACCAAAGGTGCCATCGTAGGTGAGAAAGAGATACTCTTTCCTCCCTCCTTGAACTTCTTTAGCTTTTGTGACCTTCCCCATGCAGGAAATGATTTGCGATGCCCTCCCTCTTGTATTCTCTAGGAGAATAGCCATAACTTTCATCGGAAGAGAAGGAAGGTGAAGAAGAAGGAGAAGAGGGTGACCTCTTCCTAGCCCTTTTCTTCCTTTGTTTCCTCTCTTGCCTTTGAGAGTGATGAGGAGAAGGACTATGGTTGCTCTTTTCCTCTTGGGAGGAGTAGGCGATCGTCTAGACCGCCTTCTTCGTGGAGCCACATCTTCAGAAGCACTTAGACTTCATTGCTTTCTTTCTCTTTGGATTCCTCCTCTCGAATGGGAGAGAGTCTTCTTTTGGGGGTCTCTTCAAGAGGCCTCCTAAGCTCTCTCTCCTCTTGGAGAGGAAGGGAAATTCCATAGGCACGAAGTTGTTGAGTAACTTCGGCTTGCAAGGTAGGGTTGCCCATAGCTTGTTGCAACCTAGTCACAAGATAATTCACAAACATGGGAGCATCATCATTAGCACCTTCATGTGCAAAATCAAAGCTATCAATGTTCATTCTACTCTCTTGATTATTGTCAGCCATGTTAACAAAATTTTATGTTTGTACTTAGTGTATGCTTTGGCAATTCAAAACCTTAGTTGCCACTCCTCTTAGCCTTTGAAAATCGGCTCTTAAGTATCTACACCCACGGCTCAAAGTGGTTAATTATAGAGAGTAGAGGAGTAGGTCTAACATAGCAGAGTTGCCAAGGGCTAGCTCCTTTCGGACTTCTTATGGCTCAATAATGGTAAAGCCGTAGGCAAGTCTAAAAAGACTCCATTATTAAGTCCAAAGCTCCCGAGGTGTGCACCATCCCCCACATAGTGGGCTTAACAAAACCGGTATTAGATCCCAGTTCCACTTACTCTATTATAATTAACAACATCAACCATTTATAGGCTACTTAAGGACCTCTCTTCTTAAGCAAGAAAAGAGAAACCAAATGCTCTGATACCAATGTAATGGAATTTGCCTATTCAATTTGAGAATAGCGGAATTTAATGAGAGTACTTTCAAGAAATGATTTTGTGAGCATAGCGGGTAGACATAATTGAAGATAGCAACATAATCATAGCAATTAGTTAACTTGGCATAGACAATACTTTTGCAAGAGAGAGAGTTTAGAGAACATGACAACAATTGAGGACCGGATTTATGTGGAGCGGTCCCCCTCCAATAGGCATTTGTATTATGATTTCTCCCATAAAGAGAGACTTGTTACAATACAGTCTTTGTGTTCCTTGTGACCTAGGTGATGCCATGAAGATGGAAGGCTTCATGCACCACAAACATAACATAAACTTGAAGAAAGCTTTAACTATCCCAAGCCTCAGTCCCAAGACCTCAAACACCTTCGAAGGTGGAGAGAGCTAGCAGGGAATGAGGGTAGGGAAGAGGAAGAAGAAACATTTCGTAGGAGAAAGAATTAGTTCCTCACTTATCATACTCTTGTTGCTAGCATACATAATAGCATAGTAATGAAGAAGAAGGAGATGGCAAGCTTAAGCATTGAAGCATGGCTCTTGGTTGGATTTGCACTCCATAGCCAAGAGTGTTGGTGTAGGCTCTCAACCTCTACTTGCTTGGAGAGGGAGCTCTTGCACTTTGCATATCACACAATGAGAGTGCTTGTGAGTGTGTGTGGGTGAGTATACCCCCTAGGCACCCCCCTAGCTTGCTTGGGTCGACCCCCCTTGTAGCTCATGCTTGAAGCTCATTGGACCCCTCCAGGCCTAGCCAATCACAAGCAGGAGCCATTACAAGCAACATGGGTAGCCTTGGGACAAGTGTCCCCTTTCCCTTTGAGAGAGAGGACTTGATAAATGCTAAAACAATTAGATAATTCATGTAATTTATCATTGGACCCCTTTAAGCCTAGCCAATAGGCTTCAAGCAACACATGAAGGTACATGGGTAGGGCCTGACATGTGTCCTTGCTGCTCTTCAAGATGGGCTTCCTTGTGTGTGTGTGAGTGGGTGTTCTCTCTCCAGGCCCTAGAAAAGGGCTCGCCCCCCTCTTGTAGGAATGCTTTTGACTTTTAGGTGATCAAGCACCTTACTCATCAAGCATGACAAAGCACTTGAACTAGGGGGGGTTCCCACAAGCATCTCAGGCAAGCTTCTCAAGGCACCTCAAGTACTTTAATCATGCAGCAAGTCAAGCACCTCAAGCATGGAGCCAGTCAAGCACTCAAGCATCTTAATCAAGCACCTCAAGCATGAAAAACACCTCAAGCATGACAAGCACCTCAAGCAGGACAAGCACCTCGAGCTTGGGCCGGGTTCCCACCTCCGGGTTCCCACCTCAAGCTCAGCCCTAGCTTACTTAAGGTCAAAAGGAATTTTACACACATTTATTGGAGGTCTTCAATGAAGCTAACCCTAAGGTCTTATGCTCCATTGGTTAGCCTTGCTCTTGATAGACCATCTCCCTTTTGGGCCCCTTTACATTGGCCCGTGTTGAGATAGATCTAAAAGCACATACCTATATCTTAACACTTGTTCCGTTTATTCTCCCACATTAAGTGATCAATTTAATATGAGAAAATCATTTGGGTTAGTTAGATATTAGATTTTATGACATTACCTCTCTCTTGAAATCATAGTCGTCCTCGACTATGAGGTAGAAGAGATAAAGTCTTAGTCATTAGTCAATCGTACTTAGCGGGTAAAGGATCCCTTTTTACCCTACGACATCTTTCCAAGATGGATGACTAATCCATTTGGTGCTTGGGAGACATAGCTGCCGCAAGATGTCTGCTCTTTAGTCCATTTCATTCTCCCAAAGTAGAGTGACAAATTCTACTTGGTGTTTGAGAGACGTCGTCATCACAAACATGATTCTAAGCATGCATACTAGTTAAATTTGTGCACAATTAAAAGAGGACTAGTCATATAAGACAAAAACATGAGTTATTTAAAAGAATTTGTACATTTGCTTACTCTAATGTAGCATTGTAAGCATTGACAAGGTTCTTACTATCCTTAAGTTGTACTCCTTGCATCCATTTAGCATCTTCAAAAGGATAATTTTTGAACTTAATAAGATACCGTCGGATAATCTTACCATGTCGTAGTACCTTGTCTTCATGCCGAAGGATAGCTTTGGGTTGTAGCACCTCTTCTTGGTCTTCAACTTCGGAGGGTCTTCAATAATTGGTTCATTGGTGGCTCTCCTTTGTAGGGCTTAAGTAAGCTTACATGAAAGGCATTGTGTATAAGCCAATGGTTGGGCAACTTGAGTTGATAAGCCGTCTCATTGATAGGCTTCAAGATTTGGAAAGGACCATAGTATCTTTTTGCTAGTTTAGCATAATACTTTTGATGGCCCGTAGGATTTTTGCCGTCGTTTGCCTTAATCGAGCCTTAGGAAACTTGAGTAAGACCCAATCATTTTCTTTGAACATTAAGGCTCTTCTGTGCTTTCAGCAGCAGCTTTTTGCCTTTGTTGAGAGATGGCTATAGCCTCCCTAATCTTTTGAAAAGATTCTTGTAGGTCACGGCTATACTCATCGGCGGCGAAGATCTTCCCATGTACTTTCAGTAGCAAGGGACTTTTAGGTCTTCCTTCTATGATCTCGAAAGGTGCTTTGCCCGTAGAAGTATGTACAGTATTATTGTAGGCATACTCTACTAGCGGTAAATACTTTTCCCATTGTGAGCGTTGATCTACTTCGGTAACATAAGTCTTGAGTAGATCGAGTATCGTAAGATTGGCTATCTCACTTTGGCCATCCGTTTGTGGGTGATAGGCCGAAGAGAAATTCAATCTTGTTTCCTAGATTTTCAAAGAGACCTTTCCAGAAATTACTGGTCATTCTAGGATCTCTATCTGACACGATGGATGTGGGTAATCCATGGTGTTTGAAAATCTGAGAGATATGAAGAGAGTTGCCATTGATGTGCCTTAATGTCTTTTTGACAGGAATAAAATGTGCTTGCTTGCTAAACCTGTCGACTATTGTCCATATTCCTGTATTCCATGGATAGACTTTGGTAATCCAAAGATGAAATCCATGGATATACTCTCCCATGGTGAATTTGGAATAAGCAATGGCTGGAGTAATCCAGGGTTGCTTCCCTCTATCATACTTGGTCTTTTGGCATACTACACATTTTGAAACATACTCTTGTATGTCCACTTTCATGGTAGGCCAATAGAAATACGTCTCTACTCCTCGGAGAGTAGGTTGAATACCTCTATGCCCTGCATATGGAGGAGCATGGGATTCATACATAACCTTCTCACGAAGGGAATGGGTAACACATAGCCTATTGCCGTGGAGAAGATAACCATCCTGCAAGGTGAATGGTTCCTCTTTCTTCCCCAAAGCAAGGGCTGACATTATGTCTCTAAAGTCAGGGTCAGTAGCATACTCATCTATCATAGAGGATAGATCATTGTGAGTAGCTATAGACACCGCATTAACTTTTGGTCGTCGTGAAAGTGCATCGGCAACTTGATTGTGCTTACAAGCTATGTGAGCAATATGGAAATTAAATTGCGAAAGAAAATTTGCCCACCTCATTTGTTTGTCGGAAAGCTTGGTTTGCGTCATGAAATACTTGAGACTTTGGTGGTCGGTTCGTAGGATAAATGGAGTCCCCAATAGGTAGTGCTTCCATGTGTCTAGGGAATGTAGAACAACTAAAAGCTCTTTCTCATAAATGCCCAAGACTCGTTCATCACCATTGAGCCTTCGGCTCTCATATGCTATGGCATGCCCTTCTTGAAGCAAAACCGCTCCAAGGCAATCACCACAAGCATCACATTGGACCTCAAATGGCTTTGAGAGATCCGGAAGCACGAGGACTGGTTGGGAAGTAAGCTTCTCTTTGAGTTTTTCAAAAGCATTTTGCTCCTTAGCAGTCCATACAAACTTAACGTTCTTCTTGGTTAAGTCGTGTAGTGGTCCTGCTACTTGAGAGAATTTTGCTATGAAGCGTCTATAGTATGCACACATACCAATAAAGCTTCTTAGCTCATGTAGATTCCTTGGGTTAGGCCATGATTTTATTACCTCTAACTTTGATGGATCCATACGAATACCATCGTGAGAGATAATATGGCCTAGATATTGAATCTCTCGAAGGAAGAATTCACTTTTCTTTTGGTTGAGAAAAAGTTTGTTCTCCCTCAAGCTGAAAAATCACTTGGAGATGTTGCTTATGTTCCTCCAAAGACTTGGAGTAGATGATGATATCATCGAAGAACACTCCAGTGAATTTTTGATATGGTCTAAAAATTTTCTCCATCAAACGATTGAACGTAGCTGGTGCATTAGTCAAGCCAAAAGGCATGACTAGATATTCATAAAGACCAAATGTTGTGCGAAACGCGGTCTTTAAGATATCCTCATCCACTATCCTTATTTGATGATAGCCACTCTTAAGGTCAATCCTACTGAAGTAGGTAGAGCCTTGTAGTTATCAAACAGATCTTCTACCCGAGGTACGGGAAATCTATTTTGATAGTGATATGGTTTAGTGCTCGATAGTCACACACACATACGGTATGTACCATCTTTCTTTTGCACTAAAAGAGACTGGAGAACAAAAGGGAGAGGAACTAGGCCTCACATCCCTTTGTCTACCAGCTCTTGTACTTGCCTCATGATCTCCTCTTGTTGAGCTTGTGAGACTCGATAAGGAGGTTTGTTAGGCGGTGAGCTTCCTGGAAGGAGCTCAATACGATGGTCATCATCCCCTCGTTTTGGAGGTAGGTCCATAGGGATATCATCGATGAACACATCTTGGAATCCTTTTAGAAAAGTAGACAAGTCTAACTCTTCTTGATTCCTATCATTTTCATTTGATGAAACATTATTAGCTTTTAGAGACTCTTTTACATAAATCATGTACGCAGAAACTGAGCTCTTCATTGATTTATCAAAAGAAAGAGGATTTACAAGTGGAATAGTGCGACACGCTCACTAGCATCTATATACATGTTCTTTCCCCTGTAGGTGAAGTAAATTCTCCTTTCAGGGAACTTCATGTTGGCAGCCATGCGATCAAACCATGGTGCCCTAGGATAACATCTGATGTTGGAGGGGAGAGATGAAAAGTCTTCTTTGTCGACATAGCTTTGGACACGAAGCCTCAACTTCCCAATCAAGGGGGTAACGGAGGCTTGTTGTACCTTGAAAGCTGCATCAGCTGTTACTATATCTCCCATCTCAAAAGCTTGAATGCCCAACTTGGTGGCCAACTCTATTGATATGAAGTTGAGAGTAGAGCCAGGGTCAAACAAGATGAAGGCATCATGCTCTCTTACCTTTTCCCAAGCATAGGAGAGTGATGATCCTTTGCAATGAGCATCGTCTTTTGGAGCTTCGATGGTGGAAGCCCTAGGAGTCTCATTGCGAGTATTCTTCTTGGGGCAAGAACGATAGACATGTCCTTGCTCCCCACACTTGAAACACTTATGGTCCTTGCGAAAAGCTTCAAGCTCTTCAGGAGAGAGTTTGTTTTTACCTTTGTAAACTCCTTTCTCCTTGGACCGATTTTTGTTGTTGTTGGAAGTGCCTTGGGAATTATTTTGAGCATTGGATTTCCCCTTTGCATCATTTTTATCTTTGTTTTCCATGGGCTTGACATTACGTCTAGCCCCTTGATGGAAATTGATGCGTGAAGCAACCATGGTGTGGTGGATTACTTCGGTAATAGTACCGGGCCGTTGAGAGTTGATATATTCGGCCATCTCTTCAGGTAATCCCGCACAGAATTGTTGTCTTTGCTCGGCAAAGTCTATCTTTTGAAAGACAGTAGCTTTGAGATGTAAATCCCAAAACTTATCTACATACTTGTTGATAGACTCATGAGAGAGGAGCTTCAAGCCGCGCCATTCGGTAAGAACTTTATCTTTAGTATCGCTTGGAAGAAATTGCTTCATGATGGAAACTGTAGAGTTTTCCATGTCTTTGGGGCTTCTTCATTGCCACGAAGGCTAGCCCACCATTGACGAGCTGAATTTGGAAGTGCATAGCTACATGGCGTAGCTTGGAGGACTCTGTGAAGCCCTCGTCCCCAAGGCCGCATCAAATTGCTGGATGAAGGCCAACACTTTGTCGGTAGCACCAAAGGTGCCATCGTAGGTGAGAAAAGAGATACTCTTTCCTCCCTCCTTGAACTTCTTTAGCTTTTGTGACCTTCCCCATGCAGGAAATGATTTGCGATGTCCTCCCCTCTTGTATTCTCTAGGAGAATAGCCATAACTTTCATCGGAAGAGAAGGAAGGTGAAGAAGAAGGAGAAGAGGGTGACCTCTTCCTAGCCCTTTTCTTCCTTTGTTTCCTCTCTTGCCTTTGAGAGTGATGAGAGAAGGACTATGGGTTGCTCTTTTCCTCTGGGGAGGAGTAGGCGATCGTCTAGACCGCCTTCTTCGTGGAGCCACATCTTCAGAAGAACTTGGACTTTCATTGCTTTCTTTCTCTTTGGATTCCTCCTCTCGAATGGGAGAGAGTCTTCTTTTGGGGGTCTCTTCAAGAGGCCTCCTAAGCTCTCTCCTCTTGGAGAGGAAGGGAAATTCCATAGGCACGAAGTTGTTGAGTAACTTCGGCTTGCAAGGTAGGGTTGCCCATAGCTTGTTGCAACCTAGTCACAAGATAATTCACAAACATGGGAGCATCATCATTAGCACCTTCATGTGCAAAATCAAAGCTATCAATGTTCATTCTACTCTCTTGATTATTGTCAGCCATGTTAACAAAATTTTATGTATGTACTTAGTGTATGCTTTGGCAATTCAAAACCTTAGTTGCCACTCCTCTTAGCCTTTGAAAATCGGCTCTTAAGTATCTACACCCACGGCTCAAAGTGGTTAATTATAGAGAGTAGAGGAGTAGGTCTAACATAGCAGAGTTGCCAAGGGCTAGCTCCTTTCGGACTTCTTATGGCTCAATAATGGTAAAGCCGTACAAAGTCTAAAAAGACTCCATTATTAAGTCCAAAGCTCCCGAGGTGTGCACCATCCCCCACATAGTGGGCTTAACAAAACCGGTATTAGATCCCAGTTCCACTTACTCTATTACAATTAACAACATCAACCATTTATAGGCTACTTAAGGACCTCTCTTCTTAAGCAAGAAAAGAGAAACCAAATGCTCTGATACCAATGTAATGGAATTTGCCTATTCAATTTGAGAATAGCGGAATTTAATGAGAGTACTTTCAAGAAATGATTTTGTGAGCATAGCGGGTATACATAATTGAAGATAGCAACATAATCATAGCAATTAGTTAACTTGGCATAGACAATACTTTTGCAAGAGAGAGAGTTTAGAGAACATGACAACAATTGAGGACCGGATTTATGTGGAGCCGGTCCCCCCTCCAATAGGCATTTGTATTATGATTTCTCCCATAAAGAGAGACTTGTACAATACAGTCTTTGTGTTCCTTGTGACCTAGGTGATGCCATGAAGATGGAAGGCTTCATGCACCACAAACATAACATAAACTTGAAGAAAGCTTTAACTATCCCAAGCCTCAGTCCCAAGACCTCAAACACCTTCGAAGGTGGAGAGAGCTAGCAGGGAATGAGGGTAGGGAAGAGGAAGAAGAAACATTTCGTAGGAGAAAGAATTAGTTCCTCACTTATCATACTCTTGTTGCTAGCATACATAATAGCATAGTAATGAAGAAGAAGGAGATGGCAAGCTTAAGCATTGAAGCATGGCTCTTGGTTGGATTTGCACTCCATAGCCAAGAGTGTTGGTGTAGGCTCTCAACCTCTACTTGCTTGGAGAGGGAGCTCTTGCACTTTGCATATCACACAATGAGAGTGCTTGTGAGTGTGTGTGGGTGAGTATACCCCCTAGGCACCCCCCTAGCTTGCTTGGGTCGACCCCCCCTTGTAGCTCATGCCTGAAGCTCATTGGACCCCTCCAGGCCTAGCCAATCACAAGCAGGAGCCATTACAAGCAACATGGGTAGCCTTGGGACAAGTGTCCCCCTTTCCCCTTTGAGAGAGAGGACTTGATAAATGCTAAAACAATTAGATAATTCATGTAATTTATCATTGGACCCCTTTGAAGCCTAGCCAATAGGCTTCAAGCAACACATGAAGGTAACATGGGTAGGGGCCTGACATGTGTCCTTGCTGCCTCTTCAAGATGGGCTTCTCTTGTGTGTGTGAGTGGGTGTTCTCTCTCCAGGCCCTAGGAAAAGGGCTCGCCCCCCCTCTTGTAGGAATGCTTTTGACTTTTAGGTGATCAAGCACCTTACTCACCAAGCATGACAAAGCACTTGAACTAGGGGGGGTTCCCACAAGCATCTCAGGCAAGCTTCTCAAGGCACCTCAAGTACTTTAATCATGCAGCAAGTCAAGCACCTCAAGCATGGAGCCAGTCAAGCACCTCAAGCATCTTAATCAAGCACCTCAAGCATGAAAAACACCTCAAGCTACATTAGAGTAAGCAAATGTACAACTCTCTTTTAAATGACTCATGTTTTTGTCTTATAAGACTAATCCTCTTTTTAATTGTGCACAAATTTAACTAGTATGCATGCTTAGAATCATGTTTGTGATGACGACATCTCTCAAACACCTAGTAGAATTTGTCACTCTACTTTGGGAGAATAAAATGGACTAAAGAGCAGACATGCTTGCGGCAACTATGTCTCCCAAGCACCAAATGGGTTAGTCATCCATCTTGGAAAGATGTCGTAGGGTAAAAAGGGATCCTTTACCCGCTAACTACGATTGACTAATGACTAAGACTTTATCTTTTCTACCTCATAGTCGAGGACGACTATGATTTCAAGAGAGAGGTAATGTCATAAAATCTAATATCTAACCAACCCAAATGATTTTCTCATATTGAATTGATCACTTAATGTGGGAGAATAAACCGGAACAAGTGTTAAGATATAGATATGTGCTTATAGATCTATCTCAACACGGGGCCAATAGTAAAGGGGCCCAAAAGCGAGATGGTCTATCAAAGAGCAAGGCTAACCAATGGAGCATAAGACCTTAGGGTTAGCTTCATTGAAGACCTCCAATAAATGTGTGTAAAAGTCCTTTGACCTTAGGTAAGCTAGGGCTGATGAGCTTGAGGTGGGAACCCCGCCCAAGCTCGAGGTGCTTGTCGTACTTGAGGTGTTTGTCATGCTTGAGGTGCTTGATTAAGATGCTTGAGGTTCTTGACTGGCTCCATGCTTGAGGTGCTTGACTTGCTGCATGATTAAGGTACTTGAGGTGCCTTGAGAAGCTTGCCTGAGATGCTTGTGGGAACACCCCCTAGTTCAAGTGCTTTGTCATGCTTGGTGAGTAAGGTGCTTGATCACATAAAGTCAAAAGCATTCCTACAAGAGGGGGGGCGAGCCCTTTTCCTAGGGGCTAGAGAGAGAACACCCACTCACACACACAAGGTAAGCCCCAACTTGAAGAGGCAGCAAGGACACATGTCAGGCCCCTACCCATGTTACCTTCATGTGTTGCTTGAAGCCTATTGGCTAAGCTTCAATGGGGTCCAATGATAAATTACATGAATTATCTAATTGTTTTAGCATTTAGCTAGCCCTCTCTCTCAAAAAGGAAAGGGGGACACTTGTCTCAAGGCTACCCCTACTGCTTGTAATGCCGCCTGCTCATGATTGGCTAGGCCTGGGAGGGTCCAATGAGCTTCAAGCATGAGCTACAAGGGGGGGTCGACCCAAGCTAGCTAGGGGCTTGCTTGAGGGATATACTCACCCACACACACTCACAATCACTCTCATTGTGTGCTATGCAAAGTGCAAGAGCTCCCTCTCCAAGCAAGTAGAGGTTGAGAGCCTACACCGACACTCTTGGCTATGGAGTGCAAATCCAACCAAGAGCCATGCTTCAATGCTTAATCTTGCCATCTCCTTCTTCTTCATTACTATGCTATTATGTATGCTAGCAACAAGAGTATGATAAGTGAGGAACTAATTCTTTCTCCTATGAAATGTTTCTTCTTCCTCTTCCCTACCCTCATTCCCTGCTAGCTCTCTCCACCTTCGAAGGTGTTTGAGGTCTTGGGACTGAGGCTTGGGATAGTTAAAGCTTTCTTCAAGTTTATGTTATGTTTGTGATGCATGAATCCTTCCATCTTCATGGCATCACCTAGGTCACAAGGAACACAAAGACTGTATTGTAACAAGTCTCTCTTTATGGGAGAAATCATAATACAAATGCCTATTGGAGGGGGGACCGGCTCCACATAAATCCGGTCCTCAACTGTTGTCATGTTCTCTAAACTCTCTCTCTTGCAAAAGTATTGTCTATGCCAAGTTAACTAGTTGCTATGATTATGTTGCTATCTTCAATTATGTCAACCCGCTATGCTCACAAAACCATTTCTTGAAAGTACTCTCATTATATTCCGCTACTCTCACATATTAAGGCAAATTCCATTACATGCTTTCCGATCCCCTTCACCACCTTGACCAAGGTTGCAAGGACAAATGAGCAGAAATTCTCCATATAGACCTCCATTTCGACGAAATAATTTTCGATACACTAATCCAAATATGGGGCCATCTAGACCTGTGGTATGCTATAACTGTCAACAGGAAGGGCATATAGCTCCTTATTGCCCCAATCCTTGTAAAATCAAGACTATATACCGTTATGTCGAATCTATAGCGAGGAGGGTCACTATGAAGATTTATGTCCAAACCGGGTAACTTTAGTGCAAAATGAAAAAGGGAAACATAAGGTTAATGAGGATCCTAGTACCTCTGCCAATTTAGTAGAGGTTGAACAATTGCAAGATGGATTCCCTCGTAAACAAAAAGCAAGGAAAGTGACCTTTGCTAAAGAACCTGTGATGGTCGGGGTAGTTACTCGATCTCAAAAGATGGACCATGATAAAGGGCTTACTGTCCCAAATGTGAGTAAGAAGTTTGAGGACTCTTTCATAAAAGAGTTTGTAGAATCTCCTGATGAAGTATCTGAGGATCATTCTGCTGATGAGTCACCGATTGCTTTTAAGCTACAGGAAGAGGAAGAAATTACAAAAGGTATAGCATCTTTTCGAGAAAGGTTACAGACATGTGTAGCTCACAGGAAAATCGTACCAAATACTTGTAATTTATGGGAATCTATGAAGGATTGCAAAATCTCATTGGACTTGACCACTTTAGTAGAGATATCTCCTTTGTAAGAAACAATTATATCATAAGCTCGTATGTAGGAGAGGGAAGAGAAAAAGCTCTAAAATGATGGAGCAAGTCAAAGAAAAAGGAGTTCATGTACTAGATATTTTTTATGGACCTAGAAGCACCTACTATTTCCTTGGAAATAGGAAGCCATAGCATAACAGAAGTGCAATTAGATGGTGGAGCAGCAGTCAGTTTAATGATTGAGCAAACTATGGGAGAGTTGGGATTGAAACAAGTGGAGCCTACAAACATAGTTCTACGCCTGGTAGCTCAACAACGTGTAAAACCTTTAGGAATTTTACAAGGGGTCAAGACTATAGTGGCAGGACTTGAGTTTCAAGTGAGTTACTTGATAGTTCGACCACATTCGTATGGGGCCTCTTTCCCAATATTGTTAAGAAGACCTTGCCTTGTACAAGCCAGGTGTAGCAAAGATGGCATAAAGGAGTGATCGCTATTGGTCCTTGCAATGATAGAGTAGAACTGCGAGTTGTCTCTAAGGAGTTTTTGAGGGAGTATTTTAAGCGGACAGTGTCAGAAACGAAAGAGAACATAGATTATAGTGGTGACAAATCAGAGGATGAAGAAGCAGTTAAATAACGCTTCTCATTAAATGCGGATAAATATTCTTGATTTTTGCACAATGGTTACCATATGCGGATAGAGGATGATTTCACTGGGACAATCTCCACATCAGAGGGTGTTGGTAATTATGCCTGTCACCTAGGAATGGGTAAATACGAAGCTCATTACTCTTCAGGTTATGATTTTGATAAGGATATATATCGCACAATGATTGTCCACCTCAGATGAGTGTTTGGTAAATTGTTTTAATATAAACGTGAAGGATACCCAGGCTATTATGGATAAGCCTGAAGGAGAATACAGTGCACTCCTAGAAGTAGATGCTATTTGGGAACAATTACTAAAAGAGCATCAGCTAGTAGATGAAGCTATGGCTCAAGTGCTACAAAAAATGGCCCAATTAGAAAAAGAAAAAGGGCAGGATATTTTAGAGGCTAAGCATAGATAAGAATTATTGAAGCAATGGGAAGATTATTATAAACAGGAAGATATGGAAGAAGAGTTAGAGGAATATGGGATCACTCACGTCCCTGAATTCTAAATTGAGGGCTCTTTAACTGAAGTAACACTTGATACCTATATGGTAAATGTTGATGACTTGTCAACAAAGAACTATGAACCTGCGATTGTACCCTATTGTGGGACACAATCTGTAAGTGTTGTGAGTGATACATAGGATAAAAATGAAGAGTCTGAATCTCTTATAAATAAACACAACCTACTTGAAAATGTTGTCTATAAGGAGGAAAAACATCCTCTAATTAGGGCTATTCCCCATACACAATCTT
This sequence comes from Adiantum capillus-veneris, assembly GCF_014529385.1. Lineage (NCBI taxonomy): Eukaryota > Viridiplantae > Streptophyta > Polypodiopsida > Polypodiales > Pteridaceae > Adiantum > Adiantum capillus-veneris. The sequence goes on from NC_140948.1 coordinate 152,270,910, forward strand.
CCTTTGTATTATCAAAAGATAATTTAATTGTTCAATGGGAAGTGTCACAAGGAAAATCCTTGACATTGGGTAATCAATCAAAAGGAGAAGTGTTGGAGAATTTCAAAAAAGTACTTACAAAGTATCAACATGCTTTTGCATGGTCGTATAAAGACCTACGAGGAGTCAAGCTTGAGCTATGTCAACACTATATTGACATAGAACTTGGAGCTTGACCTATTTGTCAACACGTTAGCGTTGCACCGATCCTGTTTATGTTGAATTGGTTAAGGTAGAAATAATGAAACTCTTGGATGTGGGATTTATTTATGCGGTTGGTTATAGTGATTGGGTTTCCCCAATTGTAGTGGTTCCTAAGAAAAAAAACAAAATCCGTATTTGTGTAGATTATAGAAAACTCAATGGGAAAACAAAGAAAGATCATTTCCTTTGCCCTTTATCGATCAAGTTTTAGATCGTGTTGTCAGATATGCCCTTTATTCCTTTATGGATGCATTCAGTGGCTACAATCAAATTCAAATACATGAAGATGATCAATCAAAAACTAATTTTACTACTGAATGGGGAACATTTTCTTATTGAGTTATGCCATTTGGGCTATGTAATGCCCCTGCCACATTCCAATGTGTTATGATTGCATCTTATCAGGATTTCCTACAAAAGTGGATGGAAATTTTCTTAGATGATTTTTTAGTGCAAGGAACTGAAGAGGATATGCTTGAAAAGTTGGCCTTAGTGTTTGAACATAGCATTGAAATGGGCATTTCTTTAAACCCTGAGAAGTGTATCTTTGGGGTAACCAAAGTCATTTTGTCTCTCTGGATGTCGTTACGGTTGATGAGAGTAAGGTTGGTAAAATCAAAGATTTGCCAGTACCACAAAATCTTCGTCCACAACTGCGAGGATTTCTAGGGCATGCAAATTACTATAGGAGATTCATTTTGAACTTTGCTTCAATTGTGGACCTTTGACAAATTTGCTTAAAAAGGATATAGGTTATATGTGGACTGAGAAATGTCAAGTTGCATTTGAAGACATTAAAAGCGGTTAGTAGAAGCGCCAATTCTAGTGAGTCCTGATTGGACAAAGGAATTTCAGATCCATGCTGATGCATCTCATCCAGCAAAGCAGGGGCTGTGTTGTGTCACGCTAATGATAAGAAAGTTGATCATCCAATCTATTATGCAAGTAGGGTCTTAAGTTACCCTGAGCATAATTACACTACAACTGAAAAGGAATGTCCTGTCTATGGTATTCTCTGTTGATAAATTTTGGCATTATCCATTGGGGAATCATTTTGTATTCTATGTGGATCATGCGCATTGAAATACTTGTTAAATAAACCAGAGATTTTTGGAAGAGTGATTCGATGGATGTTGCTTTTATAGAAGTTTGACTTTGAGGTTGTGTACGACCAGGAAAGTCACATGTGTTAGTTGATCATCTTTAGATTACTTACTAATGATATAGAGAGAGGAGTTGATGATGAGTTACCTGATGCTAACCTGTTTCTGGTTGAAAGTGAGTTACCTTGATATGCAGACATAGCTAATTTTCTTTAGCACGTTTGAATATCCTCATAAAGCGACTAAGCATGAAAAGAAGAAACAACTTCTTCAAGCTCGTCATTATTTGTTGATGGGGGATTTCTTATATCGTTATTTTCCTCATGAACAAATTTATAGATGATACTTAAGAGAGGATGAAATTTATCAAGTTTTAAAAGCATTACATGATGAGCCTTGTGGAGGCCCTTTTGCAGGGGAATTAACTGCAAGAAAAGTATTGATGGCAGGATATTGGTGGCCGAGACTCCTTTACACATTGTAAAAAGTGTGATAAATGTCAGCGAGTTGGTCAACCCACTGTGCAATATGCAACGCCACTACTAGCTTTGAAGACATTTGAGAAATGGGGAATAGATTTTGTAGGACCCATAGATCCTCCATCCTGATATCGTTCTAATCAATATATTTTGGTATGTACAGACTATGTTACCAAGTGGGTTGAAGCTAAACCTCTGAAGACTGATAAAGCCTTAGGTGTGGCTAAGTTCCTCTATGAAGATATCATTACAAGATTTGGTTGTCCACTAGAGCTGGTTAGCAATCGAGGATCTCATTTCCTTAATGACACTATTAGGGAATTAACCGAGTTATATAAAATTAAACATCAAAAGTCTACACCTTATTATACGTTCAAATGGGCAAGTAGAGCTACCAACAGAATTTTGGGTAACATTTTAACGAAAATGCTAGCTAATAATCACCGTGATTGGGATGAACGATTACCTGAAGCATTATGGGCTTATCGCACAAGTTTTAGGTAGCAACCCAACATACACCCTTCACTTTAGTTTATGGTGTTGAAGCCATATTTCCAATCAAAAGGGAGATTCCAACCTTAAGGGTTGCCTTATCTACTAGACTTGGTGAAGAGGAATCTTTAAAAGATAGGTTGTTTACCTTGACCAAACTCGACGAGATGCGCTTGCTAGCCTTACAAAGTCTTGAGCCTATGCAAAGGTGACATAAAGCTTGGCATGATCTCCATATCAAAGTTCGGAAATTTCAAAGAGACGATAAGGTTTTAATTTATGATAGTCGTTACTATAAATTCCCTAGAAAACTATAGATACAATGGTTAGGTCCTTTTAAAGTACTTCGGACCTTCCTTAATGGATCCTTGTTAGTTCAGAACATTGACAAAACTTAAGATCCTTTTAAAGTCAATGGTTTGAGAGTGAAACATTATTTCACTTAGTTCTCTAAAAAAAAGTAAGGGCACAACCATAAATAAAAAAAAGTAAAAAGAGAGAAAAAAAGTTCTAGTTGTAGTAGCAGGCTGTTTATTTTCTTCTTCTTTTAGAATGGGTGTTAAGAAAAGTTATTTTATGGTAGAGATTATCGCCTCATTCACCATCACATTCTTTCCATTCCATCTACTTGGTGATTCATGGGCACCTCTCTAGATTACTTGTTTGTTGCGTTTAGACCATTCGTTCGTGGGTTAGGCATAGAGAATATAGTTTGCATGATTGATGATATACATGAGGTAGATTGGTTATTATGATGGTGGGCCATGGATTTTGATTTAGAGGTGCATGATTGGGATTATTTCCATTTTTTTATTACACTTTTTGGGTATTTTTGTGAGAATGACCCTATAGCATTTATGGAGATGTTTCCTGTCTTAGATGAGCATATCCTGGCTGACCCCATAGTAGATTTGGAGTTTATTAATTACTCTTGACAATGAGGATGAGGGGGTACCCTTGGGTTTACCTAGGGGATTATATCATATGTTGTTGCCTAGACAACAAGCAATACTCCAATATGGCCAAGTACAACCCTATGGAGGGGGTCTTCAATGAGTTTTACCTGTTGGCTTAGCCAATGCACGTGCACTATTCCGTAATATCTAGTGAGAGGTTTAGAAACAAAACAAAACAGAACCACAAAATTACAAACAAATTAAAAAAAACTCAAATATCCAAAAAAAATGTTTCCTTTTATGTTTGATTTTTTGTTTTATTCAAAACAAAACACTAAAAAAAAGAAAAATCACCAAAACAAAACAAAAACAAGAAAACCCATAAACATTAGGAGTAGGATAACTACATTCCTTTAGGGGGAGTGTAGTCTAATCTTTTTGCAGAATCGAGCAATTTTGTATGGAGGAAATACCTGTTACAAATTGGAGCTGATTGTCAAAGCTGTATCTGGGGATGTAGTTCTAAAGTGGAGCATTTTCAAGCAGATTAAACAGGTGGTTTACTTATAACTATAATGTTCATTTTTTCTTCTTCTTTTTTAGTTTTTATCATTTTATGCTTTCTGTAATAGATGTGTCAGTGACAAGTTAATACCACACTATTCATAGTTTAGCTTGTTAGCTTAGGGGGTTTATATATTCTTTTTAACTTTCTTTTATCTAGACTTAGCAATCAACGATCGGTGACCAAGCTGTTAGTGGCTGAGAGAGGTAGTCAAGGTGATTATTTAATAGAGTCACTGTAGCTAAACTAGTTTTGGGCAATATATTTATGCTCTTAATGGTGATCTAGCGATCCCTTAGAAGTGATGTAGGTATCTATGGTTGGGAGTATAGACCTTCAAACTATAGAGTATGGGCGATATGCTAGTTAATTTACACTAATGATGAGCCAAGGGGAGAATAGAACAAAACTTTTATGTTATATGTTGTGTGACCGTCGTCGTACAAGTTGGTAGGCAAGTGGGTCTACTTTGTCTCTAGTGATAGAGCCACGAGCCGTAGCCACGATTTTTACGGGGTGGAAGTGTAAGTGCTAATAATTCCTGCTCGACGCAGCAGTGAGAGTGGAATGCATGCGAGAAAAAACAATCAAGTCCTACGTGACTTGTAAAAATAAAAATAAAAATAATATTTAAAAAAATTAATGTATGCAAAAAACCAACAATTAGAGTCTTTTTTTTTTGAAAATTTGGGAATTCAAAACAAGGGAACTTAAATTAAGGGGAATGACTTCCACTTAGATGTGAATACTGTACATAATTTTTATAATATAGGGGTTAATTGGTTTACCTCTATAGAGCTCTAGCGCCATGGAGGGGGGTTGTTCTTGCTATTAAACAGTAATAAATTTATTGTCTTGCCTAGGGCGGTTTATAGTTATTCCATTAACTAGTCACCTTATTATTAATTTTAGTTGCTATTGGTGAGGTTTAGGTTTGTGATTTTTAAATCTTTATAAATGCTAGTTAGTGAGGGTATATACATTTTCTGGGGTTAACATGTTTATATAACTATGTCTAGTGTTTATTAATTTGTCACTGAGTTGTCACTGACTGACTGATTAACGGTTTTATTGTTGAAACAAATCTAGTTCTTGTTTTAAAATAAGTAAGAATGGACAGAGTACTGGTGTTAGTGTAATGTATTACAGGCTTTATGCTCATGAGGGCGTTCACAGTTAAGGAGGGGAGCCAGTTATTTTTTAAAGTGTAGCAATCAAGCTGGGGAGTTGCAGCAGTTCAAGAAGATTTCATAGTGTTGAAGATATTTTCTTTTTCGTCGAGGATGACTTCAAGTTTCAGTAGCGGAGGAATGCAGACACCAAGATATTTTTTATTTTTGTATCAAAACTGGGGTAACTTGGGATCTGCATGGGCATTTTAGATGCATTTGCATACAAATTAACTACATTATGATGTGTTTAACTTTATTTTTGTCATTTTTAAGTCTACTTAAATATATTCATTAGTACTATTTGAAAACATGTTCGTAGCGAACGTTTTTCCTAAACAATCACCATAGTGAGGTTTTGAGCTCATGACTCGTTGGAATAGCTAATGAAGGCCGTCTTATATGATTGTCTTTTACGATGTTAAAATTGCTCATCCCTAGAGTTTGAGCAAGGAAAAGGGAGAGGTTTGCTATCTGTAGCGTAAAAGGGAGTGAGATAGGTTTTGACCTTAAGACTTGTTGCTATTGATCTTTAAGATCTTTTAGGATGGTCCTTACAACGTTAAAATATTTTCTTTTGATGATTGATTTGGTGGAAACGAGAGTAAATGAATTGTCTACCAAGTTCAAGTAAGTGAGCGAGACAGGCTTGAGACACCAAATTAAACTAATTTTTTCAAAATTTTATAGATTTTCCCACCTTCAAATATAAAATTTAGAGGTAAATTCAAAATTTGTAGGTGGGATTACACTAAACCTAGGCATTTTTCGAGCACTCGTACATAGCTTTGCCTTCTTGCTTGAGAGTTAGTGTGTGTGTTAGTGTGGGGCTGGTTGCTTGTATGTGAATGAGTGTGTGTGTGTGTAGTAAGCTTAGGTAGAGAGAGAATTTAAAAAACGTGAGAATAAAAGAGAATAGGAGAGAGAAGCAGAAATTGAAAGCAGAAACAGAGAAAGAATGGGAAATAGAGAGAATTAGAATGTTGCTTGCTTGTGTGAGAGTGTGTGTGTGTGTGTATGAAGAATTGAGAGGAGAGACCGACTACTTGCAAACTGAAGAGAGAGATGGAAGGAAATTGATTGAAGAATCAAGACTATCCTGCAAAAGTCGGGAATAGAAGCCAAGCTATTGGTCCAAAGCAATCATAACAAGACGATTCAAAGCACTTGAAGGTTGATCTACAATTTGCAATATAAATAAATATAAACATACAATTCTACAATAACAAATAAATTTGAATGTTAAGCATAAGAATTTGATACATAGCTGAGAATATAAAATGGACTTGCATGTATGTTTTTTATTCTGCATCATTGTGAATGTCTGCTAGCGCTAGAGGTTAAACTTAGAAAATCTTCCACGTTAGAAGCATTTAGATTGGGGAGAAAGTGAACATTTGTAAAAAATAAATCAATTGAATACAGATATTGCAATATTTCACCAATGTATTGTGTAAAGAACGAGCGTATGGGAAATTGAGAGTTAAGGTTTGATTGTGCAAAGTAAAAATATCGTTATCATTGGTCGACTCCATATGTCAACTTAAATCTGTAAAGAAGCGTCTTTGGTTATGGTAAAAAAGAAGTACTTTTGAAATGAGACATTGAAATATAAAAATATATGTTATTTTTGTTGGTATGAGTAAAAAAGAAATGCTTGTAAAAGTGGAATTTCCAGGGCATTCATATGTCCTTTATACTTAATTTTAGTAGATTGTAGGGCGTACTCGGTGTTAGAGAGTGTTAGTAAATGTTGGACTACAAAATTCAAAAAATTTAGCAAAAAGAACGCAATCATAAACTTGTTAAAATGGGTTTAAGAGTAGTAAATGAATGGCAAATTAGTGCACGTTTATGATAGATAGGGGACCGTTGGACTAATTGAACGTCAATTAGAAGACTTGGAAGGCAACGTTCACCCCTTGCCCCTATGGTATACAAATTCAATTATTCATTTCCAAGGTTGATTGGTTCATGAGACTCTCTCTCTCTCTCTCTCTCTCTCTCTCTCTCTCTCTACGCTTCCGCATCATCGATTTTGACATGGTAAGTCTGAGCCTTGGTGGAGGCTAAGTTGCATAGCAGCAAAGAAGAGCCAGTGATATCTCCATTATTGTCGACGTCATCCTCCCCTTTCACTACCTCCTACATTTTAAAACATTGTGGAGCTTTCCCTCTGCTTGTCCGTGCCAGTTTCCCCCTCTCCATCATTAGCGTTTTGAGACACTAAGTCGACAGCCCACTGCGCCCCTTACTCTCCCTGTCAGGAACATTTTGAAACGTTGCCCTCAGGAGACCCTTTGATGTCGACCAATTTCCTCCCTACAACATTGTCTGCTATGCATTTTAAAATGTAGTCAGCAAACATTGGCCCCTCCTTGGCACAGATTCCACTGCAACGTTCTGAAATGCACTCCCCTTCCTAGCAACATCCCCCCCTCTCCACGATCGCTCCATCTGAAGCATTTTAAAATGCTGATGGAAGGTTTGTCCTTGATTGGCTTTGGGAAGTGTGAAAACCATGTGGAGGAGGGGCTTGGGAGATGGTACAGACTTAGATCGACTTTGGATAGTGCGGCCTTTGGAGGCAAGGATCTTAGAGCCCAAGAGAGGGGCATCTACGACGACTTGAAAGAGTTATTGAAGGAGTTTTTGGAGCAGAATGGAAGAGGTGAAGAGATTGGAGATTATTTTGCATCTTGGGATTCAGTGCCACTAGTTTTGGAGTGTGAGAAGATTCCAGATTACCAGATTTTTCAACTTCAACATGTTACTAGTCAAAAATTCACAGATAAGGAGTTTTAAAAATAGTCCTTAAATGTACTTGATATAAACAAATTACACATAGTGACCCCCCCTGAGGCAAGAAATCACATGAAGTGATCGATGTTTGGACCCGTAGGTCCGAGTTCAAGGCACATGCATCTAGGAGGGAACCAATCAAACGTATCTAAAACACTATGGATGAGTGCACCAATCCAATGTTGTTGGTCGGATCACGGATAGGATGTGTTTCAGGTTTCATTCTCTGGGAATATTATATTTTGGATGTGATGCGTTCACCGTTCACAAATGGGGATTCCTGGACATAGTGTGGTCTACAATCAAATTTTTTACAAAGGCAATTGATGCTCAAGATGGCATCATTCTTGGGTAAAATGTTAAGGGTAGCAAAACTGAGGGGTATCTAGTAGTCCAAGGCTTGATACTGGGGTGTCCATGGTAGCTCCTTCATCAACTTGGTGTCACTATTGATGTCCACTATGAGTTGCAAAGAGGGTCACTTAGGGTTTTGGCATCTCAAATGAACTGGCCAATGTGATCCCATTATTTATTTGTTCTTTCAGGTATTTATTTTGCTTATTTCTCAAAGTTTGGGTAGGGCAATTCACTGAGGTTGCTGTATAAGCAACCCCTTGCCTTCATTGTGTACATGAGGTGGCAGCCACCTAGCTCGATGTCAGATTTCTAGTCAAAACACAAGTGCCACCACTAGCGTCAGCCAGAGAGAGGCTTGTGAGTGGCAGAGATGGGCAAACAATGCTCCCTATAATTAGTTTGGACCCTTGTGTTGGAGTTCAAGTTATCGATGTTTGGACCCGTAGGTCCGAGTTCAAGGCACATGCATCTAGGAGGGAACCAATCAAACGTATCTAAAACACTATGGATGAGTGCACCAATCCAATGTTGTTGGTCGGATCACGGATAGGATGTGTTTCAGGTTTCATTCTCTGGGAATATTATATTTTGGATGTGATGCGTTCACCGTTCACAAATGGGGATTCCTGGACATAGTGTGGTCTACAATCAAATTTTTTACAAAGGCAATTGATGCTCAAGATGGCATCATTCTTGGGTAAAATGTTAAGGGTAGCAAAACTGAGGGGTATCTAGTAGTCCAAGGCCTGATACTGGGGTGTCCATGGTAGCTCCTTCATCGACTTGGTGTCACTATTGATGTGCACTATGAGTTGCAAAGAGGGTCACTTAGGGTTTTGGCATCTCATATGAACTGGCCAATGTGATCCCATTATTTATTTGTTCTTTCAGGTATTTATTTTACTTATTTCTCAAAGTTTGGGTAGGGCAATTCACTGAGGTTGCTATATAAGTAACCCCTTGCCTTCATTGTGTACATTCACGGGTCGATTTTCATAATAAAAAAGGGTAGCTTCTACAATAGTGTTCCCCTGATTTTCTCTTCTCCCTATTTTCAAATGGAGGTGTGACCTTTTCTCATCTCCCCCCCTTGTGCGCCCTACTCACGGGGGTTCGACCGACCCTTATATGAGCACACTATTGCTCTAACAAAGTGAAACCTTTAATGTGGTTGGGTTCAGATGGCACGGCGGCAAAGAAAGAAAGAGGGGTGTTCAGCTAGAGCGGCAAGAAAATCTTGGATGAAAAAGCAGAACACCTCTCCGGACCCACAAAAAGCCTTGGCGACCCCCTTCCCCCCCTCGTCAGGCAATGGAGTTTGTCTGCCTTCTTGCTTGCATGAAAAGTGAGCGAAGCTTCAAAGGCTGATTTACAGCTAATAGCTACCACATTGTGTGAAAACGAGCAGGGCAGCAGAATTTGTAGGCAAGCGGATTGCCTCTGCCTCCGTCCACAGTGGGGTTAGGTTGTGAATTAGGTGCAATACGTTGTCTCGATCCCCACTCAACACTCAAATACCCCTCAGATTTCAAAAATTCCCTTTGGGTGGATTGTTCAAGATTTTCTAATCTCTATTCCTTTTTGACAATTTAAATCCGTATTTGAGTGCTTAGCAGGTAATTTGCAACAAATTACCTCGCAATTCATCTCCAAAGCCTACATACCAACTCAACTTCTAGTTTTAGCATCTTGTATTGATAGACAATCAATCTTCTTGTGTGGGCTACAATTTTTTCCATCTTTGAGAAATTTTGGAAATTTGAGGGCTATTTTAGGAATTTCCGAGGGGTATTTTGCTCTTTCATCGCTTTTCGCGTGCTTTAATTTAATAGCCGTTATGTTTACCGGCTACACATTCTCGGGCATTTCTTCATTTCCTCAACAAACAGAAAAGGACTACTCCCATATTCGACGAAGCAGGAAGCAGAGCCTAGCAGACGCCAAGCTAGCCTGTATAACAATGCGTTCCAAGCTCGTACTTGCCATGGGCACATCTGGTGATCCAGAAGGGCGGGCCTGCTGCGAGATGGTGAAGCAGGACTTAGGGCTGGAGACCGTGAAGCAGCTCGGTTGGGGAGGGCAGGGTTTGGTTTTACTCTGCCGCGACCCTGCGTCTGGCAATCGCTTCGCTTGCAAGGTGTTGGCCTCCCATCGTGAGCGTCAGCACAAGGTCCTCCTCGCATCGTCGTCATCATCATCGACTTTGCCGAAGAAGTCTGAAAAGAGGAAGCTTATAAAGATGAGGCCCAAGGAAGCCGTTGAGAACGCAAACTTGCTGCGGGAGGCAGAGCTTCTTCACCACCTTCGTGGCTTGCCTGGCATCCTGCCCCTCATCACAAAGGTCGAGGGCGATGACGGGTGCGTCCATTTATTTACCCCCTTCTGCGACGCGGGTGACCTCCTCGATAGACTCGATGCATGCCCGATCCTCCATGAAAGGGAGGCTGCCCACGTTGTGGCGAGCCTGGCCCGAGCCCTCATCTCGTGCCATGCTCGGGGCGTCGTCCACCGTGACATTAAGCCTGGGAATGTGCTTTTTCGCAGGTATGAGGCCACCAAAATGCAAATGCAGAGTATAAGTGCACAAGAATACATGAATTCTAGTTTGCAGAGTAATTCTATAATTAGTACTAAACTAGCTGCTGCAGGTGCACCAGGACTATATTCATTAGAGCTACATGAGGTGTTGCTGGCAGACTTTGGGCATGCTGCGAGGGTGGAGCATCCCTGGCAGAGGCTTGATGACCCCCATGTTGGAACCTCGACCTTCCGTGCGCCGGAGCTCATCCAAGGACGCTACGACCATCGCATAGATATCTGGAGCCTCGGGGTCCTCCTCTACCTCATGCTCACTGACACCATGCCCTTCATCCAGCACCTTGCTCACGATGCCTCCGACAAAGACATCCATGCTGCCATCCTCTCCAACAAGCTCTCTCTGGATGGGTCCATCGACCTTGCTGCCTCAGCTCAGGACCTCCTCAGAGGCATGCTTTGCAAGGACCCCCAACATTGCATCACCCTCCAGCAAGTCTTGCATCATCCCTGGGTTGTCCTCAACGTCTCGAACTGTGGCCAGAAGACCCTGAGCCATGTCGTCGAGAAGAGCCCTACTCCAAACACTGGCAGTAAAATTCACACTCCTGCTGGCTGTTCTGTATCAGCTCAAGCAGCTGACGTAGCTGTGCAGCCCAAGGCATTGAAGAAAGAACCTGTAATTCCTGGTACCCTAAACCACAATATTGTTGAGAAGAGCACTAGTATGCGAAATGCAGGTGTGCACACCGCGAGGAGGACATCTGGGCATCGACCTGCATCGGCTCAAGTTGCGCAACCCATGGTAAAGAAAGAGCCAGCTGTAGTCTCCAGCACTACAGACCATATTCATACATGCGCGGCGCGGCCAGCAGTAGGATCTCCAACTTCCACCATGAATGCCATGCCTCTCGGCAGCGTCACACCAGCAGTAGCAGTGGGGCAGAATATCTCTATCTCATGTATGCCGGGAAACAGTAGTAGCATTGCAAACGACGATGAGGTGGACGATGAGTTTCCCAGGTTTACAAGGGTAAAGCGACAACGAGTTCAAGTGCCATCAGCTGCATGCCATCAGCAGCATTGGCGAGTCGTGGAGGCTCATCAAAAAAGGCCAGCAGGCCACATACCCACCACCAGAAATTATACCTATGGAGCACCTCCTCCTTGCATCTGCTAGCATTAACTGAAGCAGGAGCTAATCAGATAGGGCTGATATTTTTGAACTGGTGCATTCTACAGAAGGTGAGAGAAACAATACATTGAAGCTTTTAACATTTGGTGCAGCGGTACTACGAATACCGGCTGTTAAACGTACTACTTGTAACTGCGCAACTGAAGACATCTCGTCTCAGATAATTTTGGACTACTCGTAGGGCTTTGATGCTGCAGGATCATTGAAAGATCCAAAACTGGTATAAAATCCGTGTACATTCAATCTGACTTTCCGATGTGTTTCTCTGTCAATTAATTACTGCTTCGAGTGCAGCTTGCAAGCATTTTGTGTTAGTAGTCAGCGTATTGGTGAAAATGTTTGTCTAATACACTTTCAAATTAGATCTCTTTGATAAAAAACGCATGGCATATAAGGTACATATTGCATTCTCAAAATACAGCTTTTCTTATCTGATATAGTATTGCCTGGCAATTGATCAGGAATCATCATCATGTGATGCCTTCCTTGCCCATTGTGCTTGTGCCGGTGTCATGTTGTTTACTTCATGGCTCTTCTAAAACTAAAAGAGGCTGCGTTCCCCCCACCACATCAAGTACCTACGACACCTTTCTCCTGCATATTCAGCTCCGGCTGGCCGCTAGCAATCTCCTCCAGCTCAATATTCACAATGTCAGAGCTTCCCTTCGCATTTATAACACTTTTTGACACAATATTGTAACTCACTCACCTTATATGATATTTTAGGAACAAACAACTAGATGTTATCAAATCAAAGACTTGTCAAAGATTATTTTGTATGTGCTACATGAATATAGCTCTCCTCTCTCGATTTTAAAGGTCCTCTTTGCATCATTGTTCGCAAAGGTTCCGGAACTTGGAAGGATTCAACATCCTTGCTCCGGCCCAGCTTGCACGGCCACCACACATAGATCATTCCACTATGAGATCTAACTCTCCGCTAGGTCCTACTTTGCATGCCTCACCTCACGGCTACTCGTCGATGCACAGGCGCCGACCGTCAAAGATCCCCACATTTCTCACATACCACATTGACCATATATACCAGTCCGTAGACGAAGACATACAAACCAAATACCTTGGACTTATTTGTAGTAGAGAATAATCCAAAGGTCAAGGTGAATTTAGTGCACTTCGTGATGCATTCCACCAGTATGTAGCCCAAGCCCATCGGTCTATAACTTCTTTACCCTCCCAAAACAAGCGCCTCATTGTCTCAGTAAGGTTTACCACATCGAAAGCAATTACTCGTACCATATCCTTTTCGATGGAGCATAGAAGAGGTAGGCAATGAACCAGCTAGGGTTCTCCACAGATGCACTTTGAACTTGAATGGTCTCCGAGAGACCCACGACCGAGAAAATATATTATTCCACCAAACGGATCAATAGACCAGTGTTTGTTACATCTAGCAGAAGGATCATGCTCATGAAGCAAATGCATGTAAAACTGGGATGTTTGAGAGTTTCACCAATTGGTTGCTACGTGTGGAAAAGTCTAGTCTCAGTGCCTGTCTAGACGATTGGTAGTTGGTGGTATTTTTAGGTTGTTGACACATGCACAAAGATTACACCAAGAGTTTCTGAAACCAAATCCTAGTCGGAACCTCTCTCTCTCTCTCTCTCTCTCTCTCTCTCTCTCTCTCTCGTTTTTCTTCGAAACATAAAAAAGAGCCACGGTATCATGATAATTCAAATTGTATACACAACCCAACAATGTGAGGCTAACCTTGAGCCCTACCACACCTAAGGCACAATATTGTATCTCGCTGACCTTAATATGATATTTTAGGAACAAACAACTAGATGTTATCAAATCAAAGAGTTGTTAAAGATTATCCGAGAAAAATATGTATGTGCTACATGAATATAGCTCTCCTCTCTCAAGATACCGATGGTTGAAGTCGATGATAGTTATAAGTAGTGCAATGCTTGATGATTTTTTGGTGATTTTCCATGTATCGTTCAAAGACTTAGCAAAGCTGGGATGCAATAGGATTCTATACATTTCAAAGCCAGCACAAGTTTTTCACTTGGCCTTTATGGCTCAATCATTGGGTTTGTGAACAGGAAATGGGAGCTTGGCCAAGTTGGTACCCAAGGTGAAGTTTTTCCAATGTGATGCAAAAGGGATTTTTTTGGAGCCTTGAGGGCCATTTGATGTAGGCCTACTATGTGGCGACTGAGAAGATCCCACATGCGAGGTACTTGGTCATTTTATTGGGTTATATAGCCTGCTTTAGAACCTCATTTAGGTGCATGAAGTGGAGAATGAATCTACTTGGCATGGTGGATATGTTGGGAGCTTTGTAGGCGCTACTTGTTGCGGCGGGGCTATGCGGGGCAGTCCTAGCGGAGATTTTGGGTGGTGCAGAGGAAAAGTGAGAGAGAGAGAAGAGTCGACCAATCCTACAATTTGGTAGCTTGTATGCAACATTTTTAAATCAAGAGGGCACTTGTTCGCTTCTCCCTGACTTGCTAAAAAAGGTCGAAGGGCCTTTATAAAACCACTTTTTGTACCCATTTTTGGGGCTTTTTTGCATGATGATCAAAAGGATGCACCGTAAAGTGTGTGGCTAGTGTTCTTTTTGTTGATTGAATAAAGGATTGCCCAAAAAATTGTTTATCCCCCCACCCCCTTCTCTTTTTTGATGCGTCTCTTTGTGTGTGTGTCACTAGTGCAGATGGATGTGTGTTCCCACGGACGATTTTTACGGTGCAGAGAGAGAGAGAGAGAGAGAGAGAGAGAGAGAGAGAGAGAGAGAGAGAGAGAGAGAGAGAGAGGTTTTTTGTGTGCATCGGTAGTGTGTGCAATAGAAATTGTGCGGGTGTTGTGACTACAATATGTGTGTTTAGTCTTGGTGAGTGTGTTGGCACGTAGAATTGCGTTTGTGAATGTGAATGAGTTGTTCAATGTGTTTTCTCAAAGGATAGGGGTGCTATGAATATTGTGGTCTATAAATAGGCAATTGTGTGAGTGCTGGGTGTGTTCCCCATTCCCCGTCTCCATCTTCTACTGCCCCCACTAAAGAGCCCCTCATTGCTCCTCTTTGAAGTTGAGGCTGTGGATTTGGCTATGCCAAAAGTGAGAGTTTTGAAGATGAGGTGCTACTAGAGATGGTGTGTTCACGCTTTTTGATTTTCACTAGGGTTGAAGCAATTGAAAGGTTGTCGGGAGCTAGTTAGTGACGTGCCCACTTGATCACATCAATAGACGTGTCAGCTGATGGTTTTTTGGCCCCAGGTTAGACATTCCATCTTATGGTTTTTTGGCCTTGACCAGTTTTTGGAATGTGGTGTACACTATATGAAGTCAGTAGGAGTAGACACTGCATCAATCAACGTACGGATTGGCAAGATACTGATGGTTGAACTCAACAATAGTTTCCAATAGTGCAATGCTTGATGATGTTTTGGTGATTTTTCATGCCTCGTTCAAAGACTCAGTAAACTAGACGTTCAAAGCAAGCACAAATATTTTTCATTTTGACTTTGTGGCTCAATCATTAAGTTCAGAACAGGAAATGGGATCTCGGCCAAGTTGGTACCTAAGGTGAAGTTTTTACAATGCGATGAGAAAGGGTTTTTTTGGAGCCTTGAGGGCGACTTGATGTAGGCCTACCATGTGGTGACTGAGAAGATCCCACATATGCGAGGTACTTGATCATTTTCTTGGGGTATATAGCTTGATTTCGGACCTCATTTAGGTGCATGAAGTAGAGAAGGAATCTCCTTGGCATGGTGGCTATGTTGGGAGCTCCATAGGTGCTACTTGCGGCAACTGGTGGCAATGCGGGGCGGACCTGGTGGGATTTTGGTGGGGGCATGGCTCGGCAGTTGACGAGGATTGCCTTGGGGGGGGCCTTCATGCGGTGGTGCAAAGGAAAAGTGAGAAAGGAAGAGAGAGAGACCAAGCCTGCAGAGAGGTAGTTTGTATGAAAATGTTTTTTAATTGAGAGGACACTTGTCCGACTCTCCCTGACTTGCTAAAAATTGCCGAAGGGCCTCTATAAAACCACTTTTTGTGCCCTTTTTTTGGGTCTTTTTTGCTCGATGATCAATAGGATGCGCCGCCAAGTGTGTGGGTAGTGTTCCTTGTGTTGAATGAAGTGAAGGATTTCCCAAAAATTTGTCTATCCCCCCGCCCCCTTCTCTTTTTTGTTGTGTCTCTTTGTGTGTGTTTCGGTGCAGATGGATGTGTGTTTCCGCGATCCATTTTTGTGGTGCAAGGAGAGAGAGAGAGAGAGAGAGAGAGAGAGAGAGAGAGAGAGAGAGAGAGAGAGAGAGAGAGAGAGAGAGAGAGAGAGAGAGAGAGAGAGAGAGAGAGAGAGAGGTTTTTTGTGTGCATTGGTGGTCTGTGCAGTAGAAATTGTGCAGATGTTATGAATGCATGTGTGTTTGTGCGTTGGCATGTTGGGTTGTGTTTGCCAATGTGAAAGAGTTGTTCAAAGGTGTTTTCTTAGAGAATATGGGTGCTATGAATACCATGGGCTATAGATAGGCGATTATATGTGTGTTGGGTGTTCCCCATTCCCCCTGGTCCATCTTTTGGTGCCCTCACAGAGGAGCATTGTCAGAGGGCATGGTTCTCCAAGGTCGACCAAGAAAGTGTTGGGCTTCTAGCTGTAAACTTTTAGGCAGTTGAGGCGTAAACCAAGAGAAACAAGTGTAGTTAGGACCAATTTGGTGTTAGTAAGAAGATATAGAGATGATTACAGAGCAATCTTGGAAGAAAATCATGACTCAAAACACAAATACCAATTAAATTCAAGACCAAAATTTGTCATCGTTGGTATCAAATGAGGCACCCATGCATCCCGGTCCTGCCTTTCTTCAAACGGTGAAGTCAACCAAGCATTGTGTCGCCCTGTGAGAGCTTCCCAATCCCCCTCAGTGAAGCTCGTTTTTTGCTGACTCCATCGCCCTCCTCTTCTTCCTTTTCCCATTCACATCTCATTAAAAAAAAACCATTGATAGACATCTATTTTGCCCTTTGTGCGTCCTTACTTTGGCTCAATGGGGTGGCCATTGAATCTGCAGGGCCTTAAATGGCAGCCCTCCAAGCCATTGAGAAGCCACTTGCATGGGCAATAGCATTTTGCGAAAGCCCTTCACTTTGCATTCGGTTAACAAGACAACGCTTGTTTGCCACAACCATGTTGGGCATTCAACACTCGATCTCATGAAAAATTACAACAGGGCATGAGGTGCAGTAAAAACCCAAAAATAGCCTTAAAAACTCAAAAAATGAGCATGTAAGCTCGTAAGTTTTTTCCAAAAAATTTTATGGCTAAAACATCTTAAAATTTCTACGTCATGCTTCATTTAACAATGAAGGATCTTGAAAACAATGGAGAATTGATGAATTACAATCGCAGTTAACTCAAAAAATTTACATTCCC
The DNA here is from genome assembly GCF_014529385.1 of Adiantum capillus-veneris. NCBI lineage: Eukaryota > Viridiplantae > Streptophyta > Polypodiopsida > Polypodiales > Pteridaceae > Adiantum > Adiantum capillus-veneris. The sequence continues at coordinate 152,288,147 of NC_140948.1, forward strand.
ATAATCACATCAATTTTTGACCAATTAATAAAACATAAAATTTGCGATTTCACTATTGTGATGAAAAATGCAAATAAAGCACATGCTTATAATTTACAAACCCCAAATTTTATATCTAATTTTTTAAAAAGTTAAGTAACAAGATTATCTCTACTTTTGCAACAAAGCATCATAAACAAAACTAAAAACTAAAATTATGAAGCAAGTTTAAAAGCATATTTCTTCTTTTTATCATTCACACTTTGTTTGAAAGCATATTTCTTCTCTTTGTCATCCAATTTTTTTTCTCTTCTTTGCTTCTTAAAAACATGAGCATCACCAGAAGGAGAAGGCTTTACAAAGAAGAAGCTGCAAACATCGACAAAAGAACCATAAATTCTTGCTACTACTATCAAGCATGCAAAATCCAAAATATATACTTAAAAACAATAGGGATATAAAATTTGCAAAAAAATCAAACAAAGAAGATTAAAAAATCCCTCATATTTCAAGGCTTTCTTAAGTAGAAAATTAAGAATTTATGTGTATTTCAACAAAAAAAATCAAAGTATGTCTTTAGTTATGGCACAATAGATCTTTTATATGCTAGCAAAATGATACCAAAAGCAAGTGTAGTATGCTAGTTCCATCTCCCTTTCTCTAGTGTCTCAACAGCAATGGGTGCTACAATAGTACCCACTATCTCTTTGCGGAGTGGCTAGAGCAACACGCAACGGTTCAATCTCCAAGCCAACCACATAATCTCACAAATTTCTTACAACAAGTACTTGTTTGACCAAGGAAGACCAAAGAGACTAGTTTATACCATCCAACCTATACTCATTGAAAAGTACATCAAGAATAGAAGAATCACACTTGCTTTCTTGTCCTTATGCATATATCAATAAATCCGCACCATGTGTATAAATATCTACACAACCAATGTATCAAACAACCAATGGAAACTTTCTCTAGATGCACAAGATTGCCAAAACATAGCTCTCTTTGTATCTACAATCCATCATCCATGTGTAATTCTAACCTCCACACCAATAAATGTTTTCTGTAAGATACACACAGGAAGATTTTTTGTATGGCTGAAAACTATCTTGTGTTGTGATGCTCAAAACAAAATTTTGAGGACATTAATAGTTCCAAAGAGGGGTAGAACCGCAGGACACTTGCTGGAGAATTTCTTGGAATGCTGAATATGTTTGTCCAAATTTCTGGACCCAGAAATTGCCTTCAAACTTCACGCGCGCACGAAAACGCAAAACGATTTGCACACAACCATGCAAAGTACACACATGAAGATAAAGCAAACTCACACAGAGAACAAGGAGATGGAGAACATGAAGATGGAGATGACGATGGAGATACATACCTAGATACGACCTCTGAAGAGATAAAAGATTTCTCGTTGTGTTTTGGAATACAAGATTGCAACAAAGTTGTATTCTAGAATACACCTATGCTGTAAACTTGTATTGCAGAATACACTTTTACTTCAAACTTGTATTTCAGAATACACTTGTGCTACAAACTTGTATTCCAAAATACACATGGGTTACAAACTAGCTGAATACACGTGTTGTAAATTTTTATTCTAAAATACAAAATTGTTACAATCTTGTGTTCTAAAATAGAGAAGTGGTAAAACTTGTATTCCAGAATACAAGATTGAAGTACTCTTGTCTTCTATAATTAAAAAAACTTGAATTCTAAAATACTTATACACAACAAATGAACAAAAATCTTCATACTCGTGTATTCTACGATAAAAGTGTATTGCAAATTTGTATTCAATTGATGTCCATTGATACAAAGAAGTTTGAGAAGATGTAAATTCAAGTAAGTACTACTCAAGGTGATCAAGGTGACTAAGAAGAAGAAAACAAATAATAGCGAATGACGTATCAATAAATTAAAATTGGAGGATATGAAAATTCTTGGACTCACATGGAGGATATGAAAATTAGCGCGGGTTTCGCCTTTTTCCCCTAATTTTTTTGGCGTCGATATACGCGTCGCTATACGTGTGGCAAATAAAGCCTTTCCATGCGTATATCGATGCACATTGCGACGCGTATAGCGACGCCCGCTAATGTCGTCGATATATGCGTGGAAAGGCATGGCCGTCAATATAGGCGCGTCGATATATTCATTTAGTGTTGTAGTGAATATCTCTCGTTTCTAGTCATCTAGCGCTTCAGATTCCCTATTTTCCATTGCTGAATCTAATACTTGAATTTTTTATGTGTTCATTTGCTTTTCAAATCCACCTAGTTCACCTTTTGGACATTGTTGCAATTTTTGGCTCTCTGTTTATAAATTGATCAAGTGGAATCCATTATGGTTTATGGGTTAATTCATGTTTATACTCTACGTACTGTTGGGAACTTCTTATGTTTTCCATATGATCCTAGAGGAGAGTATATTCTAATAAGGCCACAGGTTGCAAAATTTTTCAAATCATGCTCACAATGGGGCCAATTGCTAGTGTTTGGCATGGGCTACAAAATATGTTTTACACTCTGGGGTGCACTATGTAATCATGTTAGTGTATAACGTGAGTTCCAAAGGAGGGGTTTAAATACAAAATTTTAGGAAATAGAGAGAGAGAGCGGTGTGTGTGTGTGTGTGTAGGAAAGAGAGAGAGAGAGAGAGAGAGAGAGAGAGAGAGAGAGAGAGAGAGAGAATTAATGTATGCTCAGGAAATTAAAACTAAAGAAAAAAAAATTAAAGAGAGAAATGAAATGAAATGTTATATTAACGTCTTCGAAAGGCCAAAGTGACCTATGAGACATGAGACAAGAAAGTTACAATGTGATGGATCTGATACAAAGTCAGAGTAAGAAGATGACAAAATAAAATATTATGGAGTCCTAAACTGCTGGGTGTGGACTAAACGGCTAAACGAGCTAGTTGGGATAGGTAGATCTCCTCCATGGTCAGTACTCTGAACGAACGTTGTGCATGTCGAGCCAAAGTGACCTAGCTAGATCCTCTGATGTAGCCTATGTCGATGTTGTGTAGTCCTCCGCAGTCGTGGGCGTCTAGATCTCCCTAGATTAGTCGCTCGTTCAATCAATAGAGAGATAGGGAAGTAGAGAGCGAGAGAGAGAGAGAGAGAGAGAGAGAGAGAGAGAGAGAGAGAGAGAGAGAGAGAGGAAATAGAGAGATAGAGAAAGAGAGTTATATATATATATATATATATATATATATATATATATATATATAGAGAGAGAGAGAGAGAGAGAGAGAGAGAGAGAGAGAGAGAGAGAGAGAGATAGGGAAGTGGAGATCCAAGAGTTATGGCAGAGAAATAGGAAAATAGACAAATAGAGAGAGATAGGAAAATAGAGAAAGAGAGATAGCGAGAGAGAGATAGAGAGAGAGAGAGAGAGAGAGAGAGAGAGAGAGAGAGAGAGAAAGAGAGATAGCGAGAGAGAGAGAGATCGAGAGAGAAAGAGAGATAGCGAGAGCGAGATCGAGAGAGAAAGAACGAGAGATAGGGTACGTAGACAGAGAAGAAACTATGGAACTAAAAGAGGCAAAGGGGTTTTGCCTGCTACATGCATTGCCATGTACACCTGGGAGTGCACGTATGTGTCTACCCATATAGGATTTGACCAATAGAGACGAGATTTTGACCCGGTGGTCATGATCTCCGTACACCTCTGGACCGAGGTGTACGGAGATTGGGCAAGACTAGAGAATGGGAGGTAGTTTACATTGTGAGGAGTATATATATATATATATATATATATATATATATATATATATATATATATATATATATATATATATATATATATATATATATATATATATATATATATATATATATATATTAAAACAACATTCATAATCGTTGTAGATGGAAACGTCATCACCTAACATGGAGGAAAATATTGCATGCTCATGCACGTTTGGGCATGGCAATGGATGGAGTCAATCCATTTGGCTTGAGAAGCTCGTCATGGAGCACTTGGCCTGTGTGCCTTATCAATTACAACCTCCCGCCGTGGCTTGCTATCAAGAAGGGTCATTTGATTTTAAGCTTGATTGTACCTGGTAAGTTCAAAGCAAAAAACATGGATGTTTATCTAGCTCCACTAGTTGACGAGCTCCAGGAGTTATGGCATGGGATCAACATAGCAGATGCGGTTGAATCAGTAGGACAACAGCATGCAAGGATCTATGGACTTCTTATGTGGACTATGCATGATTGGCCAGGATACGGAGAAGCTTTTGGTAATGGTTATTGATTTACAAAATTCTCGTTATTCGCAAGCCCTTTGCCTTGGCCTGATTCATGCTTTGATATATGCAGGACTAACAACTTCGGGATACAAAGCATGTCCAATTTGCGGGCAGTCTTTGGATGTGCGCTATTCTACCTCTCTTCGAAAGACAATTTATCAAGGCCACCACCGTTATCTTCCAGATGGCCATCACTTGCGCGAAGGCCAGCTTGGTCGCGTCAAATGTCGTCCTATGCATGTACAAGAGTGGCGTCGCTGATGGGAGCAACATGAGGGGCAACCTGTTCCAGGAATGAAACGTTTGTCCATTCTCCATACGTTGCCGTATTGGGGTGATCTACTAATTAACCATTTGCTGGATCCAATGCATATATTCAAGAATGTGGGAGAGCTCCTCTGGAAGACAATCATGGGAATGAAAGACAATCAAGCTTCACGAGATGATTTGTAGTCGGTTGGAAAGATGCCAGAGCTGTGGCCTTTCACCAATGCAGCTAGTCAAACAAAACTTCCAAGAGCGCCATGGGTATTGCTAAAAAACGAAGAGCGACAACTGAAAAGGGTGATTTCAGAGTTCAGGACGCCAACAGGATATATGCGATGTCTCAAGACAACATTCACCCGTGACGATCAACTGTCACGGTTGAAATCGCATGAGTGGCATAAGTTCTTGCAATTCATTCTTCCAATTGCGATCAAGGGGTGTTTAACGAAGGAAGTGCGGACCTGCATATACAAGATTTCGGAGATAGTGCGGTGGATCTCTTCCAAGGAGATACGGGAGGAATCTATTGCAGCCGCTAGGGCTAACTCCATTGAGGCAGTTTGCATGATTGAGAAGTATCTACCCACGAGCTGCCTAACTATCCAAATGCACTTGCTCGTCCATGTAGTAGATGAGGTTGCAGTGGCAGGTACAGTCCATAGCCGTTGGATGTTATTTCTAGAGCGGTTCATGAAAACACTTGAGGGTTTTGTTCACCAAAAAGCGCGTCCAGAGGGGAGCATGGTAGAAGGATGGCTGGTGCAAGAGTCTCTTGTATTGACGACCGAATTTCTATCCGTTTCTAACCCAGAAATTCCTCGACTGTGGAGCGATGAGGAGGATGCAAGACTGGTGGGAGAGGAGCCGCAAGGGCAAGGGGTGCCGAAGAAAATGAACCTGGCCATGTGAGAAAAGATCATGAAGTTCTGTATACTAAATTCAGCGCCAATGCAAAAATGGCTTGAAAGGTACGAAGAAGAGAAAGAGAGACACAATCTAGAGCGACAGGATTTCGGGCGAAGTCGAACGACTAGAGGCTTACCCTTGCCAGAATATCTCGCTCCTCTACCTGAATTCCCTACAATGGCATGGTTGGACAAGACAGTGAGAGCAACTCGACAGATTGGAGAACCCATATCTCTAGAAGAGGAAGAGCTGGCTATTGGATGTGACTGGAAGTATCATACATACATGGCACTGTGGTCGCATGGAAAGCATTTCAGAACACAAAAAATTGACAGCAGAAGAAACACGTTTGACAGTGGGGTAATGGTTAGTTTCATGCAAAAGAGCAGGGCCAGTGCTAGAGACAAGAATGAGAGCACTAGCAACCTGGATTATTGTGGTTTGGTGTCAGATATCCTGAAAGTAAGCTTCACGCGGTTTGAGATGTTTTTGTTGGATGTGAAGTGGTTCAAGGTGATTAATTCTGGTCGCAATGCAACGGTACGCAGAGATGGAAACAAACTTGTGCAAATAGATTCTACAAAGACTTGGACAGATGCGAGCGACACATTTGCTCTCCCTGAACATTGTGAGCAAGTGGTCTTTGTATCAGACCCTCGAGAGCGACAATGGTGGTTTGTGGTTCAGGTTGCTCCAAGAAATAAACAAGTATTTGAAGGGCAAGATCTCCTGGAGGAAAGTCAGTCAGACGACGTCCATACTACTATGACATTAGATGAGATGGACGAAGGTATGGCAGAGAAAGCTGACAGATATACGAGGGATGACGCAGCCAAGCCAGAATTGACACTTGTAGATGAAGATGCAATGGATGAAGAAAATCTGCCAGAACGAGTTGGGATAGAGTTATGTTTGCAATTAGAGATAGATGATGATACGGTGCAAGATCTTATCGATGATGCCTCACTCATCGAGGCCTAGGCCTGTAAGTGTTTGTGTGAAGACTTTGATTTAAAATTAGGCTTAAAGTTAATTTAAACAACTGTGTTCTGACGCTTTATTTTACTTTCTTTGTGCAGGACTTTAGTATGGCAAACGAGATTCCAGATCCCGCTTCCATGAGTGCAGATGCATTCATGGGCTTCGTTACACGGATGACGCCTGCTCAGATGGCAGAGGCTTCTCAGTACTGGGTAGCCAGAGGCACGGGTAATACGTCTCCGGGCTTCACACCCGAGGGTCCGACGCTTAGGGGGGGATGCCTACGGGGTTCAGGACGCCTATGGGTACGATGCCTTCTTCTCCCATCACGGCCGCTTCAACACCTCGGGGTGGGGCAGAGGCAGGTACGTCCTCATCTCCGCAGCACAGGCGCACTCGCCAATCTCGGCGATCGTCAGGTGGCGATGGTGGTTGCTGTGGAGGAGGGTCCACAGATGCTTCGACCCCTCCTCGCTCACGACCCCCGTCATACCCAGGCACACCTCTCGACACACCTCTTGGCACACCTCGGACACCTTGGGGGGCACACGATCCTAGTGCCTCCAAGCTCTATACTGTATGGGGAGATGGTTCTGTTGACATGGATAGAGTCTGTACTGAGATGCGACAGCAGATTCGCCAGCTCGTGGAGCTGCAGTTTTCGACCAGCATTTTGACGTCTTGGGGTCAGCAAGAAAAGGAAAAAGTCACTTACATAGTGGAGACCATCCTGAGAGAGTACCAGCCTGCTCCGGGTTCTTCCTTTGTTTCGGCGCGGTGGATCAAGGGTGTTGCATGGGACACCATCAAACATCAACAAGATGCAGCTCGGAGGGCTTTCAGGACCGGCTCGCCGAAGCCTTTGGGCATCCCACACGAGACGTGGCTGCAGATCAGGGAGGATGAGCGGACAGCGGCCACGCGGTTTAGACAGCAGCGTGAGGCCGAGCACGTACGACAGACGACTAGGGGGACATCTCATCTTGGCAGCGGAGGCTTCCACACCTTTCGCTATGAGTTTGTGAGTTTCTAATCCAATCTTAACTATGGCATTTTTTAAAACGCGATGAATCGTCTATTCTTATTACTTTGATTTGTGTATAGACGCAGAATCTTGCGATGCATTGAGCTCCATCACGCGAGGAGGAGTCAGATGGATATCGCAGAGGTATCTATGAAGTACTGAATGATCTTGAAGCTTCAGGAGAGCCTGTAGACTGGGAGGCCTTACAGTCTCGCTGATCGCTTGAGGTGAGACGTTAATATGTGTGAGTTGATTTAATTAAGTCAGTATATGTGAAGTGATATCAAAACTAATTTTGTGAGTTATCCTATGTGCAGGTTGCGATGCCTAGTCATTAGTGGACCATATTTCATCTATATGCTTTGTGAGACACAGACATGCTTTTGTGTCTCTTTTTTGTACAAACAGTTAGTGTTCAAACAGTTATTGTTTCCCTTATGGTTATGATTATTGTCATTGTCATTGTATAAACAGTTATTGTTTCTCTTTCTGGTTATGCTTATGGTTATTGTTAATTTTGTTTATGGTTATGGTTATCTGCATTATGGTTTTGATCAAAGTGGTTGTAGCCGGTTATGGTTTTAGGTTATGGTTATGCTTTTAAGTTATGGTTATGGTTCGTTATGGTTATGCTTTTAAGTTATAGCTATGCTTTTCAGTTGGTACGGTTGTCTTTCATTTTTTTTAAATCTCATGTGAGATCCTACATGGATAGCATGTAAGAGGCGTATACATGATATGGTTTTTTTTGAGAAGTTTATGTAAAAACAAAGGGAACTCTGTGGAAATTTTTCCGCGCGAGAGCATGGTTGATATTTTGGTGCTGCTCGCTTTCTTGGGCAGAGGGTAGGAAGTCTGGTTGTGGCCGTGTCCATCTTTTAATTGGGCACATGCCAGGCTACCTGCCCTCTGCCCAAGAAAACAATTTTCCGCTATGGTCGTCGCTATGCGCGTCGCTAATAGCGACTGGTTTCACAGCGACGCGGATAGCAACGGGCCGCGTCGATATCTGCGTCGATAACACATTTTTTTGTTGTAGTGATTGTAGCAATGAGCCCTTGAAACTGCCAAAAGCTTAGTTTTTGATCAATAGAGGATTTTTTATGGTTTGGATCCATTAGGATAATTGGATCGCTATGAAATGGAGTTGGAGCTCCATGGGGTGCCAAAGAGAATAACATTCTAAATTTGGCAGGTTTGTGATCCTAGATTTCATTTTCAACACTAAAATCTATGTAGCGCGAGCAAGTTTAGAGTTTATCATCAGAGAAAGATGGGGTCCAAGCATGTATGAAGATGATGAGGATTGTATTAATGTGCCTACCTATGCAGAGGTTTGCAAGTAAATCCAAGCTAAGTTTGAAACTGCTATTGATGAATGCTTGCTTGTGGCATTAGAAAGAGGATGGGGTGTAGGAGGGCCTCTTTATTTTCCATGAGCTTATGAAGGTAATTAAAATTTTGACGAATAGGTATACGCCATGTATGTAAGAATGGTGGGTGTGTAAGAGATGTGTAAAAGTGGTCAAAGGATGCACTTTTCCCCCAAAAAAGAAGGTGGATAATTTTATGATTTTTGGCCTTCCATAACTCCCACATATGATCTTCGATTTGAGTGGAGATCATAGATTTACAATCTGCATGTCGAGCTCTTTCCATAGATATACTACATGATATGGTTTTAACGGCTAGATTTTAAATTCCATTTCGGGGGGAAACTTTGAATTCAAATAAACTAGCCATTTTGCCTGTTTGAATTCAAAAGTTGTCCTTTGATTACTTTCTTAATACAAAAGGTTTGACTTCCTTAAACTGCCAAATAAAGAGGCCGTCCTAGACCCCATTCTCTTCCTAATGATAATATGCTATTACAAGATAAAGATGATGAAAAAGTTATGCAAGCTGTCTATGCAAATCTTGGAATTGTAGAGTCCTTAGTAAAGGTTGAAGCTAAAGACTTGCGGGGTCAAGAAAGGAATACAATCTACAAGGTCTATTCATAAGTGAAAATTCACAAGGTGTGGATGTACATAAGCATCTATAGGACTTGGGTGTATCAAATTTACAGGGTTTGGATACACATGATTTTAAGGCCTTGGATGAGCAAGAGTATGTACTTGAGGATATACAAAGTGATGATTTAGATGGGGTGCAGACTCCTTCTTCAACAAGATTTTATGATGCAGAGATACCAATGTGGCAAACTGATCCCAAATTTGGTGATGCTTATTCAGAGGGGGTGCATAGTGAAGTGCAGCATCTTGGTGTTGCATATGATTGGGTTCATTGTGCCGATGATATAGATAGGAAAGTAGATGAAATTTTTGATTTGCATGTTGGACTTTGTGTTGTAGAAGCTCAAAGATATTTGGATGAGTGGAAGAAAATTGAAAATTGTTAGCAGCAAGCTAACACGGACATCATTTTTCGGAGTTCTCCTTGTAAAACAATTATCATTCATTTTGATAAATCGGGAATATTGTAACTCCTATTTTCTCGGATAAACTTTTGTAATTAATGAGCCGGGGCTACAAGCTTCCATATTTTATCAGCCAGTCATTTCCCAGCTTTGGTAGAACTCCAATTATTAGTTTTGACCACCCAAAAACCTTGGCTAAGGTATAAAAGCCAATTTTTGTAAGTTTTTTATAAGTTTTTGGATAAGAAATACACAGCGTGAGCTAATGGCGCTCACTTCTCTTCTTCTCACGCTTCTTACTCCCTCTCCGGTTGTCACATTGCGAATGTTTTTGTTGCATTGCAAGCGCAGGTAAGAGCTCTACACATTGATGTAAGACATTCACAGTATTTCGTAGCTTTTAGCGTCGTCGACCCACGGCCTAATTTTATCATAACTAGGAATTTACATTTTTAAATCGAAAACTAAGCATAGGCGGGGTATTGGGGCATCATTGCTAAGCATTTAGATGCATTCTGTGTCAAAAACGACTAGGTCAAAAATCCATTGCTTTTAATAATCACGATTTTGGAACTTGACCTAAAGTGGGATTTGAGGCCATAGGCATGTGTTCTTAGGTCTTATAAACTTGTCCTAGAAGTTTCATTACGTTTGGATGTCATTTGATGCTGTAACGGATGTAAATTGCTTGCCGATGAGCGATTGGCTTTTGGTGATTTAAGTCACTTGATTGTAGCTTGAGTTAGATACGAGTTGTTAGTTGTTTTTCAAGAGATTGACAACCTCTTATAGCCTCTATGCACTAGTTGAATCAGCTTCGTCCCATGGTTTGACAAATTAATCGTGGTTCTCGCTAATACTGCAATAAGATAGGATGGTGAGGTTAGACATGCGTTCCACATTTGGCACCGCTGCTGGGGATCGAAGAGACCTAAACTAGGGAAAAACACGAGCGTCTTGTGTAGTTGTCCTGTAACTTCCTGTAGGTTCGCCTAGAGTTCAAAACTTTCTTTTAGAAGCGGCATAGCTTAAGATTGTCGTCTTTTGTTGTGTAGAGCTAGCTTGGATATATTCGTACTTGCTGAGTAACTTTAGCACTGTAGGATTGTAGATTTAGATTAGGATTTGGAGAATGATTGGTAGACGAGAAAAATCAAGACTCTGAAAAACATAAAAAACACAAGAAAACGAGTGTTTGTGGACACTTTCCACAACCCCATTGCATGAGAATCTAGAACCGAGGTGGATTTCAAAACATTTCTCTTTCTGAAAGAATCAAGTGTGAGTTGTTATTGGAAGTTGCAAAATTTCAGGTCTATGGCTAGAAATAGCTTGAAAAGACTCGAATCCACTCAATCCGACTAGAGAGTAAGCCTAAGAGTTGTCCGAACCAGTGTGTAAGGTCAAAGACACTTCGAGGTAAAAATTTCAAGAGTTGGCCAAAACTCAGATTATTTAATTTTTCTTGACATTTTAGGCCAAATTAAGTTTTGACTTGATTCATAGGCTTAAAATACATCATGTAAAGATTGTCTTTGAGAAAATTGCAAAAAAATGCTCATTTCAAGCCTAAAGTTAATAATCACGATTATTAACTTTCTGCTCTAAATTGGCCAAGGTTCATACCATTGACTCATTGCATGTGTACCAACAACTTTTGTAAAGGCCCAAAAGATTTGGATCACTAAATTGGCAAAACATTGGGTAAAAACTAAAGTTGTACTGACTTTTTGAATCTTGAGTATAAATTTGGGAAAAATTTATCGAAACTTGTTTGAAAATTGTTTCATATGCTTATGCTGATGTGATAAACATGTGTATATGCTCAGTTGACCAAAAATTTGTAAAAATTTGTCAGAAGTAAATAATCACGATTATTTACATCTGCCTTATTTTTTAACTTTTTTGACCAAGTCTGCATACAACTAGCTTCACCATGTTGTAATAAGCCCACAAATCAAATTTGGTAAGATTTGGACCACTGGAGTGAAAATTGTGACTAAAATTGCAAAGTTAGTCTACGGACTGATAAGTGATGACCATTTGATCAAAAATTGTCCAAACTTGATGAAAATTGGCTAGTGACCTTAACTTAAGGTGCTTAACAGATCTGTTTCAAATTTGGGGCAAAAACTTGCAAAAATATAGCTGGAGTAAATAATCACGATTATTTATATCTGCTTCAAAACTTGATGATTTTGCAAATTTGAGTATACCACAAGGTCAAGCACATCAAGTAGACTACAAATCACTTTTGGTGAAATTTAGATCCCAAAAGTGAGACTTAAGCCATATTCTCAAGATCAGAGTCTGCGGACACCAAACAGTTGATAAACTTGATTAGAATTGGTCCGAACGTGTTGCAATTTTCCTAGAGACTCTAACAAGTTGTATACTTGCCAAACCTATCAAAAAAGTGCAAAAATTTGACAAAAGTAAATAATCGTGATTATTTACTTCTGCTATCCAGAGACATCATTTTTTACTTTTGAACATATACAATGATAGAACAACATAATATAAAGGCATAGGGAAATTTTGGGTTCAATTAGATCAAAATTGGTAGAGATACACTCAGTTTTCAGATTACAGATCAAACCTTTGAATTTTGCTAAAGCCGAATCTGAAAGTCAAATTTTGACTCCCAGAGCTTTATTTGAAGTGATACACAAAGACCAATCATGAGAGTTCTCAAGAGCTCTACTGTCTTTATAGAAGAATAGGTAATGATTGAATTTGTACAGGAATCAAGTTGCAGACGAGGAATCAGTGGCTTGACAAAAAGTTGCAATTGAATCGAGTGGAAATTGACGACAAGTCAATCCAAAGGTGAGTACTCTATCGAGGGCTTCATAAGTCTATATGAACCTTAGATTTGGTCGTGTACTAGGAAATCAGGGCATACTTGGAGAAACCTCCAGTAGAGTATCTACCGAAGAAAGCGTGAATCAAGGAAATTCCTTGCACACAATTCCTGAAGAAGTCCCAAATACTTTTTCAGATTCAACATCCGAAATGTCTTCTTACTTGACTCACTCGGAAACCGGAACGACAGTGCGCTATAAGCATATACCATCTTTTTACAAGACTAACCATCATGGAGCCCAAGTTTACTTGGACCCTAATGAGGAGTATGCTATTCGCATTGATGACCATGGTATTGAGTTCGAAGAAGAGGTTAGGGCAAACAAATAAGGAAAAATGTACATGGATCAAAACGGAACTCGGTATTTACAAGTCGAAAACCCTAACGTGATAGACAAATGGGGGTTAAAAGTAAACACTATAATCCCAGATATGTCAACAAAAGAAGGACCACCAACTTTAGAATTCAAAGGATACGATCAAGTAGACTTGAAGCCTTTGAAACTGCTTAGTACGAATAATCCTAGGATCGGAGTCTATTGCTGGGAAGATAGAAACATAAAAGATCTTCTGTGGACTTCTCATGCCAAACCAGGAAAATTAACAGCCATGAAGATCATCTATATCTTCAAGATCAAAGATAAGGGATTATCAAACCTACCAACCTACCTGTTTAGGGATTTTTATAACAAGAACTTTGTTATGATGACTCCTGAGGAGGCAGAACAAACCAAATACCAAGGGTATTCCATCCATGATTTAATATTAGGGCAAGGACCAGAAACAATTCCAAGGGATGAACACCGTGAGAGATCATCTGAGAGTAATGTGAAGAAACCAGAAACCACCTCATCAAATAGAAAACCGGCCAGTCCAGGGCTGCATGAGTCACTATTTCCAACAGACTGGTTTGAAGGACTTGGAACAGAACCAACTCCCAGAAGACCTAGAGTTGAACCAAACAAACGTGTCAAACCAGTTGATTTTTAAAACTGGGTCAGAAAATATAGTGGATCAGGGGATCCATACGACCACTTAGCAAGCTTTAAGCAAGTGCTAAGAGCAGAACATATATTCGATTTCCAGATTCAATTTGAGGGGTTTGGAATGAAATTAGAAGGAAAAGCATTGACATGGTTCCAAAACATTCCACCAAGGTCAATCATGGACTTGAACACATTAGCTCAAGGATTTGTAGCTGCTTGTTCCAAAACGGGGATTAAACATAACATGGTAGCTCAAATTTACAGCTTTAAATAGGAACATGGTGAGTCTGTTAAGGATTGTGCAACTCGAATGAAACGATACATTGCTAGATGACCAGAGATGGAGATACCTGAAAAAGAATGACTTATATCCTTGTTTCTGGAGGGAGTACTAATTAAAGAACTTCATGCTATACTCTATAATAAAAAGCGTACAACCCTAGAAGCGTGTGTGTCTGATGCGATTGACCTAGGAGACAATTACAAGATATTCAACAAAACCAGCACAAGTGGGATCGGCTGCTGCGGCACCACTCTCAGCCATAGAAGATACGCTAAAAAGGATGAACGACATGATGAACAATATGCAAAAAGCACCTATGAAAGGACCACGACAAGGGATACCTCCACAGGGACAACTAATTAGGCCACAAAAATTATGTGCAATCGAGGGTAAATGGACGAACGAGACCCATGAGTGCTACTTCAGACCAAAGTATGATGGGAATGTTCAGTACGTGCCCATGAGGCCACAAGGACAACCCATGTACAGATATCAACCTTATATGGCCCAAGCTCAAATACCACCAATGGGTATGGAAAGACCTCAACCTGTATTGGGACAACAACCTCTGAATCTAGGACATAATGCAGTGCCTGTAAAGTACATGCACTCTGAAGGAGTCATAGATGAACAAGCATTAGTGCCTATTACATCCTATGCAAAGCCTAGTCCATCTACAGCAATGGTAGAAGGAGATTGGTATAGTTCACATCCACCACCAATGGAAGAAACCATGACTTATGCTCCACGAGAGCTCGCACCAATGTATTATGTAGCTAATGAAGGTGTCAGAACTCCCATGGGAAGACCCATGACGAAGCCTAGAATAGAAAACTGTCATAACTGTGGTGTTGATGACCATTGGAAGAACGAATGTCCAGAGCCTGACAAAAACCTCAAACCAATTAAAGCCTATTGCATACAATGTTGCAAAAATGGAGGACACTTTCCGGAAGATTGTCCTAAGAATTCTTTAAACAAGGGAAAACCTATCGTAAACGTAGTCCAAGTGATACCTAGTATCTCATCAAAGAGTGAACCGATTGTTCCAATCAAGGTAATCACTAGAGCCCAGGCAAAGAAAAAGAAACACAACTCCTCTGATGATTCAGAGAACACGAAAGTCTCTTCTCAAAGAATCAAAAGGAGCAAAAGCAAAAGATATGAGATGAGAAAACAAAAACAACAGGTAAATCAAAGAGAAAGCAAAAATGCTAGCCCAGGAGAAGTTGAAAGAAAGTGGCAGTGAGTTCAAGCAAACAATCGTGAAATCTGGAGGATCCATTCTGGTTGATAAAATTTTTGAGCTTATTAATGCTGGCTTGGAAGCCTACCAAGCAGGACTTAAAGCAGGCCAGAACATGGAAAACAAATGGAAAACCTATCCAGACATGGAAGCAGTAAAGCACTGGAGGCTTATCAAAATTTGGTAAGAATCATGCAAGAAATACTGGATAAACAAAAACCCAAGCTTGAAATTATTGCAAAACCCGAAGAGCTTGCCGTGGAAGAAACGAAAGCAAAATCCGATGTGGTGGTAGAACCCCACCTTGAAACAAATGAACCAGTGCTTATAGTGTCTGACAACGAAGATGCCTTAGAAGGAATTCCATTCATAGAGGAAGACTGGCCAGGACAAGTCTGGTTGGATAACCTACCTTCTGATATGAACATGGATTTACAATCCTTGTACGGGGATTGCGGATCGGAAGCTTCAAGAATGTCTTAACCATTGACATTAAAAACATTACCTTCTTACTTGGGAGATAACAAAGATGAATCCATCGTTTGCAAGACCACTCAAGTAAAGAGAGATGAACAGACCCTAGAAGTAGACAACATTCGTTCAATCACGTTTACACCCATCCAATGCACTCTTAATCATGTCTACACCCATCCAATGCACTCTTACTTTGGGAGAACTGTTGAAACTCATACCATACTTGTGGAATGATTTACAGAAAACCCTAGAGACGGTGGGGATAACGGGGTTAATCTCTAAGAATTAGGAAAATTGAAAATGAAATGGAAAACAAAGAGATTTGATCAGTTCCTATGAACAAGGTTGGAGAATATTATGAAGGGGAAGAAGGTAACACCACCCTCTCAGTGAAATATAATGACATTGAAACCATGGCAATATTGGATAGTGGAGCCGGCATAGCCATAGCAACTAAAGCAGTATGGGAATCCTAGGGACAACCAGCCATTAGACAAACGTGAATGAAATTACAATTGGCTGACGGACACATTGAGAGACCGCTAGGGTTGCTTGAAAAAGTGATAGTCAACTCCTATGGAATTGAATATCAACACACTTTTTCCATAGTAGACTTTGGGAGAAAACTGAACTATGAAATCATATTGGGAAGACCTTTCATGCGATAGGTACAACTTATCCAAGATTCGGGAAACAACTATCTGTACTTGAAGCAGGTGGGATCTATAACAAGATTCAATCTAAAAGATCACACTTATAGAGATGTCTTGAAAACACCCATCCAAGAGTTTGATTCAGTCTCTTCGGCTGAAACTAAACTCCCATCCTGGTTAAACAAGGACACTCCTATTTGGATGTACAAAGCTTCAAAAATTGGAAGCTTAAGACGAGAAGAATGTATCACTACAACACAACATGGAGATATCCACGCGCGTATATCGACGAAATTAGCGGGTGTCGATATACGCGTCGAAATGTGCGTCGATATACACGTGGAAAGGCTTTATTTCCCACGCGTATATCGATGCGTATAGCGACACAAAAAAATTTGGGGGAAAAAAGTGAAACCCGCGAGCAGCAGGGGCCATTTTCGCCTGCACTCTGCTCAAATCTTGGCCTCCACCTGCTGCGCAAGTATTATGCCCCCCCCCCAACCCCTCTCTCTCTCTCTCTATATCGTGTGTGTGTGTGTGTAGGAAAGAGAGAGAGAGAGAGAGAGAGAGAGAGAGAGAGAGAGAGAGAGAGAGAGAGAGAGAGAGAGAGAGAGAGAGAGAGAGAGAGAGAGAGAGAGAGAATTAATGTATGCTTAGGAAATTAAAATTAAAGAAAAATAATTAAAGAGAGAAATGAAATGAAATGTTATATTAACGTCTTTGAAAGGCCAAAGTGACCTATGAGACATGAGACAAGAAAGTTACAATGTGATGGATTTGATACAAAGTCAGAGTAAGAAGATGACAAAATAAAATATTATGGAATCCTAAACTGATGGGTATGGACTAAATGGATATACCAGCTAGCTGGGATAGGTAGATCATAGGAGATTAGCCAGCTGTCGCTGGCGGATCTCATCAATCTCCTCCATGGTCAGTAGTCTGACCGGGCGTTATGCATGTCGAGCCAAAGTGATCTAGCTAGATCCTTTGATGCAGCCTCTGTCGATGTTGTGTAGTCCTCCGCAGTCGTGGACATCTAGATCTCCCTAGCTCAGTCGCTCGTTCCATCAGTAGAGAGAGAGAGAGAGAGAGAGAGAGAGAGAGAGAGAGAGAGAGAGATAGGAAATAGCTAGAGAGATAGAGAAAGAGAGTTATATATATATATATATATATATATAGAGAGAGAGAGAGAGAGAGAGAGAGGAAATAGAGAGATAGAATATATATATATATATATATATATATATATATATTATAGAGAGAGAGAGAGATAGAGAGAGAGAGAGAGAGAGATAGATAGATAGATAGATAGATTTTATTATCGTCCTCGGAGGTCAAATATGACCTATGGGACCAAAGTTACATGTGATGTAGTATGTGTATGGCTGATGAGTGACTCTCGATGCTCCAAAATTGTAGTGATGAGAGTCGCAATGGAGAGCCCACACTTTGGCTGGGAGAGGAAAGTGTGTAGGTCTAAGTTATGGTTGAAAATGTGAGAGAAGCAAGTTCGGATGTGATCAAAAGCTGAGCACTCTAGTAGTGTGTGGTACTCAGACTCTCGAACTTGCAGTGAGCATAATGTGCACAATCAATTTGACTCTTCTCCATTGCCCCAACGCCCTATCTCGCATCGAAGGAAATGGGAGCTAAGCCGAATTTCTGCGATAGTGCGTATCGCGGACAAGGGAATAGGCTCAAGCATGTAAGTGTGAGTACGGTTTCCTCTCTCAGCGAAGAACATGGTTTTGTAGTTGGGGGCAATATAGGTGGTGTAATGTATGAAGCGTGACCCACCGGATTTCTCCCAAGCCGTAATACATTGGCGTTGTAGAAAAGCTTCATTCACTTGAGAGTCAATTGAAGCATCATGTAGCAAGTGTAATGCATCCCATCTCCCAAACCACTTCTTTATGTCTTGCATCCATCCCGTGCTCAAGATCTTGCTTTTATGCGTCCTTTGAACTTTTTTGCTTGCTTCCCATGCAATTGTAGGAAGTCGATGTGAGGGGTTTTGACGCATCTTTATCATGTACTCCACAACCCTTTCCATGCCCATAGCCTCAATTGGAAGAGATCCCGACTCAAGAAGTAGGAGCATATATGGTGTTTGTGTCTTAACTTGGAGAAAGTTTGTAAGAAAACGCTTTTGGACATTCTCAAACTCTTTCCAAGTAGACTTTGAGATGCTCCCACCCCACACTTCAACTCCATAAAGAAGAACCGGTGTCACCAATGTATCAAAAAGATACTTCTTGAGAACCCAACACTTGATGTTTCCCGCATTACACATGTTCTCAAAGGCATAATATGCTCTCTTTTCCGCTTCCAAACGACGCATAGCACATTCATGCCACTTGTGATTGGATGGAACCTCAAGGCCAAGGTACTTAAAGCTCTCAACAACTTCAAGTGTCTCGTTGTTGTACACAATGCATGGCTTCTCCTTATGGTTGGTTTTCACAAGCATAACCTTTGTTTTGGATTCATTTACAATCAGCCCACTATGCAAGCAAAAGTTCTCAAGGACAACCATAAGCTTTTGTGCATCTTCTAAAGTGTGTGCTAGAAGGACTACATCATCCGCATACAACAAAAGCATGATTACCGTATTGCAAATAGTGACCTCTTCAATGCCTTCTTCTTGCATAAAGTCAAGTACCATTTGTTCCAATTGATCGATGCATAGACCAAAGAGAGTTGGTGACAATGGACATCCTTGTTTAACCCCAATAGTGCTTACAAAAATTTCTGAAATTTCTCTTCCCATGCGCAATTGACAAATCACCTTCTCATAGATTCGAGAAACCGCAAGCATAAACTCACTTGGCACTTGTAGTTCTTCCATCCTTCTCCACAAATTGTTACGTGGAATCATATCAAAGGCTTTCTTAAAGTCCACAAAACAACAATACAATCGCTTGCCTTTCAACCGACTTTCCTCCATGAGAACACGAAGAGTGACAAGATGATCAATGGTGCTATGGCATCGACGAAAACCCGCTTGTCCCTTTGCACGCTTGTCATTCTCTTCAGCCCAATCACTCAATTTCATCTCCATTATGCACCCAAACAACTTTGCCATAAGAGACCCAATCATTATAGTCCGGTAGTTGCTTACATTCTTTACATCCCCTCCTTTATGCAAAGGCTTAACCCAATTAGTACTCCAATCATAAGGCATACCATGTTGAAGTGCAAGGTTGAACATATCACACATCCACTCATGGGTAAAATCTCCCGTCCATTTGATCACATCTCTGGCTTGATACCTTGAAGATCTCCCGCTTTGCGAGTGGCCAACTTTTCAAGCCCACTGCATACATCCTCAATAGTAAAAAAAGAAGCATACATAGGAGTGAACCATAAAATGGGCATTTTTTCAGTATTTTCTTGCTCATATAATTGCCTACAATGTGTGTACATATCCACTAGACTCAAGTTACCAAAATTCTCAACCCGGTTGCCTCTCAAGTTTCTCCAAAATCTTCCACATGCATGTGCCTTTTCTTGGACTTGAAATTCTTGTTGCTTTACTTCCCATCTTCTTCTCTTCTTTTGAATCAATGCCTTGTATGTATGCAAATGACTTTGATAGTTGTCTTTGTCCATAGTTGCATCAAGCTTTATCAAGGACTTTCGAGCATCTTGACATTCTTTATCAAACCACCTTTTGCGTGATCTATCTTTGTTGATACCATGGAGATGCTTTATGGCAAAGCATTCTTCCGTACAAGAACAAATAGCTTTCTTGAAAGCTTTCCATTTAGTTTCCAATGGTGCATCACATTGAAGCTTTGTCATCCATAATTTTTGCTCAACCATTTCAATGTACATTGGTGCCCGTTTGAAATCCATACATAGTGATAACTTCTCTTTCCTTTGGCTGAGATTATCATGCTTAGTTGCTTCTCCACATGAAAGGTCAATACATAAGGTGCGATGGTCGGACTCCGGGGTCCATTGACCAAACATAAAACTCTTTATGCGATACATGATGGCTTCAGAGAGTAGCATATAGTCAATCACACTATCCCCATTATGTCTTCTACATGTAAATCCATTGGTTCCACTCCACAAAGATACACCATTGGCAATGAGCATACCCGTGCTATTACACATGTGTAAAAGTAACTTTCCATAGTGATCCGGCTCTTTCTCATCCATTGAAGTACGATCATACAAGTGAACTTCCTCCAACTCCCTTGAAATGTATGGCATATCAAATTGTTGAGTATCATGTTGCAATGTTTTTGTGCGAGCATTCATATCCCCAAATACAATAACATCACCTTCACCTTTGAAATAAGCAATGTCCTCTTCCAAATCAGAAAATGGTTGATCTCTATCCATGCAAGCATAAAAGGGAGAATCATGATGAGGAATGTAGCAACCGGCTACAAAAATGGGTGCTCTTTTTGGTGTCATAATTTTCAGCCATACATAACGTTTGTACTTGTCATCTTTCACAATTGATACAAAATCTTCCAATCCTTTCTTAACCATACATGCTAACCCTCCTTGTCCTCTTCGTTGCTTGAGATTCTTTGACCACATCAATGAATGTACATTGTAATCCTCCAAGCCGTTAATCCTTTGTGTATCATGCTCCCAAGTTTCAACAAGAAGTACAACATTGGCTTTGCTTGTTAGTTCATCAATGCCAACCCCCGCATTCCATGGGTATCCATTACAATTCCAAAAGCATATTTTCAATTGTAACTCGGTCTCATAGGTCACGCATCCCTATTTGCTTGAGAGACTTGCCTCCTCCTTGGGCACATTTTCTTCATGAGAGATCTCCTTGTTTTTATTATTCTTTTCCTCAGATGCCTTGCGACGCATATTTTGTTGCTTAATAGTGCGATCTTCACATACAAAACATTTCGTATCCCTCAAATAGATCCAACTATTATCAAGGATAATCTTTCGCTTGGTCTCATCCGGCATGGTGCATACAATTGGCCGTTCTCCCGAGCGAGGAGCTCCTTGCTTCCCCACTCTATGTGCTCCATAGACCATAACTCCGGACATGCCAAAGTGGGTTTTGAAGAAATCTTCAATAACAATGGCAAGAGAAGGAGGTGTCTCTAACTTCTCTTCGGGAATTCCACGAATAACAATGTTCTTGGAACGTCGCTCCCGTTCCTTCAACTCCTCCACATCCACATTCTCAACATTCTTTGTTTGAACCATAGCTTGCATGAGTGAGGAATTAGAAACCACATTGCTACCACATACATCAGCCCAAGACTTGTTTGTGCATACATTTTTCATGTCGCATACATCCCGGCTCATAGTGTCAAATTTCTCCTCTTTCAATACATGGTCATGCTCTACTTTGCTCATCCGCTCCTTCAAAGCATTCAAGTCCACAAGAGAGCGTTTACATTCCTTGACTTCCTCTTCAAGTTGCATCAAATGTGTTGTTTGCATCTCAAGTGTCCTCTTGAGATTCTCATTCTCAACCACAAGTACCCTTAGTGTGCCATTCTCCATTGCAAGTGCTCGTAAGTCTTCGCCTTGTTTGTTTACGGTCTCTTGCAATGATACCAAGTACGCCATGATCATGGTTTCCGATGTCGTTGGTTGGGTGGTTGTGTTGCTATCTCCACACTTAGGAGATTTTGGATCATTTTCCACAATGGTTGTGGACCTTGTTGAAGAAGAATAACCCTTGCGAGTGCCGGAAGACATTGTATGTAAAATAAGAGATGATAATCAATTTTGTTGAACCTGTTCACTTCGGAAATGTTGCTATAGAAACACCTTCCATAACTCTGAAAATTTATGTCTTTGCATCAATGCGTAGAGGACTTCGTGCTCTTCGATTGAGGCTATAGATCACCCAAATCGGAGTTCGGATGAAGAAGTTATGATCAAAAGAGTGGACTGCTGTCTACTAGGTCAAAAAACGGTTGCACAGAGAGAGAGAGAGAGAGAGAGAGAGAGAGAGAGAGAGAGAGAGAGGTAGGGAAGTGAAGAGCGAGACAGAGAGAGAGATAGGAAAATAAGGAAATAGAGAGAGAAAGAGAGATAGCGCGAGCGAGATAGAGATAGAGAGAGAGAGAGAGAGAGAGAGAGAGAGAGAGAGAGAGAGAGAGAGAGAGAGAGAGAGAGAGAGAGAGAGAAAGAGAGATAGCGAGAGTGAGATCGAGAGAGAAAGAGAGATCGAGATCGCTTTTTTGAGCAAGAACCATGCAAGGCTTCTGAATCTTTCTCAAGTTGCTCATCCATCTCCACATTATCTTCTGGCTTGGACATGGAGGCCCCTTCCGGTTTACAATCAGGTAGAAAACTTTCATTGGGCTGAGAACTTCCATGGCTTGTGCATGTGGTGAAAAAAACACCAGGATGGGTATAATATCCTTGGAAAAACCTGTGCAAAAAATTGCAAATAGATGGAACATTACAAAAATGAAAAAAATGGTCATGCTTTAATATATGATTCATCAAGTGCGGCATTGGAAAGATTTCTCTGACAGGCTACCTCGGAATGGAGGCAGGTGGGTTCGTAGACAAAGAAGAAACTATGGAACTAAAAGAGGCAAAGGGGTTTTGTCTGCTACATGCATTGCCATGTACACCTCGGAGTGCACGTATGTGTCTACCCATATAGGATTTGACCAATAAAGACGAGATTTTGACCCGGTGGTCCTGATCTCCGTACACCTCTTGACCGAGGTGTACGGAGATTGGGCAAGACTAGAGAATGCGAGGTAGTTTACATTGTGAGGAGTATATATATATATATATATATTAAAACAACATTCATAATCATTGTAGATGGCAATGTCATCAACTAACATGGAGGAAAAGATTGCATGCTCGTGCACGCTCTGCAAGTATCAAATCCTGCGCAAGCGTACGATATGTAATGAGCATGTGCACAAGTACGGAGAGTTTGCTAGAGAAATCGTACAGAATCTGCGATACGAATCCTACGGAACAGGCATTGATTTCCGCGACATAGCACCTACATCTGAGAGAGAGAGAAAAAAGATTATGCGTGAAGGTCCGACCAATATAGAGCCACGGATGGAAGAAGAAAAGGGCTTACAGACAGAAGACGACGGCATGGAGGAGATGCTGGATGCCTTCTTCCAAACAAGTGAGGAGAATGCAAACGAAGTAGCACCAGAAGCCGTGTGCCTATCTCTTGAAGACATGTTGAGGAAGTTGGCACGTCAACCAATCTATGAGGGGCAAAAATATCTGTGCTTCGTACTTGTCTGGCGTTTTCGAATCCTTAGTCAGTGTACGGGTGGTCAGATGCAAGCGTCACTGCTTTGTTTAGGTACGTAATTTACAAAAGAGATTTTCCGATTGCAACGGTGATGTGCTCGGAGAGCTTTTTAATTTAATGTGGCTTAAACAGGTTATTGCGGGAGCAACTTCTCCCAGCTGGCAATGAAATGCCCCCCTCCAGGCCAGACGCAAAGCAACCTCTGACCTCAGTTGTCTTGGACTACAACAAGATTCATGCATATATTCAAGAATGTGGGAGAGCTCCTCTAGAAGACAATCATGGGAAGGAAAGACAATCGAGCTTCACGAGATGATTTGCAATCGGTTGGAAAGATGCCAAAGCTGTGGCCTTTCACCAATGCAGCTGGTCAAACAAAACTTCCAAGAGCGCCATGGGTATTGCTAAAAAACGAAGAGCTACCAGTGAAAAGGGTGATTTCAGAGTTCAGGACGCCAACAGGATATATGCGATGTCTCAAGACAGTATTCAGCCGTGACGATCAACTGTCAGGGTTGAAATCGCACGACTAGCATAAGTTCTTGCAATTCATTCTTCCAATTGCGATCAAGGAGTGTTTAACGGAGGAAGTGCGGACCTGCATATACAAGATTTCGGAGATAGTGCAGTGGATGTCTTCCAAGGAGATACGGGAGGAATCTATTGCAGGCGCAAGAGCTAACTCTATTGAGGCAGTTTGCATGATTGAGAAGTATCTACCCACGAGCTGCCTAACTATCCAAATGCACTTGCTCGTCCATGTAGTAGATGAGGTTGCAGTGGCAGGTACAGTCCACAGCCCTTGGATGTTCTTTCTAGAGAGGTTCATGAAACCACTTAAGGGTTTTGTTCGCCAAAAAGCGCGTCCAGAGGGGAGCATGGCAGAAGGATGGCTGGTGCAAGAGTCTCTTGTATGGCAGACGAGATTCCACATCCCACTTCCATGAGTGCAGATGCATTCATGGGCTTCGTTACACGGATGACGCCTGTTCAGATGGCAGAGGCTTCTCAGTACTGGGTATCCAGAGGCACGGGTACTACGCCTCCGGGCTTCACACCCGAGGGACCGAAGCATAGAGGGGGGGACACCTACGGGGTTCAGGACGCCTATGGGTACGAC
Organism: Adiantum capillus-veneris; assembly: GCF_014529385.1. Taxonomy (NCBI): domain Eukaryota; kingdom Viridiplantae; phylum Streptophyta; class Polypodiopsida; order Polypodiales; family Pteridaceae; genus Adiantum; species Adiantum capillus-veneris. The sequence continues at coordinate 152,312,865 of NC_140948.1, forward strand.
GCCTTCTTCTCCCATCACGGCCGCTTCGACACCTAGAGGTGGGGCAGAGGCGGGTACATCCTCATCTCCGCAGCACAGGCACACTCGCTGATCTCGGCGATCGTCAGGTGGAGGTGGTGGTTGCTATGGAGGAGGGTCCACTGATGCTTCGACCCCTCCTCGCTCACGACCCCCGTCTTACTGAGGCACACCTCTCGACACACCTCTTGGCACACCTCGGACACCTTGGAGGACACACGATCCTAGTGCCTCCAAGCTCTATACTGTATGGGGAGATGGTTCTGTTGACATGGATAGAGTCGGGACTAAGATGCGACAGCGGATTCGCCAGCTCGTGGAGCTGCAGTTTTCGACCAGCATTCTGACGTCTTGGGATCAGCAAGAAAACGAAAAAGTCACTTACATAGTGGAGACCATCCTGAGAGAGCATCAGCCTGCTCCGAGTTGTTTCCTTGTTTCAGCGCGGTGGATCAAGGGTGTTGCACGGGACACCATCAAACATCGACGAGATGCAGCTCGAAAGGCTTTCAGGACCGGCTCGTCGAAGCCTTCGGGCATCCCACACGAGACGTGGCTGCAGATCAGGGACGATGAGCGGACAGCGGCCACGCGGTTCAGACAGCACCGTGAGGCCGCGCAGGTACGACAGATGACTAGGGGGACATATCATCTTGGCAGCGGAGGCTTCCACACCTTTCGCTATGATTTTGTGAGTTTCTAATCCAATCTTAACTATGGCGTTTTTTAAAACGTGATGAATCATGTATTCTTATTACTTTGATTTTTGTATAAACGCAGAATGTTGCGATGCATCGAGCTCCATCACGCGAGGAGGAGTTAGATGGATATCGCAGAGGTATCTATGAAGTACTGAATGATCTTGAAGCTTCAGGAGAGCCTGTAGACTGGGAGGCCTTACAGTCTCGCTGATCGCTTGAGGTGAGACGTTAATATGTGTGAGTTGATTTAATTAAGTCAGTATATGTGAAGTAATATCAATACTAATTTTGTGAGTTGTCCTATTTGCAGGTTGCGACGCCTAGTCATTAGTGGACCAGATTTCATCTATATGCTTTGTGAAACACAAACACGCTTCTGTGTCTCTTTTTTGTACAAACAGTTAGTGTTGAGATAGTTATTGTTCCCCTTATGGTTATGATTATTGTCATTGTCATTGTATAGACAGTTATTGTTTCTCTTTCTGGTTATGCTTATGGTTATTGTTAATTTTGTTTATGGTTATGGTTATCTGCATTATGGTTTTGATCAAAGTGATTATAGACGGTTATGGTTATGGTTCGTTATGGTTATGCTTTTAAGTTATGGTTATGGTTCGTTATGGTTATTCTTTTAAGTTATGGTTATGCTTTTAAGTTATGGCTATGCTTTTCAGTTGGTACGGTTGTCTTTCATTGGCCTTAAATCTCATGTGAGATCCTACATGGATAGCATGTAGGAGGCGTATACATGATATGGTTTTTTTTTAAAAGTTTATGTAAAAACAAAGGGAACTCTGCCAAAATTTCTGCGCGGGGGAGCATGGTTGATATTTTGGTGCTGCTCGCTTTCTTCGGCAGAGGGTAGGAAGTCTAACTGTGGCTGTGTCCATCTTTTAAATGGGCACAGGCCAGGCTACCCGCCCTCTGCCCAAGAAATTTTTTTTGTGCTATGCGCGTCGCTATCTGCGTCGCTAATAGCGACTGGTTTCACAGCAACGCGGATAGGGATGGGCCACGTCAATATCTGCGTCGATAACACGTTTTTTTGTTGTAGTGTATCCTAGAAAGGGACTCTGCACAGATGAAGCCTACGTACCTGAATCCTTTCGAGAGCATTTATTTGAGCCATTCGAGTGGACTCAAATTTTAGCGAGAATAGATGTATGTATGAATACGTCTATGCCTATTAAATTTTGCAATGAGAATGGCTAAGAGATAATTCCCATCCAAATGATGTCAGTCCTCAACATTGAAAACAAAGATGAGGAACCCAAGGACTTGATGAAAGCTCAATAAGTCTTTTCAGACCTCTATTACGATGCAACTGATGAGTTAGATGAACACTCAGCTACCTCAGAAGATTCGGGGTCAGAAAAAGAGTATACAAGAGCTAAGTTACTCTTAAAGGGAGGGGAAGAAATTTTTTTTGACTTTCCAAACCAAAAATCAAGAAGAAAAAAATGGTATAGACAAAAGAGAGACACCAAAATTGTGAAAACACGACCTATGCCATCAGTCTCCAGTAAAACACAATTCCTGATGTAGATAGATGCTAATGAATGTGTCGAAGACAAAATAACTGGCAGATTTTCTTCAAACAAAAACTCAGAAATGTCTCAGAAATCAAGAAAAGCAAGGAAGGGTTCTTAAGAATAATCTTAGGATAAAAAACCACTCATGACCAAAGTCGAGCAGAAAAAGAAATATCAAGAGTTGAAAAAATCTCTGAAGAGATATACACAACCGAAATGGAAACCACAGAAGAGGGTGGTAAGGATGTAATGCATGTTCCATCCCATTACAAAAAGTATACTCTCCAAGATCGGAAAATCATAATTGAACAACCTGTTAGGGAAATACGGAAACAAGTAGATAGAGACTAGACACTACAGAAAATCATAATTGAACAACCTGTTAGGGAACTACGGAAACAAGTAGATAGAGACCAGAAATCTGTCAACATACTATACCCATAAGAGATGATGCTAAACCAAGTAGATAGAGACCATACACTTATAACGAAACATTTGCTAGGAAGATCAAAGAAGAGATTGAAAAACTAAAGAAAATTGAATTCATTTACAAAATTGAACACACAGATTGGGTGTCTCCAATTTTGGTAGCACCCAATAAGAATGGAAAATTATGAGTGTGTGTTAATCTCAAAAAGGTGAATGCATCTACCATTAGAGACAACTTTCCTCTTCCGATAACTGAGCATGTTTTAGAACGAGTGATAGGAAAAGAATCTTACAGCTTCTTAGACGGCTTTTCGAGATACAATCAAATTTTGGTTGACCCAAAAGATCAGCATAAAACTACTTTTGCAACAGAATGGGGTATATTTGCCTATCGGGTTATGCCGTTGGGTTGACTAATGCTCTAGCCACGTTTCAAAGGTTGATGAGCCATGCTTTCAAAGAGTATCTTTGGAAATTCTTAGAAGTATATATGGATGATCTATGCATACATTCGTCAATCCGGGCTGATCATTTTGAACACCTCAAAAAGGTATTCGAGAAATGTAGACTTTATAGAATTTGCTTAAATCCTAAAATGTGCACATTCATGAGAAGACAAGGAAAAATTCTTGGACATATAGTGTCTAAAAATGGAATAGCTACTGATATTGAGAAGATTCATGTCATTGTGGATTTGCCTAGACCAACAACAATCAAGAGGGTACAAGCTTTCATGGGACATTGTGGATATTATCGACGGTTCATATACATGTATGCTATAATTGCAAAACCCATGTATAGCTTGATTAGGCACTTTGAATGGACCGAGGCATGTGAAGAATCCTTCATGAAGCTTAAGCAAGCTCTCACCTCAACTCCAATATTGAACACACCAGATTGGGATAAGGTATTCCACGTACATGTAGATGCTTCAAACTTTGCTATTGGTTGTATACTAGCTCAACCACGAGATGGGAAAATTGACTTTCCTTTTTCTTATGCTAGCAAACATTAAACATGGCAGAAAAAAATTACACCACCACCGAAAGAGAAGGACTACGAATGACCTATGCCGTTAAAAAGTATAGACATTACCTATTAGCCAACAAGTTTGTGTTCTTTGTGGACCACCAAGCTTTGTTGTATTTGGGCAACAAGCCATGCAACACAGGGAGAATAGTGAGATGGTTCATCATTCTTCTCGAATTTGATTTCACTGTGGTTGTAAAAAAAGGCACTACACATCAACGAGCAGATCATTTATCAAGGACTGTTTCACGGGAATTACCTAAAGGGGTACACGATGATCTACCAGATGCTTATTTATTCTCCATGGAAATGATACATAGATGGTCGGAAAACATTATGTCATTGATGACAATAGCTCAAGTAGATTCACAAATACCACTTCCTATCACAATCGATTTGATTGAGCAATCGGCTATGTATGAATTACTAGCTGGAAGGCTATACAAAAGAAATTAGGACAGGATATTGCTTTTATGCATTAACCCTAAAGAGAAAGAACAATACCTAAGTCAAGCACATGTTATCATAGTAGGACTTCACTTTATGGAAGACCAAACTATGCAACGAATCTGGAGACTTGGAGTATTTTGGCCGACTATGAGGAGAGATGTTAGATCTTTTCTAAAATATTTCCCTCAATGTCAAAAACAAACACCCATTCCTTATGTAACAAACAAACACCCATTCCTCATGTAACTTTGTTTCAAATGTCACCTGTTCATAAGTGGAGTAATTATCTGGTTACTTACTTATCGAGACAAACATTTCCTGAGGATATGAGTAAATGCCATCAAAGAGCAATTGAACCTGAAGCAAGAGACTATGCTCTTATTGGGAACCAATTGTATCAGAGAGGTAAAGATCAACATTTACGTCTTTGTGCAAATGAAAACAAGTATATTCTGATTATAGAACAAGCACATGCTGGATTAGCTAGAGGTCACTTTTCTAGTGAGACCAACACAAGAGCGATCTTGATGGCAGGCATATGGTGGCCAACACTTTTTGCAGATGCCAAAGAATATGTTCGAAGGTGTGATGCTTGTCAACGAGCAAAAATGCCAACACGAGTAGACACCATGCCCTTAAGACCAATGATGGGGGCTAGAGCCTTCACAAAATGGGGTATAGATTTTGTTGGACCGATACAACCACCTCCTTATAGAACCCAAGCTCAATATATCATTGCAGCTATGGACTATTTGACCAAGTGGACCGAGGCTAAAGCGACTCAAAAGAATGATGCTAGAACCACTGCTGCATTCTTATATGAGTATGTATTCACGAGATACATACTGCCAATAGAGATTGTCAGTGATCCGGGGACTCATTTCCTCAATGAGGTAATAGAGTATTTGCTTAATGAGTTTAGGGTCATCCATAACAAATCAGCTCCCTATCACCCACAAGAAAACGAACAAGCTGAGATAAAAATAAAATTCTTAGCTCGGTGCTACCTAAAGTGTCTAGTTCAAGAACTTGACAGACTGGGAAAAAAATCTCCATGTTGCTCTATGGGTTTATCAAGTTTCATTCAAAACAGCTCTAAATGCTACACCCTTTAACCTTTTTTATGGTCTTGATGCCATACTGCCAATAGAAATGGGATTTTTTGTTACCTTAGGATGTAGTGGATTTTCTACTAGCTTTTGATCCAGGAGGAGACGGTTTTATGCATGGTCCGGGCCAATTGATCGATATGCCATTTGATCTGGGTGGAGATGTGTATGTGTGTGGACTAGTGCAATCAACTTATATGCTATATGATCTAGGTGGGATCCTTTATGGTTTATGGGTTAATTCATGTTTATACTCTATTGCTAGAAAATTCTTGTGTTTACCCTATGATGTTGGAGGAGGGTATATTCTAATAAGGTCAGAGGTTGCAAAATTTTTCAAAGCATGCTCATAGTGCGGTAGTGATTATATGTTACAAGTTTTTTCTTGTAGTTTGGAATAATGGTTGGCACATACCAGAGGATGTGCAAGTTTAGAGGAGGTGGATATTGTGCCGCTTTGCGACCATGGGGTGAAAGACGTTGTTGGTCGTTTTTTTGACACCCCATTCTTTTGTAAATTTGTACATATGGACATGTTTTTTGATGTTGAAAGGGTGTGTGGGATTTTCTTTTAGCTTTCTTTAGCAAGCACGTGTACGTGCAGGGCAAGTCACTAGTATAACGCCCGGGAGATCACGTAGTAAAAATGTAGCCTATCACATGAGTTCAACAGTAGGGTATTTAAAGCTCTTGAAACTTACAGAAATATATATATAGAAGGACATTATTTTTTAAAATTTGAAAAAACTTACAAATTTTAAAAGAAAAGGGTACATTATATTCTTAACAAAATTCACAGATAAGGGGTTTTACAAACAAGTCTTGAACGCACGTGATATGGTAGTTTTACACATAGTGAACTCCTCGAAGTATAACGCCAGCTGAGTGAGTTTTTTGGAACTGCCCATGAGTGAGTTTTTTGAAGGGATATTTGTATATAACTAAAAATCATGTAAAAACTAAAAAACATTCAACCAAAGTCCAAAAATTGTCAAGTATTAGTTCATTGTGCCACCTTGATGGTTTCTAATGCAGTTTTTTTCCTTGCCTTGCTTTCTCTACGTGTAGTCGTGTCAGGACAGCTCTCTGTTCGGATCAATTTGGCATGTAGAGGCATGTAGATTCAATTTTTTTCATCTTAAATTTTCTTTTCAATCTTTCTCTCAAGATTTAAAGTGCCCGAATTGGAGTTATACTCTTCAAGTTACGACTAGTTCTCTACAAGGTTATGGCTATGGGAGTCTAGTGGCAAATTGTGTGCAGACAGATCAGGAGGGGTGTATCTTAAAATTGTGGAATTGATGTTGAAATTGTGGGTTTGTGATGTTCAATTGTGAAAGGGGAGACTCTTGTCCTCATATGCATTGGTCGGCGTGTGCTGTAAATTTGTGCTTTGACATGGTTTTGCTCCTATGTGATGTGGTCCTTTGGATGGGGTGTGCTGGTAAATTCCCAAGGGAGAAACTAATATATCGCAAAACTAAAATCCACCTTGATGTAAGACTATATGGGCCTTGACCAAGATAGTTCTTTTTTAAGTTAGAATCCTTTGTTACAAATAACCTATCACTATAAATAGAGACAAGGGTCATCACATGAAGTGCTACATTGAACGTGTCTTATTTGTTCTCCATCTCAAACAAGGGTAAGTTATATTTCATACTTTGGATCAAATGATGTAGCTTCCTTGATCCCATCAATGATCGGGTTGTTGGGTATAGATATGAGGGTCAAAAATGGTTTTCAACTTAGTGAATCTACAACCACGTTTTCCTTTTCAGGGTGATAGGTAAGATCAAAGTCCTATTCTTTTAAAAGATCTAGGCATCCACTTTGTCCCATATTCAGGTTTGCTTGAGTGAAGATCCACTTTAAGCTCTTATGGTCAGTTACAAATCAAAACTTTCTTCCCAATAAAAATGCATCCTGACGGTCCTACCCAAGTCTAAGCCGCTCGTACCTAACTCAATCTCAAATGTGTGTGAGACATCAAAAGCCACTTTCCTTATTGCAAGCTTAATATGATGATTTGACATAGTTACGAGTCTCCCAATGCAACAAAACTTAATGCCTAGCATGGACAGAGTTTCCTTAAATACTCAAATGTCATTTTTGACACTCAAACAAAATTGCGCATAAGATAAACAGTTTATTTTAGATCAATGAGTTTTGGTACCCAAAGCACTCTTCGGCTTCCTCTAGGCGTGCTCTATCTACTGCTAAGGTCAAAAACCACTTTGGGTGCGTGTTTGTGCGTAGGAAGCATAAAAAGCTTGTAGACAGCACGACTAAAAACACACTTTTATTGCGAGAAACAAACATTAAATGAAAGAGATTTCACCTACAAATGTGTTGGTATGCTCAAAATAGCAATGCAACAACCGTACGAGAGAGACACAAGGAATTGAAGAAACATTAGACTCACACCGAGCTTCTATAGCAAACGCTTAGTTTCATTATCCAAAAACTTAGATTTTAATTACAAAATTTGGCTTTTATACCTTAGCCAAGGTTCAAAGAATGGATTTCTAGCTATTTGGGTTCAATACAAAGCTTAAAACCTGCATACAATTACAATTTTGGAGGCCCTTAACCTCTTTAGACTCGTTGACAATCAATAATATGACAATGGCTTTGGACTTTGTGGGATTTCAACCCCCAAATATGTACACCAATTTGTCCATAATGCATTGAATGCCTTCACAAAGTCTTCTATGATTTGGCCTTCACCGTGTACCAAGCCTTGAATAGACTGCCATACCTTTTGGGTCTTCCACCTGTTGAAAGTGTGTAAGAAACGCATGTCTTACCATTTCATAAGTCATAACTTGAGGAGGTTGGTCTATTTGTAGCTCCTTTGTGTAAGTCATAACTTGAGGAGGTTGGGTTGACTGTAACTCCTTTTTGTGGCCTTCCAACCATTCCTTAGCATCTCCCTTCAAAAAAAAGTAGAAGATTCACATCACCACTAATGGGTCTTGCTTGTGTAGCAAGACCCAATAAGGAAAGCAAACTCCATTCGCTCAATGAAACATTTGGCCATTTCATTTGATTTCCCAATAAAATCTCAAAAACTGAACGTTATGTCTTCCAAAACCTGTAAATTGAAGGTAGCTTGAAGCAATTCCTCGGTGGTGGCCACCAAAACACTGTTGGGAAAAAGGAAAAGTGGGACACCTCTATAGCTTTATAGCCCAAGAGCCTTCAAAGAATGGAAACCAAAAGGCCTAGAGCTTTTACAATTGTAACTTCTTTTTGAGCTTTTGAATGCTTGCATTACACTAATGATATCTTTGAGTATCATAATGAAGTGAAAAAATTCAAAACCTCACAGTAAAATCCTTCAACTACCAAACAATTTTAAGTAATATGGAAGCATGTCTATGGCGCTTATGCAAAATGAAACTTTATAAAAAACATCATTTGTATTTTTTTGAGCTTGTACATAAAACATGAATCATGAAAATTTTGCCAGATTCTCCTTTGTATGGAGACCTCTTCATATAAAAATACCGTACACCCTTTCTTGGGCTCCCACATGGGATTTTCATCACATAAACTCTTATTTCAAATAAACCATCCACCCCAACCGGGTCTCCAACGTGCGATTTAACGATTTTGTTCTCTCACAAAATTCAATACATTCTCAATAGTGTCAAAGTAGTCTAACTAAATAACCTACAAGTGGTAATGCAACATGTGTATCACACTACATAGGAAACCTCCAATCAATGTCATCTCCACATCATGCGGCCATCATGTACAAAACAAACACAAATGAAACATCCAAATGAAATGTATAGAGAGAGTTACATACCGAATCAGCTTTAGGACCCTTTAAACCAAACTACAAGTCTAGTATGTCATACATCCCATACTACAAAAACACCAAAATGCCATGTCAATGTCATATGGCTACCATGTACATAAAGCACATAAATCAAAAAATCAAGATGTACTATTAAAATAGAGTTTCCTAAACCAAGTGTGCATCCTCAATCAACATTTCACAGGTCCACATGCAGTGTCGGACAAACATCTTTCATAGAGCACATCATCTAGCTCTAGACACATGCAATGCCTTTCATATCTTCTGCACAAGCTCAGCCAAACCACCACACCCTGAAAACAAGTTTAAAACATAGTCATGAGGCTCAATGAATGTTGCCAACAACCACTTGACCATATAAAAATCCAATTAGAAACCTAATGCAAACATACATATACTACAACATTGACTAGTATAGTACATTGGGCTAGTCCCCGGGGCGGTCACTTTTTAGAATGTGTATGATATCACGTGAGTTAACCGGAGAGGATTATTAAAAGACCAAAATGTATAAAAATGTATACATACAGAGGGGGGGTGGGGGTTTTTTAAATAGGCTCACAGTGTAAGTATAGTATGTATATTGGGTATTATTAATTACCTCTTGAACGCACGTGATATAGGGGTCTTTTGATAGGTGACTGACCCGGGGGCTAGTCTTACTAAGAAAAAAAAGAAGACTACTCTGCCTCACCTCTAAGAATAGCACCATCAATATCCATGGGGAAGACTAAATCATCTATCATGTAGCTACAATTTTTTGGAAACAATCTCTCCATAATTTTCTCCCCTGCCTCTCTATCATAGTGTGGCACAGGATGCCCAACACGATACCAAAGACACATGGTAAGATCAAGCACCTGCATAAATAAATAGCTCAAAGAATGACTGTCTTTGTTACAATTTTTTTAATTGTAAAATTGAATTATGAAACTAAGTTTGTTATGTCACCGCCTCTCTAGTGCGTGGATGTCAATATGCCTTCTTATTACACACGAGGGTCCATTTACGTAAGAGCACAATTCCCACCCTAGTTGCATCTGCAATAAAATATCTAAGTGACTAAAAACCTCTCATTTGTCAAAAACTCACGTGCAACATCCATGCACCCTGTCGCTAGACCCCTGGAACTGCAGAACTTATAATTTACGTGTGATCTCTACGTCATCTTCAAGAGTCTTCATCAACTTGAGCCTCTTCATCAATAAAAACACACCTTTTGAGAATCTATTTCTTTTTTTTGTTGGAGTGTCCAAATGTCAAACTCGTGATGATGCCTCTTGATCGATAGTTCTATTTGGAATACAGCCGGATCTTTGCTTGATACTCACTTAACGGTTTCTTGAAGGAGAGACTGGAGATTTTGTTTACTTGCTATCTCTCTTAGGTGACATTATCTACAAAACACATATCGATATTATTTTTCATCTTGAGTATTATTTGATCAATAATTCATGTATAATGACTCTTTACAGCACTGATTTTTTAATACACTACTATACTTAGATTAATTGATATATGTAGTCTATACTACATCTATTATTTTGATATACATAATACATACTATAATATATTCTATATATGTTAGTTTATGTTGTATATTAAAATTAATCATGCTCCATATATACACATACTTACTATTATATACTATAGTTATATAGAATATATGTAGTATAAAGTATATATAGAGTAGCAAGTATATGTGTGTGTGTGTGTATGTATACACACACACACACACACATATATATATACAGTATTATATAATAGTACATAATGTATTCTATAATAGAGTATAGATTATATAATATAGTATCTACTATTTTTTATAATATATATATTATATATATATATACATATATTACTATAATTGTATATTAGATACTATACAATATATATATAATTCATGTATAGTATACAATGTGTGATATAATTTTTATATATTAATATAGCCACTCTATGTAGCACTATAATATATTTGATTTAACGTAATATTGTACGTATTTCTAATTTTAATAGAATATACAAATACAATAATAAATATATTAAATGCATATCTTTTGAGAGATTGCAAAAGATTTGAAGTGTTAATGATTATTACTGTGCATATTTTAAAGAATGAATGTTTGAGACTCATTCAATATAATTTTCAATGAATGTATTAACTCTTGAAAGTTGTATTCTTCTGCACATTCTCTGTGACTTACTCACAGATCCTATCACCTCTTTTTGTCACTATCTTTCCCCTCCCTTTTCCTCTTCCAACTCTATTTCAAACATGACAACTACAACTATGCTTTCATGGACGATAAATGGTGCTCTTGTGGAATACTAAGTTTCTATAAGAAATGGAGAGCTTATCCTAAGTAGTGAATATTTTCTTCAAAGCTTGATACCTCCTTCTATCAAGTTTGAAGATTTTCAAGCAATTGTTCAAACACGGATCTCTGTGTGTAAGGTCAATGTGGTACCAAGATGGGATCTTGAAAACCAGAAGTGTTACCTACTTGATTGTACTTTGTCCCCTGCTTACCACATTTTTCATTCACATGACTGTGTTTATGTGTTTAGTATCTTAGAAACAATGGAAGATGTTGGTGATGATTATCTTTATGCTACACCATTTAATAAAAATTCTACTCTATTTCATTTAAATGTTGATACTAAGATAAAGATGCAGATGTAGTGGTTTTGGAGACAATTTAAACAACCAAAGCACCAATAGCATGCCTGCACACAGAGGGGTTGGTTGAGCATACCACACAAGAGTATTCAAAGGATATATCCATCATTGCATGGCTGAAAGATAGAGCTAAATCCTCTAGGTTGTTCAAACTACTAGATGTTTGTGGAACTCCCAAAATGGTAGATGAGCTCCCAACAATATACAATGGAAATATTTGTTTCGATCATCCTCCATCACTCGACAACAAAAAGATGCTCGGGATGGAGCAAAAGTACGATGGTCACCTTTGCACACGACCGAATTCAACCAACATGGCCATAGTTTGCATAGTGTTTGAGCTATTGTCTTGGAAGTCTTCAATGTTGCAAGGTAACATGCCCTTTTTACCTTAGTGAAAGAAGATACAATGATGCTTTCTTTCATGGTCATTTGGATAGACAAACCATCATGGGCTATTGTGCAATCAAAGGTAAATCTAGAATAACTTGTCACTATTCTGAGAAAATGATCACTTTTAAAAATGTATGCAAGTGTATGATCTATTATGTAATTACAAAGGAAGCCGCGATAGCACGTTTGGTGATCCATCTTGGGATGCATGGCCATAATTTTCAGCCAGTTACTCGGAGGGCAGCCCTTGAAAAGGTGTGCAATCTTGTTAGTACAGCTCTAAAGATTGAGAAGGGTGGTCCTAGACAGGTACAAATGTTAGTTGCTCGATAAATGTTATTCCAATCTTTTACTAAAAAAGATGATTTGGAAGCCATTGATGTTGAGCTTAGCCATTTCCTTAAGGAAATGATGCCACTTGTTCAAAATAGGGGATTCAAAAGAATTGTATAAAATCAAAAAGAAAAACAGAGTTAGGTCGTGGGTGATGGATATGACAGTATACTATTACTGCAAAAACGATGTGTAGTTCCCTTTTTTCATGGAAGACGTTTTCTTGGTCAAGGTGGGCCCAACGATAAATGTTACGTGTTCAAAATGTCCATGAAAGGACCTGCTTCAAGAGTTGAACTTGTCAATTGAATGAGGCAAGAAGGGACAAGAGATTTGAGAAGTGCATGGGTGCACTTTGATCACACTCACCGGATTGAAGGATGGGTAACTATGTCATGCTAGGTTTATGATCCCGGGTAAGTGAGATCATCAAAACATGCTAGATAGAATATTTTGATTCTCGTCACCTTTATGTACTTATTTGTATTTTGAATACAACATGAGATCTTTACAGGTAATTGCAATATGTGAATGTAAAGAGGAAGACAAGCAGTCACAGATCTTGTTTTTGGAGAAATTGGAACTCAATGATGGGCAGATGCGGTCATGACCTGCTAGACTTTGCTAGATTTTATATCTGATGAAGTTGGAGCTAGCTGGTTCGCAATACGGGCTGTATCCAATGGAGAAGGCATAATGTAATAATGTAATGGAAGGGAGGGAGCGCTCATGCCTTTTCCATTGGGAGAAAATCTACACAAACATACAAAAAAACATGTCGTTTTAGAGAGGCAAATGTTGCACATTGAACTCTGTGAAGCATGGTCTCCATTCTAGCTTCCACAACACGAGAATGGTGGGTGGAAAATGTCACAGAGGACAATATGAAGTCATTACAATGATGGTTTAATTGGTGGGAGCAACAAACTGATAAATAATTAAACATTTTAAAAAAATTAAAAATTTAAAACAATAAAAAGATATATCCTAATACTAACCATGCCCCCGTGAGAACTGAGAATTCCATCAGGGCGTTTAAGCCCTTCCTGCCTGCGTACTCGCGCTCGTACGGTGTGGGATCACGTCCTGTCATCGACCACTGTCAAAACATACAAAGATTTCATTATGTTAGAATAAAAAACTCATAAACCCTAAAACTATCGAACATAAAGAGCAATGCAAAAAACTCTTACAAAATTGGCCTCAAATGATGCCCATCCACCGCTCCCGAAGTGGTGCGAGCTCCCTGCCTCTACTCGCGCTCTGGCTGCATCCTTTTGTTGCTTCCACTTGTCGGGATTCTCGCGCGCTGCTTTCTTCGCATTCTTACAATCTTCTTTGGCCAGCCAATCTGGCCTGTTCCACCACCATTCTTGATTGCTTTTTGCACTTCGGAACGCTTGTGTTTGCAGTATTCACGAATTCGAATCTTCATCAGGTCTTCATTGAAGCGCTGATCCGTGTTGGAACGGGAAACTCATCATGAAGTATGCTGATGACTCTGTTTTTTAAATCACTTGGTACTTCACTCCATTTGTTTAGTATGTAGTGTCTAAACAGCTGAGATCAAAGACCACGCATGCGCGAGATCACCTTCTTGCCGTCATCATCCATGATGATGCCGCCGCTGAAGTCGACGGAGTAAGACAAGCCCTCTGGTCGGTGACGCGTGAACCTGGGTGTCCCGGCAGGGGTCTCTAGCGGTATGTCGATGGGGTACGGACGTCAGGTGTCTCCACCGGCGTCTGGCCCCGAAGCAGGAGTGTCGAGTGGTGGCTCCTGGCGGAGTAGTAGAGGTGTGTAGCTTCTAGGAACAGTCAGCCGCAAACCTGGCGTAGATGGATGATGTGGCTGGTGTGGGCGGGCAAGAAGGGGAGGGTAAAGAGCCTTGTCGAACACGAGCGGTATGGAGGATCGTGGCGGAATCCCCACAACAACCGCCACCGCCACCACTAGAGCGCCGTGTGTCTAGACGAGTGTGAAGCTCGTCTCGTCGACGCCAAAGCTTCGGAGTGCGCCGAATGCTCTGAAAGAGAGGAGATGCGGATGGAGTAGGAACGCGCGATGATGCGCCAGAGCGATGACGCTCCACGTACCACTGTCTCTGCTGCGGTGACAAAGAAGAAAGAAACTCCTCATCATCCATACCTGCATTAAACACACGAATATTTAGACTTAATATTGAATGAATAGAGTAGACAATGACGCAAAGACCATTAAATACAATGACGTAATGACGCATATAAATACAATGACGCAATGAATTGAGTGATAGAAGAGGCAAGTCAAAAACTCAGAATTTTCAATCAAAAGATGTGAGCGCGAGTAGAAAAGAGAGTTATACACCATGGAAGGTACTTAGAGAGCCAGATCTTTTACAACACGGAGCAAAATTGTTCAAATACAATATTTGTGGCTTTAAGAGATCTCTCTCTCATCCTCGCATAACTCAGCATAACTTCCTATATCTATATAGAGCTCTTCGTTTAAACACATATCCTCTGTTTCATTTTGTAGCTCCTTTACACCATGCTGCTGTGTATGACTTAAACTACAACGAACAAAGATTATGAGTGGCCGTTCAACCATTTATAAATAAAGTCACTTGCTAGTCGTACATTGCAAATTTACCTTGGTCGCGCAACCCCGAGAGTACTCCCACTCTTCCTTAGTCACTTCGTCACCGCATTGTTGTTCGCTTTTCAATTGGTTGTGCAACCATCTTAAGCTCATGAAGGTTGGTAGGCTCTCCAGAACCGCTAGATAGTGCATCGGTGGTCATCTTCCCCGTCTCCACTCGATTCGTGCCCTTTGTCGCTCTTGCTTTGCATACTCATATTGTGAAATCCACTTTTGCATCACTGGATTGTGAAGCATGAAAAATCGGTTGATTTTAGCCTCTAGATCTTCCGTCATCTTCTTCTCCACACCGAGATTGCACATGACAATCCCAGATATGCGCTCATCATCTATGGTTCACCATAGCGTGTCCCGGCTTTATCAAATCCGTCTAGCCACTCTCCAATGTACACTAGGGACTCTGATACCAACCAACCTTCTGCCATGCTACCCTCTGGGCGTGCCTTTTGATGCACATATCCCTTAAGCGTTTTCATGAAACGTTCTAAGAAGAACATCCATCTGGAATGAACTGTGCCAGCTATTTCCACCTCATCAACTATGTGAACAAGAAGATGCACCTGAATGGTTAGCATGGTAGTAGGAAAATGTTTCTCAAACATGCACACAAGCTCCGCAGCATTTAGTTTGGCGAATGGTATGGAGTCTACGTTGATCTCCTTTTGTGAGATCCATTGCACCAGCTTTGCAAGTTTGTAGATTGTGTTACGGATGTCGAGAGACAAACATCCCTCAATGGCAACCGGTAAAATAAACTGTAAAGTATGTGCAGCAATGATATTAAAGTCCACATTTTATGCAATGATATTAAAGTCCACTATGAACGTACCTGACACATTTTATGCCAATCGTGTGACTTCAAACCGGTAAGCTTTCCTTCTTTAGTAAAACACGTTCGGAGCGAGTGCATTACGCCAGTGGGGGTCCGCAAAGATCGAATGGTCTCTTTTTATTTGCGTTCTTGGGCTCCTGTGAAAATCCATGGTGCTTTAGGGAGTTTTGTCGATCCATCAGACGCTGTTTGCGGCCAATATTGCTCCATACGATCCACATTTCTAAGGTCAACTCTGGCTCCCAAAGTATCTTTCTTGCCGGTCAGATGGTCCCATAGTAGATTACCCACATTCTTGAATATGTGCATTGGATCGAGCAAGTGATTGATCATGAGTCGGGGCCAGTATGGTAACTCGTACCATAGAGATAGTCTCTTCATCCCTGGAGGCAATCCGTCATCGCACATCTCCTTCTGCTCTAACCATGCTTGTGCAGACATCCTTGGTGGCTCTCTTCCCAAAAAGCCATCGCGTAACACATGATTCTCTGGAAGATACGCTTGATGACCTTTGTAGATTTGCTTCTTCAGTGAGGGTGCCCTACGTGCATTCAGTCTAGGTCCACATGTGACACATGCTCTGTATTCGCTTGTTTGAAGCCCTGCATGTATACACATGATAATAGATCAACTATGGGAAAAAACAAGATTTACAGTGTCTGAGTGAGGAGTGTCAATAGATCACCTGAGCATTCTGTTAGCCCGGGATAGTCATGCATGGTCCACATTAGAATGCCTCTGATCAAAGCATTCCGTCGTCCTGTGTGTCGGCTCATATCCACCACGTTTATGCCAATCCATAATTGTTGTAGCTCTTCCAATAGTGGACGAAGATACACATCCATATTCCCCACTTTATATCGCCCTGGCACAATCAAGCTTAGCCATAGGTGCCCCTTCTTCGTAGTCAACCACGGGGGAATGTTGTAGTTGACGATGACAACGGGCCATACACTGTAAGATGTTGATCTTTGACCAAATGGATTTACGCCATCCATAGCCAGGCCTAAGCGCAAATTTCGAGCTTCCCTGGCAAAATCCGACCATGTTCCATCTATATGTTTCCAGGTTGCGCAATCTGTAGGAATTCGTAGCACAGCATCCGAAGATTTATTCTCCTCATGCCATGATGCTAGGCCATGCACTCTTACATTCGAAGAAATGCTTGATGCGAGGAAGCAGAGGAAAATGTCGCAAAACCTTTTGTGGAATTTTTGTCCCGTGGAGATCTACTCGATATCTTTCGGAATCACATTTCGGACACTTCTCCATGTCTATGTATTCCCCTCTGAAAAGAATGCAGTCATTAGGACAAGCGTGGATAGAATTGTAATCCATCCCCAAGTTTCGCAAAATATTTCTTGCTTCATCTCGGGAATCTGGCATCACATTGTCAGCTGGTAGTATGTGCTCTTTCAGCAATCTACACAACATAAAAATACGATACAGTCGTGTAAAAATCTATCAGATCATTATACATTTAGAGTTTTATTAAAGTAAACTAATTGTAATAGATCACCTGAAAAGCGCTGTGACGCTAGTGTCACTCCACTCCAAACTATAACTTTGCCTGCATGTTGAGAAGAACCAGGAGTGCTTTCAATCTAGACATACGTGCTCCATTATACAATGGCGTATCGGCTTCACTTTTTTCATATCATCATAGATAAGACTTTCTGAATCCATGATCGTCTCGATCATTTCATCATCTCTGCGGCTCAAACATTGCCTGGTGTTGATGTGCTCTGCATGATCATCCCCAAGCTGTCAGAGGCTACATCTTGTGGCCTCACATATGCTGCTTGACCAAAGCGCCTGCGAACACATCTATTGGGTTGCAAGATTGTTGCTTGTTGGCCAGTGTCAGAGTCCGACGAGTTATAATTGGCAACAGCTCGATCTATAATAGATGGATCGAACTCCCCAAATTTGCGAACGTGCTGCAAAGAAACACGTCTTGTCCGTCGCACAGCATGCTTGCATTGATTACAAGGACATAAGACCCTCGTTGAGAGATAGGTGTTTCGGTTGGACGGTCCTACATCCTCGTCACTACTCATAATGAGGATAAAAATCTTATAACCTGGACAACAAATTTAATATTCTATTGGCATTCTTAGTCTTATCTCTCTCTCTCCTCTCTCTCTCTCTCTCTCTCTCTCTCTCTCTCTCTACCTCACATTCTCTAGTCATGTCCAATCCCCGCACACCTCGGTCTAGAGGTGCACGGAGATCAGAACCACCGGGTTATAATCTCGTCTTTATTGGTCAATACCTATATTTGTGGGTACAAGAAATCTACACACCCACGTCTACATGATACTGCATGTAGTGGACAAAACCCCTTTGCCTCTACTCTAGCTGTAGCACTTCACAGCATCTTAACATCTTTTCACAGCAGATCTTTTCACTGTTTGTCTAACTCTAAACCCTAAACCGTAAGTAATTCTTGCGTGGACTCGATCTAACGTAAATAAGCGTAAATCTAACTAAAAATAAACCTAAATCTAATTTAACGTAAGTCTACATCTAACCTAATCTTTAACGTCTTTTAGGATAGTTTCCTACGACGTTAAAACTCTCTTCTTCTTGTGTGTGTGTGTGTGTGTGTGTGTGTGTGTGTGTGTGTGTGTGGGTAAACCTAAATAAACCTAAGTCTAATCTAATATAACATAAATCTAAATCTAACGTAAATTATGTTATATTAAAAACAAAGAACTAAACTAACAGGGATTATAAGAACCTTAAAACTGATTTAACACATAATTTTTCACATAACTCGGCAAGAGTTGGCATTCTCATCACTAAAGATGTGAGAGTTAACTTCCGGCGGTGACGCTGCCTCATCTCCATCCACATCTGACGACAGCAATTGGCCCTTTAGACCGTTCTTGCTCTTGTTACTAACTTTGAAGTTGCTGTTGAATGACTAGAGGTTGTCTAGATGGTCATTGTGTCGGGGATGTAGTGACTCTTGCCGCCCTGAAGATCCACCTTCTTCCAATCTTCTGAAGACATTTCACAGTACTTTTGATCGACGGAGCCCACCATGAGTGAAGGCAGCAATACCCTATATTCCATTGAGGGCTTTCTTCACCCGCTTCATGCAGGCATCGCAGTCTATGGAGACCTAAATCTAATATAATATAACGTAAATCTAAATCTAGCGTAAATAAACGTAAATCTAGTTAAAATAAACCTAAATCTAATCTAATTTAACTTAAATAAACCTAAATCTAATTTAACGTAAGTCTACATCTAACCTAATCTTTAACGTCTTTTAAGATAGTTTCCTACGACGTTATAACTCTCTTCTTATTGTGTGTGTGCGCGTGTGTGGATGTGTGTGCCAATAAAAAGAGATAAATGGTATAACCTTTCTATCACCCATGCAAAGTATGATAAATTGATTATGCCATTTCCCTCTTGAATAATAGGTCTTGAGTTCAACTCCTCGTCGGCTAGATCTTTAGGTCTTTTAATTTTAATTAGTTTCCTACGACGTTAAATTAGTTTCTCTCTCTTTCTCTCTCAATGTGTGTGCGTTTTTTTGGATCGTATGCATGTTTTCTCTCTTTTTTCCTCTCTCAATGTGTCCGTTTTTTGTTTATGCATGTTCTCTCTCTCTTTTCCTCTCTCAATGCGTGAGTTTTTTGTTTATGCATGCTCTCTCTCTCTTTTCCTCTCTCAATGTGTGTGTGCATTCTTTGTTTATGTATGTGTGTGTGCGTTTTTTTTAATGTTTGTACTCTCTCTCTCTCTCTCTCTCTCTCTCTCTCTCTCTCTCTCTCTCTCTCAAAAACACTGTGTGTGTGTATGTTTGTGTGAGAGAGGGAGAGAGAAAGAGGGGAAGGGAACATGAGAATGAGGAGAGGGAAGGAGCATACCTGGCTCTCCTTCCTCTCCTCGTGTGTGTGTGTGTGTGTGTGTGTGTGTGTGTGTGTGTGTGTGTGTGTGTGGAAGAGAAAAGAGAGAGAGAGAGAGGGAGAGAGTTACCTGCTCCTTGCTTGAGGGCGCCGAAAAACTCAGATATGATATCTGAGTTTTTGGGCGCGCTAGGTTATTTTTTTAGCCCAGCCGGCGTCGCTATAAGCGTCGCAAATTTACAAAGAAATTTGCGACGCTCATAGCGACGTCGGGAATTGTTTTTTGAGCGTCGCTGTGTGAGCGTCGCTAATATGAATAGCCTCTTGTAGTGATTCTTGAGAGCATGGCTCAAAAGATCTTTTCAATCACACCTTGTGGAAGGATTTGGCCTTAAAAAATAGTTTGAGATTTGTCCATATGACGAAATCTTTAAGACATTGGTGATTCTCAAATTGGCTCTAAAGTCTCAAACTCTCTAATATGGTGTTTAAGCATTCCTCATCTCCGATCACTCTTTTTATGCGGCAAGCCTTATTGAAATTTGCTAGAAATAACTTGACATCCTCGTTCGGATCTCCAAAAAGGAGAGGATATCCTGACACTTTGCATTGGGCCTCCATTGAATCAATTTCAAAGTGATAATACATTTCTTTTTCTTCTTTCTTATAACGATTTACACAATAATGTTTTTAAGATTGAAATCTATTCTACAATAAAATAAAAATACGCACATAAAGTGATATATGATAGTCAACAAGAGGCAGGATGATAGGGTTTGGTGACGCGAGAATTTCTCCTACTCTTTGGGCACCAAAGATGAACACCATACATTGGGATCTTTCTACTAATTGCAATGTTTATTTGAAAGTGTGGAATGAAATCAAAGGCAAAATCCTCTATTCTTGGGCCATTATCCATGGTCTATGCATGATAATGATTAAAATAGAATAAAAATATATACATGATCCCCACTAAGGCTGTACCTAATGAGAGGCAAATTAAAAATCTTTATTAAAGCATTTATCTCGGCCAACCTAAGAGGGCCTAAAATTCTACAAATTACTCGTCCAAACTATAATCTAGTACTCACAATGATATGTGTTTTTTGTCTTGCAATGGAATAAATGGATCATACAAATTTTTGTGATTCATGCAATCTACTTGATAATGCTAACAGCTAAACATTTATGCAATATGCAACAATGATAGATATCAATCCCTTCTCAATGGGGGCACCAAAATTGAGGCAATCCAGGGTAGGCAGCAAGAGAGGCGACCTCTCAATACCTCTGGAGGCTCTTGTACTACTCAATTGGGGCTGGGGAAACCACAAGTTATAAAAAACAACAACTAACCCACAGCCAAACAAGTGAAGGGGCACCACCTAATTATGAGATGCAAGCTAGGACGCAAGAGATGTTTTGTCACGACGACCAAGTAGAGACACAACAAAACACATACAAAAGAATTTCACACCAAGACACACACCAAATGGAGCAGAGAGATCTAGAGCGAAGGAAAGAGAGATAGTAATGGAACTTGCGTAATATCGCGTTTGTGACTTGCAAATGGAGATGGTTCATTATTACTCTATCGTAGAGCTTGCACAGAATAAATCCAATGCTTAGTGAATTTTAAAACGTCGCCATCACATACACACATGTTTGTGACTTGCAAATGGAGATGGTTCATTATGACACTATCGTAGGGCTTTCACAAAACTAATCCAATGCTTAGTGAATGCTAAAACATCCCCATCACATACACACACACACACACACACACACACAAACTGTCTTAGGGTTATGGGACACCTCTCACCACCATACACTCTTACAATGAGTAAGAAGTTGGCAATGAAAATACACTAATCACTTTCTCAAACAAGCTCAAATGACAGAAATTTAAAGATACAAGTCACCTTGCATTCGCCAAAGAACTTTACACAAGTTGAAGGACAAAGATTTTGAAGCCTAGAATGCCTTTGAAGCACCAAAACCTCAATTTTTGATAGTGGAAGAGCATGTATAATAGGGGTTTGAGGTAGGAAAATCACACTCTCTCTCTTTGCAATGTGTAGCATCCAAGCTTCTCTCACACCAAGTGTGAAGCTCACAAGGTTATGACTACACCTAAATCTCTCCTTGTGTATAGAGTGTTGGGCTGCTGCGTAGATATTGGAGATGCTTTACAAGAAGGAGAGATGTCTATTTAAAGGTTGGAGGCCCCACATTAAATTTATTGATAGCCTTAATTACACAATAATCAAATCAAATCAAGATTAGAATTTTTTTTTAATAAAAAAAAATTGCGAGCCTTTTTTGTCTGCTTGAGTCATGGATGAGGGTTCAAGAGATAGGCATTATTGATGGTAGATAGGGTGAAACTAAAGAGTTAAGTGGGGGGGGGGAGAGAGAGAGAGAGAGAGAGAGAGAGAGAGAGAGAGAGAGCGAGACAGTTTTTCATGTACATGTCTTGAGGTGAGGAGTTTTTTATGGTAACTTACGTCAATGGATATTTTGTGTTAGTATGCTAGTGGTTAATGTTAGTAATCACTAAAAAGTTAATGATATATTTACAATGGATAGAATGAGGTGGATAGTTGAAGTAAGATGGTTAAATGAAGTGAGTAAATCCTTATGATGGTGAAGCTTTGAAGAAGTTCTGAACTTACTTGTGTAGGTTCTCAGAAATGATTGCCGATCCTCTTCTTCTTCTTTCTTCGTACGCCACGGCCCCACAAAAGTTGAACATCATGATGAAAGTGACGATGTTGTTGATGACAATTCCTTAATTTGGAGAGATTAATCAAGGTTTCACATGCTGAAAAAAGGAATTGTGCTTTAGAGGTAATAGAGAGAGGCATAGAGATGGTGTATATTCATGTAGAGTTCATATGAGAGCCATGGAAGTGACAGGGGAGGTTAATGGTGACGAGGGTAAGAGAAACCATGGAAGGTGTATGTTTGAGTGAGGTATGGAGAGGAATGAATGTGTGTGTGTGGAAGTGAATGGAGGTGAGAGAAGACTAGGGTGACTTGTGAGAAAAAGTGGGCAGACTAGGATCCACCAAAAAAATCATATTTCACCTCTAGCAGCTCCAAAAATTATAAAAACTTTTGAGGTTATTATTTCAGCTTATGAGCTAAAGTTTTTATTTTTGTAACTTCCTCAAACATGGAGTGGAGGAGGATGTCAAAAATCCCACCAAATTGCATGTATTTCCTTCCACAAAAGTCTTAAGTCCCCCCCCCCTTTTGTTGAATTTACATAATCCTCCAAGAGTAAGCCCATCCTTACATGAGAGCATGACCTAATAGATTCTTGAGGGTTTGAAAATATGCATGGATTAAGATTATTCACAAAGATGATATATGAATATGATGGAAAAAAAACATGTTAGTATATAAACAATTCATGGAATCTGAAATTATAGAGTTAGTTGTGTATATATATATATATATATATATAATGTTTTAAAAAAAATGAAAATATAGGGAATCAAATGAGGGGGTCTTCATTTATTTTTATTGAGTTTTACAAGAAGTAAGAAAAAATGCATGTAAAAAAATGGAAATTTAGTAAAAGAGAATGACTAGGTGAAAGGTATTTTCGTGATTTTTTCTTGGAGTAGATTCACACCAAGATTTAGAGAGGCTTGCATGAAAATATATATTTATATAATAAAGAGTATGTACAATATAAGAGAACCATGGTAACGGTAAGTCAATGTACATAACATACTTAGGTAAATAACGCACACCTAGGTAGAAATATTTAAATAAATAAAAAAATAATTCTTAAAAATCCCTATTTTTAGGCCCTATATACCATGAAATATTTACAAACAATGCAAATGGGCCATAATATTATTTATTTTTTTTAAAAAAAATTATTTGGCTCAACTAGCTTAATGACTAGCTAGTTGAGGGTTTCAAGGAGATATGGGCCAGAAAGTCCCCTCGCTCACACACGCCTATGTACAGTAAAAGTGTGAGGATAGCCACAGTGTTTGAGTGATTCTGATAGGGTAAGTTAGCTCACTTTGGAAGATCTAGATAGCCAAACAACAACTATCACTAGCAATGATACCGCATCTTCAACCTCATGTAAATCAGTCTTTTAGCCTTGTTCAACATATTTGTCCTCAAGTAGTAATTCCAGCTTCTCTTAAATATCTTTCTCTATAGATTACAAAAAGAGATCTATTTTCTCTCAATTGAGGGTAGTCATTTTAATCCTTGATGGTTGATCATAGGGACTTTCAAATTCCCTTATAAGCTTGGTAGGTGAAAGCTCCTCTTTTGGCCTAGCTACCCACTGTAGGAATGTTCTCTTTGTCACCCTTTCAGAGTCCTCCATGAAATACTCCTCCTTCAAGGATAATTTGAATGCTTCCCCCCTGTTCATTTCTAGTTCCCCTTCTAGTTCCCCTTAGCACAACTAGCTCAAAACTTTGTACCATCAAATTGGTTTATTTCCTTTTTCCCTGATATAAAGGTTTTGGTTGTTGACAAAAGCTCCCTTCTTTCAGCAGTTGGCTATTATAAACATAGCAAAGGCTTGAGAAATTTTCATTGTGACGAGATCAAACCGCATCCCATATTGGTGCTCCATAGCTTCAAAGATTTGTATTGAGACCTTCAATGAATCTTTTGATCCCTCACCCTAGCCTACTTCGTGTTGGGTTCACCAAATTTGTGTCAGCGAGTGCACAGTGCAGTTAGGCAAACGTTGGGCCTCTGACTAGAAGGGTTCAAATAAAAATCAATTGAATTGCAAACCATTCAAAGTAAAAGACACAAAAAAAAGAGAAACAGTCCATCCATCAAAGCTTAACTTTAAAAAAGGACCAACATCAACACAAAACTCTTATTCTATGAAGATTTGGTGTAGCCTTGCTCTCAATTGCATATATGTAGTGCTCTTTTTCTTTGATGAACACCCTAAATTAACACTTCAATTTTCCATTGTGACCATTTCATGGAAGGTTTAAAACTTTATTAGAGAAGCTCAAGTGGTTAATTGAAGAAGGGAAACCCTAGTAAGTGGCTTCACAGCCTCACACATGTAGTGGAAATAGCATGGTACTACACTAGAACCTTGAGATGGAATTGCTGTATTGTCTCTGTTAGATGTTCAAAAGAGCTCATTCTTGGCCTATAAACTCACTCTTAGCTTAAGCAAGGAGGAAACCATTGCTTATGTGGAAATTGGAGAAATTTCATGCTATTATTAGGCTATTTTTTACCATTTTATGAGCATTTTTAGACCAAAAAATATTTTTATCCGTAAATAGCCCAAATGAAGTGGGAAAAATCTTTAATTTTTGAAAAACTCTTATTGGGCTCAAAATTCATGTTGAGCCTCATTTTTGTACTAAGGAAGCACTTCGGACACATCTTTTATGACCCATGCATCAAACTTTTTATTTTTTAATTAAGAAAACTTGACATTTGTAAATTTCCAAAGAAAATCACGCATATTTAATGATAAAATGTATGTCATTGTGCCTTTTCTAGGGCCTAGACTCCTTGGTGAGGTATGCACATAATTACAAAAGTGGCATCCATTTTCGTATTTACCAAACTATGTGCATTGTAGCATTGGGTCCCATATATCAAAAGCGTTAAGAGTGAGGTAGATATTTTAGTTTCACATTATGCACATTCCACAATAGAGAAGTGTAGACCATTGGATGTCCAATCAAACTGGAAAATTAGGGAGGATGATCAAGATTTGCATTCATGTTAATTGTAATATGATCAAAATGCTAAGGAAAATGTGGATAGAGTGTAGACACATGAAAAGTGGTAGATTGATTAGCTTGAAAAGCGTGTGTATTTTATATCCTTCATCTAGGCATTGTAGCACACATCATTGATTATGTCGCAGGTATTGCCAACTAGGTTGCACACATGGATTCCACATAGGCATAGTCACATGGTTGTGTCCACATAGGTATGGTTTTGTCCACATAGGTATTATGATGAGAAGAGGGTGTTCCCACACAAAATGGCAACAAATCTCACACCCTTACAACCCTTCTCTTGAGAGTTGTGCTACAAAAAACATAAAGCTATTGCACTCACACAAACTACTTCTCTTGAGAGATAAATATGATTCCCTAGACATAGAGAGTGTAGGCACACAAAACATCAGGGTGTAGGCATGCACACATAAGTCTCCCCTAGCACAAAATATTAAGCATACAAGGGTAGACACACAAAGCTTTCCAAACATAAATGAGTATTATGTTGTTGTTTGTCTTGGAGGATTTTTTAATCAAGCCCAGGGCCAAGCCAAGGTCCTGTATGGAAATATGGTCAAGGGGTGTTATATCTAGATGCCTACGAGCCTATATATGGCATGCTTGTGTGGTGATTTTCATGGTCTAGTCCCCTTTGATATTAGATTGGTATCAGAGCTCAAGGGAGAGGGGAACTAGAGAGGAGGAGGAAGGCATGGAGAAGGAGGAAAACCAAAGGAGAAGAAGTGTGGCTGCATGATCTCTCTCTCTCTCTCTCTCTCTCTCTCTCTCTCTCTCTCTCTCATGGAAATCTAGGGGCCGTGGGAAAACTCTTCCAAGTATGGTGGAGTTGAGCTATGAAGGTGGGCTCATGACATGCCGCAAGAACAAGCCCTTCCATGGAATATTTGAGTAGGTTGAAGAGAGCACAGAAACCAATGCATAGTTTTAGGGAGGGAGAGAATTTTCCATGCATGAAAGATGGCAAGTTTGGGCTCGTTGAGAGTAAAGGAAGCAAAGCAGCATTTCTTGTCACAAGTGACAAGCCCAATTGGAAGCACATATCCAAATATGAGCATTATTTCCCCTCGTGCAAAGTCTCCATTTCTACAGAGAAGAGCTTCCACATTGTTTTTTATGTTAGCTTTTGGGGTGCCCTACTTTGCCCCCCCCCCCCCCCCCCGCGCCTCGGAAGGGATTTATCCCATGGTCGTATAAACGCACTGGCAAGGGATGTCTAGTTGAACGCATGCATGGGCCACCCATGCCCTAGTACGGCATCTACAGAGGTAGGATATACTATTGTTCTGAAGCTTGTAGACATAAATTATAGCAGCATGTAAAAATTGTAGGTACGGCCAAAACTTATTCAAGATGCAATGGTGGGGAATGGGAATTTTATTTTGATGTTGGAAATTGCATTCAACACTTGGTATTTTGTGTGCAAGCAAGGCTTGTTAAATATATACAAACCAAGCAAGGCTGCAATTGGGAGTGTAGTTAAGAATACAACAAGATCATATGTACTCAAGCAAGGCTCGTGTAACCCACTAAATAAGTTGTATGTAGCGGAAATTGATAACATAGTGAGCATTTCATTAATAACAATTTCTTAATGAACATAGGGAGAGTAATTAATTTAAAAAGCAACATAGCAATTTGCACCTAGCTAATTTGGCATTGACAATACTTGAAAAGAGAGAGAAAAGAACAATTGACAACAGTTGAGGACCGGATTTACATGAGGCCAACCCGCCCTCCATAAAGGCTTTGTATTATAGCTTCTTTCATCAAAGGAGACTTTTGTACAATACAATTCTCGTATTCCTTGACAAAACTCGTTGTTGCAATGAAGATGGAATCTTCATGCACCAAATTATGCTTGAAAATCTTACCTAGTGTTCCTAGCCTCAGTCCCAAGACCTCACACACCTTCAAAAATGGTGAGAGCTAGCAGGGAATGACGAAAGATTGAGAGGAAGAAGGGGTATCTTACGAGAAAGAAGTATTCTCCTCACATAATCACTCTAATAGCATAGCTTAGCTTAGAGGAGATTAGCATGCCATTGAAGCTTGGCTCCTAGTTGGATTTGTATTCCATAGCCAAGAGTTTTTGGTGTAGGCCTCTACTTCTCAATGCTTGGAGAAGGAGATGGAGTTCTTCTTACACGCATGAGTTGTGTGTGTGCGTGTGTGTGTATAACATTGTGTTAGAGTAAAATGCAGCCCCTTCTCTCATCTTGGTCGACCCCTCTTGCTAAATGCTCATGTTGGCCTCGCGTTGGCTCTTGTAAAGCTTAGCCAATCACAAATTAGAAGCATAGTTGATATCCTTTTGACAAGTGTCCCCCATTCCCCTTTTGTGAAAGCTTTAGGTATTTAATTAATTCATCTCAACTCTCAGTAGACCTTTTTGTCTTCTGACCAATATAAATCATGCAAGCCATTGGGCTCTTGGATGCTCATTGGACCCCTTGGTAGACTGTCCAATAGTCTTCTAGGGAGCTTAATTTTTGTTGGTTCATTTATCAAGCATTTTTAAATTGATTAGACTAAACTTACTCTAGCCTAATTCTCATTGGTCCACCTCTATAGCCATCCAATAGGATTTGTGGGGAGGTTGGGGGCAATTGGCCTAGGAGCTTGACATGTGTCCAATATTCCCTTTGTGTAAAGGGGGAGCCTTCGAGTGTGTGTGTGTGTGTGTGTGTGTTTCTCTCTCATCCCCTACAATATGGGCTTGCCCCCTCCTTCCTAGGGATGTGGGAAGACTTTTTAATCTTCCCATGACCATCCAATTTCCCCTTGCTTTGTCCATTGGATACAAGATTTAATTTTTGGAACCTTAGCCTATGGAAGTCTTAATGGAGCTGAATCTTAGGTCTTTTAAACCCCATTCAAGCACATTGCTCTTTTCTAGGCTGTCTCCCTTTGGATCCCTATTTTCTCTCCTTTGGATCCGTGATAGAGACCAGTGTGGCAGCCTTACCAATATTCTAGCTTTTACTCCCATGGTGCTTCCCCGTATTAAATGATCATTTTAGCATGAGAATCATTTGGTAGTATTAGATATTAATCTTTATGACATTACCTCTCTCTTGAAATCATAGTCATCCTCGACTATGAGGTAGAGAAGATAAAGCCTAGTCATCATTAGTCGATTTTCTAGCTGGTAGAGGACCCCTATTTTACCCCACGACATCGTCTTAGAATGGATGACTAGTTGATTTGGTGCTTGAGAGCGTTAGCTGCCGCTGCAAGCATGTTTGTACATTAGTCCGTATCAATCTTCTATAGTAGAGTGACAAGCTCTACTTGGTGTTCGGGAGACATTGTCTCCACAAACATGATCCTAGTCATGCATACTTATTAAAATTTGTGCACAATAAAGAAAAAGAGAGTCTTATAAGACAAAAAAATTGTTCATTTATACATATTTACATTTGCTTACTCTACAGAATTATTGTAAGTATTGACAAGGTTTAGGTTATCCTTTAAGTGTATGCCTTCCATCCATCTAGCGTCTTTAAAAGAATAATTTTTAAAGTTGATAAGATTGTCTTACCACCTCGTAATACCTTGTCTTCATGTCGGAGAATGGACTCGGGCTGCAACACCTCTTCTTTGTCCTCGATCTCCAGTGGGCCTTCAATATTTTCTTCTTGAGGTGGCTCTCCTTTTTAAGGATTTTGTAGGCTCACGTGGAAAGCATTGTGTATGTGCCAATGGTTGGGCAACTTGAGTTGATAGGCCATCTCATTGATTGGTCTAAGAATCTAGAAGGGACCATAGTACCTTTTTTCTAACTTACCATAGTACTTTTGGTGTCCCGTAGGATTCTTGCATGTTGCGTGCCTATGGAAAACTTAAGTAAGACCCAATCATTTTGTTTAAAGGCTAGGGATCTTATGTGCTTATCAGCAATAGCCTTTTGCCTTTGCTAAGAGATGGATATAACATCCGTAATCTTTTGGAAATATTCTTGTAGGTCTCGGCTATATTCATCTGCAGCGAAGATCTTCCCATGTACCTTGAGTAGCAAGGTACTTTTTGATCTTCCTCTATCACCTCAATAGATGCTTTTCCCATGTACAATGTTATTGTAAACATAATCCACAAAGGGTAAGTACTTCTCCCATTGGGACTTTTGATCTACTTCTGTGACATAAGCTTTTAGTAGATCAAGAATGGTTAGGGTAGCTATTTCACTTTGGCCATTCGTTTGGGGATGATAGGTCAAAGAGAAGTTTAGCCTTGTACCTAGATCCCACCTAAATTATCAAAGAGACCCTTCCAAAAATTACTGGTCATTCTAGGATCTCTATCTAACACTATGCACATTAGCAAGCCATGGTACTTGAAGATTTGTGATATAAAGAGAGTTGCCATTTGATGGGATTTGAAAGTCTTTTTGACAGGTATGAAATGTGCTTGTTTGCTAAACCTGTTCGCTGTCATCCATATTCCTGTATTCGCATGGATAGACTTGGGTAATCCAAAGATAAAATCCATGCATATGCTCTCCCCCGGTGAATTAGAGATTGGCAGAGGTTGAAGCAATCAGGTTGCTTCCCTCTATCAAACTTTGTCTTTTAGCATACCACACATTCTGCAACATACTCTTGTATATTTTCTTTCATGGAAAGGCAATAGAAATATGTTTCTATCCCTTTTAGGGTAGATTCTATGCCCCGCAGGAGGAGCATGCGATTCATACATTACTTTTTCACATATTGAGTTAGTAATGCATACTCTATTGCCATAGAGAAGATAACCATCTTGTAGGGTAAATGGTTCTTCTTTCTTCCCTAGTGCAAGGGATGGAATCACATCTCTAAAATTGGTATCAATAGGGTACTCATCTATCATAGAAGATAGATCATTGTAAGCTGCTATGTAAATTGCATTCACTTTTGGTCGTCTTGAGAGTGCATCGGCTACTTGATTATGCTTGCCAACAATGTGAGCGATATGAAAATGAAATTGCAAAAGGAAAATTTCCCATCTCATTTGTTTGTCGGAGAGCTTGGTCTGCGTTGTGAGCGGGATGAAAACACACACAGCGCCTCTATAACGCCCGACACACACTCTTGGGAAGATACACACACACACTAGGGGGCACCACTCGGCTTACACAACACACCTGGCCGAGACAGGGAACACACCTCTAGAGTGAGAGGAGAGAGACTATCCACTTGCCCACTCCACACACACACACACACACAGAGACACACACCCAAAAAACTCAGCTCAAAAGAGAGGAACTTTTGATAATTAGATACAAATGAGCTTGGGCCAACATCAAGGGGCAAATAGCTCACACAAAATGGGTAAAATATACCAGATACAATCACAAATTGGAGAAGAAGCTTCGCTCATAGGAGAAACTTACACAGCAAAAATAGCAGAAAAAGAGTGACAAATTTGGCAAAATGGAAAGTGCTAGCGCATCCGGAATGGCCCAAAACCCCAGTCTACCATGTCAAAGTGCTCAAATCCGACCTCGGATGAGCAGTTTACGGCCAAAACAACCCCAAAAACACACCTGCGGCTGTCCCTCCTCTCTTCTCCATGTTTCTTCTGGTCTTCTCTCTGTTTTTTCAGTTCCCACACTTAGCTTTTTTAGTTGGGCACCCGTGGCCTTTTAGATGACCTCAAACAGACCCCGAGCAGGCCAAAAACTGACCTCGCAGTGCATAGTTGTCACCTTTTTGCGTCATCCGCACACCTGGCACTCATTTCTTTTCAATAATGCATCCCGCAACCACGTGAAGTGGCCCCAAAAGATGGTACTCATGATGACCTTTCTGCATAATTATCACAAGAAAACATCCACTTCGTGTCCATACTTCTCCGCGTGCAAGTATTGACCCCGTTCGACCTCCTGACGCCACTCGATGCCATCTGACACACCTTCTTACCTCATGTCGTCGGCCCATAGATAGAATCCTCGAGAAGTTTTACGCGCTACCAACTCCTCCTTATTGTAGAAAAAACACACTGGTACTGATAATAGTGAAAATCGCTGCACTATGTACACCCTGTCCTACCTGTACACACGTGGGCCCCACGTAACCACCTGGCTATGGAAATTGGGTAATCCTTTATTGGATGCACCATGCATGTGTATGTACATAAGCGCAATCCCTTGCTCAAAAAAACTCCTGACATAATTTGCCCATCCCCTAGCCTGCTAGATCATTCATGATCAGCAGCAGAACGTGAAGACGCTATTCTAGCTGAGGAACTAAAGCAAACGAAAGAAAGATTAGAAAGCAAGCAATAGCACTAGAGGCTATTCAAGAAGCTGCAGAGGCCCACATCATTTCAGTGTTGGAAGATACCAACCTATGTGCCATTCATGCGAAGCGAGTGACAATACAGCCAAAAGATATGCAGCTTGAACGACGATTGCGACGAGACTTCGAGCATTAGCCGAAGTTACCCCTCTTTTTGTATTGCACACCCTTATCTTTGTAATGATTTGACTTTCCAATGACAATATGATCAACAGTTTTGTCTACTCTGTCTATTATCTTTGTAATTTCAAGTTCTGTATGTAATTGTAGTCAATTTCAGTAAATTTGTGCATTTTAAGTACCCTTGGGGGTAGATAAGCCTACAAGGGGCAGAAAAAGGCCTGGCCACAAGGGCACGCAAATGGCCCATCCATAACTAATGGATGGGCCATTTGCGTGCCCTTGTGGCCAGGCCTTTTTCTGCCCCTTGTAGGCTTATCTACCCCCAAGGGTACTTAAAATAACCAAATTTACTAAAACCTATTGGTTTTGCATCAATATTTTATATGGATCTTTATGGACACCTTTTTTTGGTCATTTCAAGCTTTGAATTCCTTATAGGATATCAAAACTAATAACATATTGTGAAACCAAGTGTCCAATGTAATTTGACTTTTTGGTGCAAGGGTGTAGTAGGTAGAGCTAAAGCAAGTGATAGTTTGCTGGAAACTTCATTTCATAATTGATTTGAGCTTTTCTAGTGTCCTTGAGTGTGAACATATACTGGAATTGCCATAAAAAGGTTGCATTTAAATGAATGATGCAAAACCAATCCATTGCAATAAATTTGTGCTTTTTAAGTACCCTAAGGGGTAGATTGGCCTATAAGGGGCAAAAAAATGCCTGGCCACAAGGGCACACAAATGGCCCATCCAAGACTGATGGATGGGCCATTTGCGTGCCCTTGTGGCCAGGCCTTTTTCTGCCCCTTGTAGGCTTATCTACCCCCAAGGGTACTTAAAATAACCAAATTTACTAAAAACTATTGGTTTTGCATCAATATTTTATATGGATCCTTATGGACACCTTTTTTTGGTCATTTCAAGCTTTGAATTCCTTATAGGATATCAAAACTAATAACATATTGTGAAACCAAGTGTCCAATGTAATTTGACTTCTTGGTGCAAGGGTGTAGTAGGTAGAACTAAAGCAAGTGATAGTTTGCTGGAAACTTCATTTCATAATTGATTTGAGCTTTTCTAGTGTCCTTAAGTGTGAACATATACTGGAATTGCCATAAAAAGGTTGCATTTAAATGAATGATGCAAAACCAATCCATTGCAATAAATTTGTGCTTTTTAAGTACCCTAGGGGATAGATTGGCCTATAAGGGGCAAAAAAATGCCTGGCCACAAGGGCGCGCAAATGGCCCATCCAAAACTGATGGATGGGCCATTTGCACGCCCTTGTGGCCAGACATTTTTTGCCCCTTATAGGCTAATCTAACCCCCTAGGGTACTTAAAAATCACAATTATACTCAAATTGACTGCAATTACATACCTTGAAATAACAAAGTCAAAAAACAATTCATATCACCAATTGAAACAATTTTCAAGATTGACAAATCAGATTGAAAAGAATTTGCAATATAGAGACAATTTCAAATATTTTTTATTCCTTCTAGCACGGTGATTTTACATCATGTATCTGAGGAGTTCAGAATTTTTTTGACCATTTCCTGGCGCCTATTTTGCGCGTAAGGCAACTCCCCAGTCAAGAGGGACTGCGCTATGGCATTTGGGTCAGTTGAGCCAATGGAAGCATGTATCCCTATCTGGGCAAGCACTTTACCACGAAAGCCAGTGCCAAACGGCGCTGTGCATACAAGGGATCTACGCACTAGGAACACTTGATGCGCAGTTTGAGCAATGGTACTCAAACACAAAAACTTGCTCAAAGCTTTTAACGACCAAGTCATAAAATGGGCTTGGGGAGTAAATTCATTATGGATAATGGCCACATCGCCAGGGGGGAGTTGTCCGAGGTAATGCGCAAGGGAAGCTTGAGGTCCAAAGCCCGTCCGCTTGCCACCCGTCCTTGCAGCAAAATCATCAACCTCCACAACATCCTGTCATAAACCGATGAAGGTTGAGAAAAAAGACAACGAAGGATAAAATAGTAACATGAAAATTAGGATATAGTTTACCTCCTCCTCCCTGTTGCCCTTTGCATCCAAGTCAATGGTCCCATGCACCACAGATACAAGCTTTGGATCATCAGATGGGAGGTTGCATAATGGCATAGGCATCCTAGCAGCCTCAACCTTGGCTTGCGTGGCTTGGAAATCTTCATCAGCCACGTGCAACTGCTCTGCTACCAGGACCTCCGCACATACAACTGCAATAGTGTCAGCAACAGAGTCCCCATCTGGCAAGAGCTTGTTTTCTAGGGCATCTGGAGTATTGTCTAAGGGACATTTGCTACTGTTGCATAGCACGCTCAAGCATTCATCCATGCGTAGGCCAAATGATTTTTCCAAATCATGCAGGAACACAAACTCCTCCTTATCCACTAACATTGAGGAGAAGCGGCTAATTTCTACCTCTGGGATAGCCTCATCCGTCAGTGGTAGTGGCACTGGAGTTTCACTAGGGCCAGCCGCAACTATGGATTTCTCAATCACTTCCTCAAGACCCCTAGGGTACTCGAGCTGGTGTGCTTTTCCTTCCGCTGCAGGGTTCATGGGGATAACCTGCTGCTCCTTGGTGTCCTTGATAAAGGACCCAACTTGAAGGTGTGGTAAGCGGAGCTCCTCCAAATCAGGTTCCTTGCTCACCAAGAAGATAAATGTTGCGAGTCGAAAAAGGTACTCCACCCCCAACTTGCGCTTCTTGAGCGCTGACACCCCAGGGGCTTGCTCGTCCAAGTAATGGCCTGCATTGGTTGCAATTTCTTGGAATCGTTGCAACCGCTTGGCGAATGGGCGATCACCTTTGTGTATATAGCACAAAAGATCGCAAGGCACCCAGATCCCTGCATGTGGGGGGATAGATACAGAATATTTTATGATGTGCTCCTCCATGAACGCAGAAATCTCCTCAAATGCATCCATGTGAAGGGCAACTGTGGCGTCAAGGTCAGGGAGATGAGTAAAAAAGGTGTGGAGGTCCAACTTCCCTTTGTATTTGGTGTCCTCGAGGAAGAGGATGAAGCGTGACAAAGGGGTGGATGTGGGTACAGATGCAGAGGCTGTGGCAGCATCCATGTTTAGCCTGGGGTGTGGATAGAGAGTGGAGGAGCTCAGAAGTTGCAAAAGTGAAAATAGTGAATGAGTTAGGTGGCCCCCCTTTTATAATGTACCCTTTTTTTAAGACATTAAAAAAAAAAGGCACTTTCACCAAAAAATGATTTCTCATCCCAATGCAAAAAATTATATTCAAAGGCATGATTTGCCGAAGCAAATCATGTTGATTACAGCGGGGATCAATATGAAAATTGCAAGAGTTACAAAGTTATAAGATCGATAGCATAGTTCCATCTATCCCCCAGTCCTCCTCGACCTTCAATTTGTCTTCCATTCTCTTCCCAATCTGCAGACATTCATTACAATAAGCATCTAATGATCGACAAACCATGATGTATTGAAAATGTGGTGGAAGGATTCTCACCTTGTGACCTTGTAAACGAAATTGTGTGTGCGCTCCTTGCCGCACTGTCGAAGCAAGGGACTTGCCAATACACCGTGTGCGAGCCACAAACGGCTCCAAGCACACAACAAGCCTAAACTAGCAAGCTCAAGAAAACAAAGGGTGTGTCACTCACCGCTCTACGCTCGCCTTCGTGGTGGATTCCTCGCCGCGATGAAGAAGAAGCTGCAGTCGTGCCGCGCTCAACCGCTTCGCCGCCGTCGTGCCTTCGTAATGCTCGATCGCACACACACTCTCCCTCTCTCTCTCTCTCTCACACACACTCACACACAAGGAGGTGAAGAAGAAGAAGATGGAGATGGAGCAAGAGCACTCTTCAATTGCACAAATGAGAGAATGAGTAAAAATTAGGTTTAGTTGGCTTTTATAGGAGCTCACCCCATTCACACTTGGGCGCCCATGCTTAACCAACTAATCCCTTGAATGTCCAAGTTAAAGTGCGCCTCTCATCGGCGATCACTCTACCTTTCCCTATTGGTCCGACAAGCCCGGTACCTGACTCTACCAAATACATAATACGCGTCCATCGTAGGTGATGGGGTGTCCGTGTGCCGTGAGGGTTAACATGCCCCCCTTCCTGATGTAGATTCCGTCCTCGGAAGCTATTGAGTTGAAGCTGGTTCATCGAGGTGGAAGAGCATTTGAGATGAATGTCCTTAGCCTTCTTCAGTCACTGCAAAATCAAACAACATTGGCACAGTAATTGCATTCTCTTAAAAAGCATATGCAGTTTTAGGTAGACAAATTGATTGGTAAAAGAATTTCAAACAATAATTTGGTAGCAATGAACATTAAATTGCAATGTAATCAAATGCATAAACAGATGTAAAGGTAAAAAATTAAACAAGTCTGGGGTCGCTAATTTGACGGTCGAAAGGCACTAGAGATCGAATATTAATACCATGGGTAAGCTTCTTAATTTTCTGTGGTCAATTAAGTTGTTTAATCGCGAGAGCCAAGTATTCATGTTCGAGGGCTGACTAGAGGCTATATCTAGAAAACCTTGTAGTTAAGCTACCATAAAAGGAATTTCTCATGAAATCATCGCCTGACTGATTATTTTTTCTTTGACCCCCCAAAGTCTTTTCACAGTGATTCAATTATGATGTGTGTGCTTATTTTGTATGCCTTGGGTTTTTTGCTTTTCAAGGAAAAGCGCCCACGCTGGGAACCTCTAGGGCTCTAGTACCATAGGCGATACATGTGAGTGAAGTACCAAATCAAGCTGAGATTTCTCTTCCAGCTTAAAATTTTACATTGTGGCACTTTGATTTTTTGTTTGTTCATTTTCAACATTTTAATTTTGTAACTTTGGGGGGTCATATAACACTGTTACCCTCCCCAGGCTCATCACATTAGTAAACTCCCTTTATAATACTTAAGCTAAAGGTCACTAGGGTTAAGCCCACTAGAAAGCCCTAGTACATTTCATACAATGCTGCCTAAATCGGATTAAGAACCTAAGTAACCATTGCTTATTAGGAAGGCATTCCCCATGGTATTAAGAGAAGATCTCTAACACCTAACTTGGTCAAACTAGCTTAGTCGGACTGCTTGATTTTTAAACCTAGACAAGTGACTATGACAAAAGATTACATTGAATTAAATGTTTGATACTAAGCCAATGCGCTGAATATTATGCTACCAATCACAATCAAAGTAGACAAACATAGATGCAAAAAGATAAAGGCAATGCTAATGGACAAGAAACACCTGTTTGTGTTGATGGTCGCGCTTGATTTGAAGGTTCCATGAAGATCCAAATCCTATCAATAGCAACACGCTCCTGTACACACTATGAAACACAAACAATACCTCTAGGAGGCACATCAGTGGGAAAAGGGATCTTTGCTAATCACTCAACTCTAAAACAGAAACACTCCTATCGTACTAATCTTACCTACCCTCCATCACTCAGGTGATGAGGATCAAAGGTGTTTTATGGCATAGGTTTCTGTTTCACTGTACCAGATGTGACATGTGTAGGTCTGAGTCAATGTTTTGACTTTTATGTGCATACTCGTTTGCTAATTGCTCTTGCTCTTTTTTTTTTTTTTTTGTGAGTATAAAGCTTTATATGTACATTCCCTAAGATTGGTGATTGAGAGGTCAGGGAAAAAGGTTGAGAGGGAAACAAATGAATGATGACTGTCAGCAAACACTCCCCCCTTCCTTGGGTAGATCATACCGTTTGAAATGAGCTTGTCACCCTTTGAAACCAATTGTTCCAGTTGGTAATAGGTGAGGATTTTTGCCAGTAGTTTGTTATTACCCTAGGTGCCCTGTCAAGTTGCAAGGGTGGTAAGGTACTCTCCCAGGATTGAACTTGAAGTGGTTCATCAGGTGATTCTTGAACACTGGGAGGTGTGGATTCTTTTGTAGCTTCATGGAGGTCCACTACTATAGATGGAGGCTGTGTAGAAGCTTTTACCTCTATGGATGTATTACATGAGGAGCTAGAATCTTCATGGGACTCCCCCCTTCCTGAGCTAGGTGGAACAAATCGTTCTTTCTTTGGTACCCAAACTAGCTCGGGAGCGGGTGTGTAGCATTCTGTGATTTTTTTCTTTCCACGATCATTGATTCGTTTTGGAGCTACGAGATTGGGCTCACTTGGGTCAGGTGATAGGTAAGAGCACAATCTACGTTTTGGCACCCAGATTTGATCATTTCCTTGATAGTAGCCTTGGGCTTCCAATAGTCGTTTAGGGATACATCGCAACATTTTCTTACTTTTCTTGGAGCGAGTGGTACGTTTCTTACAAGGCTTCTGTTTTTTAGCACTAGCTATGGTCACTAAAGAAGCTTTAGGAACCCACTTGTATGTTTTCTTCCTTACATTAGGATGAGTCTTGTCGAAAGCGATATGCATTGCTTGTAGCATATTTAAGGGTACAGGAATTTCATCCCCCTCAGGTGTTACCCAGGTCGTCCCCCTATTTCCCCAAGTGTCTATGGTTGATGCTAGGTGGACCCAATCCACATTGTCCGACTCAGTCATCCCAGGTAGGATATCCATATAAGGAGAATCTTGGCCAATGTCTGTATCCTTCTTACAAGTGTAACAATATTGTAGTGGGGCTGAGTGAACTGTGGTGTCAGAGCGATGATCAATAATGGTTTTACTCCCTAAGGGGTGTACCTTACCAGTCACCAAATCCACTCTAAGGACAGAGTCTTGGAATTGCAAATAGACATGATTTTTAGACCAATCGTGAACCATTTGTGCTTCCCTCATGAATGGTCGTCCTAAAATCATTTCATATGACATAAGGTGTTTAGAGAAATCCATTACAATGAACGTATGTCGTACCTTGTGTCCTAGAACTTTGATCTTAAGATCCTTGAGCATCCCCATAGGTTTGGCTATGGTACCATTTGCCATCTTCACCACAATGTTAGTAACACTGAGGCGGGGTTTTCCCATGGATTCCCAACAATCTTTTGTAACGATGCTAACTCCCGCACCACCATCAAGAATTCCCTTTATAGTTAATCCCTTGGTAGTGATGGGTAGGGTTGCATTAGACTCGTCGCCTTCAAAATACTGCCCTAATTCGTTAATGGGTACCTCGATCACAGACTCGTGTCCATCTAAGTCAAGTGATTGCACATGATTTTCCTCATCAATCATAATCGAGTCAGGCCTATTTGGTTGCGCAAACTACGGTAATCCCGTTCGTAGCTCTCCGTTAAGGAATGCTCGAAGTGCAAGGAATAACTCAGGATCTCCATACAGCTTTGCTATGATCGTGGTTCGGACCTCAGAAGACATGAAGTCCACTAGTTTGGCAACATTCATTGGTGTTTTACAGGGTGTAGGTCCTTGACTAGGAACTGGTGAGGATGGAATCTCATGTTCCTCAATGGGATCAGGTATTCCTTCGTTAAACATCCTTTCCAACAAGAAGGGTGTATGCTCACTTTCTGATGTCCTGTCCTCACTCCCTTCTTGGATGATACTAGATATGGCTAACGGTCTATGGTTCATGTGGGATGGATGAACTTGCGTGGGAAACACTGTGTCATGAATTTTGACCTGCATGGGTTCTGGTTCTAGTTTCCTTTGAGTCTCCTCCACTAAACCTCTTAGATGTTTCACCTGCTTAATCTCGTCTACTGGGTTTGGGTACGTCCCAATCTTCTTTTTACGATTTTTCCCTTTTTGCCCCTGCGATTTATCTTGGGGGTCTTGGATTGGATTTGGAAACACTTGTGGTGTTTTCAGAGGCTCTTTATGGTTTTCTCTTATTCGGTTTTGATTTGGTTCCATGTTACGGTTTTCTTTGTCGGTCTTTCCCTTTGTGGTATTGGTTCTAGTCTCCATTGTCTCGACTGAATCTGAATCATCCTCGAGGTCATTCATATACACGGGGTCATCTCCTGTTCCTATGTTTGTTTTGGAACTTGGCTTTGAATTTTCCGTATTCTGCGACTTCTTCCTTCGTATCTTCTTTTTCTTTGCTTGGATAACTGACGCGGTATCTCTCTCTTCGAGGATATGGCCTGGCCCTTGAAGCATGGACCGTGTAATCGCATAAGCGGGTGCGACGGGTGGTATTGGCGATGTCACACTAGCAATTTCGACCAAATTTAGGGGTGTGATTTTAGGCGCATTTGGGTTATAGGGGCATTGGGCAATCAAGTGATCTATGCCACAACGATTACATGTGAGTATTGGCATTGCAGACGTGCTCCCTTGATTCACTTGCATCTGTGCAGCATTCTTTTGCAGCCTAATATGGCACTCCGCTACTCGATGTGGTCCACCACACTCGTAGCATTGAAGAGGTGGCCTCCTAGCCTGGGTGTTGATATTTTGACCTCTGGATGCGAGAGCAGCAGCTTGATAAACCGGCTTGACTTGTCCCCAACAATCTTCCATGTAGTATATAGGACATTCTTCCAATGTATCAAGTCTGTAGACAATACTAGTGTCTATTTCCTCCTCACAGCCATCTGCATAAGCATTAGATGGCTCGCAACCCACTTGGTTCATAGGGGCGACTCTTGGATGCGGGGGCTGCGGTCCTAGCACAGGAGGTGGTAACGGTGTAGCTTGTACAACATTTTGAGATCTAGGGACCATGTGTTGCGGTAGTTGCTCAACAGGTGGAGTAGGCATCAATACAGGAGCTCGAGGCGCATCCGTCCAAGCTACAGGTGGTCTATTTGCCATCATACGTTTGATCATTAAACAATCCTTAGCTTGGTGACCATACCTACCACATGCGTTGCAAGTTCCATTAAATTTTACTCTAAACGTAGGGCACTCACTAGTGCTATGTGGACCTAAGCAAATGGAACACCATTGTTGCTCCCTTCTTGGATACATGTGACTATTTTGAGGGGGTCGATTATCCTTAAGAGACTCTTGGATTGCCTTGGTGAGGTCTGTCAAGAATGTCTCAAATACCTTTGGCTCATTGGCAATGGGCTTTGTAGTCATGGGTTCATACTCAATGGCTTGTGAGCTAGTGGATCTCGTGTCAGTAGACACCCTCATGCCTGCTATCATCAAGTTGTCCTCTAATTGGATTGCATTGGCAGTGACATCTTCCCAGGTTGTGATACCTCTAATCACTAGTCCATTATAGATTCCTTCATTCCTCAACCCTCGAATGAATCGATCAAGCAGTTGGTTATTGTTGAAGCGCTCATTTACAGGGCAACGAGAGTTTAAGTGCTTTAGACGACTAATGAAGTCCCTTACTGACTCTCCTTCCTTACGTTCGGCCTTCTGTAGCTGAGATGCTACACCCCAAAGCACACCTTCTCGTATGTACTCCTTTAGAAACAACCTTCAAAGGGTAGGGTAGATTGTTTTCTCGTCCACCCTTAGGGTCCTATACCAATCTCCAGCCTTCCCACTTAATGTCAAGCTTAAGGCATTGCACTTATGTAGTTCGTTGCGTTCCCCTAAGGAATCACATACTTGTTCAAACACTTCAATGTGTTTCCTAGCATCTTCGTCCCCATTGAATTTTTGCGTGAGTTTGGCAATTTGTACTGCCTTACTTCTAGGCTCTCTATCAGATGCATGACGCATATTTTCCGCGATAGATCGACCTATGGTTTGAGCAAAAGCTGCCAAGTCACCTATGTGAGGAGGCAGGGCCGGTGGAGGTACTCTTGGAATCATATGTGGGAGAGGAACGGGTACTTGTCTTGGCATATGTGTGGATGATGCAGGATATGGAACATAACCGGGCATAGGTCCACTCGGATAAGAGCTAGGGAGCGGCACTCGAGGAGCATAAGCAAGTGGTACTATTGGAGGTGTGGGGGCCATGTGTGCATAAGGGGCTAGAGGCACATATGGTCGAGGCCCCATATTAGGTACTACGAC
This sequence comes from Adiantum capillus-veneris, assembly GCF_014529385.1. Lineage (NCBI taxonomy): Eukaryota > Viridiplantae > Streptophyta > Polypodiopsida > Polypodiales > Pteridaceae > Adiantum > Adiantum capillus-veneris. Next base: position 152,354,752 of record NC_140948.1, read on the forward strand.
ACTAGGTAGTGGCACTACGCTAACCGTAGATGTCATCCGTACATTCTCTGTCAGGCTTATCCCTGGAGTGAGCACTGTGTTTTCCTTGATAGAGGGTTGAGCCAAGTTAGGGAAGCTAAAGTTTTCGCTCGGAGGCTCAGATTGCATAGAGACCCCAGGTGAAATGACGTAAGATGGGTCCATGGGGCTCATTAGAGGAGTCTCCATTTGTGATAGAGTAGGCTGTTGAGCCTTGCTTGTATCCAGAAATCTCATGGGGCCAGTTGAGAGTATATTTACCCCTCGGTTTTGCCTTTCTGATTGAATAATGCCATGGATAACATTACATATCATTTTCTGTTGATCTTCGATGCTCGTGGCACTAGAGGTGGATTGTACAATCTCTATCCATCCTACATGGTAGGCGTGGCCAGAGTGTAGATCCGTCAACACCTCAGTGTGGAGGTCGTATGTCCAATGATCATTAATGAACCATCCTTCTAGAGTCGACGTGTTAATGGTTTCTTGTGAGGTAGAAGCAATGTTGCTCCCCGTGGTTTTACTTGTCACCAACGGTACTCTAGAGGGAACTTCTGAAGGAGGCAGCTCAACAGGGCCTTCTTGGTAAGAAGTTGGCAGGATATCCACATGGACACTCTTTGGGGGTGTGGGGTCCACGTGCGATGTGAAAGAAGAGTCCACTTCCCCACCCCCTTCGTGTGCTTCATTTGCATCAGGTTCCGAGCGAGTAGCTCTACCTAATGTTTCCATGGAACGGCTAAACATACTAGTACTAGGCTGTGGAGCTTCGGGAGGTGCATGGCCTTCTCTCTTAGTGTTTTGGGTAGGGTATGCTTCCATGATTTCTGAGTCGGAGGAGGAATCACTAGCGGCTATTTTAGGGTCTTGGGTGGTGCTACCTTGTGTCCCCGCTGAGGGTCTAGAGCCTATCGTGGATGGGTAATGGGTGTCCGTATGAACAGAGGCACCCTCAATATGCGCGTGTTCTAGCACCCGCCCAGAGCGTAAGTGCATGTGCTTTTGATACCCTAAGGTGTCAAAAAGCTGCTCTAGGAGGCCTTGTGACTAGTTTTTAGCGTGTTTTTTGTTTGTTTTTTTGCTAGATTTTTTAGAGCGTGTCGTGGAATGGGCCGTGTGATAGCTCAAAACGAGCGTATCGGTCAGAGGGTCGTGCCGTGCTTTACAGCCCTCCGTTTGGTCACTCTATGCCCTCGGAATCCCTAAAACTGTCAATTTCCAGTAGGGAACTAGGCCCAAACTAGAAAGTCTAAGGGTGCAAGTGGGAAGAGAAAGGAGGAGAGTGGAGGACTTGTCCCACATGCTCTCATTCTCTCTTGAGGGAGTAGGGTATATATATAAGAGTGAGTCTAGTATATATCATATGATTGAGGACTGAGGCCTGGGCCTGGGCTTGGGAAAATGATCCCGATCCCGATCTATCTTTTATACAAACCAACCCGTCCATTTTAAGAGTCACGTTTTTTATTTTCGAAAAATTTCGCCGCCCGCTCACTCGCGTTTTTTATTTTCGAATTTTTTTTAAAAAATATTTTTTTCCAGAAATTTTTTTTTCTTTTTTCTTTTTGGTGCAGAAAATACATAAATTGAAAACGCAGATATGCAGAAAATTGAAAACGCAGAAATGCAGAAATTGCAGAAAATTAAAAAAACACAGAAATGCAGAAAATTGCAGAAATTGAAAACGCCGAACTTGAAAATGCAAAAATTGCAGAAATTGAAAAAACGCAGACAATAACAGAAATTGAAACTTGACAGCAATTGCAGAAAACACAAAAAACAGAAACCTTCCACACACTCCTTCCCTGCCTTTCCTATGATAGAAATTGCACCACAAGGAAGCGTAAAGTGCTAACCGAGCTTAGTGTAGGGCATATCCCCGGCAGCGGCGCCAAAAATGTGCGCTCCTTGCCGCACTGTCGAAGCAAGGGACTTGCCAATACACCGTGTGCGAGCCACAAACGGCTCCAAGCACACAACAAGCCTAAACTAGCAAGCTCAAGAAAACAAAGGGTGTGTCACTCACCGCTCTACGCTCGCCTTCGTGGTGGATTCCTCGCCGCGATGAAGAAGAAGCTGCAGTCGTGCCGCGCTCAACCGCTTCGCCGCCGTCGTGCCTTCGTAATGCTCGATCGCACACACACTCTCCCTCTCTCTCTCTCTCTCTCACACACTCACACACAAGGAGGTGAAGAAGAAGAAGATGGAGATGGAGCAAGAGCACTCTTCAATTGCACAAATGAGAAAATGAGTAAAAATTAGGTTTAGTTGGCTTTTATAGGAGCTCACCCCATTCACACTTGGGCGCCCATGCTTAACCAACTAATCCTTTGAATGTCCAAGTTAAAGTGCGCCTCTCATCGGCGATCACTCTACCTTTCCCTATTGGTCCGACAAGCCCGGTACCTGACTCTACCAAATACATAATATGCGTCCATCGTAGGTGATGGGGTGTCCGTGTGCCGTGAGGGTTAACATTGTGCTTGTTGAAGGGCCTCAAAACCCATAATAACCAAATGTTCTCGAACATTACTAAGAGTCCAATGCTTGTTCACTTGGACTGCCTCCAAAGCATCGTTGGGCATATTCACTGCAATGTCAAAGCTTGCAATAGCGCCGTCTACACTCTGTAAGGGAGTCCACAATCCAAGCTTGCACATCCAACGATCATAGTGAAATCGTATGTACAAGGAGGTGCGGGATTTCAAATAGCGCATTCCAACACCTGAAGCTCCAACCTTACAACGGTACCGGTCCCCCTTGTGCATGCCCTCCACAAAACCCCAGTCCTCTTCTAAAAGCCTTCCTAATTCCTCGTAATGCGCATCTTTACATACAAGCATTGTGGTAGTCTCCACAAATCCAAACTCTTTAAAAATGTGCACAAAACAATGAATAGGCAAACACTAGTTCAAGCCCATAGACCTAGAAGCTTTAGAGTATTTCAAAGAGTTTTGGACATCCATTATCATCTTTTGCTTGAAAGATGCTACCGACCACAAATCTGGGACCGGCCACTCCATACTTAATAAGGAAGTTACTTTGATGGGTTCAAGCGTTCCAAATGCTTGTGTAGAAGTAGGGACAATATAGGAGTGAGAATAGAAGAAAATCCTTCTTTGAACCAGTTTGGTTGGGCAAAGATGCGGGAACATTATTGCTCCAATATCCGCATGTATAGCATTGAATGTGCCGGAGAGACTATGTAGTGGCTGCTCCTCCACCAACGTGGATGGAAATATGACTATAAATGCATGACAAATGTTAAGACATATGAATCCATAATAACATTACACTGTGATTTCACACCTAGCTTTGTATTCTCAAAACATGTACTTACAATGTGTTGGAAATCGAGGTGGTTGTTGCAAGTGCATGGTTGACATTGAGAAAACATGTTGCACAATGGCTATGGTCCCCTTGTCTTTGCGGTTCTTGAAGCCAAGGAGCTTTCCTTTCCAATGAAGATCCAAGTTTGCACGATTCCGCACACGATGAGGGCCAACAGTAGATGGTTGCATGTATACCCAAGCACCTTTGGTGAACTCTTGTGGCACCCACTCATCATCTACACCTCTAGTGTTGTGGCATGCAAGTGCTGTGACCTCATCCTTTGGTCGCCTTTGCGAAGTAGAGTTGGCCATGGTTGAGCAAAGCAAACTAGGAGGAGGAGAAGAACCTTGCTTGTTGCTACAATGTAGGTGTGATAAAGTGATATGAGAAAATGGTCAACCCTTGTGGCAATGGGAGGAGAAGGTGGACAACCCTTGCTTGGTGTGGCACTGGGAGGAGAAGGTGGATAAGCTTTGCTTGGTGTGGCAATGGAAGGTGGTAGGGGAGGAGAAAGGAGCTTCCTTGCTGCAGCAATGGAGATGGTGTAAAGAGAGAGAGTGTTGGAGTAGAGGATGAGTGTGATGGTTGCAACCAAGGAGGGGTTGGAAAAGGGGTTCTAGAGAGAGAAAATCCCTTTTTGCCTAATAACTAATTTTGGGGGAACTCTGGATAGCAAAAAAAGATTTTTTAAAAGTTTTTTAAAAATTTTGAATTTTAGGGTTTTTGGATGCACATTTTGACTTTTTGAGATCAAAAAATGCTTTTTTGACCATAAAATAGTTTTAGGGGGGTTTTCAGAAGATGAAATTTGAGTTTTGAAATTTTTGAAAAAAATCAAATTTTGGGATTTTTTCAAAACTGGATCAAAAAGGAGGGAAGTTGGAGGTTCCATATGCGCCCCCCCCCCCCCCCCCCCCCCCCCCACCTTCTCACTAGGTAAGAGCCCATTTAAAAAGTGTAAGACTACTTTGTCCCCCTACATTTTTGAGGGCATAGAGTGTGTCCACCACCCTCTTCTCATTAGCTGGCCTCTAATTAACCTTAATCCCAAACGGCCCCTAGAGGGTTCATATTTTTCCTAATGTACAACGTTAAAATATTTTCTTTTGATGATTGATTTGGTGGAAACGAGAGTAAATGAATTGTCTACCAAGTTCAAGTAAGTGAGCGAGACAGGCTTGAGACACCAAATTACACTAATTTTTTCAAAATTTTATAGATTTTCCCACCTTCAAATATAAAATTTAGAGGTAATTAAATTCAAAATTTGTAGGTGGGATTACACTAAACCTAGGCATTTTTCGAGCACTCGTACGGAGCTTTGCCTTCTTGCTTGAGAGTTAGTGTGTGTGTTAGTGTGGGGCTGGTTGCTTGTATGTGAATGAGTGTGTGTGTGTAGTAAGCTTAGGTAGAGAGAGAATTAAAAAAACGTGAGAGTAAAAGAAAATAGGAGAGAGAAGCAGAAATTGAAAGCAGAAACAGAGAAAGAATGGGAAATAGAGAGAATTAGAATGTTGCTTGCTTGTGTGAGAGTGTGTGTGTGTATGAAGAATTGAGAGGAGAGACTGACTACTTGCAAATTGAAGAGAGAGATGGAAGGAAATTGATTGAAGAATCAAGACTATCCTGCAAAATTCGGGAATAGAAGCCAAGCTATTGGTCCAAAGCAATCATAACAAGACGATTCAAAGCACTTGAAGGTTGATCTACAATTTGCAATATAAATAAATATAAACATACAATTCTACAATAACAAATAAATTTGAATGTTAAGCATAAGAATTTGATACATAGCTGAGAATATAAAATGGACTTGCATGTATGTTTTTTATTCTGCATCATTGTGAATGTCTGCTAGAGGTTAAACTTAGAAAATCTTCCACGTTAGAAGCATTTAGATTGGGGAGAAAGTGAACATTTGTAAAAAATAAATCAATTGAATACAGATATTGCAATATTTCACCAATGTATTGTGTAAAGAACGAGCGTATGGGAAATTGAGAGTTAAGGTTTGATTGTGCAAAGTAAAAATATCTTTATCATTGGTCGACTCCATATGTCAACTTAAATCTATAAAGAAGCGTCTTTGGTTATGGTAACAAAGGAGTACTTTTGAAATGAGACATTGAAATATAAAAATATATGTTATTTTTGTTGGTATGAGTAAAAAAGAAATGCTTGTAAAAGTGGAATTTCCAGGGCATTCATATGTCCTTTATACTTAGTTTTAGTAGATTGTAGGGCATACTCGGTGTTAGAGAGTGTTAGTAAATGTTGGACTACAAAATTCAAAAAATTTAGCAAAAAGAACGCAATCATAAACTTGTTAAAATGGGTTTAAGAGTAGTAAATGAATGGCAAATTAGTGCACGTTTAGGATAGATAGGGGACCGTTGGACTAATTGAACGTCAATTAGAAGACTTGGAAGGCAACGTTCACCCCTTGCCCCTATTGTATACAAATTCAATTATTCATTTCCAAGGTTGATTGGTTCATGAGACTCTCTCTCTCTCTCTCTCTCTCTCTCTCTCTCTCTCTCTCTCTCTACGCTTCCGCATCATCGATTTTGACATGGTAAGTCTGAGCCTTGGTGGAGGCTAAGTTGCATAGCAGCAAAGAAGAGCCAGTGATATCTCCATTATTGTCGACGTCATCCTCCCCTTTCACTACCTCTTACATTTTAAAACATTGTGGAGCTTTCCCTCTGCTTGTCCGTGCCAGTTTCCCCCTCTCTATCATTAGCGTTTTGAGACACTAAGTCGACAACCCACTGCGCCCCTTACTCTCCCTGTCAGGAACATTTTGAAACGTTGCCCACAGGAGACCCTTTGATGTCGACCAATTTCCTCCCTACAGCATTGTCTGCTATGCATTTTAAAATGTAGTCAGCAAACATTGGCCCCTCCTTGGCACAGATTCCACTGCAACGTTCTGAAATGCACTCCCCTTCCTAGCAACATCCCCCTCTCTCCATGATCGCTCCATCTGAAGCATTTTAAAATGCTGATGGAAGGTTTGTCCTTGATTGGCTTTGGGAAGTGTGAAAACCATGTGGAGGAGGGGCTTGGGAGATGGTACAGACTTAGATCGACTTTGGATAGTGCGGCCTTTGGAGGCAAGGATCTTAGAGTCCAAGAGAGGGGCATCTACGACGACTTGAAAGAGTTATTAAAGGAGTTTTTGGAGCAGAATGGAAGAGGTGAAGAGATTGGAGATTATTTTGCATCTTGGGATTCGGTGCCACTAGTTTTGGAGTGTGAGAAGATACCAAATTACCAGATTTTTCAACTTCAACATGTTACTAGTCAAAAATTCACAGATAAGGAGTTTTAAAAATAGTCCTTAAATGTACTTGATATAAACAAATTACACATAGTGACCCCCCCTGAGGCAAGAACTCACATGAAGATAAAGATAAAGGCAAGCTGGATAGAGATTCGATCATAAAGATTTGACAAAGGAGATCGGCATGGCACATGTGGTGGCAGCCACCTAGCTCGATGTCAGATTTCTAGTCAAAACACAAGTGCCACCACTAGCGTCAGCCAGAGAGAGGCTTGTGAGTGGCAGAGATGGGCAAACAATGCTCCCTATAATTAGTTTGGACCCTTGTGTTGGAGTTCAAGTTATCGATGTTTGGACCCGTAGGTCCGAGTTCAAGGCACATGCATCTAGGAGGGAACCAATCAAACGTATCTAAAACACTATGGATGAGTGCACCAATCCAATGTTGTTGGTCGGATCACGGATAGGATGTGTTTCAGGTTTCATTCTCTGGGAATATTATATTTTGGATGTGATGCGTTCACCGTTCACAAATGGGGATTCCTGGACATAGTGTGGTCTACAATCAAATTTTTTACAAAGGCAATTGATGCTCAAGATGGCATCATTCTTGGGTAAAATGTTAAAGGTAGCAAAACTGAGGGGTATCTAGTAGTCCAAGGCCTGATACTGGGGTGTCCATGGTAGCTCCTTCATCGACTTGGTGTCACTATTGATGTGCACTATGAGTTGCAAAGAGGGTCACTTAGGGTTTTGGCATCTCAAATGAACTGGCCAATGTGATCCCATTATTTATTTGTTCTTTCAGGTATTTATTTTACTTATTTCTCAAAGTTTGGGTAGGGCAATTCACCGAGGTTGCTATATAAGTAACCCCTTGCCTTCATTGTGTACATTCACGGGTCGATTTTCATAATAAAAAAGGGTAGCTTCTACAATAGTGTTCCCCTGATTTTCTCTTCTCCCTATTTTCAAATGGAGGTGTGACCTTTTCTCATCTCCCCCCCTTGTGCGCCCTACTCACGGGGGTTCGACCGACCCTTATATGAGCACACTATTGCTCTAACAAAGTGAAACCTTTAATGTGGTTGGGTTCAGATGGCACGGCGGCAAAGAAAGAAAGAGGGGTGTTCAGCTAGAGCGGCAAGAAAATCTTGGATGAAAAAGCAGAACACCTCTCCGGACCCACAAAAAGCCTTGGCGACCCCCTTCCCCCCCTCGTCAGGCAATGGAGTTTGTCTGCCTTCTTGCTTGCATGAAAAGTGAGCGAAGCTTCAAAGGCTGATTTACAGCTAATAGCTACCACATTGTGTGAAAACGAGTAGGGCAGCAGAATTTGTAGGCAAGCGGATTGCCTCTGCCTCCGTCCACAGTGGGGTTAGGTTGTGAATTAGGTGCAATACGTTGTCTCGATCCCCACTCAACACTCAAATACCCCTCAGATTTCAAAAATTCCCTTTGGGTGGATTGTTCAAGATTTTCTAATCTCTATTCCTTTTTGACAATTTAAATCCGTATTTGAGTGCTTAGCAGGTAATTTGCAACAAATTACCTCGCAAAAAAAACAATCATGCCTAAAATTAATGAAGCAATTCATCTCCAAAGCCTACATACCAACTCAACTTCTAGTTTTAGCATCTTGTATTGATAGACAATCAATCTTCTTGTGTGGGCTACAATTTTTTCCATCTTTGAGAAATTTTGGAAATTTGAGGGCTATTTTAGGAATTTCCGAGGGGTATTTTGCTCTTTCATCGCTTTTCGCGTGCTTTAATTTAATAGCCGTTATGTTTACCGGCTACACATTCTCGGGCATTTCTTCATTTCCTCAACAAACAGAAAAGGACTACTCCCATATTCGACGAAGCAGGAAGCAGAGCCTAGCAGACGCCAAGCTAGCCTGTATAACAATGCGTTCCAAGCTCGTACTTGCCATGGGCACATCTGGTGATCCAGAAGGGCGGGCCTGCTGCGAGATGGTGAAGCAGGACTTAGGGCTGGAGACCGTGAAGCAGCTCGGTTGGGGAGGGCAGGGTTTGGTTTTACTCTGCCGCGACCCTGCGTCTGGCAATCGCTTCGCTTGCAAGGTGTTGGCCTCCCATCGTGAGCGTCAGCACAAGGTCCTCCTCGCATCGTCGTCATCATCATCGACTTTGCCGAAGAAGTCTGAAAAGAGGAAGCTTATAAAGATGAGGCCCAAGGAAGCCGTTGAGAACGCAAACTTGCTGCGGGAGGCAGAGCTTCTTCACCACCTTCGTGGCTTGCCTGGCATCCTGCCCCTCATCACAAAGGTCGAGGGCGATGACGGGTGCGTCCATTTATTTACCCCCTTCTGCGACGCGGGTGACCTCCTCGATAGACTCGATGCATGCCCGATCCTCCATGAAAGGGAGGCTGCCCACGTTGTGGCGAGCCTGGCCCGAGCCCTCATCTCGTGCCATGCTCGGGGCGTCGTCCACCGTGACATTAAGCCTGGGAATGTGCTTTTTCGCAGGTATGAGGCCACCAAAATGCAAATGCAGAGTATAAGTGCACAAGAATACATGAATTCTAGTTTGCAGAGTAATTCTATAATTAGTACTAAACTAGCTGCTGCAGGTGCACCAGGACTATATTCATTAGAGCTACATGAGGTGTTGCTGGCAGACTTTGGGCATGCTGCGAGGGTGGAGCATCCCTGGCAGAGGCTTGATGACCCCCATGTTGGAACCTCGACCTTCCGTGCGCCGGAGCTCATCCAAGGACGCTACGACCATCGCATAGATATCTGGAGCCTCGGGGTCCTCCTCTACCTCATGCTCACTGACACCATGCCCTTCATCCAGCACCTTGCTCACGATGCCTCCGACAAAGACATCCATGCTGCCATCCTCTCCAACAAGCTCTCTCTGGATGGGTCCATCGACCTTGCTGCCTCAGCTCAGGACCTCCTCAGAGGCATGCTTTGCAAGGACCCCCAACATTGCATCACCCTCCAGCAAGTCTTGCATCATCCCTGGGTTGTCCTCAACGTCTCGAACTGTGGCCAGAAGACCCTGAGCCATGTCGTCGAGAAGAGCCCTACTCCAAACACTGGCAGTAAAATTCACACTCCTGCTGGCTGTTCTGTATCAGCTCAAGCAGCTGACGTAGCTGTGCAGCCCAAGGCATTGAAGAAAGAACCTGTAATTCCTGGTACCCTAAACCACAATATTGTTGAGAAGAGCACTAGTATGCGAAATGCAGGTGTGCACACCGCGAGGAGGACATCTGGGCATCGACCTGCATCGGCTCAAGTTGCGCAACCCATGGTAAAGAAAGAGCCAGCTGTAGTCTCCAGCACTACAGACCATATTCATACATGCGCGGCGCGGCCAGCAGTAGGATCTCCAACTTCCACCATGAATGCCATGCCTCTCGGCAGCGTCACACCAGCAGTAGCAGTGGGGCAGAATATCTCTATCTCATGTATGCCGGGAAACAGTAGTAGCATTGCAAACGACGATGAGGTGGACGATGAGTTTCCCAGGTTTACAAGGGTAAAGCGACAACGAGTTCAAGTGCCATCAGCTGCATGCCATCAGCAGCATTGGCGAGTCGTGGAGGCTCATCAAAAAAGGCCAGCAGGCCACATACCCACCACCAGAAATTATACCTATGGAGCACCTCCTCCTTGCATCTGCTAGCATTAACTGAAGCAGGAGCTAATCAGATAGGGCTGATATTTTTGAACTGGTGCATTCTACAGAAGGTGAGAGAAACAATACATTGAAGCTTTTAACATTTGGTGCAGCGGTACTACGAATACCGGCTGTTAAACGTACTACTTGTAACTGAAGCAACTGAAGACATCTCGTCTCAGATAATTTTTGGACTACTCGTAGGGCTTTGATGCTGCAGGATCATTGAAAGATCCAAAACTGTATAAAATCCGTGTACATTCAATCTGACTTTCCGATGTGTTTCTCTGTCAATTAATTACTGCTTCGAGTGCAGCTTGCAAGCATTTTGTGTTAGTAGTCAGCGTATTGGTGAAAATGTTTGTCTAATTACACTTTCAAATTAGATCTCTTTGATAAAAAAACGCATGGCATATAAGGTACATATTGCATTCTCAAAAACAGCTTTTCTTATCTGATATAGTATTGCCTGGCAATTGATCAGGAATCATCATCATGTGATGCCTTCCTTGCCCATTGTGCTTGTGCCGGTGTCATGTTGTTTACTTCATGGCTCTTCTAAAACTAAAAGAGGCTGCGTTCCCCCCACCACATCAAGTACCTACGACACCTTTCTCCTGCATATTCAGCTCCGGCTGGCCGCTAGCAATCTCCTCCAGCTCAATATTCACAATGTCAGAGCTTCCCTTCGCATTTATAACACTTTTTGACACAATATTGTAACTCACTCACCTTATATGATATTTTAGGAACAAACAACTAGATGTTATCAAATCAAAGACTTGTCAAAGATTATTTTGTATGTGCTACATGAATATAGCTCTCCTCTCTCGATTTTAAAGGTCCTCTTTGCATCATTGTTCGCAAAGGTTCCGGAACTTGGAAGGATTCAACATCCTTGCTCCGGCCCAGCTTGCACGGCCACCACACATAGATCATTCCACTATGAGATCTAACTCTCCGCTAGGTCCTACTTTGCATGCCTCACCTCACGGCTACTCGTCGATGCACAGGCGCCGACCGTCAAAGATCCCCACATTTCTCACATACCACATTGACCATATATACCAGTCCGTAGACGAAGACATACAAACCAAATACCTTGGACTTATTTGTAGTAGAGAATAATCCAAAGGTCAAGGTGAATTTAGTGCACTTCGTGATGCATTCCACCAGTATGTAGCCCAAGCCCATCGGTCTATAACTTCTTTACCCTCCCAAAACAAGCGCCTCATTGTCTCAGTAAGGTTTACCACATCGAAAGCAATTACTCGTACCATATCCTTTTCGATGGAGCATAGAAGAGGTAGGCAATGAACCAGCTAGGGTTCTCCACAGATGCACTTTGAACTTGAATGGTCTCCGAGAGACCCACGACCGAGAAAATATATTATTCCACCAAACGGATCAATAGACCAGTGTTTGTTACATCTAGCAGAAGGATCATGCTCATGAAGCAAATGCATGTAAAACTGGGATGTTTGAGAGTTTCACCAATTGGTTGCTACGTGTGGAAAAGTCTAGTCTCAGTGCCTGTCTAGACGATTGGTAGTTGGTGGTATTTTTAGGTTGTTGACACATGCACAAAGATTACACCAAGAGTTTCTGAAACCAAATCCTAGTCGGAACCTCTCTCTCTCTCTCTCTCTCTCTCTCTCTCTCTCTCTCTCGTTTTTCTTCGAAACATAAAAAAGAGCCACGGTATCATGATAATTCAAATTGTATACACAACCCAACAATGTGAGGCTAACCTTGAGCCCTACCACACCTAAGGCACAATATTGTATCTCGCTGACCTTAATATGATATTTTAGGAACAAACAACTAGATGTTATCAAATCAAAGAGTTGTTAAAGATTATCCGAGAAAAATATGTATGTGCTACATGAATATAGCTCTCCTCTCTCAAGATACCGATGGTTGAAGTCGATGATAGTTATAAGTAGTGCAATGCTTGATGATTTTTTGGTGATTTTCCATGTATCGTTCAAAGACTTAGCAAAGCTGGGATGCAATAGGATTCTATACATTTCAAAGCCAGCACAAGTTTTTCACTTGGCCTTTATGGCTCAATCATTGGGTTTGTGAACAGGAAATGGGAGCTTGGCCAAGTTGGTACCCAAGGTGAAGTTTTTCCAATGTGATGCAAAAGGGATTTTTTTGGAGCCTTGAGGGCCATTTGATGTAGGCCTACTATGTGGCGACTGAGAAGATCCCACATGCGAGGTACTTGGTCATTTTATTGGGTTATATAGCCTGCTTTAGAACCTCATTTAGGTGCATGAAGTGGAGAATGAATCTACTTGGCATGGTGGATATGTTGGGAGCTTTGTAGGCGCTACTTGTTGCGGCGGGGCTATGCGGGGCAGTCCTAGCGGAGATTTTGGGTGGTGCAGAGGAAAAGTGAGAGAGAGAGAAGAGTCGACCAATCCTACAATTTGGTAGCTTGTATGCAACATTTTTAAAATCAAGAGGGCACTTGTTCGCTTCTCCCTGACTTGCTAAAAAAGGTCGAAGGGCCTTTATAAAACCACTTTTTGTACCCATTTTTGGGGCTTTTTTGCATGATGATCAAAAGGATGCACCGTAAAGTGTGTGGCTAGTGTTCTTTTTGTTGATTGAATAAAGGATTGCCCAAAAAAATTGTTTATCCCCCCACCCCCTTCTCTTTTTTGATGCGTCTCTTTGTGTGTGTGTCACTAGTGCAGATGGATGTGTGTTCCCACGGACGATTTTTACGGTGCAAGGAGAGAGAGAGAGAGAGAGAGAGAGAGAGAGAGAGAGAGAGAGAGAGAGAGAGAGAGAGAGAGAGAGGTTTTTTGTGTGCATCGGTAGTGTGTGCAATAGAAATTGTGCGGGTGTTGTGACTACAATATGTGTGTTTAGTCTTGGTGAGTGTGTTGGCACGTAGAATTGCGTTTGTGAATGTGAATGAGTTGTTCAATGTGTTTTCTCAAAGGATAGGGGTGCTATGAATATTGTGGTCTATAAATAGGCAATTGTGTGAGTGCTGGGTGTGTTCCCCATTCCCCGTCTCCATCTTCTACTGCCCCCACTAAAGAGCCCCTCATTGCTCCTCTTTGAAGTTGAGGCTGTGGATTTGGCTATGCCAAAAGTGAGAGTTTTGAAGATGAGGTGCTACTAGAGATGGTGTGTTCACACGCTTTTTGATTTTCACTAGGGTTGAAGCAATTGAAAGGTCGGGAGCTAGTTAGTGACGTGCCCACTTGATCACATCAATAGACGTGTCAGCTGATGGTTTTTTGGCCCCAGGTTAGACATTCCATCTTATGGTTTTTTGGCCTTGACCAGTTTTTGGAATGTGGTGTACACTATATGAAGTCAGTAGGAGTAGACACTGCATCAATCAACGTACGGATTGGCAAGATACTGATGGTTGAACTCAACAATAGTTTCCAATAGTGCAATGCTTGATGATGTTTTGGTGATTTTTCATGCCTCGTTCAAAGACTCAGTAAACTAGACGTTCAAAGCAAGCACAAATATTTTTCATTTTGACTTTGTGGCTCAATCATTAAGTTCAGAACAGGAAATGGGATCTCGGCCAAGTTGGTACCTAAGGTGAAGTTTTTACAATGCGATGAGAAAGGGTTTTTTTGGAGCCTTGAGGGCGACTTGATGTAGGCCTACCATGTGGTGACTGAGAAGATCCCACATATGCGAGGTACTTGATCATTTTCTTGGTATATAGCTTGATTTCGGACCTCATTTAGGTGCATGAAGTAGAGAAGGAATCTCCTTGGCATGGTGGCTATGTTGGGAGCTCCATAGGTGCTACTTGCGGCAACTGGTGGCAATGCGGGGCGGACCTGGTGGGATTTTGGTGGGGGCATGGCTCGGCAGTTGACGAGGATTGCCTTGGGGGGGGCCTTCATGCGGTGGTGCAAAGGAAAAGTGAGAAAGGAAAGAGAGAGACCAAGCCTGCAGAGAGGTAGTTTGTATGAAAATTTTTTTAATTGAGAGGACACTTGTCCGACTCTCCCTGACTTGCTAAAAATTGCCGAAGGGCCTCTATAAAACCACTTTTTGTGCCCTTTTTTTGGGTCTTTTTTGCTCGATGATCAATAGGATGCGCCGCCAAGTGTGTGGGTAGTGTTCCTTGTGTTGAATGAAGTGAAGGATTTCCCAAAAATTTGTCTATCCCCCCGCCCCCTTCTCTTTTTTGTTGTGTCTCTTTGTGTGTGTTTCGGTGCAGATGGATGTGTGTTTCCGCGATCCATTTTTGTGGTGCAAGGAGAGAGAGAGAGAGAGAGAGAGAGAGAGAGAGAGAGAGAGAGAGAGAGAGAGAGAGAGAGGTTTTTTGTGTGCATTGGTGGTCTGTGCAGTAGAAATTGTGCAGATGTTATGAATGCATGTGTGTTTGTGCGTTGGCATGTTGGGTTGTGTTTGCCAATGTGAAAGAGTTGTTCAAAGGTGTTTTCTTAGAGAATATGGGTGCTATGAATACCATGGGCTATAGATAGGCGATTATATGTGTGTTGGGTGTTCCCCATTCCCCCTGGTCCATCTTTTGGTGCCCTCACAGAGGAGCATTGTCAGAGGGCATGGTTCTCCAAGGTCGACCAAGAAAGTGTTGGGCTTCTAGCTGTAAACTTTTAGGCAGTTGAGGCGTAAACCAAGAGAAACAAGTGTAGTTAGGACCAATTTGGTGTTAGTAAGAAGATATAGAGATGATTACAGAGCAATCTTGGAAGAAAATCATGACTCAAAACACAAATACCAATTAAATTCAAGACCAAAATTTGTCATCGTTGGTATCAAATGAGGCACCCATGCATCCCGGTCCTGCCTTTCTTCAAACGGTGAAGTCAACCAAGCATTGTGTCGCCCTGTGAGAGCTTCCCAATCCCCCTCAGTGAAGCTCGTTTTTTGCTGACTCCATCGCCCTCCTCTTCTTCCTTTTCCCATTCACATCTCATTAAAAAAAAACCATTGATAGACATCTATTTTGCCCTTTGTGCGTCCTTACTTTGGCTCAATGGGGTGGCCATTGAATCTGCAGGGCCTTAAATGGCAGCCCTCCAAGCCATTGAGAAGCCACTTGCATGGGCAATAGCATTTTGCGAAAGCCCTTCACTTTGCATTCGGTTAACAAGACAACGCTTGTTTGCCACAACCATGTTGGGCATTCAACACTCGATCTCATGAAAAATTACAACAGGCATGAGGTGCAGTAAAAACCCAAAAATAGCCTTAAAAACTCAAAAAATGAGCATGTAAGCTCGTAAGTTTTTTCCAAAAAATTTTATGGCTAAAACATCTTAAAATTTCTACGTCATGCTTCATTTAACAATGAAGGATCTTGAAAACAATGGAGAATTGATGAATTACAATCGCAGTTAACTCAAAAAATTTACATTCCCATAATCACATCAATTTTTGACCAATTAATAAAACATAAAATTTGCGATTTCACTATTGTGATGAAAAATGCAAATAAAGCACATGCTTATAATTTACAAACCCCAAATTTTATATCTAATTTTTTAAAAAGTTAAGTAACAAGATTATCTCTACTTTTGCAACAAAGCATCATAAACAAAACTAAAAACTAAAATTATGAAGCAAGTTTAAAAGCATATTTCTTCTTTTTATCATTCACACTTTGTTTGAAAGCATATTTCTTCTCTTTGTCATCCAATTTTTTTTCTCTTCTTTGCTTCTTAAAAACATGAGCATCACCAGAAGGAGAAGGCTTTACAAAGAAGAAGCTGCAAACATCGACAAAAGAACCATAAATTCTTGCTACTACTATCAAGCATGCAAAATCCAAAATATATACTTAAAAACAATAGGGATATAAAATTTGCAAAAAAATCAAACAAAGAAGATTAAAAAATCCCTCATATTTCAAGGCTTTCTTAAGTAGAAAATTAAGAATTTATGTGTATTTCAACAAAAAAAATCAAAGTATGTCTTTAGTTATGGCACAATAGATCTTTTATATGCTAGCAAAATGATACCAAAAGCAAGTGTAGTATGCTAGTTCCATCTCCCTTTCTCTAGTGTCTCAACAGCAATGGGTGCTACAATAGTACCCACTATCTCTTTGCGGAGTGGCTAGAGCAACACGCAACGGTTCAATCTCCAAGCCAACCACATAATCTCACAAATTTCTTACAACAAGTACTTGTTTGACCAAGGAAGACCAAAGAGACTAGTTTATACCATCCAACCTATACTCATTGAAAAGTACATCAAGAATAGAAGAATCACACTTGCTTTCTTGTCCTTATGCATATATCAATAAATCCGCACCATGTGTATAAATATCTACACAACCAATGTATCAAACAACCAATGGAAACTTTCTCTAGATGCACAAGATTGCCAAAACATAGCTCTCTTTGTATCTACAATCCATCATCCATGTGTAATTCTAACCTCCACACCAATAAATGTTTTCTGTAAGATACACACAGGAAGATTTTTTGTATGGCTGAAAACTATCTTGTGTTGTGATGCTCAAAACAAAATTTTGAGGACATTAATAGTTCCAAAGAGGGGTAGAACCGCAGGACACTTGCTGGAGAATTTCTTGGAATGCTGAATATGTTTGTCCAAATTTCTGGACCCAGAAATTGCCTTCAAACTTCACGCGCGCACGAAAACGCAAAACGATTTGCACACAACCATGCAAAGTACACACATGAAGATAAAGCAAACTCACACAGAGAACAAGGAGATGGAGAACATGAAGATGGAGATGACGATGGAGATACATACCTAGATACGACCTCTGAAGAGATAAAAGATTTCTCGTTGTGTTTTGGAATACAAGATTGCAACAAAGTTGTATTCTAGAATACACCTATGCTGTAAACTTGTATTGCAGAATACACTTTTACTTCAAACTTGTATTTCAGAATACACTTGTGCTACAAACTTGTATTCCAAAATACACATGGGTTACAAACTAGCTGAATACACGTGTTGTAAATTTTTATTCTAAAATACAAAATTGTTACAATCTTGTGTTCTAAAATAGAGAAGTGGTAAAACTTGTATTCCAGAATACAAGATTGAAGTACTCTTGTCTTCTATAATTAAAAAAACTTGAATTCTAAAATACTTATACACAACAAATGAACAAAAATCTTCATACTCGTGTATTCTACGATAAAAGTGTATTGCAAATTTGTATTCAATTGATGTCCATTGATACAAAGAAGTTTGAGAAGATGTAAATTCAAGTAAGTACTACTCAAGGTGATCAAGGTGACTAAGAAGAAGAAAACAAATAATAGCGAATGACGTATCAATAAATTAAAATTGGAGGATATGAAAATTCTTGGACTCACATGGAGGATATGAAAATTAGCGCGGGTTTCGCCTTTTTCCCCTAATTTTTTTGGCGTCGATATACGCGTCGCTATACGTGTGGCAAATAAAGCCTTTCCATGCGTATATCGATGCACATTGCGACGCGTATAGCGACGCCCGCTAATGTCGTCGATATATGCGTGGAAAGGCATGGCCGTCAATATAGGCGCGTCGATATATTCATTTAGTGTTGTAGTGAATATCTCTCGTTTCTAGTCATCTAGCGCTTCAGATTCCCTATTTTCCATTGCTGAATCTAATACTTGAATTTTTTATGTGTTCATTTGCTTTTCAAATCCACCTAGTTCACCTTTTGGACATTGTTGCAATTTTTGGCTCTCTGTTTATAAATTGATCAAGTGGAATCCATTATGGTTTATGGGTTAATTCATGTTTATACTCTACGTACTGTTGGGAACTTCTTATGTTTTCCATATGATCCTAGAGGAGAGTATATTCTAATAAGGCCACAGGTTGCAAAATTTTTCAAATCATGCTCACAATGGGGCCAATTGCTAGTGTTTGGCATGGGCTACAAAATATGTTTTACACTCTGGGGTGCACTATGTAATCATGTTAGTGTATAACGTGAGTTCCAAAGGAGGGGTTTAAATACAAAATTTTAGGAAATAGAGAGAGAGAGCGGTGTGTGTGTGTGTGTGTAGGAAAGAGAGAGAGAGAGAGAGAGAGAGAATTAATGTATGCTCAGGAAATTAAAACTAAAGAAAAAAAAATTAAAGAGAGAAATGAAATGAAATGTTATATTAACGTCTTCGAAAGGCCAAAGTGACCTATGAGACATGAGACAAGAAAGTTACAATGTGATGGATCTGATACAAAGTCAGAGTAAGAAGATGACAAAATAAAATATTATGGAGTCCTAAACTGCTGGGTGTGGACTAAACGGCTAAACGAGCTAGTTGGGATAGGTAGATCTCCTCCATGGTCAGTACTCTGAACGAACGTTGTGCATGTCGAGCCAAAGTGACCTAGCTAGATCCTCTGATGTAGCCTATGTCGATGTTGTGTAGTCCTCCGCAGTCGTGGGCGTCTAGATCTCCCTAGATTAGTCGCTCGTTCAATCAATAGAGAGATAGGGAAGTAGAGAGCGAGAGAGAGAGAGAGAGAGAGAGAGAGAGAGAGAGGAGAGAGAGAGAGAGAGAGGAAATAGAGAGATAGAGAAAGAGAGTTATATATATATATAATATATATATATATATATTATATATATATAGAGAGAGAGAGAGAGAGAGAGAGAAGAGAGAGAGAGAGAGAGAGAGAGATAGGGAAGTGGAGATCCAAGAGTTATGGCAGAGAAATAGGAAAATAGACAAATAGAGAGAGATAGGAAAATAGAGAAAGAGAGATAGCGAGAGAGAGATAGAGAGAGAGAGAGAGAGAGAGAGAGAGAGAGAGAGAGAGAGAAAGAGAGATAGCGAGAGAGAGAGAGATCGAGAGAGAAAGAGAGATAGCGAGAGCGAGATCGAGAGAGAAAGAACGAGAGATAGGGTACGTAGACAGAGAAGAAACTATGGAACTAAAAGAGGCAAAGGGGTTTTGCCTGCTACATGCATTGCCATGTACACCTGGGAGTGCACGTATGTGTCTACCCATATAGGATTTGACCAATAGAGACGAGATTTTGACCCGGTGGTCATGATCTCCGTACACCTCTGGACCGAGGTGTACGGAGATTGGGCAAGACTAGAGAATGGGAGGTAGTTTACATTGTGAGGAGTATATATATATATATATATATATATATATATATATATATATTATATATATATATATATATATATATATATATATATATATATATATATATATATATATATATATATATTAAAACAACATTCATAATCGTTGTAGATGGAAACGTCATCACCTAACATGGAGGAAAATATTGCATGCTCATGCACGTTTGGGCATGGCAATGGATGGAGTCAATCCATTTGGCTTGAGAAGCTCGTCATGGAGCACTTGGCCTGTGTGCCTTATCAATTACAACCTCCCGCCGTGGCTTGCTATCAAGAAGGGTCATTTGATTTTAAGCTTGATTGTACCTGGTAAGTTCAAAGCAAAAAACATGGATGTTTATCTAGCTCCACTAGTTGACGAGCTCCAGGAGTTATGGCATGGGATCAACATAGCAGATGCGGTTGAATCAGTAGGACAACAGCATGCAAGGATCTATGGACTTCTTATGTGGACTATGCATGATTGGCCAGGATACGGAGAAGCTTTTGGTAATGGTTATTGATTTACAAAATTCTCGTTATTCGCAAGCCCTTTGCCTTGGCCTGATTCATGCTTTGATATATGCAGGACTAACAACTTCGGGATACAAAGCATGTCCAATTTGCGGGCAGTCTTTGGATGTGCGCTATTCTACCTCTCTTCGAAAGACAATTTATCAAGGCCACCACCGTTATCTTCCAGATGGCCATCACTTGCGCGAAGGCCAGCTTGGTCGCGTCAAATGTCGTCCTATGCATGTACAAGAGTGGCGTCGCTGATGGGAGCAACATGAGGGGCAACCTGTTCCAGGAATGAAACGTTTGTCCATTCTCCATACGTTGCCGTATTGGGGTGATCTACTAATTAACCATTTGCTGGATCCAATGCATATATTCAAGAATGTGGGAGAGCTCCTCTGGAAGACAATCATGGGAATGAAAGACAATCAAGCTTCACGAGATGATTTGTAGTCGGTTGGAAAGATGCCAGAGCTGTGGCCTTTCACCAATGCAGCTAGTCAAACAAAACTTCCAAGAGCGCCATGGGTATTGCTAAAAAACGAAGAGCGACAACTGAAAAGGGTGATTTCAGAGTTCAGGACGCCAACAGGATATATGCGATGTCTCAAGACAACATTCACCCGTGACGATCAACTGTCACGGTTGAAATCGCATGAGTGGCATAAGTTCTTGCAATTCATTCTTCCAATTGCGATCAAGGGGTGTTTAACGAAGGAAGTGCGGACCTGCATATACAAGATTTCGGAGATAGTGCGGTGGATCTCTTCCAAGGAGATACGGGAGGAATCTATTGCAGCCGCTAGGGCTAACTCCATTGAGGCAGTTTGCATGATTGAGAAGTATCTACCCACGAGCTGCCTAACTATCCAAATGCACTTGCTCGTCCATGTAGTAGATGAGGTTGCAGTGGCAGGTACAGTCCATAGCCGTTGGATGTTATTTCTAGAGCGGTTCATGAAAACACTTGAGGGTTTTGTTCACCAAAAAGCGCGTCCAGAGGGGAGCATGGTAGAAGGATGGCTGGTGCAAGAGTCTCTTGTATTGACGACCGAATTTCTATCCGTTTCTAACCCAGAAATTCCTCGACTGTGGAGCGATGAGGAGGATGCAAGACTGGTGGGAGAGGAGCCGCAAGGGCAAGGGGTGCCGAAGAAAATGAACCTGGCCATGTGAGAAAAGATCATGAAGTTCTGTATACTAAATTCAGCGCCAATGCAAAAATGGCTTGAAAGGTACGAAGAAGAGAAAGAGAGACACAATCTAGAGCGACAGGATTTCGGGCGAAGTCGAACGACTAGAGGCTTACCCTTGCCAGAATATCTCGCTCCTCTACCTGAATTCCCTACAATGGCATGGTTGGACAAGACAGTGAGAGCAACTCGACAGATTGGAGAACCCATATCTCTAGAAGAGGAAGAGCTGGCTATTGGATGTGACTGGAAGTATCATACATACATGGCACTGTGGTCGCATGGAAAGCATTTCAGAACACAAAAAATTGACAGCAGAAGAAACACGTTTGACAGTGGGGTAATGGTTAGTTTCATGCAAAAGAGCAGGGCCAGTGCTAGAGACAAGAATGAGAGCACTAGCAACCTGGATTATTGTGGTTTGGTGTCAGATATCCTGAAAGTAAGCTTCACGCGGTTTGAGATGTTTTTGTTGGATGTGAAGTGGTTCAAGGTGATTAATTCTGGTCGCAATGCAACGGTACGCAGAGATGGAAACAAACTTGTGCAAATAGATTCTACAAAGACTTGGACAGATGCGAGCGACACATTTGCTCTCCCTGAACATTGTGAGCAAGTGGTCTTTGTATCAGACCCTCGAGAGCGACAATGGTGGTTTGTGGTTCAGGTTGCTCCAAGAAATAAACAAGTATTTGAAGGGCAAGATCTCCTGGAGGAAAGTCAGTCAGACGACGTCCATACTACTATGACATTAGATGAGATGGACGAAGGTATGGCAGAGAAAGCTGACAGATATACGAGGGATGACGCAGCCAAGCCAGAATTGACACTTGTAGATGAAGATGCAATGGATGAAGAAAATCTGCCAGAACGAGTTGGGATAGAGTTATGTTTGCAATTAGAGATAGATGATGATACGGTGCAAGATCTTATCGATGATGCCTCACTCATCGAGGCCTAGGCCTGTAAGTGTTTGTGTGAAGACTTTGATTTAAAATTAGGCTTAAAGTTAATTTAAACAACTGTGTTCTGACGCTTTATTTTACTTTCTTTGTGCAGGACTTTAGTATGGCAAACGAGATTCCAGATCCCGCTTCCATGAGTGCAGATGCATTCATGGGCTTCGTTACACGGATGACGCCTGCTCAGATGGCAGAGGCTTCTCAGTACTGGGTAGCCAGAGGCACGGGTAATACGTCTCCGGGCTTCACACCCGAGGGTCCGACGCTTAGGGGGGGATGCCTACGGGGTTCAGGACGCCTATGGGTACGATGCCTTCTTCTCCCATCACGGCCGCTTCAACACCTCGGGGTGGGGCAGAGGCAGGTACGTCCTCATCTCCGCAGCACAGGCGCACTCGCCAATCTCGGCGATCGTCAGGTGGCGATGGTGGTTGCTGTGGAGGAGGGTCCACAGATGCTTCGACCCCTCCTCGCTCACGACCCCCGTCATACCCAGGCACACCTCTCGACACACCTCTTGGCACACCTCGGACACCTTGGGGGGCACACGATCCTAGTGCCTCCAAGCTCTATACTGTATGGGGAGATGGTTCTGTTGACATGGATAGAGTCTGTACTGAGATGCGACAGCAGATTCGCCAGCTCGTGGAGCTGCAGTTTTCGACCAGCATTTTGACGTCTTGGGGTCAGCAAGAAAAGGAAAAAGTCACTTACATAGTGGAGACCATCCTGAGAGAGTACCAGCCTGCTCCGGGTTCTTCCTTTGTTTCGGCGCGGTGGATCAAGGGTGTTGCATGGGACACCATCAAACATCAACAAGATGCAGCTCGGAGGGCTTTCAGGACCGGCTCGCCGAAGCCTTTGGGCATCCCACACGAGACGTGGCTGCAGATCAGGGAGGATGAGCGGACAGCGGCCACGCGGTTTAGACAGCAGCGTGAGGCCGAGCACGTACGACAGACGACTAGGGGGACATCTCATCTTGGCAGCGGAGGCTTCCACACCTTTCGCTATGAGTTTGTGAGTTTCTAATCCAATCTTAACTATGGCATTTTTTAAAACGCGATGAATCGTCTATTCTTATTACTTTGATTTGTGTATAGACGCAGAATCTTGCGATGCATTGAGCTCCATCACGCGAGGAGGAGTCAGATGGATATCGCAGAGGTATCTATGAAGTACTGAATGATCTTGAAGCTTCAGGAGAGCCTGTAGACTGGGAGGCCTTACAGTCTCGCTGATCGCTTGAGGTGAGACGTTAATATGTGTGAGTTGATTTAATTAAGTCAGTATATGTGAAGTGATATCAAAACTAATTTTGTGAGTTATCCTATGTGCAGGTTGCGATGCCTAGTCATTAGTGGACCATATTTCATCTATATGCTTTGTGAGACACAGACATGCTTTTGTGTCTCTTTTTTGTACAAACAGTTAGTGTTCAAACAGTTATTGTTTCCCTTATGGTTATGATTATTGTCATTGTCATTGTATAAACAGTTATTGTTTCTCTTTCTGGTTATGCTTATGGTTATTGTTAATTTTGTTTATGGTTATGGTTATCTGCATTATGGTTTTGATCAAAGTGGTTGTAGCCGGTTATGGTTTTAGGTTATGGTTATGCTTTTAAGTTATGGTTATGGTTCGTTATGGTTATGCTTTTAAGTTATAGCTATGCTTTTCAGTTGGTACGGTTGTCTTTCATTTTTTTTAAATCTCATGTGAGATCCTACATGGATAGCATGTAAGAGGCGTATACATGATATGGTTTTTTTTGAGAAGTTTATGTAAAAACAAAGGGAACTCTGTGGAAATTTTTCCGCGCGAGAGCATGGTTGATATTTTGGTGCTGCTCGCTTTCTTGGGCAGAGGGTAGGAAGTCTGGTTGTGGCCGTGTCCATCTTTTAATTGGGCACATGCCAGGCTACCTGCCCTCTGCCCAAGAAAACAATTTTCCGCTATGGTCGTCGCTATGCGCGTCGCTAATAGCGACTGGTTTCACAGCGACGCGGATAGCAACGGGCCGCGTCGATATCTGCGTCGATAACACATTTTTTTGTTGTAGTGATTGTAGCAATGAGCCCTTGAAACTGCCAAAAGCTTAGTTTTTGATCAATAGAGGATTTTTTATGGTTTGGATCCATTAGGATAATTGGATCGCTATGAAATGGAGTTGGAGCTCCATGGGGTGCCAAAGAGAATAACATTCTAAATTTGGCAGGTTTGTGATCCTAGATTTCATTTTCAACACTAAAATCTATGTAGCGCGAGCAAGTTTAGAGTTTATCATCAGAGAAAGATGGGGTCCAAGCATGTATGAAGATGATGAGGATTGTATTAATGTGCCTACCTATGCAGAGGTTTGCAAGTAAATCCAAGCTAAGTTTGAAACTGCTATTGATGAATGCTTGCTTGTGGCATTAGAAAGAGGATGGGGTGTAGGAGGGCCTCTTTATTTTCCATGAGCTTATGAAGGTAATTAAAATTTTGACGAATAGGTATACGCCATGTATGTAAGAATGGTGGGTGTGTAAGAGATGTGTAAAAGTGGTCAAAGGATGCACTTTTCCCCAAAAAAGAAGGTGGATAATTTTATGATTTTTGGCCTTCCATAACTCCCACATATGATCTTCGATTTGAGTGGAGATCATAGATTTACAATCTGCATGTCGAGCTCTTTCCATAGATATACTACATGATATGGTTTTAACGGCTAGATTTTAAATTCCATTTCGGGGGGAAACTTTGAATTCAAATAAACTAGCCATTTTGCCTGTTTGAATTCAAAAGTTGTCCTTTGATTACTTTCTTAATACAAAAGGTTTGACTTCCTTAAACTGCCAAATAAAGAGGCCGTCCTAGACCCCATTCTCTTCCTAATGATAATATGCTATTACAAGATAAAGATGATGAAAAAGTTATGCAAGCTGTCTATGCAAATCTTGGAATTGTAGAGTCCTTAGTAAAGGTTGAAGCTAAAGACTTGCGGGGTCAAGAAAGGAATACAATCTACAAGGTCTATTCATAAGTGAAAATTCACAAGGTGTGGATGTACATAAGCATCTATAGGACTTGGGTGTATCAAATTTACAGGGTTTGGATACACATGATTTTAAGGCCTTGGATGAGCAAGAGTATGTACTTGAGGATATACAAAGTGATGATTTAGATGGGGTGCAGACTCCTTCTTCAACAAGATTTTATGATGCAGAGATACCAATGTGGCAAACTGATCCCAAATTTGGTGATGCTTATTCAGAGGGGGTGCATAGTGAAGTGCAGCATCTTGGTGTTGCATATGATTGGGTTCATTGTGCCGATGATATAGATAGGAAAGTAGATGAAATTTTTGATTTGCATGTTGGACTTTGTGTTGTAGAAGCTCAAAGATATTTGGATGAGTGGAAGAAAATTGAAAATTGTTAGCAGCAAGCTAACACGGACATCATTTTTCGGAGTTCTCCTTGTAAAACAATTATCATTCATTTTGATAAATCGGGAATATTGTAACTCCTATTTTCTCGGATAAACTTTTGTAATTAATGAGCCGGGGCTACAAGCTTCCATATTTTATCAGCCAGTCATTTCCCAGCTTTGGTAGAACTCCAATTATTAGTTTTGACCACCCAAAAACCTTGGCTAAGGTATAAAAGCCAATTTTTGTAAGTTTTTTATAAGTTTTTGGATAAGAAATACACAGCGTGAGCTAATGGCGCTCACTTCTCTTCTTCTCACGCTTCTTACTCCCTCTCCGGTTGTCACATTGCGAATGTTTTTGTTGCATTGCAAGCGCAGGTAAGAGCTCTACACATTGATGTAAGACATTCACAGTATTTCGTAGCTTTTAGCGTCGTCGACCCACGGCCTAATTTTATCATAACTAGGAATTTACATTTTTAAATCGAAAACTAAGCATAGGCGGGGTATTGGGGCATCATTGCTAAGCATTTAGATGCATTCTGTGTCAAAAACGACTAGGTCAAAAATCCATTGCTTTTAATAATCACGATTTTGGAACTTGACCTAAAGTGGGATTTGAGGCCATAGGCATGTGTTCTTAGGTCTTATAAACTTGTCCTAGAAGTTTCATTACGTTTGGATGTCATTTGATGCTGTAACGGATGTAAATTGCTTGCCGATGAGCGATTGGCTTTTGGTGATTTAAGTCACTTGATTGTAGCTTGAGTTAGATACGAGTTGTTAGTTGTTTTTCAAGAGATTGACAACCTCTTATAGCCTCTATGCACTAGTTGAATCAGCTTCGTCCCATGGTTTGACAAATTAATCGTGGTTCTCGCTAATACTGCAATAAGATAGGATGGTGAGGTTAGACATGCGTTCCACATTTGGCACCGCTGCTGGGGATCGAAGAGACCTAAACTAGGGAAAAACACGAGCGTCTTGTGTAGTTGTCCTGTAACTTCCTGTAGGTTCGCCTAGAGTTCAAAACTTTCTTTTAGAAGCGGCATAGCTTAAGATTGTCGTCTTTTGTTGTGTAGAGCTAGCTTGGATATATTCGTACTTGCTGAGTAACTTTAGCACTGTAGGATTGTAGATTTAGATTAGGATTTGGAGAATGATTGGTAGACGAGAAAAATCAAGACTCTGAAAAACATAAAAAACACAAGAAAACGAGTGTTTGTGGACACTTTCCACAACCCCATTGCATGAGAATCTAGAACCGAGGTGGATTTCAAAACATTTCTCTTTCTGAAAGAATCAAGTGTGAGTTGTTATTGGAAGTTGCAAAATTTCAGGTCTATGGCTAGAAAGCTTGAAAAGACTCGAATCCACTCAATCCGACTAGAGAGTAAGCCTAAGAGTTGTCCGAACCAGTGTGTAAGGTCAAAGACACTTCGAGGTAAAAATTTCAAGAGTTGGCCAAAACTCAGATTATTTAATTTTTCTTGACATTTTAGGCCAAATTAAGTTTTGACTTGATTCATAGGCTTAAAATACATCATGTAAAGATTGTCTTTGAGAAAATTGCAAAAAAATGCTCATTTCAAGCCTAAAGTTAATAATCACGATTATTAACTTTCTGCTCTAAATTGGCCAAGGTTCATACCATTGACTCATTGCATGTGTACCAACAACTTTTGTAAAGGCCCAAAAGATTTGGATCACTAAATTGGCAAAACATTGGGTAAAAACTAAAGTTGTACTGACTTTTTGAATCTTGAGTATAAATTTGGGAAAAATTTATCGAAACTTGTTTGAAAATTGTTTCATATGCTTATGCTGATGTGATAAACATGTGTATATGCTCAGTTTGACCAAAAATTTGTAAAAATTTGTCAGAAGTAAATAATCACGATTATTTACATCTGCCTTATTTTTTAACTTTTTTGACCAAGTCTGCATACAACTAGCTTCACCATGTTGTAATAAGCCCACAAATCAAATTTGGTAAGATTTGGACCACTGGAGTGAAAATTGTGACTAAAATTGCAAAGTTAGTCTACGGACTGATAAGTGATGACCATTTGATCAAAAATTGTCCAAACTTGATGAAAATTGGCTAGTGACCTTAACTTAAGGTGCTTAACAGATCTGTTTCAAATTTGGGGCAAAAACTTGCAAAAATATAGCTGGAGTAAATAATCACGATTATTTATATCTGCTTCAAAACTTGATGATTTTGCAAATTTGAGTATACCACAAGGTCAAGCACATCAAGTAGACTACAAATCACTTTTGGTGAAATTTAGATCCCAAAAGTGAGACTTAAGCCATATTCTCAAGATCAGAGTCTGCGGACACCAAACAGTTGATAAACTTGATTAGAATTGGTCCGAACGTGTTGCAATTTTCCTAGAGACTCTAACAAGTTGTATACTTGCCAAACCTATCAAAAAAGTGCAAAAATTTGACAAAAGTAAATAATCGTGATTATTTACTTCTGCTATCCAGAGACATCATTTTTTACTTTTGAACATATACAATGATAGAACAACATAATATAAAGGCATAGGGAAATTTTGGGTTCAATTAGATCAAAATTGGTAGAGATACACTCAGTTTTCAGATTACAGATCAAACCTTTGAATTTTGCTAAAGCCGAATCTGAAAGTCAAATTTTGACTCCCAGAGCTTTATTTGAAGTGATACACAAAGACCAATCATGAGAGTTCTCAAGAGCTCTACTGTCTTTATAGAAGAATAGGTAATGATTGAATTTGTACA
The DNA here is from genome assembly GCF_014529385.1 of Adiantum capillus-veneris. Taxonomy (NCBI): domain Eukaryota; kingdom Viridiplantae; phylum Streptophyta; class Polypodiopsida; order Polypodiales; family Pteridaceae; genus Adiantum; species Adiantum capillus-veneris. The sequence goes on from NC_140948.1 coordinate 152,382,988, forward strand.
GGAATCAAGTTGCAGACGAGGAATCAGTGGCTTGACAAAAAGTTGCAATTGAATCGAGTGGAAATTGACGACAAGTCAATCCAAAGGTGAGTACTCTATCGAGGGCTTCATAAGTCTATATGAACCTTAGATTTGGTCGTGTACTAGGAAATCAGGGCATACTTGGAGAAACCTCCAGTAGAGTATCTACCGAAGAAAGCGTGAATCAAGGAAATTCCTTGCACACAATTCCTGAAGAAGTCCCAAATACTTTTTCAGATTCAACATCCGAAATGTCTTCTTACTTGACTCACTCGGAAACCGGAACGACAGTGCGCTATAAGCATATACCATCTTTTTACAAGACTAACCATCATGGAGCCCAAGTTTACTTGGACCCTAATGAGGAGTATGCTATTCGCATTGATGACCATGGTATTGAGTTCGAAGAAGAGGTTAGGGCAAACAAATAAGGAAAAATGTACATGGATCAAAACGGAACTCGGTATTTACAAGTCGAAAACCCTAACGTGATAGACAAATGGGGGTTAAAAGTAAACACTATAATCCCAGATATGTCAACAAAAGAAGGACCACCAACTTTAGAATTCAAAGGATACGATCAAGTAGACTTGAAGCCTTTGAAACTGCTTAGTACGAATAATCCTAGGATCGGAGTCTATTGCTGGGAAGATAGAAACATAAAAGATCTTCTGTGGACTTCTCATGCCAAACCAGGAAAATTAACAGCCATGAAGATCATCTATATCTTCAAGATCAAAGATAAGGGATTATCAAACCTACCAACCTACCTGTTTAGGGATTTTTATAACAAGAACTTTGTTATGATGACTCCTGAGGAGGCAGAACAAACCAAATACCAAGGGTATTCCATCCATGATTTAATATTAGGGCAAGGACCAGAAACAATTCCAAGGGATGAACACCGTGAGAGATCATCTGAGAGTAATGTGAAGAAACCAGAAACCACCTCATCAAATAGAAAACCGGCCAGTCCAGGGCTGCATGAGTCACTATTTCCAACAGACTGGTTTGAAGGACTTGGAACAGAACCAACTCCCAGAAGACCTAGAGTTGAACCAAACAAACGTGTCAAACCAGTTGATTTTTAAAACTGGGTCAGAAAATATAGTGGATCAGGGGATCCATACGACCACTTAGCAAGCTTTAAGCAAGTGCTAAGAGCAGAACATATATTCGATTTCCAGATTCAATTTGAGGGGTTTGGAATGAAATTAGAAGGAAAAGCATTGACATGGTTCCAAAACATTCCACCAAGGTCAATCATGGACTTGAACACATTAGCTCAAGGATTTGTAGCTGCTTGTTCCAAAACGGGGATTAAACATAACATGGTAGCTCAAATTTACAGCTTTAAATAGGAACATGGTGAGTCTGTTAAGGATTGTGCAACTCGAATGAAACGATACATTGCTAGATGACCAGAGATGGAGATACCTGAAAAAGAATGACTTATATCCTTGTTTCTGGAGGGAGTACTAATTAAAGAACTTCATGCTATACTCTATAATAAAAAGCGTACAACCCTAGAAGCGTGTGTGTCTGATGCGATTGACCTAGGAGACAATTACAAGATATTCAACAAAACCAGCACAAGTGGGATCGGCTGCTGCGGCACCACTCTCAGCCATAGAAGATACGCTAAAAAGGATGAACGACATGATGAACAATATGCAAAAAGCACCTATGAAAGGACCACGACAAGGGATACCTCCACAGGGACAACTAATTAGGCCACAAAAATTATGTGCAATCGAGGGTAAATGGACGAACGAGACCCATGAGTGCTACTTCAGACCAAAGTATGATGGGAATGTTCAGTACGTGCCCATGAGGCCACAAGGACAACCCATGTACAGATATCAACCTTATATGGCCCAAGCTCAAATACCACCAATGGGTATGGAAAGACCTCAACCTGTATTGGGACAACAACCTCTGAATCTAGGACATAATGCAGTGCCTGTAAAGTACATGCACTCTGAAGGAGTCATAGATGAACAAGCATTAGTGCCTATTACATCCTATGCAAAGCCTAGTCCATCTACAGCAATGGTAGAAGGAGATTGGTATAGTTCACATCCACCACCAATGGAAGAAACCATGACTTATGCTCCACGAGAGCTCGCACCAATGTATTATGTAGCTAATGAAGGTGTCAGAACTCCCATGGGAAGACCCATGACGAAGCCTAGAATAGAAAACTGTCATAACTGTGGTGTTGATGACCATTGGAAGAACGAATGTCCAGAGCCTGACAAAAACCTCAAACCAATTAAAGCCTATTGCATACAATGTTGCAAAAATGGAGGACACTTTCCGGAAGATTGTCCTAAGAATTCTTTAAACAAGGGAAAACCTATCGTAAACGTAGTCCAAGTGATACCTAGTATCTCATCAAAGAGTGAACCGATTGTTCCAATCAAGGTAATCACTAGAGCCCAGGCAAAGAAAAAGAAACACAACTCCTCTGATGATTCAGAGAACACGAAAGTCTCTTCTCAAAGAATCAAAAGGAGCAAAAGCAAAAGATATGAGATGAGAAAACAAAAACAACAGGTAAATCAAAGAGAAAGCAAAAATGCTAGCCCAGGAGAAGTTGAAAGAAAGTGGCAGTGAGTTCAAGCAAACAATCGTGAAATCTGGAGGATCCATTCTGGTTGATAAAATTTTTGAGCTTATTAATGCTGGCTTGGAAGCCTACCAAGCAGGACTTAAAGCAGGCCAGAACATGGAAAACAAATGGAAAACCTATCCAGACATGGAAGCAGTAAAGCACTGGAGGCTTATCAAAATTTGGTAAGAATCATGCAAGAAATACTGGATAAACAAAAACCCAAGCTTGAAATTATTGCAAAACCCGAAGAGCTTGCCGTGGAAGAAACGAAAGCAAAATCCGATGTGGTGGTAGAACCCCACCTTGAAACAAATGAACCAGTGCTTATAGTGTCTGACAACGAAGATGCCTTAGAAGGAATTCCATTCATAGAGGAAGACTGGCCAGGACAAGTCTGGTTGGATAACCTACCTTCTGATATGAACATGGATTTACAATCCTTGTACGGGGATTGCGGATCGGAAGCTTCAAGAATGTCTTAACCATTGACATTAAAAACATTACCTTCTTACTTGGGAGATAACAAAGATGAATCCATCGTTTGCAAGACCACTCAAGTAAAGAGAGATGAACAGACCCTAGAAGTAGACAACATTCGTTCAATCACGTTTACACCCATCCAATGCACTCTTAATCATGTCTACACCCATCCAATGCACTCTTACTTTGGGAGAACTGTTGAAACTCATACCATACTTGTGGAATGATTTACAGAAAACCCTAGAGACGGTGGGGATAACGGGGTTAATCTCTAAGAATTAGGAAAATTGAAAATGAAATGGAAAACAAAGAGATTTGATCAGTTCCTATGAACAAGGTTGGAGAATATTATGAAGGGGAAGAAGGTAACACCACCCTCTCAGTGAAATATAATGACATTGAAACCATGGCAATATTGGATAGTGGAGCCGGCATAGCCATAGCAACTAAAGCAGTATGGGAATCCTAGGGACAACCAGCCATTAGACAAACGTGAATGAAATTACAATTGGCTGACGGACACATTGAGAGACCGCTAGGGTTGCTTGAAAAAGTGATAGTCAACTCCTATGGAATTGAATATCAACACACTTTTTCCATAGTAGACTTTGGGAGAAAACTGAACTATGAAATCATATTGGGAAGACCTTTCATGCGATAGGTACAACTTATCCAAGATTCGGGAAACAACTATCTGTACTTGAAGCAGGTGGGATCTATAACAAGATTCAATCTAAAAGATCACACTTATAGAGATGTCTTGAAAACACCCATCCAAGAGTTTGATTCAGTCTCTTCGGCTGAAACTAAACTCCCATCCTGGTTAAACAAGGACACTCCTATTTGGATGTACAAAGCTTCAAAAAATGGAAGCTTAAGACGAGAAGAATGTATCACTACAACACAACATGGAGATATCCACGCGCGTATATCGACGAAATTAGCGGGTGTCGATATACGCGTCGAAATGTGCGTCGATATACACGTGGAAAGGCTTTATTTCCCACGCGTATATCGATGCGTATAGCGACACAAAAAAATTTGGGGGAAAAAAGTGAAACCCGCGAGCAGCAGGGGCCATTTTCGCCTGCACTCTGCTCAAATCTTGGCCTCCACCTGCTGCGCAAGTATTATGCCCCCCCCCCAACCCCTCTCTCTCTCTCTCTATATCGTGTGTGTGTGTGTGTAGGAAAGAGAGAGAGAGAGAGAGAGAGAGAGAGAGGAGAGAGAGAGAGAGAGAGAGAGAGAGAGAGAGAGAGAGAGAGAGAGAGAGAGAGAGAGAGAGAATTAATGTATGCTTAGGAAATTAAAATTAAAGAAAAATAATTAAAGAGAGAAATGAAATGAAATGTTATATTAACGTCTTTGAAAGGCCAAAGTGACCTATGAGACATGAGACAAGAAAGTTACAATGTGATGGATTTGATACAAAGTCAGAGTAAGAAGATGACAAAATAAAATATTATGGAATCCTAAACTGATGGGTATGGACTAAATGGATATACCAGCTAGCTGGGATAGGTAGATCATAGGAGATTAGCCAGCTGTCGCTGGCGGATCTCATCAATCTCCTCCATGGTCAGTAGTCTGACCGGGCGTTATGCATGTCGAGCCAAAGTGATCTAGCTAGATCCTTTGATGCAGCCTCTGTCGATGTTGTGTAGTCCTCCGCAGTCGTGGACATCTAGATCTCCCTAGCTCAGTCGCTCGTTCCATCAGTAGAGAGAGAGAGAGAGAGAGAGAGAGAGAGAGAGAGAGAGAGAGAGATAGGAAATAGCTAGAGAGATAGAGAAAGAGAGTTATATATATATATATATATATATATAGAGAGAGAGAGAGAGAGAGAGAGAGGAAATAGAGAGATAGAATATATATATATATATATATATATATATATATATTATAGAGAGAGAGAGAGATAGAGAGAGAGAGAGAGAGAGATAGATAGATAGATAGATAGATTTTATTATCGTCCTCGGAGGTCAAATATGACCTATGGGACCAAAGTTACATGTGATGTAGTATGTGTATGGCTGATGAGTGACTCTCGATGCTCCAAAATTGTAGTGATGAGAGTCGCAATGGAGAGCCCACACTTTGGCTGGGAGAGGAAAGTGTGTAGGTCTAAGTTATGGTTGAAAATGTGAGAGAAGCAAGTTCGGATGTGATCAAAAGCTGAGCACTCTAGTAGTGTGTGGTACTCAGACTCTCGAACTTGCAGTGAGCATAATGTGCACAATCAATTTGACTCTTCTCCATTGCCCCAACGCCCTATCTCGCATCGAAGGAAATGGGAGCTAAGCCGAATTTCTGCGATAGTGCGTATCGCGGACAAGGGAATAGGCTCAAGCATGTAAGTGTGAGTACGGTTTCCTCTCTCAGCGAAGAACATGGTTTTGTAGTTGGGGGCAATATAGGTGGTGTAATGTATGAAGCGTGACCCACCGGATTTCTCCCAAGCCGTAATACATTGGCGTTGTAGAAAAGCTTCATTCACTTGAGAGTCAATTGAAGCATCATGTAGCAAGTGTAATGCATCCCATCTCCCAAACCACTTCTTTATGTCTTGCATCCATCCCGTGCTCAAGATCTTGCTTTTATGCGTCCTTTGAACTTTTTTGCTTGCTTCCCATGCAATTGTAGGAAGTCGATGTGAGGGGTTTTGACGCATCTTTATCATGTACTCCACAACCCTTTCCATGCCCATAGCCTCAATTGGAAGAGATCCCGACTCAAGAAGTAGGAGCATATATGGTGTTTGTGTCTTAACTTGGAGAAAGTTTGTAAGAAAACGCTTTTGGACATTCTCAAACTCTTTCCAAGTAGACTTTGAGATGCTCCCACCCCACACTTCAACTCCATAAAGAAGAACCGGTGTCACCAATGTATCAAAAAGATACTTCTTGAGAACCCAACACTTGATGTTTCCCGCATTACACATGTTCTCAAAGGCATAATATGCTCTCTTTTCCGCTTCCAAACGACGCATAGCACATTCATGCCACTTGTGATTGGATGGAACCTCAAGGCCAAGGTACTTAAAGCTCTCAACAACTTCAAGTGTCTCGTTGTTGTACACAATGCATGGCTTCTCCTTATGGTTGGTTTTCACAAGCATAACCTTTGTTTTGGATTCATTTACAATCAGCCCACTATGCAAGCAAAAGTTCTCAAGGACAACCATAAGCTTTTGTGCATCTTCTAAAGTGTGTGCTAGAAGGACTACATCATCCGCATACAACAAAAGCATGATTACCGTATTGCAAATAGTGACCTCTTCAATGCCTTCTTCTTGCATAAAGTCAAGTACCATTTGTTCCAATTGATCGATGCATAGACCAAAGAGAGTTGGTGACAATGGACATCCTTGTTTAACCCCAATAGTGCTTACAAAAATTTCTGAAATTTCTCTTCCCATGCGCAATTGACAAATCACCTTCTCATAGATTCGAGAAACCGCAAGCATAAACTCACTTGGCACTTGTAGTTCTTCCATCCTTCTCCACAAATTGTTACGTGGAATCATATCAAAGGCTTTCTTAAAGTCCACAAAACAACAATACAATCGCTTGCCTTACACCGACTTTCCTCCATGAGAACACGAAGAGTGACAAGATGATCAATGGTGCTATGGCATCGACGACGACCCGCTTGTCCCTTTGCACGCTTGTCATTCTCTTCAGCCCAATCACTCAATTTCATCTCCATTATGCACCCAAACAACTTTGCCATAAGAGACCCAATCATTATAGTCCGGTAGTTGCTTACATTCTTTACATCCCCTCCTTTATGCAAAGGCTTAACCCAATTAGTACTCCAATCATAAGGCATACCATGTTGAAGTGCAAGGTTGAACATATCACACATCCACTCATGGGTAAAATCTCCCGTCCATTTGATCACATCTCTGGCTTGATACCTTGAAGATCTCCCGCTTTGCGAGTGGCCAACTTTTCAAGCCCACTGCATACATCCTCAATAGTAAAAAAAGAAGCATACATAGGAGTGAACCATAAAATGGGCATTTTTTCAGTATTTTCTTGCTCATATAATTGCCTACAATGTGTGTACATATCCACTAGACTCAAGTTACCAAAATTCTCAAGTTGCCTCTCAAGTTTCCCCAAAATCTTCCACATGCATGTGCCTTTTCTTGGACTTGAAATTCTTGTTGCTTTACTTCCCATCTTCTTCTCTTCTTTTGAATCAATGCCTTGTATGTATGCAAATGACTTTGATAGTTGTCTTTGTCCATAGTTGCATCAAGCTTTATCAAGGACTTTCGAGCATCTTGACATTCTTTATCAAACCACCTTTTGCGTGATCTATCTTTGTTGATACCATGGAGATGCTTTATGGCAAAGCATTCTTCCGTACAAGAACAAATAGCTTTCTTGAAAGCTTTCCATTTAGTTTCCAATGGTGCATCACATTGAAGCTTTGTCATCCATAATTTTTGCTCAACCATTTCAATGTACATTGGTGCCCGTTTGAAATCCATACATAGTGATAACTTCTCTTTCCTTTGGCTGAGATTATCATGCTTAGTTGCTTCTCCACATGAAAGGTCAATACATAAGGTGCGATGGTCGGACTCCGGGGTCCATTGACCAAACATAAAACTCTTTATGCGATACATGATGGCTTCAGAGAGTAGCATATAGTCAATCACACTATCCCCATTATGTCTTCTACATGTAAATCCATCCATTGGTTCCACTCCACAAAGATACACCATTGGCAATGAGCATACCCGTGCTATTACACATGTGTAAAAGTAACTTTCCATAGTGATCCGGCTCTTTCTCATCCATTGAAGTACGATCATACAAGTGAACTTCCTCCAACTCCCTTGAAATGTATGGCATATCAAATTGTTGAGTATCATGTTGCAATGTTTTTGTGCGAGCATTCATATCCCCAAATACAATAACATCACCTTCACCTTTGAAATAAGCAATGTCCTCTTCCAAATCAGAAAATGGTTGATCTCTATCCATGCAAGCATAAAAGGGAGAATCATGATGAGGAATGTAGCAACCGGCTACAAAAATGGGTGCTCTTTTTGGTGTCATAATTTTCAGCCATACATAACGTTTGTACTTGTCATCTTTCACAATTGATACAAAATCTTCCAATCCTTTCTTAACCATACATGCTAACCCTCCTTGTCCTCTTCGTTGCTTGAGATTCTTTGACCACATCAATGAATGTACATTGTAATCCTCCAAGCCGTTAATCCTTTGTGTATCATGCTCCCAAGTTTCAACAAGAAGTACAACATTGGCTTTGCTTGTTAGTTCATCAATGCCAACCCCCGCATTCCATGGGTATCCATTACAATTCCAAAAGCATATTTTCAATTGTAACTCGGTCTCATAGGTCACGCATCCCTATTTGCTTGAGAGACTTGCCTCCTCCTTGGGCACATTTTCTTCATGAGAGATCTCCTTGTTTTTATTATTCTTTTCCTCAGATGCCTTGCGACGCATATTTTGTTGCTTAATAGTGCGATCTTCACATACAAAACATTTCGTATCCCTCAAATAGATCCAACTATTATCAAGGATAATCTTTCGCTTGGTCTCATCCGGCATGGTGCATACAATTGGCCGTTCTCCCGAGCCGAGGAGCTCCTTGCTTCCCCACTCTATGTGCTCCATAGACCATAACTCCGGACATGCCAAAGTGGGTTTTGAAGAAATCTTCAATAACAATGGCAAGAGAAGGAGGTGTCTCTAACTTCTCTTCGGGAATTCCACGAATAACAATGTTCTTGGAACGTCGCTCCCGTTCCTTCAACTCCTCCACATCCACATTCTCAACATTCTTTGTTTGAACCATAGCTTGCATGAGTGAGGAATTAGAAACCACATTGCTACCACATACATCAGCCCAAGACTTGTTTGTGCATACATTTTTCATGTCGCATACATCCCGGCTCATAGTGTCAAATTTCTCCTCTTTCAATACATGGTCATGCTCTACTTTGCTCATCCGCTCCTTCAAAGCATTCAAGTCCACAAGAGAGCGTTTACATTCCTTGACTTCCTCTTCAAGTTGCATCAAATGTGTTGTTTGCATCTCAAGTGTCCTCTTGAGATTCTCATTCTCAACCACAAGTACCCTTAGTGTGCCATTCTCCATTGCAAGTGCTCGTAAGTCTTCGCCTTGTTTGTTTACGGTCTCTTGCAATGATACCAAGTACGCCATGATCATGGTTTCCGATGTCGTTGGTTGGGTGGTTGTGTTGCTATCTCCACACTTAGGAGATTTTGGATCATTTTCCACAATGGTTGTGGACCTTGTTGAAGAAGAATAACCCTTGCGAGTGCCGGAAGACATTGTATGTAAAATAAGAGATGATAATCAATTTTGTTGAACCTGTTCACTTCGGAAATGTTGCTATAGAAACACCTTCCATAACTCTGAAAATTTATGTCTTTGCATCAATGCGTAGAGGACTTCGTGCTCTTCGATTGAGGCTATAGATCACCCAAATCGGAGTTCGGATGAAGAAGTTATGATCAAAAGAGTGGACTGCTGTCTACTAGGTCAAAAAACGGTTGCACAGAGAGAGAGAGAGAGAGAGAGAGAGAGAGAGAGAGAGAGAGAGGTAGGGAAGTGAAGAGCGAGACAGAGAGAGAGATAGGAAAATAAGGAAATAGAGAGAGAAAGAGAGATAGCGCGAGCGAGATAGAGATAGAGAGAGAGAGAGAGAGAGAGAGAGAGAGAGAGAGAGAGAGAGAGAGAGAGAGAGAGAGAGAGAGAGAGAGAAAGAGAGATAGCGAGAGTGAGATCGAGAGAGAAAGAGAGATCGAGATCGCTTTTTTGAGCAAGAACCATGCAAGGCTTCTGAATCTTTCTCAAGTTGCTCATCCATCTCCACATTATCTTCTGGCTTGGACATGGAGGCCCCTTCCGGTTTACAATCAGGTAGAAAACTTTCATTGGGCTGAGAACTTCCATGGCTTGTGCATGTGGTGAAAAAAACACCAGGATGGGTATAATATCCTTGGAAAAACCTGTGCAAAAAATTGCAAATAGATGGAACATTACAAAAATGAAAAAAATGGTCATGCTTTAATATATGATTCATCAAGTGCGGCATTGGAAAGATTTCTCTGACAGGCTACCTCGGAATGGAGGCAGGTGGGTTCGTAGACAAAGAAGAAACTATGGAACTAAAAGAGGCAAAGGGGTTTTGTCTGCTACATGCATTGCCATGTACACCTCGGAGTGCACGTATGTGTCTACCCATATAGGATTTGACCAATAAAGACGAGATTTTGACCCGGTGGTCCTGATCTCCGTACACCTCTTGACCGAGGTGTACGGAGATTGGGCAAGACTAGAGAATGCGAGGTAGTTTACATTGTGAGGAGTATATATATATATATATATATTAAAACAACATTCATAATCATTGTAGATGGCAATGTCATCAACTAACATGGAGGAAAAGATTGCATGCTCGTGCACGCTCTGCAAGTATCAAATCCTGCGCAAGCGTACGATATGTAATGAGCATGTGCACAAGTACGGAGAGTTTGCTAGAGAAATCGTACAGAATCTGCGATACGAATCCTACGGAACAGGCATTGATTTCCGCGACATAGCACCTACATCTGAGAGAGAGAGAAAAAAGATTATGCGTGAAGGTCCGACCAATATAGAGCCACGGATGGAAGAAGAAAAGGGCTTACAGACAGAAGACGACGGCATGGAGGAGATGCTGGATGCCTTCTTCCAAACAAGTGAGGAGAATGCAAACGAAGTAGCACCAGAAGCCGTGTGCCTATCTCTTGAAGACATGTTGAGGAAGTTGGCACGTCAACCAATCTATGAGGGGCAAAAATATCTGTGCTTCGTACTTGTCTGGCGTTTTCGAATCCTTAGTCAGTGTACGGGTGGTCAGATGCAAGCGTCACTGCTTTGTTTAGGTACGTAATTTACAAAAGAGATTTTCCGATTGCAACGGTGATGTGCTCGGAGAGCTTTTTAATTTAATGTGGCTTAAACAGGTTATTGCGGGAGCAACTTCTCCCAGCTGGCAATGAAATGCCCCCCTCCAGGCCAGACGCAAAGCAACCTCTGACCTCAGTTGTCTTGGACTACAACAAGATTCATGCATATATTCAAGAATGTGGGAGAGCTCCTCTAGAAGACAATCATGGGAAGGAAAGACAATCGAGCTTCACGAGATGATTTGCAATCGGTTGGAAAGATGCCAAAGCTGTGGCCTTTCACCAATGCAGCTGGTCAAACAAAACTTCCAAGAGCGCCATGGGTATTGCTAAAAAACGAAGAGCTACCAGTGAAAAGGGTGATTTCAGAGTTCAGGACGCCAACAGGATATATGCGATGTCTCAAGACAGTATTCAGCCGTGACGATCAACTGTCAGGGTTGAAATCGCACGACTAGCATAAGTTCTTGCAATTCATTCTTCCAATTGCGATCAAGGAGTGTTTAACGGAGGAAGTGCGGACCTGCATATACAAGATTTCGGAGATAGTGCAGTGGATGTCTTCCAAGGAGATACGGGAGGAATCTATTGCAGGCGCAAGAGCTAACTCTATTGAGGCAGTTTGCATGATTGAGAAGTATCTACCCACGAGCTGCCTAACTATCCAAATGCACTTGCTCGTCCATGTAGTAGATGAGGTTGCAGTGGCAGGTACAGTCCACAGCCCTTGGATGTTCTTTCTAGAGAGGTTCATGAAACCACTTAAGGGTTTTGTTCGCCAAAAAGCGCGTCCAGAGGGGAGCATGGCAGAAGGATGGCTGGTGCAAGAGTCTCTTGTATGGCAGACGAGATTCCACATCCCACTTCCATGAGTGCAGATGCATTCATGGGCTTCGTTACACGGATGACGCCTGTTCAGATGGCAGAGGCTTCTCAGTACTGGGTATCCAGAGGCACGGGTACTACGCCTCCGGGCTTCACACCCGAGGGACCGAAGCATAGAGGGGGGGACACCTACGGGGTTCAGGACGCCTATGGGTACGACGCCTTCTTCTCCCATCACGGCCGCTTCGACACCTAGAGGTGGGGCAGAGGCGGGTACATCCTCATCTCCGCAGCACAGGCACACTCGCTGATCTCGGCGATCGTCAGGTGGAGGTGGTGGTTGCTATGGAGGAGGGTCCACTGATGCTTCGACCCCTCCTCGCTCACGACCCCCGTCTTACTGAGGCACACCTCTCGACACACCTCTTGGCACACCTCGGACACCTTGGAGGACACACGATCCTAGTGCCTCCAAGCTCTATACTGTATGGGGAGATGGTTCTGTTGACATGGATAGAGTCGGGACTAAGATGCGACAGCGGATTCGCCAGCTCGTGGAGCTGCAGTTTTCGACCAGCATTCTGACGTCTTGGGATCAGCAAGAAAACGAAAAAGTCACTTACATAGTGGAGACCATCCTGAGAGAGCATCAGCCTGCTCCGAGTTGTTTCCTTGTTTCAGCGCGGTGGATCAAGGGTGTTGCACGGGACACCATCAAACATCGACGAGATGCAGCTCGAAAGGCTTTCAGGACCGGCTCGTCGAAGCCTTCGGGCATCCCACACGAGACGTGGCTGCAGATCAGGGACGATGAGCGGACAGCGGCCACGCGGTTCAGACAGCACCGTGAGGCCGCGCAGGTACGACAGATGACTAGGGGGACATATCATCTTGGCAGCGGAGGCTTCCACACCTTTCGCTATGATTTTGTGAGTTTCTAATCCAATCTTAACTATGGCGTTTTTTAAAACGTGATGAATCATGTATTCTTATTACTTTGATTTTTGTATAAACGCAGAATGTTGCGATGCATCGAGCTCCATCACGCGAGGAGGAGTTAGATGGATATCGCAGAGGTATCTATGAAGTACTGAATGATCTTGAAGCTTCAGGAGAGCCTGTAGACTGGGAGGCCTTACAGTCTCGCTGATCGCTTGAGGTGAGACGTTAATATGTGTGAGTTGATTTAATTAAGTCAGTATATGTGAAGTAATATCAATACTAATTTTGTGAGTTGTCCTATTTGCAGGTTGCGACGCCTAGTCATTAGTGGACCAGATTTCATCTATATGCTTTGTGAAACACAAACACGCTTCTGTGTCTCTTTTTTGTACAAACAGTTAGTGTTGAGATAGTTATTGTTCCCCTTATGGTTATGATTATTGTCATTGTCATTGTATAGACAGTTATTGTTTCTCTTTCTGGTTATGCTTATGGTTATTGTTAATTTTGTTTATGGTTATGGTTATCTGCATTATGGTTTTGATCAAAGTGATTATAGACGGTTATGGTTATGGTTCGTTATGGTTATGCTTTTAAGTTATGGTTATGGTTCGTTATGGTTATTCTTTTAAGTTATGGTTATGCTTTTAAGTTATGGCTATGCTTTTCAGTTGGTACGGTTGTCTTTCATTGGCCTTAAATCTCATGCCTACATGGATAGCATGTAGGAGGCGTATACATGATATGGTTTTTTTTTAAAAGTTTATGTAAAAACAAAGGGAACTCTGCCAAAATTTCTGCGCGGGGGAGCATGGTTGATATTTTGGTGCTGCTCGCTTTCTTCGGCAGAGGGTAGGAAGTCTAACTGTGGCTGTGTCCATCTTTTAAATGGGCACAGGCCAGGCTACCCGCCCTCTGCCCAAGAAATTTTTTTTGTGCTATGCGCGTCGCTATCTGCGTCGCTAATAGCGACTGGTTTCACAGCAACGCGGATAGGGATGGGCCACGTCAATATCTGCGTCGATAACACGTTTTTTTTGTTGTAGTGTATCCTAGAAAGGGACTCTGCACAGATGAAGCCTACGTACCTGAATCCTTTCGAGAGCATTTATTTGAGCCATTCGAGTGGACTCAAATTTTAGCGAGAATAGATGTATGTATGAATACGTCTATGCCTATTAAATTTTGCAATGAGAATGGCTAAGAGATAATTCCCATCCAAATGATGTCAGTCCTCAACATTGAAAACAAAGATGAGGAACCCAAGGACTTGATGAAAGCTCAATAAGTCTTTTCAGACCTCTATTACGATGCAACTGATGAGTTAGATGAACACTCAGCTACCTCAGAAGATTCGGGGTCAGAAAAAGAGTATACAAGAGCTAAGTTACTCTTAAAGGGAGGGGAAGAAATTTTTTTTGACTTTCCAAACCAAAAATCAAGAAGAAAAAAATGGTATAGACAAAAGAGAGACACCAAAATTGTGAAAACACGACCTATGCCATCAGTCTCCAGTAAAACACAATTCCTGATGTAGATAGATGCTAATGAATGTGTCGAAGACAAAATAACTGGCAGATTTTCTTCAAACAAAAACTCAGAAATGTCTCAGAAATCAAGAAAAGCAAGGAAGGGTTCTTAAGAATAATCTTAGGATAAAAAACCACTCATGACCAAAGTCGAGCAGAAAAAGAAATATCAAGAGTTGAAAAAATCTCTGAAGAGATATACACAACCGAAATGGAAACCACAGAAGAGGGTGGTAAGGATGTAATGCATGTTCCATCCCATTACAAAAAGTATACTCTCCAAGATCGGAAAATCATAATTGAACAACCTGTTAGGGAAATACGGAAACAAGTAGATAGAGACTAGACACTACAGAAAATCATAATTGAACAACCTGTTAGGGAACTACGGAAACAAGTAGATAGAGACCAGAAATCTGTCAACATACTATACCCATAAGAGATGATGCTAAACCAAGTAGATAGAGACCATACACTTATAACGAAACATTTGCTAGGAAGATCAAAGAAGAGATTGAAAAACTAAAGAAAATTGAATTCATTTACAAAATTGAACACACAGATTGGGTGTCTCCAATTTTGGTAGCACCCAATAAGAATGGAAAATTATGAGTGTGTGTTAATCTCAAAAAGGTGAATGCATCTACCATTAGAGACAACTTTCCTCTTCCGATAACTGAGCATGTTTTAGAACGAGTGATAGGAAAAGAATCTTACAGCTTCTTAGACGGCTTTTCGAGATACAATCAAATTTTGGTTGACCCAAAAGATCAGCATAAAACTACTTTTGCAACAGAATGGGGTATATTTGCCTATCGGGTTATGCCGTTGGGTTGACTAATGCTCTAGCCACGTTTCAAAGGTTGATGAGCCATGCTTTCAAAGAGTATCTTTGGAAATTCTTAGAAGTATATATGGATGATCTATGCATACATTCGTCAATCCGGGCTGATCATTTTGAACACCTCAAAAAGGTATTCGAGAAATGTAGACTTTATAGAATTTGCTTAAATCCTAAAATGTGCACATTCATGAGAAGACAAGGAAAAATTCTTGGACATATAGTGTCTAAAAATGGAATAGCTACTGATATTGAGAAGATTCATGTCATTGTGGATTTGCCTAGACCAACAACAATCAAGAGGGTACAAGCTTTCATGGGACATTGTGGATATTATCGACGGTTCATATACATGTATGCTATAATTGCAAAACCCATGTATAGCTTGATTAGGCACTTTGAATGGACCGAGGCATGTGAAGAATCCTTCATGAAGCTTAAGCAAGCTCTCACCTCAACTCCAATATTGAACACACCAGATTGGGATAAGGTATTCCACGTACATGTAGATGCTTCAAACTTTGCTATTGGTTGTATACTAGCTCAACCACGAGATGGGAAAATTGACTTTCCTTTTTCTTATGCTAGCAAACATTAAACATGGCAGAAAAAAATTACACCACCACCGAAAGAGAAGGACTACGAATGACCTATGCCGTTAAAAAGTATAGACATTACCTATTAGCCAACAAGTTTGTGTTCTTTGTGGACCACCAAGCTTTGTTGTATTTGGGCAACAAGCCATGCAACACAGGGAGAATAGTGAGATGGTTCATCATTCTTCTCGAATTTGATTTCACTGTGGTTGTAAAAAAAGGCACTACACATCAACGAGCAGATCATTTATCAAGGACTGTTTCACGGGAATTACCTAAAGGGGTACACGATGATCTACCAGATGCTTATTTATTCTCCATGGAAATGATACATAGATGGTCGGAAAACATTATGTCATTGATGACAATAGCTCAAGTAGATTCACAAATACCACTTCCTATCACAATCGATTTGATTGAGCAATCGGCTATGTATGAATTACTAGCTGGAAGGCTATACAAAAGAAATTAGGACAGGATATTGCTTTTATGCATTAACCCTAAAGAGAAAGAACAATACCTAAGTCAAGCACATGTTATCATAGTAGGACTTCACTTTATGGAAGACCAAACTATGCAACGAATCTGGAGACTTGGAGTATTTTGGCCGACTATGAGGAGAGATGTTAGATCTTTTCTAAAATATTTCCCTCAATGTCAAAAACAAACACCCATTCCTTATGTAACAAACAAACACCCATTCCTCATGTAACTTTGTTTCAAATGTCACCTGTTCATAAGTGGAGTAATTATCTGGTTACTTACTTATCGAGACAAACATTTCCTGAGGATATGAGTAAATGCCATCAAAGAGCAATTGAACCTGAAGCAAGAGACTATGCTCTTATTGGGAACCAATTGTATCAGAGAGGTAAAGATCAACATTTACGTCTTTGTGCAAATGAAAACAAGTATATTCTGATTATAGAACAAGCACATGCTGGATTAGCTAGAGGTCACTTTTCTAGTGAGACCAACACAAGAGCGATCTTGATGGCAGGCATATGGTGGCCAACACTTTTTGCAGATGCCAAAGAATATGTTCGAAGGTGTGATGCTTGTCAACGAGCAAAAATGCCAACACGAGTAGACACCATGCCCTTAAGACCAATGATGGGGGCTAGAGCCTTCACAAAATGGGGTATAGATTTTGTTGGACCGATACAACCACCTCCTTATAGAACCCAAGCTCAATATATCATTGCAGCTATGGACTATTTGACCAAGTGGACCGAGGCTAAAGCGACTCAAAAGAATGATGCTAGAACCACTGCTGCATTCTTATATGAGTATGTATTCACGAGATACATACTGCCAATAGAGATTGTCAGTGATCCGGGGACTCATTTCCTCAATGAGGTAATAGAGTATTTGCTTAATGAGTTTAGGGTCATCCATAACAAATCAGCTCCCTATCACCCACAAGAAAACGAACAAGCTGAGATAAAAATAAAATTCTTAGCTCGGTGCTACCTAAAGTGTCTAGTTCAAGAACTTGACAGACTGGGAAAAAAATCTCCATGTTGCTCTATGGGTTTATCAAGTTTCATTCAAAACAGCTCTAAATGCTACACCCTTTAACCTTTTTTATGGTCTTGATGCCATACTGCCAATAGAAATGGGATTTTTTGTTACCTTAGGATGTAGTGGATTTTCTACTAGCTTTTGATCCAGGAGGAGACGGTTTTATGCATGGTCCGGGCCAATTGATCGATATGCCATTTGATCTGGGTGGAGATGTGTATGTGTGTGGACTAGTGCAATCAACTTATATGCTATATGATCTAGGTGGGATCCTTTATGGTTTATGGGTTAATTCATGTTTATACTCTATTGCTAGAAAATTCTTGTGTTTACCCCTATGATGTTGGAGGAGGGTATATTCTAATAAGGTCAGAGGTTGCAAAATTTTTCAAAGCATGCTCATAGTGCGGTAGTGATTATATGTTACAAGTTTTTTCTTGTAGTTTGGAATAATGGTTGGCACATACCAGAGGATGTGCAAGTTTAGAGGAGGTGGATATTGTGCCGCTTTGCGACCATGGGGTGAAAGACGTTGTTGGTCGTTTTTTTGACACCCCATTCTTTTGTAAATTTGTACATATGGACATGTTTTTTGATGTTGAAAGGGTGTGTGGGATTTTCTTTTAGCTTTCTTTAGCAAGCACGTGTACGTGCAGGGCAAGTCACTAGTATAACGCCCGGGAGATCACGTAGTAAAAATGTAGCCTATCACATGAGTTCAACAGTAGGGTATTTAAAGCTCTTGAAACTTACAGAAATATATATATAGAAGGACATTATTTTTTAAAATTTGAAAAAACTTACAAATTTTAAAAGAAAAGGGTACATTATATTCTTAACAAAATTCACAGATAAGGGGTTTTACAAACAAGTCTTGAACGCACGTGATATGGTAGTTTTACACATAGTGAACTCCTCGAAGTATAACGCCAGCTGAGTGAGTTTTTTGGAACTGCCCATGAGTGAGTTTTTTGAAGGGATATTTGTATATAACTAAAAATCATGTAAAAACTAAAAAACATTCAACCAAAGTCCAAAAATTGTCAAGTATTAGTTCATTGTGCCACCTTGATGGTTTCTAATGCAGTTTTTTTCCTTGCCTTGCTTTCTCTACGTGTAGTCGTGTCAGGACAGCTCTCTGTTCGGATCAATTTGGCATGTAGAGGCATGTAGATTCAATTTTTTTCATCTTAAATTTTCTTTTCAATCTTTCTCTCAAGATTTAAAGTGCCCGAATTGGAGTTATACTCTTCAAGTTACGACTAGTTCTCTACAAGGTTATGGCTATGGGAGTCTAGTGGCAAATTGTGTGCAGACAGATCAGGAGGGGTGTATCTTAAAATTGTGGAATTGATGTTGAAATTGTGGGTTTGTGATGTTCAATTGTGAAAGGGGAGACTCTTGTCCTCATATGCATTGGTCGGCGTGTGCTGTAAATTTGTGCTTTGACATGGTTTTGCTCCTATGTGATGTGGTCCTTTGGATGGGGTGTGCTGGTAAATTCCCAAGGGAGAAACTAATATATCGCAAAACTAAAATCCACCTTGATGTAAGACTATATGGGCCTTGACCAAGATAGTTCTTTTTTAAGTTAGAATCCTTTGTTACAAATAACCTATCACTATAAATAGAGACAAGGGTCATCACATGAAGTGCTACATTGAACGTGTCTTATTTGTTCTCCATCTCAAACAAGGGTAAGTTATATTTCATACTTTGGATCAAATGATGTAGCTTCCTTGATCCCATCAATGATCGGGTTGTTGGGTATAGATATGAGGGTCAAAAATGGTTTTCAACTTAGTGAATCTACAACCACGTTTTCCTTTTCAGGGTGATAGGTAAGATCAAAGTCCTATTCTTTTAAAAGATCTAGGCATCCACTTTGTCCCATATTCAGGTTTGCTTGAGTGAAGATCCACTTTAAGCTCTTATGGTCAGTTACAAATCAAAACTTTCTTCCCAATAAAAATGCATCCTGACGGTCCTACCCAAGTCTAAGCCGCTCGTACCTAACTCAATCTCAAATGTGTGTGAGACATCAAAAGCCACTTTCCTTATTGCAAGCTTAATATGATGATTTGACATAGTTACGAGTCTCCCAATGCAACAAAACTTAATGCCTAGCATGGACAGAGTTTCCTTAAATACTCAAATGTCATTTTTGACACTCAAACAAAATTGCGCATAAGATAAACAGTTTATTTTAGATCAATGAGTTTTGGTACCCAAAGCACTCTTCGGCTTCCTCTAGGCGTGCTCTATCTACTGCTAAGGTCAAAAACCACTTTGGGTGCGTGTTTGTGCGTAGGAAGCATAAAAAGCTTGTAGACAGCACGACTAAAAACACACTTTTATTGCGAGAAACAAACATTAAATGAAAGAGATTTCACCTACAAATGTGTTGGTATGCTCAAAATAGCAATGCAACAACCGTACGAGAGAGACACAAGGAATTGAAGAAACATTAGACTCACACCGAGCTTCTATAGCAAACGCTTAGTTTCATTATCCAAAAACTTAGATTTTAATTACAAAATTTGGCTTTTATACCTTAGCCAAGGTTCAAAGAATGGATTTCTAGCTATTTGGGTTCAATACAAAGCTTAAAACCTGCATACAATTACAATTTTGGAGGCCCTTAACCTCTTTAGACTCGTTGACAATCAATAATATGACAATGGCTTTGGACTTTGTGGGATTTCAACCCCCAAATATGTACACCAATTTGTCCATAATGCATTGAATGCCTTCACAAAGTCTTCTATGATTTGGCCTTCACCGTGTACCAAGCCTTGAATAGACTGCCATACCTTTTGGGTCTTCCACCTGTTGAAAGTGTGTAAGAAACGCTTGTCTTACCATTTCATAAGTCATAACTTGAGGAGTTTGGTCTATTTGTAGCTCCTTTGTGTAAGTCATAACTTGAGGAGGTTGGGTTGACTGTAACTCCTTTTTGTGGCCTTCCAACCATTCCTTAGCATCTCCCTTCAAAAAAAGTAGAAGATTCACATCACCACTAATGGGTCTTGCTTGTGTAGCAAGACCCAATAAGGAAAGCAAACTCCATTCGCTCAATGAAACATTTGGCCATTTCATTTGATTTCCCAATAAAATCTCAAAAACTGAACGTTATGTCTTCCAAAACCTGTAAATTGAAGGTAGCTTGAAGCAATTCCTCGGTGGTGGCCACCAAAACACTGTTGGGAAAAAGGAAAAGTGGGACACCTCTATAGCTTTATAGCCCAAGAGCCTTCAAAGAATGGAAACCAAAAGGCCTAGAGCTTTTACAATTGTAACTTCTTTTTGAGCTTTTGAATGCTTGCATTACACTAATGATATCTTTGAGTATCATAATGAAGTGAAAAAATTCAAAACCTCACAGTAAAATCCTTCAACTACCAAACAATTTTAAGTAATATGGAAGCATGTCTATGGCGCTTATGCAAAATGAAACTTTATAAAAAACATCATTTGTATTTTTTTGAGCTTGTACATAAAACATGAATCATGAAAATTTTGCCAGATTCTCCTTTGTATGGAGACCTCTTCATATAAAAATACCGTACACCCTTTCTTGGGCTCCCACATGGGATTTTCATCACATAAACTCTTATTTCAAATAAACCATCCACCCCAACCGGGTCTCCAACGTGCGATTTAACGATTTTGTTCTCTCACAAAATTCAATACATTCTCAATAGTGTCAAAGTAGTCTAACTAAATAACCTACAAGTGGTAATGCAACATGTGTATCACACTACATAGGAAACCTCCAATCAATGTCATCTCCACATCATGCGGCCATCATGTACAAAACAAACACAAATGAAACATCCAAATGAAATGTATAGAGAGAGTTACATACCGAATCAGCTTTAGGACCCTTTAAACCAAACTACAAGTCTAGTATGTCATACATCCCATACTACAAAAACACCAAAATGCCATGTCAATGTCATATGGCTACCATGTACATAAAGCACATAAATCAAAAAATCAAGATGTACTATTAAAATAGAGTTTCCTAAACCAAGTGTGCATCCTCAATCAACATTTCACAGGTCCACATGCAGTGTCGGACAAACATCTTTCATAGAGCACATCATCTAGCTCTAGACACATGCAATGCCTTTCATATCTTCTGCACAAGCTCAGCCAAACCACCACACCCTGAAAACAAGTTTAAAACATAGTCATGAGGCTCAATGAATGTTGCCAACAACCACTTGACCATATAAAAATCCAATTAGAAACCTAATGCAAACATACATATACTACAACATTGACTAGTATAGTACATTGGGCTAGTCCCCGGGGCGGTCACTTTTTAGAATGTGTATGATATCACGTGAGTTAACCGAGAGGATTATTAAAAGACCAAAATGTATAAAAATGTATACATACAGAGGGGGGTGGGGGTTTTTTAAATAGGCTCACAGTGTAAGTATAGTATGTATATTGGGTATTATTAATTACCTCTTGAACGCACGTGATATAGGGGTCTTTTGATAGGTGACTGACCCGGGGGCTAGTCTTACTAAGAAAAAAAAGAAGACTACTCTGCCTCACCTCTAAGAATAGCACCATCAATATCCATGGGGAAGACTAAATCATCTATCATGTAGCTACAATTTTTTGGAAACAATCTCTCCATAATTTTCTCCCCTGCCTCTCTATCATAGTGTGGCACAGGATGCCCAACACGATACCAAAGACACATGGTAAGATCAAGCACCTGCATAAATAAATAGCTCAAAGAATGACTGTCTTTGTTACAATTTTTTTAATTGTAAAATTGAATTATGAAACTAAGTTTGTTATGTCACCGCCTCTCTAGTGCGTGGATGTCAATATGCCTTCTTATTACACACGAGGGTCCATTTACGTAAGAGCACAATTCCCACCCTAGTTGCATCTGCAATAAAATATCTAAGTGACTAAAAACCTCTCATTTGTCAAAAACTCACGTGCAACATCCATGCACCCTGTCGCTAGACCCCTGGAACTGCAGAACTTATAATTTACGTGTGATCTCTACGTCATCTTCAAGAGTCTTCATCAACTTGAGCCTCTTCATCAATAAAAACACACCTTTTGAGAATCTATTTCTTTTTTTTGTTGGAGTGTCCAAATGTCAAACTCGTGATGATGCCTCTTGATCGATAGTTCTATTTGGAATACAGCCGGATCTTTGCTTGATACTCACTTAACGGTTTCTTGAAGGAGAGACTGGAGATTTTGTTTACTTGCTATCTCTCTTAGGTGACATTATCTACAAAACACATATCGATATTATTTTTCATCTTGAGTATTATTTGATCAATAATTCATGTATAATGACTCTTTACAGCACTGATTTTTTAATACACTACTATACTTAGATTAATTGATATATGTAGTCTATACTACATCTATTATTTTGATATACATAATACATACTATAATATATTCTATATATGTTAGTTTATGTTGTATATTAAAATTAATCATGCTCCATATATACACATACTTACTATTATATACTATAGTTATATAGAATATATGTAGTATAAAGTATATATAGAGTAGCAAGTATATGTGTGTGTGTGTGTATGTATACACACACACACACACACATATATATATACAGTATTATATAATAGTACATAATGTATTCTATAATAGAGTATAGATTATATAATATAGTATCTACTATTTTTTATAATATATATATTATATATATATATACATATATTACTATAATTGTATATTAGATACTATACAATATATATATAATTCATGTATAGTATACAATGTGTGATATAATTTTTATATATTAATATAGCCACTCTATGTAGCACTATAATATATTTGATTTAACGTAATATTGTACGTATTTCTAATTTTAATAGAATATACAAATACAATAATAAATATATTAAATGCATATCTTTTGAGAGATTGCAAAAGATTTGAAGTGTTAATGATTATTACTGTGCATATTTTAAAGAATGAATGTTTGAGACTCATTCAATATAATTTTCAATGAATGTATTAACTCTTGAAAGTTGTATTCTTCTGCACATTCTCTGTGACTTACTCACAGATCCTATCACCTCTTTTTGTCACTATCTTTCCCCTCCCTTTTCCTCTTCCAACTCTATTTCAAACATGACAACTACAACTATGCTTTCATGGACGATAAATGGTGCTCTTGTGGAATACTAAGTTTCTATAAGAAATGGAGAGCTTATCCTAAGTAGTGAATATTTTCTTCAAAGCTTGATACCTCCTTCTATCAAGTTTGAAGATTTTCAAGCAATTGTTCAAACACGGATCTCTGTGTGTAAGGTCAATGTGGTACCAAGATGGGATCTTGAAAACCAGAAGTGTTACCTACTTGATTGTACTTTGTCCCCTGCTTACCACATTTTTCATTCACATGACTGTGTTTATGTGTTTAGTATCTTAGAAACAATGGAAGATGTTGGTGATGATTATCTTTATGCTACACCATTTAATAAAAATTCTACTCTATTTCATTTAAATGTTGATACTAAGATAAAGATGCAGATGTAGTGGTTTTGGAGACAATTTAAACAACCAAAGCACCAATAGCATGCCTGCACACAGAGGGGTTGGTTGAGCATACCACACAAGAGTATTCAAAGGATATATCCATCATTGCATGGCTGAAAGATAGAGCTAAATCCTCTAGGTTGTTCAAACTACTAGATGTTTGTGGAACTCCCAAAATGGTAGATGAGCTCCCAACAATATACAATGGAAATATTTGTTTCGATCATCCTCCATCACTCGACAACAAAAAGATGCTCGGGATGGAGCAAAAGTACGATGGTCACCTTTGCACACGACCGAATTCAACCAACATGGCCATAGTTTGCATAGTGTTTGAGCTATTGTCTTGGAAGTCTTCAATGTTGCAAGGTAACATGCCCTTTTTACCTTAGTGAAAGAAGATACAATGATGCTTTCTTTCATGGTCATTTGGATAGACAAACCATCATGGGCTATTGTGCAATCAAAGGTAAATCTAGAATAACTTGTCACTATTCTGAGAAAATGATCACTTTTAAAAATGTATGCAAGTGTATGATCTATTATGTAATTACAAAGGAAGCCGCGATAGCACGTTTGGTGATCCATCTTGGGATGCATGGCCATAATTTTCAGCCAGTTACTCGGAGGGCAGCCCTTGAAAAGGTGTGCAATCTTGTTAGTACAGCTCTAAAGATTGAGAAGGGTGGTCCTAGACAGGTACAAATGTTAGTTGCTCGATAAATGTTATTCCAATCTTTTACTAAAAAAGATGATTTGGAAGCCATTGATGTTGAGCTTAGCCATTTCCTTAAGGAAATGATGCCACTTGTTCAAAATAGGGGATTCAAAAGAATTGTATAAAATCAAAAAGAAAAACAGAGTTAGGTCGTGGGTGATGGATATGACAGTATACTATTACTGCAAAAACGATGTGTAGTTCCCTTTTTTCATGGAAGACGTTTTCTTGGTCAAGGTGGGCCCAACGATAAATGTTACGTGTTCAAAATGTCCATGAAAGGACCTGCTTCAAGAGTTGAACTTGTCAATTGAATGAGGCAAGAAGGGACAAGAGATTTGAGAAGTGCATGGGTGCACTTTGATCACACTCACCGGATTGAAGGATGGGTAACTATGTCATGCTAGGTTTATGATCCCGGGTAAGTGAGATCATCAAAACATGCTAGATAGAATATTTTGATTCTCGTCACCTTTATGTACTTATTTGTATTTTGAATACAACATGAGATCTTTACAGGTAATTGCAATATGTGAATGTAAAGAGGAAGACAAGCAGTCACAGATCTTGTTTTTGGAGAAATTGGAACTCAATGATGGGCAGATGCGGTCATGACCTGCTAGACTTTGCTAGATTTTATATCTGATGAAGTTGGAGCTAGCTGGTTCGCAATACGGGCTGTATCCAATGGAGAAGGCATAATGTAATGGGGAAGGGAGGGAGCGCTCATGCCTTTTCCATTGGGAGAAAATCTACACAAACATACAAAAAAACATGTCGTTTTAGAGAGGCAAATGTTGCACATTGAACTCTGTGAAGCATGGTCTCCATTCTAGCTTCCACAACACGAGAATGGTGGGTGGAAAATGTCACAGAGGACAATATGAAGTCATTACAATGATGGTTTAATTGGTGGAGCAACAAACTGCCCATTGGGGAAGCACTAAACCAATGGTGAATCAATCTCTTCTTTGAATTAGCATCTAGTATGAAAATGGAATTAAAAAATCTATGTTTTTTTATTTTGAATTTATAAGCCAGCAAGATTCCTTGGGAGAGAGCTCAGATTCCAAGCATAAAATTTTTTGAGAGCATCCATGCAAGTTGGCTGGCGGGTAAAGGTGGAAAACAAAGAGTCTCGCTTTATGATGCATGTTTTAGCAATGTTTTGAATCCATATATACAATGTGCAAAATGATTGGGATACACCACAGGTAAGATTCATGGGAACTAGCCCTTCCATAGAAGCACTAATGGGGCCAATGCCAACGAAGAGAATCTCCAAATCCTTCTCATATTGCAAGTACATTGAAAGGTTTGGTTGCTGATAGTCCTTTTGGCTGAAAGCAAGGGATGGTGGGTACAAAAAAGGGACCAATTTTTTTCCACCTTATTGGTACCACTGAAAAAGTGGGGACTGGTAAAATTTTTGTAGTTTGTGTCAAAAACTGTCCGACATTCTAATTTGATGTTCTTGTTTTAAAGATGTATCCAATGATATATATTATATAACTAATTTCTTTTATGACTTGGATAAATCGCATTGCAAAGATTTGTCAAAGCACCATCAAAAGGTAATGTCAAGGAGAACCAATTTTGTACCACCATCCCTTGCATTTAGCCTTGTATGAGGAGCTTGTGATGGAATTAGGTGACAAACACACATTGCAGCAGAAGAAGAAAGCAAGTGAAGCAATACAAGTTCACATAAACTTGGATATGTAATGGAAGCAAGGAAACTCAAATCCAAAAGGAGACCATGGAGTATACAATTTAATACAGAGGATAATGAAGAGATAAATGTAAGTGACAATGAAGCAAGAGAGAGAATTCCAGTGAAGCAAGGAGAGGACTTAGCAAGGTGTATTGAAGAGGTCAAAGTTGCACGTAAAGACTCGGCTATATGTAGGATGTGGCGGAATCCCCACAACAACCGCCACCGCCACCACTAGAGCGCCGGTGTCTAGACGAGTGTGAAGCTCGTCTCGTCGACGCCAAAGCTTCGGAGCGCGCCGAATGCTCTGAAAGAGAGGGAGATGCGGATGGAGTAGGACGACGCGATGGAGAGATGCGCAGCATCCCAGACAGTCAGGACACGCGCGGTGACAAAGAAGAAACTACACTCCTCATCATCCTGCATTAAACACACGAATATTTAGACTCCAATATTAATGAATAGAGTAGACAATGACGCAAAGACCATTAAATACAATGACGTAATGAAACAATACGTAAGACAAGAATGTATAATACGTGATGAATAGAGAAAGCAGCAAGTCAAAAACTCATATTAAATCAAATGAGCGCGAGTAGAAAAAGAGAGTTATACACCATGGAAGGTATCTTAGAGAAGATCTTTTACAACAACAGGAGCAAAATTGTCTACAATACAATTTTGTGCGTGTTAAGAGATCTCTCTCTCATCCTCGCATAACTCAGCAAACTTTCCTATATATATAGGCCTCTTCGTTTAAAACACATACCTCTGTCTTTTATTCTATCTCTTATACATGCTGCTGTGTATAAAGTCTACATAAGATTTCAACACATAACA
This sequence comes from Adiantum capillus-veneris, assembly GCF_014529385.1. NCBI lineage: Eukaryota > Viridiplantae > Streptophyta > Polypodiopsida > Polypodiales > Pteridaceae > Adiantum > Adiantum capillus-veneris. The sequence continues at coordinate 152,410,163 of NC_140948.1, forward strand.
TAAAGTCACTTAGTCGTACATTGCAAATTTATAAAATCAAAACCACATTACCACATTAACCTACTTCAGCAACTAGTCACCCAGTCATAAGTTCGTCTTAGTTGCACTCACATCTTATAAATGTCAGAAGCAATCTAGCTTGGTAGCTCTCCAGAACCGCTAGATAGTGCATCGGTGGTCATCTTCCCCGTCTCCACTCGATTCGTGCCCTTTGTCGCTCTTGCTCTTGTTTGCATACTCATATTGTGAAATCCACTTTTGCATCACTGGATTGTGAAGCATGAAAAATCGGTTGATTTTTTAGCCTCTAGATCTTCCGTCATCTTCTCTCCACACCGAGATTGCACATGACATATCCCAGATATGCAATCGCTCATCATCTATGGTTCACCATAGCGTGTCCCGGGCTTTATCAAATCCGTCTAGCCACTCTCCAATCTCCAATGTACACTAGGGACTCTGATACCAACCAACCTTCTGCCATGCTACCCTCTGGGCGTGCCTTTTTGATGCACATATCCCTTAAGCGTTTCATGAAACTTTAAGAAGAACATCCATCTGGAATGAACTGTGCCAACTGTGCCAAGCTTTATTTCCACCTCATCAACTATGTGAACAAGAAGATGCAACCTGAATGGTTAGCATGGTAGTAGAGGAAAATGTTTCTCAAACATGCACACAAGCTCCGCAGCATTTAGTTTGGCGAATGGTATGGAGTCTACGTTGATCTCCTTTTGTGAGATCCCATTGCACCAGCTTTGCAAGTTTGTATTGTGTTACGATGGGTCGAGAGACAAAACATCACCTCAATCAACCGGTCAACAAATTGGCAACCCAAAAAAGTAAAATGTGTAAAATGTAGCATGTGCAGCAATGATATATAAAGTCCACATTTTATGCAATGATATTAAAGTCCACTATGAACGTACCTGACACATTTTATGCCAAACGTGTGACTTCAAACCGTAAGGAGCTTTCCTTCTTAGTAAACACACGTTGGAGCGAGTGCATTACGCCAGTGGGGTCCGCAAAGATCGAATGGTCTCTTTTTATTTGCGTTCTTGGGCTCCTGTGAAAATCCATGGTGCTTTAGGGAGTTTTGTCGATCCATCAGACGCTGTTTGCGGCCAATATTGCTCCATACGATCCACATTTCTAAGGTCAACTCTGGCTCCCAAAGTATCTTTCTTGCCGGTCAGATGGTCCCATAGTAGATTACCCACATTCTTGAATATGTGCATTGGATCGAGCAAGTGATTGATCATGAGTCGGGGCCAGTATGGTAACTCGTACCATAGAGATAGTCTCTTCATCCCTGGAGGCAATCCGTCATCGCACATCTCCTTCTGCTCTAACCATGCTTGTGCAACATCCTTGGTGGCTCTCTTCCCAAAAAGCCATCGCGTAACACATGATTCTCTGGAAGATACGCTTGATGACCTTTGTAGATTTGCTTCTTCAGTGAGGGTGCCCTACGTGCATTCAGTCTAGGTCCACATGTGACACATGCTCTGTATTCGCTTGTTTGAAGCCCTGCATGTATACACATGATAATAGATCAACTATGGAAAAAAACAAGATTTACAGTGTCTGAGTGAGGAGTGTCAATAGATCACCTGAGCATTCTGTTAGCCCGGGATAGTCATGCATGGTCCACATTAGAATGCCTCTGATCAAAGCATTCCGTCGTCCTGTGTGTCGGCTCATATCCACCACGTTTATGCCAATCCATAATTGTTGTAGCTCTTCCAATAGTGGACGAAGATACACATCCATATTCCCCACTTTATATCGCCCTGGCACAATCAAGCTTAGCCATAGGTGCCCCTTCTTCGTAGTCAACCACGGGGGAATGTTGTAGTTGACGATGACAACGGGCCATACACTGTAAGATGTTGATCTTTGACCAAATGGATTTACGCCATCCATAGCCAGGCCTAAGCGCAAATTTCGAGCTTCCCTGGCAAAATCCGACCATGTTCCATCTATATGTTTCCAGGTTGCGCAATCTGTAGGAATTCGTAGCACAGCATCCGAAGATTTATTCTCCCTCATGCCATGATGCTAGGGCGGCCATGGACTTACATTCGAAGAAATGCTTGATGCGAGGAAGCAGAGGAAAATGTCGCAAAACCTTTGTGGAATTTTTTGTCCCGTGGAGATCTACTCGATATCTTTCGGAATCACATTTCGGACACTTCTCCATGTCTATGTATTCCCCTCTGAAAAGAATGCAGTCATTAGGACAAGCGTGGATAAATTGTAATCCATCCCCAAGTTTCGCAAAATATTTCTTGCTTCATCTCGGGAATCTGGCATCACATTGTCAGCTGGTAGTATGTGCTCTTTCAGCAATCTACACAACATAAAAAAACGATACAGTCGTGTAAAAATCTATCAGATCATTATACATTTAGAGTTTTATTAAAGTAAACTAATTGTAATAGATCACCTGAAAACGCATGTGACGCTAGTGTCACTCCATCCAAACTTTGCCTGCATGTTGAGAAGAACCAGGAGTGCTTTCAATCTAGACATACGTGCTCCATTATACAATGGCGTATCGGCTTCACTTTTCATATCATCATAGATAAGACTTTCTGAATCCATGATCGTCTCGATCATTTCATCAATCTTGGGCTCAAACATTGCCTCGTTGGGAATGTGCTCTGCATGATCATCCCCCAAGCTGTCAGAGGCTACATCTTGTGGCCTCACATATGCTGCTTGACCAAAGCGCCTGCGAACACATCTATTGGGTTGCAAGATTGTTGCTTGTTGGCCAGTGTCAGAGTCCGACGAGTTATAATTGGCAACAGCTCGATCTATAATAGATGGATCGAACTCCCCAAATTTGCGAACGTGCTGCAAAGAAACACGTCTTGTCCGTCGCACAGCATGCTTGCATTGATTACAAGGACATAAGACCCTCGTTGAGAGATAGTTTTTCGGTTGGACGGTCCCTACATCCTCGTCACTACTCATAATGAGGATTAAAATCTTATAACCTGGACAACAAATTTAATATTCTATTGGCATTCTTAGTCTTATCTCTCTCTCTCTCTCTCTCTCTCACTCTCTCCTCTCTCTCTCTCTCTCTCTACCTCACATTCTCTAGTCATGTCCAATCCCCGCACACCTCGTCTAAGGTGCACGGAGATCAGAACCACCGGGTTATAATCTCGTCTTTATTGGTCAATACCTATATTTGTGGGTACAAGAAATCTACACACCCACGTCTACATGATACGCATGTAGTGGACAAAACCCCTTTGCCTCTACTCTAGCTGTAGCACTTCACAGCATCTTAACATCTTTTCACAGCAGATCTTTTCACTGTTTGTCTAACTCTAAACCCTAAACCGTAAGTAATTCTTGCGTGGACTCGATCTAACGTAAATAAGCGTAAATCTAAAAAAATAAACCTAAATCTAATTTAACGTAAGTCTACATCTAACCTAATCTTTAACGTCTTTTAGGATAGTTTCCTACGACGTTAAAAACTCTCTTCTTCTTGTGTGTGTGTGTGTGTGTGTGTGTGTGTGTGTGTGTGTGTGTGGGTAAACCTAAATAAACCTAAGTCTAATCTAATATAACATAAATCTAAATCTAACGTAAATTATGTTAATATTAAAACAAAGAACTAAACTAACAGGGATTATAAGAACCTTAAAACTGATTTAACACATAATTTTTCACATAACTCGGCAAGAGTTGGCATTCTCATCACTAAAGATGTGAGAGTTAACTTCCGGCGGTGACGCTGCCTCATCTCCATCCACATCTGACGACAGCAATTGGCCCTTTAGACCGTTCTTGCTCTTGTTACTAACTTTGAAGTTGCTGTTGAATGACTAGAGGTTGTCTAGATGGTCATTGTGTCGGGATGTAGTGACTCTTGCCGCCCTGAAGATCCACCTTCTTCCCTATCTTCTGAAGACATTTCACCAGTACTTTTGGATCGACGGAGCCCACCATGAGTGAAGGCAGCAATACCCTATATTCCATTGAGGGCTTTTCTTCACCCGCTTCATGCAGGCATCGCAGTCTATGGAGACCTAAATCTAATATAATATAACGTAAATCTAAATCTAGCGTAAATAAACGTAAATCTAGTTAAAAATAAAACCTAAATCTAATCTAATTTAACTTAAATAAACCTAAATCTAATTTAACGTAAGTCTACATCTAACCTAATCTTTAACGTCTTTTAAGATAGTTTCCTACGACGTATTAAACTCTCTTCTTATTGTGTGTGTGCGCGTGTGTGGATGTGTGTGCCAATAAAAAGAGATAAATGGTATAACCTTTCTATCACCCATGCAAAGTATGATAAATTGATTATGCCATTTCCCTCTTGAATAATAGGTCTTGAGTTCAACTCCTCGTCGGCTAGATCTTTAGGTCTTTTAAATTTAATTAGTTTCCTACGACGTTAAATTAGTTTCTCTCTCTTTCTCTCTCAATGTGTGTGCGTTTTTTTGGATCGTATGCATGTTTTCTCTCTTTTTTCCTCTCTCAATGTGTCCGTTTTTTGTTTATGCATGTTCTCTCTCTCTTTTCCTCTCTCAATGCGTGAGTTTTTTGTTTATGCATGCTCTCTCTCTCTTTTCCTCTCTCAATGTGTGTGTGCATTCTTTGTTTATGTATGTGTGTGTGCGTTTTTTTTAATGTTTGTACTCTCTCTCTCTCTCTCCTCTCCTCTCTCTCTCTCTCTCTCTCTCTCTCTCTCAAAAACACTGTTGTGTGTATGTTTGTGTGAGAGAGGAGAGAGAAAAGAGGGGAAGGGAACATGAGAATGAGGAGAGGGAAGGAGCATACCTGGCTCTCCTTCCTCTCCTCGTGTGTGTGTGTGTGTGTGTTGTGTGTGTGTGTGTTGTGTGTGTGTGTGTGTGTGTGTGTGGAGAAGAAAAAGAGAGAGAGAGAGAGGGAGAGAGTTACCTGCTCCTTGCTTGAGGGCGCCGAAAAACTCAGATATGATATCTGAGTTTTTTGGCGCGCTAGTTATTTTTTTAGCCCAGCCGGCTCGCTATAAGCGTCGCAAATTTACAAAGAAATTTGCGACGCTCATAGCGACGTCGGGAATTGTTTTTTTGAGCGTCGCTGTGTGAGCGTCGCTAATATGAATAGCCTCTTGTAGTGATTCTTGAGAGCATGGCTCAAAAGATCTTTTCAATCACACCTTGTGGAAGGATTTGGCCTTAAAAAATAGTTTGAGATTTGTCCATATGACGAAATCTTTAAGACATTGGTGATTCTCAAATTGGCTCTAAAGTCTCAAACTCTCTAATATGGTGTTTAAGCATTCCTCATCTCCGATACACTCTTTTTATGCGGCAAGCCTTATTGAAATTTGCTAGAAATAACTTGACATCCTCGTTCGGATCTCCAAAAAGGAGAGGATATCCTGACACTTTGCATTGGGCCTCCATTGAATCAATTTCAAAGTGATAATACATTTCTTTTTCTTCTTTCTTATAACGATTTACACAATAATGTTTTTAAGATTGAAATCTATTCTACAATAAAATAAAAATACGCACATAAAGTGATATATGATAGTCAACAAGAGGCAGGATGATAGGGTTTTGGTGACGCGAGAATTTCTCCTACTCTTTGGGCACCAAAGATGAACACCATACATTGGGATCTTTCTACTAATTGCAATGTTTATTTGAAAGTGTGGAATGAAATCAAAGGCAAAATCCTCTATTCTTGGGCCATTATCCATGGTCTATGCATGATAATGATTAAAATAGAATAAAAAATATATACATGATCCCCACTAAGGCTGTACCTAATGAGAGGCAAATTAAAAATCTTTATTAAAGCATTTTATCTCGGCCAACCTAAGAGGGCCTAAAATTCTACAAATTACTCGTCCAAACTATAATCTAGTACTCACAATGATATGTGTTTTTTGTCTTGCAATGGAATAAATGGATCATACAAATTTTTGTGATTCATGCAATCTACTTGATAATGCTAACAGCTAAACATTTAATGCAATATGCAACAATGATAGATATCAATCCCTTCTCAATGGGGGCACCAAAATTGAGGCAATCCAGGGTAGGCAGCAAGAGAGGCGACCTCTCATACCTCTGGAGGCTCTTGTACTACTCAATTGGGGCTGGGGAAACCACAAGTTATAAAAAACAACAACTAACCCCAGCCAAACAAGTGAAGGGGCACCACCTAATTATGAGATGCAAGCTAGGACGCAAGAGATGTTTTTTCACGACGACCAAGTAGAGACACAACAAAACACATACAAAAGAATTTCACACCAAGACACACACCAAATGGAGCAGAGAGATCTAGAGCGAAGGAAAGAGAGATAGTAATGGAACTTGCGTAATATCGCGTTTGTGACTTGCAAATGGAGATGGTTCATTATTACTCTATCGTAGAGCTTGCACAGAATAAATCCAATGCTTAGTGAATTTTAAAACGTCGCCATCACATACACACATGTTTGTGACTTGCAAATGGAGATGGTTCATTATGACACTATCGTAGGGCTTTCACAAAACTAATCCAATGCTTAGTGAATGCTAAAACATCCCCATCACATACACACACACACACACACACACACACAAACTGTCTTAGGTTATGGGACACCTCTCACCACCATACACTCTTACAATGAGTAAGAAGTTGGCAATGAAAATACACTAATCACTTTCTCAAACAAGCTCAAATGACAGAAATTTAAAGATACAAGTCACCTTGCATTCGCCAAAGAACTTTACACAAGTTGAAGGACAAAGATTTTGAACCTAGAATGCCTTTGAAGCACCAAAACCTCAATTTTTGATAGTGGAAGAGCATGTATAATAGGGTTTGAGGTAGGAAAATCACACTCTCTCTCTTTGCAATGTGTAGCATCCAAGCTTCTCTCACACCAAGTGTGAAGCTCACAAGGTATGACTACACCTAAATCTCTCCTTGTGTATAGAGTGTTGGGCTGCTGCGTAGATATTGGAGATGCTTTACAAGAAGGAGAGATGTCTATTTAAAGGTTGGAGGCCCCACATTAAATTTATTGATAGCCTTAATTACACAATAATCAAATCAAATCAAGATTAGAATTTTTTTTTTAAATAAAAAAATGCGAGCCTTTTTTGTCTGCTTGAGTCATGGATGAGGGTTCAAGAGATAGGCATTATTGATGGTAGATAGGGTGAAACTAAAGAGTTAAGTGGGGGGGGGGAGAGAGAGAGAGAGAGAGGAGAGAGAGAGAGAGAGCGAGACAGTTTTTCATGTACATGTCTTGAGGTGAGGAGTTTTTTATGGTAACTTACGTCAATGGATATTTTGTGTTAGTATGCTAGTGGTTAATGTTAGTAATCACTAAAAAGTTAATGATATATTTACAATGGATAGAATGAGGTGGATAGTTGAAGTAAGATGGTTTAAATGAAGTGAGTAAATCCTTATGATGTGAAGCTTGAAGAAGTTCTGAACTTACTTGTGTAGGTTCTCAGAATGATTGCCGATCCTCTTCTTCTTCTTTCTTCGTACGCCACGGCCCCACAAAAGTTGAACATCATGATGAAAGTGACGATGTTGTTGATGACAATTCCTTAATTTGGAGAGATTAATCAAGGTTTCACATGCTGAAAAAAGGAATTGTGCTTTAGAGGTAATAGAGAGAGGCATAGAGATGGTGTATATTCATGTAGAGTTCATATGAGAGCCATGGAAGTGACAGGGGAGGTTAATGGTGACGAGGGTAAGAGAAACCATGGAAGGTGTATGTTTGAGTGAGGTATGGAGAGGAATGAATGTGTGTGTGTGGAAGTGAATGGAGGAGAGAAAGACTAGGGTGACTTGTGAGAAAAAGTGGGCAGACTAGGATCCACCAAAAAAAATCATATTTCACCTCTAGCAGCTCCAAAAATTATAAAAACTTTTGAGGTTATTATTTCAGCTTATGAGCTAAAGTTTTTATTTTTGTAACTTCCTCAAACATGGAGTGGAGGAGGATGTCAAAAATCCCACCAAATTGCATGTATTTCCTTCCACAAAAGTCTTAAGTCCCCCCCCCCTTTGTTGAATTTACATAATCCTCCAAGAGTAAGCCCATCCTTACATGAGAGCATGACCTAATAGATTCTTGAGGTTTGAAAAAATGCATGGATTAAGATTATTCACAAAGATGATATATGAATATGATGGAAAAAAACATGTTAGTATATAAACAATTCATGGAATCTGAAATTATAGAGTTAGTTTGTGTATATATATATATATATATATATAATGTTTTAAAAATGAAAAAATAGGGAATCAAATGAGGGGGTCTTCATTTATTTTTATTGAGTTTTACAAGAAGTAAGAAAAAATGCATGTAAAAAAATGGAAATTTAGTAAAAGAGAATGACTAGGTGAAAGGTATTTTCGTGATTTTTTCTTGGAGTAATTCACACCAAGATTTAGAGAGGCTTGCATGAAAATATATATTTATATAATAAAGAGTATGTACAATATAAGAGAACCATGGTAACGGTAAGTCAATGTACATAACATACTTAGGTAAATAACGCACACCTAGGAGAAATATTTAAATAAATAAAAAAATAATTCTTAAAAATCCCTATTTTTAGGCCCTATAAACCATGAAATATTTACAAACAATGCAAATGGGCCATAATATTATTTATTTTTTTTAAAAAAAAATTATTTGGCTCAACTAGCTTAATGACTAGCTAGTTGAGGGTTTCAAGGAGATATGGGCCAGAAAGTCCCCTCGCTCACACACGCCTATGTACAGTAAAAGTGTGAGGATAGCCACAGTGTTTGAGTGATTCTGATAGGGTAAGTTAGCTCACTTTGGAAGATCTAGATAGCCAAACAACAACTATCACTAGCAATGATACCGCATCTTCACACCTCATGTAAATCAGTTCTTTTAGCCTTGTTCAACATATTTGTCCTCAAGTAGTAATTCCAGCTTCTCTTAAATATCTTTTCTCTATAGATTACAAAAAGAGATCTATTTTCTCTCAATTGAGGGTAGTCATTTTAATCCTTGATGGTTGATCATAGGGACTTTCAAATCCCTTATAAGCTTGGTAGGTGAAAGCTCCTCTTTTGGCCTAGCTACCCACTGTAGGAATGTTCTCTTTGTCACCCCTTCAGAGTCCTCCCATGAAATACTCCTCCTTCAAGGATAATTTGAATGCTTCCCCCCTGTTCATTTCTAGTTCCCCTTCTAGTTCCCCTAAGCACAACTAGCTCAAAACTTTGTACCATCAAATTGGTTTATTTCCTTTTTCCCTGATATAAAGGTTTTGGTTGTTGACAAAAGCTCCCTTCTTTCAGCAGTTGGCTATTATAAACATAGCAAGGCTTGAGAAATTTTCATTGTGACGAGATCAAACCGCATCCCATATTGGTGCTCCATAGCTAAAGATTTGTATTGAGACCTTCAATGAATCTTTTTGATCCCTCACCCTAGCCTACTTCGTGTTGGGTTCACCAAATTGAGTGTCAGCGAGTGCACAGTGCAGTTAGGCAAACGTTGGGCTCTGACTAGAAGGGTTCAAATAAAAATCAATTGAATTGCAAACCATTTCAAAGTAAAAGACACAAAAAAAAGAGAAACAGTCCATCCATCAAAGCTTAACTTTTAAAAAGGACCAACATCAACACAAAACTCTTATTCTATGAAGATTTGGTGTAGCCTTGCTCTCAATTGCATATATGTAGTGCTCTTTTTCTTTGATGAACACCCTAAATTAACACTTCAATTTCCATTGTGACCATTTCATGGAAGGTTTAAAAACTTTATTAGAGAAGCTCAAGTGGTTAATTGAAGAAGGGAAACCCTAGTAAGTGGCTTCACAGCCTCACACATGTAGTGGAAATAGCATGGTACTACACTAGAACCTTGAGATGGAATTGCTGTATTGTCTCTGTTAGATGTTCAAAAGAGCTCATTCTTGGCCTATAAACTCACTCTTAGCTTAAGCAAGGAGGAAACCATTGCTTATGTGGAAATTGGAGAAATTTCATGCTATTATTAGGCTATTTTTACCATTTTAATGAGCATTTTTAGACCAAAAAAAATTTTTATCCGTAAATAGCCCAAATGAAGTGGGAAAAATCTTTAATTTTTGAAAAACTCTTATTGGGCTCAAAATTCATGTTGAGCCTCATTTTTGTACTAAGGAAGCACTTCGGACACATCTTTTATGACCCATGCATCAAACTTTTTATTTTTTAATTAAGAAACTTGACATTTGTAAAATTCCAAAGAAAATCACGCATATTTAATGATAAAATGTAGTCATTGTGCCTTTTCTAGGGCCTAGACTCCTTGGTGAGGTATGCACATAATTACAAAAGTGGCATCCATTTTCGTATTTACCAAACTATGTGCATTGTAGCATTGGGTCCCATATATCAAAAGCGTTAAGAGTGAGGTAGATATTTTAGTTTCACATTATGCCATTCCACAATAGAGAAGTGTAGACCATTGGATGTCCAAACAAACTGGAAAATTAGGGAGGATGATCAAGATTTGCATTCATGTTAATTGTAATATGATCAAAATGCTAAGGAAAATGTGGATAGAGTGTAGACACATGAAAAGTGGTAGATTGATTAGCTTGAAAAGCGTGTGTATTTTATATCCTTCATCTAGGCATTGTAGCACACATCATTGATTAGTCCGCAGGTATTGCCAACTAGGTTGCACACATGATTCCACATAGGCATAGTCACATGGTTGTGTCCACATAGGTATGGTTTTGTCCACATAGGTATTATGATGAGAATAGAGGGTGTTCCCACACAAAATGGCAACAAATCTCACACCCTTACAACCCTTCTCTTGAGAGTTGTGCTACAAAAAACATAAAGCTATTGCACTCACACAAACTACTTCTCTTGAGAGATAAATATGATTCCCTAGACATAGAGAGTGTAGGCACACAAAACATCAGGGTGTAGGCATGCACACATAAGTCTCCCCTAGCACAAAATATTAAGCATACAAGGGTAGACACACAAAGCTTTCCAAACATAAATGAGTATTATGTTGTTGTTTGTCTTGGAGGATTTTTTAATCAAGCCCAGGGCCAAGCCAAGGTCCTGTATGGAAATATGGTCAAGGGGTGTTATATCTAGATGCCTACGAGCCTATATGGCATGCTTGTGTGGTGATTTTCATGGTCTAGTCCCCTTTGATATTAGATTGGTATCAGAGCTCAAGGGAGAGGGGAACTAGAGAGGAGGAGGAAGGCATGGAGAAGGAGGAAAACCAAAGGAGAAGAAGTGTGGCTGCATGATCTCTCTCTCTCTCTCTCTCTCTCTCTCTCTCTCTCTCTCTCATGGAAATCTAGGGGCCGTGGGAAAACTCTTCCAAGTATGGTGGAGTTGAGCTATGAAGGTGGGCTCATGACATGCCGCAAGAACAAGCCCTTCCATGGAATATTTGAGTAGGTTGAAGAGAGCACAGAAACCAATGCATAGTTTTAGGGAGGGAGAGAATTTTCCATGCATGAAAGATGGCAAGTTTGGGCTCGTTGAGAGTAAAGGAAGCAAAGCAGCATTTCTTGTCACAAGTGACAAGCCCAATTGGAAGCACATATCCAAATATGAGCATTATTTCCCCTCGTGCAAAGTCTCCATTTCTACAGAGAAGAGCTTCCACATTGTTTTTTATGTTAGCTTTTGGGGTGCCCTACTTTGCCCCCCCCCCCCCCCCCCCCCCCGCGCCTCGGAAGGGATTTATCCCATGGTCGTATAAACGCACTGGCAAGGGATGTCTAGTTGAACGCATGCATGGGCCACCCATGCCCTAGTACGGCATCTACAGAGGTAGGATATACTATTGTTCTGAAGCTTGTAGACATAAATTATAGCAGCATGTAAAAATTGTAGGTACGGCCAAAACTTATTCAAGATGCAATGGTGGGGAATGGGAATTTTATTTTGATGTTGGAAATTGCATTCAACACTTGGTATTTTGTGTGCAAGCAAGGCTTGTTAAATATATACAAACCAAGCAAGGCTGCAATTGGGAGTGTAGTTAAGAATACAACAAGATCATATGTACTCAAGCAAGGCTCGTGTAACCCACTAAATAAGTTGTATGTAGCGGAAATTGATAACATAGTGAGCATTTCATTAATAACAATTTCTTAATGAACATAGGGAGAGTAATTAATTTAAAAAGCAACATAGCAATTTGCACCTAGCTAATTTGGCATTGACAATACTTGAAAAGAGAGAGAAAAGAACAATTGACAACAGTTGAGGACCGGATTTACATGAGGCCAACCCGCCCTCCATAAAGGCTTTGTATTATAGCTTCTTTCATCAAAGGAGACTTTTGTACAATACAATTCTCGTATTCCTTGACAAAACTCGTTGTTGCAATGAAGATGGAATCTTCATGCACCAAATTATGCTTGAAAATCTTACCTAGTGTTCCTAGCCTCAGTCCCAAGACCTCACACACCTTCAAAAATGGTGAGAGCTAGCAGGGAATGACGAAAGATTGAGAGGAAGAAGGGGTATCTTACGAGAAAGAAGTATTCTCCTCACATAATCACTCTAATAGCATAGCTTAGCTTAGAGGAGATTAGCATGCCATTGAAGCTTGGCTCCTAGTTGGATTTGTATTCCATAGCCAAGAGTTTTTGGTGTAGGCCTCTACTTCTCAATGCTTGGAGAAGGAGATGGAGTTCTTCTTACACGCATGAGTTGTGTGTGTGCGTGTGTGTGTATAACATTGTGTTAGAGTAAAATGCAGCCCCTTCTCTCATCTTGGTCGACCCCTCTTGCTAAATGCTCATGTTGGCCTCGCGTTGGCTCTTGTAAAGCTTAGCCAATCACAAATTAGAAGCATAGTTGATATCCTTTTGACAAGTGTCCCCCATTCCCCTTTTGTGAAAGCTTTAGGTATTTAATTAATTCATCTCAACTCTCAGTAGACCTTTTTGTCTTCTGACCAATATAAATCATGCAAGCCATTGGGCTCTTGGATGCTCATTGGACCCCTTGGTAGACTGTCCAATAGTCTTCTAGGGAGCTTAATTTTTGTTGGTTCATTTATCAAGCATTTTTAAATTGATTAGACTAAACTTACTCTAGCCTAATTCTCATTGGTCCACCTCTATAGCCATCCAATAGGATTTGTGGGGAGGTTGGGGGCAATTGGCCTAGGAGCTTGACATGTGTCCAATATTCCCTTTGTGTAAAGGGGGAGCCTTCGAGTGTGTGTGTGTGTGTGTGTGTGTTTCTCTCTCATCCCCTACAATATGGGCTTGCCCCCTCCTTCCTAGGGATGTGGGAAGACTTTTTAATCTTCCCATGACCATCCAATTTCCCCTTGCTTTGTCCATTGGATACAAGATTTAATTTTTGGAACCTTAGCCTATGGAAGTCTTAATGGAGCTGAATCTTAGGTCTTTTAAACCCCATTCAAGCACATTGCTCTTTTCTAGGCTGTCTCCCTTTGGATCCCTATTTTCTCTCCTTTGGATCCGTGATAGAGACCAGTGTGGCAGCCTTACCAATATTCTAGCTTTTACTCCCATGGTGCTTCCCCGTATTAAATGATCATTTTAGCATGAGAATCATTTGGTAGTATTAGATATTAATCTTTATGACATTACCTCTCTCTTGAAATCATAGTCATCCTCGACTATGAGGTAGAGAAGATAAAGCCTAGTCATCATTAGTCGATTTTCTAGCTGGTAGAGGACCCCTATTTTACCCCACGACATCGTCTTAGAATGGATGACTAGTTGATTTGGTGCTTGAGAGCGTTAGCTGCCGCTGCAAGCATGTTTGTACATTAGTCCGTATCAATCTTCTATAGTAGAGTGACAAGCTCTACTTGGTGTTCGGGAGACATTGTCTCCACAAACATGATCCTAGTCATGCATACTTATTAAAATTTGTGCACAATAAAGAAAAAGAGAGTCTTATAAGACAAAAAAATTGTTCATTTATACATATTTACATTTGCTTACTCTACAGAATTATTGTAAGTATTGACAAGGTTTAGGTTATCCTTTAAGTGTATGCCTTCCATCCATCTAGCGTCTTTAAAAGAATAATTTTTAAAGTTGATAAGATTGTCTTACCACCTCGTAATACCTTGTCTTCATGTCGGAGAATGGACTCGGGCTGCAACACCTCTTCTTTGTCCTCGATCTCCAGTGGGCCTTCAATATTTTCTTCTTGAGGTGGCTCTCCTTTTTAAGGATTTTGTAGGCTCACGTGGAAAGCATTGTGTATGTGCCAATGGTTGGGCAACTTGAGTTGATAGGCCATCTCATTGATTGGTCTAAGAATCTAGAAGGGACCATAGTACCTTTTTTCTAACTTACCATAGTACTTTTGGTGTCCCGTAGGATTCTTGCATGTTGCGTGCCTATGGAAAACTTAAGTAAGACCCAATCATTTTGTTTAAAGGCTAGGGATCTTATGTGCTTATCAGCAATAGCCTTTTGCCTTTGCTAAGAGATGGATATAACATCCGTAATCTTTTGGAAATATTCTTGTAGGTCTCGGCTATATTCATCTGCAGCGAAGATCTTCCCATGTACCTTGAGTAGCAAGGTACTTTTTGATCTTCCTCTATCACCTCAATAGATGCTTTTCCCATGTACAATGTTATTGTAAACATAATCCACAAAGGGTAAGTACTTCTCCCATTGGGACTTTTGATCTACTTCTGTGACATAAGCTTTTAGTAGATCAAGAATGGTTAGGGTAGCTATTTCACTTTGGCCATTCGTTTGGGGATGATAGGTCAAAGAGAAGTTTAGCCTTGTACCTAGATCCCACCTAAATTATCAAAGAGACCCTTCCAAAAATTACTGGTCATTCTAGGATCTCTATCTAACACTATGCACATTAGCAAGCCATGGTACTTGAAGATTTGTGATATAAAGAGAGTTGCCATTTGATGGGATTTGAAAGTCTTTTTGACAGGTATGAAATGTGCTTGTTTGCTAAACCTGTTCGCTGTCATCCATATTCCTGTATTCGCATGGATAGACTTGGGTAATCCAAAGATAAAATCCATGCATATGCTCTCCCCCGGTGAATTAGAGATTGGCAGAGGTTGAAGCAATCAGGTTGCTTCCCTCTATCAAACTTTGTCTTTTAGCATACCACACATTCTGCAACATACTCTTGTATATTTTCTTTCATGGAAAGGCAATAGAAATATGTTTCTATCCCTTTTAGGGTAGATTCTATGCCCCGCAGGAGGAGCATGCGATTCATACATTACTTTTTCACATATTGAGTTAGTAATGCATACTCTATTGCCATAGAGAAGATAACCATCTTGTAGGGTAAATGGTTCTTCTTTCTTCCCTAGTGCAAGGGATGGAATCACATCTCTAAAATTGGTATCAATAGGGTACTCATCTATCATAGAAGATAGATCATTGTAAGCTGCTATGTAAATTGCATTCACTTTTGGTCGTCTTGAGAGTGCATCGGCTACTTGATTATGCTTGCCAACAATGTGAGCGATATGAAAATGAAATTGCAAAAGGAAAATTTCCCATCTCATTTGTTTGTCGGAGAGCTTGGTCTGCGTTGTGAGCGGGATGAAAACACACACAGCGCCTCTATAACGCCCGACACACACTCTTGGGAAGATACACACACACACTAGGGGGCACCACTCGGCTTACACAACACACCTGGCCGAGACAGGGAACACACCTCTAGAGTGAGAGGAGAGAGACTATCCACTTGCCCACTCCACACACACACACACACACAGAGACACACACCAAAAAACTCAGCTCAAAAGAGAGGAACTTTTGATAATTAGATACAAATGAGCTTGGGCCAACATCAAGGGGCAAATAGCTCACACAAAATGGGTAAAATATACCAGATACAATCACAAATTGGAGAAGAAGCTTCGCTCATAGGAGAAACTTACACAGCAAAAATAGCAGAAAAAGAGTGACAAATTTGGCAAAATGGAAAGTGCTAGCGCATCCGGAATGGCCCAAAACCCCAGTCTACCATGTCAAAGTGCTCAAATCCGACCTCGGATGAGCAGTTTACGGCCAAAACAACCCCAAAAACACACCTGCGGCTGTCCCTCCTCTCTTCTCCATGTTTCTTCTGGTCTTCTCTCTGTTTTTTCAGTTCCCACACTTAGCTTTTTTAGTTGGGCACCCGTGGCCTTTTAGATGACCTCAAACAGACCCCGAGCAGGCCAAAAACTGACCTCGCAGTGCATAGTTGTCACCTTTTTGCATCATCCGCACACCTGGCACTCATTTCTTTTCAATAATGCATCCCGCAACCACGTGAAGTGGCCCCAAAAGATGGTACTCATGATGACCTTTCTGCATAATTATCACAAGAAAACATCCACTTCGTGTCCATACTTCTCCGCGTGCAAGTATTGACCCCGTTCGACCTCCTGACGCCACTCGATGCCATCTGACACACCTTCTTACCTCATGTCGTCGGCCCATAGATAGAATCCTCGAGAAGTTTTACGCGCTACCAACTCCTCCTTATTGTAGAAAAAACACACTGGTACTGATAATAGTGAAAATCGCTGCACTATGTACACCCTGTCCTACCTGTACACACGTGGGCCCCACGTAACCACCTGGCTATGGAAATTGGGTAATCCTTTATTGGATGCACCATGCATGTGTATGTACATAAGCGCAATCCCTTGCTCAAAAAAACTCCTGACATAATTTGCCCATCCCCTAGCCTGCTAGATCATTCATGATCAGCAGCAGAACGTGAAGACGCTATTCTAGCTGAGGAACTAAAGCAAACGAAAGAAAGATTAGAAAGCAAGCAATAGCACTAGAGGCTATTCAAGAAGCTGCAGAGGCCCACATCATTTCAGTGTTGGAAGATACCAACCTATGTGCCATTCATGCGAAGCGAGTGACAATACAGCCAAAAGATATGCAGCTTGAACGACGATTGCGACGAGACTTCGAGCATTAGCCGAAGTTACCCCTCTTTTTGTATTGCACACCCTTATCTTTGTAATGATTTGACTTTCCAATGACAATATGATCAACAGTTTTGTCTACTCTGTCTATTATCTTTGTAATTTCAAGTTCTGTATGTAATTGTAGTCAATTTCAGTAAATTTGTGCATTTTAAGTACCCTTGGGGGTAGATAAGCCTACAAGGGGCAGAAAAAGGCCTGGCCACAAGGGCACGCAAATGGCCCATCCATAACTAATGGATGGGCCATTTGCGTGCCCTTGTGGCCAGGCCTTTTTCTGCCCCTTGTAGGCTTATCTACCCCCAAGGGTACTTAAAATAACCAAATTTACTAAAACCTATTGGTTTTGCATCAATATTTTATATGGATCTTTATGGACACCTTTTTTTGGTCATTTCAAGCTTTGAATTCCTTATAGGATATCAAAACTAATAACATATTGTGAAACCAAGTGTCCAATGTAATTTGACTTTTTGGTGCAAGGGTGTAGTAGGTAGAGCTAAAGCAAGTGATAGTTTGCTGGAAACTTCATTTCATAATTGATTTGAGCTTTTCTAGTGTCCTTGAGTGTGAACATATACTGGAATTGCCATAAAAAGGTTGCATTTAAATGAATGATGCAAAACCAATCCATTGCAATAAATTTGTGCTTTTTAAGTACCCTAAGGGGTAGATTGGCCTATAAGGGGCAAAAAAATGCCTGGCCACAAGGGCACACAAATGGCCCATCCAAGACTGATGGATGGGCCATTTGCGTGCCCTTGTGGCCAGGCCTTTTTCTGCCCCTTGTAGGCTTATCTACCCCCAAGGGTACTTAAAATAACCAAATTTACTAAAAACTATTGGTTTTGCATCAATATTTTATATGGATCCTTATGGACACCTTTTTTTGGTCATTTCAAGCTTTGAATTCCTTATAGGATATCAAAACTAATAACATATTGTGAAACCAAGTGTCCAATGTAATTTGACTTCTTGGTGCAAGGGTGTAGTAGGTAGAACTAAAGCAAGTGATAGTTTGCTGGAAACTTCATTTCATAATTGATTTGAGCTTTTCTAGTGTCCTTAAGTGTGAACATATACTGGAATTGCCATAAAAAGGTTGCATTTAAATGAATGATGCAAAACCAATCCATTGCAATAAATTTGTGCTTTTTAAGTACCCTAGGGGATAGATTGGCCTATAAGGGGCAAAAAAATGCCTGGCCACAAGGGCGCGCAAATGGCCCATCCAAAACTGATGGATGGGCCATTTGCACGCCCTTGTGGCCAGACATTTTTTGCCCCTTATAGGCTAATCTAACCCCCTAGGGTACTTAAAAATCACAATTATACTCAAATTGACTGCAATTACATACCTTGAAATAACAAAGTCAAAAAACAATTCATATCACCAATTGAAACAATTTTCAAGATTGACAAATCAGATTGAAAAGAATTTGCAATATAGAGACAATTTCAAATATTTTTTATTCCTTCTAGCACGGTGATTTTACATCATGTATCTGAGGAGTTCAGAATTTTTTTGACCATTTCCTGGCGCCTATTTTGCGCGTAAGGCAACTCCCCAGTCAAGAGGGACTGCGCTATGGCATTTGGGTCAGTTGAGCCAATGGAAGCATGTATCCCTATCTGGGCAAGCACTTTACCACGAAAGCCAGTGCCAAACGGCGCTGTGCATACAAGGGATCTACGCACTAGGAACACTTGATGCGCAGTTTGAGCAATGGTACTCAAACACAAAAACTTGCTCAAAGCTTTTAACGACCAAGTCATAAAATGGGCTTGGGGAGTAAATTCATTATGGATAATGGCCACATCGCCAGGGGGGAGTTGTCCGAGGTAATGCGCAAGGGAAGCTTGAGGTCCAAAGCCCGTCCGCTTGCCACCCGTCCTTGCAGCAAAATCATCAACCTCCACAACATCCTGTCATAAACCGATGAAGGTTGAGAAAAAAGACAACGAAGGATAAAATAGTAACATGAAAATTAGGATATAGTTTACCTCCTCCTCCCTGTTGCCCTTTGCATCCAAGTCAATGGTCCCATGCACCACAGATACAAGCTTTGGATCATCAGATGGGAGGTTGCATAATGGCATAGGCATCCTAGCAGCCTCAACCTTGGCTTGCGTGGCTTGGAAATCTTCATCAGCCACGTGCAACTGCTCTGCTACCAGGACCTCCGCACATACAACTGCAATAGTGTCAGCAACAGAGTCCCCATCTGGCAAGAGCTTGTTTTCTAGGGCATCTGGAGTATTGTCTAAGGGACATTTGCTACTGTTGCATAGCACGCTCAAGCATTCATCCATGCGTAGGCCAAATGATTTTTCCAAATCATGCAGGAACACAAACTCCTCCTTATCCACTAACATTGAGGAGAAGCGGCTAATTTCTACCTCTGGGATAGCCTCATCCGTCAGTGGTAGTGGCACTGGAGTTTCACTAGGGCCAGCCGCAACTATGGATTTCTCAATCACTTCCTCAAGACCCCTAGGGTACTCGAGCTGGTGTGCTTTTCCTTCCGCTGCAGGGTTCATGGGGATAACCTGCTGCTCCTTGGTGTCCTTGATAAAGGACCCAACTTGAAGGTGTGGTAAGCGGAGCTCCTCCAAATCAGGTTCCTTGCTCACCAAGAAGATAAATGTTGCGAGTCGAAAAAGGTACTCCACCCCCAACTTGCGCTTCTTGAGCGCTGACACCCAGGGGCTTGCTCGTCCAAGTAATGGCCTGCATTGGTTGCAATTTCTTGGAATCGTTGCAACCGCTTGGCGAATGGGCGATCACCTTTGTGTATATAGCACAAAAGATCGCAAGGCACCCAGATCCCTGCATGTGGGGGGATAGATACAGAATATTTTATGATGTGCTCCTCCATGAACGCAGAAATCTCCTCAAATGCATCCATGTGAAGGGCAACTGTGGCGTCAAGGTCAGGGAGATGAGTAAAAAAGGTGTGGAGGTCCAACTTCCCTTTGTATTTGGTGTCCTCGAGGAAGAGGATGAAGCGTGACAAAGGGGTGGATGTGGGTACAGATGCAGAGGCTGTGGCAGCATCCATGTTTAGCCTGGGGTGTGGATAGAGAGTGGAGGAGCTCAGAAGTTGCAAAAGTGAAAATAGTGAATGAGTTAGGTGGCCCCCCTTTTATAATGTACCCTTTTTTTAAGACATTAAAAAAAAAAGGCACTTTCACCAAAAAATGATTTCTCATCCCAATGCAAAAAATTATATTCAAAGGCATGATTTGCCGAAGCAAATCATGTTGATTACAGCGGGGATCAATATGAAAATTGCAAGAGTTACAAAGTTATAAGATCGATAGCATAGTTCCATCTATCCCCCAGTCCTCCTCGACCTTCAATTTGTCTTCCATTCTCTTCCCAATCTGCAGACATTCATTACAATAAGCATCTAATGATCGACAAACCATGATGTATTGAAAATGTGGTGGAAGGATTCTCACCTTGTGACCTTGTAAACGAAATTGTGTGTGCGCTCCTTGCCGCACTGTCGAAGCAAGGGACTTGCCAATACACCGTGTGCGAGCCACAAACGGCTCCAAGCACACAACAAGCCTAAACTAGCAAGCTCAAGAAAACAAAGGGTGTGTCACTCACCGCTCTACGCTCGCCTTCGTGGTGGATTCCTCGCCGCGATGAGAAGAAGCTGCAGTCGTGCCGCGCTCAACCGCTTTTTCGCCGCCGTCGTGCCTTCGTAATGCTCGATCGCACACACACTCTCCCTCTCTCTCTCTCTCTCACACACACACACAAGGAGGTGAAGAAGAAGAAGATGGAGATGGAGCAAGAGCACTCTTCAATTGCACAAATGAGAGAATGAGTAAAAATTAGGTTTAGTTGGCTTTTATAGGAGCTCACCCCATTCACACTTGGGCGCCCATGCTTAACCAACTAATCCCTTGAATGTCCAAGTTAAAGTGCGCCTCTCATCGGCGATCACTCTACCTTTCCCTATTGGTCCGACAAGCCCGGTACCTGACTCTACCAAATAATAATAACGTCCATCGTAGGTGATGGGGTGTCCGTGTGCCGTGAGGGTTAACATGCCCCCCTTCCTGATGTAGATTCCGTCCTCGGAAGCTATTGAGTTGAAGCTGGTTCGTCGAGGTGGAAAGAGCATTTGAGATGAATGTCCTTAGCCTTCTTCAGTCACTGCAAAATCAAACAACATTGGCACAGTAATTGCATTCTCTTAAAAAGCATATGCAGTTTTAGGTAGACAAATTGATTGGTAAAAGAATTTCAAACAATTTGGTAGCAATGAACATTAAATTGCAATGTAATCAAATGCATAAACAGATGTAAAGGTAAAAATTAAACAAGTCTGGGGTCGCTAATTTGACGGTCGAAAGGCACTAGAGATCGAATATTAATACCATGGGTAAGCTTCTTAATTTTCTGTGGTCAATTAAGTTGTTTAATCGCGAGAGCCAAGTATTCATGTTCGAGGGCTGACTAGAGGCTATATCTAGAAAACCTTGTAGTTAAGCTACCATAAAAGGAATTTCTCATGAAAATCGCCTGACTGATTACTTTTTCTTTGACCCCCCAAAGTCTTTTCACATTGATTCAATTATGATGTGTGTGCTTATTTTGTATGCCTTGGGTTTTTTGCTTTTCAAGGAAAAGCGCCCACACTGGGAACCTCTAGGGCTCTAGTACCATAGGCGATACATGTGAGTGAAGTACCAAATCAAGCTGAGATTTCTCTTCCAGCTTAAAATTTTACATTGTGGCACTTTGATTTTTTGTTTGTTCATTTTCAGCATTTTAATTTTGTAACTTTGGGGGGTCATATAACACTGTTACCCTCCCCAGGCTCATCACATTAGTAAACTCCCTTTATAATACTTAAGCTAAAGGTCAATAGGGTTAAGCCCACTAGAAAGCCCTAGTACATTTCATACAATGCTGCCTAAATCGGATTAAGAACCTAAGTAACCATTGCTTATTAGGAAGGCATTCCCCATGGTATTAAGAGAAGATTTCTAATACCTAGCTTGGTCAAACTAGCTTAGTCGGACTGCTTGATTTTTAAACCTAGACAAGTGATTATGACAAACATTACATTGAATTAAATGTTTGATACTAAGCCAATGCGCTGAATATTATGCTACCAATCACAATCAAAGCAGACAAACATAGATGCAAAAAGATAAGGGCAATGCTAATGGACAAGAAACACCTGTTTGTGTTGATGGTCGCGCTTGATTTGAAGGTTCCATGAAGGTCCAAATCCTATCAATAGCAACACGCTCCTGTACACACTAGGAAACAAAAGGAATACCTCCAGGAGGCACATCAGTGGGAAAAGAGAACTTTGCTAATCACTCAACTCTAAAACAGAAACACTCCTATCGTACTAATCTTACCTACCCTCCATCACTCAAGTGATGAGGATCAAAGGTGTTTTATGGCATAGGTTTCTGTTTCACTGTACCAGATGTGACATGTGTAGGTCTGAGTCAATGTTTTGACTTTTATGTGCATACTCGTTTGCTAATTGCTCTTGCTCTTTTTTTTTTTTTTTTGTGAGTATAAAGCTTTATATGTACATTCCCTAAGATTGGTGATTGAGAGGTCAGGGAAAAGGTTGAGAGGGAAACAAATGAATGATGACTGTCAGCAAACACTCCCCCCTTCCTTGGGTAGATCATACCGTTTGAAATGAGCTTGTCACCCTTTGAAACCAATTGTTCCAGTTGGTAATAGGTGAGGATTTTTGCCAGTAGTTTTCTATTACCCTAGGTGCCCTGTCAAGTTGCAAGGGTGGTAAGGTACTCTCCCAGGATCGAACTTGAAGTGGTTCATCAGGTGATTCTTGAACACTGGGAGGTGTGGATTCTTTTGTAGCTTCATGGAGGTCCACTACTATAGATGGAGGCTGTGTAGAAGCTTTTACCTCTATGGATGTATTACATGAGGAGCTAGAATCTTCATGGGACTCCCCCCTTCCTGAGCTAGGTGGAACAAATCGTTCTTTCTTTGGTACCCAAACTAGCTCGGGAGCGGGTGTGTAGCATTCTGTGATTTTTTTCTTTCCACGATCATTGATTCGTTTTGGAGCTACGGGATTGGGCTCACTTGGGTCAGGTGATAGGTAAGAGCACAATCTACGTTTTGGCACCCAGATTTGATCATTTCCTTGATAGTAGCCTTGGGCTTCCAATAGTCGTTTAGGGATCCATCGCAACATTTTCTTACTTTTCTTGGAGCGAGTGGTACGTTTCTTACAAGGCTTCTGTTTTTTAGCACTAGCTATGGTCACTAAAGAAGCTTTAGGGACCCACTTGTATGTTTTCTTCGTTACATTAGGATGAGTCTTGTCGGAAGCGATATGCATTGTTGTAGCATATTTATGGGTACAGGATATTTAATCCCCCTCAGGTGTTACCCAGGTCGGTCCCCTATTCCCCAAGTGTCTATGGTTGATGCTAGGTGGACCCAATCCACATTGTCTGACTCAGTCATCCCAGGTAGATATCCATATAAGGAGAATCTTGGCCAATGTCTGTATCCTTCTTACAAGTGTAACAATATTGTAGTGGGGCCGAGTGAACTGTGGTGTCAGAGCGATGATCAATAATGGTTTTACTCCCTAAGGGGTGTACCTTACCAGTCACCAAATCCACTCTAAGGACAGAGTCTTGGAATTGCAAATAGACATGATTTTTAGACCAATCATGAACCATTTGTGCTTCCCTCATGAATGGTCGTCCTAAAATCATTTCATATGACATAAGGTGTTTAGAGAAATCCATTACAATGAACGTATGTCGTACCTTGTGTCCTAGAACTTTGATCTTAAGATCCTTGAGCATCCCCATAGGTTTGGCTATGGTACCATTTGCCATCTTCACCACAATGTTAGTAACACTGAGGCGGGGTTTTCCCATGGATTCCCAACAATCTTTTGTAACGATGCTAAACTCCCGCACCACCATCAAGAATTCCCTTTATAGTTAATCCCTTGGTAGTGATGGGTAGGGTCGCATTAGACTCGTCGCCTTCAAAATACTGCCCTAATTCGTTAATGGGTACCTCGATCACAGACTCGTGTCCATCTAAGTCAAGTGATTGCACATGATTTTCCTCATCAATCATAATCGAGTCAGGCCTATTTGGTTGCGCAAACTGCGGTAATCCCGTTCGTAGCTCTCCGTTAAGGAATGCTCTCGAAGTGCAAGGAATAACTCAGGATCTCCATACAGCTTTGCTATGATCGTGGTTCGGACCTCAGAAGACATGAAGTCCACTAGTTTGGCAACATTCATTGGTGTTTTGCAGGGTGTAGGTCCTTGACTAGGAACTGGTGAGGATGGAATCTCATGTTCCTCAATGGGATCAGGTATTCCTTCGTTAAACATCCTTTCCAACAAGAAGGGTGTATGCTCACTTTCTGATGTCCTGTCCTCACTCCCTTCTTGGATGATACTAGATATGGCTAACGGTCTATGGTTCATGTGGGATGGATGAACTTGCGTGGGAAACACTGTGTCATGAATTTTGACCTGCATGGGTTCTGGTTCTAGTTTCCTTTGAGTCTCCTCCACTAAACCTCTTAGATGTTTCACCTGCTTAATCTCGTCTACTGGGTTTGGGTACGTCCCAATCTTCTTTTTACGATTTTTCCCTTTTTGCCCCTGCGATTTATCTTGGGGGTCTTGGATTGGATTTGGAAACACTTGTGGTGTTTTCAGAGGCTCTTTATGGTTTTCTCTTATTCGGTTTTGATTTGGTTCCATGTTACGGTTTTCTTTGTCGGTCTTTCCCTTTGTGGTATTGGTTCTAGTCTCCATTGTCTCGACTGAATCTGAATCATCCTCGAGGTCATTCATATACACGGGGTCATCTCCTGTTCCTATGTTTGTTTTGGAACTTGGCTTTGAATTTTCCGTATTCTGCGACTTCTTCCTTCGTATCTTCTTTTTCTTTGCTTGGATAACTGACGCGGTATCTCTCTCTTCGAGGATATGGCCTGGCCCTTGAAGCATGGACCGTGTAATCGCATAAGCGGGTGCGACGGGTGGTATTGGCGATGTCACACTAGCAATTTCGACCAAATTTAGGGGTGTGATTTTAGGCGCATTTGGGTTATAGGGGCATTGGGCAATCAAGTGATCTATGCCACAACGATTACATGTGAGTATTGGCATTGCAGACGTGCTCCTTGATTCACTTGCATCTGTGCAGCATTCTTTTGCAGCCTAATATGGCACTCCGCTACTCGATGTGGTCCACCACACTCGTAGCATTGAAGAGGTGGCCTCCTAGCCTGGGTGTTGATATTTTGACCTCTGGATGCGAGAGCAGCAGCTTGATAAACCGGCTTGACTTGTCCCCAACAATCTTCCATGTAGTATATAGGACATTCTTCCAATGTATCAAGTCTGTAGACAATACTAGTGTCTATTTCCTCCTCACAGCCATCTGCATAAGCATTAGATGGCTCGCAACCCACTTGGTTCATAGGGGCGACTCTTGGATGCGGGGGCTGCGGTCCTAGCACAGGAGGTGGTAACGGTGTAGCTTGTACAACATTTTGAGATCTAGGGACCATGTGTTGCGGTAGTTGCTCAACAGGTGGAGTAGGCATCAATACAGGAGCTCGAGGCGCATCCGTCCAAGCTACAGGTGGTCTATTTGCCATCATACGTTTGATCATTAAACAATCCTTAGCTTGGTGACCATACCTACCACATGCGTTGCAAGTTCCATTAAATTTTACTCTAAACGTAGGGCACTCACTAGTGCTATGTGGACCTAAGCAAATGGAACACCATTGTTGCTCCCTTCTTGGATACATGTGACTATTTTGAGGGGGTCGATTATCCTTAAGAGACTCTTGGATTGCCTTGGTGAGGTCTGTCAAGAATGTCTCAAATACCTTTGGCTCATTGGCAATGGGCTTTGTAGTCATGGGTTCATACTCAATGGCTTGTGAGCTAGTGGATCTCGTGTCAGTAGACCCTCATGCCTGCTATCATCAAGTTGTCCTCTAATTGGATTGCATTGGCAGTGACATCTTCCCAGGTTGTGATACCTCTAATCACTAGTCCATTATAGATTCCTTCATTCCTCAACCCTCGAATGAATCGATCAAGCAGTTGGTTATTGTTGAAGCGCTCATTTACAGGGCAACGAGAGTTTAAGTGCTTTAGACGACTAATGAAGTCCCTTACTGACTCTCCTTCCTTACGTTCGGCCTTCTGTAGCTGAGATGCTACACCCCAAAGCACACCTTCTCGTATGTACTCCTTTAGAAACAACCTTCAAAGGGTAGGGTAGATTGTTTTTCTCGTCCACCCTTAGGGTCCTATACCAATCTCCAGCCTTCCCACTTAATGTCAAGCTTAAGGCATTGCACTTATGTAGTTCGTTGCGTTCCCCTAAGGAATCACATACTTGTTCAAACACTTCAATGTGTTTCCTAGCATCTTCGTCCCCATTGAATTTTTGCGTGAGTTTGGCAATTTGTACTGCCTTACTTCTAGGCTCTCTATCAGATGCATGACGCATATTTTCCGCGATAGATCGACCTATGGTTTGAGCAAAAGCTGCCAAGTCACCTATGTGAGGAGGCAGGGCCGGTGGAGGTACTCTTGGAATCATATGTGGGAGAGGAACGGGTACTTGTCTTGGCATATGTGTGGATGATGCAGGATATGGAACATAACCGGGCATAGGTCCACTCGGATAAGAGCTAGGGAGCGGCACTCGAGGAGCATAAGCAAGTGGTACTATTGGAGGTGTGGGGGCCATGTGTGCATAAGGGGCTAGAGGCACATATGGTCGAGGCCCCATATTAGGTACTACGACACTAGGTAGTGGCACTACGCTAACCGTAGATGTCATCCGTACATTCTCTGTCAGGCTTATCCCTGGAGTGAGCACTGTGTTTTCCTTGATAGAGGGTTGAGCCAAGTTAGGGAAGCTAAAGTTTTCGCTCGGAGGCTCAGATTGCATAGAGACCCCAGGTGAAATGACGTAAGATGGGTCCATGGGGCTCATTAGAGGAGTCTCCATTTGTGATAGAGTAGGCTGTTGAGCCTTGCTTGTATCCAGAAATCTCATGGGGCCAGTTGAGAGTATATTTACCCCTCGGTTTTGCCTTTCTGATTGAATAATGCCATGGATAACATTACATATCATTTTCTGTTGATCTTCGATGCTCGTGGCACTAGAGGTGGATTGTACAATCTCTATCCATCCTACATGGTAGGCGTGGCCAGAGTGTAGATCCGTCAACACCTCAGTGTGGAGGTCGTATGTCCAATGATCATTAATGAACCATCCTTCTAGAGTCGACGTGTTAATGGTTTCTTGTGAGGTAGAAGCAATGTTGCTCCCCGTGGTTTTACTTGTCACCAACGGTACTCTAGAGGGAACTTCTGAAGGAGGCAGCTCAACAGGGCCTTCTTGGTAAGAAGTTGGCAGGATATCCACATGGACACTCTTTGGGGGTGTGGGGTCCACGTGCGATGTGAAAGAAGAGTCCACTTCCCCACCCCCTTCGTGTGCTTCATTTGCATCAGGTTCCGAGCGAGTAGCTCTACCTAATGTTTCCATGGAACGGCTAAACATACTAGTACTAGGCTGTGGAGCTTCGGGAGGTGCATGGCCTTCTCTCTTAGTGTTTTGGGTAGGGTATGCTTCCATGATTTCTGAGTCGGAGGAGGAATCACTAGCGGCTATTTTAGGGTCTTGGGTGGTGCTACCTTGTGTCCCCGCTGAGGGTCTAGAGCCTATCGTGGATGGGTAATGGGTGTCCGTATGAACAGAGGCACCCTCAATATGCGCGTGTTCTAGCACCCGCCCAGAGCGTAAGTGCATGTGCTTTTGATACCCTAAGGTGTCAAAAAGCTGCTCTAGGAGGCCTTGTGACTAGTTTTTAGCGTGTTTTTTGTTTGTTTTTTTGCTAGATTTTTTAGAGCGTGTCGTGGAATGGGCCGTGTGATAGCTCAAAACGAGCGTATCGGTCAGAGGGTCGTGCCGTGCTTTACAGCCCTCCGTTTGGTCACTCTATGCCCTCGGAATCCCTAAAACTGTCAATTTCCAGTAGGGAACTAGGCCCAAACTAGAAAGTCTAAGGGTGCAAGTGGGAAGAGAAAGGAGGAGAGTGGAGGACTTGTCCCACATGCTCTCATTCTCTCTTGAGGGAGTAGGGTATATATATAAGAGTGAGTCTAGTATATATCATATGATTGAGGACTGAGGCCTGGGCCTGGGCTTGGGAAAATGATCCCGATCCCGATCTATCTTTTATACAAACCAACCCGTCCATTTTAAGAGTCACGTTTTTTATTTTCGAAAAATTTCGCCGCCCGCTCACTCGCGTTTTTTATTTTCGAATTTTTTTTAAAAAATATTTTTTTCCAGAAATTTTTTTTTTCTTTTTTCTTTTTGGTGCAGAAAATACATAAATTGAAAACGCAGATATGCAGAAAATTGAAAACGCAGAAATGCAGAAATTGCAGAAAATTAAAAAAACACAGAAATGCAGAAAATTGCAGAAATTGAAAACGCCGAACTTGAAAATGCAAAAATTGCAGAAATTGAAAAAACGCAGACAATAACAGAAATTGAAACTTGACAGCAATTGCAGAAAACACAAAAAACAGAAACCTTCCACACACTCCTTCCCTGCCTTTCCTATGATAGAAATTGCACCACAAGGAAGCGTAAAGTGCTAACCGAGCTTAGTGTAGGGCATATCCCCGGCAGCGGCGCCAAAAATGTGCGCTCCTTGCCGCACTGTCGAAGCAAGGGACTTGCCAATACACCGTGTGCGAGCCACAAACGGCTCCAAGCACACAACAAGCCTAAACTAGCAAGCTCAAGAAAACAAAGGGTGTGTCACTCACCGCTCTACGCTCGCCTTCGTGGTGGATTCCTCGCCGCGATGAAGAAGAAGCTGCAGTCGTGCCGCGCTCAACCGCTTCGCCGCCGTCGTGCCTTCGTAATGCTCGATCGCACACACACTCTCCCTCTCTCTCTCTCTCTCACACACTCACACACAAGGAGGTGAAGAAGAAGAAGATGGAGATGGAGCAAGAGCACTCTTCAATTGCACAAATGAGAAAATGAGTAAAAATTAGGTTTAGTTGGCTTTTATAGGAGCTCACCCCATTCACACTTGGGCGCCCATGCTTAACCAACTAATCCTTTGAATGTCCAAGTTAAAGTGCGCCTCTCATCGGCGATCACTCTACCTTTCCCTATTGGTCCGACAAGCCCGGTACCTGACTCTACCAAATACATAATATGCGTCCATCGTAGGTGATGGGGTGTCCGTGTGCCGTGAGGGTTAACATTGTGCTTGTTGAAGGGCCTCAAAACCCATAATAACCAAATGTTCTCGAACATTACTAAGAGTCCAATGCTTGTTCACTTGGACTGCCTCCAAAGCATCGTTGGGCATATTCACTGCAATGTCAAAGCTTGCAATAGCGCCGTCTACACTCTGTAAGGGAGTCCACAATCCAAGCTTGCACATCCAACGATCATAGTGAAATCGTATGTACAAGGAGGTGCGGGATTTCAAATAGCGCATTCCAACACCTGAAGCTCCAACCTTACAACGGTACCGGTCCCCCTTGTGCATGCCCTCCACAAAACCCCAGTCCTCTTCTAAAAGCCTTCCTAATTCCTCGTAATGCGCATCTTTACATACAAGCATTGTGGTAGTCTCCACAAATCCAAACTCTTTAAAAATGTGCACAAAACAATGAATAGGCAAACACTAGTTCAAGCCCATAGACCTAGAAGCTTTAGAGTATTTCAAAGAGTTTTGGACATCCATTATCATCTTTTGCTTGAAAGATGCTACCGACCACAAATCTGGGACCGGCCACTCCATACTTAATAAGGAAGTTACTTTGATGGGTTCAAGCGTTCCAAATGCTTGTGTAGAAGTAGGGACAATATAGGAGTGAGAATAGAAGAAAATCCTTCTTTGAACCAGTTTGGTTGGGCAAAGATGCGGGAACATTATTGCTCCAATATCCGCATGTATAGCATTGAATGTGCCGGAGAGACTATGTAGTGGCTGCTCCTCCACCAACGTGGATGGAAATATGACTATAAATGCATGACAAATGTTAAGACATATGAATCCATAATAACATTACACTGTGATTTCACACCTAGCTTTGTATTCTCAAAACATGTACTTACAATGTGTTGGAAATCGAGGTGGTTGTTGCAAGTGCATGGTTGACATTGAGAAAACATGTTGCACAATGGCTATGGTCCCCTTGTCTTTGCGGTTCTTGAAGCCAAGGAGCTTTCCTTTCCAATGAAGATCCAAGTTTGCACGATTCCGCACACGATGAGGGCCAACAGTAGATGGTTGCATGTATACCCAAGCACCTTTGGTGAACTCTTGTGGCACCCACTCATCATCTACACCTCTAGTGTTGTGGCATGCAAGTGCTGTGACCTCATCCTTTGGTCGCCTTTGCGAAGTAGAGTTGGCCATGGTTGAGCAAAGCAAACTAGGAGGAGGAGAAGAACCTTGCTTGTTGCTACAATGTAGGTGTGATAAAGTGATATGAGAAAATGGTCAACCCTTGTGGCAATGGGAGGAGAAGGTGGACAACCCTTGCTTGGTGTGGCACTGGGAGGAGAAGGTGGATAAGCTTTGCTTGGTGTGGCAATGGAAGGTGGTAGGGGAGGAGAAAGGAGCTTCCTTGCTGCAGCAATGGAGATGGTGTAAAGAGAGAGAGTGTTGGAGTAGAGGATGAGTGTGATGGTTGCAACCAAGGAGGGGTTGGAAAAGGGGTTCTAGAGAGAGAAAATCCCTTTTTGCCTAATAACTAATTTTGGGGGAACTCTGGATAGCAAAAAAAGATTTTTTAAAAGTTTTTTAAAAATTTTGAATTTTAGGGTTTTTGGATGCACATTTTGACTTTTTGAGATCAAAAAATGCTTTTTTGACCATAAAATAGTTTTAGGGGGGTTTTCAGAAGATGAAATTTGAGTTTTGAAATTTTTGAAAAAAATCAAATTTTGGGATTTTTTCAAAACTGGATCAAAAAGGAGGGAAGTTGGAGGTTCCCCCCCCCCCCCCCCCCCCCCCCCCCCCCCACCTTCTCACTAGGTAAGAGCCCATTTAAAAAGTGTAAGACTACTTTGTCCCCCTACATTTTTGAGGGCATAGAGTGTGTCCACCACCCTCTTCTCATTAGCTGGCCTCTAATTAACCTTAATCCCAAACGGCCCCTAGAGGGTTCATATTTTTCCTAATGTACAACGTTAAAATATTTTCTTTTGATGATTGATTTGGTGGAAACGAGAGTAAATGAATTGTCTACCAAGTTCAAGTAAGTGAGCGAGACAGGCTTGAGACACCAAATTACACTAATTTTTTCAAAATTTTATAGATTTTCCCACCTTCAAATATAAAATTTAGAGGTAATTAAATTCAAAATTTGTAGGTGGGATTACACTAAACCTAGGCATTTTTCGAGCACTCGTACGGAGCTTTGCCTTCTTGCTTGAGAGTTAGTGTGTGTGTTAGTGTGGGGCTGGTTGCTTGTATGTGAATGAGTGTGTGTGTGTAGTAAGCTTAGGTAGAGAGAGAATTAAAAAAACGTGAGAGTAAAAGAAAATAGGAGAGAGAAGCAGAAATTGAAAGCAGAAACAGAGAAAGAATGGGAAATAGAGAGAATTAGAATGTTGCTTGCTTGTGTGAGAGTGTGTGTGTGTATGAAGAATTGAGAGGAGAGACTGACTACTTGCAAATTGAAGAGAGAGATGGAAGGAAATTGATTGAAGAATCAAGACTATC
Organism: Adiantum capillus-veneris; assembly: GCF_014529385.1. NCBI lineage: Eukaryota > Viridiplantae > Streptophyta > Polypodiopsida > Polypodiales > Pteridaceae > Adiantum > Adiantum capillus-veneris. Next base: position 152,441,963 of record NC_140948.1, read on the forward strand.
CTGCAAAATTCGGGAATAGAAGCCAAGCTATTGGTCCAAAGCAATCATAACAAGACGATTCAAAGCACTTGAAGGTTGATCTACAATTTGCAATATAAATAAATATAAACATACAATTCTACAATAACAAATAAATTTGAATGTTAAGCATAAGAATTTGATACATAGCTGAGAATATAAAATGGACTTGCATGTATGTTTTTTATTCTGCATCATTGTGAATGTCTGCTAGAGGTTAAACTTAGAAAATCTTCCACGTTAGAAGCATTTAGATTGGGGAGAAAGTGAACATTTGTAAAAAATAAATCAATTGAATACAGATATTGCAATATTTCACCAATGTATTGTGTAAAGAACGAGCGTATGGGAAATTGAGAGTTAAGGTTTGATTGTGCAAAGTAAAAATATCTTTATCATTGGTCGACTCCATATGTCAACTTAAATCTATAAAGAAGCGTCTTTGGTTATGGTAACAAAGGAGTACTTTTGAAATGAGACATTGAAATATAAAAATATATGTTATTTTTGTTGGTATGAGTAAAAAAGAAATGCTTGTAAAAGTGGAATTTCCAGGGCATTCATATGTCCTTTATACTTAGTTTTAGTAGATTGTAGGGCATACTCGGTGTTAGAGAGTGTTAGTAAATGTTGGACTACAAAATTCAAAAAATTTAGCAAAAAGAACGCAATCATAAACTTGTTAAAATGGGTTTAAGAGTAGTAAATGAATGGCAAATTAGTGCACGTTTAGGATAGATAGGGGACCGTTGGACTAATTGAACGTCAATTAGAAGACTTGGAAGGCAACGTTCACCCCTTGCCCCTATTGTATACAAATTCAATTATTCATTTCCAAGGTTGATTGGTTCATGAGACTCTCTCTCTCTCTCTCTCTCTCTCTCTCTCTCTCTCTCTCTCTCTACGCTTCCGCATCATCGATTTTGACATGGTAAGTCTGAGCCTTGGTGGAGGCTAAGTTGCATAGCAGCAAAGAAGAGCCAGTGATATCTCCATTATTGTCGACGTCATCCTCCCCTTTCACTACCTCTTACATTTTAAAACATTGTGGAGCTTTCCCTCTGCTTGTCCGTGCCAGTTTCCCCCTCTCTATCATTAGCGTTTTGAGACACTAAGTCGACAACCCACTGCGCCCCTTACTCTCCCTGTCAGGAACATTTTGAAACGTTGCCCACAGGAGACCCTTTGATGTCGACCAATTTCCTCCCTACAGCATTGTCTGCTATGCATTTTAAAATGTAGTCAGCAAACATTGGCCCCTCCTTGGCACAGATTCCACTGCAACGTTCTGAAATGCACTCCCCTTCCTAGCAACATCCCCCTCTCTCCATGATCGCTCCATCTGAAGCATTTTAAAATGCTGATGGAAGGTTTGTCCTTGATTGGCTTTGGGAAGTGTGAAAACCATGTGGAGGAGGGGCTTGGGAGATGGTACAGACTTAGATCGACTTTGGATAGTGCGGCCTTTGGAGGCAAGGATCTTAGAGTCTAAGAGAGGGGCATCTACGACGACTTGAAAGAGTTATTAAAGGAGTTTTTGGAGCAGAATGGAAGAGGTGAAGAGATTGGAGATTATTTTGCATCTTGGGATTCGGTGCCACTAGTTTTGGAGTGTGAGAAGATACCAAATTACCAGATTTTTCAACTTCAACATGTTACTAGTCAAAAATTCACAGATAAGGAGTTTTAAAAATAGTCCTTAAATGTACTTGATATAAACAAATTACACATAGTGACCCCCCCTGAGGCAAGAACTCACATGAAGATAAAGATAAAGGCAAGCTGGATAGAGATTCGATCATAAAGATTTGACAAAGGAGATCGGCATGGCACATGTGGTGGCAGCCACCTAGCTCGATGTCAGATTTCTAGTCAAAACACAAGTGCCACCACTAGCGTCAGCCAGAGAGAGGCTTGTGAGTGGCAGAGATGGGAAAACAATGCTCCCTATAATTAGTTTGGACCCTTGTGTTGGAGTTCAAGTTATCGATGTTTGGACCCGTAGGTCCGAGTTCAAGGCACATGCATCTAGGAGGGAACCAATCAAACGTATCTAAAACACTATGGATGAGTGCACCAATCCAATGTTGTTGGTCGGATCACGGATAGGATGTGTTTCAGGTTTCATTCTCTGGGAATATTATATTTTGGATGTGATGCGTTCACCGTTCACAAATGGGGATTCCTGGACATAGTGTGGTCTACAATCAAATTTTTTACAAAGGCAATTGATGCTCAAGATGGCATCATTCTTGGGTAAAATGTTAAAGGTAGCAAAACTGAGGGGTATCTAGTAGTCCAAGGCCTGATACTGGGGTGTCCATGGTAGCTCCTTCATCGACTTGGTGTCACTATTGATGTGCACTATGAGTTGCAAAGAGGGTCACTTAGGGTTTTGGCATCTCAAATGAACTGGCCAATGTGATCCCATTATTTATTTGTTCTTTCAGGTATTTATTTTACTTATTTCTCAAAGTTTGGGTAGGGCAATTCACCGAGGTTGCTATATAAGTAACCCCTTGCCTTCATTGTGTACATTCACGGGTCGATTTTCATAATAAAAAAGGGTAGCTTCTACAATAGTGTTCCCCTGATTTTCTCTTCTCCCTATTTTCAAATGGAGGTGTGACCTTTTCTCATCTCCCCCCCTTGTGCGCCCTACTCACGGGGGTTCGACCGACCCTTATATGAGCACACTATTGCTCTAACAAAGTGAAACCTTTAATGTGGTTGGGTTCAGATGGCACGGCGGCAAAGAAAGAAAGAGGGGTGTTCAGCTAGAGCGGCAAGAAAATCTTGGATGAAAAAGCAGAACACCTCTCCGGACCCACAAAAAGCCTTGGCGACCCCCTTCCCCCCCTCGTCAGGCAATGGAGTTTGTCTGCCTTCTTGCTTGCATGAAAAGTGAGCGAAGCTTCAAAGGCTGATTTACAGCTAATAGCTACCACATTGTGTGAAAACGAGTAGGGCAGCAGAATTTGTAGGCAAGCGGATTGCCTCTGCCTCCGTCCACAGTGGGGTTAGGTTGTGAATTAGGTGCAATACGTTGTCTCGATCCCCACTCAACACTCAAATACCCCTCAGATTTCAAAAATTCCCTTTGGGTGGATTGTTCAAGATTTTCTAATCTCTATTCCTTTTTGACAATTTAAATCCGTATTTGAGTGCTTAGCAGGTAATTTGCAACAAATTACCTCGCAAAAAAAACAATCATGCCTAAAATTAATGAAGCAATTCATCTCCAAAGCCTACATACCAACTCAACTTCTAGTTTTAGCATCTTGTATTGATAGACAATCAATCTTCTTGTGTGGGCTACAATTTTTTCCATCTTTGAGAAATTTTGGAAATTTGAGGGCTATTTTAGGAATTTCCGAGGGGTATTTTGCTCTTTCATCGCTTTTCGCGTGCTTTAATTTAATAGCCGTTATGTTTACCGGCTACACATTCTCGGGCATTTCTTCATTTCCTCAACAAACAGAAAAGGACTACTCCCATATTCGACGAAGCAGGAAGCAGAGCCTAGCAGACGCCAAGCTAGCCTGTATAACAATGCGTTCCAAGCTCGTACTTGCCATGGGCACATCTGGTGATCCAGAAGGGCGGGCCTGCTGCGAGATGGTGAAGCAGGACTTAGGGCTGGAGACCGTGAAGCAGCTCGGTTGGGGAGGGCAGGGTTTGGTTTTACTCTGCCGCGACCCTGCGTCTGGCAATCGCTTCGCTTGCAAGGTGTTGGCCTCCCATCGTGAGCGTCAGCACAAGGTCCTCCTCGCATCGTCGTCATCATCATCGACTTTGCCGAAGAAGTCTGAAAAGAGGAAGCTTATAAAGATGAGGCCCAAGGAAGCCGTTGAGAACGCAAACTTGCTGCGGGAGGCAGAGCTTCTTCACCACCTTCGTGGCTTGCCTGGCATCCTGCCCCTCATCACAAAGGTCGAGGGCGATGACGGGTGCGTCCATTTATTTACCCCCTTCTGCGACGCGGGTGACCTCCTCGATAGACTCGATGCATGCCCGATCCTCCATGAAAGGGAGGCTGCCCACGTTGTGGCGAGCCTGGCCCGAGCCCTCATCTCGTGCCATGCTCGGGGCGTCGTCCACCGTGACATTAAGCCTGGGAATGTGCTTTTTCGCAGGTATGAGGCCACCAAAATGCAAATGCAGAGTATAAGTGCACAAGAATACATGAATTCTAGTTTGCAGAGTAATTCTATAATTAGTACTAAACTAGCTGCTGCAGGTGCACCAGGACTATATTCATTAGAGCTACATGAGGTGTTGCTGGCAGACTTTGGGCATGCTGCGAGGGTGGAGCATCCCTGGCAGAGGCTTGATGACCCCCATGTTGGAACCTCGACCTTCCGTGCGCCGGAGCTCATCCAAGGACGCTACGACCATCGCATAGATATCTGGAGCCTCGGGGTCCTCCTCTACCTCATGCTCACTGACACCATGCCCTTCATCCAGCACCTTGCTCACGATGCCTCCGACAAAGACATCCATGCTGCCATCCTCTCCAACAAGCTCTCTCTGGATGGGTCCATCGACCTTGCTGCCTCAGCTCAGGACCTCCTCAGAGGCATGCTTTGCAAGGACCCCCAACATTGCATCACCCTCCAGCAAGTCTTGCATCATCCCTGGGTTGTCCTCAACGTCTCGAACTGTGGCCAGAAGACCCTGAGCCATGTCGTCGAGAAGAGCCCTACTCCAAACACTGGCAGTAAAATTCACACTCCTGCTGGCTGTTCTGTATCAGCTCAAGCAGCTGACGTAGCTGTGCAGCCCAAGGCATTGAAGAAAGAACCTGTAATTCCTGGTACCCTAAACCACAATATTGTTGAGAAGAGCACTAGTATGCGAAATGCAGGTGTGCACACCGCGAGGAGGACATCTGGGCATCGACCTGCATCGGCTCAAGTTGCGCAACCCATGGTAAAGAAAGAGCCAGCTGTAGTCTCCAGCACTACAGACCATATTCATACATGCGCGGCGCGGCCAGCAGTAGGATCTCCAACTTCCACCATGAATGCCATGCCTCTCGGCAGCGTCACACCAGCAGTAGCAGTGGGGCAGAATATCTCTATCTCATGTATGCCGGGAAACAGTAGTAGCATTGCAAACGACGATGAGGTGGACGATGAGTTTCCCAGGTTTACAAGGGTAAAGCGACAACGAGTTCAAGTGCCATCAGCTGCATGCCATCAGCAGCATTGGCGAGTCGTGGAGGCTCATCAAAAAAGGCCAGCAGGCCACATACCCACCACCAGAAATTATACCTATGGAGCACCTCCTCCTTGCATCTGCTAGCATTAACTGAAGCAGGAGCTAATCAGATAGGGCTGATATTTTTGAACTGGTGCATTCTACAGAAGGTGAGAGAAACAATACATTGAAGCTTTTAACATTTGGTGCAGCGGTACTACGAATACCGGCTGTTAAACGTACTACTTGTAACTGCGCAACTGAAGACATCTCGTCTCAGATAATTTTGGACTACTCGTAGGGCTTTGATGCTGCAGGATCATTGAAAGATCCAAAACTGGTATAAAATCCGTGTACATTCAATCTGACTTTCCGATGTGTTTCTCTGTCAATTAATTACTGCTTCGAGTGCAGCTTGCAAGCATTTTGTGTTAGTAGTCAGCGTATTGGTGAAAATGTTTGTCTAATACACTTTCAAATTAGATCTCTTTGATAAAAAACGCATGGCATATAAGGTACATATTGCATTCTCAAAATACAGCTTTTCTTATCTGATATAGTATTGCCTGGCAATTGATCAGGAATCATCATCATGTGATGCCTTCCTTGCCCATTGTGCTTGTGCCGGTGTCATGTTGTTTACTTCATGGCTCTTCTAAAACTAAAAGAGGCTGCGTTCCCCCCACCACATCAAGTACCTACGACACCTTTCTCCTGCATATTCAGCTCCGGCTGGCCGCTAGCAATCTCCTCCAGCTCAATATTCACAATGTCAGAGCTTCCCTTCGCATTTATAACACTTTTTGACACAATATTGTAACTCACTCACCTTATATGATATTTTAGGAACAAACAACTAGATGTTATCAAATCAAAGACTTGTCAAAGATTATTTTGTATGTGCTACATGAATATAGCTCTCCTCTCTCGATTTTAAAGGTCCTCTTTGCATCATTGTTCGCAAAGGTTCCGGAACTTGGAAGGATTCAACATCCTTGCTCCGGCCCAGCTTGCACGGCCACCACACATAGATCATTCCACTATGAGATCTAACTCTCCGCTAGGTCCTACTTTGCATGCCTCACCTCACGGCTACTCGTCGATGCACAGGCGCCGACCGTCAAAGATCCCCACATTTCTCACATACCACATTGACCATATATACCAGTCCGTAGACGAAGACATACAAACCAAATACCTTGGACTTATTTGTAGTAGAGAATAATCCAAAGGTCAAGGTGAATTTAGTGCACTTCGTGATGCATTCCACCAGTATGTAGCCCAAGCCCATCGGTCTATAACTTCTTTACCCTCCCAAAACAAGCGCCTCATTGTCTCAGTAAGGTTTACCACATCGAAAGCAATTACTCGTACCATATCCTTTTCGATGGAGCATAGAAGAGGTAGGCAATGAACCAGCTAGGGTTCTCCACAGATGCACTTTGAACTTGAATGGTCTCCGAGAGACCCACGACCGAGAAAATATATTATTCCACCAAACGGATCAATAGACCAGTGTTTGTTACATCTAGCAGAAGGATCATGCTCATGAAGCAAATGCATGTAAAACTGGGATGTTTGAGAGTTTCACCAATTGGTTGCTACGTGTGGAAAAGTCTAGTCTCAGTGCCTGTCTAGACGATTGGTAGTTGGTGGTATTTTTAGGTTGTTGACACATGCACAAAGATTACACCAAGAGTTTCTGAAACCAAATCCTAGTCGGAACCTCTCTATCTCTCTCTCTCTCTCTCTCTCTCTCTCTCTCTCTCTCTCTCTCGTTTTTCTTCGAAACATAAAAAAGAGCCACGGTATCATGATAATTCAAATTGTATACACAACCCAACAATGTGAGGCTAACCTTGAGCCCTACCACACCTAAGGCACAATATTGTATCTCGCTGACCTTAATATGATATTTTAGGAACAAACAACTAGATGTTATCAAATCAAAGAGTTGTTAAAGATTATCCGAGAAAAATATGTATGTGCTACATGAATATAGCTCTCCTCTCTCAAGATACCGATGGTTGAAGTCGATGATAGTTATAAGTAGTGCAATGCTTGATGATTTTTTGGTGATTTTCCATGTATCGTTCAAAGACTTAGCAAAGCTGGGATGCAATAGGATTCTATACATTTCAAAGCCAGCACAAGTTTTTCACTTGGCCTTTATGGCTCAATCATTGGGTTTGTGAACAGGAAATGGGAGCTTGGCCAAGTTGGTACCCAAGGTGAAGTTTTTCCAATGTGATGCAAAAGGGATTTTTTTGGAGCCTTGAGGGCCATTTGATGTAGGCCTACTATGTGGCGACTGAGAAGATCCCACATGCGAGGTACTTGGTCATTTTATTGGGTTATATAGCCTGCTTTAGAACCTCATTTAGGTGCATGAAGTGGAGAATGAATCTACTTGGCATGGTGGATATGTTGGGAGCTTTGTAGGCGCTACTTGTTGCGGCGGGGCTATGCGGGGCAGTCCTAGCGGAGATTTTGGGTGGTGCAGAGGAAAAGTGAGAGAGAGAGAAGAGTCGACCAATCCTACAAAGAGGTAGCTTGTATGCAACATTTTTAAATCAAGAGGGCACTTGTTCGCTTCTCCCTGACTTGCTAAAAATGGCCGAAGGGCCTTTATAAAACCACTTTTTGTACCCATTTTTGGGGCTTTTTTGCATGATGATCAAGAGGATGCACCGTCAAGTGTGTGGCTAGTGTTCTTTTTGTTGATTGAATAAAGGATTGCCCAAAAATTTGTTTATCCCCCCACCCCCTTCTCTTTTTTGATGCGTCTCTTTGTGTGTGTGTCACTAGTGCAGATGGATGTGTGTTCCCACGGACGATTTTTATGGTGCAGAGAGAGAGAGAGAGAGAGAGAGAGAGAGAGAGAGAGAGAGAGAGAGAGAGAGAGAGAGAGAGAGAGAGAGAGAGAGAGAGAGAGAGGTTTTGTGTGCGCATCGGTAGTATGTGCAATAGAAATTGTGCGGGTGTTGTGACTACAATATGTGTGTTTAGTCTTGGTGAGTGTGTTGGCACGTTGAATTGCGTTTGTGAATGTGAATGAGTTGTTCAATGTGTTTTCTCAAAGGATAGGGGTGCTATGAATATTGTGGTCTATAAATAGGCAATTGTGTGAGTGCTGGGTGTGTTCCCCATTCCCCGTCTCCATCTTCTACTGCCCCCACTAAAGAGCCCCTCATTGCTCCTCTTTGAAGTTGAGGCTGTGGATTTGGCTATGCCAAATGTGAGAGTTTTGAAGATGAGGTGCTACTAGAGATGGTGTGTTCACGCTTTTTGATTTTCACTAGGGTTGAAGCAATTGAAAGGTTGTCGGGAGCTAGTTAGTGACGTGCCCACTTGATCACATCAATAGACGTGTCAGCTGATGGTTTTTTGGCCCCAGGTTAGACATTCCATCTTATGGTTTTTTGGCCTTGACCAGTTTTTGGAATGTGGTGTACACTATATGAAGTCAGTAGGAGTAGACACTGCATCAATCAACGTACGGATGGGCAAGATACTGATGGTTGAACTCAACAATAGTTTCCAATAGTGCAATGCTTGATGATGTTTTGGTGATTTTTCATGCCTCGTTCAAAGACTCAGTAAACTAGACGTTCAAAGCAAGCACAAATATTTTTCATTTTGACTTTGTGGCTCAATCATTAAGTTCGGAACAGGAAATGGGATCTCGGCCAAGTTGGTACCTAAGGTGAAGTTTTTACAATGCGATGAGAAAGGGTTTTTTTGGAGCCTTGAGGGCCACTTGATGTAGGCCTACCATGTGGTGACTGAGAAGATCCCACATATGCGAGGTACTTGATCATTTTCTTGGGGTATATAGCTTGATTTCGGACCTCATTTAGGTGCATGAAGTAGAGAAGGAATCTCCTTGGCATGGTGGCTATGTTGGGAGCTCCATAGGTGCTACTTGCGGCAACTGGTGGCAATGCGGGGTGGACCTGGTGGGGATTTTGGTGGGGGCATGGCTCGGTAGTTGACGAGGATTGCCTTGGGGGGGGCCTTCATGCGGTGGTGCAAAGGAAAAGTGAGAAAGGAAGAGAGAGAGACCAAGCCTGCAGAGAGGTAGTTTGTATGAAAATGTTTTTTAATTGAGAGGACACTTGTCCGACTCTCCCTGAATTGCTAAAAATTGCCGAAGGGCCTCTATAAAACCACTTTTTGTGCCCTTTTTTTGGGTCTTTTTTTCTCGATGATCAATAGGATGCGCCGCCAAGTGTGTGGGTAGTGTTCCTTGTGTTGAATGAAGTGAAGGATTTCCCAAAAATTTGTCTATCCCCCCGCCCCCTTCTCTCAAAATCAAGAGGATCCACCGTCAAGTGTGTGGGTAGTGTTCTTGTGTTGAATGAAGTGAAGGATTGCCCGACAATTTTTCTATCCCCTTGCACCCTTCTCTTTTTTGTTGTGTCTCTTTTTGTGTGTTTTGGTGCGGATGGATGTGTGTTCCCACGAACTTTTTTTGTGGTGCAAGGGGAGAGAGAGAGAGAGAGAGAGAGAGAGAGAGAGAGAGAGAGAGAGAGAGAGAGAGAGAGAGAGAGAGGTTTTTTGTGTGCGTCGATGGTCATTGTGATAGAAATTGTGCACATGTTGTGAGTGCATGTGTATTTGGTCATGGTGAGTGTGTTGGCACATTGGGTTGAGTTTGCCAATGTAAATGAGTTGTTCAAAGGTGTTTTCTCAAAAAGATAGGGGTGCTATGAATACCATGGACTATAAATAGGCAATTGTGTAAGTGCTAGGTGTGTTCCCCATTCCCCCTCTCCATCTTCGGGTGCCCCCATTGAAGAGCATCTCATTTCTCCTCTTTGAAGTTGAAGCGGTGGATTTGGCTATGCCAAACGTGAGAGTTTTGAAGATGAGGTGTTACTAGAGATGAAATGATCATGCTTTTTTATTTTCACCTGGTTGAAGCAATTGAAAGGTTGTCGAGGTCTAGTTAGTTACTTGCCCACTTGATCACATCGATAGACGTGTCACCTGATGGTTTTTTGGCCTTGACCAAGTTTTGGAATGTGGTGTGCACTATATGAAGTTAGTAGGAGTTGGCACTGCATGAACCAGAGTCTTGATCGGCAAGATACCGATGGTTGAAGTCGATGATAGTTATAAGTAGTGCAATGGTTGATGATTTTTTGGTGATTTTGCATGTATCGTTCAAAGACTCACAAAGCTAGGATGCGATAGGATTCTATACGTTCAAAGCCAACACAAGTTTTTCAATTGGCCTTTATGGCTCACTCATTGGGTTTGTGAAGAAGAAATGGGAGCTTGGCCAAGTTGGTACCCAAGGTGAAGTTTTTCCAATGTGATGTGAAAGGGTTTTTTTGGAGCCTTGAGGGCCATTTGATGTAGGCCTACTATGTGGCAACTGAGAAGATCCCACATGCGAGGTACTTCGTCATTTTATTGGGGTATATAGCCTGCTTTTGAAACTCATTTAGGTGCATGAAGTGGAGAATGAATTTACTTGGCATGGTGGATATGTTGGGAGCTCTATAGGTGCTATTTGTGGTGGCTTGTGGCGATGCGGGGCGGTCCTAACGGAGATTTTGGGTGGTGCAGAGGAAAAGTGAGAAAGGAAGAGAGAAGAGTCGACCAATCCTACAAAGAGTTAGCTTATATGCAAACATTTTTAAATCAAGAGGACACTTGTTCGCTTCTCCCTGACTTGCTAAAAATGGCCGAAGGGCCTTTATAAAACCACTTTTTGTACCCATTTTTGGGGCTTTTTTGCATGATGATCAAGAGGATGCACCGTCAATTGTGTGGCTAGTGTTCTTTTTGTTGATTGAAGTAAAGGATTGCCCAAAAAATTGTTTATCCCCCCGCCCCCTTCTCTTTTTTGATGCGTCTCTTTGTGTGTGTGTTAGTGCATTTGGATGTGTGTTCCCACGGACGATTTTTATCGTGGAGAGAGAGAGAGAGAGAGAGAAAGAGAGAGAGAGAGAGAGAGAGAGAGAGAGAGAGAGAGAGAGAGAGAGCTTGAGAAATTATCTCTTCTTGCCTCTTTCTACGTGCTTCTCTAGCCCTATTTTGTTTTTCTCTTCTATTAGAATCTACTCCACTCATACGAGCACACAATTGTGTAGCCTCCATTGATGTTAATCCTTCAATGCAACGTATACCACTACTAAGATTTCATGCTCAATCTTTATATTATCCTATCCAGTCTCTCTAAGAAACTTTAGTAACTGGTTTACTAAGGGTCGTAAAAGGTGTTTTATTCTGCTCCTATGCGCCACTTTAACAATAATTTGTCTTAGGTATTTTCTCTTTACTATAATCTTTGAACTAGTGTTTCCAATCACATAGGGTGGATGTGCAACACGAAAACAATATCAACAACATGTCCTCCCTCTACTCTCTATTTTTAGTTGACTTAGTGACCCCACAGAGTCAGATGACACAATGTTTTGGGCTTCAAAATCCCAATTTTTATACTCTTGGAGGCACTCGATGTTAGCATGTAGTTCTCCAAGCATACTTTATAGCTGCTTGTTTCTACAGAAGCCACTCAGATGCAGATTGCTTTTCTTGCTCTAGGATGTCTCTATGCTCTTTAATCATTTAGGGGTCTAACTCTCTAGGAACCCCGCTCCCTAATGCTAAGTACTTTTGGAAATTGCTAAATGCTAGCGGCCTTTCTTTTGGAATTGAATATCTTTCACAATGATAATCCCCACCTGAGTCAAATGCTATCGTCTTATAGTATATCACATCCACAAATTTCCAGTGGGGCGATTACGTGGATTGCTGCGTATGTGTCTAAATGCGTTAAGGGCTTTGGCATACGATCACTAGGTGTGTTGATGATTATTTCAGAAGTCTCTAACTGCTGAGCATCTATGTTTAGGGCCCTTTCTGGTTCAGTGTACTTATGTACGCACTCTCCTTCTTCCCCTAACATACTACACAACAAGAATATGTGCAGGCCTTTAAAAGTGTATTCAATTGCGCTCGTGGCTTCTAAAACTTGTCTAAAATTCTCCACTTAATGAGATCAAGAAAATTGCTGACCCATTCTAACGACATAGGATCCTTGACTATTGTCATATTACTTCGAGTACAGGTGTTATAGAATTGACATTTTATTATTTATTGCAGCTGACAGGTGGAAAAGCCTAGACCAAGCTTGGCCTATGCGAATGGATTTGTATATAATGTACATTTTATTATTCACATTCTCTTTTATGAGTTTGGCCATTTATGACCAGCCGACCAGTTTGTAATCAATTTGACTATTTAAGAAATCTATAAAACAAATACGTGCAAGAGGGAAATGGTCACTCTTGCACGGGGGGAGATTGCACCCAGTGTCTGCGTTCTTCTTCTCACCTCTCCTCTCTTCTCTCTCGCCATGATGACGTAGCACTCCCCTCTAGGAGGTGCATCCACATGTGCTATCTCGCTCTCTCCCGCTCTCTATCTCTCTCTGTTTGCATACGTAGTGGTTATGTGCTATGCGAGTCGGCATGTACGTAGATTTAGTCGTTTATGTCTTGCTAATGTGCTATTTTGGAGTATTATGCAGGGCTCTCTACACATCCGTCTGTAGCAGTGGTATCATAGCTTGGGGTGCGTTCACGGGTCTGCGATATTCACGCCTACGGAGATTATCAGGATTTAAGATAAGTCATGTTTACTGGAGAGTAACTTATCTTGTTTGAAAATATGTTTGGATTCTTTTAGAATTGCAAATTTTTATGAGCTAGTGAATGAAATTAATAATAATAAAAATAAATAATGTGTTCTGACTGATTATAATTAATCATACGAAGCTAATTATGCATGAGGAAATGAGGAGTTTTGTTGCATATGGCTATAGAAAAGGCTAGTTGGTGATATTAATATGCATGTATAAGAGAGATAATCGTATTATATGTAGGGAAGATTGCGTGCCTACAATTTTCCCTATATAGAGACTTAGTAATTACAGGTGCAAGCGGCTAGACGAAGAGATTAGCAGACAAGATTTGATGACTGTAAATATAAAGTAAAGGAATCATGCTAAATGAATAATCTTCAAATACATTTCCAGTAACAAGGAGATATTGCACAGAATGTAGATAACTGAAGGATCTTCATGATCTAGTAATAAATAAATAAATAAATAAAATTTATTTGAGAGGGCAATCGACTTAGAAGTAAATGCCGAAGTAGTTTTTATAGACCCTAATATAATGAATCTAAGAAGAAGCCATCGCACTTCATCTAATGAGAATGACCCTTAGACTGTCTTTTCATTTTCAAGTCACTGATAAGCATAGTATCACTTGTCTTAATTAAAGAAAACTCAACAATATCGTGAGTCTGCACTACACTGGTGACGAATGATCACAGCCATGAAAGATCACTGAATCCAGGTGGCTATGCACTGGTCGCCTTCCTCTCCCTCTTTTTTTCATGCCAGCAGCCAACCATAGTTCAACTGCCTCTTTCTCTCGTCTTCAAACCACCCAGCCGCCAACTATCCTGATCACCAACTACTTCTCACTCTTGAAGTTATCTCCAACGTCCTACTCTCAGTTGCTCATGGCCATGACACGGCATGCAATAGCATGTGCCGTCTTCCCATCTCTTTCTCTCTCGTAGCTGGGGGCGCCTACACTCACCAACTACGTTGATTTTTGAACAACACACACACAAGGCCATCCGAACAATATCCCCCTCTACAGTTTGACTCCATCTCTCTCTGATCTCTCTCTCTCTCTCTCTCTCTCTCTCTCTCTCTTTATACCCTCTCCTAGATCACTGATTTGGGCCATCTCTCTTTTTCTCCTCCACTCGCCGCCATGTAGTATATTTTGCGGCTGTGGTCGCTTTATAACGAGCAGTAGTCTGTAGCCCGACACTCTCTCCTTTTTGTCACCTAACAGTCAAAAACACACACACAAATCTCCCTCTTAGTGCCGCCCTTGCTTTCTCCCTTCTCCTCCCACGCTTAGTGCATGCAGTTGATCTTGGCATGCATGTGGTGGCGATAAGCGAGTGCTATAGATGGCGGCATGTCAAGAAACGAAAAAGCGAGTAGACACCTCCAACCAACAGCACGCCTTGAACCTCTCTCTCTCTCTCTCTCTCTCTCTCTCTCTCTCTCTCTCTCTCTCTCTCTCTCTCTCTCTCTCTCTCTCTCTCTCTCGTTCATGGGAGTTCTCTAGTCAGTGCAGGTGGCCAGCTCTCTAGCAAGGATGGGCCCTATAGCGTACTGTGAAGCCACATTGATTAGGCTCTCAGTAGATCTATTCAAAGAAGCTTGTGGGTGTTGCAGGAGCTCTCACCACCAATGCTCACTGCTCGGACTGCGTCCTCTTCGAACTAGGCCTTTCAAGTCCACAAATGACTTTCTCGATCAAAGGGAGTATGCAGAGTGGGAGACCTTCAAAATCGGGCAAACATGCATGGGAGAAGATGTTGGAGCGGTCAACCCCTGAGGGTGGAACGTCTAATTGCAAGCCCCCTGGCTAATTCGCCTCCAGCTCTGCTGCCCTCTACCCCTGCCTCACCTCGGCCTTGGATTTCCTAGCAGATGCACAGGCTGCAGTCCAAGCACAAGCATGGGACGGCAATTGGCGTTTGGCGTGCACCAATGGTTTGTGCATGCAAATTACCGGACATGAACCCCAGGAGCATTTCGGCCCTAGCTTTTCAACCGTCAACCCTTTGACACACCACATTCCTCTCTGGCACACACCAATTTCTCTCCATCAGTCAGTCACAACCACCTCTATCTTGAGCCCAACACGCACACGCCAACAACAACAAAAAACACGGTATGTTAATTGTCTTCACAAGGCCAAAATGTCCTAAGAGATCACATTAGTGATACAATCTTGGGGGATCTAATACAATGTCTTGGGACACAATCAAATTAAGTAAAATACACGATAAAATGAACATCAGTGTCTGGGGATGGTTGGCATCAGGCGCTATCCGAGGATGTATTGTATCAGGCGCTTGTGACCAGAAACACGAACGACGAGTCAACGCGTGAAGATGGGGTTGAAAGCATTAAAATATTTATCCCTAGTCAACTGCAAGGGTTGTTTTGAACCTATTCAGAGGGCACTACTTTAGGGGAGGTGTTTTAGACAAAATCTGACACAGTATTGAATTTTATTAAAATTATTTGGAGCCAGTAGGAGAGCCACTGCATGTAGATTCTATGTAATCATTTGGAGTCGAAAGAATTCTAGAATCCTTCTTCCCTACTAATGTTCACTTTATTTTTTATTTTTATTTATTTTTTATTGTCAAAGGTGGTGGGTGAAATCTCACGCTGCTTCTGTTAGATTATAGTCGTAGTGGTTATGTCGGTCTTTCCACTTGTACTAGTCAAGATCGACCGATAATTCCCTTTTCCAGGTATCGTCGAGCATTGACGATGATGATGCTGATTTTACTCACGCTTTTAGGCTTTTGGTTTAAGTTTTTTTTTTCAGTCTTTCACTTTACTTCATATAGTCTTTCACTTTACTTCATATTATTTTTGTATCCTGGAATTGGTTTCGATCCACAAGGATTGTATTAGTTTGGTCTCATACAAAATTTTAGCATTTTGAAGATGGTTAATATAACATTTCATTTCATTTTCTCTCTCTCTTCCTCCCCTCAACCAAAGTGCGGACAGTACCTTTGTATTCGATTGTCCCTAACCTCGCAAGTTGATGACCTCTTGCCCTCCACACACACTCACTTGTCAATTTTGATGACATACTCATACACACTCACATAAACACACACACACACACACATACTATAAGTGTTCTATATGGTCTTTCATAGCTTGAAGTTAATGTTCGTGGCTATGTGGTGTGAGATTTTTGTGTGTATATTTAAGGTGGTGATAAGCGCTGCTATGTCTCTCGGTATTTTAGTGTTTCTTGTGTCCATTGAAAGATGACCATTGATAGTAGCTCCTACGGAATTTTTAACAAGAAATTATCTTTAGATCAGAGTACTCATAGAAATGTTTGTTGATGGAGTTAGGGCTTGCCAAAAGCAATTTTCCTAACTGAAGACAATAAAGGCACACCTAAAGCTCTTTTGTTTTTAGGTCAAAATTCAGAGAGTTTCAGGTATTCACACTAAAACTTGTAAAACTTTACCGATTTACTTGAAGGAAATCATGAAATCTAGCCGATGTTTTGCTATTTTAGCTAGTTTCAATAACACTCGTGAAATTTTATCAGCTTCTAATTTTCTTGTAACAACAATCAATGGTTTAAAAACTTACTCACATATACAATCCACCTCATCGGTTTTTGACACCCATCTGTACAACTTGAACTTTATGGCATCTGTACTTTGGTTTGTTCTAACTTGCATAACAGTACTCAAATGATGAATTTTGTTGTGTTGACCTTTGTTTCAAGAAATTGTTTAGCATTTGACAATTTGGATACTAGTCACTTCTTCAAACCACCTCCAGGTACGTAATTTATCGTTGTTTTCCACGGTATTTTAATTCTCCTTAATGAATCCATTCCTATATATATCTATGACTATCATATTTCTTAAGATCTCATCAATTACGCAACATATCTTGTCTGCCTATACTGCACTAACATCCCTTATCATACTCCTACAATAATACTCACTTTCTCTACTTGCTTGGAAGTTTATTTTGGTTGTGCATATATTTAAGGACACAAAGTCAAGTAGTTTGTAATAGGGATAATAGCATTGGACAATTTGAAAGAAAATGGATCTTTTACTTCTTTGCATTTTCTTATGGTATATGAAATTAAGAATCCCTAAAGTTCTGGCTTGTGCTTGCACTGTATGGAATTTCTATTGAGAGGATTTGACACTAAGCTATGTAGCTACTCATATGAGCTGTGGTGCTTTGAGTTAGTGAACAAAAATTTGTAAGTACTCTACTACTCAACTATAATCCAATGTGGTGTCACACATGTAGTAAATGTTTTGTCTTTTTATGTCTTTTCTAGTCAATTGGTCACATATATGCATACAGATCCGCCAATTTAGGCAGTGTTCCAATGCTCATCGTGGTGTAGATTTTCCAATTTAGGCAACACCGGTTATTTATGTAGATCTACCGATTTAGGCAGCACATTGATAAATTGCAGATTCATGATTTTAAACCAGTATCAAATGCAGATTCGCCAATTTAGGCAGCACATTTTATTGGTGTAGACTCGTCGGATGAGGCAACACCGATCACAAAATCATGCTGCAGTGGCTGGCCACCATTGCAACTGACCCAGGTATAGAAAATGAAAGATATTTTGGATTTGGTTTTGGAAATGGGACTTGGAATTGGTATATGATGATTTTCTGTCGCGATAATATTTATGGAAATGGGACTTGGAATTGGTATATGATGATTCATCAGGATATGACATATACTGCTTATTCTAGTGGTATGGGACACTAGAATAGGTAGTATGTGGATGACGACAAGCATAATAAATATAGTTTAGTTTCATTATTTTACTATATGCTATTTTTTTGACACCGATTTCTAATCACTGTTTCTTACAAGTATCGTTTGCAAATTTCTTATCTTTGCAACTGAGGACAGTTGCTTTCCAATAGAGAGGTATGTTATAGAATTGACATTTTATTATTTATTGCAGCAGTAGCTGACAGGTGGAAAAGACTAGACCAAGCTTGGCCTATGCAAATGGATTTGTATATCATGTACATTTTATTATTTCACGTTCTCTTTTATGAGTTTGGCCATTTATGACCGGCCGGCCAGTTTGTAATCAATTTGACCATTTAAGAAACCTATAAAACAAATACGTGCAAGAGGGAAATGGTCACTCTTTCACGGGGGGAGATTGCACCCAGTGTCTGCGTTCTTCTTCTCACCTCTCCTCTCTTCTCTCTCGCTATGCCGGCGTAGCACTCCCCTCTAGGAGGTGCATCCGCACGTGCTATCTTGCTCTCTCCCACTCTCTATCTCTCTCTGTTTGCATACGTTGTGGTTATGTGCTATGCGAGTCGGTAGGTACGTAGATTTAGTTGTTTATGTCTTGCTATGTGCTATTTTTGAGTATTTTGCAGGGCTCTCTACGCATCTGTCTATAGCAATAGGAGCTCTATGCTATTGAGATTTGATTAACTCTTTCTATCAATTGGGAAATCCTAAGTGCCCACGGATACTTGTGTACTATATTTAACCTGATTGTCACTTACACAAAACAACCATGGCTCTTTAAGTCCAAGGACCCCGTAGGAATGTTTACGTGTGCTCTCACTCACTCACTTAGACTAAACGGCTCTATATTTCACTCTAGGTATCTAGGTCAAACCAGGGAACGATCGGCATGCAAAGTCTATGCACTGAGGTGCCCCGTAGCTGAAGTAGCTAGCCGAGCTTCCGGCGGATGCACCAAATGAATGCTTCCTTCCAAGTCTTCTTAATGACATTCAATTAGTCCAACGGCCCCTTATCTATCCCAAATGTGCACTATGATTTTCCATTCATTTACTACTCTTAAACACATTCTAACAGGTTCATGATTATGCATTCGTATTTCACTTATTTTGCTAATTTTTTTGAATTTTGTAGTCCAACACTTACTAACACTCTCAAACACCTAGTATGCGCCCTACAATCTTCTAAAACTAAGTATAAAAAACATATGAATTCCATGCAAATTCCTTTTTTACAAGCATTTCTTTCTTAGTCATACCAACAAAAATAACATATATTTTTATATTTCAATGTCTCATTTCAAAAGTACTTCTTTTTTACCATAACCAAAGACGCTTCTTTACAGATTTAAACTGACATATGAACTCGACCAATGATAATGATATTTTTATTTTGCACAATCAAAAGTTAACTCTCAATTGCCCATACACTCGCTCTTTACACAATACATTGGTGAAATTTGAAATAACTGTATTCAATTGATTTATTTTTTACAAATGTTCACTTTCTCCCCAATCTAAATGCTTCTAACGTGGAAGATTTTCTAAATTTAACCTCTAGCAAACATTCACAATGATGCAGAATAAAAATCATACATGCAAGTCCATTTTATATTCTCAACTATGTATCAAATTCTTATGCTTAACATTCAAATTTATGATTTATTATAGAATTTTATGTTTATATTTATTTATATGTCAAACTCTAGACTAGCCTTTCACTGCTTTAAATTGTCTTGTTACGATTGCTTTGGACCAATAGCTTGGCTTCTATTCCCGACTTTTGTAGAATAGTCTTGATTCTTCAATCAATTTTCTTCCATCTCTCTCTTCGGTTTGCAGGTAGTCACTCTCTTCTCTCAATTCTTCATACACACACACTCTCACACAAGCAAGCAACATTCTAATTCTCTCTATTACCCATTCTTTGTCTCTTTTTGCTTTCAATTAATTCTGCTTCTCTCTCTATTCGTTCGCTCTCCTATTCTCTTTCACTCTTGCGTTTTTTGATTCTCTATCTACCTAAGCTTACTACACACACACACACACACACACACACACACACACACATTCACATACAAGAAATCAGCCCCACACTAACACCCACACTAGCTCTCAAGCAAGAAGGCAAAGGTACATACACACACAATCATTTTGGTTTTCTCTCTCCTACTTCTCTCTTATTCGCTTTCTATCTCCCAACGACTTTCTCTTTCTCTCTCCTCAAAAGCTACATACACACACAATAACACATTCAAGAAAGAACCTTACACTAACACACACACTAACTCTCAAGCAAAAAGACGACACACAAACGCACTATAAATTTTGTTTTCTCTCTCCACTTCTCTCTCTCTTCATGCCAACGTTTTCTCTCTCTCTC
The DNA here is from genome assembly GCF_014529385.1 of Adiantum capillus-veneris. Taxonomy (NCBI): domain Eukaryota; kingdom Viridiplantae; phylum Streptophyta; class Polypodiopsida; order Polypodiales; family Pteridaceae; genus Adiantum; species Adiantum capillus-veneris. The sequence continues at coordinate 152,461,986 of NC_140948.1, forward strand.
TCTCTCTCTCTCTCTCTCTCTCTCTCTCTCTCTCTCTCTCTCTCTCTCTCTTGCCTGTAGTGTTACATACACACACTAACTCACACAAGAAAGACAACGCTTCCCCAACTGCCTTTCCAGGGCTTGCGACTCCACCAAAACTCCCAAGCGACTCCTTTTCCAACGACCTGGTGTCGTTTCTCATTAGAAGCCAAAAAACAATTTTTTTTATTAAACTTTTTATTAGTTGTCATAAACCTCATTCTCGCCTTTACTCTCAAACGGAACTCGTTTCACCTCGAAGGAGCAATCCTCTAAGGATTCAATCAACAATCTGTTCAGCAAGACCTGAACTCAATACACTTCTTACCCATTCACCGACTACGTAAGTAAAACCCATTGGATTTTTAAGATATATGCCAGTTAATCTTCGACTCAAGCCTGTCTCACTCACTTACTTGAACTCGGTAGACAATTCATTTACTCTCGTGTCCACCAAATCAATCATCAAAAGAAAATATTTTAACGTTGTAAGGACCATTCTAAAAGATCTTAAAGATCAATTTTGACAAGTCTTAAGGTCAAAACCTATCCTACTCCTTTTTACGCTACAGATAGCAAACCTCTCCCTTTGCCTTGCTCAAACTCTAGGGATGAGCGATTTTAATATCGTGAAAGACAGTTAATTTCTATGCAAATGCATCTAAAATGCCCATGCAAATCCCAAGTTACCCCAATTTTGATACAAAAATAAAAAATATCTTGGTGTCCAGAAGGGGTTGCTTATATAACAACCTCAATAAATTGCCCTTCCCAAACTTTGACAAATAAGTAAAATGAATACATAAAAGCCAAATTAAATAATGGGATCACATTGGGTAGTTCACTTGAGATGCCAAATCTGTAACACCCTCTTTGCATCTCGTAGTAGACATGAATAGTGAGACCAAGTCCATGAAGAAGCTACCTTGGATACCCCAGTATAAGGCATTGGACTACTGGATACACCTTGGTTTTGCTACCCTTAACTTTTTAGCTAAGGAGAATGCCACCTTGAGCATCAATTTACTTTGTAAAAAATATGAACTGTAGACCACACTACGTCCAAGAATCCCTATTTGTGAATTTTGAACACATCACATCCAAAATATCATACTCCAAGATAGTGAACTGTGGAACACACCCTGTCCATGATCTGATCAACAACAATAGTTTGGTGCACTCATTCATAGTCTTTTAGATACTTTGATGGTTCTCTGCTAGATGCATGTGCCTTGAACTCCGACCTACGGGTCCAAACACTGATAACTTGAACTCCAATAGATTCAGCTTCGGATGAAATGAATAATTGAATGTGTATACAATGGAGGAAAGGGGTTGCTTATATAGCAACCTCAGTAAATTACCATATCCAAACTTTGACAAATAAGTAAAATAAATACCTAAAAGCCAAACTAAATAATGGGATCACATTGGGCATTTCACTTGAGATGCCATAACTCTAACACCCTCTTTGCATCTCATAGTGGACATCAATAGTGAGACAAAGTCCATGAAGAATCTACCTTGGACACCCTAGTATAAGGCCTTAAACTACTGGATACACCTTGGGTTGCTACCCTCAACTTTGTACCTGTGAATAATGTCATCATGAGCATTTATTTCCTTTGTAGAAAATTTGAACTATAGACCACACTACGTCCAAGAATCCCCATTTGTGAATAAATTAAAGCAGGTTATCTGATCAGAGACACCCAAAGAGCAATCATAGGAGCAATCACTATCATATTAGACATACACGGGTTGGATTTCTGGCTGGGGCCATCTCCATGCATGTTTTTAAATGCAAGGCTAAAGGTAAATACGGGTAAGTGCATAAATCCATGTCATTTCACATCCCCGGTCTTGAGCCCATGACTTCCCCCAAGAAATCCATGTACTACACCCGCATGCGATAATTGAACCAGCCCATGATCTGCGGGCACCATCATTTTTGCCTCCACGCTTGATCCTGTTTGACAATTCTTGTGTGATATAGTGTTGAGGTGTCATTCGGATATCGTACTGCCAAATCCACACCCTAAGCACTGTGGGTCTAAGGAATTTGTGAGGGGGTGGGCTAAGACGGACGCGAAGGAAATCTTCTTGTGTGCAATGTCTACTACCCTGCTCGTTTTCACGCAATGTGGTAGCTAGCTTGTGCCAAAGAGCCTATCATACCACTTGCAATCATCTTATTGGCTGTAAATCAGCCTTTGAAGCTTCGCTCACTTTTTATGCTTGCAGGAAGGCGGAAAAAATCCATTGGCGAAGAGGGGGGGGAGGGAGTCGCCTAGTCTTGACGTGGGTCTAGAGAGGTGTTCTGATTTTACATCCAATCTTTTAATGCCGCTCTAGCTGAACACCCCTCTTTCTTTCTTTGTTGATGTGTCATCTAAACCCAACCACAATAAAGGTTTCACTTTGATAGAGAGAAATATTGTGCTCATACAAGAGCCGGTTGAACTAGCATGAGTAAGGCAAGTAGGGCGGAAGATGAAAAAATGTCACACCTCCATTGGAAAATAGGGAGAAGAGAAAAGCAGGGGAACATTATTGTAGAAGATACCCTTTTTGTTGAGAAAAATTGACGTATGAATGAGGAGAAGGAAGCATATCCACAATTAAAGCTTGATACCCTGCTTCTTTGTCATGCTAATGAACCCATTAAAGCATTTTTAGAGTCCTAGAGTAAATTTTGGATCTTCATAGATGGATCCCTGCTTCTCTCCATGCCCCCAAAAACCCCAACTATGACTCAATGCTAATTTCTTACTCTTGTAGCATAGGTGGCCCTTTTCCCCTTCTCATCCACATCATATTGTATCTACAAAGTAAAGGGTTCCTAGCTCCGGATGTAGTCACCTATGTTTTTGTCTAAAGGCATGTGGCCTTGTGCCAAAGGTTGACATGGGTATACAAATTGCTTACATGATTGTACGTCAAGCAGTGTTAGGCTACATGCCATTGCAATGGATGCTTTGGGGAGATGTTATAAATTTTTGAAAGCATAGTAGCCTAGTAGGGGTCCGCGTCGTAAAACATAACACCTATTAAAATTAAAGCACGCATTAAGCGAATTTGCTCGCCCAAAGAGCGGTCATTATAGCAGCAATCACAACACACCTACAAGCCTATTTAACATACACGGGCTAGATCTTAGCTCCGGTTGGGGCAGTCTCATTGCATGTTGACAAATTGGGGGCTCAAGGTAAATACATGTAAGTTCATAAATTTGCATTACCTCACATCCCCCATCTCGACGGACCAGCCCAATATCTACGTGCACCCTCATTTTTGCAGCCATGCTTGATCCCATTTGATGATGCCTATGTGATAATGTGTTGAGGGGGGTCTTGATATTGTATTGCTCAGTCCACACCTTAACCACTGTGTTTAAATGACGCATTTGTGAGAGGGTGGGTTGAGATGGAGGCAAAGGCAATTGGGTTGCCTAAAATCTCTATCGCCCTGCTTGTTTTCACACAATGTGATAGCTAGCTTGTGCCAAAGAACCTATCATGCCACTCCCAATCAGCCCATAGGCTGTAAATCAGCCTTTGAATATTTGCTTACTTTTCAGACTCGCAAGAAGGCGGATAAAATCCATTGTTGAAGCCTCGGGGGGTTCACTATGTGTAAAAATACCATATCACGTGCGCTCAAGACATGTTTGTAAAACCCCTTATCAACGAATTTTTTTAAGAATATAATATACCCTTTTCTTTTAAAATATATAAGTTTTTTTCAAATTTGAAAAAATAATGCCCTTTTGTATATATATTTCTGTAAGTTTCAAGAACTTTAAATACCCTTTTGTTGAACTCACGTGATAGGTTACATTTTTATTAGGTGACCTCACCGTGTTGAAGTAGGGGGGAGGGGGTCGCCAAGGCTTGATGTGGGTCCGGAGAGGTGGTCTAATTTTTCATCCAATCTTTATTTGCCTGCACTCTAGCTGAACGCCCCTCTTTATTTCTTGCCGTTGTGCCCTTTGAATCCAACCACTATAAAGGTTTTGCTTTGTTAGATCAATAGTGTGCTCATATAAGATCCACTCAAACCCGCATGACTAGGGCACGCAAGGGGGGAAGATGAAGAAAGGTCAAAACTTCATTTGAAAATAGGGAGAAGAGAAAATAAGGAGAAGAATATTGTAGAAGCTACCATTTTTTATTGAGAAAATGGACCTAACCAGTGAGGAGAAGGAAGCATATGCACGATTATAGCTTGATACCTTTCTTCTTCATCATGCTAATTAAAGCGCTTTCACAATTCTAGAGTAATTTTTGGGATTTTCATAGACGGATTCTTAATTCTCCCTGTGCCCCCATAAGCCCCCGTTATGAGTCAATGCTAAGTTCTTACTCTTGTAGCATAAGTGGCCCTTCTCCTCCACCACTACCATCATAGCGTAAGTACAAAGTAAAGGCTTTCCAGATTTAGATGTGGTCACCTATGTTTTTGTTTGAAGGCGGGTGGCCTTGTGCTAAAGGTTGACATGGGAAAACAAATTGCTTACATGATTGTACGTCAAGGAATGTTAGGCATGGTTCCAAAAAGACATCATGTCTTGCAATTGATGCTTTGGTGAGATGTACTACAAGTATCATTATATACTTTTGAAAGAATAAATTTTTTTGTCAATGAGCTTTGTGTATGCTGCCAAGATGTATTCCAAATGTGATGTACTCTTGAAAGCACATAACAATTATTTTAATGAGTTTCATGTATAGTTCTGGTGACATGTATGTAAGGTTTCCACCTTTTTGGAAGCAAAAAAATAAACCGTAAAGCTTTAATTGAGAGCACGAGACCAACAAACTCCTAAACCACTATATCAAAAGTAGCCCAAATTGGTATTTTGCAATCTGAAGCATGACAAACCTATAGCTAGGATTTTTCAGAATTGAATTCAGATGAAAATCAACCCCGCTATGGCCTTCAAAATTTTTCACAGCTACTTTAATTTGATAAAATAATTGAAAGGTTTTAATAATCATTGAAGCGGAAGACTTTTTATAATCTCCCATATATTTTTTAGATATTTACCATTTAAGAAACAAATACGCTTGAAAATCAGTAGATTTTACAATCAAGACTAGCAGGTGCTAGGGATGATATTTTTTATTTACTAGGGACTAAAATAGTAGTAGAGGGCACGTCTTAGAGATGAGGGACTGCTAGGGTTGCTAAATTGAGCCTTGGTTGCCAAAAACCTATAACTAGATCCCCTAGGCTTCTCATTTTTAGTCACACTCGGAGACCTCACCACACTCGGAGACCTCACCACATCTCTCTAGCATAGAGAGACTCTACCCAAAAATCACTAGAGAGATTAACTTCTCTCTAGATTGTAAATTACACTCTTACTATTAGTACAATGTTGATTATTTAAATTATAATTAGGATTATTAATTTTATTAATTATTAACCCCTATTTAAGTTAAAATTAATCAATTTTGACCTTAATTCAAAAACATTATATAATTTAAGCTTAGATAGCTATAAGATTCTTATAAGAGCTTGTTTATACTATTGAAAAGCTTTGAAAATTATGTTTTAATTTTATGATTAATTTTAGTAGTTAATTTAGGCAAAACTTAACTATTTTTAGCCTCAAAATTGATAGGAATTTTAGTGGATTAGTTTCATAAATCACAAGATAACTATCAATGATAGTTCTAAGTTATAGCTTGTGATAATTAAAAATTTATTAGTTAACTAATTTTATTAATTATCATAGCCTAATGATATTACTTTTGGGTAAATTTTAATAAAGATAACTAGTAAACATGATTAAAAGCTAATGAGATATTTATCAGAGATAGAAAACATAGTTATAAATATAGGATAATTATCGTATGATCAAAAAAATAATTTAGCTAAATAATTAAGCTAAACTTGTTTGGTTTTCGCTGTAAATTAAAAAGATAAATTAGTTAACAAGCTTAGATAGTTACATAGTAATTATCAAAACTAGGAAACACTATTCCAAAGTTGCAATAATTACCTCATGATCAAAAAACTAGTTTACCTAGTTAATTAAGAAAAAAATATCTAATTTTAGCTATAAATTAAAGAGAGAAATTAGTTAATTAGCTTAGATAATAACAAGGTAATTATCAAAGTTAAAAATCACTATTAATAAGCTTAAATAATTACCTTATGATCAAAAAATTACTTGAGATAATTAATCAAGTTAGTTTTCCTTGATTCTAGCAGTAAACAAAAGAGGAAAATTATTAATTTAGATTATTACATGGCAATCATTAGAGTTAGAAAAGACTATTCAAAATCTGGGATAGTAAGCTGATAGACAAAAAATTAGTTTAGTTATTTACTTAAGCTAAAACACCTTATTTAAGCTATAAATTAAAGGGAAAAATTAGTTAATTAGCTTAGATAATTACATGGTAATTATCAAAGAGATAGAAAACACTATTAACAAACCATAACTCAAAGACAAAAAATAAGTTTAGCTATTTAATTTAGCTAATATTTTTTGAGTTTAGCTATAAATTAAAGAGAAAAACTAGTTACTTAGCTTAGATAATTTCATGGTAATTATAAAAGATAGGAAACACTATTAACAAGATTCCATAACTAGATCATAGATAGAAAATTAGTTTAACTAGTTAATAAAGCTAGAATTATCTAATTTTAGCTGTAAATTAAAGGGAGAAATTAAGTCATTAGCTTAGATAATTACATGGTAGATATCAAAGATAAAAACCACTATTAGCAAGCCGAGATAACTAGCTCATAGATAGAAATTACTTTAGCTACTTAATAAAGCTAAAATTGTTTGATTCTAGTTGTGAATTGAAGGGGAAAATTAGTTATTAGCTTAGATAATTACATGATGATTATCTAAGATAGAAAACACTATTCTCAAGCTAGGATAATTATCTCATAGAAAAAAAAATTGTTAAGCTCTTTAAACAAGCTAAACTTTCTTGATTTTAGCTATAAATTGAACAATAAAATTGGTAAATCAAATTAAATAATTACATGGTAATTATCAGAGATACTAAACACCATTATTAAGCCAAGATAATTATATCATAGTCAAAAAACTACTTTAAGTAGTTATCTTAATTTTGGAAAAAAACTAACTGAGATAAATAGTAAATTAATTTAAAAGTCTTCAAGAAAACTACTGGAGGTGAAATACATTGTTAGGAGGTTGAGATAATTATATCTCTAGAAGAGAGTTACCAAAAAAAAATGTGAAATGAAAAATAAGCCTTTTTTTAATATGAAGGGGAAATTAGAAAAATGTTTTAGATATTTATAAGAAAATTAATGGAGCCTAGAAATCCTTTAAAGAAGCTAGGATACAATTATTTTAAATATATAATCAGATAAAAATCTATTAGGTCAAAAAATTGCCATTTATGACTTCAAATTTAACCTTGGTTGGAGTGAAAAGAGAAACTTAGATTCAATACGAAGGTAAAGTAGAGCTTTGATGATTTACCTAATAAGTAGACATCCTTTTTATAAGGATAGAAGTTATGGCTCTAAAGAGGACATGAGAAAACGCGCAAATTGATGAGGAAGATAGTGTTCCAAAGAGAATCAGGGGCTCTTACGACCATGAGATAGGACCCAGCAGTAGGCCTACAGAGCAGAGTATACGGGCCCCAAACCCGACCAGTCTCGCAGGTGGGTCTTCAACATAATTTAAGGTAAAAGTATCTTTAAGTGATGACACTGCATACGTTAAAGAGTGGATAAATATTTAGAAAAGGATCAAATTGGTTGAGAATCGGAACGATATCTTTTAGCAAACCATCATGAAATTGTTGTAAACTAGGAAAGAAATGTTTTTGGCTAGGTTGATTGAACTAGAAAAGATATGAGTGATCAACCTTAAGATAGCTTGTCTCAAGACACCTCTGACTCCTTGGTATATTTTGATGTATAATGATGGCTTTAAGGCCACACATAAAACGATTACCCCCCATGAACGATGAGATTCTACTCCATCTTGTCTTGATGTTTGTACATAAGTTAGGATACCGTTTTCTTATCCTAGGGGAGTCGCCCGGTTGTATGGGCACCCGAAACTTTGCTAATATATTCACTTCATATTATGAATAAGGAATGGGTGCCATTTTTTAACCCTTAGGTGGTTTTGAGACAAGAAGAGTACTGGTCATGGTTATTATGATAAATGGTTTTGATTGACCGTACCATGTCTTAAGTCTAAAGATGTTTTTTTGTTAACATACTATTTTTGATACTGATATTAATGCTTGTTTTAATGAATCATAGTGCTAGAAAGTTAAAATGTACTATCATTTTAAATGTTGAAAGAAGGTGGCAGTATTTAGAATAAGAAAGAAACATGTTTGAGTGCAAGGTGGTAAGTGGGGATTGACTAAGGTTGTCAATCAAGGAAGGGTGGACCTAACTAGTCAAGTAACTATCCATCCGCGCACTAAAAATGCTAGAAGACTTCTTCATTGGAAGAGGAATCCGCATACGGTTGTGCCCTCACTTACGTAGGGGGAGAAAAGCATTGGTTGAGGATACCTTAGCCCATTTGTAGAAGTATTTGGGTTGAGGATACCTTTCAAGTTTTTTGTCCCGTTTTTTCTTGTGAGATAGGACTAGGCCTTATTCTAGGGCTATAGTTTTTTCTTACTTAACTACACTAGCTTTTATTAGACCTAGAGACCTGTCAAGGACCCCTTCTTGACCTTGGTGTCTACAAGTTGAGGACCTAGAGCTACTAATTGCAAGTGTGGTGTACTTTGGCAAACATAGAAAACAAAAATGATGAGCTTCACATTTGAGGTATTGCCCTTTGGACTGTATTGATGGGTATGCCACACAAAGCTATGGCAAGGAGGCTTTGGATTTCCTTTAGCAAATATGGCATGAAATTGTTTAGTTGTTCTCAATTTCAAAAGACCAGAGTGATTCTCATTGAATATGCTATGCAATGAGGCATGATATGGGAATTGTGGAGTCAAAGGGAAGAACCTGATGTCATAAGAACAATCCCTAGACACCTATCTACACGTCCTATTTCAAATGGGATCTATGGTCCGAAGCATCTGGGTAGTCTTGATGCACATTTGTAAATTCAATGCTAGAGGTAAAAACATGTAAGAGCATAAATCCGCCTCATTTTGCATCCCCACTCGAGTCTGTTGGGGATGATTTCCATAGTGGAATTTCTTTAGCAACGGGGTGAACATCACCTGAATTTCACCAGGGCTCATACATGGCATCATGTACACAAGCTTGGGTTCTTGTGCACCACCCTTCATTCAAAGCTCTTTCTCTTGCCACTAGCATCCTTTCCTATATTGAAGCCGGTCCCAAAGGGCACACCTAGTCTTGTTAAAGTCCCCCTTCAATGGGATTGCTATAGCCACAACATGCACCGAAAGATCAATTTTTTTGACGCGATCACACATAGATTGAAGGATCATCCAGACCAAATTGAGGCTACAACCATCATGGAATGGGTAACTGATGGAAGCTCTTACATGAAATCCAATATAGCTATTCATAAAGGAGCATTGGCCACAAAGAAGCATCACAAAGACATAGTCCATTTTGCTGCAGCTAATAAAATTCCACCAATAAAAATCAATAGCAACAAAGTACAAGAAGTTTTGTAGATTTGTGTGGGGGAGAAATCTAAGACTAGAGGGGACTAGAGCATGCAACTCTCCACCCAGCCATGCCATATATAGGCTCATAGTGATCTAAATATAGCACCCCTTGACCATATATCCATCCCCTTGTGAGATTCTAGAAAGAACTTATTCACTATCCCTTGGCAGGTGAAGAATCGCTCGTCCTAAAAAGGAAAATGTGAAGGTTTACAAAATTGATCATCAACAGTTATTGAGTGATTTAGTAATCACAAGATGGGTCCTATCCCAAAAATGGTGCTTCTATAGACACTCCTTGTGCTTTAGACGAAGCAAGAGATGTACTTAAGTGAGATTTCTAGTTCTTGTGGACAATTGTGCTATAAAAAATGCTTCCTGCATCTAAACACCATGGTAGAAATGAGTCTATGTAAGTTTCAGTTCATCAAAAACTCAACTTGATCTTTGCACTAGAAACATGTAGTGCTAAAATGACACCCAAAACAAATGGTCAAAATCTTGCTTGCTGTCCATTAACGTAAATGGGTACCCCATTGGGTGGATCTATTTGATCTTGAGAGGAATCACACTTGGAATGAAAAGAATTGGCTCATAGCGAACTGACAATAGATGGCTCTTAGCCTTCGTGGATCTTAGACTTTATGCCAGCTTTAAACTTCAGTCTATTGATCGATGAATACTAAGTTTTGTGGCATCATTGCTATTTTCTTGCTAACATTCAGAACACCCTGGCTCATGACTACACACAACCAATACATGTATCAAAATCCTACTTAGAAGATTTTCATTTCCTTGAGAAAAATAGAAATATAAATAGACAAATAGGTAGATAGTTAGATAGATAGATAGAGAGAGAGAGAGAGAGAGAGAGAGAGATAGAGAGAGAGAGAGCATACTGGTTTGAGAACCATTCCTTAAGTTATTTTAGTGTGTAATCTTTGCGTATGCTATTGTGCTACTATGCCTGGTTTGTAGCTTATCATATAAGCATACAATAGTTTGTGTGCATGCCGCTCTCTCATAAAAATGTAGAAAAAACATAAGCCACAGGTTGACCCATTTATCTTGTATGTGGTCGTGTTTGTATTGAATTGACTTCATTATGGAGCCTCGCCCATGAAGGGAGTGTATTTGATTAAATCATTTTAAACATGCAATATCTTACAATGTACTTGATAGAGTAGTTGGTGTTATAGCGAAAGCATAAACAATGATGATGTGAAATTCATTCGACTATACTGTCATGTCGTGCATATAGAGGTATAAGACCTTGACTACAATGACGGCCTCAAACATGTGAGTCGATACCATAAGTGCCTTGCACAATATGTACTAGCACGGATACATCACAATTCAATGTTTCCATACATAAATTGTGGGCTTATATACATACTTTGCCAAGTTCCCACAAGTGTGTGCCAATGCCGTTGATCTCAAGTCAATTGGCAAGACCTTTGCGCAGGCTAGAAGCTTTTTAAAGGCCTAGAAGCTTGTCAAAGTACTTTGTTGTGGCCTATTTGATCTTGAAATCGAGAAGCAAATTTCAGCTTCTCGATTTCGAGATCAAATAGGCCACAACAAAGTACTTTGACAAGCTTCTAGGCCTTTAAAAAGCTTCTAGCCCAGGCAAAGGTCTTGCCGATTGACTGTTCAAGATTTTGCTTCTTGATTTCAAGATCAAATCTGGGTACATCCAATATAAGATTATCTTGATAGACTGAAGCTCAAATTTTTTTTTGCCTAGGAACCATATCCTAGAAAAAATGCAAATTTCGAATGCAAAATAGAGAGACTCTTATCAGAGTCTCAAATTGGAATAAATGGCTAGTCATACATATGGAGCATCTTTACACCCTTCATCAAGTCTAGCAATAGGTTGTGCCGGTCTCCTTGAGATGCTAGAATATTATCGATTTGCCTTGCCTTTGCATCAAAATTTAATTGTTGATGATCGTGTTCTATCGAGGTGCTCAAGAGAAGCCATGCTTTGTATTGATGTGTTTTGTACTCAAGACGTGATTGATTTGGGTTTGCAAACTAATCATTGGTCATTTGCCAACAATGTACAAAATAAAAATTTAATGCTTACGATAACTGTCACAAGTCGTGCTTGTGCTTATTCTGCTTAAAGTGTACTACTCACCTATGTTGCATGGTAGGGCTATACATCATGTTTTGAAAAATTTCCAAACAAATTGAAAATCTATGCATTACCTTATTTATCACTCCACTCAACTTTTTGTATTGTCAATCTCTTGCATGCTGCATGACCATGCATGACAACCTTTATATATCCTTGTGGATGTACCCTGTAGAATCTTGAGCTCTCATAAAAACTATAATCTAATACTCCCAAATGATTTTCTCATTCTAAAATGATCATTAAATATGGGGAAGTACCAAGAGAGTGAAATCTAGAATATTGGTAAGGCTGTCAGACCGGTCTTTGTTAGGGATCCAAAGGAGAAAAAATAGGGATCCAAAGGGGGATAGCCTGCAAAAGAGCAATGTTCTTCAATGGGGCTTAAAAGACCTAAGGTTCAGCTCCATTAAGACTTCCATAGGCTAAGGTTCCAAAAATTAAATCTTTTATCCAATGGCCAAAGCAAGGGGGGGAAATTGGATGGTCAGGGGAAGACTAAAAAGTCTTCCCACATCCCTAGGAAGGAGGGGGCGAGCCCATATTGTAGGGGATGAGAGAGAAACACACACACACACACACACACACACACACTCAAAGGCTCTCCCCCTTTCCACAAAGGGAATATTGGACACTTGTCAAGCTCCTAGGCCAATTGCCCCCAACCTCCGCTCAAGTCCTATTGGATGGCCATACAGGTGGACCAATGAGAATAAAGCTAGAGTAAATTTAGTTTAATCAATTTGAAAATGCTTGATAAAAGAACCAATAGAAATTAAGCTCCCGAGAAGACTATTGGATAGTCTAATAAGGGGTCCAATGAGCATCTAGCAGCCCAAGGGCTTGCCTAATTCCTATAGGCCAAAAGACAGAAAGGTCCAACGAGAGTTTAGATAAAATAATTAATTACCTAAAGCTCTCACAAAAGGGGAAAGGGGGAAACTTGTCAAAAGGCTATCAACTATGCTTCTAATTTGTGATTGGCTAAGATTTACAGGAGCCAATGTGAGGCCAGTGTGAGCATTTAGCAAGAGGGGTCGACCAAGATGAGAGAAGAGGCTGCATTTTACTCTAACACAATGCTACACACACACACACACACACACACACACACACACACACACACACACACACACACACACACACACACACACACACACACACACACACACACACACACACACACACACACACAACTCATGTGTACAAGAAGAACTCCATCTCCTTCTCCAAGCATTGAGAAGTAGAAGCCTACACCAACAAATCTTGGCTATGAAATGCAAATCCAACCAAGAGACAAGCTTTAATGGCATGCTCATCTCCTCTACCATGCTAATTACTAGGCTAAGTTATGCTATTAGAGTGATTATGTGAGGAAAATACTTCTTTCTCGTAAGATACCTCTTTCTCCTCTCAATCTATCCTCATTCCGTCCTAGCTCTCACCTTTTTTGAAGGTGTGTGATGTCTTGGGACTGAGGCTAGGAACACTAGGTGTGATCTTCAAGCATAATTTGGTGCATGAAGCTTCCGTATTCATTGCACCAATGAGTTTTGTCAAGGAACACAAAAATTGTATTGTACAAAAGTTTGATTTGATGGGAGAAGCTATAATACAAAGCCTTTATGGAGGGGGGATTGGATCCATGTAAATCTGGTCCTCAATTGTTGTCAATTGTTCTATTTCTCTCTCTTTTCAAGTATTGTCAATGCCAAATTAGCTTGGTGTAAATTGATAGGTTGCTTCCTCAATTAAGTACTCTCTCTATGCTCATTAGGAACTTGTTCTTAATGAAATGCTCACTATGTTATCAATTTCTGCTACACACAAGTTGTTTAGTGCATTAAATGTTACATTGGTATCAGAGCTATTGGTTTCTCTTTTCTTGCGCGAGAAGAGAGGTCCTCAAGCTTGCTACAAATGGTTGCTGTTATTAATTGAAAAAGAATAAGTAGAATAGGGAATTTTCTACGGTCTTAATAATGGAGTCCTATGGGGCTTGCTTATGGCTTAACCATTATTGAGCTATTAGAAGCTTGGTAGGAACCGGTGCTCTCTTGGATCTTGAACCCTCTCTTCTACTCCTTGAAACTAATAATATTCGAGCCACGGGTATAGATGCTTGATTGCTTGTCTTTGAAGATGAAGAGGAGTAGCAACTAGGGCTTGAAGTGCCAAAGTACAAATAAAAGTTTACACCTAAAAATTGCTAGTATGGCTGACAAAGGAAAAGATATTGAAATGAATGTTGATAGCTTTGATTTTGCTAAAAAAAGAGCAACTAATGACGCCCCTATGCTTGTAAACTATCTTGTTTCTAAACTACAACAAGCCCTCGGCAACCCATCCCTCCAAGGTCTTCATATAGCTATGCATTTTCAAAAGTCCGTCAGGCAATGGTGATATAGCCTACGAGCAAACAGTGAACATCCACGAATGTGGAAAGCTTTAAGATATTCCATCATGAAGCAGTTTTTGGCTACCGATGGCAAATGAAAAGTACTCACCGAATGGTGAAGCTTAAAGCTCTCTCCCTACAAATCTATCCACAAATATGTAGAAAAGTTTTGGGATTTACATCTCAAAGCCACTGTCTTCAAAAAGATGGATTTTTGAGAGCAAAAACAAAAATTTTGTGCGGGTTTAACTGAGTATATGGTGGAGTATGCTAACTCCCAAATGCCACACACCATATCTACGGTCATACACCATACCAAAGTGGCTTCACGAATCAATTTCAAACAGGGGCTATGAGAGATCTTAAGACCATGGAAAACAAGGACCATAACGAGCCTAAGGGGAAGGAAAATGTCCAACAGTCTCCCAAAGGCAATGCCAACAATAACAAAGCTAAGGAGAAGGGAGTTTATAAAGGCAAAATTAAACTCTCTCCTAAAGAGCTAGAGCGTTATAAAAAATATAACCATTTTTTCAAGTGTGGGGAGGAGGATGCTCATCACAAAGGATATTCTCTATGCCATGCTTGGGGAAAGGTAAGAGAACATGATTCTTTTATTCAATTTGACACTAGTTCTACTCACAATTTCATATCCATAGAGTTGGCCACCAAGCTAGGCATCCAAGCCTATGAGATGGGAGATGTCCTACCTACTGATGGTGCTTTCAAGGGGCAATGCCAACCACAACAAAACTAAGGAGAAGGGAGTTTATAAAGGCAAAAATAAAGTCTCTCCTTAAGATCTAGAGTGTTATCGAAAAGATAACCGTTGTTTCAAGTGTGGGGAGCAAGGGCATGCCTATCATGCTTGCCCCCACAAGAATACAGGTAATGAGCCTCCTAGAGCTACGTCGATCAAAATTCATGGAGAGGATGTTCATCACAAAGGATCTCCTCTATGCCATGCTTGGGGAAAGGTAAGAGAACATGATGATTATATTCTCTTTGACCTTGGTTCTACTCACAAGTTGGCCACTAAGCTAGGCATCCAAGCCTATGAGATGGGAGATGTCCTACCTGTCGATGGTGCTTTCAAGGGGCAAGAAACCTTAGTAACTCCTTTAATTGGGAAATTGAGGCTCCATGTCCAAAGCTATGTGGACAAGGAGGATTTCTTTATCTCTCCTCTCAAGTACGAGGATTTGAATGCATGGATGCCAATGTTAAATTCTTTGAAAGGCATATCTAATTTAGATTCAGGGAAAAAGATATGTACATAGATGCTAGGGAGTTGGGTAGTACAATACCTCTTGTACATAAGCAAGTCAATAAAGATCTCTATTTCCGTGTATATGATTTTTGTTAAAGATTCTCAGAATGAACCTAATGCTTTATCAAAAGAAAATATAAATAATCAAAAGGAATTAGAGTTATCCTTCCTGAAGGGGTTTCAAGATATTTTTATTGACAATATCCCTTGTGAGCTACCTCCCAAACGAGGCAATGATGACCAATGCAATTGAAATTATTCCAAGAATTTCACCACCTAATAAACCTCCTTATAGAGTTCTCAAGCTCAACAGGAGGAGATTATGCGGCAAGTGCATGAGTTAGTTGAGAAAGACAAGGTTAGGCCTAGCTCATGTCCATTTTGTTCACCCGTGTTATTAAAGCAAAAGAAAGACGGAACGTAGCATATGTGTGTCCACTATAGAGCACTAAATAGGATCACTATCAAGAATAGGTTTCCATTTCCATTTTTAGAAGACCTATTTCATAAGCGTGGCTATTATCTTTAGAATTCCTATTTTTAGAAGACCTACTTCAGTAGGATTGACCTTAAACGTGGCTACTATCTAATAAGGATAGCTGATCAAGACATTGTAAAGACTGCATTTCACACTATTTTTGATCTTTGTCACGCCTTTTGGCTTGAACAATGCACCAACCACATTTAATCGCTTGATGGAGAAGCTATTTAGGCCTCATCAAACCTTTACTAAAGTTTTCTTTGATGATATAATCATCTACTCTAATTCACTAGACGAACACAAGAAACACCTCCATTCAAGTTTTACGAGAGAATAAACTTTATATTAATTGAAAGAAAAATGATTTTTTCTTACAAGAGATTGAGTATTTATGTCACATTATCTCTCAAGACGGCATCCAAATGGATACATTAAAGCTAGAGGTAATCAAAGGATGGCCTAATCCAAGGAATCTACATGAACTAAGAAGCTTTATAAGTATGTGTGCATACTATAAATGCTTCATACAAAAGTTCTCACAAATCACGAGACCATTACATGACCTAACAAAGAAAAACGTTAGGTATATATGGTCCACCAAGGAGAAAAATGCTTTTGAAAAGCTTAACACTAGTTCTGTAATTAGACACTTAAGTGTCCAATTACAGAGACATTTAAGTGTCCTGAGACATTATAGTGTCCTGAGACATTAAAGTGTCCTGTTTTCCTTCTAAGTTTTGGCAATTTATTTGTCAAGCTAGAAAGAAGTTTTTTATACCTTGCTTCTACCATAGGTTGGTCATGAGGGAAAGAAAACACTCGATTTTTCTCCATGTCAAAATACAATCCGTATGGATAGAATTTTGATAAGTTCTAAGTCATAAATTTTAGTAAAATTTCAAGCTGTTTTGCCAAAAAATTCATAAAATTCTTATATCTTTTTGTAGAGATGGCCCTTTTTATGTTTAGAAAATCCAAGTGTTAGCACTTAGTGTTAGAAAGCAATGCAATTCACTTTAAAGACAAGTTTCTAAGTCACACGCAAGTTATAGACATTATTTTATACTTGAGCACATGCTGAATTAGAGCATAATTTTGGTCTTCGAAAGCTCCCCTCATGGAATTGGGGATATTCTAGTGCAATTTGACAACTACAAATGACTTTATATGTTGAAACCAAGAGACTACGTATTGTTTGGGCTCCCGAACTCAAATAAATCTTGTTGCTTGAACTCTATCTTGAATTTTTTATCGTGGAAAAACTCTTGAAAATCTTGAGTTCTCCATAATAACATTAAAACCAAGGTTTTGGGCACCCCAATCATGTATGTACCATGTACTTTGATACATTTAGTTGATCTACATAGAAAGTTTGATATTATTTGAGGTTTTGAATGCTTATGTCTCAAGAATGAAAATATCAAAGTTCTCTCTTATGCTATTTTGAATATTTAAAAGAATCCAATAATTGTTGCATACCAAAGCCCTTCTATTTGCCATCTTGCATCCTAGATGGAAAGGGTAAGCAATGCATCACTTTCTAAAACTCACAAATACATCAAAAACATATTTTTCTTTGTATACAATGATATGCTTGAAAAAGCTACATCAAACATATAGAACTTTCCATTATTTTATATACTCCCAGGTCAAATCTTTTGCACATAAAACTTTCAATTATCTATAGCAAAATTGTGGAAAAGACACCTAAAATTTTCTAAAAGGTTGCTTCATTTTTTCTTGAGCTTATAAAGTCAATTTGTTGAAACCATCAATCGCAGTCTTACGAGGATCAACTTGATGAGTATAGTTCTTGATAATGGTAGATTCTAAAATGCAAGGTTATATTTTTAAAAGACCCTCTAGCTAACATATTTAAGAATATCCAAAGGGTTTTCTTAAATAAACTGTCTAATGCAAGTAGCATTTAATTCAAATGTGTAAAAGAAGGACACTTATGTGTCCTATTTTGGTACCAAACTAGTGTTAAAGAGAAGCTTATCTCTTAGCCTATGCTTACACTGTCGGATCTCTCAAAACCATTTGAAGTCTAATGCGACACTTGTCGTGATTGCCTTGGAGCTGTTTTGCTCTAAGAAGGGCATTCCATAGCCTATGAAAGTTGATGAATCAACCTTGTTGACCAAGCTCTATGCATATATGAGAAGGAACTCTTAGAAGTTCTGCATGCTCTAGACTCGTGGAAGCACTATTTTTGGGGCCTCCTTTCATTCTACGAATGGATCACCAAAGCCTTAAGTAATTCATGACGATGTCAGGAGTTTTTTTGAGCAATGGATTGTGCATATGTACATACACATGCATGGTGCATCGAATAAAGGATTACCCAATTTCCATAGCCAGGTGGTTACGTGGGGCCCACGTGTGTACAGGTAGGACAGGGTGTACATAGTGCAGCGATTTTCACTATTATCAGTACCAGTGTGTTTTTTCTACAATAAGGAGAAGTTGGTAGCACGTAAAACTTCTCGAGGAAGCTATCTGCGGGCCGACGACATAAGGTAAGCAGGTGCGTCAGATGGCATCGAGTGGCGTCAGGAGGTCGAACGGGGTCAATACTTGCACGCGGAGAAGTATGGACACGAAGTGGATGTTTTCTTCTGATAATTATGCAAACACATCTTCATGAGGACCATCTTTTGGGGCCACTTCACGTGGTTGTGGGATGCATTATTGAAAAGAAATGAGTGCCAGGTGTGCGGATGATGCAAAAAGGTGACAACTATGCACTGCGTCAGTGTTTGGCCTGTTCGGGGTCCGTTTGAGGTCATCTAAAAGGCCACGGGTGCCCAACTAAAAAAGCTAAGTGTGGGAATTGAAAAAACAGAGAGAAGACCAGGAAAAACGTGGAGAAGAGAGGAAGAACAGTCGCAGGTGTGTTTTTGGGGTTTTTGGAGCCTATTTTGGGCGTAAACTGCTCATCCAAGGTCGGATTTGAGCACTTTGACATTGTAGACTGGGGTTTTGGGCCATTCCGGACGCGATGGCGTTGTCCATTTTGCCAAATTCCTCATTCTTTTTCTGCTTTTTTTGCTATGTAAGTTTCTCCTATGGGCGAAGCTTCTTCTCCAATTTGTGATTGTATCTGGTATATTTTACCCATTTTGTGTGAGCTATTTGCCCCTTGGTGTTGGCCCAAGCTCATTTGTATCTAATTATCAAAAGTTCCTCTCTTTTGAGCTGAGTATTTTGGGTGTGTGTGTGTGTGTGTGTGTGTCTGTGTGGAGTGGGCAAGTGGATAGTCTCTCTCCTCTCACTCTAGAGGTGTGTTCCCTGTCTCGGCCAGGTGTGTTGTGTAAGCTGAGTGGTGCCCCCTAGTGTGTGTGTGTGTATCTTCCCAAGAGTGTGTGTCGGGTTGTTATAGAGGTGCTATGTGTGTTTTCATCCTACTCACATTCTTTTGGTGCCCCCACTGGATCTTCTTCGAGTACCTTCTGCTTCGAGCTTCAAGCTTCGAGATGCAGGATTACAAGTTGCAGACTATAGGTTACAGGTTACATGTTAGAGGTTACAGGGACATGTACAGGTAGAGGTGATTCACACAGGTACAGGTAGCTAGAGTACAGTGCTATAGTAGCAGTGGTGTCACTTGCAGTTGTTGTGGGTATGCATCATTTGGCGCCTATTTGAGCGCATTGTGTGCTGGATTGTAAGTTACTTGTGGAAACTGCCATTGTACGCATTTGTGGAGCTATACTTGGTTTTATTTGGTAGTCCCAACCATTTCTGAGACTTGACGATACGCGATTTTCATTAGCCTTCGTGTGAGGGTCGATAGCATGAGGTTTTTATTGAGCTGGGGGATTCTCAAATGTGGAGATCCTTTCGGTGATATAGGTAGCTGGAGCACCCTTTGTTTGACCTTGCCATAGGCTATGTACTAGTGAGTCCTACTTGATGCTCAGGTTCTATTGTTGACATCTTATACATCCATAGACAGTCTATATTTTGGGTTCCTACTGCTCTATTTATGGGGAAACTCTGCCAAAATGTTTTCAAGTTATGATGGCTGGTTTTTTGGTCTTTTGAGCCATTTATGCTGTGATGTTGCTGAAATTTTGTCAAAAATCACAGGATAAGTCAGGTGTGCCTTCTTGGGAGCTACATGGTTGTCTCTAATGGATGATCAAAATGGCCCTCAATTCACTCCATTTCATTTAACTCAAGAATCCAGATAAATGTTCATGTGTCCAGGAAGATTTTTTTCCACCAGCGCATAGTCTTTATGTTCGGGCCAAGAAGATTAAGAGAGATCCTGGAATGCCCTTTGCCTGTTGTAATTCCGATGATCAACTATGAAAACTCATTTGATGTGCATGTGTTTGTCCTTATCTAAAGTTGAGCTCCATTGAAGTTTCTGGGAATTGAGTCAGTAAAAGTTTTGGGTTCTTGCACGTGTGTTCAAAGGGGTTCTCAAAGCATTGTGACTTGGGTAGCCATGGATTTCTCTTATCTGGAGTTTCATGGAAGAAGTGATGAAGATGTGGAATATTTTTTGGAAAAGATGGAGGTTGCCTGCATTAGCAACAAGATTCATGACCCTGCGCAGATGTTACGCCTTCTCCAAATTTGTTTGAAGAGTGATGCACAAGTTTGGTCGAAAGCATTTGAAGAGGAGTTGCGTGTGGCTGATCCACCTGTAAGGTTGAGTTGGGACAATCTACAACATGGGTTGGAAGTGGAGTTTGTGAAGATAGAAGATCCTGACAAAGTGTGGCAAGAAGTACGGGCTTTGGTGCAAAAGGAAGGTGAGCCAGTAGATGTGTACAAACGTAAGTTCTCATTGGCATCGGAGCGGATGTGCAAGGCCTTAGCACCATAGGTACCCCCGCCTGACATGATGAAGACGGACAGGTTCTTGGCTGGTCTTTGGGAGAATATACGTTGGAGAATGGAGCTAAAGAAGCCTAGGACATATGAAGATGCACTAGAGGTAGCAGGGAACAAAGAGTGGAAGCTGAGGAAAATGAGCCAGTTAGGGGTGGAGTCTTTTCCAATGAGGTCTGAATTTCAGCCTATAGAGTCTTTACAAGGTCGCATGTCAGGGGTTCATCATGAACCAGTGGTTCCTGTTAGTACTCAGGTTATGCCAGCAGTGGTCACTACATCGGTGCAAGATGATGGTCTAAGGCAAGACATGAGGCAAGTGGTAGATTTGATGAAGAATCTCAGCCTAAACATGCTAGGTCAAGTGGGAAATAATCGAGGTCGAGGGAGGTATTCAAATCAGCCAGGAGGTGAAGAAAGACCTAGGAATGGTGTTGGACAAAGCAATGGTAGGTTTTGGAGGCAGACGCCCACCTGTTACAATTGTGGAGAGTTGGGTCACATCAGCCCGCAATGTGATAAGCCACCAAGGATGGGGGGAGACATGTATCCATTGCTAATACAAGTGCTAACTAGGTCAAATGATTATGGCATCGAAATTAAGGGAGACAAAGGAACCAGTGGACTGACCCAGGAGGAAAAGGGAAAGACAAAAGTGCTAAGTGTAGTCACCTTGGAGAAGGCATCAAATCTAGAGGATACATTAGTGATGCCTATTGGGAAGAGGACCACAGAGGATAAGGAAGGAAGAAGTGCCCCAGGTCCTAGTAAGAAGAAAGGAAAGAGCCATGAAGGCGAGGATGTCAAGGCCAAGAGGAAAAAGAGAGCTCGTCGAAAGTTTCATGTTTCAGATTTTCCACTAGGGGATGGGCAATTAAGCTATGACTTGAAGGAGGATCTGACGAGCAGGAAGGCAGATGTTACTTTTGGGCAGCTTATAGAGATGGTGCCTAAGCTAAAGCGACAGTGGAAGAGGATGGTTAACCCAATGGAGAAAGAGCTAGAGAGAGGTTCAGTAAAGGTGTTGGCAATGGATGAGCTACCAGACATTTGTCCAATAATAGATGTGTGGCATAAAAGGAAAAATTTGGGACAAGGTTATGTGGATGGTGGAGCCCAAATATGCGTCATAACACACTCATGCATTGAGAAGATGGGTCTCACAGTGGCTGGGGTGTCAGGTTTTCGGATCAGATTGGCAAACCATCAAAAAGTAAAATTCTTGGGTGTTGTAAAGAGCTTAGAAGTGGAGGCATATGATGCAAAGGCAGTGGTTGATTTTCATGTGATGCCATCAGGGTTGGGAGTATATCCTATTATATTGGGCAGACCATGGTTACGTGCAGTGGGAGCTGTTCAAGATTGGCGACATGGTACGATTAGCCTCTATGGAAAGACAGGTACCAAGAAGCTTTATAATATGGACACAAGGAAACTATTAGAGGAGATATATGAAGATGAGGATGAGTTTAGTGATGAAGACTCTTCCACGGTGACAGATGAGGACAGTGATAGCACTACCAGCAGTGATGAGGATGCTGATGTTGCATTTCTTTTGGTGGACAAAGAAATCCAGGAGTCTGGTTTAGTTGCATTTGCGAATGAAGTTGAAGATGAGGGTGAAGGGCCTTATGAAGTGATTCAAGGGCTGATGCAAACCAAGGCTGAGTTGTCAAAGAAGCAGGAATTGTTGACACAAATGATCAGTTGAGACCTCTCAGCTATGGAGAAGGATATATATTTGCACATGCTGGCTAGTTTTCCTGGTTTGTTCATTACTTCATATGAATAGATCAGAGGGTTCAAGGGCGAAGAGATGCATATAGAGCTGAAAGAAGGTGCTAAGCCAGTGCGGCAAAGGTTAAGAAGGATGGGTCAAGAGCAAATGGAAGCCTTGCGAGAAGAGGTGGACAAGTTGTTGAAGGCAGGGTTCATAGTCCCTGTGGAGACCACAGAATGGGTGAGTCCAGTTGTAGTCAGTCCAAAGAAGGATGGGAATTGGAGAATTTGTGTAGATTTTAAACCCTTAAACTCAGCCACTAAGAAGAACCCATATCCTCTTCCATTCATCGATCAGATCTTGGATTCAGTGGCAGGTTATGAGAGGTACAATGTGTGTGATGGTTTTTCACGCTATTTTCAATTGAAGATTGCTCTTAAAGACCGCACAAAGACCACTTTTATTACCCCATGGGGTTGCTATTGCTACACAATATTGCCATTTGGGTTGTCAAATGGACCTTCCTTCTATCAAAAGAGAGCAAATTGGGTGTTGGAACCATTCATTGGTAGTTGTGTTCAAGCTTTTATGGATGACTTCTGTGTTTATAGCAGTAGGGCAGAACACCATGAGAAGCTACAGATGGTATTGTCTTGATATGATGAATGTGGAGGACAACTAAATCCAAAGAAATGTCATCTAGCACAGCCAAGGGTGAAGTTATTGGGCCATATGGTGTCAGAAAATGGCATTGAGGCTGATCTAGATAAGGTTAAGTCTATTATTCTTCTTCCATCACCTACGAGTACGAAGCAATTGGAAACTTTTATACACAAAGTGAAGTACATGGCACGGTTTATTCCATTGTCTTCGCAGCTTCTTTATCCATTAAAGAAAGTGGCAAAGCATGATCCATTGCAATGGGATGACAAGTGTGAAGAAGTGTTTCAATAGGTGAAAGAGGTGTTAGGGGGGTTGTCAACCATGCAAGCTCCTGATTGGGAGAAAGTGTTTTATGTAAATCCATCAGTAGGGGATGATGCCATTAGAGCCATGCTATTGCAAAAGGAGAAGGGCAGCCATTATATGAAGCCAGTGTATTGTGCAAGCCGAGTGAAGTTGGTAGCGGAGAGAAAGTTCTCGGAAGTAGAGCTAGTGATGGCGAGTGTAATATTTGCTTGTCGACGATTTCATCATTACTTGCTACCACGGCCTTTTGTTTTCTTGACTAGTTATGCCTTTTTGCCACAGTTAATCAATGGTACTAACATGTCAAATGTGGTGAAGAAATGGGTAATTGAGCTGCAAGAATTTGAGTTCTCTTTTCTAGTGGAAGATAGTACAAGGGCTACCCTAGCTGATTTGTTGACCTACAAGGAGAATCCCCTTATTGTTAAGGAAGAGGTGGTGAGAAAGGTAGTTGAAGAAGTGCCACAGATCAGCAATGCACATGTGTTGTTCTTTGATGGTTCATATAGAAAGAGCCATGATGCAGCTTCAGGGGGTATAGCACTTTATGATCCAGAGGGGAAGCTAGTATGCAAGAGAGGGTTCAAATTGGATGCTCGTAGTAACAATGAGGCTGAATATGCTACTCTGGAAGCCGGATTACACATTTGTTTGAAGTATGGGATTTGAAGGTTGAGCATAAAAGGTGATGCCTTGTTAGTGATGAAGCAAGTGCTGGGTGTGTGGAAGAGCAAGAACACCTCATTGAAGGAAATGTGCTTCAGAATTAAAGGCCTGTTAAAAAAGTTCGAAGCATGGAGCATCAAACACATTGAACGTGCTCTAAATGGAGAGGCACATGAAGCAGATCAAGGCATGATTGGGGATCTATTTGTGTTGAGGACCACTTTACCTCTTTATCATGGCCGGGAAAGTTTGGCTCAAGAAGAGGAGTTTTTGCTAACGAGAATTATTCCAAAGGAGATTCAGAAGTCTAAGAAGTATGGTTTTGTGCGTAGAGCATACAGGTACAAATTGATCGGTGATGTATTATACATGAAAGGGGTTGATCTCGTGTTGAGACGTGTACCTTGGCGGGAGGAGCTTTACAGAGTGTTGGAAGAGAATCATGAAGGTGCATGTGGTGGCCATTTTTCTCTAAAGATCACCTTGCATAAGATTTTGCAAGAGGGGTATGTATGGCCTAGTTTGCACAAGGATGTTCACCATTGGTGTAGGTCTTGCAATAGGTTTCAAGCATTTGGGAACAGAGTGTTGAAGCCAGAGCTACGAAAAACCATTATGGCGTTTGATGTGTTTGAAAAGTGGGGGATTGATGCAATAGGCCCGTTACCTATCACAAGTAGAGGGAAAAGCTATATCTTGACGGCAGTGGACTATCTCTCTAGATGGCCAGAGGCTATAGCAGTAAAACAGATCACTGCAAAGGATGTGGCAAAATTTGTGTATGATGAAATATGTTGCAAGTTTGGGGTGCCATTAGAGCTACTTTCAGATAAGGGGCCAGGATTTAGAGCTAAACTGCTAGACTTCTTATGCACAAACATAAAGATTAGGCACCAGCATACCACTCCTTATTACCCGTAGTGTAATGGCTTAAATGAAAGATTCAATGGTGAGTTGGTACAGATTCTTTCGAAAGTGACAAAGCACCAAGGAATAATTGGGATTTGGAATTGCCTAGTGCATTATGGGCTTACCGTACTTCGGTGAAGACAGGTACAGGGTTTACTCCATTTCATTTGGTATATGGAAAGAAAGCACTATTGCCTGTGGAAGTAGAGTTGCCTGCAGTAAAGATGCTAGAGAAGCTACTTGGGCCGTCTAGTAATGCATTCAAAGAGAGGCTCTTATAGTTACATGAGGTTCAGTTGGATAGGATGACGCATTGGAGCATTATGGGCAGATGTAGGATAAGGCTTTGGCAAAGAGAAATGAAAAGGTCAAAAGTAAGGGTATCAAGAAGCATGAATTAGTTTTGCGTTATAATAGTAAGCTGGACAACACCTTCCAAAAGAAGTTTCAGATTAAGTGGGAAGGCCCTTTCAAGGTAGTGGAGTGTTTTCCAAATGGTACATATCAGTTGGCTAACCTGGATGGGATTCTACATAAGTCAAGGGTAAATGGATTGCGTCTTAAATTATATCATGCTAGGTTAATGATGGTAGAGCAAGATGAGTTGTCTGTGGAGCAAGCAATGTTGGTGAAGGATGAAGAGACCTCTGATGCCGCGAGTCTCATATCTCTCTATGCTGCTGCTGATCATGAATGATCTAGCAGGCTAGGGGATGGGCAAATTATGTCAGGAGTTTTTTTGAGCAAGGGATTGCGCATATGTACATACACATGCATGGTGCATCGAATAATGGATTACCCAATTTCCATAGCCAGGTGGTTATGTGGGGCCCACGTGTGTACAGGTAGGACAGGGTGTACATAGTGGAGCGATTTTCACTATTATCAGTACCAGTGTGTTTTTTCTACAATAAGGAGGAGTTGGTAGCGCGTAAAAATTCTTGAGGAAGCTATCTGCGGGCCGACGACATGAGGTAAGCAGGTGCGTCGGATGGCATCGAGTGGCGTCAGGAGGTCGAACGGGGTCAATACTTGCACGCGGAGAAGTATGGACACGAAGTGGATGTTTTCTTGTGATAATTATGCAGAAAGGCCATCATGAGTATTATCTTTTGGGGCCACTTCACGTGGTTGCGAGATGCATTATTGAAAAGAAATGAGTGCCAGGTGTGCGGATGATGCAAAAAGGTGACAACTATGCACTGCGAGGTCAGTTTTTGGCCTGTTCGGGGTCCGTTTGAGGTCATCTAAAAGGCCACGGGTGCCCAACTAAAAAATCTAAGTGTGGGAACTGAAAAAACAGAGAGAAGACTAGAAAAAATGTGGAGAAGAGAGGAGGAACAGCTGCAGGTGTGTTTTTGGGGTTTTTGGAGCCTGTTTTGGCCGTAAACTGCTCATCCGAGGTCGGATTTGAGCACTTTGACATTGTAGACTGGGGTTTTGGGCCGTTCCGGACGCGATGGCGCTGTGCATTTTGCCAAATTTCTCACTCTTTTTCTTCCATTTTTTGCAGTGTAAGTTTCTCCTATGAGCGAAGCTTCTTCTCCAATTTGTGATTGTATCTGGTATATTTTACCCATTTTGTGTGAGCTATTTGCCCCTTAGTGTTGGCCCAAGCTCATTTGTATCTAATTATCAGAAGTTCCTCTCTTTTGAGCTGAGTTTTTTGGGTGTGTGTGTGTGTATGTGTCTGTGTGGAGTGGGCAAGTGGATAGTCTCTCCCCTCTCACTCCAGAGGTGTGTTCCCTGTCTCGGCCAGGTGTGTTGTGTAAGTTGAGTGGTGCCCCCTAGTGTGTAGGTGTATCTTTCCAAGAGTGTGTGTCGGGTCGTTATAGAGGCTGTACTGATTTCCATAGCTTTGAAGCACTTTCTTCACAGTGCGAGCAAAGGGGGCGCGTTGAATCAAGAGCTCCGTCGTCTTCTGGTAGTGGCGGATTTCTGCAAATGCCCTTGCTATTTTTCGGCGCCGCTACGGTTGTCTTGGGGGCACTTGCACATTTGCTGGCGGGCGGCGTGAAGGCTTCTTGAAAAACTTAGACTTGCGTCTGTTTACATGCTTAGGGGCTGGTTCTGCAGCCTGTTCTGATTCTTCCTCTTCCCTTGGTTGCCGATCTTGTCGTGTGGGGAGAGCTCCCTTGCCTTGAGGCAATGTCTTCCCCCCAACGGCCACCCGGTGTGTGCGCGGTATGTTTTCTCGCAACCATGGTGGCTCACTCTCTGATTCGGTGTCTGTATTGACCGCTCGAGTCCTGGATGGTCCTGCTTGTGATTGGGGGCGCGACGGCTGCTCCCTATCGGACTCTGATGTTTGCTGGCCCTCTGCTTCTCTCCAGGGCTGGGCACGTTGCTTCATTCTCTTTCTAGGTGTTATATCTTGAGGAGGTGGAGATTCAACAGTCCTTGATGACTCTCGTGCCCTACCACCATGCCCACTACCAGAAGAGTTCCTGGAACGGCCAGGTGTTCGTGGCCGTTTTCTTGTGCGTTTTAAGCCATGACGGCTTCTCACATCCTTGGAGGGTGTTTTTGTTGGCAGGCGGATGCTCTTTCGCGGTTTGTTTGGTGCGCGCCATTTCGTTGGTAAGAGCTCACCTATTCTTAAGAAATGAGTGATTTATGAGAGCATACAATATTTATAAGGGCCCATTTAAAAAGGGCCCTGTTCACACTAATTTTTTTAAAAGAAGTATTATTTTTTAAATAAACATGTCGCTAAGAGTTGGACCATGCGTTCACGTTTAGTGACTCGCGCAGTATCCACTTTGATCCTTGTCGCACTCTGCATCGCCGCCATGCAGCATGCTTGGTGGGACCTTGCGACATTTGCCACTTGTTGCTATGCTCTTGACGACTCCATTTGCGCAATCCCTTCGCTTGGTTTGCAGAAGGGCCTCGTTCATTAGAGTGACACTTAGCCTCTCTAACCTTCGGCCTTTCACTATTTGACACTCATCGAGTTTCAGCACAAAAGCGACTTTTGTGCCAAGCACTACAAAATAAATAGTGCTAAGACCTTAAACTTCAGCTTCTATGAAAAGAATAATACCAAAGAAAAAAGTAAAGTGTGTCACCTTCTTCAGGTAACTCGTAAAATCTAAGCATGGCTTCTTGAAGCCTTCTAAGATCCACGAAAATATTGTTCCACATTGTGTAAGGAAATCCCTTATTCGAAGGTCTTATGGATTGTTTCTTACCTTTTCCCCTTGTCTTTGTTGCGCACGAAGCATAAAGGGAAGTTGGCATTGTGTCCTTAATGTGTAGGTATGTCCCAATGCGGGAGAACACATCTTCGTTTGTGGCCTTCTTTGCGAGCTTGACCTTGTGAGGAATGGGAAATAGGTTTTCCACAATGCCATGTTCTTTGAGGGCATCCTTCAGGAGTTGAAAAATAGCCTGATAGGCTTTGGTGCTGATTCCAGCCTCATCACAAGCTTGTCGAACGTCATCATCATTAACCACATTTCTTAATTTACGCATAAGGTCCTTGGTGACTGCATCCTTAATGTGCTTACCTCCAGGTGATTGTAAGATAGAAATAACGTCCTCGGTATTGAGACAACTAGTGAGAAGGTTGACTCGATTATCTTTGCTTGTTCCACCGCATGCCTCCTGGATGAAGTTTCTAGCAACAAATAAACATAAATGTTAGAAAATAGTGTGAAGTAAGAATGCAGCATGCAAGTAAAGACCAAATCACCTTGTGGCTGTAACTCGTCGTTTGCGTGCTCCTCCGGAATGTGCAAGAGTTTCAATGGATGAATACGGACGTTTGCGTTCCCTTGCACCAAGGGGTGTTTCTTTCAAGTATGTGATGGTGTTGGTAAGCTTCTGGATGTGGGACTCCTTTTCTTGCATTTGTTGTTCAAGACTTTTAACTACCCTCTCCAAAGAGGCAACACTCTCTAGTAATGCCGTCGTCTTGAGGTAAAGAGCTTGACATTCGTGCATCCACATATGCAAAGAAGCTCCTGCACCCATACACAGCCGCTTGCAATAGCCTAACAAGCCTGCTTCTCCCCTCCCAAGAAATTGAAGAAATGTGGAAAGGCTATTAAACGGTGGATGGAAGCGGCTTATAGGATCGTAAGGGTACAAATGGCCATCCACCCAAATGTCAGCATTGGTCTCACAAGCGGTGCGACGTTCCTGTGATGACCTTTGATCACCTTCACTAGTGGTCTTCGGTGCAAATGCCGTGGGTAAGCAAATATGTATGCTTTTGGTGTGCGGAGTACGTGGTGGTGGAAGCAAACCATTTGTGATGTCCGTGAGCACCATGGAAGCTGTTGCGTGAGGAAGCAAATGATGAAAAGATAGAGGGGGAAGGGTAGAGAGGCCGAGCAGGATGGGAGGAGAGAAGGAGGGAGGGAGGGGAGGGAGAGATTGGGGAGGAGGAGGAAGGTAGGGGCAGAGAGGGAGAGGAGAGGGAGAGGGAGAGAGGAGGGAGGAGGGAGGAGGATGAGAGAACAAAATGTTTATTACTTTTTGGGGGAAAAGATTTTTGAAAAAATGGACTTTCTAAGCTTGTGGGTTAAAAAATGGGTCAAAAAATGATTTTTGGATATGTATATATGTTGGGAGGGAGTTTTAAGTAAAAAACAAATAAAAATAATTTTTTTTAAAAAAAGTCAAATTTTGGACTCTTTTTGACCCACGGAATTGCTGATGTGGACACACCCCTATGCTTCCTTCACTTTAGAGAGAGAAAGCAACCTTTTAGGTCCACATCCTACATTTGTCTTAAAAAAAGGCTAGAAAAGCCTACTCAAAACTACCTTCTTCAATGCCCTTGTCCCCTAAACCCCACACAACATTAGCCTTAATCCCTAAAAATTAGGATTCCTTAGAAGGCCCATGCAAGGTTCATATTTCTCCTAATGAAGGACCATCCTAAAAGATCTTAAAGATCAATAGCAACAAGTCTTAAGGTCAAAACCTATCTCACTCCCTTTTACACTACAGATAGAAAACCTCTCCCTTTTCCTTGCTCAAACTCTAGGGATGAGCAATTTTAACATCGTAAAAGACAATCATATAAGACGACCTTCATTAGCTATTCCAACGAGTCATGAGCTCAAAACCTCACTATGGTGATTTTTTAGGAAAAACGTTCGCTACGAACATGTTTTCAAATAGTACTAATAAATATATATATTTAAGTAGACTTAAAACTGACAAAAATAAAGTTAAACACATCATAATGTAGTTAATTTGTATGCAAATGCATCTAAAATGCCCATGCAGATCCCAAGTTACCCCAGTTTTGATACAAAAATAAAAAATATCTTGGTGTCTGCATTCCTCCGCTACTGAAACTTGAAGTCATCCTCGACGAAAAAGAAAATATCTTCAACACTATGAAATCTTCTTGAACTGCTGCAACTCCCCAGCTTGACTGCTACACTTTAAAAAATAACTGGCTCCCCTCCTTAAATGTGAACGCCCTCATGAGCATAAAGCCTGTAATACATTACACTAACACCAATACTCTGTCCATTCTTACTTATTTTAAAACAAGAACAAGATTTGTTTCAACAATAAAACCGTTAATCAGTCAGTCAATGACAACTCAGTGACAAATTAATAAACACTAGACGTAGTTATATAAACATGTTAACCCCAGAAAACGTATATACCCTCACTAACTAGTATTTATAAAGATTTAAAAATCACAAACTTAAACCTCACCAATAGCAACTAAAATTAATAATAAGGTGACTAGTTAATGGAATAACTATAAACCGCCCTAGGCAAGTCAATAAATTTATTACTGTTTAATAGCAAGAACAACCCCCCTCCATGGCGCTAGAGCTCTATAGAGGTAAACCAATTAACCCCTATATTATAAAAATTATGTACAATATTCACATCTAAGTGGAAGTCATTCCCCTTAATTTAAGTTCCCTTGTTTTGAATTCCCAAATTTTCAAAAAAAAAAGACTCTAATTGTTGTTTTTTTCATACATTAATTTTTTTTAATATTATTTTTATTTTTATTTTTACAAGTCACGTAGGACTTGATTGTTTTTTCTCGCATGCATTCCACTCTCACTGCTGCGTCGAGCAGGAATTATTAGCACTTACACTTCCACCCCGTACAAATCGTGGCTACGGCTCGTGGCTCTATCACTAGAGACAAAGTAGACCCACTCGCCTACCAAACTTGTACGACGACGGTCACACAACATATAACATAAAAGTTTTGTTCTATTCTCCCCTTGGCTCATCATTAGTGTAAATTAACTAGCATATCGCCCATCCTCTAGAGTTTGAAGGTCTATACTCCCAACCATAGATACCTACATCACTTCTAAGGGATCGCTAGATCACCATTAAGAGCATAAATATATTGCCCAAAACTAGTTTAGCTACAGTGACTCTATTAAATAATCACCTTGACTACCTCTCTCAGCCACTAACAGCTTGGTCACCGATCGGTGATTGCTAAGTCTAGATAAAAGAAAGTTAAAAAGAATATATAAACCCCCTAAGCTAACAAGCTTGACTATGAATAGTGTGGTATTAACTTGTCACTGACACATCTATTACAGAAAGAATAAAATGATAAAAACTAAAAAAGAAGAAGAAAAAATGAACATTATAGTTAGAAGTAAACCACCTGTTTAATCTGCTTGAAAATGCTCCACTTTAGAACTACATCCCCAGATACAGCTTTGACAATCAGCTCCAATTTGTAACAGGTATTTCCTCCATACAAAATTGCTCGATTCTGCAAAAAGATTAGACTACACTCCCCCTAAAGGAATGTAGTTATCCTACTCCTAATGTTTATGGGTTTTCTTGTTTTTGTTTTGTTTTGGTGATTTTTCTTTTTTGTAGTGTTTTGTTTTGAATAAAACAAAAAATCAAACATAAAAGGAAACATTTTTTTTTGAATATTTGAGTTTTTCTAAATTTGTTTGTAATTCTGTGGTTCTGTTTTGTTTTGTTTCTAAACCTCTCACTAGATATTACGGAATAGTGCACGTGCATTGGCTAAGACAAAAGGTAAAACTCGCTGAAGACCCCCTCCATAGGGTTGTACTTGGACATATTGGAGTATTTCTTGTTGTCTAGGGAACAACATATGATATAATCCCTTAGGTAAACCCAAGGGTACCCCTTCATCCTCATTGTCAAGAGTAATAAACTCGAAATCTACTATGGGGTCAGCCAGGATATGCTCATCTAAGACAGGAAACATCTCCATAAATGCTATAGGGTCATTCTCACAAAAATACCCAAAAAGTGTAATAAAAAAATGGAAATAATCCCAATCATGCACCTCTAAATCAAAATCCATGGCCCACCATCATAATAGCCAATCTACCTCATGTATATCATCAATCATGCAAACTATATTCTCTATGCCTAACCCACGAACGAATGGTCTAAACGCAACAAACAAGTAATCTAGAGAGGTGTCCATGAATCACCAAGTAGATGGAATGGAAAGAATGTGATGGTGAATGAGGCGATAATCTCTACCATAAAATAACCTTTGTTAACACCCATTCTAAAAGAAGAAGAAAATAAAC
Source organism: Adiantum capillus-veneris (assembly GCF_014529385.1). Lineage (NCBI taxonomy): Eukaryota > Viridiplantae > Streptophyta > Polypodiopsida > Polypodiales > Pteridaceae > Adiantum > Adiantum capillus-veneris. Next base: position 152,494,584 of record NC_140948.1, read on the forward strand.
AGCCTGCTACTACAACTAGAACTTTTTTTCTCTCTTTTTACTTTTTTTTATTTATGGTTGTGCCCTTACTTTTTTTTAGAGAACTAAGTGAAATAATGTTTCACTCTCAGACCATTGACTTTAAAAGGATCTAAAGTTTTGTCAATGTTCTGAACTAACAAGGATCCATTAAGGAAGGTCCGAAGTACTTTAAAAGGACCTAACCATTGTATCTATAGTTTTCCAGGGAATTTATAGTAACGACTATCATAAATTAAAACCTTATCGTCTCTTTGAAATTTCCGAACTTTGATATGGAGATCATGCCAAGATTTATGTCACCTTTGCATAGCCTCAAGACTTTGTAAGGCTAGCAAGCGCATCTCGTCGAGTTTGGTCAAGGTAAACAACCTATCTTTTAAAGATTCCTCTTCACCAAGTCTAGTAGATAAGGCAACCCTTAAGGTTGGAATCTCCCTTTTGATTGGAAATATGGCTTCAACACCATAAACTAAAGTGAAGGGTGTATGTTGGGTTGCTACCTTAAAAGTTGTGTGATAAGCCCATAATGCTTCAGGTAATCGTTCATCCCAATCACGGTGATTATTAGCTGGCGTTTTCGTTAAAATGTTACCCAAAATTCTGTTGGTAGCTCCACTTGCCCATTTGAACATATAATAAGGTGTAGACTTTTGATGTTTAATTTTATATAACTCGGTTAATTCCCTAATAGTGTCATTAAGGAAATGAGATCCTCGATTGCTAACCAGCTCTAGTGGACAACCAAATCTTGTAATGATATCTTCATAGAGGAACTTAGCCACACCTAAGGCTTTATCAGTCTTCAGAGGTTTAGCTTCAACCCACTTGGTGACATAGTCTGTACATACCAAAATATATTGATTAGAACGATATCAGGATGGAGGATCTATGGGTCCTACAAAATCTATTCCCCATTTCTCAAATGTCTTCAAAGCTAGTAGTGGCGTTAATGGCGTTGCATATTGCACAGTGGGTTGACCAACTCGCTGACATTTATCACACTTTTTACAATGTGTAAAGGAGTCTCGGCCACCAATATCCTGCCATCAATACTTTTCTTGCAGTTAATTCCCCTGCAAATGGGCCTCCACAAGGCTCATCATGTAATGCTTTTAAAACTTGATAAATTTCATCCTCTCTTAAGTATCATCTATAAATTTGTTCATGAGGAAAATAACGATATAAGAAATCCCCCATCAACAAATAATGACGAGCTTGAAGAAGTTGTTTCTTCTTTTCATGCTTAGTCGCTTTATGAGGATATTCAGACGTGCTAAGAAAATTAGCTATGTCTGCATATCAAGGTAACTCACTTTCAACCAGAAACAGGTTAGCATCAGGTAACTCATCATCAACTCCTCTCTCTATATCATTAGTAAGTAATCTAAAGATGATCAACTAACACATGTGACTTTCCTGGTCGTACACAACCTCAAAGTCAAACTTCTATAAAAGCAACATCCATCGAATCACTCTTCCAAAAATCTCTGGTTTATTTAACAAGTATTTCAATGCGCATGATCCACATAGAATACAAAATGATTCCCCAATGGATACTGCCAAAATTTATCAACAGAGAATACCATAGACAGGACATTCCTTTTCAGTTGTAGTGTAATTATGCTCAGGGTAAATTAAGACCCTACTTGCATAATAGATTGGATGATCAACTTTCTTATCATTAGCGTGACACAACACAGCCCCTGCTCTGCTGGATGAGATGCATCAGCATGGATCTGAAATTCCTTTGTCCAATCAGGACTCACTAGAATTGGCGCTTCTACTAACCGATTTTTAATGTCTTCAAATGCAACTTGACATTTCTCAGTCCACATATAACCTATATCCTTTTAAAGCAAATTTGTCAAAGGTCCACAATTGAAGCAAAGTTCAAAATGAATCTCCTATAGTAATTTGCATGCCCTAGAAATCCTCGCAGTTGTTGACGAAGATTCTGTGGTACTGGCAAATCTTTGATTTTACCAACCTTACTCTCATCAACCGTAATGACATCCAGAGAGACAAAATGACTTTGGTTACCCCAAAGATACACTTCTCAGGGTTTAAAGAAATGCCCATTTCAATGCTATGTTCAAACACTAAGGCCAACTTTTCAAGCATATCCTCTTCACTTCCTTGCACTAAAAAATCATCTAAGAAAATTTCCATCCACTTTTGTAGGAAATCCTGATAAGATGCAATCATAACACATTGGAATGTGGCAGGGGCATTACATAGCCCAAATGGCATAACTCAATAAGAAAATGTTCCCCATTCAATAGTAAAAGTAGTTTTTGATTGATCATCTTCATGTATTTGAATTTGATTGTAGCCACTGAATGCATCCATAAAGGAATAAAGGACATATCCGACAACACGATCTAAAACTTGATCGATAAAGGGCAAAGGAAATGATCTTTCTTAGTTTTCCCATTGAGTTTTCTATAATCTACACAAATATGGATTTTGTTTTTTTTCTTAGGAACCACTACAATTGGGGAAACCCAATCACTATAACCAACCGCATAAATAAATCCCACATCCAAGAGTTTCATTATTTCTACCTTAACCAATTCAACATAAACAGGATTGGTGCAACGCTAACGTGTTGACAAATAGGTCAAGCTCCAAGTTCTATGCCAATATAGTGTTGACATAGCTCAAGCTTGACTCCTCGTAGGTCTTTATACGACCATGCAAAAGCATGTTGATACTTTGTAAGTAATTTTTTGAAATTCTCCAACACTTCTCCTTTTGATTGACTGCCCAATGTCAAGGATTTTCCTTGTGACACTTCCCATTGAACAATTAAATAACCTTTTGACAATACAAAGGAAGATTGTGTATGGGGAATAGCCCTAATTAGAGGATGTTTTTCCTCCTTATAGACAACATTTTCAAGTAGGTTGTGTTTATTTATAAGAGATTCAGACTCTTCATTTTTATCCTATGTATCACTCACAACACTTACAGATTGTGTCCCACAATAGGGTACAATCGCAGGTTCATAGTTCTTTGTTGACAAGTCATCAACATTTACCATATAGGTATCAAGTGTTACTTCAGTTAAAGAGCCTCAATTTAGAATTCAGGGACGTCAGTGATCCCATATTCCTCTAACTGTTCTTCCATATCTTCCTGTTTATAATAATCTTCCCATTGCTTCAATAATTCTTTGCTATGCTTAGCCTCTAAAATATCCTGCCCTTTTTCTTTTTCTAATTGGGCCATTTTTTGTAGCACTTGAGCCATAGCTTCATCTGCTAGCTGATGCTCTTTTAGTAATTGTTCCCAAATAGCATCTACTTCTAGGAGTGCACTGTATTCTCCTTCAAGCTTATCCATAATAGCCTGGGTATCCTTCACGGTTATATTAAAAAAATTTACCAAACACTCATCTGAGGTGGACAATCATTGTGCGATATCCTTATCAAAATCATAACCCGAAGAGTAATGAGCTTCGTATTTACCCATTCCTAGGTGACAGGCATAATTACCAACACCCTCTGATGCAGAGATTGTCCCAGTGAAATCATCATCTATCCGCATATGGTAACCATTGTGCAAAAATCAAGAATATTTATCCGTATTTAATGAGAAGCGTTATTTAACTTCTTCTTCATCCTCTGATTTGTCACCACTATAATCTATGTTCTCTTTCGTTTCTGACACTGTCCGCTTTTTATACTCCCTCAAAAACTCCTTAGAGACAACTCGCAGTTCTACTCTATCATTGCAAGGACCAATAGCGATCACTCCTTTATGCCATCTTTGCTACACCTGGCTTGTACAAGGCAAGGTCTTCTTAACAATATTTGGAAAGAGGCCCCATACGAATGTGGTCGAACTATCAAGTAACTCACTTGAAACTCAAGTCCTGCCACTATAGTCTTGACCCCTTGTAAAATTCCTAAAGGTTTTACACGTCGTTGAACTACCAGGCGTAGAACGATGTTTGTAGGCTCCACTTGTTTCAATCCCAACTCTCCCATAGTTTGCTCAATCATTAAACTGACTACTGCTCCACCATCTAATTGCACTTCTGTTATGCTATGGCTTCCTATTTCCAGGGAAATAGTAGGTGCTTCTAGGTCCATAAAAAATATCTAGTACATGAACTCCTTTTTCTTTGACTTGCTCCATCATTTTAGAGATTTTTCTCTTCCCTCTCCTACATACGAGCTTATGATATAATTGTTTCTTACAAAGGAGATATCTCTACTAAAGTGGTCAAGTCCAATGAGATTTTGCAATCCTTCATAGATTCCCATAAATTACAAGTATCTGGTACGATTTTCCTGTGAGCTACACATGTCTGTAACCTTTCTCGAAAAGGTGCTATACCTTTTGTAATTTCTTCCTCTTACTGTAGCTTAAAAGCAATCGGTGACTCATCAGCAGAATGATCCTCAGATACTTCATCAGGAGATTCTACAAACTCTTTTATGAAAGAGTCCTCAACCTTCTTACTCACATTTGGGACAGTAAGCCCTTTATCATGGTCCATCTTTTGAGATCGAGTAACTACCCCGACCATCACAGGTTCTTTAGCAAAGGTCACTTTCCTTGCTTTTTGTTTACGAGGGAATCCATCTTGCAATTGTTCAACCTCTACTAAATTGGCAGAGGTACTAGGATCCTCATCAACCTTCTGTTTCCCTTTTTCATTTTGAACTAAAGTTACCCGCTTTGGACATAAATCTTCATAGTGACCCTCCTCGCTACAGATTCGACATAACAGTATATAGTCTTGATTTTACAAGGATTGGGGCAATAAGGAGCTATATGCCCTTCCTGTTGACAGTTATAGCATACCACAGGGCTAGATGGCCCCATATTTGGATTACTGTATCGAAAATTATTTCGTCGAAGTGGAGGTCTATATGGAGAATTTCTGCTCATTTGTCCTTGCAACCTTGGTCAAGGTGGTGAAGGGGATCGGAGAGCATGTAATGGAATTTTCCTTAATATGTGAGAGTAGCGGAATATAATGAGAGTACTTTCAAGAAATGATTTTGTGAGCATAGCGGGTTGACATAATCATAGCAACTAGTTAACTTGGCATAGACAATACTTTTGCAAGAGAGAGAGTTTAGAGAACATGACAACAATTGAGGACCGGATTTATGTGGAGCCGGTCCCCCCTCCAATAGGCATTTGTATTATGATTTCTCCCATAAAGAGAGACTTGTTACAATACAGTCTTTGTGTTCCTTGTGACCTAGGTGATGCCATGAAGATGGAAGGCTTCATGCATCACAAACATAACATAAACTTGAAGAAAGCTTTAACTATCCCAAGCCTCAGTCCCAAGACCTCAAACACCTTCGAAGGTGGAGAGAGCTAGCAGGGAATGAGGGTAGGGAAGAGGAAGAAGAAACATTTCGTAGGAGAAAGAATTAGTTCCTCACTTATCATACTCTTGTTGCTAGCATACATAATAGCATAGTAATGAAGAAGAAGGAGATGGCAAGCTTAAGCATTGAAGCATGGCTCTTGGTTGGATTTGCACTCCATAGCCAAGAGTGTTGGTGTAGGCTCTCAACCTCTACTTTCTTGGAGAGGGAGCTCTTGCACTTTGCATAGCACACAATGAGAGTGATTGTGAGTGTGTGTGGGTGAGTATACCCCTCAAGAAAGCCCCTAGCTAGCTTGGGTCGACCCCCCCTTGTAGCTCATGCTTGAAGCTCATTGGACCCTCCCAGGCCTAGCCAATCATGAGCAGGAGGCATTACAAGCAGTAGGGGTAGCCTTGAGACAAGTGTCCCCCTTTCCTTTTTGAGAGAGAGGGCTAGATAAATGCTAAAACAATTAGATAATTCATGTAATTTATCATTGGACCCCTTTGAAGCTTAGCCAATAGGCTTCAAGCAACACATGAAGGTAACATGGGTAGGGGCCTGACATGTGTCCTTGCTGCCTCTTCAAGTTGGGGCTTCCCTTGTGTGTGTGAGTGGGTGTTCTCTCTCTAGCCCCTAGGAAAAGGGCTCGCCCCCCCTCTTGTAGGAATGCTTTTGACTTTATGTGATCAAGCACCTTACTCACCAAGCATGACAAAGCACTTGAACTAGGGGGTGTTCCCACAAGCATCTCAGGCAAGCTTCTCAAGGCACCTCAAGTACCTTAATCATGCAGCAAGTCAAGCACCTCAAGCATGGAGCTAGTCAAGCACCTCAAGCATCTTAATCAAGCATGACAAAAACCTCAAGCACGACAAGCACCTCGAGCTTGGGCCGGGTTCCCACCTCAAGCTCAGCCCTAGCTTACCTAAGGTCAAAGGACTTTTACACACATTTATTGGAGGTCTTCAATGAAGCTAACCCTAAGGTCTTATGCTCCATTGGTTAGCCTTGCTCTTTGATAGACCATCTCCCTTTTGGGCCCCTTTACTATTGGCCCCGTGCTGAGATAGATCTATAAGCACATATCTATATCTTAACACTTGTTCCCGTTTATTCTCCCACATTAAGTGATCAATTCAATATGAGAAAATCATTTGGGTTGGTTAGATATTAGATTTTATGACATTACCTCTCTCTTGAAATCATAGTCGTCCTCGACTATGAGGTAGAAGAGATAAAGTCTTAGTCATTAGTCAATCGTACTTAGTGGGTAAAGGATCCCTTTTTACCCTACGACATCTTTCCAAGATGGATGAATAATCCATTTGGTGCTTGGGAGACATAGCTGCCGCAAGCATGTCTGCTCTTTAGTGCATTTTATTCTCCCAAAGTAGAGTGACAAATTCTACTTGGTGTTTGAGAGACGTCGTCATCACAAACATGATTCTAAGCATGCATACTAGTTAAATTTGTGCACAATTAAAAAGAGGATTAGTCTTATAAGACAAAAACATGAGTCATTTAAAAGAGAGTTGTACATTTGCTTACTCTAATGTAGCATTGTAAGCATTGACAAGGTTCATACTATCTTTAAGTTGTACTCCTTGCATCCATTTAGCATCTTCAAAAGGATAATTTTTGAACTTAATAAGATACCATCGGATTCTCTTACCATGTCGTAGTACCTTGTCTTCATGCCGAAGGACAGCTTCGGGTTGTAGCACCTCTTCTTGGTCTTCAACTTCGGGAGGGTCTTCAATAATTGGTTCAGTTGGTGGCTCTCCTTTGTAGGGCTTAAGTAGGCTTACATGAAAGGCATTGTGTATAAGCCAATGGTTGGGCAACTTGAGTTGATAAGCCGTCTCGTTAATGGGCTTTAAGATTTGGAAAGGACCATAGTATCTTTTTGCTAGTTTAGCATAATACTTTTGATGGCCCATAGGATTTTTGCCCGTCGTTTGCCTTAATCGAGCCTTAGGAAACTTGAGTAAGACCCAATCATTTTCTTTGAACATTAAGGCTCTTCTGTGCTTATCAGCAGCAGCTTTTTGCCTTTGTTGAGAGATGGCTATAGCCTCCCTAATCTTTTGAAAAGATTGTTGTAGGTCACGGTGTCAGGAGTTTTTTGGAGCAAGGGATTGCGCATATGTACATATACATGCATGGTGCATCAAATAAAGGATTGCCCATTTTCCTTAGCCAGGTGGTTAGGTGGGGCCCACATGTGTACAGGTAGGACAGTGTGTACATAGTGCATCGATTTTCACTATCACCAGTACCAGTATGTTTTTTCTACAATAATGAGGAGTTTATAGTGCGTAAAACTTCTCGAGGAAGCTATCCGCGGGCCGACGATGTGAGGTTAGCAGGTGCGTCAGATGGCATCTAGTGGCGTCAGGAGGGCGAACGAGGTCAATATTTGCACGCGGATGAGTACAAACACAACGTGGGTGTTTGCTTGTGAGAATTATGCAGAAAGGTCATCATTAGGACCACTTTTTGGGGCCACTTCACGTGGTGGCGAGATGCATTATTGGAAAAAAGCTGAGTGCCAGGTGTGCGAATGGTGCAAAAAGGTGACAACTATGCACTGCAAGGTCAGTTTTTGGCCTGTTCGGGGTCCGTTTGAGGTCATCTAAAAGGCCAAGGGTGCCCAAGTAATAAAGCTAAGTGTGGGAACTGAAAAAACTGAGAGAAGACCAGAAAAAACGTGGAGAAGAGAGGAGGAACAGCCGCAGGTGTGTTTTTTGCTCATTTTGGAGCTTGTTTTGGCCGTAAACTGCTCATCCGAGGTCGGATTTGAGCACTTTGACATTGTAGACTGGGGTTTTGGGCCATTCCGGACGCGATGGCGCTGTCCATTTTGCCAAATTCCTCACTCTTTTCCTGCAGTTTTTCTGTGTAAGTTTCTCCTATGAGCGAAGTTTCTGCTCTAGTTCGTGATTGTATTTGGCTTATTTTACCCATATTGTTTGAGCTATTTGCCCCATTGGTGTTGGCCCAAGCTCAATTGTATCTAAACATCAGAAATTCTCCTCTTTTGAGCTGAGTTTTTTGGGTGTGTGTGTGTGTGTGTGTGTGTGGAGTGGGCAAGTGGATAGTCTCTCTCCTCTCACTCCAGAGGTGTGTTCCCTGTCTCGGCCAGGTGTGTTGTCTAAGCCGAGTGGTGCCCCATAGTGTGTGTGTGTATCATTCCAAGAGTGTGTGTCGGGTCGTTATAGAGGCGCTGTGTGTGTTTTCATCCCGCTCACATTCTTTTGGCGCCCCCACGGAGGATCTTCTTCGAGTACCTTGTGCTTCGAGCTTCGGGAGTACAGGTCGCAGGTTGCAGATTACAGGTTACAGGTTACAGGTTACAGGTTACAGGTTACAGGGACAGGGACAGGGACAGGGACAGGTGATTCACACAGGTACAGGTAGCTGGAGTACAGTGATATACTAGCAGTGATGTCACTTGCAGTTGTTGTGGGTATGCATCACTTGGCGCCTGTTTGAGCGCATTGTCTGCTAGATTGTACGTTACTTGTGGAAACTGCCATTGTACGCATTTGTAGAGCCATACTTGGTTGTATTTGGCAGTCCCAGCCATTTCTGAGACTTGGTCTGGAAGATAGTCATTTCTGAGACTTGACCATACGCGATTTGCATTAGCCTTCGTGTGAGGGTCGATAGCGTGAGGTTTTTATTGAGCTGGGGGATTCTCAAATGTAGAGATCCTTTCGGTGATACAGGTAGTTGGAGCACCCTTTTCGTGACCTCGCCATAGGCTATGTATTAGTGATTCCTATTTGATGCTCGGGTTCTATTGTTGGCAGTTTATGCATACATAGACAGTCTATATTTTGGGTTCACACTGCTCTACTTCTGGGGAAACTCTGCCAAAATTTTTCTAAGTTATGATGGCTGGTTTTTTGGTATTTTGAGCCATTTATGCTGTTATGCTGCTTAAATTTTGGAAAAATCCGAGGTTGAATCAGGTGTGCCTTCTTAGGAGCTTCATGGTTGGCTTTAATGGATGATCAAAATGGCCCTCAGTTCACTTCTTTTCATTTAACTCAAAGAATTCAGATTAATGTTCATGTGTCCAGGAAGATCTTTTTCCAGCAGCGCATAGTCTTTATGTTTGGGCCAAGAAGATTGAGAGAGATCCTGGAATGTCCTTTGCCTGTTGTCATTCCGATGATTAACTATGAAAACTCATTTGATGTGCATGTGTTTGTCCTTATCTAAAGCTGAGCTCCATTGAAGTTTCTGGGGATTGGGTAGTGAAAAGTTTTGGGTTCTTGCACGTGTGTTCAAAGGGGTTCTCAAAGCATCATAATTTGGGTAGCCATGGCTTTCTCTTATCCGGAGTTTCATGGAAGAAGTGATGAAGATGTGGAAGAATTTTTGGAAAAGATGGAGGTTGCCTGCATTAGCAACCAGATTCATGACCCTGCGCAGATGTTACGCCTTCTCCAAATTTGTTTGAAAAGTGATGCACGAGTTTGGTCTAAAGCATTTGAAGAGGAGTTGCATGTGGCTGATCCACCTGTAAGGTTGAGTTGGGACAATCTACGACATGGTTTGGAAGTGGAGTTTGTGAAGATAGAAGATCCTGACAAAGTGTGGCAAGAAGTACAAGGTTTGGTGCACAAGGAAGGTGAGCCAGTAGATGCGTACATACGTAAGTTTTCATTGGCATGGGAGCGAATGTGCAAGGCCTTAGCACCATAGGTATCCTTGCCTGACATGATGAAGAAGGACAGGTTCTTGGCTGGTCTTTGGGAGAATATACGTTGGAGAGTGGAGCTAAAGAAGCCTAGGACATATGAAGATGCACTAGAGGTAGCAAGGAACAAAGAGTGGAAGCTGAGGAAAATGAGCCAGTTAGGGGTGGAGTCTTTGCCAATGAGGTCTGAATTTCAACCTATAGAGTCTTTACAAGGGCGCATGTCAGGGGTTCATCATGAACCAGTTGTTCCTGTTACTACTCAGGTTATGCCAGCAGTGGTCACTACAGCAGTGCAAGATGATGGGCTAAGGCAAGACATGAGGCAAATGGTAGATTTGATGAAGAATCTCAGCCTAAACATGCTAGGTCAAGTGGGAAATAATCGAGGTCGAGGGAGGTTTGCAAATCATTCAGGAGGTGAAGAAAGGCCTAGGAATGGTGTTGGACAAAGCAATGGTAGGTTTTGGAGGCAAACGCCCACATGTTATAATTGTGGAGACATGTATCCATTGCCAAGACAGGTGCTAACTAGGTCAAATGATTATGGCATCGAAATTAAGGGAGACGAAGGAACCAGTGGACTGACCCAGGAGGAAAAGCGAAAGACAAAAGTGCTAAGTGTAGTCACCTTGGAGAAAGCATCAAAGCTAGAGGATACATTAGTGATGCCTATTGGGAAGAGGACCACAGAGGATAAGGAAGGAAGAAGTGCCCCAGGTCCTAGTAAGAAGAAAGGAAAGAGCCATGAAGGCGAGGATGTCAAGGCCAAGAGGAAAAGGAGAGCTCGTCGAAAGTTTCATGTTTCAGATTTTCCACTAGGGGATGGGCAATTAAGCTATGACTTCAGGGAGGATCTGACGAGCAGGAAGGCAGATGTTACTTTTGGGCAGCTTATAGAGATGGTGCCTAAGCTAAAGCGACAGTGGAAGAGGATGGTTAACCCAATGGAGAAAGAGCCAGAGAGAGGTTCAGTAAAGGTGTTGGCAATGGATGAGCTACCAGACATTTGTCCAATAGTAGATGTGTGGCATAAAAGGAAAAATTTGGGACAAGGTTATGTGGATGGCGGAGCCCAAATATGCGTCATAACACACTCATGCGTTGAGAAGATGGGTCTCACAGTGGCTGGGGTGTCAGGTTTTCGGATCAGATTGGCAAACCATCAAAAAGTAAAATGCTTGGGTGTTGTAAAGAGCTTAGAAGTGGAGGCATATGATGCAAAGGCAGTGGTTGATTTTCATGTGAAGCCAGCAGGGTTGGGAGCATATCCTATTATACTGGGTAGACCATGGTTACGTGCAGTGGGAGCTGTTCAAGATTGGCGACATGGTACGATTAGCCTCTATGGAAAGACAGGTACCAAGAAGCTTTATAATATGGACACAAGGAAACGATTAGAGGAGCTTTATGAAAATGAGGATGAGTCTAGTGATGAAGACTCTTCCACGGTGACAGACGAGGACAGTGATAGCACTACCAGCAGTGATGAGGATGCTGATGTTGCATTTCTTTTGACGGACAAAGAAATCCAGGAGATTGGTTTAGTTGCATTTGCGAATGAGGTTGAAGATGAAAGTGAAGGGCCTTATGAAGTGATTGAAGGGCTGATGCAAACCAAGGTTGAGTTGTCAAAGAAGCAGGAATTAATGACGCAAATGATTAGTGGAGACCTCTCAGCTATGGAGAAGGATATATATTTGCATATGCTGGCTAGTTTTCCTGATTTGTTCATTACTTCATATAAAGAGATCAGAGGGTTCAAGGGTGAAGAGATGCATATAGAGATGAAAGAAGATGCTAAGCCAGTGCGGCAAAGGCTAAGAAGGATGGGTCAAGAGCAAATGGAAGCCTTGCGAGAAGAGGTGGACTAGTTTTTGAAGGCAGGGTTCATAGTCCCTGTGGAGACCACAGAATGGGTGAGTCCAGTAGTAGTCAATCCAAAGAAGGATGGGAAGTGGAGAATTTGTGTGGATTTTAAACCCTTAAACGCAGCCACTAAGAAGAACCCATATCCTCTTCCATTCATCGATCAAATCTTAGATTCAGTGGCAGGTTATGAGAGGTACAGTGTGTGTGATGGTTTTTCAGGCTATTTTCAATTGAAGATTGCTCTTAAAGACCGCACAAAGACAACTTTTATTACGCCATGGGGCTGCTATTGCTACACAGTATTGCCATTTGGGTTGTCAAATGGACCTTCCTTCTATCAAGAGAGAGCAAATTGGGTGTTGGAACCATTCATTGGTAGTTGTGTTAAAGCTTTTATGGATGACTTATGTGTTTATAGCAGTAGGGCTGAACACCATGAGAAGCTGCAGATGGTATTGGCTCGATATGATGAATGTGAAGGACAACTAAATCCAAAAAAATGTCATCTAGCACAGCCAAGGGTGAAGTTATTGGGCCACATGGTGTCAGAAAATGGCATTGAGGCTGATTCAGACAAGGTTAAGTCTATTATTCTTCTTCCATCACCTACGAGTACGAAGCAATTGGCAACCTTTATACACAAAGTGAAGTACATGGCAAGGTTTATTCCATTGTCTTCTCAACTTCTTTATCCATTACTGCGAGTGGCAAAGCATGATCCATTGCAATGGGATGACAAGTGTGAAGAAGTGTTTCAAGAGGTGAAAGAGGTGTTAGGGGGGTTGTCAGCCATGCAGGCTCCTGATTGGGAGAAAGTTTTTTATGTAAATCCATCAGTAGGGGATGATGCCATTGGAGCTATGCTATTGCAAAAGGGGAAGGGCAGCCATTATATGAGGCCAGTGTATTGTGCAAGCCGAGTGAAGTTGGTAGCGGAGAGAAAGTTATCGGAAGTAGAGCTAGTGATGGCCAGTATAATATTTGCTTGTCGACGATTTCGTCATTACTTGCTACCACAACCTTTTATTTTCTTGACAAGTTATGCCTTTTTGCCACAGTTAATTAATGGTACTAACATGTCAAATGTGGTGAAGAAATGGGTAATTGAGCTGCAAGAGTTTTAGTTCTCTTTTCTAGTGGAAGATAGTACAAGGGCTACCCTAGCTGATTTGTTGACCTACAAGGAGAATCCCCTTATTGTTAAGGAAGAGGTGGTGAGAAAGGTAGTTGAAGAAGTGCCACAGATCAGCAATGCACATGTGTTGTTCTTTGATGGTTCATACAGAAAGAGCCATGATGCAGCTTCAGGGGGTATAGCACTTTATGATCCAGAGGGGAAGCTAGTATGCAAGAGAGGGTTCAAATTGGATGCGCATAGTAACAATGAGGCTGAATATGCTACATTGGAAGCCGGATTACACATTTGTTTGAAGCATGGGGTTCAAAGGTTGAGCATAAAAGGTGATGCCTTGTTAGTGGTAAAGCAAGTGCTGGGTGTGTGGAAGAGCAAGAACACCTCATTGAAGGAAATGTGCTTCAGAATTAAAGGCCTGTTAAAAAAGTTCAAAGCATGGATCATCAGACACATTGAACGTGCTCTAAATGGAGAGGCACATGAAGCAACTCAAGGCATGATTGGGGAGCTATTTGCGTTGAGGACCACTTTACCTCTTTATCATGGCCGGGAAAGTTTGGCTCAAGAAGAGGAGTTTTTGCTAACAGGAATCATTCCAAAGGAGATTCAGAAGTCTAAGAAGTATGGCTTTGTGCGTAGAGCATACAGGTACAAATTGATTGGCGATGTCTTATACATGAAAGGGGCTGATCTCGTGTTGAGGCGTGTACCTTGGCGGGAGGAGCTTTACAGAGTGTTGGAAGAGAATCATGAAGGCGCATGTGGTGGCCATTTTGCTCTAAAGATCACCTTGCATAAGATTTTACAAGAGGGGTATGTATGGCCTAGTTTGCACAAGGATGTTCACCATTGGTGTAGGTCTTGCAATAGGTGTCAAGCGTTTGGGAAGAGAGTGTTGAAGCCAGAGCTACGAAAAACCATTATGGCGTTTGATGTGTTTGAAAAGTGGGGGATTGATGCAATAGGCCCGTTACCTATCACAAGCAGGGGCAAAAGCTATATTTTGACGGCAGTGGACTATCTTTCTAGATGGGCAGAGGCTATAGCAGTAAAACAGATCACTGCAAAGGATGTGGCAAAATTTGTGTATGATGAAATATGTTGCAAGTTTGCGGTGACATTAGAGCTACTTTCAGATAAGGGACCAGGATTTAGAGCTAAACTGCTAGACTTCTTATGCACAAAGATGAAGATTACGCACGAGCATACCACTCCTTATTACCCACAGTGTAATGGCTTAAATGAAAGATTCAATGGTGAGTTGGTACAAATTCTTTCTAAAGTGACAGAGCACCAAGGAAAGAATTGGGATTTGGAATTGCCTAGTGCATTATGGGCTTATCGTACTTCGGTGCAGACATGTACAGGGTTTACTCCATTTCATTTGGTGTATGGAAAAGAAGCACTATTGCCTGTGGAAGTAGAGTTGCCTGCAATCAAGATGTTAGAGAAGTTGCTTGGGCCGCCTAGTGATGCATTCAAAGAGAGGCTCTTGCAGTTACAAGAGGTCCAGTTGGATAGAATGAGCGCATTGGAGCATTATGGGCAGATGCAGGATAAGGCTTTGGCAAAGATAAATGAAAAGGTTAAAAGTAAGGGTATCAAGAAACATGACTTGGTTTTGCGCTACAACAGTAAGCTGGACAACACCTTCCAAAAGAAGTTTCAAATTAAGTGGGAAGGCCCTTTCAAGGTAGTGGAGTGTTTTCCAAATGGCACATATCAGCTGGCTAACCTGGATGGTGTTCTACATAAGTCAAGGGTAAATGGATTGCTTCTTAAATTGTATCATGCTAGATTGATGATGGTGGAGCAAGATGAGCTGTCTGTGGAGCAAGCAATGATGGTGAGGGATGAGGAGACCTGTGATGCGGCGAGTCTCACATCTCTCTTTGCTGCTGCTGATCATGAATGATCTAGCAGGCTAGGGGATGGGCAAATTATGTCAGGAGTTTTTTGGAGCAAGGGATTGTGCATATGTACATATACATGCATGGTGCATCAAATAAAGGATTGCCCATTTTCCTTAGCCAGGTGGTTATGTGGGGCCCACATGTGTACAGGTAGGACAGTGTGTACATAGTGCATCGATTTTCACTATCACCAGTACCAGTATGTTTTTTCTACAATAATGAGGAGTTTATAGCGCGTAAAACTTCTCGAGGAAGCTATCCGCGGGCCGACGACGTGAGGTCAGTAGGTGCGTCAGATGGCATCTAGTGGCATCAGGAGGGCGAACGAGGTCAATATTTGCATGCGGATGAGTACAGACACAACGTGGGTGTTTGCTTGTGAGAATTATGCAGAAAGAGAGGGGAACTAGAGAGGAGGAGGAAGGCATGGAGGAGGAGAACCAAAGGAGAAGAAGTGTGGCTGCATGATCTCTCTCTCTCTCTCTCTCTCTCATGGAAATCTAGGGGCCGTGGGAAAACTCTTCCAAGTATGGTGGAGTTGAGCTATGAAGGTGGGCTCATGACATGCCGCAAGAACAATCCCTTCCATGGAATATTTGAGTAGGTTGAAGAGAGCAGAGAAACCAATGCATAGTTTTAGGGAGGGGGAGAATTTTCCATGCATGAAAGATGGCAAGTTTGGGCTCGTTGAGAGTAAAGGGAGCAAAGAAGCATTTATTGTCACAAGTGACAAGCCCAATTGGTAGCACATATCCGAATATGAGCATTATTTCCCCTCATGCAAAGTTTCCATTGCTACAGAGAAGAGCTTCCACATTGTTTTTTATGTTATCTTTTGGGGTGCCCTACTTTGGTCACCGCCCCCCCCCCCCCCCGCCCCCCTCGGAAGGGATTTATCCCACGGTCATATAAATGCAATGGCAAGGGATGTCTAGTTGAACGCATGCACGGGCCACCCATGCCCCTGTACGGCATCTACAGAGGTAGGATATACTATCGTTCTGAAGCTTGTAGACATAAAATTATAGCAGCATGTAAAAATTGTACGTACGGCCAAAACTTATTCAAGATGCAATGGTGGGGAAAGGGAATTTTATTTTGATGTTGGAAATTGCATTCAACACTTGGTATTTTTTGTGCAAGCAAGGCTTGTTAAATATATACAAACCAAGCAAGGCTGCAATTGGGAAGGCTAAAAACCAGCATGGTAGGGACCGTAGTTAAGAAATACAACAAGATCATATGTACTCAAGCAAGGCTCGTGTAACCCACTAAATACATTGTATGTAGCGGAAATTGATAACATAGTGAGCATTTCATTAAGAACAAGTTCTTAATGAACATAGGGAGAGTAATTAGTTTAAAAAGCAACATAGCAATTTGCACCTAGCTAATTTGGCATTGACAGTACTTGAAAAGAGAGAGAAATAGAACAATTGACAACAGTTGAGGACTGGATTTACATGAGGCCAACCCGCCCTCCATAAAGGCTTTGTATTATAGCTTCTTTCATCAAAGGAGACTTTTGTACAATGCAATTCTTGTGTTCCTTGACAAAACTCATTGGTGCAATGAAGATGGAATCTTCATGCACCAAATTATGCTTCAAAATCTTACCTAGTGTTCCTAGCCTCAGTCCCAAGACCTCACACACCTTCAAAAATGGTGAGACCTAGCAGGGAATGACGAAAGATTGAGAGTAAGAAGCGGTATCTTACGAGAAAGAAGTATTATCCTCACATAATCACTCTAATAGCTTAACTTAGAGGAGATGAGCTTGCCATTGAAGCTTAGCTCCTAGTTGGATTTGTATTCCATAGCCAAGAGTTGTTGGTGTAGGTCTCTACTTCTCAATGTTTGGAGAAGGAGATGGAGTTCTTCTTACACACATGAGTTGTGTGTGTGTGTGTGTGTGTGTGTGTGTGTGCGCGCGCATAACATTGTGTTAGAGTAAAATGCAGCCCCTTCTCTCATCTTGATCGACCACTCTTCCTAAATGCTCATGCTGGCCTCGCATTGGCTCCTGTAAAGCTTAGCCAATCACAAATTAGAAGCATAGTTGATATACTTCTGACAAGTGTCCCCCATTCCACTTTTGTGAAAGCTTTAGGTATTTAATTAATTCATCTAAACTCTCATTAGACCTTTTTGTCTTCTGACCAATAGAAATCATGCAAGACATTGGGCTCTTGGATGCTCATTGGACCCCTTGGTAGACTGTCCAATAGTCTTCTAGGGAGCTTTATTTATGTTGGTTCCTTTATCAAGAGTTTTTAAATTGATTAGACTAAACTTACTCCATCCTAATTCTCATTGGTCCACCTCTATAGCCATCCAATAGGATTTGTGGGGACGTTGGGGGCAATTGGCCTAGGAGCTTGACATGTGTCCAATATTCCCTTTGTGTAAAGGGGGAGCCTCGGTGTGTGTGTGTGTGTGTGTGTGTGTGTGTGTGTTTCTCTCTCATCCCCTACAATATGGGCTCGCCCCCTCCTTCCTAGGGATGTGGGAAGACTTTTTAATCTTCCCATGACAATCCAATTTCCCCTTGCTTTGGCCATTGGATACAAGATTTAATTTTTGTAACCTTAGCCTATGGAAGTCTTAAATCTCTCTTGAAATCATAGTCATCCTCGACTATGAGGTAGAGAAGATAAAGCCTAGTCATCATTAGTCCATTTTCTAGCGGGTAGAGGACCCCTATTTTACCCTACGACATCGTCTTAGAACTGATGACAAGTGGATTTGGTGCTTGAGAGCGTTAGCTGCCGCTGCAAGCATGTTTGCACATTAGTCGGTATCAATCTTCCATAGTAAATTGATAAGCTCTACTTGGTGTTCGGGAGACGTTGTCTCCACAAACATGATCCTAGTCATGCATACTTATTAAAATGTGTGCACAATAAAGAAAAAGAGAGTCTTATAAGACAAAAACTTTGTTCATTTATACATATCTACATTTGCTTACTCTACGGAATTATTGTAAGTATTGACAAGGTTTAGGTTATCCTTTAAGTGTATGCCTTGCATCCATCTAGCATCTTTAAAAGAATAATTTTTAAACTTGATAAGATATCATCAAATAGTCCTACATTTTGTTTAAAGGCTAGGGCTCTTATGTGCTTATCAGCAATAGCCTTTTACCTTTGTTGAGAGATGATAGCATCCTTAATCTTTTGGAAAGATTCTTGTAGGTCTCGGCTATATTCATCTGCAGCGAAGATCTTCCCATGTACCTTGAGTAGCAAGGGACTTTTTGATCTTCCTCTATCACCTCAATAGGTGCTTTTCCCATGGAAGTATGTACAATGTTATTGTAAGCATACTCCACAAAGGGTAAGTAGTTCTCCCATTGGGACTTTTGATTTACTTCTGTGACATAAGATTTTAGTAGATCAAGAACGGTTAGGGTAGCTTTTTCACTTTGGGCATTCGTTTGGGGATGATAGTTCAAAGAGAAGTTTAGACTTGTACCTAAATCTCACCTAAATTATCAAAGAGACCCTTCCAAAAATTACTGGTCATTCTAGGATCTCTACCTCACACTATGTACATTAGCAAGTCATGGTACTTGAAGATTTGTGATATAAAGAGGGTTGCCATTTGATGGGATTTGAAAGTATTTTTGACAGGTATCAGATGTGCTTGTTTGCTAAACATGTCCTCTTTCATCCATATTCCTGTATTCCCATGGATAGACTTGGGTAATCCAAAGATAAAATCCATGCATATGCTCTCACACGGTGAATTAGAGATTGGCAAAGGTTGAAGCAATCCAGGTTGCTTCCCTCTATCAAACTTTGTCTTTTAGCATACCACACATTCTGAAACATACTCTTGTATATTTTCTTTCATGGAAAGGAAATAGAAATATGTTTCTATCCATTTTAGGGTAGATTGAATCCCATTATGCCGCACAAGAGGAGCATGTGATTCATACATTACTTTTTCACGTATTGAGTTAGTAATGCATAGTCTATTGCCATAGAGAAGATAACCATCTTGTAAGGTAAATGGTTCTTCTTTCTTCACTAGTGCAAGGGATGAAATCACATCTCTAAAATTGGTATCAATAGGGTACTCACCAATCATAGAAGATAGATCATTGTGAGCTGCTATGTAAATTGCATTCACTTTTGGTCGTCTTGAGATTGCATCGGCTACTTGATTATGCTTGCCAACAATGTGAGCGATATGAAAATGAAATTTCAAAAGGAAAATTTCCCACCTCATTTGTTTGTCAAAGAGCTTGGTCTGCATCATGAATTACTTAAGGCTTTGGTGATCCATCCGCAGAATGAAAGGAGTCCCCAAAAATAGTGCTTCCACGAGTCTAGTGCATGTAGAACTGCTAAGAGTTCCTTCTCATATATTCATAGAGCTTGGCCAACAAGGTTGAGTCATCAACTTTCATAAGCTATGGCGTGCCCTTCTTAGAGCAAAACAGCTCCAAGGCAATCACAACAAGTGTCGCATTGGACCTCAAATGGTTTTGAGAGATCCGACAGTGTAAGCATATAAGCTTCTCTTTAACACTAGTTTGGTACCAAAACAAGACACGTAAGTGTCCTTTTTTACACATTTAAATTAAATGCTACTTGCATTAGACAGTTTATTTAAGAAAACCCTCTTGACATTCTTAAATATGTTAGCTAGAGGGTCTTTTAAAAATATAACGTTGCATTTTAGAATCTACCATGATCAAGAACTATACTCTTCAAGTTGATCCTCGTAAGACTGCGATTGATGGTTTCAACAAATTGACTTTATAAGCTCAAGAAAAATGAAGCGACCTTGTAGAAAATTTTAGGTGTCTTTTCCACAATTTTTCTATAGATAATCGAAAATTTTATGTGCAAAAAAATTGACTTGGGAGTATATAAAATAATGGAAAGTTCTATGTGTTTGATGTAGCCATTTCAAGCATATCATTGTATACAAAGAAAAATAGGTTTTTGATGTATTTGTGAGTTTTAGAAAGTGATGCATTGCTTACCCTTTCCATCTAGGATGCAAGATGCAAAATAGAAGGGCTTTGGTATGCAACAATTATTGGATAATTTTAAATATTCAAAATAGCATAAGAGAGAACTTTGACATTTTCATTCTTGAGACATAAGCATTCAAAACCTCAAATACTATCAAACTTTCTATGTAGATCAACTAAATGTATCAAAGTACATGGTACATACATGATTGGGGTGCCCAAAACCTTGGTTTTAATGTTATTATGGAGAACTCAAGATTTTCAAGTGTTTTTCCATGATAAAAAATTCAAGATAGAGTTCAAGCAACAAGATTTATTTGAGTCACGGAGCCTAAAAAATACGTAGTCTCTTGGTTTCAACATATAAAGTCATTTGTAGTTGTCAAATTGCACTAGAATAGCCCCAATTCTATGAGGGGAGCTTTGGAAGACCAAAATTATGTTATAATTCAACACGTGCTCAAGTATCAAATTATGTCTATAACTTGCGTGTGACTTAAAAACTTGTCTTTAAAGTGAATTCCATTGTTTTGTAACACGAAGTGCTAACACTTGGCTTTTATAAACATAAAAAGGGCCATCTCTACAAAAAGATATAAGAATTTTATGATTTTTTATGCAAAACAGCTTGAAATTTTACTAAACTTTATGACCTAGAACTTACCAAAATTCTATCCATACGGATTGTATTTTGACATGGAGAAAAATCGAGTGTTTTCTTTCCCTCATGACCAACCTATGGTAGAAGCAAGGTATAAAAAACTTCTTTCTAGCTTGACAAATAAATTTCCAAAACTTGGAAGGAAAACAGGACACTTTAATGTCTCAGGACACTTAAGTGTCCAATTACAGAACTAGTGTTAAACTTTTCAAAAGCATTTTTCTCCTTGGTGGACCATATATACCTAACGTTTTTCTTTGTTAGGTCATGTAATGGTCTCGTGATTTGTGAGAACTTTTCTATGAAGCATTTATAGTATGCACACATACTTAAAAAGCTTCTTAGTTCATGTAGATTCCTTGGATTAGGCCATCCTTTGATTACCTGTAGCTTTAATGGATCCATTTGGATGCCATCTTGAGAGATAATGTGACATAACTACTCAATCTCTTGTAAGAAAAAATCATTTTTCTTTCGATTAATATAAAGTTTATTCTCTCGTAAAACTTGAATGGAGGTGTTGCTTGTGTTCGTCTAGTGAATTAGAGTAGATGATTATATCATCAAAGAACACTTTAGTGAAGGTTTGATGTGGCCTAAATAGCTTCTCCATCAAGCGATTAAATGTGGTTGGTGCATTGTTCAAGCCAAAAGCCATCACAAAGATCAAACATAGTGAGAAATGCAACCTTTACAATGTCTTGATCAACTATCCTTATGAGATAGTAGCCACGTTTAAGGTCAATCCTACTGAAGTAGGTCAACCCTTGTAGCTTATGAAATAGGTCTTCTACAAGTGGAACGGGAAACCTATTCTTGATAGTGATCCTATTTAGTTCTCTATAGTGGACACACATATGATACGTGTCGTCTTTCTTTTGCTTTAATAACACGGGTGAACAAAATGGAGATGAGCTAGGCCTAACCATGTCTTTCTCAACTAACTCATGCACTTGCCACATAATCTCCTCTTGTTGAGCTTGGTAACTCTATAAGGAGGTTTATTAGGTGGTGAAATTCTTGGAAGAATTTCAATTGCATTGGTCATCATTGCCTCGTTTGGGAGCTAGTTCACAAGGGATATTGTCAATAAAAATATCTTGAAACCCCTTTAGGAAGGATAACTCTAATTCCTTTTGATTATTTATATTTTATTTTGATAAATCATTAGGTTCATTATGAGAATCTTTAACAAAAATCATGTACACGGAAATAGAGATCTTTATTGACTTATTGAAAACTTGCTTATGTACAAGAGGTATGGTACTACCCAACTCCTTAGCATCTATGTACATATCTTTTTCCCTGAATCTAAATTAGATATGCCTTTCAAATAATTTAACATTGGCATCCATGCGTTCAAACCCGGTGGTGCCCCTAGGATTACATCCTCGTACTTGAGAGGAGAGATAAAGATATCCTCCTTCTCCACATATCTTTGGACATGGAGCCTCAATTTCCCAATTAAAGGAGTTATTAAGGTTTCTTGCCCCTTGAAAGCACCAACGACAGGTAGGACATCTCCCACCTCATAGGCTTGGATGCCTAGCTTAGTGTCCAACTTGTGAGTAGAACCAGAGTGAAAGAGAATATAAGCATCATGTTCTCTTACCTTCTCCAAGCATGGCATAGAGGAGATCCTTTGTGATGAACATCCTCTCCATGAATTTTGACCGACGTAGCTCTAGGAGGCTCATTACCTGTATTCTTGTGGGGGCAAGCATGATAGGAATGCCCTTGCTCCCCACACTTGAAACAACAGTTATCTTTCCGATAACACTCTAGATGTTAAGGAGAGAGTTTATTTTTGCCTTGATAAACTCCCTTCTCCTTAGTGTTGTTGTGGTTGGCATTGCCCCTTGAAAGCACCATCAGTAGGTAGGACTTCTCCCATCTCGTAGGCTTGGATGCCTAGCTTGGTGGCCAACTCTATGGATATGAAATTGTGAGTAGAGCTAGTGTCAAAGTGAATAAAAGCATCATGTTCTCTTACCTTTCCCCAATCATGGCATAGAGAATATCCTTTGTGATGAGCATCCTCTTCTTGAATTTCGACCAAGGTAGCTCTAGGAGGCTCATTACGTGTATTCTTGTGAGGGCAAGCACGATAGGCATGCCCTTGCTCCCCACACTTGAAAAAACGGTTATATTTTTTATAACACTCTAGCTCTTTAGGAGAGAGTTTAATTTTGACTTTATAAACTCCCTTCTCCTTAGCTTTGTTATTGTTGGTATTGCCTTTGGGAGACTTTTGGACATTGTCCTTCCCCTTAGGCTCGTTATGGTCCTTGTTTTCCGTGGGCTTAAGATCTCTCATAGCCCCTATTGGAAATTGATTTGTGAAGCCACTTTGGTATGGTGTATGACCGTAGATATGGTGTGTGGCCTTTGGGAATAAACATACTCCACCATATCCTCAATTAAACCCACACAAAATTGTTCTTTTTGCTCTCCAAAATCCATCTTTTTGAAGACAGTGTCTTTGAGATGTAAATCCCAAAACTTGTCTACATATTTGTGGATAGATTCGTAGGGAGAGATCTTTAAGCTTCACCATTCGGTGAGTACTTTGCCTTTGGCATCGGTAGCCAAAAACTGCTTCATGATGGAATCTCTTAACGCTTTCCACGTTCGTGGACCTTCACTGTTTGCTCGTAGGCTATACCACCATTGCCTGATGGACTTTTGAACATACATAGCTATATGACGTAGCTTAGAGGACTCCATGAAGCCCTTATCTCCAAACACCACACTGAATTGTTGGATAATGGCCAAGACTTTTTCCCTAGCACCAAACGTTCCATCGTAGGTAAGGAAAGAGATGCAGTTTTCTCCCTCTTTGAACTTTTTGAGCTTGGATGAACTCTTCCAAGAGGCATAGGATTTCCTATGGCCTCTTCTTTTAGGTGGTTCAAGAGTTGCACCATCACTTTCATCATAAGAGGAAGAGTATGAGGAGGGTGGAGAAGAAGGTGACCTCTTTCTTGCATTTTTCTTCCCTTGTTCCTCCTTGTCTGCACCATCACTTTCTTTAGAAGAGAAAGAGGATGAATAAGATGGAGAAGAGGGTGACCTCTTTCTCGCCTTTTTATTCTCTTGTTTTCTCTGATCCCTCTTTGAATTATGGTGTAGAGAAGTATGAAATGGTCTTCTCCATTTAGGGGGTGTTGGAGAGCATTTTACCCGCCGTCTTTTTGGAGCCATCTCCGCCAAGGTGGTAGGAGACTTACTTCTTTCTCGTTCTTTCGGTGGGGGATCTACCATTGAAACCTAGGTTCTCCTTTGGGAAGGATATGCGTTATCGAGTAGATAATTTTTGAGCCTTTCGTATGGATCCTCTTCTTCTTCCCTTATTGGAGAGAGTCCTTTTTTGGAAGTCTCACTAGGAGGCTTCCTAGGTACTCTCTCTTCTTGGTGGGGAGTTTGGAGAATACCATGGGTGCACAATTGCTATAGCACTTCACCTTGGAGGGATGGGTTGCCCAGGGCTTGTTGTAGTTTAGAAACAAGATAGTTTACAAGCATAGGGGCTTCATTAGTTGCTCTTTCGTTAGCAAAATCAAAGCTATCAACATTCATTTCAATCTCTTTTCCTTTGTCATCCATACTAGAAAATTTTAGGTGTAAACTTTTATTTGTACTTTGGCACTTCAAGCCCTAGTTGCTACTCCTCTTCATCTTCAAAGATAAGCACTCAAGCATCTATGCCCGTGGCTCGAATATTATTAGTCTCAAGGAATAGAAGAGAGGGTTCAAGAGCCAAGAGAGCACCGGTTCCTGCCAAGCTTCTAATAGCTCAATAATGGTTAAGCCATAGGCAAGCCCCGTAGGACTCCATTATTAAGACCATAGCTCTAGACAGTGTCCCCATTAATTGCATAAAGCAGGCGTGCTTTAAGGATGAAAAATCCCTATTCTACTTATTCTTTTGCAATTAACAACACCAACCATTCATAGCAAGCTTGAGGACCTCTCTTCTTGAGCAAGAAAAGAGAAACCAATAGCTCTGATACCAATGTAGCATTTAATGCACTAAATAACTTGTGTGTAGCGGAAAATGATAACGTAGTGAGCATTTCATTTAGAACAAATTCCTAATGAGCATAGAGAGAGTACTTAATTGAGAAAGCAACATATCAATTTACACCTAGCTAATTTGGCATTGACAATACTTGAAAAGAGAGAGAAATGGAACAATTGACAACAATTGAGGACCGGATTTACATGGATCCAATCCCCCCTCCATAAACGCTTCGTATTATAGCTTCTCCAATCAAAGCAGACTTTTGTACAATACAATTTTTGTGTTCCTTGACAAAACTCGTTGGTGCAATGAATACGGAAGCTTCATGCACCAAATTATGCTTAAAGATCACACCTAGTGTTCCTAGCCTCAGTCCCAAGACGTCACACACCTTCAAAAATGGTGAGAGCTAGCAGGGAATGAGGATAGATTGAGAGGAGGAAGAGGTATCTTACGAGAAATAAGTATTTTCCTCACATAATCACTCTAATAGCGTAACCTAGCTTAGTAATTAGCATGGTAGAGGAGATGAGCATGCCATTAAAGCTTGTCTCTTGGTTGGATTTGCATTTCATAGCCAAGAGTTGTTGGTGTAGGACTCTACTTCTCAATGCCTGGAGAAAGATATGGAGTTCTTCTTGTACACATGAGTTGTGTGTGTGTGTGTGTGTGTGTGTGTAGCATTGTGTTAAAGTAAAATGCAGCCCCTTCTCTCATCTTGGTCGACCCCTCTTGCTAAATGCTCACGCTCCCCTTCTCTCATCTTGGTCGACCCCTCTTGCTAAATGGTCACGCTCGCCTCCCATTGGCTCCTGTAAAGCTTAGCCAATCAAAAATTAGAAGCATAGTTGATAGCCTTTTGACAAGTTTCCCCCTTTCCCCTTTTGTGAGAGCTTTAGGTATTTAATTAATTCATCTAAACTCTCATTGGACCTTTTTGTCTTTTGGCCAATAGGAATCAGGCAAGCGCTTGGGCTGCTAGATGATCATTGGACCCCTTGGTAGACTGTCCAATACTCTTCTAGGGAGCTTAATTTCTGTTGGTTCCGTTATCAAGCATTTTAAATTGATTAGACTAAACTTACTCTAGCCTCATTCTCATTGGTCCACCTCTATAACCATCCAATAGGATTTGTGGGGAGGTTGGGGGAAATTGGCCTAGGAGCTTGACATGTGTCCAATATTCCCTTTGTGTAAAGGGGGAGCCTTGGTGTGTGTGTGTGTGTGTGTGTGTGTGTGTGTTTCTCTCTCATCCCCTACAATATGGGCTCGCCCCCTCCTTCCTAGGGATGTGGGAAGACTTTTTAGTCTTCCCCTGACTATCCAATTTCCCCTTGCTTTGGCCATTGGATAAAAGATTTAATTTTTGGAACCTTAGCCTATGGAAGTCTTAATGGAGCTGAACCTTAGGTCTTTGAAGCCCCATTGAAGCACATTGCTCTTTTGCAGGCTATCCCCCTTTGGATCTCTATTTTTTCTCCTTTGGATCCCTAACAAAGAACGGTCTGACAACCTTACCAATATTCTAGATTTCACTCTCCTGGTACTTCCCCATATTAAATGATCATTTTAGAATGAGAAAATCATTTGGGAGTAAAAGAAGCCCCACTCTTTCTCTCTTTCACTCACACACACAAATAAAGAACACAAAACAGAGTGTCAAAACAACACAAAGATGAAAACATCAAGGCTATGTTCATATCGTATCATGGGTAATATGAAAGGGTTAATAGATGAGTTAATGTCATTCAATCTTGGCTAACCAAGTAGTTCTTTGGAATTTTAGTTTTGTGCTTACCATAATATATATATTTTGTCTAGTGATTGGAATTAATTGTGTGTACAAATCTTCTTGGTTCATAGCAAGATAACTAAGCTTACGTCAAAAGAAAAGCTATAGTCTATGAGAGGTAGTATAATGGGATCCGGTGATAGAGGTATTTCATTGAGCCTTTTTGGGCCAAAGAGAAACACTATACGTTGTTGAAAGTGTATTTTACGGCTAATCCATAAGTTAATTCTAATACATCGTACAGAGTGAAAGCGATAGAAATTATCATCATGTGGATTGTTCATCTAGGTTAACTCTAGTATTTGTAAAATGTAGATATGAGAGAAGAGAAGGGAAGAGAAGAGAAGAGAGTTTCCCTCCCAAGCCCTATTCTTGCCCGTAGGCAATATGGATACTGCGGGGAGAGATGTACTTGTAGCAAGGAGAGCCTAAAATTTGTAGAGAGGATGAATTACTAAGAGTGAGAGAGATAGGTTTGGTTAAGGAGATGAGATTATATATATATATATGTTGGATTAGAGATGAAAAATAAAACAACAAGAACTCAAGAAAACATCAATGTAGAACACATCTTACTTGACAAACCCTTCGACACCATTATTGATGGAGAGAGAAGAAGAGGGGAGAATTCAACTTTGATTGATACGCCAAGTCCACGACCTTCTTTGATTAGAGTTGATCTTCCAAGGATAGCATGCAAGAATGGCTAGTCTTCCTCTAGGAGAAAGTGTAGGCGTAGGCTTATGTTAATGGATAAGTACAATTTGGCATTACTACTCACTCCCTCATGAATTCCTCTCATCAATGGCTTGAATGCTTGAGTGGTTTTCAAGGAAGAAGAGGTCCCCTTTTATAGGTGAAGGGAACCAACAAGGGTTTACACAAGAAGACAAGAGCCAGTGTGAACAGAAACTGGAAAAGTTGGAAATGAGTTGTCCCTGCATGATGTGGGCTGACTGGGGTCCAGTATTTTGATCATATCTCCTCAACCGTGGCTCCATATAAAAAAGTAAAAATATGGGCAGAAATTTCAGCTCATCCTACAACTTTCTTTTTATATGCATTTTCCTATTCGGATTGGAACCTTGTGTAAAAAAATCATCAAAATAGGGTACAGTTTTGGCAGCAAAAGTCTTCTTGTGGTCCCCTTAGCATAGACTTTTATTTGATTCCAATGGACACCTCATGCCATATGAAAGCATGACATTGCTCCTTGACAAAGTTTTGTAATCATGCTTACAATAATGCATTAAAATAAGTGTATCTTTGAAATCATGCCACCTAGTGTCCCACTAGGATTTGATTCCCTCCTAGTAGTAGCTATTTAAAAAGAAATATAAGAAAAATATAAAAAATACATAGAATATATATAGATTGAAAATTACCCTAGATATAGGATCTAGATAGGGTGTGAGATAATAATGAGATGGTAGAAAAAAAGAATCAATGCTTTTTGCCCCAAGTTAAAGAGACAGAGCTATTGACTCTTTTCCCATAGTACTTTTTGATGGTAAAGTAAGAATAAGTTACCCTTGAGATAAATAATAGGATGAGATAGAAAGCTTATTGTTATACTTACATATGCATATGTACATTATAGGAAATATAATTATGTATCTAAAAAGTTACAAGATATATCTTGTAGCATGCGCTCCCACTATGTACGTGTCACAGCACGACATCCACCCCCTCTAAACCTGCACATCCTCTGGTATGTGCCACATTGTCTCTTTGTAAGATTAGCCCTCTTGTACATCTTACTTGCTTTCTTCTTCACTGGATAATTCCAAAGCTTCGTCTTCACTTTGATCTTCACCTGTGTTTTGCTCTTCTTCCTCATCAACATCTTCTGGATCATTGTCTCTTCTTATCTTAAACATTTTGATCCTTTTTCCTACAATGGGAATCTTTACTTCTGTACCATCTAGTTCAGACAAGCTGTAAGTAGCATTTTCATGCACATGCTTTACAACATACGGTCCAAATCATCTTTTTGAAAACTTACGCATGACTGTGTGCTGGTTATCAAGGCTACTATCATATACTAAAACCCAGTCACCTTTGTCAATTGCTTTGCTCCTGAGCCGATGTCTCTTATCAAAGTAGTCCTTGTTTTTCAGCCTTGCATTTTTGAGTCGTTCTTTTGCAGCCTCAATGTCTCTAGGTCTTCTCTCTAGTTGGCTTATGCGCAATGCAAGGAAATCTTTCTTGCTAAACCCCTCTTGCCAAGGTAGTACATTCCATGTGGGAATTGTATCTTCGATCGGCATCACTGGCTTTTGACTATACATTAGCTCCGTAGACATGTAGCCAGTTACTGAGCTATGTCTTGTACGATCAGCCCATAAAGCATATGGTAACAGCTTTGGCCACTCACCAACTCTTCCTTCGCAAGCCTTGGCCAAATGATAGGAGGATGCCCTCTTTCACTCTTTCCATTGCCTTCAGGGTTGTAAGCTCCTAATCTGGTAAAGAACTCCCTTGCTTCCTCAGCATCCAGCTCACCTCTATCTGCAGTGATCTTTCCCACACAATCATAACGGCAAATCACCTCATCAAGAAGGAATTTTCGCATAGCTTCTGTGGTTTTAGCTCTTAATGCTCTTCCTTCAACTTGGTTAGTTAGGTACTCTCGTGCAAGAACCAAGTATCTCATCTGCCAGAGTCCTAGAGGCATTGTGACTAGATCCACAACCCATTTATAGTGCATGGCTAGTGGATATGTAGGGTGCAATCCATCATGATGTCGGACATTTCAATAAATTTGACAAGTTACGCATGACTCTACAAATTGAGATACATCTTTATACATACCCTTCCACCAGTATTTTTCTTTCAACTTGGAGAAGGTTGCCCACACACCCATGTGTCCAGCCCATAGACTCTCATGAAACTCTTGAATGAGCTTTACTTGAGTCTCTTTTTTACATATAACCGGTTGTGGTGTAGCACCCTTTTGTTTAGGATGCTTCCACAAGTAACCATCCCTCAAAAAGTACCCATATGCTTTCCTGCGTATCCTCCTAAATTCTTGTTCAAACCAATCATCCTGTTTTGCTAGAGTACTCAAATAGCTCCAATAAGAATCCAATCACCTTCATAAAGCTCTTTCAAGAATGATTCAAGTAGATTAGTCATGCAGACATTGTGACCTTTGACATGAGAGATAGAATAGAACTTTGTGCCTACATCATCTCCCTCGTCAATCATCTGTGACTCATCTTCATACCTTTCCCTTAATAGCATATCTACCATTGTATTGTCTTTACCTGCAATGTGCTTAAACTTGGGATTTAAGGACTTAATGTAGGCAATCCACCGCAACATAGAAATTTCTGGAGGTGAGCAGCTTGTAATCATCCCAAGAAGTGGTAGACAATCTGTTTCTACAACCACGCATGCACCAATTAGGTACTCTTTCCCATTTTTCAAGGCTATAACCATACCCCATAGCTCTCTCTTTATTTGTGGATAGTTTCTTCAGTGAGCACTTAGTACTTTTGCTCCAAATCTTACCACATAATTGCATCCTTCTTCGTCATCTTTCCCTATTGCACATCCAATCCCTGTAGGATTGGTGTCTACTGTCACAATTACTGGCCTTTGACACTCATAGTCTACCTTTCTCAAAGTTGGTGCTGACTAGAGCAACTCCTTTAGCTTTTTCATGGATTTTACATGTGCTTCTATCCATTTAAACTTTTGATTCTTTCTAAGCAACTGATAAAGAGGATCAGCTACATGTGCATAATGTGGAATCCAAATAACATAGAAGACACATGCTCCCAGAAACCTTCTAACCTCAGTGATGCTAGTGCACGTTTCTTTCATTCTTTGGATGGCATCTACCTTTGTTGGACAAGGTTTCCTACCATATGGCCCGCACATGTGCCCCATCATGAGCACTTCATTGACACCAAACATAGACTTTTTCTCTGACAATGTAAGATTCACTTCTTCCAACCGAGACAAAATTTTATCACAATCATTTATGTGATTTACCACAAACCTGCGACATCCCTTGAGATCCAAAGCTTCATCTTTGTCACTTTATTCACATCCTTTGATAGGAAAATCATCAATGAAAGGCATTGTGATTTGAGAAATAAAGTCACGTAAGACCTTATTCATCCCATTCATCATATGTGCAACTGAGTTGGTTGCTCCTTGTGGCAAGGTATACATCCTTACCAAACCCAAAGGTGTCCTCATGGTTGTCAAGTCTCTGCTTTCGATTGCAAGCTGAAATTGATCATACCCTGAGTAGAGATCCCCCATTGAGTAGATTGCCCTCCCTGCAAACGCCTCTGCAAACTCATCCACAATTGGACCTGTACCTACATTTCTAATTGTCACCTTGTTCACTGGTTGCATATCTTGGATGAAGCGTAGAGAACCATTCTTTGGAACTGTGAACCACCTGTTTGAGTATGGATCACAAGAAGGCTCCAAGATTCCCATTTTGATTTTCTCATTCAGTAGCTCTACTAACTTTGGCAAATGAGCCTTTGGAACCGGAATAGGCTGCAGATTCCAAGGCACATGAGGTATTGTGAAAATAACCATAGGAGCTACAATAGAAGGATCAACACATCCTATCTCATGTGGCTCAAATGCAAAAGCTTTACCATGCTTTGAAAGAATTTCTTTGAAGCACTTTGTCTCCTCCTCTGTTACAAACTCCTCGCGACCAATCTGCAACTCTTGGAAAGACTCCTTTGTGAAGGTATACCCAATATTTTTAGGATTCCTCAAACTTGGTTGTAAAGAAGCCTGCTCAATCTTTTCCCTATTGTTGGGTGGTAAGGGTGAAGCTATTGGTTTCACCTTCTTTGCTACACTCTTGTATTTAGTTTCAGCATGGACTTCTGGGCCAACAGTTTGGTTTTCTTTAAAGGCTTCTATTGCTTGATACATTTCCATAGAGCAAACTTCCACAACTTCACTTTCAAGATGCAAACTAGACCCCATTATAGCATCAAGCTCACCCATAGTATCTACAAAAGAAACTTGTTCACACAAACCCAAAACATTTTCAGTAGGCTCTAGCAACCCACTCTTTTTCATGCCTATTTGTACATTATGCACATGTTGCCTCTCACATCTCTTCAAATCTTCAAGTTGTGTAAAACATACTGATCCATTCCTTGTTACCAAGGAGCTCGTTGAAAAAGTTTCACCTATTTTTGGATCAAGCGAGACCCTTTTTCTTTCTGTACCACTACAATCCCACTTTACAATGGTACTTGGCCAAAACCCATCATTTCTCTATGGTCATGAAACTCTATGGTCATGAAACCCATCATTTCTCTATGGTCATGAAACTCTTTGCTCACCTTTGTTAGAGGATGTTCTCTGAGGTTGTCACGGTTTCTTTCATGGTTTACACAAACTGTGAGAAATTGGACAACTCGTTTACCATCTTTGCTACGTATCCCATCATATGATGAACCATCATCCATTACCTTTGTTTCCATTCGAACTCCCATAATGTAGGGTTGTCCAAGGATGAGATGATATGAAGATGTATCATGTACAAAAAAGTTTTGGTCAATCTTTACATCACCTATTGTCACCTTCACACGTGGACATGCTGTATACAATTCACCGGATGAATTGTTTGCCACTTTCACCATCCAACCATGATCTGTGTCCATCGGCCATTTTCACTTGTTGTAGAGACTCTTTGATATTATGTTTATTTTTGAACCATGGTAAATCAAGGCAACAAATGGCTCTTCAAGGTCACTTACCTTGACCAAAGTTTCTGTAGTAGCCCTTGCCCAGTGACTTCATGAATAGTATCTCCTAGGAATATCTTCAACTTCTTCATCAACCTTCTGACACGCGATGCAGCTCCATCTCCTTCACATACTCGCGTAAGTACTTGGTTACATCTTTGCCATTGAACATAACCATTCTATTGATGACTGCTTGTATGGCTTCGTTGCTAAAATCTCCCTTCTTTCAGTGGCATGTTGTTGTTGCATGAACATTGCAAATGCTTGAAAAATTTGCATTGTTGTTGGGTCAAAATGCATATCCTATGCTCAACATGATCACCCATGGTTACCCACAAACTCACACTGGCAGTTTTGCATCAGGTTCACCAAAAATATGTTGAGAAATTTGCGGTCTTGCCAGGAAAGAACCGGGCTTTTGGCTGTGAGAGTTTTTGAGAGAACTCCAAAACTATATGAACGAGTTAAACCATAGATGCCATGAAGACTAGGGTTTGGAATGAAGTGCAATCAAAGAAGCCCCACTCTTTCTCTCTTGCACTCACACACACAAAGAAAGAACACAAAACAGAGTGTCAAAACAACACAAAGATGAAAACATCAAGGCTATGGTCATATCGTATCATGGGTAATATGAAAGGGTTAATAGATGAGTTAATGTCATTCAATCTTGGTTGACCAAATAGGCTACCAATTGTTCTTTGTAATTGTAGTTTTGTGCTTACCATAATATATATATTTTGTCTAGTGATTGGGATTAATTGTGTGTACAAATCCTCTTGGTTCATAGCAAGATAACTACGCTTACGTCAAAAGAAAAGTTATAGTCTATGAGAGGTAGTATAATGGGATCCGGTGATAGAGGTATTTCATTGAGCCTTTTTGGGCCAAAGAGAAACACTATACGTTAATGAAAGTGTATTTTACGGCTAATCCATAAGTTAATTCTAATAGATCGTACAGAGTGAAAGCCATAGAAATTATCATCATGTAGATTATTCATGTAGGTTAACTCTAGTATTTGTAAAAAGTAGATATGAGAGAAGAGAAGGGAAGAGAAGAGAAGAGAGTTTCCCTCCCAAGCCCTATTCTTGCCCGTAGGCAAGAATAGGGCAATAAGGATACTGCGGGGAGAGATGTATCTGTACCAAGGAGAACCTAAAATTTGTAGAGAGGATGAATTACTAAGAGTGAGAGAGATAGGTTTGGTTAAGGAGATGAGATTATATATATATATATATATATATATATATATATATATATATATATATATATATATATATATATATATATATATATATATATATATATATGTTGGATTAGAGATTGAAAAGAAAACAACAAGAAATCAAGAAAACATCAATGTAGAACACATCTTACTTGACAAACCCTTCGACACCATTATTGATGGAGAGAGAAGAAGAGGGGAGAATTCAACTTTGATTGATACTCCAAGTCCGCGACCTTCTTTGATTAGAGTTGATCTTCCAAGGATAGCATGCAAGAATGGCTAGTCTTCCTCTAGGAGAAAGTGTAGGCTTAGGCTTTATATGTTAATGGCTAAGTACAATTTGGCATTACTACTCACTCCCTCATGAATTCCTCTCATCAATGGCTTGAATGCTTGAGTGGTTTTCAAGGAAGAAGAGGTCCCCTTTTATAGGTGAAGGGAACCCACAAGGGTTTACACAAGAAGAGAAGAGCCAGTGTGAACAGAAACTGGAAAAGTTGGAAATGAGCTGTCCCTATATGATGTGGGCAGACTGGGGTCCAGTATTTTGATCATATCGCCTCAACCGTGGCTCCAAATAATAAAGTAAAAATATGGCCAAAAAATTCAGCTCATTACCTACAACATCCGTTTTATATGCATTTTCCAATTCAGATTGGAACCTTGTGTAAAAAAATCATCAAAATAGGGTACAGTTTTGGTAGCAAAAGTCTTCTTGTGGTTCCCTTAGCATAGACTTTTATTTGATTCCAATGGACACCTCATACCATATGAAAGCATGACATTGATCCTTGACAAAGTTTTGTAATCATTCGATCTTGCAATAATGCATTAAAATAAGTGTATCTTTGAAATCATGCCACCTAGTGTCCCACTAGAATTTGATTCCCTCCTAGTAGTAGCTATTTAAAAAGAAATATAAGAAAAATATAAAAAATACATAGAATATATATAGATTGAAAATTACCCTAGATATAGGATCTAGATAGGGTGTGAGATAATAATGAGATGGTAGAAAGAAAGAATCAATGCTTTTTGCCCCAAGTTAAAGAGACGAAGCTATTGACGCTTTTCCCATAGTACTTTTTGATGGTAAAGTAAGAATACGTTACCCTTGAGATAAATAATAGGATGAGATAGAAAGATTATTTTTATACTTACATATACATTTGTACATTATAGGAAATATAATTATGTATCTAAAAAGTTACAAGATAGATCTGGTAGCATGCGTTCCCACTATGTACGTATCACAGCACGACATCGTATGAGTGGAGTAGATTCTAATAGAAGAGAAAACCAAAATAGGGCTAGAGAAGCACGTAGAAAGAGGCAAGAAGAGATAATTGCTCAAGATCTTTCCAATCAACTCGAACGTGTTAACGCGTTACTTTTGGAACATGTACCAGGAGTTCTTATTGAGGGTTTAAGAGAAGGTAGGCTATTGGGCCAACCCACGTCAGTAAGAGAAATAGTTGACCAACCGTTAAACTTAGACCAAGGTCACAACTTGGGGTTAAAAACATTTATTTTCTCTACCTAGACCACGAGTACTAAATTTTTGGGAAGACCCACACTTTGAAAATCCGTTATATCAAATGGCAGTGCTAGTAGCATCAGCTATGATACGATTGGCAGACTTTACACAGTTTGCAGGGCTATAGGATGAAGACCCTGATACTCATCTTCAAAAATTTGAAGTAACGATCAAAAACTACACATTTTCCTAGCTACCTTTAAGGATGAATATGCCAGTTGGTATGGAAATGTACCAGTAGTGAATCAGGCTATTTACCCTGAGCTGACAACAACATTTTTAGCAAAGTTTTGCCATCAAGGATTCCAAGATAGACTTGCTCAAGAGTTAGACTATCTTCAGCAGGGAATCAACAAAAGTATTGATCATTACATCCAAAGGATGGAGACAATAGTACGAAAGATGGGAAATACAACACCTAATGAGGATACTCAAAAACCTAGGCTTGTAGATGGCTTGCAAGATCCAAACGCTCAACAATATGTGAGTTTAAGAGACCAGTAGACTTAACAACTGCTAAACAAGAAGCTAGAAATTGGTAAGAGGTGCAATTAAGCCAACAGAGGAGAAGAGAATTGTTTAGTAGACCTAGTATGGTTACTTCTCCCGCTATACCGATTCCACAAACTCAGGAGCCTGTACCTGGTTATGGAGCTACACCACCACAAGTGGTGGTAAATTCAAATCAAACTCCTTATTATACCCCAAATCCATACATGACAGCTCCAGCAAACATGCTATAGACTAGTACACCACCACCACCAGCTCTCACAGAAGAGAGGGTAGTCCAATTGATGACAGTCACAGTTGGAGAATTAAAGGAAGAAATTCTAAGTGCTTTAAGACCTCAAACAAAAGAAGTATATGATATAGCTCAACAAGCAGCAGGCCCGTCTATGAGTGCACCTCTAATGAGATCCAATGTGAGGTGTGGGAAGTGCAATGATTACGGCCATTTGGCAACTGAGTGTCCAACTACATCAAGGGTAGTGCCATACCAAGTACGTACACTATTTTGTACCTTTTATCTAAAAAACAATCATGTGGAAGACAATTTCTTTGTAAAGCAACCATATGAATGCCGTCAAGCAAGGGCTATGCAAACTAGTTATAACTTTATGGATAGGAGCAATACAACCTATAAGATAGGTCCACCACCACAACCTTTTATGTGAAGGGGACGGCTTGAAACATATCAACAACAGTTACAACAACAAAGGAAAGGGTTACTACCTGTTGGGGTATAGGCACTTGTGCCTTGCTCGACCACCCAGAGTCTGGGCGCCCACTGACTTGTATACCTTATACATAGCATAAGTGTATAGGGGGTTGCTCACTCATTGAGTCTCCCCACCCATATCTGTGTGTTTTGTGTCTCCTTCTCTCTCTCACTCTCCGTCTGTGGTGCTCTCCGATCCCCTTCAATTGGTATCAGAGCGATAGGTAAGAGAGAGTAGATGGACGGCTTCGCGATCGATGAACTCGACGGGTAAATGGCGGAGAGGTCACAGATCTGAGCAAAGAAATAGAGGAGGCTTGTGGGCAGCCATACAGAGGCTTACAGAAGATCAGATCAGTCCACAGTTCCTCTACAGATCAGCCCACTGTGTACAACATTTTCTCTCTTCTCGACAAGCTTTGCAACTACTACATCGGTGACAGATTGGAGCTTGGAGCTTCCATAGACATGGAAGCATTGTGAGATTGATGCATTCAGCTCACGCATCGAGGTGGAAAGTGAGTTTGAGCCTTTCTATGAGCTCAAAGAAGCACATAAGAAAGTCGTTCAGTTTCTGACAGTTTGACAGCAGTCTGCTGTTTTGCTCATAACTTGAGCTACAAAGCTTCGATTCCAAAACCTTTTGGTTCAAAACGGAGCTGGCTTCAAGATCTACGACTTTGTAGAAGGAATTGTTTTCTGATTCGGAATGCAGGTGGGCCTGAAATTAAAAACAGAGAGACTGTTTTTCAAGACAGTTTTGGGCTCTGTTATTTTCTTTGTTGCAGACAGCTTACCCGTGCACACTGCATGTAGCAGGCACATATGAGGTGTTACAAGATCGGGTTTGACTTCTAGGTACAGGTTGAGTCTAGTACTCCCACAGGTGTTGCCAATTGCAGTTGAGTGTTTCTTCTGTTGTGTTGTGGCTTGCATACATGGTCTTTGAGCGGGTAATGCTCTATGTATGTTTATGTGGTGAGCAGTAGGTCTTGTGAGCAAGTGCAAAGGTTGGTTGTGGATGACATGTATGGTCACCTGGGGTACTCTTTGTGAGCATTTGTTGGACACAGGTTTGCAGAGCTTATGCATGTATGTTGAGTGTAGTTTGATGCGCATTGATTGCTCATTGTATTGAGCTTGCAGGACAATGGTTATTTTGTGTTGATAGCCATTGTGCGTCGAAACTATGGCGAAATTTTCCCATGAGTTTTATACGCATCATTTATGCGATCTAGGTAGAGATTGCGGGTTGCACTCAGCATTTGCTTGCGGTGTTCTCTGCAAGTGGGAGATTTGTGCGTGTGTATGCATCGATGTCGCACAGTGTGGGCTTGGTGATTAGCTCACGATTTGACAGGCATACAGTTATCTTGGTGCACTCACAGGAGTGAATATTGTGATGTATGCTTGTGTGGCCACGAGCTAGGTAGCTGGATTCGAGCACTAATGGCTTGAGGTTTTTCAGCAAGTTTCAGCTTACAGGTTTACAAGTTATAGGCTTATTTGGGCGCTGAATTTTCAGCCATTGTTTCCTCTTTGCAGGTGTCCATGTATGGCTCAGTTCTAGGCTGATATGGGACATGTTTGTGACTTGTTTATGCAGTTGTTTAAGAGCTGAATTTTGGGGCTGTTTTGGGGCTGATTTGCAGCCATATAGGAGCTTGGTTTACTCTACCATACACTTGGAATTTGGGATTTGCATCATTGCCATTTGTGGGAGCTTTATGCTCACAGATTTTGCATCGTGACTTTGCCATATTCTTGGACAGTTGGCAGGTGTTGAGACATTGATTTTGCTTTCTAGTTTGCTACATTTTGCTCATGGCAGAGACAGGTGATCGCTCAGATTATGATCTCTCCGAAATGCGCATGTTTGATGGGTTAGACTTTGCAGCATGGAGAGAGTGTATGCTTGATGCATTGACACAGCGAGGGTTGCATGGACCATTGAGTGGTGATGCAGGTAGACCTTCATGCTTGTTTGACAATCAGTGGCAGGATCTAGATGAGATGGCATTATCTACGATATGTTTGCACCTTGCGGAGTCTATATTTGCTTTTGTTATGTATGAGATGACTACGAGAGCATGTTGGCAAAGATTGCATGAGATGTATGATAGATCTGAGTCATCTGAGACTCTGGTGAGACAACGGCATTCACATATGCACCGACAGGTTATGTGTTGGCATTGTGGTCATTTAGGGCACATTAGACGGCGATGCTTTCGTCGTATGAGACAGCACAGGAGACATGCTAGTCTCAAGGATGCAGTAGATGCTATAGGCTCCATTGACTTGACAGTTGCAGGATCAGACACAGTGTCTGAGTACCCTAGTGACAGTGAGGTCACATTTGCTTCTTGTATTACTCCTGATTTTTTGACGTCTGAGCATACTGCACTTATTTTGCAGTGGGTGCTAGACACGGATGCTACTTTTCATGTCACTCCGTATTGTGATTGGTTCAGTAGCTATTCTAGCAGAGTGCATGGTAGTGTGCGATTGGTAGATGGGTCACTGCATGAGATTGCTGGTTCAAGAGATGTGAGACTATCATTACTGAGTGGTGCATCATACATGCTCAGAGATGTGCGTCATGTGCCAGATTTGACAATGAGTTTGATCTCCGTTGGTCAGCTCAGGGATAGTGGATGTCAGGTATCGCTACGTGAGAAATCTTTTGCAATGCATTTGTGTTCGCTAGTGATTGCGAGAGGTGCTAGAGTTGGCACATGGTACCCATTGCACGTATTACTGGTGCGAGATGGTCGAGTCTCAATCTTGTTATACAGCCATGCAGAGAGCGAGAGACCCGGACAGTCTCTTTTGCTCATGGGTTGCAGGGTGCTTTGCATGGAGTGCAGAGTAGTGAGCTCGTTGTGCACACAGTTGGGGCACGACTTGAGCAGTCACACAGAGAGGTGACAGAGTCAGACATGCATGCTTTGCTAGTGACTGAGCAGTCAGTTGTGTGAGATAGTTCTATGCAGGATAGACAGGTAAAGCGGTCTTTCTCTAGTGAGTCACGACAGGAGGATGTTGTGCAAGAGTCTATGCATAAGGAGTTAGAGCATGAGAGCTCTAGTGAGTCACAACAGATTGAGTGGTCATGTTTGCAGTGGATGATTGCAGAGGAGGTTGAGACATCAGTGATTATGTAGTCATTCCTTTCTATGATCGATAGTGAGCATGGGGATATAGTTGTGCAGGATATGTCTTCGAGAAAACACCTAGAGCAGCTGGTTTGCTCTGAAGTTTCACGAAAAGTTGATGCGTCTTTTGTGGATAGTAAGGAGATGCATGTGGCTGACACGCCTTGTCAGTGAGAGATGCCTATTGCCAGGGATATGTATGTTGATGCATGCTCCGCAGAGCTAGCAAGGCCCGCTAGCATTGCATCAGCATTCAGTGGTCCCATGTATGAGATGTTGATCTTGAGACCGGATATCGCAGCTGCAGTGGGAGCATTTGCAGTTGGGGTTGTCATTTGTTTGTTGACTTATGATGGCATAGTGCACGAGGGAGATATACAGGTATTGCGTACATACTTGCAGTTGGTGTGCGGTATTACTTACACGGGAGCAGGACAACCGGATGCACACGATCATAGCCAGCCAGTGGGCATCGGTTGAGAGAAATTTTCTCTCGCCTTTTGTAGTCTTTAGACTAGCTTCCCTTGCTTAAAGGCACAGTCGCCTTTAAGTGGGAGGTTGTTGGGGTATAGGCACCTATGCCTTGCCCGACTGCCCAGAGTCTGGGCGCCCACTAACTTGTATACCTTATACATAGCATAAGTGTATAGGGGGCTGCTCACTCATTGAGTCTCCCCACCCATATCTGTGTGTTGTGTGTCTCCTTCTCTCTCTCACTCTCCGTCTGTGGTGCTCTCCGATGCCCTTCACCACCTACACCAAGGTTGCAAGGACAAATGAGGAGAAATTCTCCATATAGACCTCCATTTTGACGAAATAATTTTCGATACACTAATCCAAATATGGGGCCATCTAGCCCTATGGTATGCTATAAGTGTCAACAGGAAGGGCATATAGCTCCTTATTGCCCCAATCCTTGTAAAATCAAGACTATATACCGTTATGTCAAATCTGTAGCGAGGAGGGTCACTATGAAGATTTATGTCCAAAGCGGGTAACTTTAGTGCAAAATGACAAAGGGAAACAGAAGGTTGATGAGGATCCTAGTACCTCTGCCAATTTAGTAGAGGTTGAATAATTATAGGATGGATTCCCTCGTAAACAAAAAGCAAGGAAAGTGACCTTTGCTAAAGAACCTGTGATGGTCGGGGTAGTTACTCGATCTCAAAAGATGGACCATGATAAAGGGCTTACTGTCCCAAATGTGAGTAAGAAGATTGAGGACTCTTTCATAAAAGAGTTTGTAGAATCTCCTAATGAAGTATCTGAGGATCATTCTGCTGATGAGTCACCGATTGCTTTTAAGCTACAGGAAGAGTAAGAAATTACAAAAGGTATAGCACCTTTTCGAGAAAGGTTACAGACATGTGTAGCTCACAGGAAAAGTGTAACAGATACTTGTAATTTATGGAAAACTATGAAGGATTGCAAAATATCATCGGACTTGACCACTTTAGTAGAGATATCTCCTTTGTAAGAAACAATTATATCATAAGCTCGTACGTAGGAGAGGGAAGAGAAAAAGCTCTAAAATGATGGAGCAAGTCAAAGAAAAAGGAGTTCAAGTACTAGATACTTTTTACGGACCTAGAAGCACCTACTATTTCCTTGGAAATAGGAAGCCATAGCATGACAGAAGTGCAATTAGATGGTGGAGCAGCAGTCAGTTTAGTGATTGAGCAAACTATGGGAGAGTTGGGATTGAAACAAGTGGAGCCTACAGACATCGTTCTACGCCTGGTAGATCAACGACGTGTAAAACCTTTAGGAATTTTGCAAGGGGTCAAGACTATAGTGGCAGGATTTGAGTTTCAAGTGAGTTACTTGATAGTTTGACCACATTCGTATGGGGCCTCTTTCCCAATAGTGTTAAGAAGACCTTGGCTTTTACAAGCCAGGTGTGTGCAAAGCTGGCATAAAGGAGTGATCGCTATTGGTCCTTGCAATGATAGAGTAGAACTGCAAGTTGTCTCTAAGGAGTTTTTGAGGGAGTATAAAAAGCGGGCAGTGTCAGAAACGAAAGAGAACATAGATTATAGTGGTGACAAATCAGAGGATGAAGAAGTAGTTAAACAATGCTTCTCATTAAATACAGATAAATATTCTTGATTTTTGCACAATGGTTACCATATGCGGATAGAGGATGATTTCACTGGGACAATCTCCACATCAGAGGCTGTTAGTAATTATGCATGTCACCTAGGAATGGGTAAACACGAAGCTCATTACTCTTCGAGTTATCATTTTTATAAGGATATCGCACAATGATTGTTCACCTCAGATGAGTGTTTGGTAAATTGTTTTAATATAACCGTGAAGGATACCCAGGCTATTATGGATAAGCATGAAGGAGAATCCAGTGCACTCCTAGAAGTAGATGCTATTTGGGAACAATTACTAAAAGAGCATCAGCTACTAGCAGATGAAGCTATGGCTCAAGTGCTACAAAAAATGGCCCAATTAGAAAAAGAAAAAGGGCAGGCTATTTTAGAGGCTAAGCATAGCAAAGAATTATTGAAGCAGTGGGAAGATTATTATGAAGAGGAAGATATGGAAGAAGAGTTAGACGAATATGGGATCATTGACGTCCTTGAATTCCAAATTGAGGGCTCTTTAACTGAAGTAACACTTGATACCTATATGGTAAATGTTGATGACTTGTCAACAAAGAACTATGAACCTGCGATTGTACCCTATTGTGGGACACAATCTATAAGTGTTGTGAGTGATACATAGGATAAAAATGAAGAGTCTGAATCTCTTGTAAATAAACACAACCTACTTAAAAATGTTGTCTATAAGGAGGAAAAACATCCTCTAATTAGGGCTATTCCCCATACACAATCTTCCTTTGTATTATCAAAAGATAATTTAATTGTTCAATGGGAAGTGTCAGAAGGAAAATCCTTGACATTGGGCAATCAATCAAAAGGAGAAGTGTTGGAGAATTTCAAAAAAGTACTTACAAAGTATCAACATGCTTTTGCATGGTCGTATAAAGACCTACAAGGAGTCAAGCCTGAGCTATGTCAACACTATATTGACATAGAACTTGGAGCTCGACCTATTTGTCAACACGTCAGCGTCGCACCAATCCTGTTTATGTTGAATTGGTTAAGGTAGAAATAATGAAATTCTTGGATGTGGGATTTATTTATGCGGTTGGTTATAGTGATTGGGTTTCCCCAATTGTAGTGGTTCCTAAGAAAAAAAACAAAATCCATATTTGTGTAGATTATAGAAAACTCAATGGGAAAACTAAGAAAGATCATTTCCCTTTGCCCTTTATCGATCAAGTTTTAGATCGTGTTGTCGGATATGCCCTTTATTCCTTTATGGATGCATTCAGTGGCTACAATCAAATTCAAATACATGAAGATGATCAATCAAAAACTACTTTTACTACTGAATGGGGAACATTTGCTTATTGAGTTATGCCATTTGGGCTATGTAATGCCCCTGCCACATTCCAATGTGTTATGATTGCATCTTATCAGGATTTCCTACAAAAGTGGATGGAAATTTTCTTAGATGATTTTTTAGTGCAAGGAACTGAAGAGGATATGCTTGAAAAGTTGGCCTTAGTGTTTGAACATAGCATTGAAATGGGCATTTCTTTAAACCCTGAGAAGTGTATCTTTGGGGTAACCAAAGGAATACTACTAGGTCATTTTGTCTCTCAGGATGTCATTACAGTTGATGAGAGTAAGGTTAGTAAAATCAAAGATTTGCCAGTACCACAGAATCTTCGTCAACTACGAGGATTTCTAGGGCATGCAAATTACTATAGGAGATTCATTTTGAACTTTGCTTCAATTGTGGGACCTTTGACAAATTTGCTTAAAAAGGATATAGGTTATATGTGGACTGAGAAATGTCAAGTTGCATTTGAAGACATTAAAAATCGGTTAGTAGAAGCGCCAATTCTAGTGAGTCCTGATTGGACAAAGGAATTTCAGATCCATGCTGATGCATCTCATCCAGCAGAGCAAGGGCTGTGTTGTGTCACGCTGATGATAAGAAAGTTGATCATCCAATCTATTATGCAAGTAGGGTCTTAAGTTACCCTGAGCATAATTACACTACAACTGAAAAGGAATGCATGTCTATGGTATTCTCTATTGATAAATTTTGGCATTATCTATTGGGGAATCATTTTGTATTCTATGTGGATCATGCGCATTGAAATACTTGTTAAATA
The DNA here is from genome assembly GCF_014529385.1 of Adiantum capillus-veneris. Classification (NCBI taxonomy): domain Eukaryota; kingdom Viridiplantae; phylum Streptophyta; class Polypodiopsida; order Polypodiales; family Pteridaceae; genus Adiantum; species Adiantum capillus-veneris. The sequence goes on from NC_140948.1 coordinate 152,538,126, forward strand.
AACCAGAGATTTTTGGAAGAGTGATTCGATGGATGTTGATTTTATAAGAGTCTGACTTTGAGGTTGTGTACGACCAGGAAAGTCACATGTGTTAGTTGATCATCATTAGGGGAATTTTGAGGTCATTTTTCTGCCCTCTAAGGAAGTTTGACCAAAAGATTCTCTCAAATGTTGGGCGTCCGGTAAATTTTTTGCAAATGAGCTCCAAATCTGGCGGACCTTGCATATTTAGATTCTACTTGTCGAGCTCTTTCCGGTGATATATGGGTTGATAGGGTTTGGAGGTCGGACGAGGAAGTTTTGCTAGGCTAAAAGGTATCTTTTGCATAACTTCCTCGTCCGACCTCCAAACCCTATCAACCCATATATCACCGGAAAGAGCTCAACGAGTAGAATCTAAATATGCAAATTCCGCCAGATTTGGAGCTCATTTGCAAAAAATTTACCGGACGCCCAACTTTTGAGAGAATCTTTTGGTCAAACTTCCTTAGAGGGCAGAAAAATGACCTCAAAATTTCCCTAATGCTTTCTAGATTACTTACTAATGATATAGAGAGAGGAGTTGATGATGAGTTACCTGATGCTAACCTGTTTCTGGATGAAAGTGATTTACCTTGATATGCAGACATAGATAATTTTCTTAGCACGTCTGAATATCCTCATAAAGTGACTAAGCATGAAAAGAAGAAACTACTTCTTCAAGCTCGTCATTATTTGTTGATGGGGGATTTCTTATATCGTTATTTTCCTCGTGAACAAATTTATAGACGATGCTTAAGAGAGGATGAAATTTATCAAGTTTTAAAGGCATTACATGATGAGCCTTGTGGAGGCCCTTTTGCAGGGGAATTAACTGCAAGAAAAGTATTGATGGCAGGATATTGGTGGCCGCGAGACTCCTTTACACATTGTAAAAAGTGTGATAAATGTCAGCGAGTTGGTCGTGCCACTGTGCAATATGCAACGCCATTAACGCCACTACTAGCTTTGAAGACATTTGAGAAATGGGGAATAGATTTTGTAGGACCCCTAGATCCTCCATCCCGATATCTTTCTAATCAATATATTTTGGTATGTACAGACCGTGTTACCAAGTGGGTTGAAGATAAACCTCTGAAGACTGATAGAGCCTTAGGTGTGGCTAAGTTCCTCTATGAAGATATCATTACAAGATTTGGTTGTCCACTAGAGCTGGTTAGCAATCGAGGATCTCATTTCCTTAACGACACTATTAGGGAATTAACCGAGTTATATAAAATTAAACATCAAAAGTAAACACCTTATTATACGTGCAAATGGGCAAGTGGAGCTACCAACAGAATTTTGGGTAACATTTTAACGAAAACGCTAGCTAATAATCACCGTGATTGGGATGAACGATTACCTGAAGCATTATGGGCTTATCGCACAACTTTTAAGGTAGCAACCCAAAATACACCCTTCACTTTAGTTTATGGTGTTGAAGCCATATTTCCAATCAAAAGGGAGATTCCAACATTAAGGGTTGCCTTATCTACTAGACTTGGTGAAGAGGAATCTTTAAAAGATAGGTTGTTTACCTTGACCAAACTCGACGAGATGCGCTTGCTAGCCTTACAAAGTCTTGAGGCTATGCAAAGGTGACATAAAGCTTGGCATGATCTCCATATCAAAGTTCGGAAATTTCAAAGAGACGATAAGGTTTTAATTTATGATAGTCGTTAAAATAAATTCCCTGAAAAACTATAGATACAATGGTTAGGTCCTTTTAAAGTACTTTGGACCTTCCCTAATGGATCCTTGTTATTTCAGAACATTGACAAAACTTTAGATCCTTTTAAAGTCAATGGTCTGAGAGTGAACACTATTTCACTTAGTTCTCTAAAAAAAAGTAAGGCAAAACCAGAAAAAAAAATAAAGTAAAAAGAGAGAAAAAAAGTTCTAGTTGTAGTAGTAGGCTGTTTATTTTCTTCTTCTTTTAGAATGGGTGTTAACAATGGTTATTTTATGGTAGAGAATATCGCCTCATTCACCATCACATTCTTTCCATTCCATCTACTTGGTGAGTCATGGACACCTCTCTAGATTACTTGTTAGTTGTGTTTAGACCTTTCGTTCGTGGGTTAGGCATAGAGAATATAGTTTGCATGATTGATGATATACATGAGGTAGATTGGCTATTATGATGGTGGGCCATGGATTTTGATTTAGAGGTGCATGATTGGGATTATTTCCATTTTTTTATTACACTTACTCCAATATGGCCAAGCACAACCCTATGGAGGGGGTCTTCAGCGAGTTTTACCTTTTGGCTTAGCCAATGCACGTGCACTATTCCGTAATATCTAGTGAGAGGTTTAGAAACAAAACAAAACAGAACCACAAAATTACAAAAAAATTTAAAAAAACACAAAAATCCAAAAAGAAATGTTTCCTTTTATGTTTGATTTTTTGTTTTATTCAAAACAAAACACAAAAAAAAAAGCAAAATCACCAAAACAAAACAAAAACAAGAAAAACCCATAAACATTAGGAGTAGGATAACTACATTTCTTTAAGGGGAGTGTAGTCTAATCTTTTTGCAGAATCGAGCAATTTTGTATGGAGGAAATACCTGTTACAAATTGGAGCTGATTGTCAAAGCTGTATCTGGGGATGTACTTCTAAAGTGGAGCATTTTCAAGCAGATTAAACAGGTTGTTTACTTCTAACTATAATGTTCATTTTTTCTTCTTCTTTTTTAGTTTTTATCATTTTATGCTTTCTGTAATAGATGTGTCAGTGACAAGTTAATACCACACTATTCATAGTCATATTAATCTTGTTAGCTTAGGGGGTTTATATATTCTTTTTAACTTTCTTTTATCTAGACTTAGCAATCATCGATCGGTGACCAAGCTGTTAGTGGCTGAGAGAGGTAGTCAAGGTGATTATTTAATAGAGTCACTGTAGCTAAACTAGTTTTGGGCAATATATTTATGCTCTTAATGGTGATCTAGCGATCCCTTAGAAGTGATGTAGGTCTCTATGGTTGGGAGTATAGACCTTCAAACTCTAGACTATGGGAAATATGCTAGTTAATTTACACTAGTGATGAGCCAAGGGGAGAATAGAACAAAACTTTTATGTTATATGTTGTGTGACCGTCGTCGTACAAGTTTGGTAGGCGAGTGGGTCTACTTTTGTTAGAAATTGGATTGAGCTAGCTAGGGTGGATGAAAGAGAAACATGGTGCAAGTGTGTGAGTGTGTGTAAGCAAGGTTATCACTCAAGTGAATTAGGTTCCTAGATAGAATTAGCTTGGACTCATAAACACAATCTTGAGTATCGACTTAGCTTAGCACAAGCTCACCATACACAAGCATGTAATGCAAATGAAGTTGTTGTTTATTGATTCAAGAAATGAGCTTTAAGTAGCTCTACAGCCTTGCTCCACATTATGTGGGATAAATCCACTCTCCTCTCCTTGACTCACACCTTAGGACAAAGCTCACACTTTACAATCCTCCCCTTGAGGTTTGGACTAAGACAAGATACTGAAGATACATGATCCACAAATGCTAACAAAATCCACATAGGATGGTGATATCCACACAGGATGGTAAAATCCACACAAGAATGATCCACAAAGGATGATAAGCTGGTATGCACACAGGAAAAAGTCCTCCCCTACAAGTAGAGAGTGTGCATCTTGAAAATGGGTCTTCCCAAATGCTGCCTTCATTTTCGTCCTTTTTGTCTTCTACTATGTGAGTTGATCCTCTGTTAGGTCTCTTGCCTTCGTTGCTTCTGCTATTGCTTTCAACTGCTTCATGGTCTGACTTGCTTCATGGTGTGACTTCGTATCCTCCCCTCGAACGAGTGCTTCTGTCTCCCTTTTTGTTGTGCAATCAGGCTTTACTGAAAAGACGAACACAATGCAAAAATACTGATGTAAAAGACCTACTGATACGTATGTTAATGCTGCCAATCTTTCTTTGGTCATTCTCCCTTGGTTGATCAATGCCTTTTATTTTTCCATTGGAGTCACTCAATTTGCTAGATTTGTAGTATTTGATTCGGTCATGTGCTTTGTAGTCATTACCTATTTGTCTAGTTCCATGAGATCCCATGCATACGAGAGCCTTTTTGAAGCTAAATTTTACATACAAAATATAAAGGGCGGTCTTACCAAGTGCAAAATTACACTGGTAGTGTCTAAACCCCGTTGCAAGTGGTAGATACAAGAGATGTGGGTTCGAAAGACTTAATGACTTTTATTTCAATCTTAATAAATGGACTTGAAATCTTTGTGAAGCTCCTCTTCACTAGAGTGAAGTTCCTCTTCACAAAGAGGTATAAGTGGAATGAGCCTTTGAAGTTGCCTTTGGATACTTTTGGGTCAACTCTTGGCCAATCATTTTTTAAATTTTTCCGTGAGACAATGCCTTGTTAACTTTAAATCCAGTGTGGGAACCGGTGCCTAACAAATTCACCTTTTTTTTTTTTTTTTTCAATGCAAAAAGAAAACGAAAACAACTGTCCACTTGCAGGCGAGGGCGGTGGTGGGAGAATGTCAAGGGTGGTGAGCTGTTTTGAAAAGGTCGTGGGGTTGGTGAGACCATGTGCTTTGCAGTATTTGGCACCCTATCCTTTATGAGCCTTGCAAGAGTGCCTTTCGAGCTTGCCTCCTTTGTCGATTACCCCCCCTTTGGCCTGGCGATGCTCTTGATGCTCTTGTGCAGCAGGTAGCCGTTGAGAGAGGGGCCAGCAGGTGCAGGGGTGAGATCGCCAAGCCTGATGACTCTATGGCAGAGTATACGAGACGGGCATGCAGCAAGGCGGCAGGACCGGCAATGCTTTGGGCTGTCATAATAGCCGAGGGCCCGAGGGGCTTTGTGTAGTTTCCAACGAAACGCAGATGTGGCACACTGCTTGATGGCAAGGACGCACAGCCAGAGGGTTGATGCCGCAAGCTATGGTGGACGCTCAAAGGAGTTGGGGACCGTGATGGAGCTTCGGCAAGAGAAATCACCACTGCACGGCACAAGCCTCCAAGGAGGAAGGGGAAGGTACTGTGTGTGAGGTGGTGGAAGGGCAGGGCAGGAGGGGACTCAGACTTGTGCTCAGAGAAAAGTTGATTCAGGGTTCGGTTCTATAAGCCTGTAGGACAAAGAGCGAGGGAGACTGCACGAGCTTATTGGCCATAATTGCTCTTCGACAGTGTTTTTTGATTAATCGCCTTGGTCGTTGCCATCTGAAGCATGAATCGCTACCTACGCCTCTTCTTTGTAGCTCCTCAAGAAGCTAGAACTTCCAATTTGATGGTGTGAGGTCACACAACATATCAAGCCTTCTCTCTCTCTCTCTCTCTCTCTCTCTCTCTCTCTCTCTCTCTCTCTCTCTCTCTCTCTCTCTCTCTCTCTCTCTCTCTCCTCCTCACGTACACAGTTTTAGAAAAGCACACACCTTGTCTTCTAGCAAGTTGTTCGACCAAAAGCCTAAATGAGAAACCAACCAAAATGCTCGCACACATACAACAAAAAAATATCCGTAGAAGGATCGCCAAGGAGAAAAGTGTTGCAAGGGCTATACGTAGCGTTCGAGCAAGAAATCTTATGAAAATAGTAGGCTCATAGTGAACACGACTATCCCCAAAGTAATCAAGAAACTAAATGTTAAACCCTAATCCGAGTCTAATGAATGCCAAAATCAACCCTAGCTAATATGCCATGGCTCTGATACCAAATGTTAGGAATTGGATTGAGCTAGCTAGGGTGGATGAAAGAGAAACATGGTGCAAGTGTGTGAGTGTGTGTAAGCAAGGTTATCACTCAAGTGAATTAGGTTCCAAGATAGAATTAGCTTGGACTCATAAACACAATCTTGAGTATCGACTTAGCTTAGCACAAGCTCACCATAGATAGGCATGTAGTGCAAATGAAGTTGTTGTTTATTGATTCAAGAAATGAGCTTTAAATAGCTCTACAGCCTTGCTCCACAGTATGTGGGATAAATCCACTCTCCTCTCCTTGACTCACACCTTAGGACAAAGCTCACACTTTACAACTTTGTCTCTAGTGACAGAGCCACAAGCAGTAGCCACGATTTGTACGGGGTGGAAGTGTAAGTGCTAATAATTCCTGCTCGACGCAATAGTGAGAGTGGAATGCATGCAAGAAAAAACAATCAAGTCTGACGTGACTTGTAAAAATAAAAATAAAAATAATATTAAAAATAAATAATGTATGAAATAAACAAAAATTGTAGTCTTTTGAAAATTTGTGAATTCAAAACAAGGGAACTTAAATTAAGGGGAATGACTTCCACTTAGATGTGAATACTGTACATAATTTTTATAATATAGGGGTTAATTGGTTTACCTCTATAGAGCTCTAGCGCCATGGAGGGGGGTTTTTCTTGCTATTAAACAGTAATAAATTTATTGTCTTGCCTAGGGCGGTTTATAGTTATTCCATTAACTAGTCACCTTATTATTAATTTTAGTTGCTATTGGTGAGGTTTAGGTTTGTGATTTTTAAATCTTTATAAATGCTAGTTAGTGAGGGTATATACGTTTTCTAGGGTTAACATGTTACTATGTCTAGTGTTTATTAATTTGTCACTGAGTTGTCACTGACTGACTGATTAACGGTTTTATTGTTGAAACAAATCTTGTGCTTGTTTTAAAATAAGTAAGAATGGGCAGAGTACTCGTGTTAGTGTAATGTATTACAGTCTTTATGCTCATGAGGGCGTTCACAGTTAAGGAGGGGAGCCAATTATTTTTTAAAGTGTAGCAGTCAAGCTGGGGAGTTGCAGCAGTTCAAGAAGATTTCATAGTGTTGAAGATATTTTCTTTTTCGTCGAGGATGACTTCAAGTTTCAGTAGCGGTGGAATGCAGACACCAAGATATTTTTTACTTTTGTATCAAAACTAGGGTAACTTGGGATCTGCATGGGCATTTTAGATGCATTTGCATACAAATTAACTGCATTATGATGTGTTTAACTTTATTTTTGTCAGTTTTAAGTCTACTTAAATATATTTATTGTACTATTTGAAAACATGTTCGTAGCGAACATTTTTCCTAAACAATCACCACAGTGAGGTTTTGAGCTCATGACTCGTTGGAATAGCTAATTAAGGTCCTCTATGATTGTCTTTTACGATGTTAAAATCGCTCATCCCTAGAGTTTGAGCAAGGCAATGGCAGAGGTTTGCTATCTATAGCGTAAAAGGGAACGAGATAGGTTTTGACCTTAAGACTTGTCGCTATTGATCTTTAAGATCTTTTAGGATGGTCCTTACAACATTAAAATATTTTCTTTTGATGATTGATTTGGTGGACACGAGAGTAAATGAATTGTCTACCAAGTTGAAGTAAGTGAGCGAGACAGGCTTGAGACACCAAATTACACTAATTTTTCCAAAATTTTGTAGATCTTCCCACCTTCAAATATAAAATTCAGAGGTAAATTTCAAAATTTGTAGGTGGGATTACACTAAACCTAGGTATTTTTTGAGCACCGGTATGTAGCTTTGCCTTCTTCCTTGAGAGTTAGTGTGTATGTTAGTGTGGGGCTGATTGCTTGTATGTGAGTGAGTGTGTGTGTGTGTGTGTGTGTGTGTGTGTGTGTGTGTAGTAAGCTTAGGTAGAGAGATAATCAAAAAAATGTGAGAGTGAAAGAGAATAGGAGAGAGAACGAATAGAGAGAGAAGCAGAAATTGAAAGCAGAAACAGAGAAAGGATGGGAAATAGAGAGAATTAGAATGCTGCTTGCTTGTGTGAGAGTGTGTGTGTATGAAGAATTGAGAGGATCAGAGAGTGACTACCTGCAAACTGAAGAGAGAGATGAAGGAAAATGATTGAAGAATCAAGACTATCCTACAAAAGTCGGGAATAGAAGCCAAGCTATTGGTCCAAAGCAATCATATCAAGACGATTCAAAGTAGTGAAAGGTTTGTCTACAAGTTGCAATATAAATAAATATAAACATATAATTCTACAATAAATAATAAATTTGAATGTTAAGCATAAGAATTTGATACATAGCTGAGAATATAAAATGGACTTTCATGTATGTTTTTTATTCTGCATCATTGTGAATGTCTGCTAGAGGTTAAATTTAGAAAATATTCCACGTTAGAAGCATTTAGATTGGGGAGAAAGTGAACATTTGTAAAAAATAAATCAATTGAATACAGATATTGCAATATTTCACCAATGTATTGTGTAAAGAGCGAACGTATGGGCAATTGAGAGTTAAGGTTTGATTGTGCAAAGTAAAAATATCTTATCATTGGTCGAGTTCATATGTCAATTTAAATCTGTAAAGAAGCGTCTTTGGTTATGGTAAAAAAGAAGTACTTTTGAAATGAGACATTGAAATATAAAAATATATGTTATTTTTGTTGGTATGAGTAAAAAAGAAATGCTTGTAAAAGTGGAATTTCCAGGGAATTCATATGTCCTTTATACTTAGTTTTAGTAGATCGTAGGGCGTACTGGGTGTTAGAGAGTGTTAGTAAATGTTGGACTACGAAATTCCAAAAATTTAGCAAAATAAGTGAATACGAATGCAATCATAAACTTGTTAAAATGGGTTTAAGAGTAGTAAATGAATGGCAAATTAGTGCACATTTAGGATAGATAGGGGACCGTTGGACTAATTGAACGTCAATTAGAAGACTTGGAAGGCAGCGTTCACCCCTTGCCCCTATTGTATACAAATTCAATTATTCATTTCCATGGTTGATTGGTTCATGAGACTCTCTCTCTCTCTCTCTATCTATCTCTCTCTCTCTCTCTCTCTCTCTCTCTCTCTCTCTCTCTCTCTCTCTCTCTCTCTCTCTCTCTCTCTCTCTGGTCTCTATGCTTCCGCATCGTCGACTTTGACATGGTAAGTCTGAGCCTTGATGGAGGCTAAGTTGCATAGCCGCAAAGAAGAGCCAGTGATATCTCCATTATTGTTGACGTCATCCTCCCCTTTCACTACCTCCTACATTTTAAAACATTGTGGAGCTTTCCCTCTACTAGTCTGTGCCAGTTTCCCCCTCTCTATCATTAGCGTTTTGAGACACTAAGTCGACAGTCCACTACGCCCCTTACTCTCCCTGTCAAGAACATTTTAAAACGTTTCCCTCAGGAGACCCTTTGATGTTGACCAATTTCCTCCCTACAGCATTGTCTGCTCTGCATTTTAAAATGTAGTCAGCAAACAGTGGCCCCTCCTTGGCACAGATTCCATTGCAGCGTTCTGAAATGCACTCCCCTTCCTAGCAACATCCCCCCCTCTCCACGATCACTCCATCTTGAAGCTGCAGCATTTTAAAATGTTGATGGAAGGTTTGTCCTTGATTGGCTATGGGAAGTGTGAAAACCATGTGGAGGAGGAGCTTGGGAGATGGTACAGACTTAGATCGACTTTGGACTAGTGCGGCCTTTGGAGGCAAGTCTCTTAGAGCCCAAGAGAGGGGCATCTACGACGACTTGAAAGAGTTATTGAAGGAGTTTTTGGAGCGGAATATAAGAGGCGAGGAGATTGGAGATTATTTTGCATCTTGGGATTCAGTGCCAATAGTTTTGGAGTGTGAGAAGATAACAGATTACCAGATTTTTCAACTTCAACATGTTACTAGTCAAAAATTCACAGATAAGGAGTTTTAAAAATAGTCCTTGAATGCACTTGATATAAACAAATTACACATAGTGACCCCCCCTGAGGCAAGAACTCACATGAAGATAAAGATAAAGGCAAGCTAGATAGAGATTACGATCATAAAGATTTGACAATGGAGATCAGCATGGCACATGTGGCGGCAGTCACCTAGCTCGATGTCAGATTTCTAGTCAAAACGCAAGTGCCGCCACGAGCTCCAGCCAGAGAGAGGCTTGTGAGTGGCAGAGGGGCAAACAATGCTCCCTATAAATAGTTTGGACCCTTCTGTTGGAGTTCAAGTTATCGATGTTTGGACCCGTAGGTCCGAGTTCAAGGCACATGCATCTAGGAGGGAACCAATCAAACGTATCTAAAACACTATGGATGAGTGCACCAATCCAATGTTGTTGGTCGGATCATGGATCATAGGATGTGTTTCAAGTTTCATTCTCTGGGAATATTATATTTTGGATGTGATGTGTTCACCGTTCACAAATAGGGATTCTTGGACATAGTGTGGTCTACAATCAAATTTTTTACAAAGGCAATTGATGCTTAAGATGGCATCATTCTTGGGTAAAGTGTTAGGGGTAGCAAAACTAAGGTGTATCTAGTAGTCCAAGGCCTGATACTAGGGTGTCCATGGTAGTTCCTTCATCGACTTGGTGTCACTATTGCTGTCCACTATGAGTTGCAAAGAGGGTCACTTAGGGTTGTGGCATCTCAAGTGAACTGGCCAATGTGATCTCATTATTTTGTTGTTCTTTCAGGTATTTATTTTACTTATTTGTCAAAGTATGGGTAGGCAATTTACTGAGGTTGCTATATAAGCAACGCCTTGCCTTCATTGTGTACATTCACAGGTCGATTTTCATAACAAAAAAGGGTAGCTTCTACAATAGTATTCTGCTGATTTTCTCTTCTCCCTATTTTCAAATGGAGGTGTGACCTTTTCTCATCTCCCCCCCTTGTGCGCCCTACTCACGGGGGTTCAACCGACCCTTATATGAGCAAACCATTGCTCTAACAAAGTAAAACCTTTAATGTGGTCGGGTTCAGATGGCACGGCGGCAAAGAAATAAAGAGGGATGTTCAGCTAGAGCGGCAAGAAAATCTTGGATGAAAAAGCAGAACACCTCTCCGGAGCCACAAAAAGCCTTGGCGACCCCCTTCCCCCCCTCGTCAGGCAATGGAGTTTGTCCGCCTTCTTGCTTGCATGAAAAGTGAGCGAAGCTTCAAAGGCTGAGTTACAGCTAATAGCTACCACATTGTGTGAAAACGAGCAGGGCAGCAGAATTTGTAGGCAAGCGGATTGCCTCTGCCTCCGTCCACAGTGGGGTTAGGGGTGAATTAGGTGCAATACGTTATCTCGATCCCCACTCAGCACTCAAATACCCCTCAAATTTCAAAAATTCCCTTTGGGTGGATTGTTCAAGATTTTCTAATCTCTATTCCTTTTTGACAATTTAAATTCGTTTTTGAGTGCTTAGCAGGTAATTTGCAACAAATTACCTCGCAAAAAAAACAATTATGCCTCCCAAAGCCTACATACCAACTCAACTTCTAGTTTCAGCATCTTGTATTGATAGACAATAAATCTTCTTGTGGGCTACAATTTTTTCCATCTTTGAGAAATTTTAGGAATTTCCGAGGGGTATTTTGTTCTTTGATCTCTTTTCGCGTGCATTTCTTCATTTCCTCAACAAACAGAAAAGACGCCAAGCTAGCCTGTATAACGTACTTGCCATGGGCACATCTGGTGATCCAGAAGAGCGGGCGTGCTGCGAGATGGTGAAGCAGGACTTAGGGCTGGAGACCGTGAAGCAGCTCGGTTGGGGAGGGCAGGGTTTGGTTTTACTCTGCCGCGACTCTGCGTCTGGCAATCGCTTCGCTTGCAAGGTGCTGGCCTCCCATCGTGATCGTCGTCATCATCATCGACTTTGCCGAAGAAGTCTGAAAAGAGGAAGCTTATAAAGATGAGGCCCAAGTAGGCCACCAAAATGCAAATGCAGAGTAATTCTATAATTAGTACTAAACTAGCTGCTGCAGGTGCACCAGGACTATATTCATTAGAGCTACATGAGGAGAATCCCTGGCAGAGGCTTGTTGGAACCTCGACCTTCCGTGCGCCAGAGCTCATCCAAGGACGCTACGACCATCGCATAGATATCTGGAGCCTCGGGGTCCTCCTCTACCTCATGCTCACTGACACCATGCCCTTCATCCAGCACCTTGCTCACGATGCCTCCGACAAAGACATCCATGCTGCCATCCTCTCCAACAAGCTCTCTCTGGATGGGTCCATCGACCTTGCTGCCTCAGCTCAGGACCTCCTCAGAGGCATGCTTTGCAAGGACCCCCAACATCGCATCACCCTCCAGCAAGTCTTGCATCATCCCTGGGTTGTCCTCAACGTCTCGAACTGTGGCCAGAAGACCCTGAGCCATGTCGTCGAGAAGAGCCCTACTCCAAACGCTGGCAGCAAAATTCACACTCCTGCTGGCTGTTCTGTATCAGCTCAAGCAGCTGACGTAGCTGTGCAGCCCAAGGCATTGAAGAAAGAACCTGTAATTCCTGGTACCCTAAACCACAATATTGTTGAGAAGAGCACTAGTATGCGAAATGCAAGTGTGCACACCGCGAGGAGGACATCTGGGCATCGACCTGCATCGGCTCAAGTTGCGCAACCCATTGTAAAGAAAGAGCCAGCTGTAGTCTCCAGCACTACAAACCATATATATACATGCGCGGCGCGGCCAGAGGGGGAATCTCCAACTTCCACCATGAATGCCATGCCTCTCGGCAGCATCACATTAGCAGTAGCAGTAAAGCGACAACGAGTTCAAGTGCCATCAGCTGCATGCCATCAGCAGCATTGGCGAGTCGTGGAGGCTCATCAAAGAAGGCCAGCAGGCCACATACCCACCACCAGAAATTATACCTATGGAGCACCTCCTCCTTGCATCTGCTAGCATTAACTGAAGCAGGAGCTAATCAGATAGGGCTGATATTTTTGAACTGGTGCATTCTACAGAAGGTGAGAGAAACAATATATTGAAGCTTTTAACATTTGGTGCAGCGGTACTACGAATACCGGCTGTTAAACGTACTACCTGTAACTGCGCAACTGAAGACATCTCGTCTCAGATAATTTTGGACTACTCCAAGGGCTTTGATGCTGCAGGATCATTGAAAGATCCAAAACTGGTATAAAATCCGTGTACATTCCTCTGTCAATTAATTACTGCTTCACTGATTTGTTGAGAGTAGGTTGCTTCTTGCTCAACCATGACATACATGAACTGCCAAGCATGACACAAAAACCACTTGTGGACACTCGCGTGTCAAAACAACCAACCCAATCCGAGTCCGAAAAAGCATGTAAGTCTGGCGGCAATGATCCCTCCTTGGGATAAAACAAGCCAAGATGTAAAGTGCCACTAAGGTAGCGGAAAATCCTCTTGACAGCTGCCAATGCTTAGACCCTGGGCTATGCATAAATCTCCTAACGTGTGAGATTGCAAATTGAATATCCGGCCTCGTGTTGCATACATAAATGAGGCATCCAACAACAGTTTGGTAAAGAGTGACATCTGCAGGATCACGAACATCATGAAGACTCAATTTTAAACCTGTTTCCATGGGAGTGGCAATAGGTTTACAATCCTCAAGTCCAAACTTACATATCAATGTCTCTATGTAACTGTTCTGACACAACCCGCAATACCACCATCACACTGCTTAAACTGTATGCCTAAATAATGATGGAACAACCCCAAATCTTTCATCTTGAAAGTAGCATTCAAATCAGCCTTAAATTGAGCAATATGACTCTCATTTGGTCCAGTGATCAGCAAATCATCTACATAAAGAACCACAATGAGAAGTACATCACCCTCACGCTTTATATACAATGTGCTTTTTGTTGGGCTATTACGAAAGCCTTGTTTGACCAAATGAGTGTCAGCTTTCTCATACCAAGCACGAAGAGATTGCTTCAACCCATACAAAGCCTTGTTACATTTGCACACTTTTTCCTCTTGTCCTTTCTTGACAAAACCGCGAGGCTGGGTTACATAAACTTCCTCAAATATGTCACCATTCAAGAAAGTAGTAACAATGTCTGATTGATGTACATCCCAACCAAAATGAGCTGCTAATGCACATAGAAAATGCACAGTTCATACAACAACTGGAAGAAAAAGTCTTTTCATAATCTATGCCTTTTTATTGTGCATAACTCTTTTGCAACAAGTCGAGCCTTATGGCGATCGATCTCACCATCTCGCTTGCGTTTCAAGTTATAAACCCACTTTGTACCAATGGCCTTTTTGCCAGGAGACAAATCACATAAAGTCCATGTGTAATTTTTTATAAGAGCATCATATTCTGATTGCACAATAGCCATCCAATTTTCTAAATTCTATGCTTCATCAAAAGATAGAGGTTCCTTAACATCATGTAAGCTAGACATAGCCAAAGCATAACAATCTGATGCATCAGAGGGATGGCCAGAGCCTGAAGGAGTATGCCTAACAAAGGTACATCCAATTTACTATCATGCAATGTCTGCACCAACCATTTTGGCATGCCTCTAGACTGCTCATTTTCAGCCCTTTCCTCATCAAGTACATCATGTATATCTGCATCAGTAATAGGTTGATCTGTAACATTTTCAGCAACCCCGATAGGCTGTACATTTGTCTTATTGGAATTTACATTCAAACTTCCACCACTGAAAAGTGGCAACAAAGTGTCATAAATGTCATGTGAGCTTCCATTAATGTTTCTAGTACATGACAGTAAGGGTTGAACAAAATCTTCCACAAACACAACATTCCGTGAAACCAAAATACGCTTTGTGGACACATCCTATAACCTTTGCTTTCAGCACTATAACCAACAAAAAAATATTTGACAGCCTTATCATCCAATTTTTTGCGTTGCGTTTGTGGCACCAAATCACATGCCAAACAATTAAAAACACGCATGTGCTCAATAGAAGGCTTTCTATCATGCCATGCTTCATATGGAGTAATAGACACCTGTTTAGTACATAAGTGACACACATGATGGCCTCAAGCCAAAAAGACTATGGCAAAGCTTGACTTTTGACCATACATCGTACCATTTTCGTAAGTGACCTTCTTTTTCTTTCAACAACACCATTTTGCTGAGGCGTATAAGGCACTGTACATTGGTGTTTCATCCCACAACTAGCCATAAATGCATTAAATGCATGAGACATATACTCCTCCCCTCGATCGGAATGGAGGGTGTCCATAGTACATTTCGATACATTTTCAGTCATAGCCAGAAATTGTTTGAAGTACATAAAAACTTCGAACTTCGCTTTAATCGAAAATACCCATGCACGCCTAGAGTAATCATCAATGAAAGTCACAAAGTAAAGGTAATTGTCAAAGGACGGAGTTTGCATGGGCCCACAAACATCATTATGCACAAGTTGCAACCTGCATGTGGCCGTAACTGAACCATCCTTAGGAATCTTAGAACGCTGCATCTTACCCAAAATACATCCTTCACAAACATGTTTGACAGGTGCTTCAAGAAGCGACAAAGAAGAAACCATATTAGATTTCTGAAAATGCGGCAAACTGACAAAATTTAGATGCCTAAAACGTGCATGCCACAGTTTTGCATCTGAAAAAGCCCTTGTATCTGCAACTGCATTTGCAAAATTTTGTCCACGACACAAAAGGCCAGATACAAAAGGCCAGATACAACAATATCATCACCAAAACTGAGATCATGAACTGTATATCTGTCATCCACAAATTTGACTACAAGTCCAAGTCTAGCAAGTGCAGATATAGACAAAAGATTCTTCTTGATTCTAGGTACATAAAGTGCATCAACAAGTGTGAAAGAACTGCCATTTGCAGCAGTAAGCACAATCTTTCCAACCCCCTGAATCGGAGAAGAGGCATTATTGGCACAAGTACTGAATTCCCATGAGGGACAGACTCGAGAAAGGTGAACAATGCACTATGTGAGGTAATGTTCTTTGTAGCACCACTGTTGAGATACCACACATGTGAATCTGTAGCAACTGACATGCATGCATCATGGAGAATATGATTGTCAGTACACTCTACACTAAAAGCCCATTCTGCATCAATATCAGCATCACAATCTCCTTTCACAGAAGAGTCAACAATGGCTGCATTTGTAGTGGAACCAATATTTGTAGTGGAACCACTCTCTTTCTTCTTAGCCTCTTTGGCCTTCAACTTAGGACACTGCTTGATCAAGTGACCATTAGCTTTACAATAATGGCAACACATCTTCTTTTTGCCCTTATCACCAAAATTTCCGGACGAATTGCTTCCAGCTGAAGCATTAGGAATATAATTTTCAACACTCGCAGCAGACCATAAGAAGTGGTTGCATTGCTACTACCACCCCTTCTTTGAGAAGCAATAAAAGCCTGTTCAACTGCACACTGCCTAGTCGTATTTTTTTGGAAAGTGACTCTTGCAACAACAATGTGCATAATGCATCAAACTTACAACTTCAAGATTTTCTTGGTCACAAGTCTCCAAGTACTAGCAAAAGTTTGGTAAGAATCTGGTAAGGCATCAAGAACAGTCTGCACAAGGGAACGTACTGTCTGAAATGACTTCACCTGCAGAGATAATTTGCTCATTGATATCCTTGACACCAACAAGGAAAGTGTCCACATCATCTTCCTCATGCATAATCTTCAATTCTAGCTCTTTATGTAGCAAAGCAATTTTAGCCTCATCGCGGCTTGCATAAAGACCGGCTAGAATATCCCAAGCCTGTTTTGCAGATTTCACTGAACAAATGTGAGGAGTAATGGTGAGCTTCACACACAACACAATCAACGCATGAGCATGCGCATCCTTTACAACCCAACGAGCTTGTTCTGTCGTAGGCAAAACAACTCTAATAGCAGCAATCCTTGCAACAAGACCTGCAACATCCTCAACATTGCCTACATTCTTAGAACTAGGAAGTACATCAATGCCCTGCACAATATTGCAGATGCCCTTTTGACACAAGGACATGTTGCATCATGTAAGCCCACATAGGGTAATTGTCCCCGTCCAATCTGTCCTCAGTAGTAAACATCTTGAACACATCTGTGTTGTTGTCAGCCATGGAAAATGCTTGCACCTGATGTGAAAACTGCCTAAAATGAGGAGTAACTGAGTGAGACCCACACATGCTATAAATCATAACCCGCAATAGACTATATGGGACATGTTATGCAGTATTTGGCACTAATAAAAATTCTGCACAAAATGACGAAATTGCTTGCGCAGACCTGGCTGTAGTGGAAACGGAGGCCGAAATGAGCCCGAATAAAAATCTGAGCAGACTACACTCTACGAGCTCTCCGAAAAACATTGTCGACCTGCAAAATCTCCCCAAAGATCATCGAAATCGGAGAAAGTGAGCAGGCATGTGCTGGAGCTGCTGGCGACTAAGCCCAGGAGGATGCAACTTGCTCTGATACCAATTGTTGGAATTAGGGTTGCAGGAAAACACACACAGCTTGGAGAAGATGAAGGAATCTCAAGGAACACAATAGAGAGTGTGTTACTTAGTGTGCAATGGAAAGATGGATAGCCCTAGAGTGATGGGCGTATATACAATGCACGGGGGAAAACACCTCCTAAAGATGGAAAAAATGCCCAGACGGTCCTAGTGTGTCCACACACATCACTACCACATGTATATGGTAACATATAGTAAATACATCCTCCAACATTTTAGCTCTGAGAACTAAAGTGGGAATGGTAGTTTTTCACAGGCGCCGACCGTCAAAGATCCTCACATTTCTCAGATACCACACAGACCATATAAACCAGTCACTAGACGAAGACACACAAACCAAATACCTTGGACTTATTTGTAGTATAGAATAATCCAAAGGTCAAGGTGAATTTAGTGCACTTCGTGATGCATTCCACCAGTATGTAGCTCAAGCCCATCCGTCTATAACTTCTTTACCCTCCCAAAACAAGCGCCTCATTGTCTCAGGTTTACCACATCGAAAGCAATTATTGGTACCATATCCTTTTCGATGGAGCATAGAAGAGGTAGGCAATGAACCAGTTAGGGTTCTCCGATCCACAGATGCACTTTGAACGTGAATGGTATCCAAGATACCCACAACTGAGAAAATATATTATTCCACCAAACGGAATAGACCAGTGTTTGTTACATCTAGAAGAAGGATCATGCTCATGAAGCAAATACATGTAAAACTAGGATGTTTGAGAGTTTCACCAATTGGTTGCTACGTGTGGAAAAGTCTAGTCTCGGTACTTTTCTAGAGGATTGGTAGTTGGTGGTATTTGTAGGTTGTTGACACATGCACAAAGATTATACCAAGAGTTTCTGAAACCAAATCCTAGTCGGAAGCTCTCTCTCTCTCTCTCTCTCTTCTTTGAAACATGGAAGAGCCATGATATCATGATAATCCAAATTGTATACACAACCCAACAATGTGAGGCAACCTTGAGTCCTTCCACACCCAAGGCACAAGACGCTAGCAAGCCCACCTACTTGTACATGGCCCTATACAAAGTCTGAACTCACAAAATTGCACACAAGAGAGTGCCTATTTGTTTAGAAGTCCTTGTCCTTCTTGTCGCCCTTCTCTCTCTCTCTCTCTCTCTCTCTCTCTCAAGATCAAGAGGATGCACCGTCAAGTGTGTGGGTAGTGTACTTTGTGTTGAATGAAGTGAAGGATTGCCCGTCACATTAGGAGAAATATGAACCTTGCATGGGCCTTGTAAGGAATCCTAATTTCTAGGGATTAAGGCTAATGTTGTGTGGGGTTTAGGGGGCAAGGGCATTGAAGAAGGTAGTTTTGAGTAGGCTTTTCTAGCCTTTTTTTTAGACAAATGTAGGATGTGGACCTAAAGGGTTGCTTTCTCTCTCTAGCTTTTTTTAAAGTGAAGGAAGCATAGGGGTGTGTCCACATCAGCAATTCCGTGGGTCAAAAAGAGTCAAAATTTGACTTTTAAAAAAAAAATCATTTTTATTTATTTATACTTAAAACTCCCTCCCAACATATATACATATCCTTTTGGATACATTATTTGGCCATTGGATACAAGATTTAATTTTTGTAACCTTAGCCTATGGAAGTCTTAATGGAGCTGAATCTTAGGTCTTTTAAGCCCCATTCAAGCACATTGATCTTTTCCAGGTTGTCCCCCTTTGGATCCCTATTTTCTCTCCTTTGGATCCTTGACAGAGACCAGTCTAGTAGCCTTACCAATATTCTAGCTTTTACTCCCCTAGTGCTTCCCCGTATTAAATGATCATTTTAGCATGAGAAAATCATTTGGTAGTATTAGATATTAATCTTTATGACAATACCTCTCTCTTGAAATCATAGTCATCCTTGACTATGAGGTAGAGAAGATAAAGCCTAGTCATCATTAGTCCATTTGCTAGCGGGTAGAGGACCCCTATTTTACCCTACGACATCGTCTTAGAACTGATGACAAGTGGATTTGGTGCTTGAGAGCGTTAGCTGCCGTTGCAAGCATGTTTGCACATTAGTCGGTATCAATCTTCCATAGTAGAGTGATAAGCTCTACTTGGTGTTCGGGAGACGTTGTCTCCACAAACATGATCCTAGTCATGTATACTTATTAAAATTTATGCACAATAAAGAAAAAGAGAGTCTTATAAGACAAAAACTTTGTTCATTTATACATATCTACATTTGCTTACTCTACGGAATTATTGTAAGTATTGACAAGGTTTAGGTTATCCTTTAAGTGTATGCCTTGCATCCATCTAGAATCTTTAAAAGAATAATTTTTAAACTTGATAAGATATCATCAAATAGTCTTACATTTTTTTAAAAGGCTAGGGCTCTTATGTGCTTATCAGCAATAGCCTTTTGCCTTTGCTGAGAGATGATAGCATCCTTAATCTTTTGGAAAGATTCTTGTAGGTCTCGGCTATATTCATCTGCAGCGAAGATCTTCCCATGTACCTTGAGTAGCAAGGGACTTTTTGATCTTCCTCTATCACCTCAATAGGTTCTTTTCCCATGGAAGTATGTACAATGTTATTGTAAGCATACTCCACAAAGGGTAAGTAGTTCTCCCATTGGGACTTTTGATTTACTTCTATGACATAAGATTTTAGTAGATAAAGAACGGTTAGGGTAGCTATTTCACTTTGTCCATTCGTTTGGGGATGATAGTTCAAAGAGAAGTTTAGACTTGTACCTAAATCCCACCTAAATTATCAAAGAGACCCTTCCAAAAATTACTGGTCATTCTAGGATCTCTACCTCACACTATGTACATTAGCAAGTCATGGTACTTGAAGATTTGTGATATAAAGAGGGTTGCCATTTGATGGGATTTGAAAGTATTTTCGACAGGTATGAGATGTGCTTGTTTGCTAAACCTGTCCTCTTTCGTCCATATTCTTGTATTCCCATGGATAGACTTGGGTAATCCAAAGATAAAATCCATGCATATGCTCTCACACGGTGAATTAGAGATTGGCAAAGGTTGAAGCAATCCAGATTGCTTCCCTCTATCAAACTTTGTCTTTTAGCATACCACACATTCTGAAACATACTCTTGTATATTTTCTTTCATGGAAAGGCAATAGAAATATGTTTCTATCCATTTTAGGGTAGATTGAATCCCATTATTCCGCACAAGAGGAGCATGCGATTCATACATTACTTTTTCACGTATTGAGTTAGTAATGCATAGTCTATTGCCATAGAGAAGATAACCATCTTGTAAGGTAAATGGTTCTTCTTTCTTCACTAGTGCAAGGGATGAAATCACATCTCTAAAATTGGTATCAATAGGGTACTCATCTATCATAGAAGATAGATCATTGTGAGCTGCTATGTAAATTGCATTCACTTTTGGTCGTCTTGAGAGTGCATCGGCTACTTGATTATGCTTGCCAACAATGTGAGCGATATGAAAATGAAATTGCAAAAGGAAAATTTCCCACGTCATTTGTTTGTCAGAGAGCTTGGTCTGCATCATGAATTACTTAAGGCTTTGGTGATCCGTCCGCAGAATGAAAGGAGTCCCAAAAAATAGCGCTTCGATGAGTCTAGAGCATGTAGAACTGCTAAGAGTTCCTTCTCATATATGCATAGAGCTTGGTCAATAAGGTTGATTGACTCATCAACTTTCATAGGCTATGGCGTGCCCTTCTGAGAGCAAAATAGCTCTAAGTCAATCACCACAAGTGTCGCATTGGACCTCAAATGGTTTTGAGAGATCCGACAGTGTAAGCATAGGCTGAGAGATAAGCTTCTCATTAACACTAGAATGGTAACCTAACAGGACATAAAAGTGTCCTTTCAGGGTTTTGGGAAAAAATTCCAAAACCATAGTAGATCCACTCATTTTGAAAAATCCTTTCATGAGCTTATAGTTCAATAACTAGTACATATGGAAAAAATCAGAAACTTGTAATTTTTCTCATCCCTTGGTCACTACAAGCCCCCACACTTGATGGACCAGTGCATTTTTCCCAAAACAACAATTTCTACGGTTGATTGCATATAACTAAGAGTGGGGATTTTTGTAGGACATGAGATAAAATGCCCCGTTAACTTCAATGGGTTGGTGACTTAAACATATGGTTGCTTTTACCTCACTAATTTTTTTTTGGCAAAAAAAATAGGTACAAAAAAGTTGCATTTTTGTCATTCTGCGGACCTATCATCAAAGTTTCTATAGTCACGCTCAATACAGATACTATATACATGTTTTCTTGGTTCCCTTTGGGCCTTTGGATTCAAAAGTAACCATGGAGCATGTCAAAAGGATTATGGATCTCTTACAATTGGAACCTTGGGGGCAATGATAAAGTGCTAAATACAGCAAACATGAAAAAACTGGGTTTAGCATTATGACCTCTAGAAACCCATAGAAACTACTCAATATCTAGCCAAGTTTGTAGTCTATGATTAGACATGGTTACTACCTACAAAATACACACAATTGGCCTAAGAAACTAGCAATATTGAGAAAGTTAAACTTGCTACTCTAAAATGTATCGTATTCTTCAGCAATCAAAAAACTCAACCATCATCATAGACTATGCTATATAGCATATTAGGTCCCCCAAAACTCAAGGAATATTAGCTTTATGTTATACATTACACTTACACAATCAAAATTGAATTTGGATATCAAGAAAGCCACCAAAAAAATCATAAAAGTGTTAATTTTGGCCAAAAAACAAGATTATTCAATTCTTGTAAATTGGTCATAACTTTCAATTTTAACACTTTGCTCTCCATACAAGCATCAAAACATGTTGATAACTATGAAGGCCTAACCTCTAGCCATCTAAACCTCCCAAACATGAAGTTTAGAGTGGTATAGTTGCTAAAAATTGAAAAAAAGCCAAAAACAGGACCCGTTTTTTCACACAAATTAGGTTCAAAAATGTTGTGCAAGAGTAAGGTTAATGGTGAGATCGATACTCCAAAAAAAATGTCAAGTTTTTTTCAGCTCATAAGGCAACTTTGTGGATATATAGCACCTACAAATTCATTTTCATACTCTTCAAATAATTCAAGCAAAATGGTCACTTAACAGGACACAAAAGTGTCCAAGGACATAAAAGTGTCATGTTACCATTCTAGTGTTAAGCTTTTCAAAAGCATTGTTCTCCTTGGTGGACCATATATACCTAACGTTTTTCTTTGTTAGGTCATGTAATGGTCTCGTGATTTGTGAGAACTTTTCTATGAAGCATTTATAGTATGCACACATACTTATAAAGCTTCTTAGTTCATGTAGATTCCTTGGATTAGGCCATCCTTTTATTACCTCTATCTTTAATGGATCCATTTGGATTCCATCTTGAGAGATAATGTGACATAAATACTCAATCTCTTTTAAGAAAAAATCGTTTTTCTTTCGATTAATATAAAGTTTATTCTCTCGTAAAACTTGAATGGAGGTGTTGCTTGTGTTCGTCTAGTGAATTAGAGTAGATGATTATATCATCAAAGAACACTTTAGTAAAGGTTTGATGAGGCCTAAATAGCTTCTCCATCAAGAGATTAAATGTGGTTGGTGCATTGTTCAAGCCAAAAGGCATGACAAAGATAAAAAATAGTGCGAAATGTAGTCTTTACAATGTCTTGATCAACTATCCTTATTAGATAGTAGCCACATTTAAGGTCAATCCTACTGAAGTAGGTCGACCCTTGTAGCTTATCAAATAGGTCTTCTACAAATGGAATGGGAAACCTATTCTTGATAGTGATCCTATTTAGTGCTCTATAGTGGACCCACATATAATACCTGCCATCTTTATTTTGCTTTAATAACACGGGTGAACAAAATGGAGATGAGCTAGGCCTACTAACCATGTCTTTCTCAACTAACTCATGCACTTGCCACATAATCTCCTCTTGTTGAGCTTGGGAGCTCTATAAGGACTTTTATTAGGCGGTGAAATTCTTGGAAGAATTTCAATTGCATTTGTCATCATTGCCTCGTTTGGGAGGTAGTTCACAAGGGATATTGTCAATAGAAATATCTTGAAACCCCTTTAGGAAGGATAACTCTAATTCCTTTTGATTATTTATATTTTCTTTTGATAAATCATTAGGTTCATTATGAGAATCTTTAACAAAAATCATGTACACGAAAATAGAGATCTTTATTGACTTATTGAAAGCTTGCTTATGTACAAGAGGTATGGTACTACGCAACTCCTTAGAATCTATGTACATATTTCTTTCCTTGAATCTAAATTAGATATGCCTGTCAAAGATTTTAACATTGGCATCAATGCGTTCAAACTCGGTGGTGCCCCTAGGATTACATCCTCGTACTTGAGAGGAGAGATCAAGAAATCCTCCTTGTCCACATAGCTTTGGACATGGAGCCTCAATTTCCCAATTAAAGGAGTTACTAAGGTTTCTTGCCCCTTGAAAGCACCATCGACAGGTAGGACATCTCCCATCTCATAGGCTTAAATGCCTAGCTTAGTGGCCAACTTGTGAGTAGAACCCGGGTCAAAGAGAATATAAGCAGCATGTTCTCTTACCTTTCCCGAAGCATGGCATAGAGGATATCCTCTGTGATGAACATCCTCTCCATGAATTTTGACCGACGTAGCTCTAGGAGGCTCATTACTTGTATTGTTGTGGGGGCAAGCATGATAGGCATTCCCTTGCTCCCCACACTTGAAACAACGGTTATCTTTTCAATAACACTCTAGATCTTAAGGAGAGAGTTTATTTTTGCCTTTATAAACTTCCTTATACTTAGTTTTGTTGTGGTTGGCCTTGCCCCTTGAAAGCACCATTAGTAGGTAGGACATCTCCCATCTCGTAGGCTTGGATGCCTAGCTTGGTGGCCAACTCAATGGATATGAAATTGTGAGTAGAACTAGTGTCAAAGTGGATACGTAGTATGCCTAGAGCTTGCTCAACAGGGTCGAGCCTTCGGCTCTCATAGCCTATGGCGTGCCCTTCTTGGAGCAAAACAGCTCCAAGGCAATCACCACTACAAGAGGTTGTGTGATCTTGTGACGCTGATAGCGACGGAAATACACTGGGTTTTTATAACCCCCGGCGTCACTAAAACCGTCGCTACGAGCGTCGCTATATGCGTCGCTATAAGCGTCGTTATGAGCATCTCTATATAGCGACGGTCATAGCGACGATTATAGCGACGTTTACACAGAAGACTATAGCGACGCTCATAGCGACGCTACAGAGCCATAAATAGCGATGGTTATCGCGACGCCCGAGAGAATTTTTTTTTGGTGGCAGGGCATTGAATGCCCTGTCACCCATCAACCATATTGTACTTGATTCACTTTTTTAAAAAAGTGCAAGGGTAGATAATAGACCCAAAATAGTCACCCACAAGACGCATTGTTTGCAAAATTGACAATTGTACACATCATAGGAAAAATGAATTGATTGGCAAATGTAATAATGACAATTGTACAACATCATAGGCATAAAGAATTGATTGGCAAAAGGAACTGCGGTGACAAATGTAATAATATACATGGTTCAAAAAGACGTATAAAATCTGTCTCTTGATACATAAGCTATGAGAAACCCTAAACTAATGCTATCTAGCTACGGCTAAACTGACGTCGTCTAGTCAGACGTCTCATCGCGTCCAAGTGGCGTATCTGTCGGATTCTGCAAAAAAAGACAATAAGACAGCTTTCAGTAAGTATAAACATATAACGACATTTATAAAACAATACAAAAAATAGAAAAGAGTAAACCCTAATACTAACCATGCCGCCACGAGAACTGAGAATGTCCATCAGGGCGTTTAAGCCCTTCCTGCTTGCGTACTCACGCTCGTACGGTGTGGGATCACGTTCTGTCATCGACCACTGTCAAAACATACAAAGATTTCATTATGTTAGAATTAAAAAACTCATAAATCCTAAACTATCGAACATAAAGAGCAATGCAAAAACACTTACAAAATCGGCCTCAAATGATGCCCATCCACCGCTCCCCAAGTGGTGCGAGCTCCCTGCCTCTACTCCGCTCTGGCTGCATCCTTTTGTTGCTTCCACTTGTCGGGATTCTCGCGCGCTGATGTAGACTTTGTAGGATGAAATATTACCTGCCAGAGCCACATAACTTACATGAGAGCTTTCAAGCACATAACTTGTAAAAGGGGGATGTTAACTATTTACATACTTACTTGTTCACAATGCTCGGGTAGTACGAAAGTGTCTCTTAGGTCAGTCCATTTCTTAGTAGAATCCACCTCAAGAAAACCAGACTCTCCTCTACGCACAGTAGCGTTGCGACCCTCCATGATTATCTTGAACCATTGCACGTCGAACAAGTCGACAAAAAATCCTCTGTAATCGATCCTCAAAATCTCTTGCAGCGTGCCGAAGTAAGTGAGTTCCGCCACCACAGGATCTGCATCAGAGGAACGTCGTCGACTAGACTGTTCAAATTTTGCCATGATTCCACAATCTTGAGTAAAACGCTTTTTGTCGATTCGTTCCACCCTAAAATGTCGACCTTTACACCATGCTGCTGTGTATGACTTATACTACAACGAACAAAGATTATGAGTGGCCGTTCAAACGTTTATAAATAAAGTCACTTGCTAGTCGTACATTGCAAACTTACCTTGGTCGCGCAACCCCAAGAGTACTCCCACTCTTCCTCAGTCACTTCGTCACCGCATTGTTGTGCGCTTTTCAATTGGTTGTGCAACCATCTTAAGCTCATGAAGGTTGGTAGGCTCTCCAGAACCGTCGGATAGTGCATCGGTGGTCGTCTTCCCCATCTCCACTCGATTGGTGCCCTTTGTCGCTCTTGCTTTGCATCCTCATATTGTGAAATGCACTTTTGCATCACTGGATTGTGAAGCATGCAAAATCGGTTGATTTTAGCCTCTAGATCTTACATCATCTTCTTCTCAACACCGAGATTGCACATGACAATCCCAGATATGCGCTCATCATCTATGGTTCGCCATAGCGTGTCCCGGGCTTTATCAAATCCGTCTAGCCACTCTCCAATGTACACTAGGGACTTTGATACCACCCAACCTTCTGCCATGCTACCCTCCGGACGTGCCTTTTGACGCACATATCCCTTAAGCGTTTTCATGAAACGTTCTAAGAAGAACATCCATCTGGAATGAACTGTGCCAGCTATTTCCACCTCATCAACTATGTGAACAAGAAGATGCACCTGAATGGTTAGCATGGTAGTAGGAAAATGTTTCTCAAACATGCACACAAGCTCCGCATCATTTAGTTTGGCGAATGGTATGGAGTCTATGTTGATCTCCTTTTGTGAGATCCATTGCACCAGCTTTGCAAGTTTGTAGATTGTGTTACGGATGTCGAGAGACAAACATCCCTCAATGGCAACCGGTAAAATAAACTGTAAAGTATGTGCAGCAATGATATTAAAGTCCACATTTTATGCAATGATATTAAAGTCCACTATGAACGTACCTGACACATTTTATGCCAATCGTGTGACTTCAAACCGGTAAGCTTTCCTTATTTAGTAAAACACGTTCGGAGCGAGTGCATTACGCCAGTGGGGGTCCGCAAAGATCGAATGGTCTCTTTTACTTTGCGTTCTTGGGCTCCTGTGAAAATCCATGGTGCTTTAGGGAGTTTTATCGATCCATGAGACGCTGTTTGTGGCCAATATTGCTCCATACGATCCACATTTCTAAGGTCAACTCTGGCTCCCAAAGTATCTTTCTTGCCGGGTAGATGGTCCCATAGTAGATTACCCACATTCTTGAATATGTGCATTGGATCGAGCAAGTGATTGATCATGAGTTGGGGCCAGTATGGTAACTCGTACCATAGAGATAGTCTCTTCATCCCTGGAGACAATCCATCATCGCACATCTCCTTCTGCTCTAACCATGCTTATGCAGACATCCTTGGTGGCTCTCTTCCCAAAAAGCCGTCGCGTAACACATGATTCTCTGGAAGATACGCTTGATGACCTTCGTAGATTTTCTTCTTCAGTGAGGGTGCCCTACGTGCATTCAGTCTAGGTCCACATGTGACACATGCTCTGTATCCGCTTGTTTGAAGCCGTGCATGTATACACATGATAATAGATCAACTATGGGAAAAAACAAGATTTACAGTGTCTGAGTGAGGAGTGTCAATAGATCACCTGAGCATTCTGTTAGCCCGGGATAGTCATGCATGGTCCACATTAGAATGCCTCTGATCAAAGCATTCCGTCGTCCTGTGTGTCGGCTCATATCCACCACCTCTATGCCAATCCACAATTGTTGTAGCTCTTCCAATAGTGGACGAAGATACACATCCATATTCCCCACTTTATATCGCCCTGGCACAATCAAGCTTAGCCATAGGTGCCCCTTCTTCGTAGTCAACCATGGGGGAATGTTGTAGTTGACGATGACAACGGGCCATACACTGTAAGATGTTGATCTTTGACCAAATGGATTTATGCCATCCATAGCCAGGCCTAAGCGCAAATTTCGAGCTTCCCTGGCAAAATCCGACCATGTTCCATCTATATGTTTCCAGGCTGCGCAATCTGCAGGAATTCGTAGCACACCATCCGAAGATTTATTCTCCTCATGCCATGATGCTAGGGCAGCCATGGACTTACATTCGAAGAAATGCTTGATGCGAGGAAGCAGAGGAAAATGTCGCAAAACCTTTTGTGCAATTTTTGTCCCGTGGAGATCTACTCGATATCTTTCGGAATCACATTTCGGACACTTCTCCATGTATATGTATTCCCCTCTGAAAAGAATGCAGTCATTAGGACAAGCGTGGATAGAATTGTAATCCATCCCCAAGTTTCGCAAAATCTTTCTTGCTTCATCTCAGGAATCTGGCATCACATTGTCAGCTGGTAGTATGTGCTCTTTAAGCAATCTACACAACATAAAAATACGATACAGTCGTGTAAAAATCTATCAGATCATTATACATTTAGAGTTTTATTAAAGTAAACTAATTGTAATAGATCACCTGAAAAGCGCTGTGACGCTAGTGTCACTCCATCCAAACTTTGCATGCATGTTGAGAAGAACCAGGAGTGCTTTCAATCTAGACATACGTGCTCCATTATACAATGGCGTATCGGCTTCACTTTTCATATCATCATAGATAAGCCTTTGTGAATCCATGATCGTCTCGATGATTTCATCAATCTCGGGCTCAAACATTGCCTCGTTGGGAATGTGCTCTACATGATCATCCCCCGAGCTGTCAGAGGCTACATCTTGTGGCCTCACATATGCTGCTTGACCAAAGCGCCTGCGAACACGTCTATTGGGTTGCAAGATTGCTGCTTGTTGGCCAGCGTCAGAGTCCGACGAGTTATAATTGGCAAAAACTCGATCTATAATAGATGGATCGAACTCGCAAAATTCACGAACGTGCTACAAAGAAACATGTCTTGTCCGTCGCACAGCATGCTTGCATTGATTACAAGGACATAAGACCCTCGTTGAGAGATAGGTGTTTCGGTTGGACGGTCCCACATCCTCGTCACTACTCATAATGAGGCATTCTTCGTCTTATCTCTCTCTCTCTCTCTCTCTCTCTCTCTCTCTCTTTACCTCACATTCTCTAGTCATGTCCAATCCCCGCACACCTCGGTCTAGAGGTGCACGGAGATCAGAACCACCGGGTTATAATCTCGTCTTTATTGGTCAATACCTATATTTGTGGGTACAAGAAATCTACACACCCACGTCTACATGATACTGCATGTAGTGGACAAAACCCCTTTGCCTCTTCTCTAGCTGTAGCACTTCACAGCATCTTAACATCTTTTCACAGTAGATCTTTTCACTGTTCGTCTAACTCTAAACCCTAAACCGTAAGTAATTCTTGCATGGACTCGATCTAACGTAAATAAGCGTAAATCTAAATAAACGTAAATCTAACTAAAAATACCTAAATCTAATTTAACGTAAGTCTACATCTAACCTAATCTTTAACGTCTTTTGGGATAGTTTCCTACGACGTTAAAACTCTCTTCTTCTTGTGTGTCTGTGTGTGTGTGTGGGGGTAAACCTAAATAAACCTAAGTCTAATCTAATATAACATAAATCGAAATCTAACGTAAATTATGTTATATTAAAAACAAAGAACTAAACTAACAGGGATTATAAGAACCTTAAAACTGATTTAACACATAATTTTTCACATAACTCGGCAAGAGTTGGCATTCTCATCACTAAAGATGTGAGAGTTAACTTCCGGCGGTGACGTTGCCTCATCCCCATCCACATCTGACGACAGCAATTGGCCCTTTAGACCGTTCTTGCTCTTGTTACTAACTTTGAAGTTGCTGTTGAATGACTAGAGGTTGTCTAGATGGTCATTGTGTCGGGGATGTAGTGACTCTTGCCGCCCTGAAGATCCACCTTCTTCCCTATCTTCTGAAAACATTTCACCAGTACTTTTGGATCGACGGAGCCCACCATGAGTGAAGGCAGCAATACCCTATATTCCATTGAGGGCTTTCTTCACCCGCTTCATGCAGGCATCGCAGTCTATGGAGACCTAAATCTAATATAATATAACGTAAATCTAAATCTAGCATAAATAAACGTAAATCTAGTAAAAAATAAACCTAAATCTAATCTAATTTAACTTAAATAAACCTAAATCTAATTTAACGTAAGTCTACATCTAACCTAATCTTTAACGTCTTTTAGGATAGTTTCCTACGACGTTATAACTCTCTTCTTCTTGTGTGTGTGCGCGTGTGTGGATGTGTGTGCCAATAAAAAGAGATAAATGGTATAACCTTTCTATCACCCATGCCAAGTATGATAGATTGATTATGCCATTTCCCTCTTGAAAAATAGGTCTCGAGTTCCACTCCTCGTCGGCTAGATCTTTAGGTCTTTTAATTTTAATTAGTTTCCTACGATGTTAAATTAGTTTCTCTCTCAATGTGTGTGCGTTTTTTTGGATCGTATGCATGTTTTCTCTCTCTTTTCCTCTCTCAATGTGTGCATTTTTTGTTTATGCATGTTCTCTCTCTCTTTTCCTCTCTCAATGCGTGCGTTTTTTGTTTATGCATGCTCTCTCTCTCTCTCTTTTCCTCTCTCAATGTGTGTGTGCATTCTTTGTTTATGTATGTGTGTGTGCGTTTTTGTTTATGTTTGTACTCTCTCTCTCTCTCTCTCTCTCTCTCTCAAAAACACTATGTGTGTGTGTATGTGTGTGAGAGAGAGAGAGAGAGAGGGAGAGAGAAAGAGGGGAAGGGAACATGAGAATGAGGAGAGGGAAGGAGCATACCTGGCTCTCCTTCCTCTCCTCGTGTGTGTGTGTGTGTGTGTGTGTGTGTGGAGAAGAAAAAGAGAGAGAGAGAGAGAGAGAGAGAGAGGGAGAGCGTTACCTGCTCCTTGCTTGAGGGCGCCGAAAAACTCAGATCTGAGATCTGAGTTTTTGGGCGCGCTCGGTTATTTTTTTAGCCCAGCCGGCGTCGCTATGAGCGTCGCAAATTTACAAAGAAATTTGCGACGCTCATAGCGACGCTGGGATTTTTTTTTTTGAGCGTCGCTGTGTGAGCGTCGCTAATATGAATAGCCTCTTGTAGTGCACCACAAGCATCGCATTGGACCTCAAATGGTTTTGAGAGATCCGGTAGTGTAAGCACAGGTTGAGAGATAAGTTTTTCGAAAGCATTGTTCTCCTTAGCAGACCATGTATACCTAACGCTTTTCTTTGTTAGGTCATGTAATGGTCCCGCAATTTGTGAGAACTTTTCTATGAAGCGTCTATAGTATGCACACATACCTATGAAGCTTCTTAGTTCATGCAGATTCCTTCGTTTAGGCCATCCTTTTATTACCTCTAACTTGGATGGATCCATTTGGATGCCATCTTGAGAGATAATGTGACCTAAATAGTGAATCTCTTGCAAGAAAAATTCACTTTTCTTTTGATTAACATAAAGTTTGTTCTCTCTTAAAACTTGAAATATTACCTCGAGGTTTTGCTTGTGTTCCTCCAATGAATTAGAGTAGATGATAATATCATCAAAGAACACTCCAGTGAAGGTTTGATGAGGCCTGAACAGCTTCTCCATCAAGCGGTTGAATGTGGCTGGTGCATTGGTCAAGCCAAAAGGCATGACAATGTATTCGTAAAGACCAAATGTAGTGCGAAACGCGGTCTTTACAATGTCTTGATCAACTATCCTTATTTGATGATAGCCACTCTTTAGGTCAACCCTACTGAAGTAGGTCGATCCTTGTAGCTTATCAAATAGGCCTTCTACCCGTGGATTGGGAAACCTATTCTTGATAGTGATCCTATTTAGTGCTCTATAGTCAACACACATACGATATGTGTCGTCTTTCTTTTGCACTAATAGCACAGGTGAGCAAAATGGAAATGAGCTAGGCCTAACCATGCCCTTCTCAACTAACTCATGCACTTGCCGCATAATCTCCTCTTGTTGAGCTTGAGAAACTCTATAAGGAGGCTTATTAGGCGGTGAACTTCCTTGAAGAAGTTCAATTGCATGGTCATCATTACCTTGTTTAGGAGGTAACTCACAAGGGATGTCATCAATAAAAACATCTTGAAACCCCTTGAGAAAATTGGATAACTCTAATTCCTTTTGGTTGCTTTTATTTTCTTTTGCTAAAGCATTAGGTTCATTTTGAGAATCTTTAACAAAAATCATGTACACGGAAATAGAGCTCTTTATTGACTTGTTGAAAGCTGGTGTATGTACAATGGGGATGGTGTTACCCATCTCCTTAGCATCTATATACATGTCTTTTTCCCTGAACTTAAAGGAGATTCTCCTTTCAGGAAATTTAATATCGGCAGCCAGGCGGTCAAACCATGGTGCCCCTAGGATTACATCCTCATGCTTGAGAGGAGAGATAAATAAGTCCTTTTTGTCCACATAGCCTTGGACATGAAGCCTCAATTTCCCAACTTCTAGTTTTAGCATCTTGTATTGATAGACAATCAATCTTCTTGTGTGGGCTACAATTTTTTAGTGACTGAAGCTTCTTGCCCCTTGAAGGCACTGTCTACGGGTAGGATATCTCCAATCTCGTAGGATTGTATTCCTAGCTTGGTGGCCAACTCTATAGATATAAAATTGTGAGTAGAACCAGGGTCAAAGAGAATAAAAGCATTATGTTCTCTTACCTTTCCCCAAGCATGGAATAGAGGAGATCCTTTGTGGTGAGTTTGGTGAGTCTCCTCCTCTTGGATTTCAACCAAGGAAGCTCTAGGAGGATCTTGGCGGTTGTTCTTTTGGGGACAAGCGCGGTACGCATGCCCTTGTTCGCCGCACTTGAAACACCAGTTATCCTTATGATAACGCTCAAGCTCTTCAGGAGAGAGTTTATTCTTACCTTTGTAAACTCCCTTCTCTTTAGCTTTGTTGGAGTTGCCCTTAGGAGACTTTTGGACATTGTCCTTCCCCTTAGGCTCATTGGAACCCTTGTTTTCCGGGGGCTTATTATTTCTTTTTGCCCCCGTTCGGAAATTGATTCGAGAGGCGACCATAGTGTGGTGTATTACCGCCGATATGGTACGTGGTCTTTGGGAGTTGACATACTCCGCCATTTATTCGGTTAAGCCCGCACAAAATTGTTGCTTTTGCTCTCCAAAATCCAACCTTTTGAAGACAGTGGCTTTCAGTTGTAGGTCCCAAAACTTGTCTACATATTTGTGGATGGATTCATTGGGAGAGAGCTTTAAGCTTCGCCATTCGGTGAGTACTTTGTCTTTGGCATCGGTGGCCAAAAATTGCATCATAATGGAAGCTCTTAAAGCCTTCCATGTTCGTGGAGCTTCACCATTGGCTCGTAGGCTAGACCACCATTGTCTAGCGGACTTTTGAAAGTGCATAGCTACATGGCGTAGCTTAGAGGACTCCGTGAAGCCCTCATCTCCAAACGCCGCATCGAATTGTTGGATAAAGGCCAAGACTTTGTCCGTAGCACCAAAGGTACCATCATAGGTAAGGAAAGAGATGCTCTTCCCTCCCTCTTTGAATTTCTTCAACTTGGACGACCTCTTCCATGCGGCATAGGATTTCCTATGGCCTCTTCTTTTTGATGGTTCAAAGGTTGCACCATCACTTTCTTCAGAGGGTGAAGAATTTGAAGAAGGTGGAGAAGAGGGTGACCTCTGTCTCGCCTTTTTCTTGTCTTGATCTTTGTCATCTTCACCATAGTTTTCATAAGAGGAAGAGGATGAAGAAGATGGAGAAGAGGGTGTCCTCTTTCTCGCCTTTTTCTTCTCTTGCTTTTTATCATCCCTCTTTGAATTATGGCGTGGAGAAGAGTGTGATGGTCTTCTCCGCTTTGGTGGTGATGGAGAGCGTTTAGCCCGCCGTCTTCGTGGAGCCATCTCCGCCGAGGTGGCGGGAGACTCGCTTCTTTCTCGTTCCTTCGGTGGAGGCTCTTGAGTTCTCCTTTGGGAAGGAGATGCATCATCAAGAAGTAAATTCTTGAGCCCTTCATATGGATTCTCTTCTTCTTCCCGAATCGGAGAGAGACCTCTTTTGGTAGTCTCACAAGGAGGCTTCCTAGGTGTTCTCTCGTCATGGTGATGAGCTTGGAGAATCCCGTGAGCACGGAGCTGCCGTTGCACTTCACTTTGGAGAGATGGATTGCCCATGGCTTGTTGAAGCCTAGAAACAAGATAGTTAAAAAGCATTGAAGCATCATTAGTAGCTTGTTCATGAGCAAAATCAAAGTTATCAACATTAATTTCACTCTCTTTACTATTGTCAGCCATTCTAGCAACTTTTAGGTGTAAACTTTTTAGGTGTACTTTGGCACTTCAAGCCCTAGTTGCTATTCCTCTTTACCCCTTTAGAAAAAGCACTCAAGCTACTGTACCCGCGGCTCGAATACCATTAATTGCAAGGAATAGAAGAGAGGGTCTTTCGACACCAAAACAGCACCGGCTCCTGTCAAGCTTCTAATAGCTCAATAGTGGTTAAGCCGTAGGCAAGCCCCGTAGGACTCCACTATTAAGACCATAGCTCTCGACGGTGATGCCCCATTAACTGCACAAAGGCAGGCGCACTGCAAGGCTGAAAATCCCTATTCTACTTACTCACAGGCAATTAATAATACCAACCATTTGTAGCTAGCTTGAGGACCTCCCTTCTTGAGCAAGAAAAGAGAAACCTTGAGCTCTGATACCAATGTAACATTTAATGGCCTAATAACTTATGTGTAGCAGAAATTAGCATGAACATAGTGGGCATTTCATTAGAGTAGATTCCTAATGAGAATTACAAGAGTGCTTGGGTGGAGAGAGCAACAAAAAGCATAACACCTAGTTAGATAGCATCGACAATACTTTCAAAAGAGAGAGCAATTAAGCTATTGACAACAGTTGAGGACCGTATTTTCATGGAGCCGGTCCCCCCTCCAAAAGGCTTTGTATTATCGTTTCTCCCATCAAGAGAGACATTGTACAATACAATTCTTTGTGTTCCTTCAAGACTAGCTAGTGCAATGAAGATGGAAGCTTCATGCACTAAGCAAAACACTTAATCAAACACAACTTGAATTATCCCCGTTCTCAGACCCAAGACCTCACACACCTTCGAAGATGGTGAGAGCTAGCAGGGTATGAGAGTAGATTGAGAGGAAGAAGGAGTATCTTACGAGAAAGATGTACATCTCCTCACATAATCACTCATATGTAGCATAGCTTAGCTTAGTAATTATCTTGGTAGAGGAGATGAGCATGCATTGAAGCTTGGCTCTTGGTTGGATTTGCATCCACATGCCAAGAGAGTGTTGATGTAGGCTTCTATCTCACAAGCTTGGAGTAAGTGATGAGTTCTCCATTAAAGTTTGGGAAGAGATAGTCTTCTCTTTCTTCACACATGAGCTTGTGTGAGTGTGTGTGTGATAATGCCTTGCAAAAATCAGCCCCCTCTCTCTCTTGGGCGAGCCCTCTTGCTAAATGCTCTTCCTGAAGCCTCATTGGCCCTCCCCAAGTCAAGACAATTACAATTAAGCAGCATAAGTGATAGCCTTCTGACATGTGTCCCCCTTTCCCCTTTTGTGAGAGCTTTAGGTAATTAAATAATTAAACTAAACTCTCATTGGACCCCTTTGCCTCCTGGCCAATAGGAATTAGGCAAGCCATGGGGCTCCTAAATGCTCATTGGACCCCTTGGGAGACTGCCCAATAGTCTTCTAAGAGACTTAATTCTCATTGGTTTCTTTTATTAAATGTTTTTAAATTAATTAAACTAGATTTACTCTAGCTTAATTTTCATTGGTCCACTTCAAGGGTCATCCAATAGAAATTGGGCACACCTTGTGGGCATCTGACCTAGGGAGATGACATGTGTCCCTCATTCCCTTTCTGTAAAGGGAGCCTGTGTGTGTGTGTGTGTGGATTTCTCTCTCATCCCCTACCTTTAGGGCTCGCCCCCTCCCATGTAGGGATGTGCAAAGACTTTTAGGGCACACACAAAGCATCCAATTTTCCCTAGGGTTGACCTTTGGACACAACCTTTGAATTTTGGAACATTAGCATTTTGGAAGTCTTAATGGGCTGAACCTTAGGGTATTTTTAGCCCATTGTTGCACATGGCTCTTTTGCAGATGGCCCCTCCTTTGGATCCCTATTTTCCCTCCTTTGGATCCCTACTGTGGCCGGTCTGCTAGCTTAACCAATATTCTAGCTTTTTCTCCCCTGGCCTTCCCCACATTAAATGATCAGTTTAATATGAGAAAATCATTTAGGAGAATTAGATATTGATTATTATGACAAAGAGAGTGTTGAAGCCAGAGCTACGAAAAACCATTATGGCATTTGATGTGTTTGAAAAGTGGGGGATTGATGCAATAGGCCCGTTACCTATCACAAGCAGAGGCAAAAGCTATATCTTGACGGCAGTGGACTGTCTCTCTAGATGGGCAGAGGCTATAGCAGTAAAAGAGATCACTGCAAAGGATGTGGAAAAATTTGTGTATGATGAAATATGTTGCAAGTTTGGGGTGCCATTAGAGCTACTTTCAGATAAGGGGCCAGGATTTAGAGCTAAACTGCTAGACTTCTTATGCACAAAGATGAAGATTAGGCACCAGCATACCACTCCTTATTACCCGCAGTGTAATGGCTTAAATGAAAGATTCAATGGTGAGTTGGTACAGATTATTTCGAAAGTGACAGAGCACCAAGGAAAGAATTGGGATTTGGAATTGCCTAGTGCATTATGGGCTTACCGTACTTCGGTAAAGACAGGTACATGGTTTACTCCATTTCATTTGGTATATGGAAAGGAAGCACTATTGCCTGTGGAAGTAGAGTTGCCTGCAGTAAAGATGCTAGAGAAGCTACTTGGGCCGTCTAGTAATGCACTCAAAGAGAGGCTCTTACAGTTACAGGAGGTTCAGTTGGATAGGATGAGCGCATTGGAGCATTATGGGCAGATGCAAGATAAGGCTTTGGCAAAGATAAATGAAAAGGTCAAAAGTAAGGGTGTCAAGAAGCATGACTTAGTTTTGTGTTACAATAGTAAGCTGGACAACACCTTCCAAAAGAAGTTTCAGATTAAGTGGGAAGGCCCTTTCAAGGTAGTGGAGTGTTTTCCAAATGGTACATATCAGTTGGCTAACCTGGATGGGATTCTACATAAGTCAAGGGTAAATGGATTGCGTCTTAAATTATAGTGGAGCAAGATGAGTTGTCTGTGGAGCAAGCAATGTTGGTGAAGGATGAAGAGACCTGTGATGCGGAGAGTCTCATATCTCTCTATGCTGCTGTTGATCATGAATGATCTAGCAGGCTAGGGGATGGGCAAATTATGTCAGGAGTTTTTTTGAGCAAGGGATTGCGCATATGTACATACACATGCATGGTGCATCGAATAAAGGATTACCCAATTTCCATAGTCAGGTGGTTACGTGGGGCCCACGAGTGTACAGGTAGGACAAGGTGTACATAGTGCAGCGATTTTCACTATTATCAGTACCAGTGTGTTTTTTCTACAATAAGGAGGAGTTGGTAGCGCGTAAAACTTCTCGAGGAAGCTATCTGCGGGCCGACGACATGAGGTAAGCAGGTGCGTCAGATGGCATCGAATGGCGTCAGGAGGTCGAACGGGGTCAATACTTGCACGTAGAGAAGTATGGACACGACGTGGGCGTTTTCTTGTGATACTTATGCGGAAAGGTCATCATGAGGACCACTTTTTGGGGCCACTTCACGTGGTTGCGGGATGAATTATTTGGAAAAAACTGAGTGCCAGGTGTGTGGATGATGCAAAAAAGGTGACAACTATGCACTGCGAGGTCAGTTTTTGACCTGTTCGGGGTCCGTTTGAGGTCATCTAAAAGGCCACGGGTGTCCAACTAATAAAGCTAAGTGTGGGAACTGAAAAAACTGAGAGAAGACCAGAAAAAATGTGGAGAAGAGAGGAGGAACATCCGAAGGTGTGTTTTTGCTCATTTTGGAGCCTGTTTTGGCCGTAAACTGCTCATCCGAGGTCGGATTTGAGCACTTTGACATTGTAGACGGGTTTTGGGCCGTTTCAGGCGCGATGGCGCTGTCCATTTTGCTAAATTCCTCATTGTTTTTCTACTGTTTTTCTGTGTAATCTTCTCCGGTGAGTGAAGCCTCTGCTTAACTTTGTGGTTGTATCTGGTGTATTTCCTCAATATTGTGTAAACTATTTGCCCCTTGGTGTTGGGCTGAGCTTCATTGTATCTAAACATCAGAAATTCTCCTCTTTTGAGCTGAGGTTTTTTTTTTTGTGTGTGTGTGTGTGTGTGTGTGTGTGGAATGGGCAAGTGGATAGTCTCTCTCCTCTCACTCCAAAGGTGTGTTCCCTGTCTCAGCCAGGTGTGTTGTGTAAGCCGAGTGGTGCCCCATAGTGTGTGTGTGTGTGTATCTTCCCAAGAGTGTGTGTCGGGCCGTTATAGAGATGCTGTGTGTGTTTTCATCTCGCTCATAGCGTCATTAACCTTTGAAAGGTAGATGGGGCATTAGTTAAACCAAATGGCATAACTCTATACGCATATATTCCCCATTCTGTAGCAAACGTTGTTTTCTGTTGATCCTCTATTGCAATTTCTAGTTGGTTGTATCCTGAAAACCCATCTAGAAAGGAATAAGCCCGTTTCCCGGCCACCCTCTCAAGTACATGTTCTATGATCGGCAAGGGATAATTGTGCCTTATGGTGGCTGCATTTATCTTTTTGAGGTTTACACACACTCGCAGTTTTCTATTTTTTTTTGGGCACTACCACAATGGGTGACACCCAATCTGTATGTTCGATTTCATAGATGAATTCAACATCCATCAGCTTGTCAATCTCCTCTTTGATTTGTTTAGCAAATGTGTCATTACATGATAAGGATGTTGTTTGCTAGGTTTGGCATCTGATTTCAAAGGAATTGTATGTTGACACATTGATGGATCAACTCCTTTGAGGTCTTTGTAGGACCATGCAAACACATCTTTATATTTCTTGAGAAGTTGTGTTAGCCGTTCTTCTTCTTCAGGATCTAAATCAGTTGCTATATAGACCGGCTGAGGCTCTTCACCTGGTTCAGCGAGGTCTATCCGTTTAGCATTTTCCGGTCCATCGTAAGATTCGTGGTTTATTCTTTCTCTGACTGGTGGTGTGATTATGATTTTTCTATCCTGGATGGTGAATTTCCGATAGTGTGATGGTACATTCATGTTTCCTTTTTCTGACTCCCCTTTTCCATCACTATCTCCCTCAGTAGTCCATTCCTCTTGTAAAGACCATTTCAGTTCTTGGTATTTCTATTTACTCTCCAGTTTGGTCCACTCTGGGTCTTTTGTTGTTTCTTTTCTTGATTTTTTTTATTTTTATGATTTTGTTTCTATTTTAGCTTTCCGTACTTGTCTTATTTCCTCTCGCGTTCCTTCCCTTCGAACTTTTGAGAATCTTCCTGATATTTGATCTTTTACACAATCCTCTGCTTTTACAAGCATTAGATAGTGAGTTTTATCTTTTATCCTGGGCATCAGATTCTCTCTCGCTTTGTTTGCTGCTCGTTTCCTCCTATAGCATTCTTGGCGTCTAGGGTGCTGATTGGCAAAACCATAAAACTTGATATTCTCTGTTTTCTCCCTCGCTCACTTGCGCTTTTTGAATACTCATTATCTGCATCGTTATTTACCTCCACATGTTCAGAGGAGTTATAAAACTCTTCTTGTTCTGGTGGTTCTACAATCTCATCTCCTCTTGGTATAATGCTTACCATGTAATAGAGTAACACATCATAGCCATCCTTATCGTAAACTTTTGTCACTGGACTATCTGTAATGGTACAGACATCCAATGTTGCTAGTATGTGTTCCCATTCCAGAGGTTCCAAGGAATCTTCAGGAAAAGGTTCCGAAATATAATCCTTGTCATCAATCGCTCTTTCTAAGATGCATTCCTCTCTTTTTAAGCTCCCACAATGTGAAGGTCCGCACATCCGTATCTCCTTTTGTTGCCCTAACCATGTTGGGAGTTCCGACCCTACTAATGTAGCTGAATCAAACTCTTCCACTGGTGTTTGGTTCACATCCTTGTAACTATGGTCTTTTAGGTGTATTTTGGTTGTTGTCTCTTTTAGGTGTATTTTGGTTGTTGTCACCATGTTTGAGGTATATGTGGTCGTTGTCTCACCATGTCTGAGGTATATGTGGTCGTAACCCCAATCCTGGACCATCTTTAATTGTCTCATGAATGGTCTTCCTAAGATGATCTCATAATTGTTCTTTTTGTCGAAATCGACTATTGCAAATGTATGCTCATACTCGATTCCGCATGAAGTGACAATCAATTTTTCTAAGAGTCCTAGAGGCTTCTCCATGAACCCATCAGCCAATTGCAATTTCATTATGGTAGCTCTCAAAGCTGGTTTTTTCCATTTTTTCCAGATTTCCTTGGTGGCGATAGCAACTCCTGCTCCACTGTCAAGAATAGCCTTGGAAACTACTCCTTGGAATTCTACTAGTAGCGTGGTGTTTCCATCTTCTCCCTCACAATACTCTCCAACCTTGTTTAAAGGTACTACCTAGTGTTTAGTTGAGGCATGTCCAATTCTCTGATCCCTTCCTGAAGCTTCGAGGTGGGGTCTTTCACTCCAAATTTTTCTAGGCATTTGCCTACTGTGGTCCACATGTTTGGTCGTAATCTTAGGAGTTCGGTTAATGTGATTGTGCATGCCACCAGGGTGGACAATAACTCAATCAACCCTTGCCTCATGCTATACAACACCCTGCTAGGCCTACAGTCAGTATCTGGCTTCAATTTCTTGCTTTAGACATTCTACGCGTAGCATGTCTTTTTGATCAGAATAGCTTCAAATGCAAATCACAAACTCCTCTTGAGGTGCTGATCACTTTGGTATGCTCAAAATTAGGTTTGGGGTGCAAAATCACATAGATGACATCCTACGCGTAGGATGTCTTTTGGTTTGTTTGACTCCAGACTTGACCCTCAACTTCCCCTTGATGTCAGCAACCCAGTGGTATGCTTAGATTTTGGTTTGGATTTCAAAAGTCCCCAATTTTAGCTGTTCTAGCCTTTTTCAATCAAACGTGCTAAAGTCTGCTTAGCCTACCCAATTTTCTCACCCAAATGAGATGAAACCTCTCTCAGTCACTCAATATATCATGCAGATCACGCTCATGAAGCCATCCTATGGTTTTGGTCTTAAAATAATGCCTTGGCACAATTTGGGTAGGATGTCTGGTAATTTCAGTGTA
The DNA here is from genome assembly GCF_014529385.1 of Adiantum capillus-veneris. Taxonomy (NCBI): domain Eukaryota; kingdom Viridiplantae; phylum Streptophyta; class Polypodiopsida; order Polypodiales; family Pteridaceae; genus Adiantum; species Adiantum capillus-veneris. The sequence goes on from NC_140948.1 coordinate 152,579,005, forward strand.
TCGGGCCTTATCTTGTCAAGATATGGTCAAATTTCCACTTTCTAGGTGAAAATAGGGTAAAACCTACCTTTTGAACACACTGGTCAACTCAAAATTCCAAAAATCCCACCAGATTAGCATGTAGACATCCTATGTGTAGGATGTCTCCTGGCTTAAAGTATTTGTTTTCCTAACAGAAATGGTCCTGATGCTCTGCAGCTCTATCAGAAACACTCACAGTAACTTTTGGACTTTACCTTAGCTTTCAAACACACTTTTGCGTCTTTTACAACCTTGTGATGAATCTAACAAGCAAGTATACATGCATGAAGTGCTCTAGATCCTAAATCATGATGTCCTACTTACTCTACTCCTACTCCTCATGTGAAATGGTGATAATGGTGTTTTGGTTGCTTCTTGGCCTCTCCGGACTCTCAAACTCTCCTTTCACCGCTTCTACCACTCAAACTCCTACTCTTTACAACACAACTCAACTAAAAACTACCTAAGTTTACCTAAATCTACCTAAATCGAAGGATCTAGGCCAGACACACGCTCCCTAGACTCCCTCTAAGAACTAGAGAGTCCTCCACCCTGTGATCCTATCCAAATGTAAAACGAGACTCTTGGCAAGCCAAAGAATCCCTATCCTCAAGGTCTAGTTTGGATCACCTACCTAAGGTTTTCGTCCTCGGCAGCAGCGCCAATGTTGGATGGATATGCCGCGACGAACGTCAACACAGCGAGAACTCACCTAACAAGATTTGTCAGCTAAGGAGGAAGCTCAACCCGTAGGCGCGTGGAAGCAAGCATAGGGTGTCAACCTACACTCAACCGAGTCCTAACTAATTCCTACAGAGGTATCTACCCAATGTCTAAGGTACAGCCTTCAAGAGTGCATAAGAGGAAACTTCCTTCAACGCTTTCTAGAGCCGAACACCCATCAAACAATCTCGAAACACCACAAAGCCCGAAGGAGACCCTACTAACACCAATAGGTCGCTCTCCCTAAGGTCTATGAACCAAAACCCCAACCCAAAACACCTGGTGAAGAATCACGTAGGATGTCTGGCCGAAATTTGCAGGTCGTCGTTTCCAAAATCTAAAGTGCCTAATGTGTAGCTCTACTCAATGCGAACGCATGGATATGTTGTAATGCAAAATCGGACAACGTATACTCACCAAATCACCAGATGAAGCCCGTAGATGGAGCTCGCAAAACCGGACTGTACGCGCGCAATGTAGGTATTGGCGCATAGCTCTCGTCGGGGGCAGCACGTTGCATTTCTCCGCACTCGATTCCGACCACCAGTGCATGTGTAGTGTCAAGATGAAGCTCTCACTCTCTCTCGTACACAGTACGCTCACTCACAGACTTCAAACTTTTTTAAAATGACAAAAGGTTCTTCATTAAGGTCAAAAAGTGGTATAAATACCTTACAATTCTCAAACCCTAATGTTCCAATTTAACCATCCACTCAATCTAAATGTCAAAATTGGGATACAATCTGGAAACTTCTGTAAGCCCCAATATTTACAAGGTGAAATGTCGGGTTTTCTCAATAAATGAATAATTACAAAAAATAATAATCTGCTGAGTAGTCCTTTTCTGTAGGGTGTGTCCAGCTTCTAACACTTATCAATATTCTAGATTTCACTCTCCTAGTACTTCCCCATATTAAATGACCAGTTTAGAATTAGAAAATCATTTGTGAGTATTAGATATTAGTTTTTATGAGAGCTCAAGATTCTGCAGGGTACATCCACAAGGATATAGAAAGGTTGTCATGCATGGTCATGCAGCATGCAAGAGATTGACAATACAAAAATTTGAGTGGAGTGATTAATAAGGTTATGCATAGCTTTTCAAGTTTTTTGGAAATTTTTCAAACCATGATGTATAGCCCTACCATGCAACATAGGTGAGTACACTTTAAGCAGATTAAGCACAAGCACGACTTGTGACAGTTATCGTAAGCATTAAATTTTATTTTGTACATTGTTGGCAAATGACCAATGATTAGTTTGCAAACCCAAATCAAGCACGTCTTCAGTACAAAAAACATCAATACGAAGCATGGCTTCTCTTGAGCACCTCGATAGAACACGATCATCAACAATTAAGTTTTGATGCAAAGGCATGGCAAATCGATAATATTCTAGCATCTCAAGGAGACCGGCACAACCTGTTGCTAGACTTGATGAAGGGTGTAAAGATGCTCCGTATGTATGACTGACCATTTATTCCAATTTGAGACTCTGATAAGAGTCTGTCTATTTTGCATTCTAAATTTGTATTTTTTTCTAATTTTTTTGGAGCTTCAGTCTATCAAGATAATCCTATATTGGATGTACCCAGATTTGATCTTGAAATCGAGAAGCAAAATCTTGAACGGTCAATCGGCAAGACCTTTGCATGGGCTAGAATCTTTTTAAAGTCCTAAAAGCTTGTTAAAGTACTTTGTTGTGGCCTATTTGATCTTGAAATCGAGAAGCGGAAATTCATTCTCAAGCAAGGTTTTGCTTCTCAATTTCAAGATCAAATAGGCCACAACAAAGTACTTTGACAAGCTTCTAGGCCTTTATAAAGCTTCTAGCCCGTGCAAAGGTCTTGCCGATTGACTTGAGATCAACGACATTGGCACACACTTGTGGGAACTTGGCAAAGTATGTATATAAGCTCACAATTTATGTATGGAAGCATTGAATTGTGAAGTATCCATGCCAGTACATATTGTGCAAGGCACTTATGATATCGACTCACATGTTTGAGGCCGCCATTGTAGTCAAGGTCTTATACCTCTATATGCACGGCATGACAGTCTAGTCGAATGAATTTCACCTCATCATTGTTTATGCTTTCTCTATAACACCAACTACTCTATCAAGTACATTGTAAGATATTGCATGTTTAAAATGATTTAATCAAATACACTCCCTTCATGGGCGAGGCTCCATAATGAAGTCAATTCAATACAGACACGACCACATACAAGATAAATGGGTCAACCTGTGGCTTATGTTTTTGCTACATTTTTATGAGAGAGCGGCATGCACACAAACTATTGTATGCTTATATGATAACCTACAAACTAGGCATAGTAGCAAAATAGCATATGCAAAGAGTACACACTACAATTACTTAAGAAATGTTTCGCATACCAGTATGCTCTCTCTCTCTCTCTCTCTCTCTCTCTCTCTCTCTCTCTCTCTCTCTCTCTCTCTCTCTCTCTCTCTCTCTCTCTCTCTCTCTCTCTCTCTCTCTCTATCTATCTATCTATCTATCTATCTATCTGTCCGTCTGTCTGTCTGTCTATCTATCTTTCTATTTTTCTCTAGGAATAATGAAAATCTTCTAAGTAGGGTTTTGATACATGTATTGGTTGTGCATAGTCATGAGCTGGGGTGTTCTAAATGTTAGCAACAAAGTAGCAATGATGCCACAAAACTTAGTATTCATCGATCAATAGACTGAATACTAGTTTAAAGCTGGCATAAAGTCTAAGATCCACAAAGGCTATTGTCAGTTGGCTATGAGCCAACTCTTTTCATTCCAACTGTGATTGCTCTCAAGATCAAATAGATGCACCCAATGGGGTACCCATTTATGTTAATGGACAACAAGCAAGATTTTGACCATTCATGATGTTTTGGCTGTCATTTTAGCACTACATGTTTCTAGTGCAAAGATCAAGTTGAGGTTTTGATGAACTGAAACTCATATAGCCTCATTTATAGCATGGTGTATAGATACAGGAAGCATTTTTTATAGCAAAATTGTCCACAAGAACTAGGAATCTCACTTGAGTAGATCTCTTGCTTCATCTAAAGCACAAGGAGTGTCTATAGAAGCACCATTTTTGCGATAGGACCCAGCTTGTGATTACTAAATCACTCAATAACTGTTGATGTGATCAATTTTGTAAACCTTCACACTTTCCTTTTCAAGAAGAGCAATTCTCCACCTGCCAAGGGATAGTGAATAATTTCTTTCAAGAATCTCACAAAGGGGATGGATATATGGTCAAGGGGCGCTATATTTAGATGACTATGAGCCTATATATGGCATGGTTGGGTGGAGAGCTGCATGCTCTAGTCCCCTCTAGTCTTAGATTTCTCCCCCGCACAAATCCACAAAAATTCTTGTACTTTGTTGCTATTGATTTTTATTGGTGGAATTTTATTAGTGGCAGCAAAATGGACTATGTCTTTGTGATGCTTCTTTGTGGCCAATGCTCCTTTATGAATAGCTATATTGGATTTCATGTAAGAGCTTCCATCAGTTACCCATTCCATGATGGTTGTAGCCTCAATTTGGTCAAGATGATCCTTCAATCTATGTGCGATCGCGTCAAAAAATTTGATCTTTCCGTGCATGTTGTGGCTATAGCAATCCCATTGGAGGGGCACTTTAACAATACTAGGTGTGCCCTTTGGGACCGGCTTCAATATAGGAAAGGATGCTAGTGGCAAGAGAAAGAGCTTTGAATGAAGGGTGGTGCACAAGAACCCAAGCTTGTGTACATGATGCCATGTATGAGCCCTGGTTAAATTCAGGTGATGTTCACCCCTCTACTAAAGAAATTTCACTGTGGAAATCATCCCCAACGGACTCCAGCGGGGATGGAAAATGAGGCGGATTTATGCTCTTACATGTTTTAACCTCTAGCATTGAATTTACAAATGTTAGCGGGTACACCGCGACAGACGATGGAGCACAGCGAGAACACAGACCAACAAACTGTCAATCCGAGGACGTAGCTGACCCGACTAGGGCATGGAGGCAATCTCTGAGTTGTCAACCCTGAGCTAAACACGAACAACACTCTACAATCACTAATCCTACCACAACACTACCATAAAGCAAAGAAACAGACAACACATCCTACGAAACACTGCAAGCTCAAAACAGCCTCAAATCATATCGGAATGACTCGAAATCGGAGGGCAAGACTCACAAGGACATGTCCTATATGGTCAAACACCAAAACCTTGAAAACCGCAACTGTAAGACCTCTAATCGCTATTGCGATAGACTCAAAACAGCAATTTCCAAAGTGTCCGCAATTGATCTACAAAGACATCAACACAAAGAGCTTCTCGCCCTGATTCTAACGACTACTCGATCAATCAGAACGGATGTCATTCAAGGTACTTACGACCAAATATAGATCGTAGAGCAGGCGAGCTCGCGATCTGGTCCTCGGCTTGCATTGCTTGTGTGAACGCGGAGAGCTCCTCGATGCTAACACGCTCCTACTCTCATATCTGCAATGTGATTAGTGTGCACGACGGTGTGTGTGCGTGAAGCTCACTACTGTGTATTGCAGAACCCACGACTGTATATTAATTGAGAAAACTTAATGTGTTTTTTACAAAGCCTTAGGTTTCAGCTTATATACAAAGCCTTCAAACCTAATGTCCGGCCAAATGACCTGAATTTTCCCTAGGCTTCTACAAAGCTTAATTACAAGAAACTGAGTTGGCTTTACTCATTATACAAGCATTTGCGGCCAAAATACAAGTGCCGATTTAAAATATGAGGTTCCCATAAACATTACAAAAGTGGCCGTAATGGTTCAAAATAATAATAATGGGATATTCGATGACGTCCATGAACTCGTATCTTCATGTTGCAGCATCCATCTTCATCTTCATTACTTCATCACCATCTTCATGTGGAATCTTTACAGAATCTTTGAGGAATATTTATAGAAACGTTGTTGAAAGGACGTCCTTTCAACACTGTCCCCCTCCGAATTCTTCTCGTCCCCGACAAGACCCTATGTCTTTGCTGGCCTTGATGAGTTCTTGATGTCTTGGTGTGGATTGAAGTTGTTGTGGCAGCCTCTTCTGCACTTGGTTGCTTTGCGTGATGTTAAAGCTTCCTTGAAGTTGTACCTGTAGTGTATCTGAAGCATGGAACTCTCCCCCTCCAATTAGTTGTTGTATCTTGAATTGCATGAGGTTGTACCGACTTGTTGGTGCAATAGGTCGTTGTTATTGTAGCTCTAGTTTGCTTTTCCTATGGTTGTTATCTGGAAGTCGTACCTGTGACTTGAAGCTTTTTCAAGCTGTTTTTTGGCCTCTCCCTTTTGACTTGTCAGTAATTTGCAATTACTAGTGTGGGGATATCGTGGTTCTTCTTCTTTTTGTTGTTATAAAAAATTAAAAGAGTAAAAGTAAAATATAGCGTATATACAAAATGAAGGTCTTGGATACCTGGATAAGACTAAAGGGAAAAACCCAGTGGGAAAAAATATCCTTAGTCATCATTAAATGTGAGGCTATATGTACTTAGGTTCTGATGTTATAGAGTTATGCTGAGTTAAAGTACATATGGCCATATGGCTACTAGTATGGGCTTGATATACATGGATAAGTGTTAGTAGCTTGAAGTCAAAGTCATTGTTATTGAGCAAAGGCTTATAAAACTTGTTTCCGCTTGGTCATTGCCATTTTTTTGTGTAAGTGCATGGGTGGAATAAAAAAGAGTGCGTAATGCATATGTCCATTGATGGGACATCTATATGCTTACACCGAGTTATGCATGTTGAGCAAGATGCGATGCGAGAGAAGAGTATTGATGGGTTCTTCATGGAGTTAGTGTAGCGAGCAAAACATATAGCATGAGTGCTTCAAAATCTTTCACTACTCACAAGAAGGGTTTTTGTTGTGTAGAGGTTTCTCCACTCTTCCTCACTGTGTCAAGTGCGTGAGTGTTTTTGTTTTGGACTACTCCGCCTTCTCCACCTTATATATTATATGGACTTTGACTCTTATGCTCACCTCTTCCAGCATGATCGACATGACTTTATGTATGCTCAAATATCCAGCTTGAGCTTATACCTATTAGCTAGACTCATAGACCACAGAAAAATATTTACTTGAAGCTTGGGTCTAACACTTCGCTCATTTAGTGGCTTAGCTGCCCGACTCTAGACTCTTATGCCATGTAAGTTTAATGGCGACTTGGACTTACCTGATCGCGGCCTGAAATCCAATTCCATATGATTTTGATGTTTAGGCCTTTCTCGTTAGTTTCTGTTTGAGATGCCATGTTGTCCAATACATTGGCATATATCTGCTCTTCATTCCTTGATAGCAAATTGTGGTCGCTTAATGAGACATATATTGATGTTGAAGCAATGGTTGATGAAGTCTTCTTCTTCCAGATAGTGTTCTTCAAAACTGTGACCTCCGCATTTACCATTGCTTTCTTTTTGTTGTTAAGAGGCTGTAAAGGAGTTGTGTATCTTTCTTGTTGTTGAGCCTTAATCGTGGATTTTGGAGCCCACATTGTTCTTGGGCTTGGTGTGATCTCCTTTGCCACTTGCCTTGTTTCTTCTTTGACTTGATGGTACCTTGTCTTTAATTTCCAAATATGGCTATTACTTTTGTAAAATCCTTGCTCTTGTAGTAATTGATGAGGGATCCATCTATAGGTTGTAGTACTCTTGGGGGTAGCCGGTGGTTGCTCTTGATTTCTTGATGTTTCTTGCTTTTCCTGGGTGATTCCTTGATAAGCTACTACCTTAGGTAACCAGATTTGAAAGTTACCCTCATAGAATCCTTGTGCTTCGAGTAACTCGACTGGAATGAATCTTTGGACTGGCTTGGAGGTGATCTTTACTTGACTTTGTTGGGTAGTCTGGTAGAATTCTGATTTCATTACCTAGACTTGTCGTATGGTTTGTCTAGTGAAAGACCTTCTCTTTTGCTTTTTGTACCTGTCCTTTCTCTTGGTTGAGTTATGTGATTGACGTTGACGGCTTGTTTGATTCCTGACTGAGTGGTAGGCATGGGATGAATATCGCCAAGCTGTTATCTTGGGCTTGTTGACCCAAACATCTGAATTTCGTTTCTTGTAGCCTTGTGCAATAATTGACTCACTTGATGTGATCCATCCTGTTACCTTTTCTTGTTGAGGTTGTTCCTGTGATTGTATCCAAATTGGTTCATTAAATTTAATCTGTGCCTTGGATACAAGCACTTGGTTGACCTATTTTGACTTCATTTGGAGACTTTTGGGCGATGGTGACATGACATTAGTCATGGAATTTGTATCAATTTCTTCCATAAAATTCATCTTGACTCCGTCTTGTGCACTTAGCAAAAAGTCGATCTTCTTTGGTATTAGATTGCCTGTGTTCTCTTGAGTGACTTGAGCAATCTTTGGCCTGGACTCCTTGTCGTCTTCTTCTTCATTGTTCACACTTCTGAGTTCATCTATGTGTTCTACCTCCTGCTTGACCACCATTTCCTTTGATATGTCTTTTGGAGAGACAAAATCAGCATTTGGTTTTTGTAGATTCATAGGCTCTTCTTCTTCGAATTCAGCTGTTGAAATGTCACCAATAGTGTCTGAACTTCCTGTCACTTGCTGCACCTCTTCTTTGATTGATTCCAAGTCTTCATATTGCTCGTTTGTAGGCACTGGACCTGTAGCATCTTCTTTGGATCTTAGTCCTTCTTCCTGCAACTTTGCTTTGTTGACTTGCAGCTCCTCCTTTGTACTATGCATTCGAGTTGGATAGTTTGTAATCAAGTGTGTTATCGCACACTGATCGCAAAGAGCACCTATTTCTATATGATCAGTATTCGGGCTAGGTATCTGGTTTTGTGCTATCCCCGTAGTTGATAACCCCGTTTCGAACTCATACTCAGATTCTTCATCTATCTCACACATAACCCTTAGCATGTAGTAGGGGACTATATATGTCATACCCATTCTCATCCCAAAATTTTGTTGGTGTGGTCTCATTAACATAGACATCCAAAGTAGCCAATATCTGAGTCCACTCTAGCAATTCTAAAGCCTCTTCCGGAAAAGGTTCTCTTATGTAAGCATCATCTTCTAAGACCCTCTCTAAGGAATTCTCATTTCTCCCAAAGTCACTACACTCCGATGCTCCGCACATCCAGATTTATTTCTTTTTGCCCATCCACAGATGGTCTGCTGATCCACTGTGTTGCAGAATCAAAATCTTCCACGGGCGTTCTAGTTACATCTTGGTAACTATGATTTCTCATATTTACACGTGTTTTGGTTTCAGCATGTCTCAAGTATAGATAATCATAACCCCAATCTTGTACCATCTTGAGTTGTCTCATGAATGGTCTTCCAAGGATGATTTCATAGTTCTTTTTCTTGCCAAAGTCAACTATGGCAAAAGTATGTGCATACTCTATACCACAAGAAGACACCACTATCGCTTCTAGCAATCCCATGGGTCTTTCCACATGCCCATCAGCTAACTGTAATTTTATTCTGGTTGTTCTAAAGGCGGGCCTACCCCATTTCTCCCATATTCGTTTTGTTGCTATGGCAATTCCTGCTCCACTGTCAAGTATAGCTTTCGTTTCAATCCCATTGTACTCGACAGGCAAAGTGGCATTACCATCTTCTCCTTCACAGTACTCTCCTACTTTGTTCAGAGGTACCGGTCTTACATTTGATCTAGGCTTCTCGATCTCATCTAGCTCTTTTTCTAGGAACCTTAACGAGCTTTTGATCCCAAGCATTTTCCTATATCCGTCCACATACTTGGCCTGATTTTCAAAAGTTCTGCCAACGTAATTGTGCACTTCATTGGCGTGGATAGCAAATCAGTCAAAATTTTTGTGTCCAATTCTTTTGTCCCCCCTAGCCTCTATAATGGAGCTCTCACAATCTCAGACTTTGCCTCAAAATCTCCCATGTACTGTGGAAAATTTCTTAATGATGCAGTTCTAGTGTCTTCGGAGGCTATCGATCCTACGTCACCATGATATGACCTCGCATCAACACTCATTTGTGGTCTATCTAATGTGATTTCAGGAAATGGTGATGGTCCAACATCCTCTTCTCTTTTTTGGGCATCTCGGACAACCTTCCATAACTCCCCTGGCCACTGCTCCTCAACTATAGGAACATAGGGTGGGAAATCCCTCATTGATTCATTTGTTGTATTTTGGACTACCCTCGAGTCTTGAGACCTTGGCAGTGGTTCTTCCATATGATCCACCTCTTCTCTAGGCAATTCGTCTACTTTAATGCTCTCATCTTTGTGCAATGGGGTGACTATCCTATCCTTCACTTCTGGTGGAGGTGGTTCTAGCAATGCCTGAGCAGTTTCAATGAGCTGCTTACACATTTCTAGCCTCTGCTTCTCTAGTTCGTGATAAGGATGGGTCACCCATCTTTGTTCTAAGGTCTGTCTATTCGCCAATCTAGCCTCATAAGCCTGTAAAATCGCATCTAAAGTCTCATTCACTTTGTCCACTAGGACAGATCCTCCTGAACTAGCACTCTTGGGTGCTTCAGCTGGTTTAAGGGTTTCAACTTCCCTTTGCTGTGTCTGTTGCTCTTGAGTTGTTTCCAACTCAGCTATAACAGCCTTTTCTTCTCCTTTCTCCCTTTCTAGTCTCGCTTTCATTCTAGTCCTTCTTGATCGTCTAGAGTTTCTATGGCTTTTGGAACTCTTACTAGTCTCTCCATCTATAGGATTCTGCTCTTGCACTTTTGCTTGTGCTCTTGTGACAACGTTTACTGGAGAAACTTGCTTACTTTCATCTTCATGTTGTTTAAGCACCTGCTCTTTTGCAATGGTTTCTTGCTCTGTTGTTGTTGTCGTCTCTCCTTTTGTTGCGGCTCATTCTTTCTCTGATGTATTGGTAGAAGGAAAGGTAACATGTGGTTGCATTTTACCTTTCTTTCTTGGATGCTTAGGACAATCTAAAATCATATGTGTGATTGCACACTCATTACAATATAAATTTATCATGATATCATGGTGTGGAAAATCCTTAATCAAGTGATCACTACTACCACATCTGTCACATGGACGTATTGGTTGTTGTGGCAATACTTGATATTGACCTTGAAGTGGCCTCTGATCTACCACATATCTTTATGTTTGAATCTCATGACTCTCATATTCATTTCTAGTAGCTATGGGTCTTTCACTTAAGAACACTTGTTCCACTACAGGATGATATCTAGGAGGTTGAGACATAACATGCTCAAACCCTGGTGGAGTCTTAGGTCTATAGTCAGGACAATGTTGCGTCGGATGGTCCCCTCCACATGTCATGCACCTTCGTTGTTGAGGAATTCTATAGGCTGGTACTCTGTCAGAGTGGTTGATGCGTTGCATCACATTCTCTATGATTTGCTTCTCAACATTTACTTGGTTTTGTCCTAGATTCCCTCTTTGATCCTCAAGATCAGCGGTTTTCTTTTTCTCACTCGCATCATTCATCTTCTTTTGACCATCTTCATAGAATTTGCAATTGTCAACTAGGTCAACTTCAGCTTTGGTCACCTCTACCAAGGTTTGGTATCTTTTCATGTATAGGTCCTTTTGAAGATTCTCATTCCTAACCCTCTGATGAAGCATAGGATCTGACGTTCTGGTGTGGGTAACTCTTGGGTAGGACATCTAGCAGCATATTGCTTGAAACGCAGTATTGCATGTCGCAATGTTTCTGTTTCGCCTTGTTTAAATTCCTGAATCTTAGGAAGGGTGTTATGTTTTATGCCCCTCTTGGTGAATTCTTGAACAAATTCATCCAACATTTTCTCAATGGTGGTGAAATCTCTCCGGTTCAATAGTTCAAACCATGCTTGTGCATTGTCCTCCAATGTAAGTCCAAAACCCTCATACTGCATGTGGAAGTTCTCTACTCGTTCTGCTCGTAGGACTTTCTTGAAAGCTGAGACATGGGCGTATGGGTCTCCTATGCCATTGTACTTTCTATTTACCCATTTTCTTAGCTGAGATGGTCTTATACTTTGGGGTGCAAATTATGGAACCATACTCCTCTCTGGTACCGTTTCATCTCTCGTTATCGCTCTAGGAGGAAATCTAGGTGGTGGTCCCCTCTTTGGAATTCTCTTAGAGGTTCCTGTGTTTGGTGGATGTATCTGAGGTCCTTCATTGACCAAATATCCACTCATCTCTAATTTGGTTCGCGGATTTGTGCTTTCTATAGCTCTATATTCTCGTCCATACTTGTCAACAAATAAAGATGTCCATTGTTGGTCGACCTCGTATGTATAGACATATAAGAGCTTGTACTTTGTCAGCTCATCTGGGTAAGGCTCTAAGCAACTATAAAGGTTGAATTGATTTCCATTAATATACCTATATAGTCCTTCACTTTCATGGTGATACGTCCAAACTCTCTCCACAAAATTGGTTTTTATGTATTGAAGGTTTGGAAGATCTATTCTGGGCGGGTGCTCATCTATCCCTACAAACATGTGCTTGTATAAGTTGAGTCTGATTCTGATGTAGACATGACTTCTAAGCTTAACAGCTCTAGCTTGTTATAGTAATACCTCTCTTAGTGTGTTCAAGTGTTTTGGTCAGGGAAAATCCAAAACTATGTCCAAAACTGTGAGCGTTTTCTCACAATTCTCTCAAATTGTCGGTTTTAGACACCCCTGACTTCCAGATGCATTTTGAGGCCTTAAACAGCGTTTTTTTCAAAACTGACCAAAATGTATGATGACCATTTTGGTCAATTTACTCTACGATCTGTAGTGCTGCTCTCAAGCTATGTTTTGATAAAAAAAAGTTTTGGAATGAGAGTCCGTATGTGAAATTTATGACCAAAACTGTGAGATGTAATTTGGAAAGTTGCTCTATCTGATGTTTTTGCAAGTAGTCAATTTGAGCCCAAAATTGGTGTGTGCACTCCTTCGGCTATGATAAACCCAGTGGTATACTTGGTTTCAAAAAAAATTCTCAAAATTTTTTCCTCACTTGTCTATCGCGATAGGCTCACCAAGTATCCCTTGCAGATGTCCAAATGCACTCAAACTTTGTGTATAGGGTATAATGGGCCTTCTGAACCCAAATATGAAGTCACATTTGAATTTTGAATTTTCTACAGTGAATTCTTGAGTCTATCGCGACTCACCAGAGTGTTACTGGGATACAGTTGTTCAACTATTTTTACAAATTTCAGTTCCACCTTCTCTTGAGATACTACTCACCAAGTTTCAACCAATTTGGAGTACTTTTCCTTTGTCACTTGCATCAAACAACAGTCTCTTTTCTGATCTTATGAAGTAATCCACTTAGATGCACTTCCAATGCTCCAAATTTACTCAAATTTTAACCATAGGCTCACAACAACATGTAGAACAAGGCCCTAAGGCCAGTTTTCAAAAATTTTAATTTCTGTGAGAAAGCCCCAGTCTATCGCGATAGACTCAGCAGATTCTTCAGTTTTGAAAATTTTCCAGATTTCTCTTCACCACTGTGTTCCCTATGCTTTGTACACCTTGCTCACCAATTTCCACTTGTTTTGGACTTTTTCTTAGGTCTCTAACTCCAACTCTAGAATTCTAAGTCTATCTGATCACTAGAAAATAGACATAGGATGACTTCCCAATGTCCAAAATCCACCAAATTTTGTATGTAGCCTCCTAAGAGGCTAAACAAGCTATGCTTCAGAGGGTTTTGAAAATTTCAATTTCTTTGGCCCTGCTTTGAGTCTATCGCGATAGACTCAACAAGTACCCCTTTTATAGGTCAAACTTGAACTTTGACTATATCCCTGTGTTCCAACACCTCTCCTTAGTCCTCCTACCAATTTTCAAGTGGTTTGGATTTTTACTTTGTCAGTTAGACCAGATCTAGTGTTTTCTACAAGATGAATCCTCTCAAATGGTCTTAGACCCACTTTCTAATGTCCAAATGACTTCAAAATTTTTATGTGTCCTTGATAGCACCTTTCCAAGCTATGCCACAGAGGTTTTTGAAAAATTTAATTTCTATCACTCGGTTCTTAGTCTATCGCGATAGACTCACCAAGTATTCTAAAATGACACTTTTTTCAAATTTTCTCTTCACAAATGTGTTCCCTACCCTCTGTAGATTGTGTATACCAAGTTTCACAAGGTTTGGAAATTTGGTCAAGTCCCTTTACCCAATTTGTCTCTGAAGTCTGACTCAAAACACCAGACTTGAGGTTTAGTGGTCAAGCAGGTGTCCAAGTACACTCAATTTTTGGGGAGCAGCCTTGTATTGATGTGTTTTACCTGTGGTATGAGGGGTTTTGCCTGATTGTGAGTCTATCTCCAATTCACCAGTCTATCGCGATAGACTGAGCAGAGAGCCACTGGGAAGTGATTTTTTTCTCTATTTTTGGACAGTTTGGTTCCCAATGCCCTTAGAAGCCTATCCCCAAAGTTTCATTCAATTTAGACTTCTTTTCCTTTGGATTCAAGCATTTCACAGTTCACTTCCTTACACTCAAAAAAAGCAAATTCCCACTTAGATGCACAAGCACTCATGCAAATGCTTTGAAATTTCACATTCAAGCTCTAGAGCATATGCAAAACAAGGTCTTGAGGTCAAACTTTTTTCTAAAAATTGCAGATTTGGTTTCAGATTTTTGTTTTTTGGATTTTTTTAGAGTTTTTGTTTTTTGAATTGGACCAAATCTGTGTTTTGCCCCTACCTTAAGGTCTCCAATGCAAAAACAAGCACTCAAATTGGCTTTCAAATGACCATTTTAGAGCATTTTTACCATAATCATCACAATTTAGTCTTTTGTGTTTTCAAGCACATTTTCATGTCAAAATTGCTCTAGATCTACATCAGATGTCCTACACTACCTAAAGTCCTACTTTTAATGTTTGAATGGTTGTTTTTGCTTTCTGGCAAGCAAACAGCCTCCTGCTTATCTTTTGCGTTTTTCTTTGCATTTTTTTTTTTCTTTCAAGTTCTTCACAACCATAAGTCACAACCAAACACACAAACCATAAAATCTAATCTAAACACACAACAAAATAATCTAACCATACCTCAACCTCATGGTGGACCACCTCGGCGAGACGCAGGCTCCCTGGCTATCCCTCAGTCAAGAGATCCGCTCTCTGACTTCCCACTAAGAAGGCAAATGGTGACAACACTCTAGAAAACTCTAGAGAAACATTATACTATCAAACACGAGTTAGGCGCTTCGTCCCCAGCAACGGCGCCAATGTTAGCGAGTACGCCACGACGGACGATGGAGCACAGCGAGAACATAGACCAACAAACTGTCAATCCGAGGACGTAGCTGACCCGACTAGGGCATGGAGGCCATCTCTGGGTTTTCAACGTTGAGCTAGACACGAACAACACTCTACAGTCACTATTCCTACCACAACACTACCATAAAGCAAAGAAACAGACAACGCATCCTACGAAACACTACAAGCTCGAAACACTCTCAAATCATATCGGAATGACTCGAAATCGGAGGGCAAGACTCACAGGGACATTTCCTATATGGTCAAACACCTAAACCCTGAAAATCGTAACTATAAGACCTCTAATCGCTATCGCGATGTCACGATAGACTCAAAATAGCAATTTCCAAAGTGTCCGCAACTGATCTACAAAGACATCAACACAAAGAGCTTCTCGCCCTGATTCTAACGACTACTCGATCATTCAGAACGGATCTCATTCGAGGTACTTACGACCAAATATAGCTCATAGAGCAGGCGGGCTCGCGATGTGGTCCTCCGCTTGCATTTCTTGTGTGGACGCGGAGAGCTCCTCGATGCTAACACGCTCCTACTCTCATATCTGCAATGTGATTAGTGTGCGCGACGGTGTGTGTGCATGAAGCTCACTACTGTGTGCTGCAAAACCCACGACTGTATATTAATTGAGATAACGTAATGTGTTTTTTGCAAAGCCTTAGGTTTCAGCTTATATACAAAGCCTTTAAACCTAATGTCCAGCCAAATGACCTGAATTATCCCTAGGCTTCTACAAAGCTTAATTACAAGAAACTAAGTTGGCTTTACTCATTATACAAGCATCTGCGGCCAAAATACAAGTGCCGATTTAAAATATGAGGTTTCTGTAAACATTACAAAAGTGGCCGTAATGGCTCAAAATAATAATAATGGGATATTCGATGACGTCCATGAACTCGTATCTTCATGTTGCAGCATCCATCTTCATCTTCATTACTTCATCACCATCTTCATGTGGATTCTTTACAGAATCTTTGTGGAATATTTATGGAAACATTGTTGAAAGGGCGTCCTTTCAACAACAAATGTGCATCAAGACTACCCAGATGCTCTGGACCATAGATCCCATTTGAAATAGGAGGTGTAGGTGTCCAGGGATTGTGCTTATGACATCAAGTTCTTCCCTTTGACTCCACAATTCCCATATCATGCCTCATTGCATAGCATATTCAATGAGAATCAGTCTAGTGTTTTGAAATTGAGAACAACTAAACAATTTCATGCCATATTTGCTAAAGGCAATCCAAAGCCTCCTTGCCATAGCTTTGTGTGGCATATCCATCAATACAGTCCAAAGGGCAATACCTCAAATGTGAAGCTCATCATTTTTGTTTTTTTATGTTTAAGTACACGACACTTGCAATTAGTAGCTCTAGGTCCTTAACCCGCGGACACCAAGGTCAAGAAGGGGTCCTTGACAGGTCTCTAGGTCTAATACTAAAGCTAGTGTCTCTAAGTAAGAAAAAACTATAGCCCTAGAAGAAGGCCTAGTCCCGTGACTCACAAGAAAAAACGGGACAAAAAAACTTGAAAGTTAGAAAAAAACTTTTTCAACCCAAATACTTCTGCAAATGGCTAAGGTATCCTCAACCAACGCTTTTCTCCCCCTACGTAAGTGAGGGCACAACCATATGCGGACTTCTCTTCCAATGAAGAAGTCTTCTAGCGTTTTTAGTGCGCACGGATGGATAGTTACCTGACCAATTAGGTCCACCCGTTCTTGATTGACAACCTTAGTCAATCCCCACTTACCACCTTGCACTCAAACATGTTTCTTTGTTATTCTAAAAACTACCACCTTCTTTCAACATTTAAAATAATAGTACATTTTAACTTTCTAGAATAATGATTCATTAAAACAATTATTAATATCAGTATCAAAAATAGTATGTTAACAAAAAAAATCTTTAGACTTAAGACATGGTACAGTCAATCAAAACCACTTATCATAATAACCATGACCAGTACTCTTCTTGTCTCAAAACCACCTAAGGGTAAAAAAATGGCACCCATTCCTTATTCATAATTTGAAGTGAGTATATTAGCAAAGTTCGGGGTGCCCAAACACCAAACCAATTGCCCGTACAACTGGGCGACTCCCTTAGGATAAGAAAACGGTATCCTAACTTATGTAGAAACATCAAGACAAGATGGAGTAGAAACTCATCGTTCATGGGGGGTAATCGACTTATGAGTGGCCTTAAAGCCATCATTATACATCAAAATATACCAAGGAGTCAGAGGTGTCTTGAGACAAGCTATCTTAAGGTTGATCAATCATATCTTTTCTAGTTCAATCAACCTAGCCAAAAATATTTCTTTCCTAGTTTACAACAATTTTATGATGGTTTCCTAGAAGATATCCTTTCGATTCTCAACCAATTTTATCCTTTTCTAGATATTTATCCACTCTTTAACGTATGCAGTGTCATCACTTAAAGCTACTTATACCTTAAATTATGTTGAAGACCCACCTGCGAGGACGACTGGTCAGGTTTGGGCCCGGATACTCTGATCTGTAGGCCTACTGCTGGGTCCTCTCTCATGGTCGTAAGAGCCCCTGATTCTCTCTGGAACACTATCTTCCTCATCAATTTGTGGGTTTGCTCATGTCCTCTTTGGAGCCATAACTTCTATCCTTATAAAAAGGATGTCTACTTATTAGGTAAATCATCAAAGCTCTACTTCACCTTCGTATTGAATCTAATTTTCTCTTTTCACTCCAACCAAGGTTAAATTTGAAGTCATAAATGGTAATTTTTTGACCTAATAGTTTTTATTTGATTATATATTTAAGATAATTGTATCCTAGCTTCTTCAAAGGGTTTCTAGGCTCCATTAATTTTCTTATAAATATCTAAAATATTTTTCTAATTTCTCGTTTATATTAAAAAAAGGCTTATTTTTCATTTCATATTTTTTATGGTAACTCTCTTCTAGAATTATAATTATCTCAACCTCCTAACAATGTATTTCACCTCCAACAGTTTTCTTGAAGACTTTTAAATTAATTTACTATTTATCTCAATTAGTTTTTTACCAAAATTAAGATTTTTGGATTAAGATAACTACTTAAAGTAATTTTTTGACTATGATATAATCATCTTGGTTTAATAATGGTGTTTTGTATCTCTGATAATTACCATGTAATTATTTTATTTGATTTACCAATTTTATTGTTCAATTTATAGCTAAAATCAAGAAAGTTTAGCTTGTTTAAAGAGCTTAACAAAAACATTTTCTATGACATTTTCTATTATCCTAGCTTGATAATAGTGTTTTCTATCTTAGATAATCATCATGTAATTATCTAAGCTAAATAACTAATTTTTCCCCTCAATTCACAACTAGAATCAAATAATTTTAGTTTTATTAAGTAACTAAAGTAATTTTCTATCTATGAGCTAATTATCCCGGCTTGCTAATAGTGGTTTTTATCTTTGATATCTACCATGTAATTATCTAAGATAATGACTTAATTTCTCCCTTTAATTTACAGCTAAAATTAGATAATTCTAGCTTTATTAACTAGTTTAACTAATTTTCTATCTATGGTCTAGTTATGGCAGCTTGTTAATAGTGTTTTCTATCTTCTATAATTACCATGCAATTATCTAAGCTAGGTAACTAGTTTTTCTCTTTAATTTATAACTAAACTCAAAAAAGACTAGCTTAATTAAATAGCTAAACTTATTTTTTGTCTATGAGGTATGGTTTGTTAATAGTGTTTTCTATCTCTTTGATAATTACCATGTAATTATCTAAGCTAATTAACTAATTTTTCCCTTTAATTTATAGCTTAAATAAGGTGTTTTAGCTTAAGTAAGTAATTAAACTAATTTTATGTCTAAAATTAGATACATTTTTATTAATTAACTAGGTAAACTAGTTTTTTGATCATGAGGTAATTATTGCAACTTCGTAATAGTGTTTCCTAGTTTTGATAATTACTATGTAGCTATCTAAGCTTGTTAACTAGTTTCTCTTTTTAATTTATAGCAAAAACCAGACAAGTTTAGCTTACTTATTTAGCTAAACTATTTTTTTGATCATATGATAATTATCCTGTATTTATAACTATGTTTTCTATCTCTGATAAATATCTCATTAGCTTTGAATCATGTTTACTAGTTATCTCTATTAAAATTTAACCAAAATAATATTATTAGCTTATGATAATTAATAAAATTATTTAAGTAATAAAATTTTAATTATCACAAGCTATACACACTTAGAACTATCATTGATAGTTATCTTGTGATTTATGAAACTAATTTACTAAATTTTCCATCAATTTTGAGGCTAAAAATAGTTAAGTTTTGGCTAAATTAGCTACTAAAATAAATCATAAATTTAAAACATAATTTTCAAAGCTTTTCAATAGTATAAAAAAGCTCTTATAATAATCTTGTAACTATCTAGGCTTAAATTATATAATGTTTTTGAATTAAGTTCAAAATTGATTAATTTTAACTTAAATAGGGATTAATAATTAATAAAATTAATCATCTTAATTATAATTTAAATAATCAACATTGTACTGATAGTAAGAGTGTATTTTACAATAGAAAGAAGTTTACTAATTAATAGGGGCTAGCATTAATTACCTTTGTTAATTAATTGGAGTTTTATCTCTCTAGTGATTTTTGGGTAGAGTCTCTCCATGCTAGAGAGATGTGGTGAGGTCTCCGAGTGTGACTAAAAATGAGAAGCCTAGGGGGTCTAGTTATAGGTTTTTGGCAACCAAGGCTCAATTTAGCAAACCTAGCAGTCCCTCATCTCTAGGACGTGCCCTCTACTACTATTTTAGTCCCTAGTAGATAAAAAATATCATCCCTAGCACCTGCTAATCTTGATTGTAAAATTTACCGATTCTCAAGCGTATTCGTTTCTTAAACGGTAAATATCTAAAACATATGCGAGATTATAGAAAGTCTTCCGCTTCAATGATTATTAAAACCTTTCAATTATCTTATCAAATTAAAGTAGCTGTGAAAACTTTTGAAGGCCATAGCGGGGTTGATTTTCATCTGAATTCAATTATGAAAAATCCTAGCTATAGGTTTGTCATGCTTAAGATTCCAAAAATACCAATTTGGGCTACTTTTGATATAGTGGTTTAGCAGTTTGTTGGTCTCGTGCTCTCAATTAAAGCTTTACGGTTTATTTTTTCGCTTCCAAAAAGGTGGAAACCTTACATACATGTCACCAGAATAATACACGAAACTCATTAAAATAATTGTTATGTGCTTTCAAGAGTACACCATATTTGGAATACATGTTGGCAGCATACACAAAGCTCATTGACAAAAAAAAATATGCTTTCAAAAGTATAACGATACTTGTAGTATATCTCACCAAAGCATCAATTGCAAGACATGATGTCTTTTTGGAACCATGCTTAACATTCCTTGACGTACAGTCATGTAGCAATTTGTTTGCCCATGTCAACCTTTAGCACAAGGCCACCCGCCTTCAAACAAAAACATACAAGAACTGCCTGCGTATCAACTAGACCCCGAGTCAGTCAAAGCAGCAAAGGCATCTTATCTTTCTAGAGAATAGCTGGAAGAACACCACACCACGGTCTTCACTGGCAGGTTCAAGAGTGAAGAAGGGCATTAGGTGGAGTTGCAACTTCTGCCTAAAGAGGTCTATGATGTAGCTGCCCAGCCAGAGACCAAAGAGGCTAATCGCAGGTTAGGGCTCAGGCATTTCTACGAAATTCTATCCACCATCAAAGAGGACGAAACCACACAAATATCCGACACCCAAGGAAACAAGGTTGAGGTAGTAATCACAAAAGAGATAGTGGTAGAGCACTCAGATTGCCCACTGAAGGAAAGACCATGCGGACAAGAGACAGGTAAACCACAGGCACATTTACCAAGGAGACAACCGTGGCTACATTCGCCAATATTATCCACAAATAGTTTAGAGGAGGTGGATATTGTGCCGCTTTGCGACCATAGGGTGGAAGACGTTGTTGGTCGTTTTTTTGACACCCCAATTTTTTGGTAAATTTGTACATATGGACATGTTTTTTGATGTCAAAAGGGTGTGTGGGCTTTTATTTTGTGGATTTTTTAGCTTGCTTTAGCAAGCACGTGTACATGTAGGGCAAGTCACTAGTATAACGCCAGCTATCGAGTTTTTGGAACTGCCCATGAGTGAGTTTTTTGAAGAGAGATTTGTATATAACTAAAAATCATGTACAAACTAAAAAAAATTCAACCAAAGTCCAAAAATTGTCATGTTTTAGTTCATTGTGCCTCCTTGATGGTTTCTAATGCAGTTTTTTGCCTTGCCTTGCTTGCTCTATGTGTAGTTGTGTCGGGACAACTCTCTGTTTGCATCAATTTGGCATGTAGAGGCATGTAGATTCAATTTTGTTCATCTTAAAATTTCTTTTCAATCATTTTTCAATCTTTCTCTCAAGATTTAAAGTGCCCGAATTAGAGTTATACTCTTCAAATTACGACCTAGTTCTCTACAAGGTTATGGCTATGGGAGTCTAGTGGCAAATTTTGTGCAGACAGATCATGAGGGGTGTATCTTAAACTTGTGGAATTTATGTTGAAATTGTGGGTTTGTGATGTTCAATTGTGGAAGGGGAGGCTCTTGTCCTCATATACATTGGTTGGCGTGTGCTGTAAATTTGTGCTTTGACAGGGTTTTGCTCTTATGTGCTGTGGTCCTTTGGATGGGGTGTGCTGGTAAATCCCCAAGGGAGAAACTAATATATCGCAAAACTAAAATCCACCCTGATTTAAGACTATATGGGCCTTGACCAAGATAGTTCTTTTTTAAGTTAGAATCCTTTGTTACAAATAACCTATCGCTATAATAGAGACAAGGGTCATCACATGAGAAGTGCTACATTGAACGTGTATTATTTGTTCTCCATCTCAAACAAGGATAAGTTATATTTCATACTTTGGATCAAATGATGTAGCTTCTTTGATCCCATCAATGATCGGGTTGTTGGGTATAGATATGAGGGTCAAAAATGGTTTTCAACTTAGTGAATCTACAACCACGTTTTCCTTTTCAGGGTGATAGGTAAGATCAAAGTCCTATTCTTTTCAAATCTCTAGGCATCAACTTTGTCCCATATTCAGGATTGCTTGAGTGAAAATCCACTTTAAGCTCTTATGGTCAGTTACAAATCAAAACTTCCTTCCCAATAAAAATGCGTCCTATCGTTCCTACTCAAGTCTAAGACGCTCCTACCTAACTCATCTCATATGTGTGTGAGACATCAGAAGCCACTTTCCTTATTGCAAGCTTAATCTCATGATCTGACATAGTTACGAGTCTCCCAATGCAATGAAACTTAATGCCTAGCATGGACAGAGTTTCCTTAAATACTCAAATGTCATTTTTGACACTCAAACAAAATTGCGCATAAGATAAACAATTTATTTTAGATCAATGAGTTTTGGTACCCAAAGCACTCTTCGGCTTTCTCTAGGCATGCTCTATCTACTCCTAAGGTCAAAAACCACTTTGGGTGCGTGTTTGTGCGTAGGAAGCATAAAAATCTCGTAGACAGCACGACTAAAAACACACTTTTATTGCGAGAAACTTACATTAAATGGAAGAGCTTTCACCTGCAAACGTGTTGGTATGCTCAAAATAGCAATGCAAGAACCGTACGAGAGAGACACAAGGAATTGAAGAAACATTAGACTCACACCGAGCTTCTGTAGCAAACGCTTAGTTTCATTATCCAAAAACTTAGATTTTAATTACAAAATTTGGCTTTTATACATTAGCCAAGGTTCAAAGAATGTATTTCTAGCTATTTGGATTCAAAACAAAGCTTAAAAACTGCATACAATTACAATTTTGGAGGTCCTTAACCTGTTTAGATTCGTTGGCAATCAATAATATTACAATGGCTTTGGACTTTGTGGGATTTCAAACCCGAAATATGTACACCAATTTGTCCGAAATCCATTGAATTCCTTCACAAAGTCTTCTATGGTTTGGCCTTCACCTTGTACCAAGCCTTGAATAGACTGCCATACCTTTTGGGTCTTCCACCTGTTGAAGTGTGTAAGAAATGCGTGTCTTACCATTTCATAAGTCATAACTTGAGGAGAATGGTCTATTTGTATCTCCTTTCTGTAAGTCATAACTTGAGGAGGTTGGGCTGACTGTAACTCCTTTTTGTAGCCTTCCAACCATTCCCTAGCATCTCCCTTCAAACAAAAGTAGAAGATTCGCATCACCACTGCTGGGTCTTGCTTGTCCATCAAGACCCAATAAGGCAAGCAAACTCCATTCGCTCAATGAAACCTTTGGCCATGTCATTTGATTTCCCAATAAAATCTCAAAAACTGAACGCCATGTCTTCCAAAACCTATAAATTGAAGGTAGCTTGAAGCAATTCCTCGGTGGTGGCCACCAAAACACTGTTGGGCAAAAGGAAAAGTGGGACACCTCTATAGCTTTATAGCCCAAGAGCCTTCAAAGAATGGCAACCAAAAGGCCTAGAGATTTTACAATTGTAACTTCTTTTTGAGCTTTTGAACGCTCGCATTACACTAATGATATCTTTGAATATCATAATGAAGTGAAAAAATTCAAAACCTCATAGTACAATCCTTCAACTACCAAACAATTTTAAGTAATATGGAAGCATGTCTATGCTTATGCAAAATGCAACTTTTTAAAACGCATCATTTGTATTTTTTTGAGCTTGCACATAAAACATGAATCATCATTATTTTGGAATCATATAAAAATACCATACACCCTTTCTTGGGCTCCCACATGGGATTTTCATCACATAAACTCTTATTTCAAATAAACCATCCACCCCAACCGGGGCTCCAACGTGCGATTTAACGATTTTCTTCTCTCACAAAATTCAATACATTCTCAATAGTGTCAAAGTAGTCTAACTAAATAACCTACAAGTGGTAATGCAACATGTGTATCACACTACATAGGAAACCTCCAATCAATGTCATATCCACATCATGTGGCCATCATGTACAAAAAAAACACAAATGAAACATCCAAATGAAATTTATAGAGAAAGTTACGTACCGAATCAGCTTTAGGACCCTCTAAACCAAACTACAAGTCTAGTATTTCATACATCTCATACTACAAAAACACCAAAATTCCATGTCAATGTCATATGGCTACCATGTCCATAAAGCACATAAATCAAAAAATCAAGATGTACTATTAAAATAGAGATGGGGAGATGCGGTCATGACCTGCCAGACTTTGCTAGATTATATCTGATGAAGCTAGAGCTAACTCGTTCGCAATACAGGCTGTATCCAATGGAGGAAGGCATAATGTAATGGAAGGGAGGGAGCGCTCATGCTTTTTCCATTGGGAGCAAAGTCTACACAAACATACAAAAAAACATGTCGTTTTAGAGAGGCAAATGTTGCACATTGAACTCTATGAAGCATGGTGCTTGGCAAAGACAAACAATAAGGCCTCCATTCTAGCTTCCACAATACGAGAATGGTGGGTGGAAAATGTCACAAAGGACAATATGAAGGCTTTACAATGATGGTTTCATTGGTGGGAGCAACAAGCTGCCCATTGGGGAAGCACTAAACCAATGGTGAATCAATCTCTTCTTTGAATTAGCACCTAGTATGAAAATGGATATTAAAATATATACATTTTTTTAATTTTGAATTTAAAAGCCAACAAGATTCCTTGGGAGAGAGCTCAGATTCCAAGCATAAACTTGTTTGAGAGCATCCATGCAATTTGGATGGCGGGTAAAGGTGGAAAACAAAGAGTCTCGCTTTATGATGCATTTTTTAGCAATGTTTTGAATGCATATATACAATGTGCAAAAAGATTGGGATACACCACAAGTAGATTCATGGGAACTAGCCCTTCCATAGAATCACTAATGGGGTCAATGCCAAACAAAGAGAATCTCCAAATCCTTCTCATATTGCAAGTACATTGAAAGGTTTGGTTGTTGACAGTCCTTTACATTATGAGGAGCTTGTGATGGAGGTGACAAAAACACACTGCAGCACAAGAAGAAAGCAAGTGAAACAATACAAGTTCACATAAACTTGGATATGTAATGGAAGCAAGGCACCTCAAATCCAAAAGGAGACCATGGAGTATACAATTTAATACAGAGGATAATGAAGAGATAAATGTAAGTGACAATGAAGCAAGAGAGAGAATTCCAGTGAAGCAAGGAGAGGACTTAGCAAGGTGTATTGAAGAGGTCAAAGTTGCACATAAAGACTCGGCTATATGTAGGATGCCACAACCAATTGCATGAGGAAATGTTTTGGTATGGAAGGGAGGAAAAATTGTGGTAACAAATTATAGATCTGTCAAGTGGGATTGGTTGTGCAATTTTCTTTGGTATGAGAGAACTTTTAAAGACAAGACAATTGCACAGTGGATATGGTTCTGCAATCATGATGTGAGCCACACACAAAGAGTATAGAAACAAGTTAACTTATCACCTATCGTTTTGGCAAGTGGATATTGGAACCAAAGTGTCAAAGGAAGAGAGTGACAACCTAGTTTGAAGTGGTTTTTAACTTCCAAATTTTGCAACACCATTATAAAACATGAACAATATGTTTCCTAGTCTTACAGATGGGGGATCCAGTAGTAGCAGGAGACGCAAGTGGAGACATGGTATTTCCAAAGATGCACAAAAGAGATTGGAGTCAGTTTGCAGGTATAGCTGCAACATTATTGGAAGAGAAACAGTAAAGTGAACAACATATAGGTTTTTGAGTCTTGACAAAGTTGCTATGATGTCCACATAAAGGCTGAACCTAGGTGCACCTACCCCAATTTTCAGAAGAGAGAATATACACATAAAGCCTTTTTAGCATGTAAGCACATGTACTATGTGTATGTGCATGTAATTGGGCTTCAACCAAAAGTGCACATGGTCATTCACATCAGCCAGCACTGATAGCCATTTTTCGGCTTTCCATAATTGCCATAGTAAGCTACCTCACCCTATCAAATCAATCAAACATTTTGGTTATCCCTACCATTTCACTGTACATAGGCGTGTGTGAGTTAGGGGACATTTCCCATATCTTCTTAAAAACCCTTAATTAGCTAATCACTAGGCTAGTTGAGCCAAAAAAATAAAAAATAGAGTTTGAGTTCTCTTTTCTAGTGGAAGACAGTACAAGGGCTACCCTAGCTGATTTGTTGACCTACAAGGAGAATCCCCTTATTGTTAAGGAAGAGGTGGTGAGAAAGGTAGTTGAAGAAGTGCCACAGATCAGTAATGCACATGTGTTGGTCTTTGATGGTTCATACAGAAAGAGCCATGATGCAGCTTCAGGGGGTATAGCACTTTATGATCCAGAGGGGAAGCTAGTATGCAAGAGAGGGTTCAAATTGGATGCTCATAGTAACAATGAGGCTCAATATGCTACTCTGGAAGCCGGATTACACATTTTTTTGAAGCATGGGGTTCGAAGGTTAAACATAAAAGGTGATGCCTTGTTAGTGGTGAAGCAAGTGCTGGGTGTGTGGAAGAGCAAGAACACCTCATCGAAGGAAATGTGTTTCAGAATTAAAGGCCTATTAAAAAAGTTTGAAGCATGGAGCATCAAACACATTGAACGTGCTCTAAATGGAGAAGCACATGAAGCAGCTCAAAGAATGATTGGGGAGTTATTTGTGTTGAGGACCACTTTACCTCTTTATCATGGCTGGGAAATTTTGGCTCAAGAAGAGGAGTTTTTGCTAACAGGAATCATTCCAAAGGAGATTCAGAAGTCTAAGAAGTATGGTTTTGTGCGTAGAGCATATAGGCACAAATTGATTGGTGATGTCTTATACATGAAAGGGGTTGATCTCGTGCTGAGACGTGTACCTTGGCGGGAGGAGCTTTATAGAGTGTTGGAAGAGAATCATGAAGGCGCATGTGGCGGCCATTTTGCTCTAAAGATCACTTTGCATAAGATCTTGCAAGAGGGGTATGTCTGGCCTAGTTTGCACAAGGATGTTCACCATTGGTGTAGATATTTCAATAGGTGTCAAGCATTTGGTAAGAGAGTGTTGAAGCCAGAGATACGAAAAACCATTATGGCGTTTGATGTGTTTGAAAAGCGGGGGATTGAAGCAATATGCCCGTTACCTATCACAAGCAGGGGCAAAAGATATATTTTGACTGTAGTGGACTATCTCTCTAGATGGGCAGAGGCTATAGCAGTAAAACAGATCACTGCAAAGATGTGGAAAAATTTGTGTATGATGAAATATGTTGCAAGTTTGGGGTGCCAGTGGAGCTACTTTCAGATAAGGGGCCTAGCTTTAGACATAAACTTCTAGAATTTTTTATGCGCAAAGATGAATATTAGGCACCAGCATACCACTCCTTATTATCCGCAGTGTAATGGCTTAAATGAAAGGTTCAATGGTGAGTTGGTACAAATTCTTTCAAAAGTTACAGAGCACCAAGGAAAGAATTGGGATTTGGAATTGCCTAGTGCATTATGGGCTTATAGTACTTTGGTGAAGACAGGTACAGGGTTTACTCCATTTCATCTGGTATATGGAAAGGAAGCACTATTGCCTGTGGAGGTAGAGTTTCCTACAGTAAAGATGCTAGAGAAGCTGCTTGGGCCGCCTAGTGATGCATTCAAAGAGAGGCTCTTACAGTTACAAGAGGTTCAGTTGGATAGAATGAGTGCATTGGAACATTATGGGTAGATGCAGGATAAGGCTTTGGCAAAGATAAATGAAAAGGTCAAAAGTAAGGGTATCAAGAAGCATGACTTGATTTTGTGCTACAACAGTAAGCTAGACAACACCTTCTAAAAGAAGTTTCAGATTAAGTGGGAAGGCCCTTTCAAGGTAGTGGAGCGTTTTCCGAATGGTACATATCAATTGGCTAACCTGGATGGGGTTCTACATAAGTCAAGGGTAAATGGATTGCGTCTTAAATTGTATCATGCCATGTTAATGATGGTCGAGCAAGATGAGCTATCTGTGGATCAAGCAGTGTTGGTGAAGGATGAGGAGACTTGTGACGCTGCGAGTCTCATATCGCTTTTTGTTGCTGCTGATCATGAATGATCTAGCAGGCTAGGGGATGGGCAAATTATTTTAGAAGTTTTTTGGACCAAGGGATTGCACATATGTACATACACATGCATGGTGCATTGAATAAAGGATTGCCCATTTTCTAGAGCGAGGTGCTTACGTGGGGCACACATGTGCACAGGTAGGACATCATGTACATAGTGCATCGATTTTCACTATCACCAGTACCAGTATGTTTTTTCTACAATAATGAGGAGTTTCTAGCATGTAAAACTTCTCGAGGAAGCTATCCACGGGTTGGCAACATGAGGTAAGCAGGTGCGTCAGCTGGCATCTAGTGGCGTCAGGAGGTCGAATGGGGTCAATACGTGCATGTGGATAAGTACAGACACAACGTGGGTGTTTTCTTGTGCTAATTATGCAAAAATGTCATCATGAGGACCATATTTTGGGGCCACTTCACATGGTGGCGGGATGCATTATTGGAAAAGGTTGAGTGCCAAGTGTGCGGATGATGCAAAAAGGTGACAACTATGCACTGCGAGGTCAGTTTTTGGCCTGTTTGGGGTCTGTTTGAGGTCATCTAAAAGTCCAAGGGTGCCCAAGTAATAAAGCTAAGTGTGGAAACTGAAAAAACAAAGAGAAGACCATAAAAAGAGTGGAGAAGTGAGGAGGAACAGCCGCGACTGTGTTTTTGCTCATTTTGGAGGATGGTTTGGACGTAAACTGCTCATCCGAGGTCGGATTTGAGCACTTTGACATTGTAGACTGGGGTTTTGGGACGTTCCAGACGTTCTTTTGTTGTGTAAGTTTCTCCTATGAGCGAAGCTTCTGCTCCAATTTGTGATTATATTTGGCATCTTTTACCCATATTGTGTGAGCTATTTGCCCCATTGGTGTTGGCCCAAGTTCTATTGTATCTAAGAATTAGAAATTCTCCTCTTTTGATCTGAGTTCTTTTGGGTGTGTGTGTGTGTGTGTGAGTGTCTCTGTGTGGAGTGGGTAAACGGATAGTCTCTCTCCTCTCACTCCATCGGTGTGTTCCCTGTCTGGGCCAGGTGGGTTGTGTAAGCCAAGTGGTTCCCCATAGTGTGTGTGTGTATCTCCCCAAAAGTGTGTGTTGGGTTGTTATAGAGGCGTTCTCTGTGTTTCCATCCCGCTCACAGCGTCACCAAACCCTATCATAGATCACTTGATGTGCATATTTTTATTTTATTGTAGAGTAGATTTCAATCTTAAAAAGATTATTGTGAAAATCCTTATAAGAAAGAAGAAAAAGAAATGTATTATTACTTTGAAATTGATTCAATGGAATCCCAATGCCAAGTGTCAGGATATCCTCTCTTTTTTGGAGAGCCGGATGAGGATGTCAAGTTATTTCTAGAAAATTTCAAAATGGCTTGCCACATAAAAAGAGTGATAGGAGATGAGGCATGCTTAAACACCATATTAGAGAGTTTGAGACTTTAGATCCAATTTGAGAACCACCAATGTCTTAAGATTTGGTCATATGGACAAATCTCAAACTATTTTTTAAGTCCAAATCCTTCCACAAGGTAGTGCTTGAAAAGCTGTTTTGAGCCATGCTCTCAAGAGTTTGGTTAAGATTTGGCCATGTGATCAAATCTTAAGTTCATTTTGAAAGTGGAAATTAAGAAATTCCTCAATTTTCTAATATGGTGTTCTTAGAAATGTTGAGGAAGGATGCTAACACTTGATTTGACTTTCTATATTAGGAGGTTAAGGGAATCTATAAATAAGTTGTTCAACATTTGAAGTGATGCTTCTTTGACCCCCAAAACACTCAACAGACAAGGCATCGTTTTCTCACAAGCAAAAAGACTTAGATGACTACTACATGTATAAACAAGAGTTTCTACGTCTTTGGGCTGTATGGATGATAAATTTTTCCAACCCTGGGGATGGTACAGAGTTTCTAAAGAAGGAGAGATTCATAGCCGGTCTCTTTCTCAAACTCAAGATAAAATTTAAGGTGGGTGCACCTGCTACCTTTGATGCAGCTCAAACTAGGGCGACTGAGAAGTATAGAAAACTCAAGTGCCTAAGGGAAGAGGTTCCAAAAGAGGGTCTTAGACCCAAGAAAACATTGCAAGCATCAACACCTAGAGAGATTCTTGAGGTAACATTTGAGGTGATTGAGAAGCTAAATGAGTCCTTGAGAAACTTATCAATTCGCCTTGTACAAGTTGTAGGCCCTAAGGGACAAACAAAGAAATATGAGGAATGAGATGTTAGGAAATAAGACGTAGCTAAATAGATAATTGAGTAGATTACTTAATGGAGAGAGACAGATTTATATACACGAGATTATAGAGTAGAGAGAGAGAGAGAGAGAGAGAGAGAGTACACACGATATACGTGGTTCACCCAATGTGGGCTATGTCCACGGGAAAGTAGCCACTCAATGGCTTTAGTACTTCAAAACAAGAAGTAGTTTACAAAGGGATTATAACCTTAATGGAGCTCCCGCCTTGCTTCACTCTCACCACCTCACACTCACCTTGTTGCATCAACTTCACACTATGAAATGTGTGTAGAAATGGCCTCCTTTTATAGGCCAAAAGGGCTGCCCTCTCTTATGAGAGACAGCCATGTGTAGCCGCCCTTGTGCGAATAAGTCCAAATCAGACCCTCCAATCCGCCCATGTGTGGCCGCCCTTGAGAAGACAAGTCCGCTTTTGAATTCGGCCACCGGCCACCGGCCATTGACTTCCGACCACCGGCCACCGGCCATTGACTTCCGACCACCGGCCATCGGCCATTGACTACCGGCCACCGGCCAACCGACCGGTTGTTTTCCGACCACTTTCCGGCCGCCGTCCGGCCATAATATTCTGGCAAAAAAGAATATTCTAGCTTCTTATCCTTGAATGCCGATTGAAGATGAGCAAAAGCTCAACTTCTCCTTGTTGACCACCTTTGTAAACATGTCTGCAGGATTTTCACTTGTATGCACCTTTCCTAGCTTTAGTTGTCCCTCTTCCAAAAGAGTGCGTATGAAGTGATATCTCACCTCAATGTGCTTTGTCCTTGAATGAAAGGCTGAGTTCTTTGCAAGATGGATAGCGCTTTGGCTATCACTGTACAAGACACAATTGTCTTGTTTGAATCCAAGCTCTTCTAAGAATCTGTGAAGCCACATAATTTCTTTGCTTGCCTCCGTCATTGCTACATACTCTGCTTCTGTGGTAGAAAGTGAAACCACTTTCTGCAGCTTTGAAGCCCAGCTTATTGTTGTGCCTCCAACCGTGAACACATAGCCAGTAGTGCTCCTTCGAGTATCTTTGTCACCTGCCATATCTGCATTAGCATACCCTTCTAGAAAAATATCAGTTCCTCCAAAATACAAAGCATTTGTTGTTGTCCCTTTTAGATACCTAAGTATCCACTTCACAGCTTGCCAATGCTCTTTACCTGGGTTGTCCATGAACCTACTCACAACTCCCACTGCATGTGCAATGTCTGGCCTTGTCCAGACCATAGCATACATTAGAGAACATACCGTTGCAGCATATGGAACTTTAGACATATAGGCTATCTTCTCTTGTGTCTTTGGACACATATCCTTCGTTAGTTTAAAATGACCAGCCAAAGGTGTAGAAACTGGTTTTGCATTTTGCATTGCAAACCTTTCTAGTACCTTCTTGATGTAATCTTCTTGAGATAGCTTTATTTTCTTCTTCGTCCTGTCCCTTGATATTTTCATACCAAGTATCCTCTTTGCAGCACCTAAATCTTTCATTGAAAAAGATTTGAACAGCTCCTCTTTTAGGTCTTTGATGTCCTACATGTTAGCACTTGCAATCAACATGTCATCAACATACAACATTAGGATGATGAATTTCCCATCTCCCAAATTCTCCGTGTAGACGCAGTGATCCAAGTTGCATCTTGTGAATCCATGATCCAACATCCATCGATCAAACTTCAAGTACCATTGTCTTGATGCTTGCTTTAAACCATACAAGCTCTTCTTTAATCTACAAACCATTTTCTCCTTACCTTTTACTTCATACCCCTTTGGTTGAAGCATGTAGATTTCCTCCTCTAAGTCACCGTGAGGGAATGCCCTATTTACATCCATTTGCTCGAGATTTAGATCATGAGCAGCCACAAGGCTTAAGACAAGCCTAATTGAGTTCATTTTTACAACAGGAGAAAATATTTCATTGAACTCAATACCTTTCTTTTGAGAAAAACCTTTTACCACAAGCCTAGACTTGTACCTTTTCTTCCCACCTTCTTCTTCCTTTAGCTTGTACACCCATTTGTTTTGAAGTGCCCGCTTACCTTTAGGCAACTCAACCAACTCCCATGTTTGGTTGCGATGTAGTGAGTCCATCTCCACTTGCATGCTCTTCGTCCATTCTTCTTTGGATTCATGTTGCATAGCTTCTTCATATGATTCCGGCTCTCCAGAATCTGAGATCAAGAGATGGTTGAAGGAAGGAACAAACCTTTCTGGAGGTCTACTTGCTCTTGTAGATCTTCGGGGAATAGGTTGAGGCTCCTCATTTGGTTGACGTAGTTGCACATTGTCACCGTTTGCAGTCCTTGAGTCTTCATCGTCCTCAAGCTCCATGTACTCATCACCTGTTTATTTTGTTTGTTTTCTTTCCAAGTAATCTTTGTACATATTTTGTTCGTTAAAAATTACATCCCTACTCCTTAAGATTTTACCATCTTCAGGATTCCATAGGCGATACCCAAAGTCTCCTTCTCCATAGCCAATGAAGAAACACTTTTTGGACTTTGCATCTAACTTTGATCTTAGGCTTCTATCTATGTGCATGAAAGCCTCACACCCAAACACTTTGAGAAATATATAATTCATCGGTTTAACTGTCCATGCCTCTTCTGGAACTCCCCCATCCAATGTCGTTGAGGGTGACCGATTGATTAAGTACAAAGACGTACTTACAGCTTCCGCCCAAAGCTCAAGCGGTAGGCCTGCATGTAGCCGCATGCTTCGTGCTCGTTCCATGATTGTCCTGTTCATCCTTTCCAAAATCCCATTTTGTTGAGGTGTCCTTGGGGTTGTCCTTTGCCTCCGAATGCCATTGCTAGCACAAAAGCTTTCAAAAGCTTGGCTGCAATATTCGCCTCCATTGTCGGATCTGAGGCATTTAACCTTGGTACCTGTTTCATTCTCCACAAAGGCTTTCCACCTTTGAAATATGAAAAATACATCGGATTTATTCTTCATGACATAAACCCATGTTTTTCTAGTCGCATCGTCTATGAATGTTACATAGTACAATGAGCCACCAAGTGATGGTGTACTTGCAGGACCCCAAACATGAGAATGAACCAACTCAAGTTTATTATTTTTTCTTTCATTTCCCGATTTTTGAAATTTTACCCTCTTTTGTTTACCATAAACACAATCTTCACAGAACTCTAAGTCCACTTCTTTCAAACCTGGTAGAAGCTTCTTTGTTTGAAGGATTTTCATTCCTTTGGCACTCATATGCCCAAGTCGGTAGTGCCACACCGCACTGTCAACTTCTGTAGTTGCTGCACAAGCTGAAGGTTGCATGCTAACAGTACACAAGTAAAGTGTACTGACTTTTTCACCCTTGGCAACCACCAAAGATCCCTTTGAGATCTTCCACCGTTTGTTTCCGAATGCAATGTTGTGACCTTCATCGTCCAATTGTCCTGTAGAGATCAAATTTTTGCGAAGAGAAGGAACATGCCTAACATCTTCAAGCTTCCATTCATTTTCGTTATCAGTTTTGACAGAAATTGTACCTTTGCCGACAATCTCACAAGCTTCATCATCTCCCAAGTATACATACCCAAAATTACCTTTGGTGTAGTCTTGGAAATGTTGCTTGTGTGGTGTCGCATGGAATGAAGCGCCGGAATCTACTGTCTAGGAATTAGACACATTGTCTAATGAGAGAATTAGAGCATCTTGCTCTATTTTACCTACCACATTGGCCTCCGATGTTGGCTTGTTGTCTTGAGACTCTGTCTCCTTCTTCTTCTTGGACCAGCAATCCTTCTTGACGTGGCCCTTCTTGCCTCAGTTCCAACATTCAAGAACTGACTTTGTGCGTGACTTGCTCCGCCTTGAGCGATCACGACCCTTTTGGTTTTTGAACCTCTCCTTAAACCTTCCTCTTGTTTCCACTGATAGTACAGCACTTGATGATTCTCCTGTGCTTCTCCTTCGCATTTCCTCGCTTAGGAGAACACCCACAACATCATCAAACTTAAGAGTATTTGTGCCAGAGATAGAATTACTTACAGCCATCACAAGGCTGTCCCAACTATCCAGTAGAGATGATAGTATAAGGAGAGCTCGCACTTCGTCATCGAAATTGATTTTCACTGATCGAAGTTGACTTATGTTTGTGTTAAAGTCATTTAGGTGTTCTACAACTGAACCATTCTTTGCCATCTTTAGATTGAACAAGCGCTTCATAAGAAATACCTTATTGGATGCCGATGGTTTCTCATAGAAGTCGTCAAGTGACTTCATCAAGTCCTCCCTGGTCTTCATCTCCGAAACATTGAAGGCCACCATTGACGCCAAGCTTAACCGGATTGTTCCCAGTGCCTTTCGATCAAGGACAATCCATGCTTCATCTGCCATTGTTGCGGGCTTCTTTGCAAGACCGCCTAGTGGCAAATAGAGGTCCTTCTGGTAGAGATAGTCTTCAATCTGCATCTTCCAATGTTGGTAGTTTTTGCCGTTGAACTTCTCAATCTTGAGCTTCCCTTACTCCGCCATAACTCCCACTCAATTCAAGGAATCCTTTCCTTGAGATAATTTAGATACGAGCAAACCTTGCTCTGATACCAGTTGTTAGGAAATAAGACGTAGCTAAATAGATAATTGAGTAGCTTACTTAATGGAGAGAGACAGATTTATATACACGAGATTATAGAGTAGAGACTGAGAGAGAGAGAGAGAGTACACACGATATACGTGGTTCACCCAATGTGGGCTACGTCCACGGGAAAGTAGCCACTCAATGGCTTTAGTACTTCAAAACAAGAAGTAGTTTACAAAGGGATTATACCCTTAATGGAGCTCCCGCCTTGCTTCACTCTCACCACCTCACACTCACCTTGTTGCATCAACTTCACACTATGAAATGTGTGTAGAAATGGCCTCCTTTTATAGGCCAAAAGGGCTGCCCTCTCTTATGAGAGACAGCCATGTGTAGCCGCCCTTGTGCGAATAAGTCCAAATCGGACCCTCCAATCCGCCCATGTGTGGCCGCCCTTGAGAAGACAAGTCCGCTTTTGAATTCGTCCACTGGCCACCGGCCATTGACTTCCGACCACTGACCATCGGCCATTGACTACCGGCCACCGGCCAACCGATCGGTTGTTTTCCAACCACTTTCCGGCCACCGGCCGGCCATAATATTCCGGCGATAAAATAAATCTCGGGGGCCTCCGCCCCCGAGGCCTTTAAAGTTGCCCCTGATTCTTGTCCATGAAAATTTTGGTTTCCGGTGAGTGATTTTCCTTCACGCACGATGGCTTCTCCTCATAATGGGGGCCTTACAAATGTGCGCTTTTACCACAGAAAATGACAAGGGTAAATCAGGCTCCATACTTAACATGAGAGACACGACCCATGAGGGTATTACAATGTTGGAATTATGGAGAATCTGGGCATGGGATGTATAATTGTCCTTGGCCCCATGGGGAGCCAGAGAGATCTAGTTTGAATTACATAGGGATGGATGGAAGTGAAGGAACTAGTCAACAACCAATCCTTTTGTAAAGACCAAATGGGGTAAGACCACTTCCACAAGGGATAGAAGGAGTTCCACCTTTGCCAGATCCAGATGTGCATGTGGTAGAGGTGAAAAATTCAAATGCAATTTACATGGAAGAAAATGGCATTAAGCACGATCATGGAAAAGGTTAGGAGAAAGAAGAAGTCACACCACAAAGTGACCATGGACGAGCCAAAAAGGTGAAGGAGACCAAGGAAGCCAAGAGGACTCGATGTCATATCAACCTCCAGGACTTTTCTCTTGGACATGCTATGGCTCCATACAACCTATTTGAATACATGAGAGGTAAGGATCTTGATATCTCATGGCCTCAATTTCTTGCATTGTTTCCACAAGTTAAAAGGGAGTTAACAAAGGCGGTTAGCACTAGGAGAAATGTAAAAGATAATGTGCCCTTTGTGAAGATTGCACAAGCTAAAATGAATGAGGATATTTCACATGTGCTACATTGTCACATCAAAGGGAGGTTAGTTAGGAAAGGTCTAGTGGTGGGGGTGCACAGATTTGCACAATGACAGAGGGCCTTATACAAAGAGTAGGCATGCACATCCATGAGATACCTTTATATATATAAAAAAAGGCAAACAATAGCAAGGCTATGTGCGTAGGCATTTGTAAAAAACAAATTGTGCAGACCTTTGGCATTAAGAAGGCAATGTATTTTTATGTTATGACGACCAAGGGAAGTGGCTATCCATTTATCCTAGGAAGACCATGGCTAATGAAAATGTAAGCTTTGCAAGATTGGGAAAGTGAAAAGTTGATTTGAAGGAATGATAATCATAAAAAGGTTGTCTTTGACACGAAGGAGCAACGTGAAGAAAAGGAACTCCATGAAGAATCATCGCAAAGTGAGATGGAGAAAGAGTGGACTGATAGCACTTTAGAAGAAGAAGGTGGTGGTAGCACTACAAAAGAGTAGTCTTCCATTGAAGTCATTGGGATGAGGTTTGAGCCAAAAAACCAAGAGACCTCTTGTCAAGGTTTGGAGGAGGTAGGTTCCCAAGGGAACCAAAATGTGCAATATGAAGGGATGATAGAAGGTAGTCGTCCATAAAAGCTTTAACACAACTACCAATGAATGGTTTCAATACCCAATTTGCTCTCTCTTGATAGAAAGATGGTCCATTTGACAACCCAAATGGCAATACTGTGTACCAGTAACAGCCCCATGGTGTAATGAAAGTTGTCTTTGTTCGGTCTTTAAGAGCAATCTTCAATTGAAAATAGACTGAAAAACCATCACACACATTGTACCTCTCATAACCTGCCCCACTAAATCCAAGATCTGATCAATGAATGGAAGAGGATATGGGTTCTTCTTAGTGGATGCATTTAAGGGTTTAAAATCTACACAAATCCTCCACTTTCCATCCTTCTTTGGACTGACTACTACTGGACTCACCCATTTTGTGGTCTCCACAAGGATTATGAACCCTGCCTTCAATAACTTGTCCACCTCTTCCCGCAAGGCTTCCATTTGCTCTTGACCCATCCTTCTTAGCCTTTGTCGCACAGGCTTAGCACCTTCTTTCAGCTCTATATGCATCTCTTCTCCTTTGAACCCTCTAATCTCTTCATATGAAGTAATGAACAAATCGGGAAAACTAGCTAGCATGTGAAAATATATCTCCTTCCCCATAGTTGATAGGTCTCCACTGATCATTTGTGTCATCAATTCCTGCTTCTTTGACAACTTTGCATCAGCCCTTCAATCACTTCATAAGGCCCTTCACTTTCATCTTCAACCTCATTTGAAAATGCGACTAAATGAGACTCCTGGATTTCTTTGTCCATCAAAAGAAATGCAACATCAGCATCCTCATCACTGCTGGTAGTACTATCACTATCATCATCAGACACTGTGGAATATTCTTCATCACTAGACTCATCCTCATCTTCATAAAGCTCCTCCAACCGTTTCCTTGTGTCCATATTATAAAGCTTCTTGGAACCTGTCTTTCCATAGAGGCTAATCGTACCACGTCACCAATCTTGAAGAGCTCCCACTGCACGTAACCATGGTCTACCCAGTATAATAGGATATTCTCCCAACCCTGCTGGCATCACATGAAAATCAACCACCGCCTTTGCATCATATGCCTCCACTTCTAAGCTCTTTACAACACCCAAACATTTAACTTTCTGATGGTTTGCCAATCTGATCCGGAAACCTGACTCCAATATGGAAGCATGTCTATGCTTATGCAAAATGCAACTTTTTAAAACGCATCATTTGTATTTTTTTGAGCTTGCACATAAAACATGAATCATCATTATTTTGGAATCATATAAAAATACCATACACCCTTTCTTGGGCTCCCACATGGGATTTTCATCACATAAACTCTTATTTCAAATAAACCATCCACCCCAACCGGGGCTCCAACGTGCGATTTAACGATTTTCTTCTCTCACAAAATTCAATACATTCTCAATAGTGTCAAAGTAGTCTAACTAAATAACCTACAAGTGGTAATGCAACATGTGTATCACACTACATAGGAAACCTCCAATCAATGTCATATCCACATCATGTGGCCATCATGTACAAAAAAAACACAAATGAAACATCCAAATGAAATTTATAGAGAAAGTTACGTACCGAATCAGCTTTAGGACCCTCTAAACCAAACTACAAGTCTAGTATTTCATACATCTCATACTACAAAAACACCAAAATTCCATGTCAATGTCATATGGCTACCATGTCCATAAAGCACATAAATCAAAAAATCAAGATGTACTATTAAAATAGAGATGGGGAGATGCGGTCATGACCTGCCAGACTTTGCTAGATTATATCTGATGAAGCTAGAGCTAACTCGTTCGCAATACAGGCTGTATCCAATGGAGGAAGGCATAATGTAATGGAAGGGAGGGAGCGCTCATGCTTTTTCCATTGGGAGCAAAGTCTACACAAACATACAAAAAAACATGTCGTTTTAGAGAGGCAAATGTTGCACATTGAACTCTATGAAGCATGGTGCTTGGCAAAGACAAACAATAAGGCCTCCATTCTAGCTTCCACAATACGAGAATGGTGGGTGGAAAATGTCACAAAGGACAATATGAAGGCTTTACAATGATGGTTTCATTGGTGGGAGCAACAAGCTGCCCATTGGGGAAGCACTAAACCAATGGTGAATCAATCTCTTCTTTGAATTAGCACCTAGTATGAAAATGGATATTAAAATATATACATTTTTTTAATTTTGAATTTAAAAGCCAACAAGATTCCTTGGGAGAGAGCTCAGATTCCAAGCATAAACTTGTTTGAGAGCATCCATGCAATTTGGATGGCGGGTAAAGGTGGAAAACAAAGAGTCTCGCTTTATGATGCATTTTTTAGCAATGTTTTGAATGCATATATACAATGTGCAAAAAGATTGGGATACACCACAAGTAGATTCATGGGAACTAGCCCTTCCATAGAATCACTAATGGGGTCAATGCCAAACAAAGAGAATCTCCAAATCCTTCTCATATTGCAAGTACATTGAAAGGTTTGGTTGTTGACAGTCCTTTACATTATGAGGAGCTTGTGATGGAGGTGACAAAAACACACTGCAGCACAAGAAGAAAGCAAGTGAAACAATACAAGTTCACATAAACTTGGATATGTAATGGAAGCAAGGCACCTCAAATCCAAAAGGAGACCATGGAGTATACAATTTAATACAGAGGATAATGAAGAGATAAATGTAAGTGACAATGAAGCAAGAGAGAGAATTCCAGTGAAGCAAGGAGAGGACTTAGCAAGGTGTATTGAAGAGGTCAAAGTTGCACATAAAGACTCGGCTATATGTAGGATGCCACAACCAATTGCATGAGGAAATGTTTTGGTATGGAAGGGAGGAAAAATTGTGGTAACAAATTATAGATCTGTCAAGTGGGATTGGTTGTGCAATTTTCTTTGGTATGAGAGAACTTTTAAAGACAAGACAATTGCACAGTGGATATGGTTCTGCAATCATGATGTGAGCCACACACAAAGAGTATAGAAACAAGTTAACTTATCACCTATCGTTTTGGCAAGTGGATATTGGAACCAAAGTGTCAAAGGAAGAGAGTGACAACCTAGTTTGAAGTGGTTTTTAACTTCCAAATTTTGCAACACCATTATAAAACATGAACAATATGTTTCCTAGTCTTACAGATGGGGGATCCAGTAGTAGCAGGAGACGCAAGTGGAGACATGGTATTTCCAAAGATGCACAAAAGAGATTGGAGTCAGTTTGCAGGTATAGCTGCAACATTATTGGAAGAGAAACAGTAAAGTGAACAACATATAGGTTTTTGAGTCTTGACAAAGTTGCTATGATGTCCACATAAAGGCTGAACCTAGGTGCACCTACCCCAAT
The DNA here is from genome assembly GCF_014529385.1 of Adiantum capillus-veneris. Taxonomy (NCBI): domain Eukaryota; kingdom Viridiplantae; phylum Streptophyta; class Polypodiopsida; order Polypodiales; family Pteridaceae; genus Adiantum; species Adiantum capillus-veneris. The sequence continues at coordinate 152,619,201 of NC_140948.1, forward strand.
TTTCAGAAGAGAGAATATACACATAAAGCCTTTTTAGCATGTAAGCACATGTACTATGTGTATGTGCATGTAATTGGGCTTCAACCAAAAGTGCACATGGTCATTCACATCAGCCAGCACTGATAGCCATTTTTCGGCTTTCCATAATTGCCATAGTAAGCTACCTCACCCTATCAAATCAATCAAACATTTTGGTTATCCCTACCATTTCACTGTACATAGGCGTGTGTGAGTTAGGGGACATTTCCCATATCTTCTTAAAAACCCTTAATTAGCTAATCACTAGGCTAGTTGAGCCAAAAAAATAAAAAATAGAGTTTGAGTTCTCTTTTCTAGTGGAAGACAGTACAAGGGCTACCCTAGCTGATTTGTTGACCTACAAGGAGAATCCCCTTATTGTTAAGGAAGAGGTGGTGAGAAAGGTAGTTGAAGAAGTGCCACAGATCAGTAATGCACATGTGTTGGTCTTTGATGGTTCATACAGAAAGAGCCATGATGCAGCTTCAGGGGGTATAGCACTTTATGATCCAGAGGGGAAGCTAGTATGCAAGAGAGGGTTCAAATTGGATGCTCATAGTAACAATGAGGCTCAATATGCTACTCTGGAAGCCGGATTACACATTTTTTTGAAGCATGGGGTTCGAAGGTTAAACATAAAAGGTGATGCCTTGTTAGTGGTGAAGCAAGTGCTGGGTGTGTGGAAGAGCAAGAACACCTCATCGAAGGAAATGTGTTTCAGAATTAAAGGCCTATTAAAAAAGTTTGAAGCATGGAGCATCAAACACATTGAACGTGCTCTAAATGGAGAAGCACATGAAGCAGCTCAAAGAATGATTGGGGAGTTATTTGTGTTGAGGACCACTTTACCTCTTTATCATGGCTGGGAAATTTTGGCTCAAGAAGAGGAGTTTTTGCTAACAGGAATCATTCCAAAGGAGATTCAGAAGTCTAAGAAGTATGGTTTTGTGCGTAGAGCATATAGGCACAAATTGATTGGTGATGTCTTATACATGAAAGGGGTTGATCTCGTGCTGAGACGTGTACCTTGGCGGGAGGAGCTTTATAGAGTGTTGGAAGAGAATCATGAAGGCGCATGTGGCGGCCATTTTGCTCTAAAGATCACTTTGCATAAGATCTTGCAAGAGGGGTATGTCTGGCCTAGTTTGCACAAGGATGTTCACCATTGGTGTAGATATTTCAATAGGTGTCAAGCATTTGGTAAGAGAGTGTTGAAGCCAGAGATACGAAAAACCATTATGGCGTTTGATGTGTTTGAAAAGCGGGGGATTGAAGCAATATGCCCGTTACCTATCACAAGCAGGGGCAAAAGATATATTTTGACTGTAGTGGACTATCTCTCTAGATGGGCAGAGGCTATAGCAGTAAAACAGATCACTGCAAAGATGTGGAAAAATTTGTGTATGATGAAATATGTTGCAAGTTTGGGGTGCCAGTGGAGCTACTTTCAGATAAGGGGCCTAGCTTTAGACATAAACTTCTAGAATTTTTTATGCGCAAAGATGAATATTAGGCACCAACATACCACTCCTTATTATCCGCAGTGTAATGGCTTAAATGAAAGGTTCAATGGTGAGTTGGTACAAATTCTTTCAAAAGTTACAGAGCACCAAGGAAAGAATTGGGATTTGGAATTGCCTAGTGCATTATGGGCTTATAGTACTTTGGTGAAGACAGGTACAGGGTTTACTCCATTTCATCTGGTATATGGAAAGGAAGCACTATTGCCTGTGGAGGTAGAGTTTCCTACAGTAAAGATGCTAGAGAAGCTGCTTGGGCCGCCTAGTGATGCATTCAAAGAGAGGCTCTTACAGTTACAAGAGGTTCAGTTGGATAGAATGAGTGCATTGGAACATTATGGGTAGATGCAGGATAAGGCTTTGGCAAAGATAAATGAAAAGGTCAAAAGTAAGGGTATCAAGAAGCATGACTTGATTTTGTGCTACAACAGTAAGCTAGACAACACCTTCTAAAAGAAGTTTCAGATTAAGTGGGAAGGCCCTTTCAAGGTAGTGGAGCGTTTTCCGAATGGTACATATCAATTGGCTAACCTGGATGGGGTTCTACATAAGTCAAGGGTAAATGGATTGCGTCTTAAATTGTATCATGCCATGTTAATGATGGTCGAGCAAGATGAGCTATCTGTGGATCAAGCAGTGTTGGTGAAGGATGAGGAGACTTGTGACGCTGCGAGTCTCATATCGCTTTTTGTTGCTGCTGATCATGAATGATCTAGCAGGCTAGGGGATGGGCAAATTATTTTAGAAGTTTTTTGGACCAAGGGATTGCACATATGTACATACACATGCATGGTGCATTGAATAAAGGATTGCCCATTTTCTAGAGCGAGGTGCTTACGTGGGGCACACATGTGCACAGGTAGGACATCATGTACATAGTGCATCGATTTTCACTATCACCAGTACCAGTATGTTTTTTCTACAATAATGAGGAGTTTCTAGCATGTAAAACTTCTCGAGGAAGCTATCCACGGGTTGGCAACATGAGGTAAGCAGGTGCGTCAGCTGGCATCTAGTGGCGTCAGGAGGTCGAATGGGGTCAATACGTGCATGTGGATAAGTACAGACACAACGTGGGTGTTTTCTTGTGCTAATTATGCAAAAATGTCATCATGAGGACCATATTTTGGGGCCACTTCACATGGTGGCGGGATGCATTATTGGAAAAGGTTGAGTGCCAAGTGTGCGGATGATGCAAAAAGGTGACAACTATGCACTGCGAGGTCAGTTTTTGGCCTGTTTGGGGTCTGTTTGAGGTCATCTAAAAGTCCAAGGGTGCCCAAGTAATAAAGCTAAGTGTGGAAACTGAAAAAACAAAGAGAAGACCATAAAAAGAGTGGAGAAGTGAGGAGGAACAGCCGCGACTGTGTTTTTGCTCATTTTGGAGGATGGTTTGGACGTAAACTGCTCATCCGAGGTCGGATTTGAGCACTTTGACATTGTAGACTGGGGTTTTGGGACGTTCCAGACGTTCTTTTGTTGTGTAAGTTTCTCCTATGAGCGAAGCTTCTGCTCCAATTTGTGATTATATTTGGCATCTTTTACCCATATTGTGTGAGCTATTTGCCCCATTGGTGTTGGCCCAAGTTCTATTGTATCTAAGAATTAGAAATTCTCCTCTTTTGATCTGAGTTCTTTTGGGTGTGTGTGTGTGTGTGTGAGTGTCTCTGTGTGGAGTGGGTAAACGGATAGTCTCTCTCCTCTCACTCCATCGGTGTGTTCCCTGTCTGGGCCAGGTGGGTTGTGTAAGCCAAGTGGTTCCCCATAGTGTGTGTGTGTATCTCCCCAAAAGTGTGTGTTGGGTTGTTATAGAGGCGTTCTCTGTGTTTCCATCCCGCTCACAGCGTCACCAAACCCTATCATAGATCACTTGATGTGCATATTTTTATTTTATTGTAGAGTAGATTTCAATCTTAAAAAGATTATTGTGAAAATCCTTATAAGAAAGAAGAAAAAGAAATGTATTATTACTTTGAAATTGATTCAATGGAATCCCAATGCCAAGTGTCAGGATATCCTCTCTTTTTTGGAGAGCCGGATGAGGATGTCAAGTTATTTCTAGAAAATTTCAAAATGGCTTGCCACATAAAAAGAGTGATAGGAGATGAGGCATGCTTAAACACCATATTAGAGAGTTTGAGACTTTAGATCCAATTTGAGAACCACCAATGTCTTAAGATTTGGTCATATGGACAAATCTCAAACTATTTTTTAAGTCCAAATCCTTCCACAAGGTAGTGCTTGAAAAGCTGTTTTGAGCCATGCTCTCAAGAGTTTGGTTAAGATTTGGCCATGTGATCAAATCTTAAGTTCATTTTGAAAGTGGAAATTAAGAAATTCCTCAATTTTCTAATATGGTGTTCTTAGAAATGTTGAGGAAGGATGCTAACACTTGATTTGACTTTCTATATTAGGAGGTTAAGGGAATCTATAAATAAGTTGTTCAACATTTGAAGTGATGCTTCTTTGACCCCCAAAACACTCAACAGACAAGGCATCGTTTTCTCACAAGCAAAAAGACTTAGATGACTACTACATGTATAAACAAGAGTTTCTACGTCTTTGGGCTGTATGGATGATAAATTTTTCCAACCCTGGGGATGGTACAGAGTTTCTAAAGAAGGAGAGATTCATAGCCGGTCTCTTTCTCAAACTCAAGATAAAATTTAAGGTGGGTGCACCTGCTACCTTTGATGCAGCTCAAACTAGGGCGACTGAGAAGTATAGAAAACTCAAGTGCCTAAGGGAAGAGGTTCCAAAAGAGGGTCTTAGACCCAAGAAAACATTGCAAGCATCAACACCTAGAGAGATTCTTGAGGTAACATTTGAGGTGATTGAGAAGCTAAATGAGTCCTTGAGAAACTTATCAATTCGCCTTGTACAAGTTGTAGGCCCTAAGGGACAAACAAAGAAATATGAGGAATGAGATGTTAGGAAATAAGACGTAGCTAAATAGATAATTGAGTAGATTACTTAATGGAGAGAGACAGATTTATATACACGAGATTATAGAGTAGAGAGAGAGAGAGAGAGAGAGAGAGAGTACACACGATATACGTGGTTCACCCAATGTGGGCTATGTCCACGGGAAAGTAGCCACTCAATGGCTTTAGTACTTCAAAACAAGAAGTAGTTTACAAAGGGATTATAACCTTAATGGAGCTCCCGCCTTGCTTCACTCTCACCACCTCACACTCACCTTGTTGCATCAACTTCACACTATGAAATGTGTGTAGAAATGGCCTCCTTTTATAGGCCAAAAGGGCTGCCCTCTCTTATGAGAGACAGCCATGTGTAGCCGCCCTTGTGCGAATAAGTCCAAATCAGACCCTCCAATCCGCCCATGTGTGGCCGCCCTTGAGAAGACAAGTCCGCTTTTGAATTCGGCCACCGGCCACCGGCCATTGACTTCCGACCACCGGCCACCGGCCATTGACTTCCGACCACCGGCCATCGGCCATTGACTACCGGCCACCGGCCAACCGACCGGTTGTTTTCCGACCACTTTCCGGCCGCCGTCCGGCCATAATATTCTGGCAAAAAAGAATATTCTAGCTTCTTATCCTTGAATGCCGATTGAAGATGAGCAAAAGCTCAACTTCTCCTTGTTGACCACCTTTGTAAACATGTCTGCAGGATTTTCACTTGTATGCACCTTTCCTAGCTTTAGTTGTCCCTCTTCCAAAAGAGTGCGTATGAAGTGATATCTCACCTCAATGTGCTTTGTCCTTGAATGAAAGGCTGAGTTCTTTGCAAGATGGATAGCGCTTTGGCTATCACTGTACAAGACACAATTGTCTTGTTTGAATCCAAGCTCTTCTAAGAATCTGTGAAGCCACATAATTTCTTTGCTTGCCTCCGTCATTGCTACATACTCTGCTTCTGTGGTAGAAAGTGAAACCACTTTCTGCAGCTTTGAAGCCCAGCTTATTGTTGTGCCTCCAACCGTGAACACATAGCCAGTAGTGCTCCTTCGAGTATCTTGGTCACCTGCCATATCTGCATTAGCATACCCTTCTAGAAAAATATCAGTTCCTCCAAAATACAAAGCATTTGTTGTTGTCCCTTTTAGATACCTAAGTATCCACTTCACAGCTTGCCAATGCTCTTTACCTGGGTTGTCCATGAACCTACTCACAACTCCCACTGCATGTGCAATGTCTGGCCTTGTCCAGACCATAGCATACATTAGAGAACATACCGTTGCAGCATATGGAACTTTAGACATATAGGCTATCTTCTCTTGTGTCTTTGGACACATATCCTTCGTTAGTTTAAAATGACCAGCCAAAGGTGTAGAAACTGGTTTTGCATTTTGCATTGCAAACCTTTCTAGTACCTTCTTGATGTAATCTTCTTGAGATAGCTTTATTTTCTTCTTCGTCCTGTCCCTTGATATTTTCATACCAAGTATCCTCTTTGCAGCACCTAAATCTTTCATTGAAAAAGATTTGAATAGCTCCTCTTTTAGGTCTTTGATGTCCTACATGTTAGCACTTGCAATCAACATGTCATCAACATACAACATTAGGATGATGAATTTCCCATCTCCCAAATTCTCCGTGTAGACGCAGTGATCCAAGTTGCATCTTGTGAATCCATGATCCAACATCCATCGATCAAACTTCAAGTACCATTGTCTTGATGCTTGCTTTAAACCATACAAGCTCTTCTTTAATCTACAAACCATTTTCTCCTTACCTTTTACTTCATACCCCTTTGGTTGAAGCATGTAGATTTCCTCCTCTAAGTCACCGTGAGGGAATGCCCTATTTACATCCATTTGCTCGAGATTTAGATCATGAGCAGCCACAAGGCTTAAGACAAGCCTAATTGAGTTCATTTTTACAACAGGAGAAAATATTTCATTGAACTCAATACCTTTCTTTTGAGAAAAACCTTTTACCACAAGCCTAGACTTGTACCTTTTCTTCCCACCTTCTTCTTCCTTTAGCTTGTACACCCATTTGTTTTGAAGTGCCCGCTTACCTTTAGGCAACTCAACCAACTCCCATGTTTGGTTGCGATGTAGTGAGTCCATCTCCACTTGCATGCTCTTCGTCCATTCTTCTTTGGATTCATGTTGCATAGCTTCTTCATATGATTCCGGCTCTCCAGAATCTGAGATCAAGAGATGGTTGAAGGAAGGAACAAACCTTTCTGGAGGTCTACTTGCTCTTGTAGATCTTCGGGGAATAGGTTGAGGCTCCTCATTTGGTTGACGTAGTTGCACATTGTCACCGTTTGCAGTCCTTGAGTCTTCATCGTCCTCAAGCTCCATGTACTCATCACCTGTTTATTTTGTTTGTTTTCTTTCCAAGTAATCTTTGTACATATTTTGTTCGTTAAAAATTACATCCCTACTCCTTAAGATTTTACCATCTTCAGGATTCCATAGGCGATACCCAAAGTCTCCTTCTCCATAGCCAATGAAGAAACACTTTTTGGACTTTGCATCTAACTTTGATCTTAGGCTTCTATCTATGTGCATGAAAGCCTCACACCCAAACACTTTGAGAAATGTATAATTCATCGGTTTAACTGTCCATGCCTCTTCTGGAACTCCCCCATCCAATGTCGTTGAGGGTGACCGATTGATTAAGTACAAAGACGTACTTACAGCTTCCGCCCAAAGCTCAAGCGGTAGGCCTGCATGTAGCCGCATGCTTCGTGCTCGTTCCATGATTGTCCTGTTCATCCTTTCCAAAATCCCATTTTGTTGAGGTGTCCTTGGGGTTGTCCTTTGCCTCCGAATGCCATTGCTAGCACAAAAGCTTTCAAAAGCTTGGCTGCAATATTCGCCTCCATTGTCGGATCTGAGGCATTTAACCTTGGTACCTGTTTCATTCTCCACAAAGGCTTTCCACCTTTGAAATATGAAAAATACATCGGATTTATTCTTCATGACATAAACCCATGTTTTTCTAGTCGCATCGTCTATGAATGTTACATAGTACAATGAGCCACCAAGTGATGGTGTACTTGCAGGACCCCAAACATGAGAATGAACCAACTCAAGTTTATTATTTTTTCTTTCATTTCCCGATTTTTGAAATTTTACCCTCTTTTGTTTACCATAAACACAATCTTCACAGAACTCTAAGTCCACTTCTTTCAAACCTGGTAGAAGCTTCTTTGTTTGAAGGATTTTCATTCCTTTGGCACTCATATGCCCAAGTCGGTAGTGCCACACCGCACTGTCAACTTCTGTAGTTGCTGCACAAGCTGAAGGTTGCATGCTAACAGTACACAAGTAAAGTGTACTGACTTTTTCACCCTTGGCAACCACCAAAGATCCCTTTGAGATCTTCCACCGTTTGTTTCCGAATGCAATGTTGTGACCTTCATCGTCCAATTGTCCTGTAGAGATCAAATTTTTGCGAAGAGAAGGAACATGCCTAACATCTTCAAGCTTCCATTCATTTTCGTTATCAGTTTTGACAGAAATTGTACCTTTGCCGACAATCTCACAAGCTTCATCATCTCCCAAGTATACATACCCAAAATTACCTTTGGTGTAGTCTTGGAAATGTTGCTTGTGTGGTGTCGCATGGAATGAAGCGCCGGAATCTACTGTCTAGGAATTAGACACATTGTCTAATGAGAGAATTAGAGCATCTTGCTCTATTTTACCTACCACATTGGCCTCCGATGTTGGCTTGTTGTCTTGAGACTCTGTCTCCTTCTTCTTCTTGGACCAGCAATCCTTCTTGACGTGGCCCTTCTTGCCTCAGTTCCAACATTCAAGAACTGACTTTGTGCGTGACTTGCTCCGCCTTGAGCGATCACGACCCTTTTGGTTTTTGAACCTCTCCTTAAACCTTCCTCTTGTTTCCACTGATAGTACAGCACTTGATGATTCTCCTGTGCTTCTCCTTCGCATTTCCTCGCTTAGGAGAACACCCACAACATCATCAAACTTAAGAGTATTTGTGCCAGAGATAGAATTACTTACAGCCATCACAAGGCTGTCCCAACTATCCAGTAGAGATGATAGTATAAGGAGAGCTCGCACTTCGTCATCGAAATTGATTTTCACTGATCGAAGTTGACTTATGTTTGTGTTAAAGTCATTTAGGTGTTCTACAACTGAACCATTCTTTGCCATCTTTAGATTGAACAAGCGCTTCATAAGAAATACCTTATTGGATGCCGATGGTTTCTCATAGAAGTCGTCAAGTGACTTCATCAAGTCCTCCCTGGTCTTCATCTCCGAAACATTGAAGGCCACCATTGACGCCAAGCTTAACCGGATTGTTCCCAGTGCCTTTCGATCAAGGACAATCCATGCTTCATCTGCCATTGTTGCGGGCTTCTTCGCAAGACCGCCTAGTGGCAAATAGAGGTCCTTCTGGTAGAGATAGTCTTCAATCTGCATCTTCCAATGTTGGTAGTTTTTGCCGTTGAACTTCTCAATCTTGAGCTTCCCTTACTCCGCCATAACTCCCACTCAATTCAAGGAATCCTTTCCTTGAGATAATTTAGATACGAGCAAACCTTGCTCTGATACCAGTTGTTAGGAAATAAGACGTAGCTAAATAGATAATTGAGTAGCTTACTTAATGGAGAGAGACAGATTTATATACACGAGATTATAGAGTAGAGACTGAGAGAGAGAGAGAGAGTACACACGATATACGTGGTTCACCCAATGTGGGCTACGTCCACGGGAAAGTAGCCACTCAATGGCTTTAGTACTTCAAAACAAGAAGTAGTTTACAAAGGGATTATACCCTTAATGGAGCTCCCGCCTTGCTTCACTCTCACCACCTCACACTCACCTTGTTGCATCAACTTCACACTATGAAATGTGTGTAGAAATGGCCTCCTTTTATAGGCCAAAAGGGCTGCCCTCTCTTATGAGAGACAGCCATGTGTAGCCGCCCTTGTGCGAATAAGTCCAAATCGGACCCTCCAATCCGCCCATGTGTGGCCGCCCTTGAGAAGACAAGTCCGCTTTTGAATTCGTCCACTGGCCACCGGCCATTGACTTCCGACCACTGACCATCGGCCATTGACTACCGGCCACCGGCCAACCGATCGGTTGTTTTCCAACCACTTTCCGGCCACCGGCCGGCCATAATATTCCCGCGATAAAATAAATCTCGGGGGCCTCCGCCCCCGAGGCCTTTAAAGTTGCCCCTGATTCTTGTCCATGAAAATTTTGGTTTCCGGTGAGTGATTTTCCTTCACGCACGATGGCTTCTCCTCATAATGGGGGCCTTACAAATGTGCGCTTTTACCACAGAAAATGACAAGGGTAAATCAGGCTCCATACTTAACATGAGAGACACGACCCATGAGGGTATTACAATGTTGGAATTATGGAGAATCTGGGCATGGGATGTATAATTGTCCTTGGCCCCATGGGGAGCCAGAGAGACCTAATTTGAATTACATAGGGATGGATGGAAGTGAAGGAACTAGTCAACAACCAATCCTTTTGTAAAGACCAAATGGGGTAAGACCACTTCCACAAGGGATAGAAGGAGTTCCACCTTTGCCAGATCCAGATGTGCATGTGGTAGAGGTGAAAAATTCAAATGCAATTTACATGGAAGAAAATGGCATTAAGCACGATCATGGAAAAGGTTAGGAGAAAGAAGAAGTCACACCACAAAGTGACCATGGACGAGCCAAAAAGGTGAAGGAGACCAAGGAAGCCAAGAGGACTCGATGTCATATCAACCTCCAGGACTTTTCTCTTGGACATGCTATGGCTCCATACAACCTATTTGAATACATGAGAGGTAAGGATCTTGATATCTCATGGCCTCAATTTCTTGCATTGTTTCCACAAGTTAAAAGGGAGTTAACAAAGGCGGTTAGCACTAGGAGAAATGTAAAAGATAATGTGCCCTTTGTGAAGATTGCACAAGCTAAAATGAATGAGGATATTTCACATGTGCTACATTGTCACATCAAAGGGAGGTTAGTTAGGAAAGGTCTAGTGGTGGGGGTGCACAGATTTGCACAATGACAGAGGGCCTTATACAAAGACTAGGCATGCACATCCATGAGATACCTTTATATATATAAAAAAAGGCAAACAATAGCAAGGCTATGTGCGTAGGCATTTGTAAAAAACAAATTGTGCAGACCTTTGGCATTAAGAAGGCAATGTATTTTTATGTTATGACGACCAAGGGAAGTGGCTATCCATTTATCCTAGGAAGACCATGGCTAATGAAAATGTAAGCTTTGCAAGATTGGGAAAGTGAAAAGTTGATTTGAAGGAATGATAATCATAAAAAGGTTGTCTTTGACACGAAGGAGCAACGTGAAGAAAAGGAACTCCATGAAGAATCATCGCAAAGTGAGATGGAGAAAGAGTGGACTGATAGCACTTTAGAAGAAGAAGGTGGTGGTAGCACTACAAAAGAGTAGTCTTCCATTGAAGTCATTGGGATGAGGTTTGAGCCAAAAAACCAAGAGACCTCTTGTCAAGGTTTGGAGGAGGTAGGTTCCCAAGGGAACCAAAATGTGCAATATGAAGGGATGATAGAAGGTAGTCGTCCATAAAAGCTTTAACACAACTACCAATGAATGGTTTCAATACCCAATTTGCTCTCTCTTGATAGAAAGATGGTCCATTTGACAACCCAAATGGCAATACTGTGTACCAGTAACAGCCCCATGGTGTAATGAAAGTTATCTTTGTTCGGTCTTTAAGAGCAATCTTCAATTGAAAATAGACTGAAAAACCATCACACACATTGTACCTCTCATAACCTGCCCCACTAAATCCAAGATCTGATCAATGAATGGAAGAGGATATGGGTTCTTCTTAGTGGATGCATTTAAGGGTTTAAAATCTACACAAATCCTCCACTTTCCATCCTTCTTTGGACTGACTACTACTGGACTCACCCATTTTGTGGTCTCCACAAGGACTATGAACCCTGCCTTCAATAACTTGTCCACCTCTTCCCGCAAGGCTTCCATTTGCTCTTGACCCATCCTTCTTAGCCTTTGTCGCACAGGCTTAGCACCTTCTTTCAGCTCTATATGCATCTCTTCTCCTTTGAACCCTCTAATCTCTTCATATGAAGTAATGAACAAATCGGGAAAACTAGCTAGCATGTGAAAATATATCTCCTTCCCCATAGTTGATAGGTCTCCACTGATCATTTGTGTCATCAATTCCTGCTTCTTTGACAACTTTGCATCAGCCCTTCAATCACTTCATAAGGCCCTTCACTTTCATCTTCAACCTCATTTGAAAATGCGACTAAATGAGACTCCTGGATTTCTTTGTCCATCAAAAGAAATGCAACATCAACATCCTCATCACTGCTGGTAGTACTATCACTATCCTCATCAGACACTGTGGAATATTCTTCATCACTAGACTCATCCTCATCTTCATAAAGCTCCTCCAACCGTTTCCTTGTGTCCATATTATAAAGCTTCTTGGAACCTGTCTTTCCATAGAGGCTAATCGTACCACGTCACCAATCTTGAAGAGCTCCCACTGCACGTAACCATGGTCTACCCAGTATAATAGGATATTCTCCCAACCCTGCTGGCATCACATGAAAATCAACCACCGCCTTTGCATCATATGCCTCCACTTCTAAGCTCTTTACAACACCCAAACATTTAACTTTCTGATGGTTTGCCAATCTGATCCGGAAACCTGACACCCCAGTCACTGTAAGACCCATCTTCTCAACGTATGAGTGTGACATATTTGGGCCCCGCCATCAACATATCCTTGTCCCAAATTTTTTCTTTTGTGCCACACATCTACTATTGGACAAATTTCTGGTAGCTCATCCATCGCCAACACCTTCACCGAACCTCTCTCTGGCTCTTTCTCCATTCGGTTAACCATTATCTTCCACTATCGCTTTAGCTTAGGCACCATTTCTATAAGCTGCCCAAAATTAACATCTGCCTTCCTGCTTGTCAAATCCTCCTTCAAGTCATAGCTTAATTGCCCATCCCCTAGTGGAAAATCTGAAACATGAAATTGCGACGAGCCCTTCTTTTCCTCTTGGCCTTGATGTCCTCGCCTTCATGTCTCTTTCCTTTCTTCTTACTAGGACCTGGAGAACCTCTTCCTTCATTGTCCTCTGTGGTCGTCTTCCCAATAGGCATCACTAATGTATCCTCTAGCTTTGATGCCTTCTCCAAGGTGACTACACTTATCACCTTTGTCTTTCCCTTTTCCTCCTGGGTTAATCCACTGGTTTCTTCATCTCCCTGAATTTCGATGCCATAATCATTTGACCTAGTTAACACCTGTCTTGGCAATGGATACATGTCTCCCCCAATCCTTGGTGGCTTATCACATTGCAGGCTGATGTGACCCAACTCTCCACAATTATAACATGTGGGCGTCTGTCTCCAGAACCTACCATTGCTTTGTCCAACACCATTCCTAGGTCTTTCTTCACCCTCTCGCTGATTTGCAAACCTCCCTCGACCTCGATTATTTCTCACTTGACCTAGCATGTTTAGGCTGAGATTCTTCATAAAATCTACCACTTGCCTCATGTCTTGCCTTAGCCCATCATCTTGCACTGCTATAGAAACCAGTGCTGGCATAACCTAAGGAGTAACAGAAACCACCGGTTCATGATGAACCCCTGGCATGCGACCTTGTAAAGAGTCCATAGGCTGAAATTCATACCTCATGGGCAAAGACTCCATCCCTAACATGCTCATTTTCCTCTGCTTCCACTCTTTGTTCCTTGCTACCTCTAGTGCATCTTCATATGTCCTAGGCTTCTTTAGCTCCACTCTCCAACGTATATTCTCCCAAAGACCAGCCAAGAACCTATCCTTCTTCATCATGTCAGGTGGAGGTACCTGTGGTGCTAAGTCCTTGTGCATCCGCTCTCATGCCAATGAAAACTTTCGTATGTACGCATCTACCGGCTCACCTTCCTTTTGCACTAGATCCTGTACTTCTTGCCACACTTTGTCGGGATCTTCTATCTTCACAAACTCCACTTCCAACCCATGCCGTAGATTGTCCTAACTCAACCTTACGGGTGGATCAGCCCCACGCAACTCCTCTTCAAATGCTTTGGACCAAACTCATGCATCACTCTTCAAACAGATTTGAAAAAGACGTAACATTTGCGCTGGGTCATGAATCTGGTTGCTAATGCATGCAACCTCCATCTTTTCCAAAAAGTCTTCCACATCTTCATCACTTCTTCCATGAAACTCCGGATAAGAGAAAGCCATGGCTACCCAAGTTACGATGCTTTGAGAACCCCTTCAAACACACGTGCAAGAACCCAAAACTTTTCACTACCCAATCCCCAGAAACTTCAATGGAGCTCAGCTTTAGATAAGCACAAACACATGCACATCAAATGAGTTTTCATAGTTAATCGTTGGAATTACAACAGGAAAAGGACATTCCAGGATCTCTCGTAATCTTCTTGGCCCGAACATAAAGACTATGCACTACTGGAAAAAAATCTTCCTGGACACATGAACATTTATCTGGATTCTCTGAGTTAAATGAAAATGAGTGAATTGAGGGCCATTTTGATCATCCATTAAAGTCAACCATGAAGCTCCCAAGAAGGCACATCTGAATTATCCTTTGATTTTGCCAGAATTTCAGTAGCATAACAGTATAAATGGCTTAAAAGACCAAAAGACCAGCCATTATAACTTGGAAAATTTTTGACAGAGTTTCCCCAGAAGTAGAGCAGTCAGAACCCAAAATATAGATTGTATATGTATGCATAAACTGCCAACAATAGAACCCGAGCATCAAATAGGAATCACTAATACATAGCCTATGGTGAGGTAACAAAAAGGGTGCTCTAGCTACCTATATCACCGAAAGGATCTCCACATTTGAGAATCCCCCAGCTCAATAAAACCTCACGCTATCAACCCTCACACGAAGGCTAATGCAAATCGCGTATAGTCAAGTCTCAGAAATCACTATCTTCCAGACCAAGTCTCAGAAATGGCTGGGACTGCCAAATAAAACCAAGTATGGCTCCACAAATGCGTACAATGGCAGTTTCCACAAGTAACGTACAATACCAACAGACAATACGCTCAAACACGCGCTAAATGATGCATATCCACTGCTAGCATACCACTGTACTCGAGCTACATGTACCTGTGTGAATCACCTGTACCTACACCGTACCTGTCCCTGTAACCTGTAACCTGTAACCTGAAACCTGCAACCTGCAACCTGTAATCCCGAATCTCGAAGCTTGAAGCTTGAAGCAGAAGGTACTCGAAGAAGATCCTCAGTGGGGGAACCAAAAGAATGTGAGCGGGATGGAAACACAGAGAACGCCTCTATAACAACCCGACACACACTCTTGGGAAGATACACACACACACACACACACACACACACACACACACTATGGGGCACCACTCGGCTTACACAACCCACTTGGTCGAGACAGGGAACACACCGATGGAGTGAGAGGAGAGAGACTATCCGTTTACCCACTCCACACAGAGACACTCACACACACACACCCAAAAAAACTCAGCTCAAAAGAGGAGAATTTTTTATGTTTAGATACAATAGAACTTGGGCCAACACCAATGGGGCAAATAGCTCACACAATATGGGTAAAAGATGCCAGATACAATCACAAATTGGAGCAGAATCTTCGCTCATAGAAAAAGAGTGAGAAATTTGGGAAAATGGACAGTGCCATCGCGTCTAGAACGGACCAAAACCCCAGTCTACAATGTCAAAGTGCTCAAATTCGACCTCGGATGAGCAGTTTACGGCCAAAACAGGCTCCAAAATGAGCAAAAGAACAGTTGCGGCTGTTCCTCCTCTCTTTTTCTGGTCTTCTCTCTGTTTTTTCAGTTTCCACACTTAGATTTATTACTTGGGCACCCTTGGCCTTTTAGATGACCTCAAACAGACCCCGAACAGGCCAAAAACTGACCTCGCAGTGCATAGTTGTCACCTTTTTGCATCATCCGCACACTTGTCACTCAACTTTTTCCAATAATGCATCCCGCCACCACGTGAAGTGGCCCCAAAAGATGTTCCTCATGATGACCTTTTTGCATAATTAGCACAAGAAAACACCCACGTTGTGTCCGTACTTATCCACGTGCACGTATTGACCCCATTCGACCTCCTGACGCCACTAGATGCCATCTGACGCACCTGCTTCCCTCATGTTCCCGACCCGCGGATATCTTCCTCAAGATTTTTACGTGCTAGAAACTCCTTATTATTGTAGAAAAAACATACTGGTACTGGTGATAGTGAAAATCGATGCACTATGTACATGTTGTCCTACCTGTGCACATGTGGGCCCCACGTAACCACCTCGCTCTGGAAAATGGGCAATCCTTTATTCGATACACCATGCATGTGTATGTACATATGCGTAATCCCTTGCTCCAAAAAACTCCTGACAACGCGAGAATTTCTCCTACTCTTTGGGCACCAAACATGAACACCATACATTGTTAAAAAGGGATCTTTCTACTAATTTCAATGTTCTGGTTGAAAGTGTGGAGTGAAATCAAAGGCAAAAGCCTCTATTCTTGGGCCATTATCCATGTTCTATGCATGACGTAATGATTAAAATAGAATAAAAATCTATACATCCCAACTAAGGCTGTACCTAATGAGAGGCAAATTAAAAATCTTTACTAAAGCATTTATCTCGGCCAACCTAAGAGGGCCTAAAATTTTACAAATTACTCATCGAAACTATAATCTAGTACTAACAATGATATGCGTTTTTTGTCTTGCAATGGAATAAATGGATCATACAAATTTTTGTGATTCATGCAATCTACTTGATAATGCTAAAAGCTAAACATTTATGCAATATGCAACAATGATAGATATCAATCCCTCCTCAATGGGGGCACCAAAACTGAGGCAATCCCGGGTGGGCAACAAGAGACGCGACCTCTCAATACCCCTGGAGGCTCTTGTACTACTCAATTGGGGCTGGGGAAACCACAAGTTATAAAAAACAACAACTAACCCACAGCCAAACAAGTGAAGGGGCACCACCTAATTATGGGATGTGAGCTAGGACACAAGAGAGATTTTGTCAAGACGACCAAGTAGAGACACAACAAAACACACACAAAAGAATTTCACACCAAGACACACACCAAATGGAGCAGAGAGATCTAGAGCAAAGGAAAGTGAGATAGTAATGGAACTTGCGTAATATCGCGTTTGTGACTTGCAAATGGAGATGGTTCATTATTACTCTATCGTAGAGCTTGCACAAAATTAATCCAATGCTTAGTGAATTTTAAAACTTCACCATCACATACACACACATTTGTGACTTGCAAATGGAGATGGTTCATTATGACACTATCGTAGGGCTTTCACAAAACTAATCCAATGCTTAGTGAATGCTAAAACATCCCCATCACATACACACACACACTGTCTTAGGGTTATGGGACACCTCTCACCACCATACACTCTTACAATGAGTAAGAACTTGGCACAATGAAAACACACTAATCACTTTCTCAAACAAGCCCAAATGATAGAACTTAAAAGATACTAGTCACCTTGCATTCGCCACAAAGAACTTTACACAAGTGGAAGGACAAAGATTTTGAAGCCTAGCATGCCTTTGAAGCACCAAAACCTCAATTTTTAATAGTGGAAGAGCATGTATAATAGTGGTTTGAGGTAGGAAAATCACACTTTCTCTCTTTGCAATGTGTAGCATCCAAGCTTCTCTCACACCAAGTGTGAAGCTCACAAGGTTATGACTACACCTAAATCTCTCCTTGTGTATAGAGTGTTGGGCTGCTAAGTAGATATTGGAGATGCTTTACAAGAAGGAGACATGCCTATTTAAAGGTTGGAGGCCCCGCATTAAAGTTATTGATAGCCTTAATTACACGATAATCAAATCAAATCAAGATTATAAATTTCTTTTAATAACAAAAAATTACGAGCCTTCTTTCTCTGCTTGAGTCATGGATGAGGGTTCAAGAGATAGGCATTATTGATGGTAGATAGGGTGAAACTAGAGAGTTAAGTTGGGGGGTGGGGGGGGGGGGGGGGGAGAGAGAGAGAGAGAGGGAGAGAGAGAGAGATATTTTTTCATGTACATGTCTTGAGGTGAGGATTTTTTTATGGTAACTTATGTCAATGGATATTTTGTGTTAGTATGCTAGTGGTTAATGTTAGTAATCACTAAAAAGATAATGAAATATTTACAATGGATAGAATGAGGTGGATGGTTGAAGTAAGATGGTTGAATGAAGTGAGTAAATCCTTATGATGGTGAAGCTTTGAAGAAGTTCTGAACTTACTTATGTAGGTTCTCAAAAATGATTTCCGATCCTCTTCTTCTTCTTCTCTTTGTCCATCGTGGCCCCACAAAAGTTGAACATCATGATGAAAGTGACGATGTTGTTTGATGATAATTCCTTAATTTTCAGAGATTAATCAAGGTTTCACATGCTGAAAAAGGAATTTTCCTTTAGAGGTAATAGAGAGAAGCATAGAGATGGTGTATATACATGTAGAGTTCATATGAGATCTATGGAAGTGACAGGGGAGGTTAATGGTGAAGAGGGTAAGAGAAACCATGGATGGTGTATGTTTGAGTGAGGTATGGAGAGGAATGAATGTGTGTGTGTGGAAGTGAATGGAGGTGAGAGAAGACTAGGGTGACTTGTAAGAAGAAGTGGGCAGACTGATAAAAACTTTTGAGGTGATTATTTAGCTTGTGAGCTAAAGTTTTTATTTTTGTAACTTCCTCAAACTTGGAGTGGAGGAGGATGTCAAAAATCCCACCAAATTGCATGTATTTCCTTCTACAAAAGTCTTAAGTGTCCCCCCCTTTTGTTGAATTTACATAATCCTCCAAGAGTGAGCCCCTCCTTACATGAGAGCATGACCTAATAGATTCTTGAGGGTTGAAAATATGCATGGATTAAGATTATTCACAAAGATGATATATGAATATGATGGAAAAAAACATGTTAGTATATAAACAATTCATGGAATCTGGAATTATAGAGTTAGTTGTGTATATATATATATAATGTAAAAAAGAAAATTATGAAAATATAGGGAATCAAATGAGGGGGTCTTCATTTGTTCTTATTGATATTTACAAGAAGTAAGAAAAAATGCATGTAGAAAAATGGAAATTTAGTAAAAGAGAATAACTAGGTGAAAGGTATTTTCGTGATTTTTTCTTGGAGTAGATTCACACCAAGATTTAGAGATGCTTGCATGAAAATATATATTTATATAATAAAGAGTATGTACAATGTAAGAGAACCATGTTAACGATAAGTCAATGTACATAACATACTTAGGTAAATAACGCACACTTAGGTAGAAATATTTAAATAAATAACAAAATAATTCTTAAAAATCCCTATTTTTAGGCCCTATATACCATGAAATATTAACACACAATGAAAATGGGCCATAATGACTAGCTAGTTGAGGGTTTCAAGGAGATATGGGCGAGAAAGTCCCTGGCTCACACACGCCTATGTATAGTGAAAGTGTGAGGATAGCCACGATGTTTGAGTGATTCTGATAGGGTAAGGTAGCTCACCTTGTAAAATCTAGATAGCCAAACAACAACTATCACTAGCAATGATACCGCATCTTCAACATCATATAAATCAGTCTTTTAGCTTTGTTCAACATATTTGTCCTCAAGTAGTAATTCCAACTTCTCTTAAATATCTTTCTCTATAGATTTCAAAAAGAGATATATTTTCTCTCAATTGAGGGTAGTCATTTTAATCCTTGATAGTGATCATAGGGCCTTTCAAATTCCCTTATAATCTTGGTAGGTGAAAGCTCCTCTTTTGGCCTAGCTACCCACTGTAGGAATGTTCTCTTTGTCACCCTTTCAGAGTCCTCCATGAAATACTCCTCCTTCAAGGATAATTTGAATTCTTCCCCCCAGTTCATTTCTAGTTCCCCTTACATGCTCTCTAATCTTAGGAACCACAACTAGCTCAAAACTTTGTACCATTAAATTGGTTCATTTCCTTTTTCCCTGATATAAAGGTTTTGGTTGACAAAAGCTCCCTTATTTCAACAGTTGGCTATTATAAACATAGCAAAGGCTTGAGACATTTTCATTGTGATGAGATCAAACCGCATCCCATATTGGTGCTCCATAGCTTCAAAGATTTTTATTGAGACCTTCAATGAATCTTTTGATCCCTCACCCTAGCCTACTTCATGCTGGGTTCACCAAATTTGTGTCTGCGAGTTCACAGTGTAGTTAGGCAAACATTGGGCCTCTGACTAGAAGTGTTCAAATAAAAATCAAGCAAATTTCAAACCATTCAAAGTAAAAGACACAAAAGAAAAAGAGAAGCAGTCCATCCATCAAAGCTTAACTTTAAAAAAGGACCAACATCAACACAAAACTCTTATTGTATGAAGATTTGGTGTAACCTTGCTCCCAATTGCATATATGCAGTGCTCTTTTGCTTTGATTGAACACCCTAAATTAACACTTCAATTTTTCATTGTGACCATTTCATGGAAGATTTAAAACTTTATTAGATAAGCTCAAGTGATTAATTGAAGAATGGAAACCCTAGTCGGTGGCTTCACAGCCTCCCACATGCAGTGGAAATAGCATGGTACTACACTAGAACCTCGAGATGGAATTGTTGTATTGTCTTTGTTAGATGTTCAAAAGAGCTCATTCTTGGCTCTATAAACTCACTCTTAGCTTAAGCAAGGAGGAAACCATTGCTTATGTGGAAGAAATTTCATGCTATTATTAGGCTATTTTTTACCATTTTATGAGCATTTTTAGACCAAAAATTCTTTTTATCCGTAATAGCCCAAATGAACTGGGAAAAATCTTTAATTTTTGGAAAACTCTTATTGGGCTCAAAATTCATGTTGAGCCTCATTTTTGTACTAAGGAAGCACTTCGAACACATCTTTTATGACCCATGTATCAAACTTACTATTTTTTAATTAAGAATACTTGACATTTGTAAATTTCCAAAGAAAATCAAGCATATTTAATTGATATAATGTATGCCATTGTGCCATGTCTAGGGCCTAGACTCCTTGGTAAGGTATGCACATAATTACAAAAGTGGCATCCATTTTTGTATTTACCAAACTATGTACATTGTAGCATTTGGTCCCATATATCAAAAGCGTTAAGAGTGAGGTAGATATTTTAGTTTCACATTATGCACATTCCACAATAGGGAAGTGTAGACCATTGGATGTCCAATCAAACTGAAAAATTAGGGAGGTATGCACATAATTACAAAAGTGGCATCCATTTTTGTATTTACCAAACTATGTACATTGTAGCATTTGGTCCCATATATCAAAAGCGTTAAAAGTGAGGTAGATATTTTAGTTTCACATTATGCACATTCCACAATAGGGAAGTGTAGACCATTGGATGTCCAATCAAACTAGAAAATTAGGGAGGATGATCAAGAGTTGCATTCATGTTAATTGTAATATAATCATTGATTATGTCGCAGGTGTTTCCAACTAGGTCACATGGTTGTGTCCACATAGGTATTATGATGAGAAGAGGGTGTTCCCACACAAAATGGCAACAAATCTCACACCCTTACAACCCTTCTCTTGAGAGTTGTGCTACAAAAAACATAAAGATGTTGCACTCACACAAACTGCCTCCCTTGAGAGATAAATATGCTTCCCCTAGACATAAAGAGTGTAGGCACACAAAACATCAGTGTGTAGGCATGCACACATAAGTCTCCCCTAGCACAAAATATTAAGCACACAAGGGTAGACACACAAAGCTTTCCAAACATAAATGAGTATTATGTTGTTGTTTGTCTTGCAGGATTTTTTAATCAAGCCCAGGTCCAAGACAAGGTCCTGTATGGACATACGGTCAAGGGGTGTTATATCTAGATGCCTACGAGCCTATATATGGCATGATTGTGTGGTGATTTTCATGGTCTAGTCCCCTTTGATCTTATATTGGTATCAGAGCTCAAGGGAGAGGGGAACTAGAGAGGAGGAGAAAGGCATGGAGGAGGAGAACCAAAGGAGAGAAAGTGTGGCTGCATGATCTCTCTCTCTCTCTCTCTCTCTCTCTCTCTCTCTCTCTCTCTCTCTCTCTCTCTCTCATGGAAATCTAGGGGCCGTGGGAAAACTCTTCCAAGTATGGTGGAGTTGATCTATGAAGGTGGGCTCATGACATGCCGCAAGAAAAAGCCCTTCCATGGAATATTTGAGTAGGTTGAAGAGATCAGAGAAACCAATGCATAGTTTTAGGGAGGGGGAGAATTTTCCATGCATGAAAGATGGCAAGTTTGGGCTCGTTGAGAGTAAAGGGAGCAAAGAAGCATTTATTGTCACAAGTGACAAGCCCAATTGGTAGCACATATCCGAATATGAGCATTATTTCCCCTCATGCAAAGTTTCCATTGCTACAGAGAAGAGCTTCCACATTGTTTTTTATGTTATCTTTTGGGGTGCCCTACTTTGGTCACCGCCCCCCCCCCCCCCCCCCCTCGGAAGGGATTTATCCCATGGTCGTATAAATGCACTGGCAAGGGATGTCTAGTTGAACGCATGCACGGGCCACCCATGCCCCAGTACGGCATCTACAGAGGTAGGATATACTATCGTTCTGAAGCTTGTAGACGTAAAATTATAGCAGCATGTAAAAATTGTACGTACGGCCAAAACTTATTCAAGATGCAATGGTGGGGAAATGGAATTTTATTTTGATGTTGGAAATTGCATTCAACACTTGGTATTTTGTGTGCAAGCAAGGTTTGTTAAATATATACAAACCAAGCAAGGCTGCAATTGGGAAGGCTAAAAACCAGCATGGTAGGGACCGTAGTTAAGAAATACAACAAGATCATATGTACTCAAGCAAGGCTCGTGTAACCCACTAAATAAGTTGTATGTAGCGGAAATTGATAACATAGTGAGCATTTCATTAAGAACAAGTTCTTAATGAACATAGGGAGAGTAATTAATTTAAAAAGCAACATAGCAATTTGCACCTAGCTAATTTGGCATTGACAGTACTTGAAAAGAGAGAGAAATAGAACAATTGACAACAGTTGAGGACCGGATTTACATGAGGCCAACCCGCCCTCCATAAAGGCTTTGTATTATAGCTTCTTTCATCAAAGGAGACTTTTGTACAATGCAATTCTTGTGTTCCTTGACAAAACTCATTGGTGCAATGAAGATGGAATCTTCATGCACCAAATTATGCTTGAAAATCTTACCTAGTGTTCCTAGCCTCAGTCCCAAGACCTCACACACCTTCAAAAATGGTGAGACCTAGCAGGGAATGACGAAATATTGAGAGTAAGAAGAGGTATCTTACGAGAAAGAAGTATTATCCTCACATAATCACTCTAATAGCTTAACTTAGAGGAGATGAGCTTTCCATTGAAGCTTAGCTCCTAGTTGGATTTGTATTCCATAGCCAAGAGTTGTTGGTGTAGGCCTCTACTTCTCAATGTTTGGAGAAGGAGATGGAGTTCTTCTTACACACATGAGTTGTGTGTGTGTGTGTGTGTGTGTGTGTGTGTGTGTGTGTGTGTGTGTGTGTGTGTGCATAACATTGTGTTAGAGTAAAATGCAGCCCCTTCTCTCATCTTGATCGACCCCTCTTCCTAAATGCTCATGCTGGCCTCACGTTGGCTCCTGTAAAGCTTAGCCAATCACAAATTAGAAGCATAGTTGATATCCTTCTGACAAGTGTCCCCCATTCCACTTTTGTGAAAGCTTTAGGTATTTAATTAATTCATCTAAACTCTCATTAGACCTTTTTGTCTTCTGACCAATAGAAATCATGCAAGACATTGGGCTCTTGGATGCTCATTGGACCCCTTGGTAGACTGTCCAATAGTCTTCTAGGGAGCTTAATTTATGCTGGTTCCTTTATCAAGAGTTTTTAAATTGATTAGACTAAACTTACCCCATTCTAATTCTCATTGGTCCACCTCTATAGCCATCCAATAGGATTTGTGGGGACGTTGGGGGCAATTGGCCTAGGAGCTTGACATGTGTCCAATATTCCCTTTGTGTAAAGGGGGAGCCTCGGTGTGTGTGTGTGTGTGTGTGTGTGTGTGTGTGTGTGTGTGTGTGTGTGTGTGTGTGTGTGTGTGTTTCTCTCTCATCCCCTACAATATGGGCTCGCCCCCTCCTTCCTAGGGATGTGGGAAGACTTTTTAATCTTCCCATGACCATCCAATTTCCCCTTGCTTTGGCCATTGGATACAAGATTTAATTTTTGTAACCTTAGCCTATGGAAGTCTTAATGGAGCTGAATCTTAGGTCTTTTAAGCCCCATTCAAGCACATTGCTCTTTTCCAGGTTGTCCCCCTTTGGATCCCTATTTTCTCTCCTTTGGATCCTTGACAGAGACCAGTCTGGCAGCCTTACCAATATTCTAGCTTTTACTCCCCTAGTGCTTCCCCGTATTAAATGATGATTTTAGCATGAAAAATCATTTGGTAGTATTGGATATTAATCTTTATGACAATACCTCTCTCTTGAAATCATAGTCATCCTCGACTATGAGGTAGAGAAGATAAAGCCTAGTCATCATTAGTCCATTTGTTAGCGGGTAGAGGACCCCTATTTTACCCTACGACATCGTCTTAGAACTGATGACAAGTGGATTTGGTGCTTGAGAGCGTTAGCTGCCGTTGCAAGCATGTTTGCACATTAGTCGGTATCAATCTTCCATAGTAGAGTGATAAGCTCTACTTGGTGTTCGGGAGACGTTGTCTCCACAAACATGATCCTAGTCATGCATACTTATTAAAATTTGTGCACAATAAAGAAAAAGAGAGTCTTATAAGACAAAAAATTTGTTCATTTATACATATCTACATTTGCTTACTCTACAGAATTATTGTAAGTATTGACAAGGTTTAGGTTATCCTTTAAGTGTATGCCTTGCATCCATCTAGCATCTTTAAAAGAATAATTTTTAAACTTGATAAGATATCATCAAATAGTCTTACATTTTGTTTAAAGGCTAGGGCTCTTATGTGCTTATCAGCAATAGCCTCTTGCCTTTTCTGAGAGATGATAGCATCCTTAATCTTTTGGAAAGATTCTTGTAGGTCTCGGCTATATTCATCTACAGCGAAGATCTTCCCATGTACCTTGAGTAGCAAGGGACTTTTTGAACTTCCTCTATCACCTCAATAGATGCTTTTCCCATGGAAGTATGTACAATGTTATTGTAAGCATACTCCACAAAGGGTAAGTAGTTCTCCCATTGGGACTTTTGATTTACTTCTGTGACATAAGATTTTAGTAGATCAAGAACGGTTAGAGTAGCTATTTCACTTTGGCCATTCGTTTGGGGATGATAGTTCAAAGAGAAGTTTAGACTTGTACCTAAATCCCACCTAAATTATCAAAGAGACCCTTCCAAAAATTACTGGTCGTTCTAGGATCTCTACCTTACACTATGTACATTAGCAAGTCATGGTACTTGAAGATTTGTGATATAAAGAGGGTTGCCATTTGTTGGGATTTGAAAGTATTTTTGACAGGTATGAGATGTGCTTGTTTGCTAAACCTGTCCTCTTTTGTCCATATTCCTGTATTCCCATGGATAGACTTGCGTAATCCAAAGATAAAATCCATGCATATGCTCTCACACGGTGAATTAGAGATTGGCAAAGGTTGAAGCAATCCAGGTTGCTTCCCTCTATCAAACTTTGTCTTTTAGCATACCACACATTCTGAAACATACTCTTGTATATTTTCTTTCATGGAAAGGCAATAGAAATATGTTTCTATCCATTTTAGGGTAGATTGAATCCCATTATGCCGCACAAGAAGAGCATGCGATTCATACATTACTTTTTCACGTATTGAGTTAGTAATGCATAGTCTATTGCCATAGAGAAGATAACCATCTTGTAAGGTAAATGGTTCTTCTTTCTTCACTAGTGCAAGGGATGAAATCACATCTCTAAAATTGGTATCAATAGGGTACTCATCTATTGTCAAGGCTAGGGACTTGCTACGCGCCGTGTGCGAGCCACAAAAGCTCCTAGCACACAGTCATACAACAGACAAGCTCACAAGGAAGAACGGTGTGTCACTCACCTTCCTCCGTAGTTGCGAATGAAGGATTCCCGCACCGCGAAGAAGAGGGAGACTCCGCTACGCCGCGCTCAACCGCCTCGCCGCCGTCGTGCCGCCGCAACGCTCGATCGCACACACACTCTCACACTCTCTCTCTCTCTCACACGCACACACACAAGGAGATGGTGAAGGAGAAGGTGGAGATGGAGCAAGAGCAGCTTCTATTGCTCAATGAGAGAATGACTCAATTTTAGCTTTTAATTGGCTTTTATGTGAGCTCACCCCATTCACACTTGGGTGCCCATGCTTAGCCAACTAACCCTAGCATGTTCGTGTTAGGGTGCGCCTCTCATCGGCGATCACTCTACCTTTCCCTATTGGACCGACAAGCCCGGTGCCTGACTCTACTTAAATAAATAATACGGTTATGGTGTCCGTCATAGGCGATAGGGTGTCCGTGAGCCACGAGGGTTAACATTTCCCCCCTTCCTGATGTAGATTCCGTCCTCGGAAGCTATTGAGTTGAAGGTTGGTATGTCCATGTTGTAGAGCATCTAGATTTGAATCTGCAAGGCAAAGTCACTGTTTTAGCAAGCGGAAATATATTGCCATAAATCATGAGGGGAATGTAAAGTACATGTGGAAATGAGTAAATGCAAGATTTATGAAATGTTAAACTGCCATTAAGGACAAATAAATTGCACTTTGAGTAAATTAATTAATCAAGAGTTTTGAGTTTATGGGTGAGTCTATCAATTAGTTAGCTATGACTAAGGTTAAAACAACTACTCTAGTACTAGCTAAGCTAGGAAGATTATCTAAATGCAAGATTCCCTAATTATGCTTTTCAGCTTTGATTAGCCAACTCGCTCTCACAACTGCAAACAAAAGCTTGAAATGTTAACTGTAAGCTCAATGGAAGTCTTTTAATTTTTCTTTATTTATTTATTTATTTATTTTTAATACTTTTTTACTTTGGGTCACAATCATGTGACATGTGTGCTTATTTTGTATGTCCGGGGTTTTTTGCTTCTCAAGGAAAAGCGCCCACACTGGGAACCTCTAGGGCTCTAGTACCATAGACAATACATGTGAGTGAAGTACCAATTCAAGCCAGGATTTCTCTTCCAGCGTAAGATTTTTCATTTGTGGCACTTATGTTTTTTTTTTTTTGCTTCCATTTCCTTGGTATTCGCACTAGTGTTTTTTGTTGTTTAAGTGAGCAAGCCTTTCTCTGCCTAAAACATTCCTAAGGTCTCAAATACTCGGATAATTTTATTAGCTAGGCCTAGTGGTCAAGTAAATGAGTTAACCTAAAGTCACGGTCTCCTAATCTCCAGGCTCATCCATAAGATTAAACTGGAGTTCAATCAACTTAAGCAAAGACAAATTTATACATCTATAAGGGCAGATAACAATCATAACTATTGCACTCAAACAAAGCATGAAAAATCATTATTAGCAATTACACATATCCACCAACATGAATCATGGAAAGTAGTACACCTGGAGGTATGGAGTGGCTCATTTCGTTGAAGCAGATGTCCTCAGGCATGTGGATGGAGATCCATATAAGTCCTACCTAACACATCCAAAAACAGGCACTATACCTCTAAGAGGCATGTCAGTGTGAAAAATTAAAACTCCTAAAAAACAAACTCAAAACACAATCTAGACCCTTAACCTACCTATCTGTCACCCCTTTTAGAATCAAGGAAAGAGGATATTATATAAACCGGGTGGCCACCCTAAGGCTAGGCCTCTATCCTCATCATCTAGATAAATAAAATCGTTTTCCGTGAGGCCATAGTCTTCCTCGGTCTCTATTAGTTCCTCTTCATCATCCTCTTGTGCAAGCATGCTAATCAAGAACCTCGCGATGCGTGGATACTCATCTTGTGCAAAAGAATAAGCATGTGCCACTCGAGACACATTCGCTACTGGGTAGGGATCACTAGTTAGCCATAGACGTATCAGCCATTCTAACTCCTCAAAATTTCTCTCACATGCAAGGCTCTCTATCAAATCCCATTCGCAAGAAAGTATAGGGTAGCATACGTAGAACACCTGAGGAAAAGACAAAGGGTACCTTTCATCAAAAATAGAAGTGCATGCCTCTGGTGAAGTAGCCATTTCTCACAAGACAGATAGATTTGGTTAGGCCTTTAAAACATAAGAGTTATTTTTGTGTGTTGCTTGAATTGACACGGTGAATTTGGACTTATATGTAAGATCTGATAGGGTGCTCTCTCGTTGCTAGTCGCTCTTGCTCTTTACTATTTTTGTTTTTTGTGAGTATAAGGCTATATATATACATTCCCTAAGATTGGAATTGAGAGGTCAGGGAGGAAGGTTGAGAGGGGAGCGAGTGAATGATTGATGTTAGCAAACACTCCCCCCTTCCTTGGGTAGATCATACCTTTTGGAATGAGGTCGTCACCTTTTGAAACCAATTGTTCCAAGTTGTTATGGGTGAAGACTTTAACCAATAGTTTTTGACCACCCTATGGGTTTCATCTAGTTGCAAGGGTGGTAAGGTACTCTCCCATGATTTTATTTGCAACATTGTTGTAGGTGGTGAACTTACCCCGGGAGGTGCAAACTCTTTCGTGCTTGTATGGATATGTACACTGGTAGGTGGAGGTTATGTGGAAGCTTCTATTTGCGTATAGGAACTACATGAAGAGCAAGAAGCTTCATTTGATTTCCCTGTTCCTGAGCTAGGTGGAACAAATCGTTCTTTCTTTGGTACCCAAACTAGCTCTAGAGCGGGTGTGTAACATTCCATGATTTTTTCCTTTCCGCGATTTTCAATTTGTTTTGGAGCCACAGGATTGGGTTTACATGGGCCAGGTGACAGGTAAGAGTACACTTTACGTTTGGGCACCCAGATTTGATCATTTCCTTCATAGTATCCTTGGGCTTCCAATAGTCGTTTAGGAATCCAACGCAACGTTTCTTTACATTTCTTGGAGTGAGTGGGACGGTTCTTACGAGGTTTCCATTTTTTTGCATCAACCATGCTCACTACAGAAGCTTTAGGGACCCACTTGTATGTTTTCTCTGTTATATTAGGATGGTTCTTGTGTGTCTCAAGCTTTCTTTCAACTACATCAGTTGAAGCTCTAGAGAGTTGGGCTATGGGGACGTATGGTTCAACCTCCTGGACATGCAATGTCTTGGGTTTTACTTCCTTAGGCAATATCTCAGGGACTATGGCTTGAGTGGTAGGGCTAAGAGTTGGTTTTTGCGTTGTAACACCCCCAGTCCCCCAATCAATAGTGCATTTGGTGGCTATCATCCACGTGCGGCCTAGGTTTATATTACCCTCCATAGTTCCAGTAGGCATGACCAAAAAGTCTTGAGCTACAATTCCATTGTCATAACTGACAGAAGTGTGCCAGATTCCAAAAACCGTAGTTTTTTTCTTGTTGACACCCTTGACTTGGATAATACTATCAGATAGAGGTGGCTTCCCTAGCTGACACCACACCCCATAGGATAGCAGATTATATTTAGCACCTGTGTCCAATAAGGAGTTATATAGCACTTTTCCATAGGCACTATTTAACTCAATAGGGTATCGTAGAGGTATGTCAGAGTCCAACCCATCCTCTTTGATTTCCACGTGGAATGCATTTGTGACTCCAAGGTTAGCCTCTCGTTTTTGTCTTATACGTTGTTGTCGCTCCTTAGCCTCAGCTTGAGCTTTTATCTTGTTTAACTCGGTTTGTGCTTTGGCGGCCTTCTTTTGATGAATGGCCCGTAGTTCTTCTTGGCTTAAAGGATCATAATATCTTTTGAATTTACTCCCATTGAGGAATCCAATGGTTTCAACTCCATCAAGAGTTTCCACACAAAGGGTACCTTGTGGGGTAATTTCACATACTCTATATGGTCCTTTACCAGCATATTTCAACTTTTTCTTCTCTTTACGTACTCCATACATAAGGACTTTATCACCAACTTTGATGTCCTTATCCTTCACATGGCGATCAAACCACTTCTTTCTCCTATCCTTTTCCACAAGAGCATTTTGCACAGCCAACTGTCTCTCTTCGTCTAGTTTTTCTAAGATATACAAACGCTCGGTTAAGGGGTTACCATTCCATCCTTCCTGTGAAGCTACCCTAAGACTGGGAATGACAAACTCCCAAGGAATAACCGCTTCTTGGCCGTATACCATTTTGAATGGAGTACAATTAATAGCCACTTTATAAGCAGTAGGATAAGCCCATAGAGCAGATGTTAACTTCAAATCCCAATCAGTGCGATGAGCTTCTACCGTCTTGGTTAAAATAGAGATTAGAGTCTTGTTGGTGCTCTCGGATTGTCCATTAGCTTGCGGGTAATAAGGTGTAGACTTATGGTGGGATATCATAAAGGTCGTGGTAAGCTCTCTTATTACCTCATTTATAAAATAGATACCATTATCACTAACGATTTCAAAAGGGCAACCAAATCTTGTGATAATGTTCTCAAAAAGAAACTTAGCTGTTGTCCTCGCGTCAGCTTTTTGTGAAGCCTTAGCTTCAGCCCACTTTGTTACATAGTCCGTAGCAACTACAATATATCGAGATTGAGTGTTGCGATCTGCGGGACTAATTGGACCTACAAAGTCTAAGCCCCATTTTTCAAATGGTTGGGTTACTTAAATAGGATGTAAGGGCATTCTGTATTTGCGCTGTGTGGTCTTGTAACGTTGGCACTCATCACACCCTTTTGTAAAAAGTGATGCATCCTTAAATAAAGTTGGCCACCAATAGCCTGATTGCAGCACCTTTCTAGCAGTCAGGTCTCCTGAAAAATGTCCTCCTGCTATGCCCATATGTGCTTCTTGCAAGATATACAAATATTCATCCTCGCGGGCACAACGCCTAAGAATATCGTCCTTGCCTAGTCTATACAGAGTTCCGGCAATCAAACAATAGGGTTCACATTCTTTTACTAGCCTTCGAGCGATATCCTTACGAAGTTCCTTGGGTGGAAAACCATTAACTAAAAAGTTAACAATGTTCTCACTCCATTCAGGCATAGTCTCAACTATGAATAGGGAAGTATCGGGTAATTCATCATCAACTCCTGTAGGGGCTTCACCATTGAACACCATATTAGAGAGTTTGAAACTTTAGAGCCAATTAGGGAATCACCAATGTCTAGAGATTTGGCCATATGGACAAATCTCAAACTATTTTTGAAAGCTTACTCCTTCCACAAGGTAGTGCTTGAAAAGATCTTTGAAGCCATGCTCTCAAAAATTTGGCTAAGATTTGGCCATGTGGTTAAGTCTCAAGCTCATTTTGAAAGTGGGAATTGGAAAATTCCCAAATTCACCAATATGGTGTTATTGGGTATGCTAGACAAATGATCAGCCATGACGTGCCTTTTAGTGGGTCTCACTACAATCGTGAAATCAAACTCCAGAAGAATTAACAACCATCGTGTGATTCTTCCTGTGGAGCATAGCTTGTTTACCAGATACAGCAACGCTTGATGATCCACATAAAATACAAACTTGTTTGCCAGAAGGTAGTAGCGAAATTTCTTTACTGCATAAACCATTGCCAAACCTTCTCGCTCTGTAGTGGTGTAGTTCCTTTCAGCATCGTTCAGTTGACGGCTTGCAAAGCTAATGGGATAGTCCAATTTATGTTCTCCTGGTTGAGTGAGAACACACCCAATAGCAAAGTTTGATGCATCAATATGCACATGGAAAATGACATCCTAGTTAGGTGTCCTTAAAATCGGAGCACTTGCTAGTGTTTTCTTCAATCGTTCATAGGCCTGGTCACACTCTTCAGTCCATTTAAATTCAATGAGAATCTTGTACAAAGGACGTGCTATCTCAGCGAAAAATAAAATAAACAGTCGATAATAACCCACGTGTCCCATGAACCTTTGAACTCCCTTGTAATTGGTTGGTGGTGGTAACTCTAGAATCACTTTAATTTTGCTCTCATCGGTTAAGATACCATTCTTAGATACTATATGCCCTAAAATAACTCCATGCTTGACCCAAAATTGGCATTTGAACGGTTTCAATGAGATACGATATAACCTACACTTTTCAAACACCTTCCGCAAATATGATAGATGTTCTTTCCAAGAAGAGTATACACAAAGGTCGTCTAAGAAAGCTTCACAAAACTCTCTCAAATATTCTTTAAAAGCAGTGTTTATTAATCGTTGGAATGTAGCAGGGGCATTTGTTAAGCCAAAAGCCATCACACAAAATGCAAACACGCCAAATTTTGTGATGAAGGCAGTTTTAGCTTGGTCCTCTAGCGCTATCGTGATTTGGTTGTAGCCTGAGTACCCATCTAGAAAGCTATAAGCTTCCTTGCCTGCAACTCTTTCGAGTACATGTTCGGAATATGGTAGGGGGTAATGGTCTCTTCTAGTAGCTGCATTAACTTTTTTGAGGTCCACGCACACCCTGAGTTTCCCATTCTTTTTTGGCATGATAACTATTGGAGACACCCATTCAGAGTGTTCAATAGGATATATGAACCCACATTTGATAAGCTTTTCTAGTTCTTCTTGAATGATCTTTGCATACTTAGGATTCATCGGGTAGGGTCTTTGTTGTACGGGCTTCGCAGTGCTAATCATAGGGATTGTATGTTGGACCACAGAAGGTGGAACACCTTTCATATCATGGTATGTCCAAGCGAATACGTCCTTGAATTCCTTGAGAAGCTCTTTGAGGACCGCCTCTTCAACTTCTGTGAGGTCTTGGGCAATAAAAACAGGTTTTGATTCTTCACCGGGGTCAGCTAATTCTATTTCTTTAACTATTGCCGGACCATCATAGATTCCATTATTCCCATCGATAGGTATTCTTTGGGCTTTTGTGTACACAACCTTTGCTTCCCCTGTGGTGTAAGATTTGAAATGTTCTGGTGCAGGATGCACGTCTATGGATTCTGGTTGTGCTTTGATCTGTGCTTCCATTTCTGCTTTCTTGTGTTGTCGAGCTAACTCTTGGTTTTGACGCCTCCTTGCAGTTCGGCTCAACTTTGGCTTGTCTATGATCTCTAATTGGGCTATGTCATGGGGTCGTGGTCTACACCAAATAACATCTTGGAGATATTCACCCCAATCGTCTACCAATTTTTGATGAGCATCACATGCTCCTATATAACTGAGCCATTCTGCTGAGGATCTCTTCTTTTTTATCCTAGCACGTACATTGGCTCGATATCGACGCCTCTTAAGGTTTTTCTTTTTCTTATTTGAGACCTGCTTTTGATTTGCATTTAGATCTGGCTCACTAAAGGAGTCCTCGTTGGTGTCCTCTTCATCCTTGGAGGAGCTATCATCGGTTGATGTGCTCGGTCCTTCCGAATGTTTTGACTTTGAACTTGCTCCACTCTCTAATTCATGAGATTCAGAATCCGTTTCACTCTGGAAGTCCGTGTCTGAGTCGTGTTGGTTAAAGTCTTCTATTGAGCTATTGGTGTCACTGTCAGATTGGTCCACAATTGCCTTGCCCTTAGAAGATGCATGTATGGCACTTATCATGTTCAGAGGTGCAATTTGTGGTACCTCTTCCCCCTCTGGTGTGACCCAAGTGGTTCCTCTATTTCCCCAGGTATCTATGGTTGCAGCTAGGTGTACCCAGTCTACGTTGTCTGATTCCGTCATACCCAGTAACACATCCATGTAAGGAGAATCTTGGCCAATGTTTGTATCCTTCTTACAAGTGTAACAATATTGTAGTGGGACCCAGTGAACTGTGGTGTCAGAGCGATGATCAATCATGGTTTTACTCCCTAAGGGGTGTACCTTACCAGTCACCAAATCCACTCTAAGGACAGAGTCTTGGAATTGCAAATAGACATGATTTTTAGACCAATCATGAACCATTTGTGCTTCCCTCATGAATGGTCATCCTAAAACCATTTCATATGACATAAGGTGTTTAGAGAAATCCATTACAATGAACGTATGTCGTACCTTGTGTCCTAGAACTTTGATCTTAAGATCCTTGAGCATCCCCATAGGTTTGGCTATGGTACCATTTGCCATCTTTACCACAATGTTAGTAACACTGAGGCGGGGTTTTCCCATGGATTCCCAACAATCTTTTGTAACGATGCTAACTCCCACACCACCATCAAGAATTCCCTTTATAGTTAATCCCTTGGTAGTGATGGGTAGGGTCGCATTAGACTCGTCGCCTTCAAAATACTGCCCTAATTCGTTAATGGGTACCTCGATCACAGACTCTTGTCCATCTAAGTCAAGTGATTGCACATGATTTTCCTCATCAATCATAATCGAGTCAGGCCTATTTGGCTGCGCAAACTGCGGTAATCTCGTTCGTAGCTCTCCGTTAAGGAATGCTCGAAGTGCAAGGAATAACTCGGATCTCCATACAGCTTTGCTATGATCGTGGTTCTGACCTCAGAAGACATGAATTCCACTAGTTTGGCAACATTCATTGGCATTTTGCAGGGTGTAGGTCCTTGACTAGGAACTGGTGAGGATGGAATCTCATATTCCTCAATGGGATCAGGTATTCCTTCGTTAAACATCCTTTCCAACAAGAAGGGTGTATGCTCACTTTCTGATGTCCCGTCCTCACTCCCTTCTTGGATGATACTAGATATGGCTAACGGTCTATGGTTCATGTGGGGTGGATGAACTTGCGTGGGAAACACTGTGTCATGAATTTTGACATGCATGGGTTCTGGTTCTAGTTTCCTTTGAGTCTCCTCCACTAAACCTCTTAGATGTTTCACCTGCTCAATCTCGTCTACTAGGTTTGGGTACGTCCCAATCTTCTTTTTACGATTCTTCCCTTTTTGCCCCTGCGGTTTATCTTGGGGGTCTTGGATTGGATTTGGAAACACTTGTGGTGTTTTCAGAGGCTCTTTATGGTTTTCTCTTATTCGGTTTTCATTTGGTTCCATGTTACGGTTTTCTTTGTCGGTCTTTCCCTTTGTGGTATTGGTTCTAGTCTCCATTGTCTCGATTGAATCTGAATCATCCTCGAGATCATTCATATACACGGGGTCATCTCCTGTTCCTATGTTTGTTTTGGAACTTGACTTTGAATTTCCCGTATTTTGCGACCTCTTCCTTCGTGTCTTCTTTTTCTTTGCTTGGATAACTGACGCGGTATCTCTCTCTTCGAGGATATGGCCTGGCCCTTGAAGCATGGACCGTGTAATCGCATAAGCTGGTGCGACGGGTGGTATTGGCGATGTCACACTAGCAATTTCGACCAAATTTAGGGGTGTGATTTTAGGCGCATTTGGGTTATAGGGGCATTGGGAAATCAAGTGATCTATGCCACAACGATTACAAGTGAATATTGGCATTGCAGACGTGCTCCCTTGATTCATTTGCATCTGTGCAGCATTCTTTTGCAGCCTAATAGGGCACTCCGCTGCCCGATGTGGTCCACCACACTCGTAGCATTGAAGAGGTGGCCTCCTAGCCTGGGTGTTGATATTTTGACCTCTGGATGCGAGAGCAGCAGCTTGATAAACCGGCTTGACTTGCCCCCAACAATCTTCCATGTAGTATATAGGACACTCTTCCAATGTATCAAGTCCGTAGGAAATACTAGTGTCTATTTCCTCCTCACAGCCATCTGCATAAGCATTTGATGGCTCGCAACCCACTTGGTTCATAGGGGCGACTCTTGGATGCGGGGGCTGCGGTCCTAGCACAGGAGGTGGTAGCGGTGTAGCTTGTACAGCATTTTGAGATCTAGGGACCATGTGTTGCGGTAGTTGCTCAACAGGTGGAGCACGCATCAATACAGGAGCTCGAGGCGCATCCGTCCAGGCTACAGGTGGTCTATTTTCCATCATACATTTGATCATTAAACAATCCTTAGCTTGGTGACCATACCTACCACATGCGTTGCAAGTTCCATTAAATTTTACTCTAAACGTAGGGCACTCACTAGTGCTATGTGGACCTAAGCAAATGGAACACCATTGTTGCTCCCTTCTTGGATACATGTGACTATTTTGAGGGGGTCGATTATCCTTAAGAGACTCTTGGATTGCCTTGGTGAGGTCTGTCAAGAATGTCTCAAATACCTTTGGCTCATTGGCAATGGGCTTTGCAGTCATGGGTTCATACTCAATGGCTTGTGAGCTAGTGGATCTCGTGTCAGTAGACACCCTCATGCCTGCTATCATCAAGTTGTCCTCTAATTGGATTGCATTAGCAGTGACATCTTCCCAGGTTTTGATACCTCTAATCACTAGTCCATTATAGATTCCTTCATTCCTCAACCCTCGAATGAATCGATCAAGCAGTTGGTTATTGTTGAAGCACTCATTTACAGGGCAGTGAGAGTTTAAGTGCTTTAGACGACTAATGAAGTCCCATACTGACTCTCCTTCCTTACGTTCGGCCTTCTGTAGCTAAGATGCTACACCCCAAAGCACACCTTCTCGTATGTACTCCTTTAGAAACAACCTTCAAAGGGTAGGGTAGATTGTTTTCTCGTCCACCCTTAGGGTTCTATACCAATCTCCACCCTTCCCACTTAATGTCAAGCTTAAGGCATTGCACTTATGTAGTTCGTTGCGTTCCCCTAAGGAATCACATACTTGTTCAAACACTTCAATGTGTTTTCTAGCATCTTCGTCCCCATTGAATTTTTGCGTGAGTTTGGCAATTTGTACTGCCTTACTTCTAGGATCTCTATCAGATGCATGACGCATATTTTCCGCGATAAATCGACCTATGGTTTGATCAAACGCTGCAAAGTCACCTATGTGAGGAGGCAGGGCCGGTGGAGGTACTCTTGGAATCATATGTGGAAGAGGGACGGGTACCGGTCTTGGCATATGTGTGGATGATGCAGGATATGGAACATAACCGGGCATAGGTCCACTCGGATAAGGGCTAGGGAGCAGCACTCGAGGAGCATAAACAAGTGGTACAATTGGAGGTGTGGGGGCCATGTGTGCATAAGGGGCTAGAGGCACATACGGTCGAGGCCCCATATTAGGTACTACGACACTAGGTAGTGGCACTGCGCTAACCATAGATGTCATCGGTACATTCTCTCTCAGGCTTATCCCTGGAGTGAGCACTATGTTTTCCTTAATAGAGGGTTGAGCCAAGTTAGGGAAGCTAAAGTTGTCGCTCGGAGGCTCAGATTGCATAGAGACCCCAGGTGAAATGACGTAAGATGGGTCCATGGGACTCATTAGAGGAGTCTCCATTTGTGATAGAGTAGGCTGTTGAGAGTATATTTACCCCTCGGTTTTGCCTTTCCGATTGAATAATGCCATGGATAACATTACATATCATTTTCTGTTGATCTTCGATGCTTGTGGCACTAGAGGTGGATTGTACAATCTCTATCCATCCTACATGGTAGGCGTGGCCAGAGTGTAGATCCGTCAACACCTCAGTGTGGAGGTCGTATGTCCAATGATCATTAATGAACAATCCTTCTAGAGTCGACGTGTTAACGGTTTCTTGTGAGGTAGAAGCAATGTTGCTCCCCGTGGTTTTACTTGTCACCAATGGTACTCTAGAGGGAACTTCTGAAGGAGGCAGCTCAACAGGGCCTTCTTGGTAAGAAGTTGGCAGGATATCCACATGGACACTCTTTGGGGGTGTGGGGTCCACGTGCGATGTGAAAGGAGAGTCCACTTCCCCACCCCCTTCGTGTGCTTCATTTGCATCAGGTTCCGAGTGAGTAGCTCTACCTAATGTTTCCATGAAACGGCTAAACATACTAGTACTAGGCTGTGGAGCTTCGGGAGATGCATGGCCTTCTCTCTCAGTGTTTTGGGTAGGGTATGCTTCCATGATCTCTGAGTCAGAGGAGGAATCACTAGTGGCTATTTTAGGGTCTTGGGTGGTGCTACCTTGTGTCCCCGCTGAGGGTCTAGAGCCTATCGTGGATGGGTAATGGGTGTCCGTATGAACAGAGGCACCCTCAATATGCTCGTGTTCTAGCACCCGCCCAGAGCGTAAGTGCATGTGCTTTTGATACCCTCAGGTGTCAAAAAGCTGCTCTAGGAGGCCTTGTGACTAGTTTTTTGCGTGTTTTTGTTTGTTTTTTTGCTAGATTTTTTAGAGCGTGTCGTGGAATGGGCCGTGTGATAGCTCGAAACGAGCGTATCGCTAGGAGGGACGCGCTGTGCTTTACAGCCCACCATTTGGTTCTATTTTGCTCCAGAAAAGCCCGAAACAGTCTTTTCCTAGCTGGGGAACTAGGCTCCAAATAGCAAGTCTAAGGGTGCAAGTGGGAAGAGAAGGGAGGAGAGTGGAGGACTTGTCCCACATGCTCTCATTCCCTCTTGAGGGGGTAGGGTATATATATAAGAGTGAGTCTAGTATATATCATAAGACTGAGGACTGAGGCCTGGGCTTGGGCTTGGGCTTGGCGAAACGATCCCGATCTAACTTTTATACAAACCAACCCGTCCGTTTTTATAGCTCACGTTTTTTATTTTCAAAAATCTAACCTCCCCCTCTGTCACGTTTTTATTTTTTTGTTTTTTTTTTTCGAAAAAGAATTTTTTTTTAATTTTAAATATATATATATATATTGTGATATTATTTGGTACGCGTTTTGGTGCGCGTTGACCTCACCTAACTATTTATTGTCCCACCTACCTACTTACCTGCTAATCAGTGGTTCACCTAATTACTAACCTGCTTAATTAACTAACTGTGCGCCTAACTGTGTGCAAACCAGAAAATGCAAAAAAACGCAGAAACGCAAGAAATGCTAACTGTGTAAGCTGAAATCGGAGCTTAATAGAACTAACAAAACAGAGCTTAACAGAACACAGAAAACTTGAATGCAGTCAACACGCCTTTCCTACATAAAAAATAGCTTCAATACAATTTACAGGTCGCCATTGGAGCTTCACGCGCAGCAGCTCCCCGGCAGCGGTGCCAAAAATGTCAAGGCTAGGGACTTGCTACGCGCCGTGTGCGAGCCACAAAAGCTCCTAGCACACAGTCATACAACAGAAAAGCTCACAAGGAAGAACGGTGTGTCACTCACCTTCCTGCGTAGTTGCTAATGAAGGATTCCCGCGCCGCGAAGAAGAGGGAGACGCCGCTACGCCGCGCTCAACCGCCTCGCCGCCGTCGTGCCGCCGCAACGCTCGATCGCACAAACACTCTCACTCTCTCTCTCTCTCTCTCTCTCTCTCTCTCTCTCACACGCACACACACAAGGAGATGGTGAAGGAGAAGGTGGAGATGGAGCAATAGTAGCTTCTATTGCACAATGAAAGAATGACTCAATTTTAGGTTTAATTGGCTTTTATGTGAGCTCACCCCATTCACACTTGGGCGCCCATGCTTAGCCAACTAACCCTAGCATGTTCGTGTTAGAGTGCGCCTCTCATCGGCGATCACTCTACCTTTCCCTATTGGACCGACAAGCCCGGTGCCTGACTCTACTTAAATAAATAATACGGTTACGGTGTCCGTCGTAGGCGATAGGGTGTCCGTGAACCACGAGGGTTAACATCTATCATAGAAGATAGATCATTGTGAGCTGCTATGTAAATTGCATTCACTTTTGGTCTTCTTGAAAGTGCATCGGCTACTTGATTATGCTTGCCAACAATGTGAGCAATATGAAAATGAAATTGCAAAAGGAAAATTTCCCACCTCATTTGTTTGTCAGAGAGCTTGGTCTGCATCATGAATTACTTAAGGCTTTGGTGATCCGTCCGCAGAATGAAAGGAGTCCCCAAAAATAGTGCTTCCACGAGTCTAGTGCATGTAGAACTGCTAAGAGTTCCTTCTCATATATTCATAGAGCTTGGTCAACAAGGTTGAGTCATCAACTTTCATAAGCTATGGCGTGCCCTTCTTAGAGCAAAACAGCTCCAAGGCAATCACAACAAGTGTCGCATTGGACCTCAAATGGTTTTGAGAGATCCGACAGTGTAAGCATATAAGCTTCTCTTTAACACTAGTTTGGTACCAAAACAAGACACGTAAGTGTCCTTTTTTACACATTTAAATTAAATGCTACTTGCATTAGACAGTTTATTTAAGAAAACCCTCTTGACATTCTTAAATATGTTAGCTAGAGGGTCTTTTAAAAATATAACGTTGCATTTTAGAATCTACCATGATCAAGAACTATACTCTTCAAGTTGATCCTCGTAAGACTGCGATTGATGGTTTCAACAAATTGACTTTATAAGCTCAAGAAAAATGAAGCGACCTTGTAGAAAATTTTAGGTGTCTTTTCCACAATTTTTCTATAGATAATCGAAAATTTTATGTGCAAAAAAATTGACTTGGGAGTATATAAAATAATGGAAAGTTCTATGGGTTTGATGTAGCCATTTCAAGCATATCATTGTATACGAAGAAAAATAGGTTTTTGATGTATTTGTGAGTTTTAGAAAGTGATGCATTGCTTACCCTTTCCATCTAGGATGCAAGATGGAAAATAGAAGGGCTTTGGTATGCAACAATTAGTGGATAATTTTAAATATTCAAAATAGCATAAGAGAGAACTTTGATATTTTCATTCTTGAGACATAAGCATTCAAAACCTCAAATAATATCAAACTTTCTATGTAGATCAACTAAATGTATCAAAGTACATGGTACATACACGATTGGGGTGCCCAAAACCTTGGTTTTAACGTTATGATGGAGAACTCAAGATTTTCAAGTGTTTTTCCACGATAAAAAATTCAAGATAGAGTTCAAGCAACAAGATTTATTTGAGTCACGGAGCCTAAAAAATACGTATTCTCTTGGTTTCAACATATAAAGTCATTTGTAGTTGTCAAATTGCACTAGAATAGCCCCAATTCTATGAGGGGAGCTTTGGAAGACCAAAATTATGTTATAATTCAACACGTGCTCAAGTATCAAATTATGTCTATAACTTGCGTGTGACTTAAAAACTTGTCTTTAAAGTGAATTCCATTGTTTTGTAACACCAAGTGCTAACACTTGGCTTTTATAAACATAAAAAGGGCCATCTCTACAAAAAGATATAAGAATTTTATGATTTTTTATGCAAAACAGCTTGAAATTTTACTAAAATTTATGACCTAGAACTTACCAAAATTCTATCCATACGGATTGTATTTTGACATGGAGAAAAATCGAGTGTTTTCTTTCCCTCATGACCAACCTATGGTAGAAGCAAGGTATAAAAAACTTCTTTCTAGCTTGACAAATAAATTTCCAAAACTTGGAAGGAAAACAGGACACTTTAATGTCTCAGGACACTTAACTGTCCAATTACAGAACTAGTGTTAAACTTTTCAAAAGCATTTTTCTCCTTGGTGGACCATATATACCTAACGTTTTTCTTTGTTAGGTCATGTAATGGTCTCGTGATTTGTGAGAACTTTTCTATGAAGCATTTATAGTATGCACACATACTTATAAAGCTTCTTAGTTCATGTAGATTCCTTGGATTAGGCCATCCTTTGATTTCCTGTAGCTTTAATGCATCCATTTGGATGCCATCTTGAGAGATAATGTGACATAACTACTCAATCTCTTGTAAGAAAAAATCATTTTTCTTTCGATTAATATAAAGTTTATTCTCTTGTAAAACTTGAATGGAGGTGTTGCTTGTGTTCGTCTAGTGAATTAGAGTAGATGATTATATCATCAAAGAACACTTTAGTGAAGGTTTGATGTGGCCTAAATAGCTTCTCCATCAAGCGATTAAATGTGTTTGGTGCATTGTTCAAGCCAAAAGCCATCACAAAGATCAAACATAGTGAGAAATGTAGTCTTTACAATGTCTTGATCAACTATCCTTATTAGATAGTAGCCACGTTTAAGGTCAATCCTACTGAAGTAGGTCAACCCTTGTAGCTTATGAAATAGGTCTTCTACAAATGGAATGGGAAACCTATTCTTGATAGTGATCCTATTTAGTGCTCTATAGTGGACACACATATGATACGTGTCGTCTTTCTTTTGCTTTAATAACACGGGTGAACAAAATGGAGATGAGCTAGGCCTAACCATGTCTTTCTCAACTACCTCATGCACTTGCCACATAATCTCCTCTTGTTGAGCTTGGGAACTCTATAAGGAGGTTTATTAGGCGGTGAAATTCTTGGAAGAATTTCAATTGCATTGGTCATCATTGCCTCGTTTGGGAGCTAGTTCACAAGGGATATTGTCAATAAAAATATCTTGAAACCCCTTTAGGAAGGATAACTCTTATTCCTTTTGATTATTTATATTTTCTTTTGATAAAGCATTAGGTTCATTATGAGAATCTTTAACAAAAATCATGCACACGAAAATAGAGATCTTTATTGACTTATTGAAAACTTGCTTATGTACAAGAGGTATGGTACTACCCAACTCCTTAGCATCTATGTACATATCTTTTTCCCTGAATCTAAATTAGATATGCCTTTCAAATAATTTAACATTGGCATCCATGCGTTCAAACCCGGTGGTGCCCCTAGGATTACATCCTCGTACTTGAGAGGAGAGATAAAGATATCCTCCTTGTCCACATATCTTTGGACATGGAGCCTCAATTTCCCAATTAAAGGAGTTATTGAGGTTTCTTGCCCCTTGAAAGCACCAACGACAGGTAGGACATCTCCCACCTCATAGGCTTGGATGCCTAGCTTAGTGGCCAACTTGTGAGTAGAACCAGAGTGAAAGAGAATATAAGCATCATGTTCTCTTACCTTCCCCAAGCATGGCATAGAGGAGATACTTTGTGATGAACATCCTCTCCATGAATTTTGACCGACGTAGCTCTAGGAGGCTCATTACCTGTATTCTTGTGGGGGCAAGCATGATAGGCATGCCCTTGCTCCCCACACTTGAAACAACGGTTATCTTTCCGATAACACTCTAGATGTTAAGGAGAGAGTTTATTTTTGCCTTTATAAACTCCCTTCTCCTTAGTGTTGTTGTGGTTGTCATTGCCCCTTGAAAGCACCATCAGTAGATAGGACATCTCCCATCTCGTAGGCTTGGATGCCTAGCTTGGTGGCCAACTCTATGGATATGAAATTGTGAGTAGAGCTAGTGTCAAAGTGAATAAAAGCATCATGTTCTCTTACCTTTCCCCAATCATGGCATAGAGAAGATCCTTTGTGATGAGCATCCTCTTCTTGAATTTCAACCAAGGTAGCTCTAGGAGGCTCATTACGTGTATTCTTGTGAGGGCAAGCACGATAGGCATGCCCTTGCTCCCCACACTTGAAAAAATGGTTATATTTTTTATAACACTCTAGCTCTTTAGGAGAGAGTTTAATTTTGACTTTATAAACTCGCTTCTCCTTAGCTTTGTTATTGTTGGTATTGCCTTTGGGAGACTTTTGGACATTGTCCTTCCCCTTAGGCTCGTTATGGTCCTTGTTTTCCGTGGGCTTAAGATCTCTCATAGCCCCTATTGGAAATTGATTCATGAAGCCACTTTGGTATGGTGTATGACCGTAGATATGGTGTGTGGCCTTTGGGAATAAACATACTCCACCATATCCTCAATTAAACCCACACAAAATTGTTCTTTTTGCTCTCCAAAATCCATCTTTTTGAAGACAGTGTCTTTGAGATGTAAATCCCAAAACTTGTCTACATATTTGTGGATAGAGTCGTAGGGAGAGAGCTTTAAGCTTCACCATTCGGTGAGTACTTTGCCTTTGGCATCGGTAGCCAAAAATTGCTTCATAATGGAATCTCTTAAAGCTTTCCACGTTCATGGACCTTCACTGTTTGCTCGTAGGCTATACCACCATTGCCTGACGGACTTTTGAAAATACATAGCTATATGACGTAGCTTAGAGGACTCCATGAAGCCCTCATCTCCAAACACCACACTGAATTGTTGGATAATGGCCAAGACTTTTTCCCTTGCACCAAACGTTCCATTGTAGGTAAGGAAAGAGATGCAGTTTTCTCCCTCTTTGAACTTTTTGAGCTTGGACGACCTCTTCCAAGCGGCATAGGATTTCCTATGGCCTCTTCTTTTAGGTGGTTCAAGAGTTGCACCATCACTTTCATCATAAGAGGAAGAGTATGAGGAGGGTGGAGAAGAAGGTGACCTCTTTCTTGCATTTTTCTTCCCTTGTTCCTCCTTGTCTGCACCATCACTTTCTTTAGAAGAGAAAGAGGATGAAGAAGATGAATAAGATGGAGAAGAGGGTGACCTCTTTCTCGCCTTTTTATTCTCTTGTTTTCTTTGATCCCTCTTTGAATTATGGTGTAGAGAAGTATGCAATGGTTTTCTCCGTTTAGGGGGTGTTGGAGAGCATTTTACCCGCCGTCTTTTTGGAGCCATCTCCGCCAAGGTGGTAGGAGACTCACTTCTTTCTCGTTCTTTTGGTGGGGGATCTACCATTGAAACCTGGGTTCTCCTTTGGGAAGGATATGCGTTATAGAGTAGATAATTTTTGAGCCTTTCGTATGGATCCTCTTCTTCTTCCCTTATTGGAGAGAGTCCTTTTTTGGAAGTCTCACTAGGAGGCTTCCTAGGTACTCTCTCTTCTTGGTGGGGAGTTTGGAGAATACCATGGGTGCACAATTGCTATAGCACTTCACCTTGGAGGGATGGGTTGCCCAGGGCTTGTTGTAGTTTAGAAACAAGATAGTTTACAAGCATAGGGGCATCATTAGTTGCTCTTTCGTTAGCAAAATCAAAGCTATCAACATTCATTTCAATCTCTTTTCCTTTGTCATCCATACTAGAAAATTTTAGGTGTAAACTTTTATTTGTACTTTGGCACTTCAAGCCCTAGTTGCTACTCCTCTTCATCTTCAAAGATAAGCACTCAAGCATCTATACCCGTGGCTCGAATATTATTAGTTTCAAGGAATAGAAGAGAGGGTTAAAGAGCCAAGAGAGCACCGGTTCCTGCCAAGCTTCTAATAGCTCAATAATGGTTAAGCCATAAGAAATCCCCGTAGGA
Organism: Adiantum capillus-veneris; assembly: GCF_014529385.1. Lineage (NCBI taxonomy): Eukaryota > Viridiplantae > Streptophyta > Polypodiopsida > Polypodiales > Pteridaceae > Adiantum > Adiantum capillus-veneris. The sequence goes on from NC_140948.1 coordinate 152,663,666, forward strand.
CTCCATTATTAAGACCATAGCTCTAGACAGTGTCCCCATTAATTGCATAAAGCAAGCGTGCTTTAAGGATGAAAAATCCCTATTCTACTTATTCTTTTGCAATTAATAACACCAACCATTCATAGCAAGCTTGAGGACCTCTCTTCTTGAGCAAGAAAAGAGAAACCAATATCTCTTATACCAATGTAACATTTAATGCACTAAATAACTTGTGTGTAGCGGAAAATGGTAACATAGTGAGCATTTCATTAAGAACAAATTCCTAATGAGCATAGAGAGAGTACTTAATTGAGAAAGCAACATATCAATTTACACCTAGCTAATTTGGCATTGACAATACTTGAAAAGAGAGAGAAATGGAACAATTGACAACAATTGAGGACCGGATTTACATGGATCCAATCCCCCCTCCATAAACGCTTTGTATTATAGCTTCTCCCATCAAAGCAGACTTTTGTACAATACAATTTTTGTGTTCCTTGACAAAACTCGTTGGTGCAATGAATACGGAAGCTTCATGCACCAAATTATGCTTAAAGATCACACCTAGTGTTCCTAGCCTCAGTCCCAAGACGTCACACACCTTCAAAAATGGTGAGAGCTAGCAGGGAATGAGGATAGATTGAGAGGAGGAAGAGGTATCTTACGAGAAAGAAGTATTTTCCTCACATAATCACTCTAATAGTGTAACCTAGCTGAGTAATTATCATGGTAGAGGAGATGAGCATGCCATTAAAGCTTGTCTCTTGGTTGGATTTGCATTTCATAGCCAAGAGTTTTTGGTGTAGGACTCTACTTCTCAATGCCTGGAGAAAGATATGGAGTTCTTCTTGTACACATGAGTTGTGTGTGTGTGTGTGTGTGTGTGTTTGTGTGTGTGTGTGTGTGTGTGTAGCATTGTGTTAAAGTAAAATGCAGCCCCTTCTCTCATCTTGGTCGACCCCTCTTGCTAAATGCTCACGCTCCCCTTCTCTCATCTTGGTCGACCCCTCTTGCTAAATGCCCACGCTCGCCTCCCATTGGCTCCTGTAAAGCTTAGCCAATCACAAATTAGAAGCATAGTTGATAGACTTTTGACAAGTTTCCCCCTTTCCCCTTTTGTGAGAGCTTTAGGTATTTAATTAATTCATCTAAACTCTCATTGGACCTTTTTGTCTTTTGGCCAATAGGAATCAGGCAAGCGCTTGGGCTGCTAGATGATCATTGGACCCCTTGGTAGACTGTCCAATACTCTTCTAGGGAGCTTAATTTCTGTTGGTTCCGTTATCAAGCATTTTAAATTGATTAGACTAAACTTACTCTAGCCTAATTCTCATCGGTCCACCTCTATAACCATCCAATAGGATTTGTGGGGAGGTTGGGGGAAATTGGCCTAGGAGCTTGACATGTGTCCAATATTCCCTTTGTGTAAAGGGGGAGCCTCGGTGTGTGTGTGTGTGTGTGTGTGTGTGTGTGTGTGTGTTTCTCTCTCATCCCCTACAATATGGGCTCGCCCCCTACTTCCTAAGGATGTGGGAAGAATTTTTAGTCTTCCCCTGACTATCCAATTTCCCCTTGCTTTGGCCATTGGATAAAAGATTTAATTTTTGGAACCTTAGCCTATGGAAGTCTTAATGGAGCTGAACCTTAGGTCTTTGAAGCCCCATTGAAGCACATTTCTCTTTCACAGGCTGTCCCCCTTTGGATCCCTATTTTTTCTCCTTTGGATCCCTAACAAAGACTGTCCCCCTTTGGATCCCTATTTTTTCTCCTTTGGATCCGGTGTGACAACCTTACCAATATTCTAGATTTCACTCTCCTGGTACTTCCCCATATTAAATGATCATTTTAGAATGAGAAAATCATTTGGGAGTAAAAGAAGCCCCACTCTTTCTCTCTTTCACTCACACACACAAAGAAAGAACACAAAACAGAGTGTCAAAACAACACAAAGATGAAAACATCAAGGCTATGTTCATATCGTATCATGGGTAATATGAAAGGGTTAATAGATGAGTTAATGTCATTCAATCTTGGCTAACCAAATAGTTCTTTGGAATTGTAGTTTTGTGCTTACCATAATATATATATTTTGTCTAGTGATTGGGATTAATTGTGTGTACAAATCCTCTTGGTTCATAGCAAGATAACTAAGCTTACGTCAAAAGAAAAAGCTATAGTCTATGAGAGGTAGTATAATGGGATCCGGTGATAGAGGTATTTCATTGAGCCTTTTTGGGCCAAAGAGAAACACTATACGTTGTTGAAAGTGTATTTTACGGCTAATCCATAAGTTAATTCTAATAGATTGTACAGAGTGAAAGAAATAGAAATTATCATCATGTGGATTGTTCATCTAGGTTAACTCTAGTATTTGTAAAATGTAGATATGAGAGAAGAGAAGGGAAGAGAAGAGAAGAGAGTTTCCCTCCCAAGCCCTATTCTTGCCCATAGGCAATATGGATACTGCGGGGAGAGATGTACTTGTAGCAAGGAGAACCTAAAATTTGTAGAGAGGATGAATTACTAAGAGTGAGAGAGATAGGTTTGGTTAACACTAGGTTGGTAACCTAACAGGACATAAAAGTGTCCTTTCAGGGTCTTGAAAAAAACCTCCAAAACCATAGTAGATCCACTCATTTTGTAAAATCCTTTCATGAGGTTACAGTTCAAGGACTACTACACATGGAAAAAATAAGAACCTTGTAAAATTTCTCATCTTTTGGTCACACCAAGCCTCCAAAGTTGATGGACCAGTACATTTTCATCAAAACAGTCATTTCTTACGTTTTGTTGCATAAAAATAAGATTAGGGATTTTTGTAGGACTTGAGATAAATTCCCTAGTTAACTTCAATGGGTTGGTGATCAGAACATATGATTGCTTCTCACTCACCATTTTTTGTTTTGCCAAAAGAAATAGGTACAAAAAGGTTGAATTTTTACCATTCTACAAACCTATCATCAAAGTTTCTATAGACACGCTCAATACAAATAATATATGCATGTTTTCTTAGTTCTCTATTGTCCTTTAGGTTCATAAGGAGCCATGGAGCATGTGAAAAGAATAATACATCTCTTACCAAGGGGAATCCTGGGGACAGAGATGAAGTGCTAAATACAGCAAACATGAAAAACCTAGGTTCAACATTATGAGTTGTAGAATCCCATAGAAACTATTCAATATCTAGCCAAATTTGATCCTTATGACTAGATATGGTTACTACCTACAAAATGCATGTAGTTTTCACAAGAAACTAACAATATTGAAAAAGCTATACTTGATATACTAGAATGTTTCGTTTTCTTCTATAATTGCAAAAATCAACCATCGTTGTCTACTATGCAAAATAGGGTATTAGGTGCCCCAAAACTCAAGGAATATTAGCTTTATGTTACAATATGCAACATAGAAAATCAAAACTGCCTTTGGATATCATGAAAGCCACCAAAAAAATCATAGAGGAGCTAAAATTGGCTTAAAAACAGGATTTGACATTTTTTGTAATTTGGTCATAACTTACAACTTTAACATTTATTTCTCGCTAGAAGCATCAGCCATGTTGAGGACTACTAAAGACAATTCTCTAGCATTATAGACCTCACAAACATGAATTCTAGAGTGGTATAGTTGCAAAAAGTTGAAAAAAACCAAAAACAGAACCCGTTTTTTCACACAGTTTAGGTTGTGAAATGTTGTGCAAGGACAAGGTTAAAGATGGAATTGATATTCCAAAAAAATGTCGAGTTTTTTTCAGCTCATGAGACAAATTTCTAGACAGATAGCACCTCAAAATCCATTATGAAACTCTTGACATAATTGAAGGAAAATGGTCACTTAATAGGACATAAAAGTGTCCCATTACCAACCTAGTGTTAAGGAGATGAGATTAGATATATATATATATGTTGGATTAGAGATGAAAAATAAAACAACAAGAACTCAAGAAAACATCAATGTAGAACACATCTTACTCGACAAACCCTTCAGCGCCATTATTGATGGAGAGAGAAGAAGAGGGGAGAATTCAACTTTGATTGATACGCCAAGTCCACGACCTTCTTTGATTAGAGTTGATCTTCCAAGGATAGCATGCAAGAATGGCTAGTCTTCCTCTAGGAGAAAGTGTAGGCGTAGGCTTATGTTAATGGATAAGTACAATTTGCCATTACTACTCACTCCCTCATGAATTCCTCTCATCAATGGCTTGAATGCTTGAGTGGTTTTCAAGGAAGAAGAGGTCCCCTTTTATAGGTGAAGGGAACCAACAAGGGTTTACACAAGAAGACAAGAGCCAGTGTGAACAGAAATTGGAAACATTGGAAATGAGCTGTCCCTGCATGATGTGGGCAGACTGGGGTCCAGTATTTTGATCATATCTCCTCAACCGTGGCTCCAAAAAAAAAGTAAAAATATGGGCAGAAATTTCAGCTCATCCTACAACTTTCTTTTTATATGCATTTTCCAATTCGGATTGGAACCTTGTGTAAAAAGATCATCAAAATAGGGTACAGTTTTGGCAGCAAAAGTCTTCTTGTGGTCCCCTTAGCATAGACTTTTATTTGATTCCAATGGACACCTCATGCCATATGAAAGCATGACATTGCTCCTTGACAAAGTTTTGTAATCATGCTTACAATAATGCATTAAAATAAGTGTATCTTTGAAATCATGCCACCTAGTGTCCCACTAGGATTTGATTCCCTCCTAGTAGTAGCTATTTAAAAAGAAATATAAGAAAAATATAAAAAATACATAGAATATATATAGATTGAAAATTACCCTAGATATAGGATCTAGAGAGAGTGTGAGATAATGATGAGATGGTAGAAAGAAAGAATCAATGCTTTTTGCCCCAAGTTAAAGAGACAGAGCTATTGACTCTTTTCCCATAGTACTTTTTGATGGTAAAGTAAGAATAAGTTACCCTTGAGATAAATAATAGGATGAGATAGAAAGCTTATTGTTATACTTACATATGCATATGTACATTATAGGAAATATAATTATGTATCTAAAAAGTTACAAGATATATCTTGTAGCATGCGTTCCCACTATGTACGTGTCACAGCACGACATCCACCCCCTCTAAACCTGCACATCCTCCGGTATGTGCCACATTGTCTCTTTGTAAGATTAGCCCTCTTGTACATCTTACTTGCTTTCTTCTTCACTGGATAATTCCAAAGCTTCGTCTTCACTTTGATCTTCACCTGTGTTTTGCTCTTCTTCCTCATCAACATCTTCTGGATCATTGTCTCTTCTTATCTTAAACATTTTGATCCTTTTTCCTACAATGGGAATCTTTACTTCTGTACCATCTAGTTCAGACAAGCTGTAAGTAGCATTTTCATGCACATGCTTTACAACATACGGTCCAAATCATCTTTTTGAAAACTTACGCATGACTGTGTGTTGGTTATCAAGGCTACTATCATATACTAAAACCCAGTCACCTCTGTCAATTGCTTTGCTCCTGAGCCGATGTCGCTTATCAAAGTAGTCCTTGTTTTTCAGCCTTGCATTTTTGAGTCGTTCTTTTGCAGCCTCAATGTCTCCAGGTCTTCTCTCTAGTTGCCTTATGCGCAATGCAAGGAAACCTTCCCTGCTAAACCCCTCTTGCCAAGGTAGTACATTCCATGTGGGAATTGTATCTTTGATCGGCATCACTGGCTTTTGACTATACATTAGCTCCGCAGGCATGTAGCCAGTTACTGAGCTATGTCTTGTACGATCAGCCCATAAAGCATATGGTAACATTTTTGGCCACTCACCAACTCTTCCTTCGCAAGCCTTGGCCAAATGATAGAAGGATGCCCTCTTTCACTCTTTCCATTGCCTTCAGGGTTGTAAGCTCTGGTAAGAGAAAGCTTGATTCCTAATATGGTAAAGAACTCCCTTGCTTCCTCAGCATCCAGCTCACCTCTATCTGCAGTGATCTTTCCCACACAACCATAACGGCAAATCACCTCATCAAGAAGGAATTTTCACATAGCTTCTGTGGTTTTAGCTCTTAATGCTCTTCCTTCAACTTGGTTAGTTAGGTACTCTCGTGCAAGAACCAAGTATCTCATCTGCCAGAGTCCTACAAGCATTGTGACTACATCATCTCCCTCGTCAATCATCTGTGACTCATCTTCATACCTTTCCCTTGATAGCGTATCTGCCACTGTGTTGTCTTTACCTGCAATGTGCTTAAATTTGGGATTTAAGGACTTAATGTAGGCAATCCACCGCAACATAGAAATGTCTGGAGTTGAGCAGCTTGTAATCATCCCAAGAAGTGGTAGACAATCTGTTTCTACAACCACACATGCACCAATTAGGTACTCTTTCCCATTTTTCAAGACTGTAACCATACCCCATAGCTCTCTCTTTATTTGTGGATAGTTTCTTTGGTGAGCGCTTAGTACCCTTGCTCCAAATCTTACCACATAATTGCGTCCTTCTTCGTCATCTTTCCCTATTGCACATCCAATCCCTGTAGGACTGGTGTCTACTGTCACAATTACCGGCCTTTGATACTCATAGTCTACCTTTCTCAAAGTTGGTGCTGACTGGAGCAACTCCTTTAGCTTTTTCATGGATTTTACATCTGCTTCTATCCATTTAAACTTTTGATTCTTTCTAAGCAACTGATAAAGAGGATCAGCTACATGTGCATAATGTGGAATCCAAATAACATAGAAGACACATGCTCCCAGAAACCTTCTAACCTCAGTGATGCTAGTGTACGTTTCTTTCATTCTTTGGATGGCATCTACCTTTGTTGGACAAGGTTTCCTACCATATGGCCCGCACATGTGCCCCATCATGAGCACTTCATTGACACCAAACATAGACTTTTTCTCTGACAATATAAGATTCACTTCTTCCAGCCGAGACAAAATTTTATCACAATCATTTATGTGATTTACCACAAGCCTGCGACATCCCTTGAGATCCAAAGCTTCATCTTTGTCACTTTATTCACATCCTTTGATAGGAAAATCATCAATGAAAGGCATTGTGATTTGAGAAATAAAGTCACGTAAGACCTTATTCATCCCATTCATCATATGTGCAACTGAGTTGGTTGCTCCTTGTGGCAAGGTATACATCCTTACCAAACCCAAAGGTGTCCTCATGGTTGTCAAGTCTCTGCTTTCGATTGCAAGCTGAAATTGATCATACCCTGAGTAGAGATCCCCCATTGAGTAGATTTTCCTCCCTGCAAACGCCTCTGCAAACTCATCCACAATTGGACCTGTACCTACATTTCTAATTGTCACCTTGTTCACTGGTTGCATATCTTGGATGAAGAGTAGAGAACCATTCTTCTTTGGAACTGTGAACCACCTGTTTGAGTATGGATCACAAGAAGGCTCCAAGATTCCCATTTTGATTTTCTCATTCAGTAGCTCTACTAACTTTGGCAAATGAGCCTTTGGAACCGGAATAGGCCGCAGATTCCAAGGCACATGAGGTATTGTGAAAATAACCATAGGAGCTACAATAGAAGGATCAACACATCCTATCTCATGTGGCTCAAATGCAAAAGCCTTACCATGCTTTGAAAGCATTTCTTTGAAGCACTTTGTCTCCTCCTCTGTTACAAACTCCTCGCGACCAATCTGCAACTCTTGGAAAGACTCCTTTGTGAAGGTATACCCAATCTTTTTAGGATTCCTCAAACTTGGTTGTAAAGAAGCCTGCTCAATCTTTTCCCTATTGTTGGGTGGTAAGGGTGAAGTTATTGGTTTCACCTTCTTTGCTACACTCTTGTATTTAGTTTCAGCATGGACTTCTGGGCCAACAGTTTGGTTTTCTTTAAAGGCTTCTATTGCTTGATACATTTCCATAGAGCAAACTTCCACAACTTCACTTTCAAGATGCAAACTAGACCCCATTATAGCATCAAGCTCACCCATAGTATCTACAAAAGAAACTTGTTCACACAAACCCAAAACATTTTCATTAGGCTCTAGCAACCCACTCTTTTTCATGCCTATTTGTACATTATGCACATATTGCCTCTCACATCTCTTCAAATCTTCAAGTTGTGTAAAACATACTGATCCATTCCTTGTTACCAAGGAGCTCGTTGAAAAATTTTCACCTATTTTTGGATCAAGCGAGACCCTTTTTCTTTCTGTACCACTACAATCCCGCTTTACAATGGTACTTGGCCAAAACCCATCATTTCTCTATGGTCATGAAACTCTTTGCTCACCTTTGGTAGAGGATGTTCTCTGAGGTTGTCACGGTTTCTTTCATGGTTTACACAAACTGTGAGAAATCGGACAACTCGTTTACCATCTTTGCTACGTATCCCAGCATATGCTGAACCATCATCCATTACCTTTGTTTCCATTCGAACTCCCACAATACTTTTTCCCATAGTACTTTTTGATGGTAAAGTAAGAATACGTTACCCTTGAGATAAATAATAGGATGAGATAGAAAGCTTATTGTTATACTTACATATGCATATGTACATTATAGGAAATATAATTATGTATCTAAAAAGTTACAAGATAGATCTTGTAGTACTTTTTACGCTTTTTGATGGTAAAGTAAAGTAAGAATAATCTTTTTGATGGTAAAGTAAGAATACGTTACCCTTGAGATAAATAATAGGATGAGATAGAAAGCTTATTGTTATACTTACATATGCATATGTACATTATAGGAAATATAATTATGTATCTAAAAAGTTACAAGATAGATCTTGTAGTACTTTTTACGCTTTTTGATGGTAAAGTAAAGTAAGAATAATCTTTTTGATGGTAAAGTAAGAATACGTTACCCTTGAGATAAATAATAGGATGAGATAGAAAGCTTATTGTTATACTTACATATGCATATGTACATTATAGGAAATATAATTATGTATCTAAAAAGTTACAAGATAGATCTTGTAGTACAAGATAGATCTTGCTATTTACGCTTTTCCCATAGTACTTTTTGATGGTAAAGTAAGAATACGTTACCCTTGAGATAAATAATAGGATGAGATAGAAAGCTTATTGTTATACTTACATATGCATATGTACATTATAGGAAATATAATTATGTATCTAAAAAGTTACAAGATAGATCTTGTAGCATGCGTTCCCACTATGTACGTGTCACAGCTTGACATCGTATGAGTGGAGTAGATTCTAATAGAAGAGAAAACCAAAATAGGGCTAGAGAAGCACGTAGAAAGAGGCAAGAAGAGATAATTTCTCAAGATCTCTCCAATCAACTCGAACGTGTTAACGCGTTACTTTTGGAACATGTACCAGGAGTTCTTATTGAGGGTTTAAGAGAAGGTAGGCTATTGGGCCAACCCACGTCAGTAAGAGAAATAGTTGACCAACCGTTAAACTTAGACCAAGGTCGCAACTTGGGGTTAAAAACATTTATTTTCTCTACTAGACCACGAGTACTAAATTTTTGGGAAGACCCACACTTTGAAAATCCGTTAGATCAAATGGCTGTGCCAGTAGCATGAGCTATGATACGATTGGCAGACTTTACACAGTTTGCAGGGCTATAGGATGAAGACCCTAATACTCATCTTCAAAAATTTGAAGTAACATGTGTAGAAAATGAAATCGTGGACAACGATCAAAAACTACACATTTTCCTAGCTACCTTTAAGGATGAATATGCCAGTTCGTATGGAAATGTACCAGTAGTGAATCAGGCTATTTACCCTGAGCTGACAAAAGCATTTTTAGCGAAGTTTTGCCATCAAGGATTCCAAGATAGACTTGCTCAAGAGTTAGACTATCTTCAGCAGGGAATCAACAAAAGTATTGATCATTACATCCAAAGGATGGAGACAATAGTACGAAAGATGGGAAATACAACACCTAATGAGGATACTCAAAAACCTAGGCTTGTAGATGGCTTGCAAGATCCAAACGCTCAACAATATGTGAGTTTAAGAGACAAGTAGATTTAACAACTGCTAAACAAGAAGCTAGAAATTGATAAGAGGTGCAATTAAGCCAACAGAGGAGAAGAGAATTGTTTAGTAGACCTAGTATGGTTACTTCTCCCGCTATACCGATTCCACAAACTCAGGAGCCTGTACCTGGTTATGGAGCTACACCACCACAAGTGGTGGTAAATTCAAATCAAACTCCTTATTATACCCCAAATCCATACATGACAGCTCCAGCAAACATGCTATAGACTAGTACACCACCACCACCAGCTCTCACAGAAGAGAGGGTAGTCCAATTGATGACAGTCACAGTTGGAGAATCAAAGGAAGAAATTCTAAGTGCTTTAAGACCTCAAACAAAAGAAGTATATGATATAGCTCAACAAGCAGCAGGCCCGTCTATGAGTGCACCTGTAATGAGATCTAATGTGTGGTGTGGGAAGTGCAATGATTACGGCCATTTGGCAACTGAGAAACAAAACAAAAACAAGAAAAACCCATAAACATTAGGAGTAGGATAACTACATTTCTTTAAGGGGAGTGTAGTCTAATCTTTTTGCAGAATCGAGCAATTTTGTATGGAGGAAATACCTGTTACAAATTGGAGCTAATTGTCAAAGCTGTATCTGGGGATGTAGTTCTAAAGTGGAGCATTTTCAAGCAGATTAAACAGGTTGTTTACTTCTAACTATAATGTTCATTTTTTCTTCTTCTTTTTTAGTTTTTATCATTTTATGCTTTCTGTAATAGATGTGTCAGTGACAAGTTAATACCACACTATTCATAGTCATATTAAGCTTGTTAGCTTAGGGGGTTTATATATTCTTTTTAACTTTCTTTTATCTAGACTTAGCAATCATCGATCGGTGACCAAGCTGTTAGTGGCTGAGAGAGGTAGTCAAGGTGATTATTTAATAGAGTCACTGTAGCTAAACTAGTTTTGGGCAATATATTTATGCTCTTAATGGTGATCTAGCGATCCCTTAGAAGTGATGTAGGTCTCTATGGTTGGGAGTATAGACCTTCAAACTCTAGAGTATGGGCAATATGCTCGTTAATTTACACTAGTGATGAGCCAAGGGGAGAATAGAACAAAACTTTTATGTTATATGTTGTGTGACCGTCGTCGTACAAGTTTGGTAGGCGAGTGGGTCTACTTTTGTTAGAAATTGGATTGAGCTAGCTAGGGTGGATGAAAGAGAAACATGGTGCAAGTGTGTGAGTGTGTGTAAGCAAGGTTATCACTCAAGTGAATTAGGTTCCAAGATAGAATTAGCTTGGACTCATAAACACAATCTTGAGTATCGACTTAGCTTAGCACAAGCTCACCATACACAAGCATGTAATGCAAATGAAGTTGTTGTTTATTGATTCAAGAAATGAGCTTTAAGTAGCTCTACAGCCTTGCTCCACATTATGTGGGATAAATCCACTCTCCTCTCCTTGACTCACACCTTAGGACAAAGCTCACACTTTACAATCCTCCCCTTGAGGTTTGGATTAAGACAAGATACTGAAGATACATGATCCACACAGGCTAACAAAATCCACATAGGATGGTGATATCCACACAGGATGGTAAAATCCACACAAGAATGATCCACAAAGGATGATAAGCTGGTATGCACACACTACAAGAGGTTGTGTGCTCTTGTGACGCTCTTAGCGACGGAAATACACTGGGTTTTTATAACCCCCGGCGTCGCTATAATCGTCGCTAAAAGCGTCGCTACGAGAGCGTCGCTATAGGCGTCGCTATATAGCGACGTTCATAGCGACGCCTATAGCGACGCTCTCACAGAAGAGTATAGCGACGCATATAGCGACGCTATAGAGCCATAAATAGCGACGCTTATAGCGACGCCTGAGAGAATATTTTTTTGGTGGCAGGGCATTGAATGCCCTACCACCCATCAACCATATTGTACTTGATTCACTTTTTAAAAAAAGTGCAAAGGTAAATAATAGACCCAAAATAGTCACCCACAAGACGCATTGTTTGCAAAATTGACAATTGTACACATCATAGACAAACTGAATTGATTGGCAAATGTAATAATGACAATTGTACAACATCATAGGCATAAAGAATTGATTGGCAAAAGGAATTGCGGTGACAAATGTAATAATATACATGGTTCAAAAAGACGTATAAAATCCGTCTCATGATACATAAGCTATGAGAAACCCTAAACTAATGCTATCTAGCTACGGCTAAACTGACGTCGTCTAATCAGACGTCTCATCGCGTCCAAGCGGCGTATCTGTCGGATTCTGCAAAAAAAGACAATAAGACAGTTTTCAGTAAATATAAACATATAACGACATTTATAAAACAATACAAAAAATAAAAAAGAGTAAACCCTAATACTAACCATGCCGCCGCGAGAACTGAGAATGTCCATCAGGGCGTTTAAGCCCTTCCTGCCTGCGTACTCGCGCTCGTACGGTGTGGGATCGCGTCCTGTCATCGACCACTGTCAAAACATACAAAGATTTCATTATGTTAGAACTAAAAAACTCATAAACCCTAAACTATCGAACATGCATAAAGAGCAATGTGAAAAGACTTACAAAATCGGCCTCAAATGATGCCCATCCACCGCTCCCCAAGTGGTGCGAGCTCCCTGCCTCTACTCGCGCTCTGGCTGCATCCTTTTGTTGCTTCCACTTGTCGGGATTCTCGCGCGCTGCTTTCTTCGCATTCTTCCAATCTTCTTTGGCCAGCCAATCTGGCCTATTCCACCCATTCTTGATTGCTTTTTGCACTTCGGAACGCTTGTGTTTGCAGTATTCGCGCATTCGAATCTTCATCAGGTCTTCATTGAAGCGCTGATCCCGTGTTGGAACGGGAAACTCATCATGAAGTATGCTGATGACTCTGTTTTTTAAATCACTTGGTACTTCACTCCATTTGTTTAGTATATAGTGTCTAAACAGCTGAGAGCAAAGACCACGCATGCGCGAGATCACCTTCTTGCCGTCATCATCCATGATGATGCCGCCGTTGATGTCGACGGAGTAAGGCAAGCCCTCTGGCCGGTGACGCGTGAACCTGGGTGTCCCGGCAGGGGTCTCTAGCGGCGTGTCGATGGGGGTACGGACGTCAGGTGTCTCCATCGGCGTCTGGGCGCCGAAGCGAGGAGTGTCGAGTGGGGTGGCTCCTGGCGGAGTAGGTAGAGGTGTGTAGCTTCTAGGAACAGTCAGCCGTGCAAAACCTGGCGTAGACGGCGATGCTGTGGCTGGTGTGGGGGCGGGCAAAGAAGGGGAGGGTAAAGAGCCTCGTCGAACACGAGGCGGTGTGGAGGCATCGGTGGCGGAATCCCCACAACAACCGCCACCGCCACCACTAGAGCGCCGGTGTCTAGACGAGTGTGACGCTCGTCTCGTCGACGCCGAAGCTTCGGAGCGCGCCGAATGCTCCGAAAGAGAGGGAGATGCGGATGGTGTAGGAACGCGCGATGATGCGCCAGAGCGATGACGCTCCACGTACCACTGTCTCTGCTGCGGTGACAAAGAAGAAAGAAACTCCTCATCATCCATACCTGCATTAAACACACGAATATTTAAACTTAATATTGAATGAATAGAGTAGACAATGACGCAAAGACCATTAAATACAATGACGTAATGACGCATATAAATACAATGACGCAATGAATCGAGTGATAGAAGAGGCAAGTCGAAAACTCAGAATTTTCAATCAAAAGATGTGAGCGCGAGTAGAAAAGAGCGTTACACACCATGGAAGCTACTTAGAGAGCTAGAGCTTTTACAGCACGGAGCAAAATTGTTCAAATACAATATTTGTGGCTTTAAGAGATCTCTCTCTCATCCTCGCATAACTCAGCATAACTTCCTATATCTATATAGAGCTCTCCGTTTAAACACATATCCTCTGTTTCATTTTGTAGCTCCTCTGCATGCACCCCATATAGAGTAGTAGCATCTTGATGCTCGTCTGGCACCACCGCAGCGGCTTCTGATTGAGCATCTTCTCTGATCTCCTCCATTGATGTCGTTGTGATTGGCACATGGTAGCCTTCATACGTCCTTGCACTACAAGGGGCTACCTCTATGACGTACCACCAGTTTGATGTAGACTTTGTAGGATGAAATACTACCTGCCAGAGCCACATAACTTACATGAGAGCTTTCAAGCACATAACTTGTAAAAGGGGGATGTTAACTATTTATATACTTACTTGTTCACAATGCTCGGGTAGTACGAAAGTGTCTCTTAGGTCAGTCCATTTCTTAGTAGAATCCACCTCAAGAAAACCAGACTCTCCTCTACGCACAGTAGCGTTTCGACCCTCCATGATTATCTTGAACCATTGCACGTCGAACAAGTCGACAAAAAATCCTCTGTAATCGATCCTCAAAATCTCTTGCAGCGTGCCGAAGTAAGTGAGTTCCGCCACCACGGGATCTGCATCAGAGGAACGTCGTCGACTAGACTGTTCAAATTTTGCCATGATTCTACGTCGATCTCCTTTTGTGATATCCATTGCACCAGCTTTGCAAGTTTGTAGATTGTGTTACGGATGTCGAGAGACAAACATCCCTCAATGGCAACCGGTAAAATAAACTGTAAAGTATGTGCAGCAATGATATTAAAGTCCACATTTTATGCAATGATATTAAAGTCCACTATGAACATACCTGACACATTTTATGCCAATCGTGTGACTTCAAACCGGTAAGCTTTCCTTCTTTAGTAAAACACGTTCGGAGTGAGTGCATTACGCCAATGGGGGTCCGCAAAGATCGAATGGCCTCTTTTACTTTGCGTTCTTGGGCTCCTGTGAAAATCCATGGTGCTTTAGGAAGTTTTATCGATCCATCAGACGCTGTTTGCGGCCAATATTGCTCCATACGATCCACATTTCTAAGGTCAACTCTGGCTCCCAAAGTATCTTTCTTGCCGGTCAAATGGTCCCATAGTAGATTACCCACATTCTTGAATATGTGCATTGGATCGAGCAAGTGATTGATCACAAGTCGGGGGCAGTATGGTAACTCGTACCATAGAGATAGTCTCTTCATCCCTGGAGGCAATCCGTCATCGCACATCTCCTTCTGCTCTAACCATGCTTGTGCATACATCCTTGGTGGCTCTCTTCCCAAAAAGCCGTCGCGTAACACATGATTCTCCGGAAGATATGCTTGATGACCTTCGTAGATTTGCTTCTTCAGTGAGGGTGCCCTACGTGCATTCAGTCTAGGTCCACATGTGACACATGCTCTGTATCCGCTTGTTTGAAGCCCTGCATGTATACACATGATAATAGATCAACTATGGGGAAAAACAAGATTTACAGTGTCTGAGAGAGGAGTGTCAATAGATCACCTGAGCATTCTGTTAGCCCGGGATAGTCATGCATGGTCCACATTAGAATACCTCTGATCAAAGCATTCCGTCGTCCTGTGTGTCGGCTCATATCCACCACCTCTATGCCAATCCACAATTGTTGTAGCTCTTCCAATAGTGGACGAAGATACACATCCATATTCCCCACTTTATATCGCCCTGGCACAATCAAGCTTAGCCATAGGTGCCCCTTCTTCGTAGTCAACCACGGGGGAATGTTGTAGTTGACGATGACAACGGGCCATACACTGTAAGATGTTGATCTTTGACCAAATGGATTTACGCCATCCATAGCCAGGCCTAAGCGCAAATTTCGAGCTTCCCTGGCAAAATCCGACCATGTTCCATCTATATGTTTCCAGGCTGCGCAATCTGCAGGAATTCGTAGCACACCATCCGAAGATTTATTCTCCTCATGCCATGATGCTAGGGCGGCCATGGACTTACATTCGAAGAAATGCTTGATGCGAGGAAGCAAAGGAAAATGTCGCAAAACCTTTTGTGGAATTTTTGTCCCGTGGAGATCTACTCGATATCTTTCGGAATCACATTTCGGACACTTCTCCATGTCTGTGTATTCCCCTCTGAAAAGAATGCAGTCATTAGGACAAGCGTGGATAGAATTGTAATCCATCCCCAAGTTTCGCAAAATCTTTCTTGCTTCATCTCGGGAATCTGGCATCACATTGTCAGCTGGTAGAATGTGCTCTTTCAGCAATCTACACAACATAAAAATATGATACAGTCGTGTAAAAATCTATCAGATCATTATACATTTAGAGTTCTATTAAAGTAAACTAATTGTAATAGATCACCTGAAAAGCGCTGTGACGCTAGTGTCACTCCATCCAAACTTTGCCTGCATGTTGAGAAGAACCGTTACCTGCTCTTTGCTTGAGGGCGCCGAAAAACTCAGATCTGAGATCTGAGTTTTTGGGCGCGCTCGGTTATTTTTTTTACCCCAGCTGGCGTCGCTATGAGCGTCGCTAATATGAAGAGCCTCTTGTAGTGACACAGGAAAAAGTCCTCCCCTACAAGTAGAGAGTCTGCATCTTCAAAATGGGTCTTCCCAAATGCTGCCTTTGTTTTCGTCCTTTTTGTCTTCTACTATGTGAGCTGATCCTCTGTTAGGTCTCTTGCCTTCGTTGCTTCTGTTGTTGCTTTCAACTGCTTCATGGTCTGACTTGCTTCATGGTGTGACTTCGGATCCTCCCCTCGAACGAGTGCTTCTGTCTCCCTTTTTGTTGTGCAATCAGGCTTTACTGAAAAAACGAACACAATGCAAAAATACTGATGTAAAAGACCTACTGATACGTATGTTAATGCTGCCAATCTTTCTTTGGTCATTCTCCCTTGGTTGATCAATGCCTTTTATTTTTCCATTGGAGTCACTTAATTTGCTAGATTTGCAGTATTTGATTCGGTCATGTGCTTTGTAGTCATTACCTATTTGTCTAGTTCCATGAGATCCTATGCATACGAGAGCCTTTTTGAAGCTAAATTTTACATACAAAATATAAAGGGTGGTCTTACCAAGTGCATAATTACACTGGCAGTGTCTAAACCCCGTTGCAAGTGGTAGATACAAGAGATGTGGGTTCGAAAGACTTAATGACTTTTATTTCAATCTTAATAAATGGACTTGAAATCTTTGTGAAGCTCCTCTTCACTATAGTGAAGTTCCTCTTCACAAAGAGGTATAAGTGGAATGAGCATTTGAAGTTGCCTTTGGATACTTTTGGGTCAGCTCTTGGCCAATCATTTTTTAATTTTTTCCGTGAGACAATGCCTTGTTAACTTTAAATCCAATGTGGGAACCGGTGCCTAACAAATTCACCTTTTTTTTTTTTTTTTCAATGCAAAAAGAAAACGAAAACAACTGTCCACTTGCAGGCGAGGGCGGTGGAGGGAGAATGTCAAGGGTGGTGAGCTGTTTTGAAAAGGTCGTGGGGTTGGTGAGACCATGTGCTTTGCAGTATTTGGCACCCTATCCTTTATGAGCCTTGCAACAGTGCCTTTCGAGCTTGCCTCCTCTGTCGATTACCCCCCCTTTGGCCTGGCAATGCTCTTGATGCTCTGCAACTTAATGCTCTTGATGCTCTTGTGCAGCAGGTAGCCGTTGAGAGAGGGGCCAGCAGGTGTAGGGGTGAGATCGCCAAGCCTGATGACTCTATGGTAGAGTATACGAGACGGGCATGCAGCAGGGCGGCAGGACCGGCAATGCTTTGGGCTGTCATAATAGCCGAGGGCCCGAGGGGCTTTGTGTAGTTTCCAACGAAATGCAGATGTGGCACACTGCTTGATGGCAAGGATGCACAGCCAGAGGGTTGATGCCGCAGGCTATGGTGGACGCTCAAAGGAGTTGGGGGCCGTGATGGAGCTTCGGCAAGAGAAATCACCACTACACGGCACAAGCCTCCAAGGAGGAAGGGGAAGGTACTGTGTGTGAGGTGGTGGAAAGGCAGGGCAGGAGGGGACTCAGACTTGTGCTCAGAGAAAAGTTGATTCAAGGTTCGGTTCTATAAGCTTGCAGGACAAAGAGCGAGGGAGACTGCACGAGCTTATTAGCCATAATTGCTCTTCGACAGTGTTTTTTGATTAATCGCCTTGGTCGTCGCCATCTGAAGCTTGAATCGCTACCTACGCCTCTTCTTTGTAGCTCCTCAAGAAGCTAGAACTTCCAATTTGATGGTGTGAGGTCACACAGCATATCAAGCCTTCTCTCTCTCTCTCTCTCTCTCTCTCTCTCTCTCTCTCTCTCTCTCTCTCTCTCTCTCTCTCTCTCTCTCTCTCTCTCTCTCTCTCTCTCTCTCTCTCTCTCTCTCTCTCTCGTACACAGTTTTAGAAAAGCACACACCTTGTCTTCTAGCAAGTTGTTCGACCAAAAGCCTAAATGAGAAACCAACCAAAATGCTCGCACACATACAACAAAAAAATATCCGTAGAAGGATCGCCAAGGAGAAAAGTGTTGCAAGGGCTATACGTAGCGTTCGAGCAAGAAAGCTTATGACAGTAGTAGGCTCATAGTGAACACGACTATCCCCAAAGTAATCAAGAAACTAAATGTTAAACCCTAATCCGAGTCTAATGAATGCCAAAATCAACCCTAGCTAATATGCCATGGCTCTGATACCAAATGTTAGGAATTGGATTGAGCTAGCTAGGGTGGATGAAAGAGAAACATGGTGCAAGTGTGTGAGTGTGTGTAAGCAAGGTTATCATTCAAGTGAATTAGGTTCCAAGATAGAATTAGCTTGGACTCATAAACACAATCTTGAGTATCGACTTAGCTTAGCACAAGCTCACCATAGACAAGCATGTAGTGCAAATGAAGTTGTTGTTTATTGATTCAAGAAATGAGCTTTAAATAGCTCTACAACCTTGCTCCACAGTATGTGGGATAAATCCACTCTCCTCTCCTTGACTCACACCTTAGGACAAAGCTCACACTTTACAACTTTGTCTCTAGTGACAGAGCCACGAGCCGTAGCCACGATTTGTACGCGATGGAAGTGTAAGTGCTAATAATTCCTGCTCGACGCAACAGTGAGAGTGGAATGCATGCAAGAAAAAACAATCAAGTCCGACGTGACTTGTAAAAATAAAAATAAAAATAATATTAAAAATAAATAATGTATGAAATAAACAAAAATTGTAGTCTTTTAAAAATTTGTGAATTCAAAACAAGGGAACTTAAATTAAGGGGAATGACTTCCACTTAGATGTGAATACTGTACATAATTTTTATAATATAGGGGTTAATTGGTTTACCTCTATAGAGCTCTAGCGCCATGGAGGGGGGTTTTTCTTGCTATTAAACAGTAATAAATTTATTGTCTTGCCTAGGGCAGTTTATAGTTATTCCATTAACTAGTCACCTTATTATTAATTTTAGTTGCTATTGGTGAGGTTTAGGTTTGTGATTTTTAAATCTTTATAAATGCTAGTTAGTGAGGGTATATATGTTTTCTAGGGTTAACATGTTACTATGTCTAGTGTTTATTAATTTGTCACTGAGTTGTCACTGGCTGACTGATTAACGGTTTTATTGTTGAAACAAATCTAGTTCTTGTTTTAAAATAAGTAAGAATGGGCAGAGTACTGGTGTTAGTGTAATGTATTACAGTCTTTATGCTCATGAGGGCGTTCACAGTTAAGGAGGGGAGCCAATTATTTTTTAAAGTGTAGCAGTCAAGCTGGGGAGTTGCAGCAGTTCAAGAAGATTTCATAGTGTTGAAGATATTTTCTTTTTCGTCGAGGATGACTTCAAGTTTCAGTAGCGGTGGAATGCAGACACCAAGATATTTTTTATTTTTGTATCAAAACTGGGGTAACTTGGGATCTGCATGGGCATTTTAGATGCATTTGCATACAAATTAACTGCATTATGATGTGTTTAACTTTATTTTTGTCAGTTTTAAGTCTACTTAAATATATTTATTGTACTATTTGAAAACATGTTCGTAGTGAACGTTTTTCCTAAACAATCACCATAGTGAGGTTTTGAGCTCACGACTCGTTGGAATAGCTAATTAAGGTCCTCTATGATTGTCTTTTACGATGTTAAAATCGCTCATCCCTAGAGTTTGAGCAAGGCAATGGCAGAGGTTTGCTATCTATAGCGTAAAAGGGAACGAGATAGGTTTTGACCTTAAGACTTGTCGCTATTGATCTTTAAGATCTTTTAGGATGGTCCTTACAACGTTAAAATATTTCTTTTGATGATTGATTTGGTGGACACGAGAGTAAATGAATTGTCTACCAAGTTGAAGTAAGTGAGCGAGACAGGCTTGAGACACCAAATTACACTAATTTTTTCAAAATTTTGTAGATCTTCCCACCTTTAAATATAAAATTTAGAGGTAAATTTCAAAATTTGTAGGTGGGATTACACTAAACCTAGGTATTTTTTGAGCACCGGTATGTAGCTTTGCCTTCTTCCTTGAGAGTTAGTGTGTGTGTTAGTGTGGGGCTGATTGCTTGTATGTGAGTGAGTGAGTGTGTGTGTGTGTGTGTGTGTGTGTGTAGTAAGCTTAGGTAGAGAGATAATTAAAAAAATGTGAGAGTGAAAGAGAATAGGAGAGAGAACGAATAGAGAGAGAAGCAGAAACAGAGAAAGGATGGGAAATAGAGAGAATTAGAATGCTGCTTGCTTGTGTGAGAGTGTGTGTGTATGAAGAATTGAGAGGATCAGAGAGTGACTACCTGCAAACTGAAGAGAGAGATGAAGGAAATTGATTGAAGAATCAAGACTATCCTACAAAAGTCGGGAATAGAAGCCAAGCTATTGGTCCAAAGCAATCATATCAAGACGATTCAAAGCAGTGAAAGGTTTGTCTACAAGTTGCAATATAAACAAATATAAACATACAATTCTACAATAAATAATAAATTTGAATGTTAAGCATAAGAATTTGATACATAGCTGAGAATATAAAATGGACTTCCATGTATGCTTTTTATTCTGCATCATTGTGAATGTCTGCTAGAGGTTAAATTTAGAAAATATTCCACGTTAGAAGCATTTAGATTGGGGAGAAAGTGAACATTTGTAAAAAATAAATCAATTGAATACAAATATTGCAATATTTCACCAATGTATTGTGTAAAGAGCAAGCGTATGGGCAATTGAGAGTTAAGGTTTGATTGTGAAAAGTAAAAATATCTTATCATTGGTCGAGTTCATATGTCAATTTAAATCTGTAAAGAAGCGTCTTTGGTTATGGTAAAAAAGAAGTACTTTTGAAATGAGACATTGAAATATAAAAATATATGTTATTTTTGTTGGTATGAGTAAAAAAGAAATGCTTGTAAAAGTGGAATTTCCAGGGAATTCATATGTCCTTTATACTTAGTTTTAGTAGATCGTAGGGCGTACTGGGTGTTAGAGAGTGTTAGTAAATGTTGGACTACGAAATTCAAAAAATTTAGCAAAATAAGTGAAATACGAATGCAATCATAAACTTGTTAAAATGGGTTTTAGAGTAGTAAATGAATGGAAAATTAGTGCATGTTTAGGATAGATAGGGGACCGTTGGACTAATTGAACGTCAATTAGAAGACTTGGAAGGCAGCGTTCACCCCTTGCCCCTATTGTATACAAATTCAATTATTCATTTCCATGGTTGATTGGTTCATGAGACTCTCTCTCTCTCTCTCTCTCTCTCTCTCTCTCTCTCTCTCTCTCTCTCTCTCTCTCTCTCTCTCTCTCTCTCTCTCTCTCTCTCTCTCTCTACGCTTCCGCATCGTCGACTTTGACATGGTAAGTCTGAGCCTTGGTGGAGGCTAAGTTGCATAGCCGCAAAGAAGAGCCAGTGATATCTTCATTATTGTCGACGTCATCCTCCCCTTTCACTACCTCCTACATTTTAAAACATTGTGGAGCTTTCCCTCTACTAGTCTGTGCCAGTTTCCCCCTCTCTATCATTAGCGTTTTGAGACACTAAGTCGACAGTCCACTACGCCCCTTACTCTCCCTATCAAGAACATTTTAAAACGTTTCCCTTAGGAGACCCTTTGATGTCGACCAATTTCCTCCCTACAGCATTGTCTGCTCTGCATTTTAAAATGTAGTCAGCAAACAGTGGCCCCTCCTTGGCACAGATTCCATTGTAGCGTTCTGAAATGCACTCCCCTTCCTAGCAACATCCCCCCCTCTCCACGATCGCTCCATCTTGAATCTGCTACAGCATTTTAAAATGTTGATGGAAGGTTTGTCCTTGATTGGCTATGGGAAGTGTGAAAACCATGTGAAGGAGGAGCTTGGGAGATGGTACAGACTTAGATCGACTTTGGACTAGTGCGGCCTTTGGAGGCAAGGCTCTTAGAGCCCAAGAGAGGGGCATCTACAACGACTTGAAAGAGTTATTGAAGGAGTTTTTGGAGCGGAATATAAGAGGCGAGGAGATTGGAGATTATTTTGCATCTTGGGATTCAGTGCCAATAGTTTTGGAGTGTGAGAAGATAACAGATTACCAGATTTTTCAACTTCAACATGTTACTAGTCAAAAATTCACAGATAAGGAGTTTTAAAAATAGTCCTTGAATGCACTTGATATAAACAAATTACACATAGTGACCCCCCCTGAGGCAAGAACTCACATGAAGATAAAGATAAAGGCAAGCTAGATAGAGATTACGATCATAAAGATTTGACAATGGAGATCAACATGGCACATGTGGCGGCAGTCACCTAGCTCGATGTCAGATTTCTAGTCAAAACGCAAGTGCCGCCACTAGCTTCAGCCAGAGAGAGGCTTGTGAGTGGCAGAGGGGCAAACAATGCTCCCTATAAATAGTTTGGACCCTTGTGTTGGAATTCAAGTTATCGATGTTTGGACCCGTAGGTCCGAGTTCAAGGCACATGCATCTAGGAGGGAACCAATCAAACGTATCTAAAACACCATGGATGAGTGCACCAATCCAATGTTGTTGGTCGGATCATGGATAGGATGTGTTTCAAGTTTCATTCTCTGGGAATATTATATTTTGGATGTGATGTGTTCACCGTTCACAAATGGGGATTCTTGGACATAGTGTGGTCTACAATCAAATTTTTTACAAAGGCAATTGATGCTCAAGATGGCATCATTCTTGGGTAAAATGTTAGGGGTAGCAAAACTAAGGTGTATCTAGTAGTCCAAGGCCTGATACTAGGGTGTCCATGGTAGTTCCTTCATCGACTTGGTGTCACTATTGATGTCCACTATGAGTTGCAAAGAGGGTCACTTAGGGTTTTGGCATCTCAAGTGAACTGGCCAATGTGATCTCATTATTTTGTTGTTCTTTCAGGTATTTATTTTACTTATTTGTCAAAGTATGGGTAGGCAATTTACTGAGGTTGCTATATAAGCAACGCCTTGCCTTCATTGTGTACATTCACAGGTCGATTTTCATAACAAAAAAGGGTAGCTTCTACAATAGTATTCTGCTGATTTTCTCTTCTCCCTATTTTCAAATGGAGGTGTGACCTTTTCTCATCTCCCCCCCTTGTACGCCTTACTCACGGGGGTTCGACCGACCCTTATATGAGCAAACCATTGCTCTAACAAAGTAAAACCTTTAATGTGGTCGGGTTCAGATGGCACGGCGGCAAAGAAAGAAAGAGGGGTGTTCAGCTAGAGCGGCAAGAAAATCTTGGATGAAAAAGCAGAACACCTCTCCGGACCCACAAAAAGCCTTGGCGACCCCCTTCCCCCCCTCGTCAGGCAATGGAGTTTGTCCGCCTTCTTGCTTGCATGAAAAGTGAGCGAAGCTTCAAAGGCTGAGTTACAGCTAATAGCTACCACATTGTGTGAAAACGAGCAGGGCAGCAGAATTTGTAGGCAAGCGGATTGCCTCTGCCTCCGTCCACAGTGGGGTTAGGGGTGAATTAGGTGCAATACGTTATCTCGATCCCCACTCAACACTCAAATACCCCTCAAATTTCAAAAATTCCCTTTGGGTGGATTGTTCAAGATTTTCTAATCTCTATTCCTTTTTGACAATTTAAATTCGTTTTGGAGTGCTTAGCAGGTAATTTGCAACAAATTACCTCGCAAAAAAAACAATTATGCCTAAAATTAATGAAGCAATTCATCCCAAAGCCTACATACCAACTCAACTTCTAGTTTCAGCATCTTGTATTGATAGACAATCAATCTTCTTGTGGGCTACAATTTTTTCCATCTTTGAGAAATTTTAGGATCTCTTTGATCTTTGATCTCTTTTCGCGTGCATTTCTTTGATCTCTTTTCGCGTGCATTTCTTCATTTCCTCAACAAACAGAAAAGGCCTAGCAGACGATGCGTTCCAAGCTCGTACTTGCCATGGGCACATCTGGTGATCCAGAAGAGCGGGCGTGCTGCGAGATGGTGAAGCAGGACTTAGGGCTGGAGACCGTGAAGCAGCTCGGTTGGGGAGGGCAGGGTTTGGTTTTACTCTGCCGCGACTCTGCGTCTGGCAATCGCTTCGCTTGCAAGGTGCTGGCCTCCCATCGTGATCGTCGTCATCATCATCGACTTTGCCGAAGAAGTCTGAAAAGAGGAAGCTTATAAAGATGAGGCCCAAGTAAGCTTATCAAACTTGCTGCGGGAGGCAGAGCCTGGTATCCTGCCCCTCATCACAAAGGTCGAGGGCGATGACGGGTGCGTCCATTTCTTTACCCCCTTCTGCGACGCGGGTGACCTCCTCGATAGAGTCAATGCATGCCCGATCCTCCATGAAAGGGAGGCTGCCCACGTTGTGGCGAGCTTGGCCTGAGCCCTCATCTCGTGCCATGCTCGGGGCACCGTCCACCGTGACATTAAGCCTGGGAACGTGCTTTTTCGCAGGTACGAGGCCACCAAAATGCAAATGCAGAGTATAAGTGCACAAGAATACATGAATTCTAGTTTGCAGAGTAATTCTATAATTAGTACTAAACTAGCTGCTGCAGGTGCACCAGGACTATATTCATTAGAGCTACATGAGGTGCTGCAGGTGCACCAGGACTATATTCATTAGAGCTACATGAGGAGAATCCCTGGCAGAGGCTTGATGACCCCCATGTTGGAACCTCGACCTTCCGTGCGCCAGAGCTCATCCAAGGACGCTACGACCATCGCATAGATATCTGGAGCCTCGGGGTCCTCCTCTACCTCATGCTCACTGACACCATGCCCTTCATTCAGCACCTTGCTCACGATGCCTCCGACAAAGACATCCATGCTGCCATCCTCTCCAACAAGCTCTCTCTGGATGGGTCCATCGACCTTGCTGCCTCAGCTCAGGACCTCCTCAGAGGCATGCTTTGCAAGGACCCCCAACATCGCATCACCCTCCAGCAAGTCTTGCATCATCCCTGGGTTGTCCTCAACGTCTCGAACTGTGGCCAGAAGACCCTGAGCCATGTCGTCGAGAAGAGCCCTACTCCAAACGCTGGCAGCAAAATTCACACTCCTGCTGGCTGTTCTGTATCAGCTCAAGCAGCTGACGTAGCTGTGCAGCCCAAGGCATTGAAGAAAGAACCTGTAATTCCTGGTACCCTAAACCACAATATTGTTGAGAAGAGCACTAGTATGCGAAATGCAGGTGTGCACACCGCGAGGAGGACATCTGGGCATCGACCTGCATCGGCTCAAGTTGCGCAACCCATTGTAAAGAAAGAGCCAGCTGTAGTCTCCAGCACTACAAACCATATTCATACATGCGCGGCGCGGTCAGCAGTAGGATCTCCAACTTCCACCATGAACGCCATGCCTCTCGGCAGCATCACACCAGCAGTAGCAGTGGGGCAGAATATCTCTATCTCATGTATGCCGGGAAACAGTAGTAGCAGTGCAAACGACGATGAGGTGGACGATGAGTTTCCCAGGTTTACAAGGGTAAAGCGACAACGAGTTCAAGTGCCATCAGCAGCATTGGCGAGTTGTGGAGGCTCATCAAAAAAGGCCAGCAGGCCACATACCCACCACCAGAAATTATACCTATGGAGCACCTCCTTGCATCTGCTAGCATTAACTGAAGCAGGAGCTAATCAGATAGGGCTGATATTTTTGAACTGGTGCATTCTACAGAAGGTGAGAGAAACAATATATTGAAGCTTTTAACATTTGGTGCAGCGGTACTACGAATACCGTCTGTTAAACGTACTTCCTGTAACTGCGCAACTGAAGACATCTCGTCTCAGATAATTTTGGACTACTCGTAGGGCTTTGATGCTGCAGGATCATTGAAAGATCCAAAACTGGTATAAAATCCGTGTACATTCAATCTGACTTTCCGATGTGTTTCTCTGTCAATTAATTACTGATTCATTGATTTGTTGAGAGTAGGTTGCTTCTTGCTCAACCATGACATACATGAACTGCCAAGCATGAAACAAAAACCACTTGTGGACACTCGCGTGTCAAAACAACCAACCCAATCTGAGTTCGAAAAAACATGTAAGTCTGGCGGCAATGATCCCTCCTTGGGATAAAACAAGCCAAGATGTAAAGTGCCACTAAGGTAGCGGAAAATCCTCTTGACAGTTGCCAATGCTTAGACCTTGGGCTATGCATAAATCTCCTAACGTGTGAGATTGCAAATTGAATATCCGGCCTCGTGTTGCATACATAAATGAGGCATCCAACAACAGTTTGGTAAAGAGTGACATCTGTAGGATCACGAACATCATGAAGACTCAATTTTAAACATGTTTCCATGGTAGTGGCAATAGGTTTACAATCCTCAAGTCCAAACTTACATATCAATGTCTCTATGTAACTGTTCTGACACAACCCGCAATACCACCATCACACTGCTTAAACTGTATGCCTAAATAATGATGGAGCAACCCCAAATCTTTCATCTTGAAAGTAGCATTCAAATCAGCCTTCAATTGAGCAATATGACTCTCATTTGGTCCAGTGATCAGCAAATCATCTACATAAAGAACCACAATGAGAAGTACATCACCCTCGCGCTTTACATACAATGTGCTTTTTGTTGGGCTATTACGAAAGCCTTGTTTGACCAAATGAGTGTCAGCTTTCTCATACCAAGCACGAAGAGATTGCTTCAACCCATACAAAGCCTTGTTACATTTGAACACTTTGTCCTCTTGTCCTTTCTTGACAAAACCGCGAGGCTGGGTTACATAAACTTCCTCAAATATGTCACCATTCAAGAAAGTAGTAACAATGTGTGATTGATGTACATCCCAACCAAAATGAGATGCTAATGCACATAGAAAATGTACAGTTCATACAACAACTGGAAGAAAAAGTCTTTTCATAATCTATGCCTTTTTATTGTGCATAACTCTTTTGCAACAAGTCGAGCCTTATGGCGATCGATCTCACCATCTCGCTTGCGTTTCAAGTTATAAACCCACTTTGTACCAATGGCCTTTTTGCCATGAGGCAAATCACATAAAGTCCATGTGTCATTTTCTATAAGAGCATCATATTCTGATTGCACAATAGCCATCCAATTTTCTAAATTCTATGCTTCATCAAAAGACATGCAGAGGTTCCTTAACATCATGTAAGCTAGACATAGCCAAAGCATAACAATCTGATGCATCAGAGGCATGGCCAGAGCCTGAACGGGTATGCCTAACAAAGGTACATCCAATTTACTATCATGCAATGTCTACACCAACCATTTTGGCATGCCTCTAGACTGCTCATTTTCATCCCTTTCCTCATCAAGTACATCATGTATATCTGCATCAGTAATAGGTTGATCTCTAACATTTTCAACAACCCCGATAGGCTGTACATTTGTCTTATTGGAATTTACATTCAAACTTCCACCACTGAAAAGTGGAAACAAAGTGTCATAAATGTCATGTGAGCTTCCATTAATGTCTCTAGTACATGACAGCAAGGGTTGAACAAAATCTTCCACAAACACAACATCCCGTGAAACCAAAATACGCTTTGTGGATACATCCTATAACCTTTGCTTTCAGCACTATAACCAACAAAAAAATATTTGACAGCTTTATCATCCAATTTTTTGCGTTGTGTTTGTGGCACCAAAGCACATGCCAAACAATCAAAAACACGCATGTGCTCAATAGAAGGCTTTCTATCATGCCATGCTTCATATGGAGTAATAGACATCTGTTTAGTACATAAGTGACACACATGATGGCCTCAAGCCAAAAAGACTCTGGCAAAGCTTGACTTTTGAGCATACACCGTACCATTTTCGTAAGTGACCTTCTTTTTCTTTCAACAACACCATTTTGTTGAGGCGTATAAGGCACTGTACATTGGTGTTTCATCCCACAACTAGCCATAAATGCATTAAATGCATGACACATATACTCCTCTCCTCGATCGGAATGGAGGGTGTCCATAGTACATTTCGATACATTTTCAGTCATAGCCAGAAATTGTTTGAAGCACATAAAAACTTCGAACTTCGCTTTAATCGAAAATACCCATGCACGCCTGGAGTAATCATCAATGAAAGTCACAAAGTAAAGGTAATTGTCGAAGGACGGAGTTTGCATGGGCCCACAAACATCATTATGCACAAGCTGCAACCTGCATGTGGCCGTAACTGAACCATCCTTAGGAATCTTAGAACGCTACATCTTACCCAATGATACAACCTTCACAAACATGTTTGACAGGTGCTTCAAGAAGCGACAAAGAAGCAACCATATTAGATTTCTGAAAATGCGGCAAACTGACAAAATTTTTAGATGCCTAAAACGTGCATGCCATAGTTTTGCATCTGGAAAAGCCCTTGTATCTGCAACTGCATTTGCAAAATTTTGTCCACACTTGTCATACAAAGTGAGCTTATATAGCCCACGACACAAAAGGCCAGATACAACAATATCATCACCAAAACTGAGATCATGAATTGTATATCTGTCATCCACAAATTTGACTACAAGTCCAAGTCTAGCAAGTAATATGATTGTCAGTACACTCTACACTAAAAGCCCATTCTGCATCAATATCAGCATCACAATCTCCTTTCACAGAAGAGTCAACAATGGCTGCATTTGTAGTGGAAGCAATATTTGTAGTGGAACCACACTCTTTCTTCTTAGCCTCTTTGGCCTTCAACTTAGGACACTGCTTGATCAAGTGACCATTAGCTTTACAATAATGGCAGCACATCTTCTTTTTGCCCTTATCACCAAAATTTCCAAACGAATTGCTTCCAGCTGAAGCATTAGGAACATAATTTTCACCACTCGCAGCAGACCATAAGAAGTGGTTGCATTGCTATTACCACCCTTTCTTTGAGAAGCAATAGAAGCCTGTTCAACTGCACACTGCCTAGTCCTATTCTTTTGGAAAGTGACTCTTGCAACAGCAATGTGCATAATGCATCAAACTTACAACTTCAATATTTTCTTGGGTCACAAGTCTCCAAGTACTAGCAAAAGTTTGGTAATAATCTGGTAAGGCATCAAGAACAGTCTGCACAAGGGAACTGTCTGAAATGACTTCACCTGTAGAGATAATTTGCTCATTGATATCCTTGACACCAACAAGGAAAGTGTCCACATCATCTTCCTCATGCATAATCTTCAATTCTAGCTCTTTATGTAGCAAAGCAATTTTAGCCTCATCGCGGCTTGCATAAAGACCGGCTAGAATATCCCAAGCCTGTTTTGCAGATTTCAGTGAACGAATGTGAGGAGTAATGGTGAGCTTCACACACAACACAATCAACGCATGAGCATGCGCATCCTTTACAACCCAACGAGCTTGTTCTGTCATAGGCAAAACAACTCTAATAGCAGCAATCCTTGCAACAAGTCCTGCAACATCCTCAACATTGCCTACATTCTTAGAACCAGGAAGTACATCAATGCCCTGCACAATATTGCAGATGCCCTTTTGACACAAGGACATGTTGCATCATGTAAGCCCACATAGGGTAATTGTCCCCGTCCAATCTGTCCTCAGTAGTAAACATCTTGAACACATCTGTGTTGTTGTCAGCCATGGAAAATGCTTGCACCTGATGTGAAAACTGCCTAAAATGAGGAGTAGCTGAGTGAGACCCGCACATGCTGTAAATCATAACCCGCAATAGACTATATGGGACATGTTATGCAGTAGTTGGCACTAATAAAAATTTTGCACAAAATGACGAAATTGCTTGCGCAGACCTGACTGTAGTGGAAACGGAGGCCGAAATGAGCCCGAATCAGAAATCTGAGCAGACTACACTCTACGAGCTCTCCCAAAAACTTTGTCGACCTGAAAACTCTCCCCAAAGCTCATCGAAATCGGAGAAAGTGAGCAGGCATATGCTGGAGCTGCTGGCAACTAAGCCCGGGAGGATGCAACTTGCTCTGATACCAATTGTTGGAATTAGGGTTGCAGGAAAACACACACAGCTTGGAGAAGATGAAGAAATCTCAAGGCACACAATAGAGAGTGTGTTACTTAGTGTGCAATGGAAAGATGGATAGCCCTAGAGTGATGGGCGTATATACAATGCACGGGGGAAAACACCTCCTAAAGATGGAAAAAATGCCCAGACGGTCCTAGTATAGTGTGTCCACACACATCACTACCACATGTATATGGTAACATATAGTAAATACATCCTCCAACATTTTAGCTCTGAGAACTAAAGTGGGAATGGTAGTTTTTCACAGGCGCTGACCGTCAAAGATCCTCACATTTCTCAGATACCACACAGACCATATAAACCAGTCACTAGACGAAGACATACAAACCAAATACCTTGGACTTATTTGTAGTAGAGAATAATCCAAAGGTCAAGGTGAATTTAGTGCACTTCGTGATGCATTCCACCAGTATGTAGCTCAAGCCCATCAGTCTATAACTTCTTTACCCTCCCAAAACAAGCGCCTCATTGTCTCAGGTTTACCACATCGAAAGCAATTATTGGTACCATATCCTTTTCGATGGAGCATAGAAGAGGTAGGCAATGAACCAGTTAGGGTTCTCCGATCCACAGATGCACTTTGAACTTGAATGGTATCCAAGATACCCACAACTGAGAAAATATATTATTCCACCAAACGGAATAGACCAGTGTTTGTTACATCTAGAAGAAGGATCATGCTCATGAAGCAAATACATGTAAAACTGGGATGTTTGAGAGTTTCACCAATTGGTTGCTGCGTGTGGAAAAGTCTAGTCTCGGTACCTATCTAGAGGATTGGTAGTTGGTGGTATTTGTAGGTTGTTGACACATGCACAAAGATTATACCAAGAGTTTCTGAAACCAAATCCTAGTCGGAAGCTCTCTCTCTCTCTCTCTCTCTCTCTCTCTCTCTCTCTCTCTCTCTCTTTTCTTTGAAACATGGAAAAGAGCCATGATATCATGATAATCCAAATTGTATACACAACCCAACAATGTGAGGCAACCTTGAGTCCTTCCACACCCAAGGCACAAGACGCTAGCAAGCCCACCTACTTGTACATGGCCCTATACAAAGTCTGAACTCACAAAATTGCACACAAGAGAGTGCCTATTTGTTTAGAAGTCCTTGTCCTTCTTGTCGCCCTTCTCTCTCTCTCTCTCTCTCTCTCTCTCTCTCTCTCTCAAGATCAAGAGGATGCACCGTCAAGTGTGTGGGTAGTGTTCTTTGTGTTGAATGAAGTGAAGGATTGCCCGTCACATTAGGAGAAATATGAACCTTGCATGGGCCTTGTAAGGAATCCTAATTTTTAGGGATTAAGGCTAATGTTGTGTGGGGTTTAGGGGGCAAGGGCATTGAAGAAGGTAGTTTTGAGTAGGCTTTTCTAGCCTTTTTTTTAGACAAATGTAGGATGTGGACCTAAAGGGTTGCTTTCTCTCTCTAGCTTTTTTTAAAGTGAAGGAAGCATAGGGGTGTGTCCACATCAGCAATTCCGTGGGTCAAAAAGAGTCAAAATTTGACTTTTTTAAAAAAAAATCATTTTTATTTATTTATACTTAAAACTCCCTCCCAACATATATACATATCCTTTTGGATACATTATTTGGCCATTGGATACAAGATTTAATTTTTGTAACCTTAGCCTATGGAAGTCTTAATGGAGCTGAATCTTAGGTCTTTTAAGCCCCATTCAAGCACATTGCTCTTTTCCAGGTTGTCCCCCTTTGGATTCCTATTTTCTCTCCTTTGGATCCTTGACAGAGACCAGTCTGACAGCCTTACCAATATTCTAGCTTTTACTCCCCTAGTGCTTCCCCGTATTAAATGATCATTTTAGCATGAGAAAATCATTTGGTAGTATTAGATATTAATCTTTATGACAATACCTCTCTCTTGAAATCATAGTCATCCTCCACTATGAGGTAGAGAAGATAAAGCCTAGTCATCATTAGTCCATTTGCTAGCGGGTAGAGGACCCCTATTTTACCCTACGACATCGTCTTAGAACTGATGACAAGTGGATTTGGTGCTTGAGAGCGTTAGCTGCCGTTGCAAGCATGTTTGCACATTAGTCGGTATCAATCTTCCATAGTAGAGTGATAAGCTCTACTTGGTGTTCGGGAGACGTTGTCTCCACAAACATGATCCTAGTCATGCATACTTATTAAAATTTATACACAATAAAGAAAAAGAGAGTCTTATAAGACAAAAACTTTGTTCATTTATACATATCTACATTTGCTTACTCTACGGAATTATTGTAAGTATTGACAAGGTTTAGGTTATCCTTTAAGTGTATGCCTTGCATCCATCTAGCATCTTTAAAAGAATAATTTTTAAACTTGATAAGATATCATCAAATAGTCTTACATTTTGTTTAAAGGCTAGGGCTCTTATGTGCTTATCAGCAATAGCCTTTTGCCTTTGCTGAAAAATGATAGCATCCTTAATCTTTTGGAAAGATTCTTGTAGGTCTCGGCTATATTCATCTGCAACGAAGATCTTCCCATGTACTTTGAGTAGCAAGGGACTTTTTGATCTTCCTCTATCACCTCAATAGGTGCTTTTCCCATGGAAGTATGTACAATGTTATTGTAAGCATACTCCACAAAGGGTAAGTAGTTCTCCCATTGGGACTTTTGATTTACTTCTGTGACATAAGATTTTAGTAGATAAAGAACGGTTAGGGTAGCTATTTCACTTTGGCCATTCGTTTGGGGATGATAGTTCAAAGAGAAGTTTAGACTTGTACCTAAATCCCACCTAAATTATCAAAGAGACCGTTCCAAAAATTACTGGTCATTCTAGGATCTCTACCTCACACTATGTACATTAGCAAGTCAGGGTACTTGAAGATTTGTGATATAAAGAGGGTTGCCATTTGATGGGATTTGAAAGTATTTTTGACAGGTATGAGATGTGCTTGTTTGCTAAACCTGTCCTCTTTTGTCCATATTCCTGTATTCCCATGGATAGACTTGGTTAATCCAAAGATAAAATCCATGCATATGCTCTCACACTGTGAATTAGAGATTGGCAAAGGTTGAAGCAATCCAGGTTGCTTCCCTCTATCAAACTTTGTCTTTTAGCATACCACACATTCTGAAACATACTCTTGTATATTTTCTTTCATGGAAAGGCAATAGAAATATGTTTCTATCCATTTTAGGGTAGATTGAATCCCATTATGCCGCACAAGAGGAGCATGCGATTCATACATTACTTTTTCACGTATTGAGTTAGTAATGCATAGTCTATTGCCATAGAGAAGATAACCATCTTGTAAGGTAAATGGTTCTTCTTTCTTCACTAGTGCAAGGGATGAAATCACATCTCTAAAATTGGTATCAATAGGGTACTCATCTATCATAGAAGATAGATCATTGTGAGCTGCTATGTAAATTGCATTCACTTTTGGTCGTCTTGAGAGTGCATCGGCTACTTGATTATGCTTGCCAACAATGTGAGTGATATGAAAATGAAATTGCAAAAGGAAAATTTCCCACCTCATTTGTTTGTCAGAGAGCTTGATCTGCATCATGAATTACTTAAGGCTTTGGTGATCCGTCCGCAGAATGAAAGGAGTCCCCAAAAATAGCGCTTCGACGAGTCTAGAGCATGTAGAACTGCTAAGAGTTCCTTCTTATATATGCATAGAGCTTGGTCAATAAGGTTGATCGCGTCATCAACTTTCATAGGCTATGGCGTGCCCTTCTTAGAGCAAAATAGCTCTAAGTCAATCACCACAAGTGTCGCATTGGACCTCAAATGGTTTTGAGAGATCAGACAGTGTAAGCATAGGCTGAGAGATAAGCTTCTCTTTAACACTAGAATGGTAACCTAACAGGACATAAAAGTGTCCTTTCAGGGTTTTGGGAAAAATTTCCAAAACCATCGTAGATCCACTCATTTTGAAAAATCCTTTCATGAGCTTATAGTTTAATAACTAGTACATATGCAAAAAATCAGAAACTTGTAATTTTTCTCATCCCTTGGTCACTACAAGCCTCCACAGTTGATGGACCAGTGCATTTTGCCCAAAACAACAATTTCTACAGTTGATTGCATATAAATATGAGAACGCAAACTTGCTGCGGGAGGCAGGGCTTCTTCACCACCTTCGTGGCTTGCCTGGTATCTTGTCCCTCATCACAAAGGTCGAGGGCGATGACGGGTGCGTCCATTTATTTACCCCCTTCTGCGACGCTGGTGACCTCCTCGATAGACTCGATGCATGCCCGATCCTCCATGAAAGGGAGGCTGCCCACGTTGTGGCGAGCTTGGTCCGAGCCCTCATCTCGTGCCATGCTCGGGGCACCGTCCACCGTGACATTAATCCTAGGAATGTGCTTTTTCGCAGGTATGAGGCCACCAAAATGCAAATGCAGAGTATAAGTGCACAAGAATACATGAATTCTAGTTTGCAGAGTAATTCTATAATTAGTACTAAACTAGCTGCTGCAGGTGCACCAGGACTATATTCATTAGAGCTACATGAGGTGCTGCTGGTGCACCAGGACTATATTCATTAGAGCTACATGAGGAGAATCCCTGGCAGAGGCTTGATGACCCCCATGTTGGAACCTCGACCTTCCGTGCGCCAGAGCTCATCCAAGGACGCTACGACCATCGCATAGATATCTGGAGCCTCGGGGTCCTCCTCTACCTCATGCTCACTGACACCATGCCCTTCATCCAGCACCTTGCTCACGATGCCTCCGACAAAGACATCCATGCTGCCATCCTCTCCAACAAGCTCTCTCTGGATGGGTCCATCGACCTTGCTGCCTCAGCTCAGGACCTCCTCAGAGGCCTGCTTTGCAAGGACCCCCAACATCGCATCACCCTCCAGCAAGTCTTGCATCATCCCTGGGTTATCCTCAACGTCTCGAACTGTGGCCAGAAGACCCTGAGCCATGTCGTCGAGAAGAGCCCTACTCCAAACGCTGGCAGCAAAATTCACACTCCTGCTGGCTGTTCTGTATCAGCTCAAGCAGCTGACGTAGCTGTGCAGCCCAAGGCATTGAAGAAAGAACCTGTAATTCCTGGTACCCTAAACCACAATATTGTTGAGAAGAGCACTAGTATGCGAAATGCAGGTGTGCACACCGCGAGGAGGACATCTGGGCATCGACCTGCATCGGCTCAAGTTGCGCAACCCATTGTAAAGAAAGAGCCAGCTGTAGTCTCCAGCACTACAAACCATATTCATACATGCGCGGCGCGGCCAGCAGTAGGATCTCCAACTTCCACCATGAACGCCATGCCTCTCGGCAGCATCACACCAGCAGTAGCAGTGGGGCAGAATATCTCTATCTCATGTATGCCGGGAAACAGTAGTAGCATTGCAAACGACGATGAGGTGGACGATGAGTTTCCCAGGTTTACAAGGGTAAAGCGACAACGAGTTCAAGTGCCATCAGCAGCATTGGCGAGTCGTGGAGGCTCATCAAAAAAGGCCAGCAGGCCACATACCCACCACTAGAAATTATACCTATGGAGCACCTCCTTGCATCTGCTAGCATTAACTGAAGCAGGAGCTAATCAGATAGGGCTGATATTTTTGAACTGGTGCATTCTACAGAAGGTGAGAGAAACAATATATTGAAGCTTTTAACATTTGGTGCAGCGGTACTATGAATACCGGCTGTTAAACGTACTACCTGTAACTGCGCAACTGAAGACATCTCGTCTCACATAATTTTGGACTACTCGTAGGGCTTTGATGCTGCAGGATCATTGAAAGATCCAAAACTGGTATAAAATCCGTGTATATTCAATCTGAATTTCCGATGTGTTTCTCTGTCAATTAATTACTGCTTCACTGATTTGTTGAGAGTAGGTTGCTTCTTGCTCGACCATGACATACATGAACTGTCAAGCATAAAACAAAAACCACTTGTGGACACTCGCGTGTCAAAACAACCAACCCAATCTGAGTTCGAAAAAACATGTAAGTCTGGCGGCAATGATCCCTCCTTGGGATAAAACAAGCCAAGATGTAAAGTGCCACTAAGGTAGCGGAAAATCCTCTTGACATCTGCCAATGCTTAGACCCTGGGCTATGCATAAATCTCCTAACGTGTGAGATTGCAAATTGAATATCCAGCCTCGTGTTGCATACATAAATGAGGCATCCAACAACAGTTTGGTAAAGAGTGACATCTGCAGGATCACGAACATCATGAAGACTCAATTTTAAACATGTTTCCATGGGAGTGGCAATAGGTTTACAATCCTCAAGTCCAAACTTACATATCAATGTCTCTATGTAACTGTTCTGACACAACCCGCAATACCACCATCACACTGCTTAAACTGTATGCCTAAATAATGATGGAACAACCCCAAATCTTTCATCTTGAAAGTAGCATTCAAATCAGCCTTAAATTGAGCAATATGACTCTCATTTGGTCCAGTGATCAGCAAATCATCTACATAAAGAACCACAATGAGAAGTACATCACCCTCACGCTTTACATACAATGTGCTTTCTGTTGGGCTATTATGAAAGCCTTGTTTGACGAAATGAGTGTCAGCTTTCTCATACCAAGCACGAAGAGATTGCTTCAACCCATACAAAGCCTTGTTACATTTGCACACTTTGTCCTCTTGTCCTTTCTTGACAAAACCGCGAGGCTGCGTTACATAAACTTCCTCAAATATGTCACCATTCAAGAAAGTAGTAACAATGTGTGATTGATGTACATCCCAACCAAAATGAGCTGCTAATGCACATAGAAAATGCACAGTTCATACAACAACTGGAAGAAAAAGTCTTTTCATAATCTATGCCTTTTTATTGTGCATAACTCTTTTGCAACAAGTCGAGCCTTATGGCGATCGATCTCACCATCTCGCTTGCGTTTTAAGTTATAAACCCACTTTGTACCAATGGCCTTTTTGCCAGGAGGCAAATCACATAAAGTCCATGTGTCATTTTCTATAAGAGCACCATATTCTGATTGCACAATAGCCATCCAATTTTCTAAATTCTATGCTTCATCAAAAGACAGAGGTTCCTTAACATCATGTAAGCTAGACATAGCCAAAGCATAACAATCTGATGCATCAGAGGCATGGCCAGAGCCTGAACGAGTATGCCTAACAAAGGTACATCCAATTTACTATCATGCAATGTCTGCACCAACCATTTTGGCATGCCTCTAGACTGCTCATTTTCAGCCCTTTCCTCATCAATTACATCATGTATATTTGCATCAGTAATAGGTTGATCTGTAACATTTTCAGCAACCCCGATAGGCTGTACATTTGTCTTATTGGAATTTACATTCAAACTTCCACCACTGAAAAGTGGCAACAAAGTGTCATAAATGTCATGTGAGCTTCCATTAATGTCTCTAGTACATGACAGCAAGGGTTGAACAAAATCTTCCACAAACACAACATCCCGTGAAACCAAAATACGCTTTGCGGATACATCCTATAACCTTTGCTTTCAGCACTATAACCAACAAAAAAATATTTGACAGCCTTATCATCCAATTTTTTGCGTTGTGTTTGTGGCACCAAAGCACATGCCAAACAATCAAAAACACGCATGTGCTCAATAGAAGGCTTTCTATCATGCCATGCTTCATATGGAGTAATAGACACCTGTTTAGTACATAAGTGACACACATGATGGCCTCAAGCCAAAAAGACTCTGGCAAAGCTTGACTTTTGAGCATACACCGTACCATTTTCGTAAGTGACCTTCTTTTTCTTTCAACAACACCATTTTGTTGAGGCGTATAAGGCACTGTACATTGGTGTTTCATCCCACAACTAGCCATAAATGCATTAAATGCATGACACATATACTCCTCTCCTCGATCGGAATGGAGGGTGTCCATAGTACATTTCGATACATTTTCAGTCATAGCCAGAAATTGTTTGAAGCACATAAAAACTTCGAACTTCGCTTTAATCGAAAATACCCATGCACGCCTGGAGTAATCATCAATGAAAGTCACAAAGTAAAGGTAATTGTCGAAGGACGGAGTTTGCATGGGCCCACAAACATCATTATGCACAAGCTGCAACCTGCATGTGGCCGTAACTGAACCATCCTTAGGAATCTTAGAACGCTACATCTTACCCAATGATACAACCTTCACAAACATGTTTGACAGGTGCTTCAAGAAGCGACAAAGAAGCAACCATATTAGATTTCTGAAAATGCGGCAAACTGACAAAATTTAGATGCCTAAAACGTGCATGCCACAGTTTTGCATCTGAAAAAGCCCTTGTATCTGCAACTGCATTTGCAAAATTTTGTCCAAACTTGTCATACAAAGTGAGCTTATATAGCCCACGACACAAAAGGCAAGATACAACAATATCATCACCAAAACTGAGATCATGAACTGTATATCTGCCATCCACAAATCTGACTACAAGTCCAAGTCTAGCAAGTGCAGATATAGACAAAAGATTCTTCTTGATTCTAGGTACATAAAGTGCATCAACAAGTGTGAAAGAACTGCCATTTGCAGCAGTAAGCACAATCTTTCCAACCCCCTGAATCGGAGAAGAGGCATTATTAGCACAAGTACTGAATTCCCATGAGGGACAGACTCGAGAAAGGTGAACAATGCACGATGTGAGGTAATGTGCTTTGTAGCACCACTGTTGAGATACCACACATGTGAATCTGTAGCAACTGACATGCATGCATCATGGAGAATATGATTGTCAGTACACTCTACACTAAAAGCCCATTCTGCATCAATATCAGCATCACAATCTCCTTTCATAGAAGAGTCAACAATGGATGCATTTGTAGTGGAACCAATATGTGTAGTGGAACCACACTCTTTCTTCTTAGCCTCTTTGGCCTTCAACTTAGGACACTGCTTGATCAAGTGACCATTAGCTTTACAATAATGGCAACACATCTTCTTTTTGCCCTTATCACCAAAACTTCCAGACGAATTGCTTCCAGCTGAAGCATTAGGAACATAATTTTCACCACTCGCAGTAGACCATAAGAAGTGGTTGCATTGCTATTACCACCCTTTCTTTGAGAAGCAATAAAAGCCTGTTCAACTGCACACTACCTAGTCCTATTTTTTTGGAAAGTGACTTGCAACAGCAATGTGCATAATGCATCAAACTTACAACTTCAAGATTTTCTTGGGTCACAAGTCTCCAAGTACTAGCAAAAGTTTGGTAAGAATCTGGTAAGGCATCAAGAACAATCTACAGAAGGGAACTGTCTGAAATGACTTCACCGGCAGAGATAATTTGCTTAACTGGAGAAGCTCCCAGATGCATTTAGCAACCCAGATCGATTTTCAGCTTGAGAAGGCCTATTTAAAGACCTGCACACACACACACACACACACACACACACACATATATGCTCACACACACACATTGCATACTCACACACCTACACACTGGGAAGGTGCTGCCGACACACACACCGCTTTTGAAGGAGAAGCAAGGAAGGAGGTGCTACCGAAATTCCCATATTGAGGATTCATTGCATCAGAAATTTAAGAGGATTCTTAGCCCCTAATCACGGTAATTATGGTTTAATTACTGCTCTTCTTAATATCATCATTACCCACTCATAATTTTTGTCTACTATACCTACTTTTAGCTATAATTCTCTATAGCTATTCTCTAAGTTTTCATAGCTATACTTCATTACATAATTATCATTCATTTAGTTAATTTATTCAGCCATTCATCATCCTTAATCAAGGATTAATGCATGATTAGGAAAGATTCTCTCTCTAGGCGGTATAGTCAATAAATTGTCAGCTAGTAATAGTGTAGATTTGTCAGAATTCAATCTTTCACTACTCAATAGAGTTGTAATTAAATTATACTTAATCTTCTCCCACATTTAGATGCGATTAAGGCTGAAAATTAATCCGTCATTAGTCCAATAAGAAGAAGGTTTTTTCATCGCACATGCCTGCGGTCACCCTGCACCTTCATATTGCTCTAGGAAAATGAATGAGCTTTCTTACTTCATATCTTTCGTGAATCAATTAGAAAAACTCTGAATTTCTTAATCATCTAAGCCAAATAATTAACCTTAGAGTCGTTCCCCATAGGGTGGATACAGAATTACCCTTAAAATTGCTAGGGCAAAAAGGAAAAAATCTAACCTCGTGCATAAGGAGGAGTCTTTAATAAATCTAATCTGCCGATTGGGTTGTCATGTTAATCTCGGACCTTAGCTCTTTTTTTTTCAAGTCTATCATTTAAGTAGTGAGAAAAGTGGCCCCGGTTAAGAGAACTCGCTTCGGTGGAGCCCACGACCGCGAGGCAGGAACAAGCAATGTCAACGGAAAAGGAAAGGTTCCCATGGATGAGCAAATAACGGCCATCTCACGGGCTATTGACGAAGAAATGGAAGAGGTAGGTCCCAATTTCTATTCAAGTTGTTTAATTCACATTGCATATGATTAGTTAGGAATGAACATATCCCCGAACATGTTGGAGAAATCAGACAGAACCTCGGCATTGAAAGCATAGTACATTTAAGTATAAAGTAGGAAAGAAATGATTGATGGGTATACTGTTTGCAA
Organism: Adiantum capillus-veneris; assembly: GCF_014529385.1. Taxonomy (NCBI): domain Eukaryota; kingdom Viridiplantae; phylum Streptophyta; class Polypodiopsida; order Polypodiales; family Pteridaceae; genus Adiantum; species Adiantum capillus-veneris. Next base: position 152,704,309 of record NC_140948.1, read on the forward strand.
GAGGAAAGAATGTTTGCTAGGGAAAATTTAGCTCGGCATGTTCATTCTATTTCCAATGTTGAATTAGTCATGAACCCCCTCCTGATCATAGGGGCAGAGTTCCTGGTTAAGGGCTCTTGAATCCACGACTGCTGGTTAAGCGGTGGATACCCACGACTGCTGGATAAGCGGTGGGAACCCACGTCTGCTGGTTAAGCGGTGGGAATGTCCATGTCGTGCTTTCTATGCGGTGGACATACCTAGTTGTATGGGCAGCTAGGCGACAACGGGAGGAGTGAACTCTCGCTGGAGGGGGGGGTGTTGTACCTCCAGAACATTGGAATTTTAATGAATAAATTTGAGTAGAATTTTTACTAGAATATTGTCTTGGTGTTGTTTGCAATACTGGTTGAAGGGTTGTATTAACGAACAATGTGATTCGAAATTAAACAAGGAATCTTTATGTTGAACAACCTTTGTGGTAGTAATTAGGTCACACAAGGAAGTGTGAGTGTGGGGGTGGAAAGTGGGGGCTTGGCTCAGGTTTCCAATGCCTACAAGATGGGTGGTCCCGATTGGTCGGGAACTCTCTGTCCCCATAGTGCTAACTCGATATTGGTATTACTCATTGCCCCTGGAGCGGTGAATCCTCGAGAGTACGTGCCTCTGAAACATGGGGAAAAAGGCACTCGGGGTTTCTCTCCTCTTGGAAGGTGGGTCTTAGGATCGCTAGATAGTTAAGTACGCTTCCCGTGCGAGGTGGAGCTAGATCTCGTTGCTAGTAGGCTCGAACTCGACTCACTTTGTGATGAGAGATCGTCCGCTAGTTGAACCCTGAACCATTTTGCTTGCTTCCTCTATAGATCTAATGGCCACCAGGTTTACCATCAGATCCGTTGTTTGATACGACGGGGTGGGGACCTCACACCTGGTATCAGAGCTATAGGTTTACGAACTGGAAAATGATGTTGTTTGAAAACTAAGGTATTGTAGGATAGCTCGTACTCAAAGCTTGAGCATGATGTTTCCCAAAATAATGACATTGGATTTGTCTAGTGGATTGTCTCCTGAGTGATGCTAAAGAGTTTTACTCGTTGAGCTTGTCGGGATTCAGTGGGTTCCACATGGTGTTTTTTTTTCTTAGAAGTCGTTGGTGCGACTAGTGCTGCGGGCAGGTAGCCTGTTGATGCACATAAAGTTATAAGTATGGATCAAAGCTCTCGAGTAAAGTTTTTACCATTATTTATCGGACAATTTTGGATGTAGTCAATGGAATTTAAATGGTGGAATGGTTAAAATCCTTTGTGATAGATGTACAGATTAAGTAGGTTGGTTAAGCCCAAGAGTTAAATTTCTTCTTGAGTATGGAAAAGCTTAGGTTCATTTGAGAAGAGTGCTATAGTAATGAGTTTTATACCATTGGAGAGGCACCGCCTGCTGCTCTCTACTCGGAAGCGCAAGAGAAGAAGCTCCTCCTTAAACAAGTTCAGCCTCCAACCTTTAAAGGCGAAGGGGAAAATGTGGAAAGAGATGCAGAAGTATGGATGGAGACTATGGACGACTATTTCGAAGCTGCGAGAACTCAACCCGAGAACCAAACCATGCTTGCAATGTTCCTCTTGTCTGGTGATGCCAAGATCTGGTGGAAACAACATTGCAGGGACTTGGATATCAAGGGATCTTCCCAGTCATGGGAAGACATCAAGGCTGCTGTGATGGAGCGTTACTTACCACCCGCCTATAAAACCTTGAAGATGAACGAGTTCTTTTCCCTTTGGCAGCTGACTTCATCTGTCGAAGAATATTATTCAAATTTTGTCACTCTTGGGAGATATGCTCCTAAGATGACATTGGAACAACAGGTAGCACGGTTCTGCCAAGGACTATCGACCCCCTGAACAACCGACTGGAAGCTCTCAGGCCAGTAACTTTGTAAGATGCCTTGCTAAGGGCCAAACCGTTAACTAAAGAGATTCAGAGGACTACCCAAGATAGTGAATACTATTTGTCAAAGAGGGCCAGGACAGACAACTGGAGTAACAGACCAATCAACCCTGCATACAACCATCGTCCGGTAGTAGCTACCACGACAGCTACCGAGTTTCCCAATATAAGATGCTTTGAGTGCCAGGAGTATGGACATTACAAAATTCGATGTCCAAAAAGAATTTCCCAAACATCCGATGCTAATAATGTACCTCTGAACGTCAACGGGTGAGGTCAACCAAACGGAAGAGGAGGCCGAGGAAGGGGAAACATAGGACAAGGAAGTAGGGCTTTCGCTAATGCCGCAGTGAGACAACCAACTGTGGGTGATGAAGCTGATGAGAGACCAGCAATGTATGATGCAACTGCTCATCCTAGTGAGCAATAAATCAAGCACCAGAACCTCATCAAAGTTCAACAGAATAAGACGCATAAAGCTAAAGACTACTCTATTATCAAAGGATATCTTTTCTTTAGACAAAGGATATATGTACCTAAGTAGTTAGCGTAAAATTTACCCAGATGTATTCTTGAGATGAGGACCTCTCAAATTTTTCACGTTGGGGAGGTTGTAAGGTCTCTGACCCCAACCAAAAAGAGCACCCTTGTACCATGAAATGATCATAATGGAAAAAAAGTTACTATTTTTAGCAGTTTTCCGAATTGTGTCAGTGTCACGATGTTTAAAATGTCATAAAGCTTCTAAATGTGAATTAAAATATTTTTTGTGAAAATTTTCCAAATATAGTAAGTTTTTGGTCACCCGACCCGTTCAGTCTCGACCGTCTCGAAAATCTGCACCCGTACCCCGAATTTGAAAAAAATGCATTTTCGGACCCGAGGGGCTGCTAAATATGGCAGGAACTCGGGCCAGTACGCCTTATTTAGAGCTTTGTATGGAAATTTACGGCATCAAAATCCGATTCGTATGACCCGTTTTAGCCTAGAACCAAATTTCCTAAAAATTGTCCGGGGAGGTACTGGGAGCCCGGGACTGTGTGGGAACACGTCCCAGGACACACCAGATCATCTTTAGCAGCTAGGGGGCACCCTCTTGCTTTGTGGGAGTCTTAGGGAAGCTGCCAAGCCTGCAACTCAGTGTGAGAGTCAGTTTACTGAGCCAACTGGACACTTGGTGGGCAGGGAACTGGACTTGCCATGCTTAACTGGAGAAGCTCCCAGATGCATTTAGCAACCCAGATCGATTTTCAGCTTGAGAAGGCCTATTTAAAGACCTGCACACACACACACACACACACACACACACACACATATATGCTCACACACACACATTGCATACTCACACACCTACACACTGGGAAGGTGCTGCCGACACACACACAGCTTTTGAAGGAGAAGCAAGGAAGGAGGTGCTACCGAAATTCCCATATTAAGGATTCATTGCATCAGAAATTTAAGAGGATTCTTAGCCCCTAATCACGGTAATTATGGTTTAATTACTTCTCTTCTTAATATCATCATTACCCACTCATAATTTTTGTCTACTATGCCTACTTTTAGCTATAATTCTCTATAGCTGCTCTCTAAGTTTTCATAGCTATACTTCATTACATAATTATCATTCATTTAGTTAATTTATTCAGCCATTCATCATCCTTAATCAAGGATTAATGCATGATTAGGAAAGATTCTCTCTCTAGGCGGTATAGTCAATAAATTGTCACGTAGTAATAGTGTAGATTTGACAGAATTCAATCTTTCACTAGTCAATAGAGTTGTAATTAAATTATACTTAATCTTCTCCCACATTTAGATGCGATTAAGGCTGAAAATTAATCCGTCATTAGTCCAATAAGAAGAAGGTTTTTTCATCGCACATGCCTGCGGTCACCCTGCACCTTCATATTGCTCTAGGAAAATGAATGGGCTTGCTTACTTCATATCTTTCGTGAATCAATTAGAAAAACTCTGAATTTCTTAATCATCTAAGCCAAGTAATTAACCTTAGAGTCGTTCCCCATAGGGTGGTGTTGAGAGGCACATGTTAGAAACTGACTCTGAATAGCTAAGTCGGATTTTGACTTATTGGATATTTACTGAGATGTATTTTGCTAAGTCGGATGTAACTGTCTTTCAGTTGCAGTCTGCTGAATGTCTTGTGACTGGGTAGTTAAGTCGGATTTATCTATATAAGTGGGGAATGTATCTGCGCAAGAGGTATCTGTTCTCTGATATGAATGTGATGATGATGGTGCAGTGCAGCAACTATTCAGTGTATTGTCTCTGCTTACTCTGATATTTTTGAGTAGTCATGTTTACTGTGTCTGAATTGTTGTTAATGAAGTATGGTGGAGTAGATGGTTATTCTTGCTGTGTATGATGTTCATGTGTTGACCTAACCCACAACACATTTGGCGATCCGCTGGGTTAACGTTTATTTTCAAGTAATGATGCATGTCAGAGGGAGACAGGAGAGTAGGAAGAGTGTACTACACAAGGGCTCAAGCACAGGCTGGAAACATTGATCCATTTAACTATGATCATGACAATCAGCAATCACCCGATGCTCAGGGGCAGCAACCTGTAGACCAAGGAGGGGTAGGATCAGGAGCAGCAGGAGAAGAGAGAGTGAGGCAATTTATTGGAGCTTTATTCCTGGCAAGAAGAACCACCAGGAGAAGGATCCAGTTTGACCCACTTCAGGGGGCTACCAGGCAAAGACCTAGGAGACCACCACAACCCATTCCAATGGCTCAACCACCACCCAACCCAAAGGTCAAGGCAGCCATGTTTAGAGCAGGGAGTAAGGAAGATGCTGACTGTCATGTGGCACAATTTGAAACTAAGTGGCAGGCAAGTGGCTATCAGGTGATGTATGCTGATGGAGTTAAGATGGAACATTTTGCTGCCACATTGGAAGGAAAGGCCATGAGTTGGTTCAGCCAATATGGCATTGCACATTTTGCTACTTATAATGCTTTGAAGCAGGCATTTCTGCAGAGATTTAGAAAGGAGAAGACTCCGACTGATGTCCTGAGAAAACTCAGAGACATTAAGCAAAATAAGATGCTGGTTGAAGACTATGCACAGAAGTTCAGAATTTTAGTAGAAAGATTGCAGGGGAATGAAAGACCCACTAATGAAATGTTAGCAGGTTATTTTTTGAAAGGATTGAGAAGCAGCTTAAAGGGAGCAGTAGCTAGCATTGATATTGCTGGAGGTCTGGATGACCTTGTTACTGCTGCTGCAAGGGTGGAGAAGAGACTTGGCATGACCAAAGCAAAACGAAAAGAAGACAGTGACTCAGATTCAGAAGAAGCATCTGAAGACACAGATTCCAGTGGGAACTCAGATTCAGACTCACCATCAGACAGTGATGAGGAAACAGAAAAAAGAAAGAAGAAACAGAGCAGTAAGAAGAAGAAAGTCAAGCAAAAGCAGAGTATTGAGCAAGATTTGGTAGGCAAACTTAAAAAGTTTGGTTATTCTATTGTAGCACCTAAAGAAAAAGTGTATTGTCACATTTGTGAAAGGGATGGACATAGTACTGCTAGCTGTTGGTATAATCCAAAGAATAGAGGGCAGACAGCACCTAACATAGGAAGAGGAAGACCAGAAATTGGAGCAAATCAAGCAGTACCATTTAGGGGAAGACCACCATTTCAGAGGAAAAGACCTCCTAGACCTCCTTGGAGAGAGCAGGAGAACAATAATAATAGGAGACCCTGTGTGTACTGTGGTGCACCAGATCACTGGGTAGGTCCCAATTGTGCTTTATGGGTGAAGCATAGGGAAGAAAGTGGAATGCCCATTGTGAGATATAATCAGCCCAATCAACCTGAAAATCAGCAACAGCAGCAGCAGCAAAATCAGCCAGCAGCTCAGGCAAATGTCATCTTGTTTGATGTGTTTTCTCAGGATAAGCAGATGCAAGATACTGACCAAGAACAGGAGCAGCAAGGGAATGAAGAGGAACATCAATGGGCTTGTGACTGCAACCAATGTGTGCAGGAGGATCATGTTGAAGTTCTAGCAGTGACTAGGTCTAAGGATAAAGCACCTTTGGATTGGAAGGAGCAAAAAGGGGTAAGAGACCAGGTTACAAAAAGGATTGCCAAACACCAGGTAAAGCAGGTGGATATTGAGGATGACCCAAAAGAAAAGGAAGAGCAGAATAAAGGGAGTAAGGAGGTGGAAAATAAACAGGATAAGGATTGGTTTGAAATACTTATTAGCTCACCTCTTCAATTATCCTTGGATCAGTTGTTGCAACTGGTTCCAGCTTTCAAAGACAGATCGTTCAGAAAGCTGCAGAACCTGAATGGACTTGGCACAATGGACAGGCAGTTTTCTCCAGCAGCAGCAAATAGAATTGATCCAGCAGATGTGGACTTTGTGGTACCAGTTATTAAAGTACACTTTCTTGGAGAAAATTTTGATGATGTGTTATTGGATGGAGGCTCTGGGGTGAATATTTTACCAGAGGCAGTGTACAAAAGAATGGAGTTGGAAGTTATGGCTCCAGCACCTTTTCAGGTGAAAATGGCAGACCAATCTAGGGTACAACCTTTGGGAATTCTCAAAGCACAGGAAATTCAGGTGTCAGGATTATCCTTTTTTGTTAATTTTGTGGTACTCAGAATGTCAGACTCAGTAGCTGCATATGAAATGCTATTAGGAAGGCCTTGGTTCAGATTGGCTAAAGTAAGACAGGACTGGGGAGAAAATGTTGTCATATTGAAAAAAGGGAAAAAGAAAGTAACCATACCTATGAGGGGAAGGAAGATGGTTCCATTAAGTGAGAAACCATTGTTTGCTCAGACTATTAATTTTGCTGATGAGGTCACAGATGACCAAGAGGAAGAGTTCTTGAAGGCCAATCCAACTGTTGTACCTGTGTTTGAAGTAGATGTGGAAAGCATGTTACAGCAAGGTAAGGAACAGGATGTGTAGACATGTAGTAGTGTTAGTGTGTATACGCGCTTCACCAGGGGCACTTTTCTCCCACTGGGTTTTTCCCCCTGGACATCTGGTGTGAAAGGACACCTTATCTCTTAGGGTTTCATATAAGCTTTGTAGCTCTGAGTTTATACACAATTATTATTCCAATACAGAGAGAGAGACTACAGAGATCTCGTACACAAGCTCTGTGTCTTCTCCTTCTCCATCTTCTTCCTACTCTGAGTTGCTGTCTTCCTTCTGTTTCCTGTTTCATCATCTTCAACAATTGGTATCAGAGCAAGGTGATTTCCAGAGCCTCTACTTGCGTTTTCGCGTCCGCGCGCGCAATCGCAGTTTTCAGGCAGTTTTCGGAAAATTTGTTCGTGGGAGCATCCTCGACGTTCCGGGAGTATTCTGAGCAGGCGATCTGGGGTTTTACCCCCCTTTCGAAGCCGTTCGAGCCCTCAGAATTTCGTTCTGAGCAGCGTAGCAGAAGTTACTTTTCCGAGGCGTTTAGATCAAGAGGGTGTGCTTTTTGACAGATTTTCTTCAGGTAAACAGTTCTTTTGGGAAGCAGCTTGTTTTAGCTTTGTGCTGAGATTTTGTGTAGAGTTTTGCTTGGATTGGAGAGGAGATTTTTGAATCTCTTGGAGGTTCTTTTGCTCTCTTGTTTGCATCTACAGTATGGCTCAATCTACGGAGAAAGAGATTTTTGGTGCGTTTACATCCGAAGACAAATTGGATGGTACCAACTATTCTCTTTGGTCTTTTATGGCCAAAAATGTTTTGGTTGGTAAAGGATTGTGGGATTATGTATCTGGAGATGAAGTTCGTCCAGGTAGCATTGCACCTGCCACGCCTGGTCGTGGTGCAGCTGTTGGTGCAGGACCCTCACAAGTCACTCCAGAGCAAAAGAGATGGGATACTAAAGATGCACAGGCTATGGCTGTGATTGCCTTAACCATAAAGAGGACAATCACACCACATATCAGATCTTGCAGAACTTCTGAGGATGCTTGGAACACTCTGCAAGCTATGTTTGGAGGAAGAAACGCTGCCAGAATAGAGTTTTTGAAGAAACAACTTGACAAAATACAGATGGACGAAGGTGACGATATTGTCGAGCATCTTACAAAAATCAGGGATCTTAAAGAGCAATTGCTTAGCATTGATGAAGTGATTCCAGAGAAGGACTTGGTTTCCAAAACACTCAATTCACTACCACCATCTTATTTGACTTTTCAGACTTCTTTGACTCTGTCTTTGCGAGCTAATCCTGACCCTCTTCATTTTGAAGAGTTAGTGGCTTTGCTATTGCAGGAGGATCAATCACGTAAGAACAAGTCTTTACAGGTGGATGGTATGGATCATGCTCTTGTTTTACAGAACAAAAACAGGGGTAAAGAGAGTGCTCATCACTCCAAGTCTAGTGCAGGACAATCTTCAGAGAAGTCTAAAGGTGAGTCCGACAAGTCCAAGAAGAAAGGTAAATGTCACTACTGCAAGAAACCTGGTCACTACATTAGTGAGTGTAAAAAGCGAATTGCTAAAGAAAAGAAGAAAGAGTCAAGTTTGGTTGTTTCAGCTTCTGGTGATTCTTCTACAGCTAAAGAAGAGTCTGCAAACTTTGTGCAGGATTCTTATGCTTTTGTAGTATGTTCAGATTTTTCTGCTTACAGTGTTGACAAGACACAAATGATTTGGTACTTTGATAGTGGTGCATCCAGGCATATTACTTCAAGGAAGGATTTGTTTTGTTCATTGGATGCAGCTCCAGCAGGAAAGAAGGTGACATGTGCAAATAATGCTTCTTATCCAATCAAAGGCGTTGGTAAGATTTTGATTACCATTTCAGATGGTTCAGATTTATGCTTGCCAGATGTCTTATATGTTCCAGGGATCAAGAAGAATTTGTTGTCTGTATCCTCTCTTGCAAAAAATGGTCTTCGGGTCATTTTTGAGGATGACAGATGTGTTGTACGAGATCGAGAGAATGGTTATTCTCTTATCACTACAGGTACGCTGGACAATGGACTATTTGTGCTAGATCGTTATGAAAAGCAGATTCAGGTATGTATTGCAAAAACAAAGACTCAGGCCATGCAGGATGCTGAGTTGTGGCATGCTAGATTTGGGCATGTTGGTTATGGCAGTTTGATGACTTTACAACGTCATAATATGGTGCATGATTTGTCTTTATTGGAGATGCCACCAAGACATGTATGTGAAGGTTGCGTTCTTGGAAAGATGCACAGATTTGCATTTTCGCAGGATGGTTCAGTTAGAGAGACACGAAAGTTGCAGCTTGTACACAGTGATGTATGTGGTCCTATGAGGACGCCATCTTTGGGAAACAGCCTTTATTTTGTGACCTTCATTGATGACTTTTCCAGGTTTTGTTGGGTGTATCCACTCAAAGCAAAGTCAGATGTGTTTGCAGTTTTTCAACATTATGTCGCCATGGTTGAAAATGAAACAGGTTGCAAAGTACAGACTCTTCGTACCGATCGAGGAGGTGAATACATGTCAGGTGCATTTAAGGATTTTTTGGGAAAGAAAGGCATTAAACACCAATGCACTATGCCATACACACCACAACAGAATGGTGTTGCAGAAAGGAAGAACACGTCTTTAATGGAGACAGCTAGATGTATGCTCAAGGCTAAGAGTTTGCCTCATAAGCTATGGATGGAGGCAATTGCTTGTGCAGCACATGTTTTGAACAGGTGTCCTACTCGTGCCTTGAAGACCATTACTGCATATGAAGCTTGGTATGACAAAAAACCTTCAGTCAGTTATCTTCGTGTTTTTGGTTGTCTTGCTTATGCTCACATCCCTCAGCAGTTACGTGGGAAGCTTGATGATAAGGCAATCAAATGTATATTTGTGGGGTACAGTAGTGGAAGTAAAGGTTATAGACTTTACAATCCTGCTACAAACAAGATTTTTGAAAGTCGTGATGTAATTTTTGCAGAAACTACTGCTCAACCTATAGTTGCTTTTGATGTACCTCATATGCAGACACATGATGTATTTGAAGGTTTGCTTCCTTCTTTTGTGGAGAATCAAGAATCACAACAGGTTGATAATCTTGATCAATCTTTTGATCAGCATGTGACACCTCATGATGTAGAGGAAATTGTGCGTGAAGAGCAAGAAGTTCTCAGGGAAGAAAGAACCTTGCCTAAATGGGTTCAGAAAACTTTGCAGGATAGCAAGTTGGATGCACCGTTGCCACGAAAAACACGTGCTGGTACTACTTTTGGCAGAGAGCAAGTAGATTTGGCTTGCTTTAGTACTCTTTGTGATGCAGATGAGCCTGATTCATTTGAACAAGCTTTAGAGTGTGTTCAGTGGAAAGATGCTATGCAGCAAGAAATTGATTCTATTCATAAGAATCATACATGGGATCTAGTGGACTTGCCTACAGGTAAAAAGCCTATTGGTACAAAGTGGGTTTTTAAGGTAAAAAGGCAACAAGATGGTACTGTTGACAGGTACAAAGCAAGGCTTGTGGCAAAAGGCTATGCGCAACAGAAAGGTATAGATTATGATGAAACCTTTGCTCCTACTTCTCGTGCGTCCACAGTTAGATCACTAGTTGCAATTGCTGCTCATCATGGTTGGAAAGTGCATCAGTTGGATATCAAAACTGCTTTTTTGAATGGTGATTTGCAGGAAGAAGTTTATGTAAGTCAACCAAGTGGTTTTGTTGTAAAAGGTCAAGAGCAAAAGGTATGTAGATTGCGTAAAGCTTTGTATGGTCTCAAACAGGCTCCAAGAGCATGGTATGAGAAGATACATACTTATTTGATTGGCCAGGGATTTCAGAATAGTCCAACAGAAAGTACTTTGTATGTCAAAAAGAGAGATGGAGTTCTCATTATGCTAACACTTTATGTGGATGATATGCTTCTTACAGGCAATACTGCAGATGAAATTGAAGCGTTTAAAGATGCTTTGAGAAAAACCTTTGAGATGTCTGATCTTGGTTTGCTACATTATTACTTGGGTATTCAGTTTGTGCAATCAGAGGATGGCATATACATGTTTCAGGCAAAATATTTGCATAAAATTTTGGACAAGTTTGGTATGCAAAATTGTAAGCCAATCTCTACACCCGTAGAAACTGGATCAAAGTTGAGCATGCATGATGCTGGAGAACCTTTTGATGTACATACTTATGCAGCAGCGGTTGGTTGCTTGATATATTTGGCAGGCAACACTCGTCCAGACATTCAATTTGGGGTTTCACAAGCAAGCAGATTTATGCACAGCCCAGGTATGCATCATTGGCAAGCTGTGAAGCGCATACTTCGTTACCTTTCAGGTACCCCTAATCTTGCCATGTTCTTTCCAAGGGGGGATATGTATGGAAAGCACAGTTCTATGCAGCTTCTTGGTTACAGCGATTCAGATTGGGCTGGTGATTTTGACACACGACATTCCACAAGTGGCAATTGTTTTTTCTTGGGAAATGCATGTATATCTTGGCTAAGCAAGAAGCAACCCACAGTGGCTACATCAACTTGTGAAGCTGAGTACAGGGCAGCTTTCATGGCAACAATTGATTGTGTATGGATACGCAGGTTATTGGCAGATCTTTGTGAGTGTCAACAGGCACCCACTACCATTTTCACTGACAGTCAGAGTGCTATGGCAGTTGCAAGGAATCCAGTATTTCATGCAAGAACAAAGCACATAGAGGTTCACTACCACTATGTCAGGGAAAGGCTACATGCAGGGGAGATCACACTAACTTACTGTCCTACACAGGATAACATTGCAGATCTATTTACGAAGGCGTTATCACGAGAAAAGTTTGAAGCTTTCCGAAAAGCTTTGGGCTTACTCTCATACACATGATGATCTGCTACCTTGTACGGATTCACACTATCACTACAGGGGGGATTTGTAGACATGTAGTAGTGTTAGTGTGTATACGCGCTTCACCAGGGGCACTTTTCTCCCACTGGGTTTTTCCCCCTGGACATCTGGTGTGAAAGGACACCTTATCTCTTAGGGTTTCATATAAGCTTTGTAGCTCTGAGTTTATACACAATTATTATTCCAATACAGAGAGAGAGACTACAGAGATCTCGTACACAAGCTCTGTGTCTTCTCCTTCTCCATCTTCTTCCTACTCTGAGTTGCTGTCTTCCTTCTGTTTCCTGTTTCATCATCTTCAACAATTACACAAGCTCTGTGTCTTCTCCTTCTCCATCTTCTTCCTACTCTGAGTTGCTGTCTTCCTTCTGTTTCCTGTTTCATCATCTTCAACAGGATGAGCCAGATACAGGTTTAGCACCAGGACAGACAGCGTAGGGTAAGGAACTGTTACAGTTGGTGGACCAGAAATATGCTATGTCTGATAAGGAACAGATTCAGCAGGAAGAAAAGGAGGCCAGGGATATGGCTGAGAAAATTTATGAAAAGAAGTTTGGGGCATCAAGCAGGGTAGAAAAGGAGGAGCTTCAGGAGCTGAATTTCGGAACAGAGGCAGAACCAAGAATGGTCAGAGTGAGTGCACACATTCAAGGGGAATTTCTGGCACAGCTGTTGCAATTATTGGTTGATTATAAGGATGTGTTTGCTTGGGATTATTCTCAGGTGAGAGGCATTGACCCAGCACTACATCAGCATAGGATTAATTTGAAAGAGGGTGCAAAACCAATTGTGCAGCAAAGATATAGAATGAATCCTAACTTTGCCAAACAGGTGAAGGAGGAGCTTGATAAGCTCCTGGCAGTAGGGTTCATTAAACCTGTACATGAAGTATCATGGTTGTCTCCTATACTGGTTGTGCCAAAGAAAAATGGAGCTTTAAGAGTATGTGTGGATTATAGAAAATTGAATGCAGCAACCATTACTGATCCCTTTCCTATGCCATTTTGTGATGCTGTGTTGGATGCAGTAGCTGGTCATGAAATGTACAGCTTTTTGGATGGTTTTTCTGGTTATAATCAGATTAGTGTTGCTGAGTCGGATCAGCATAAAACAGCTTTTATAACTGAATGGGGAGCCTTTGCATACACAGTGATGAGTTTTGGGTTAACCAATGGACCACCTTCATTTAATTTTGTTGCTCATAAGGTGTTTGAACCTTACTTACAGGACTTTATGAGAGTCTTTGTGGATGATTTCTCAGTGTTTGGAAAGAAGGATAAACATCTGCTACATCTGAAGCTCTGTTTTGAAAGATGCAGACAATTCAGGATGGCTCTGAATCCTTATAAAAGTGTAATTGCTGTGAGGAGTGGAATACTTTTAGGACATGTGGTGTCAGAAGCAGGAATGGCCATAGATGTCAAGAAAATAGAAGCCATTCAAGCAGCACCAGTTCCTACCAATGTTAAAGAATTAATGAGGTTTGTTGGACAGACAAAGTGGCACTCCAGATATTTGAGGTATTTGTCTAATGTATGCTTGCCATTAACTCAATTAACAAAGAAGGATGTGGCATTTGTATGGGATGAGCCTCAACAGAAATCATTTCAGATGTTGAAGAAAATGATATCAGTAGCACCAATTTTGCAGCCACCTGATTGGTCATTGCCTTTTCATGTGTTTGTTGATGCCTCGGATATAGCAATAGGAGCTGTACTGATGCAGGAGAAGGAGAAGGGATGGTTCAGACCTGTGTACTATGCAAGCAGGGTTCTCACAGGTGCAGAAAGAAACTATCCTGTGACAGAAAGAGAAGCTTTAGGGATGGTATATGCATTGAATAAGTTCAGGCATTACTTGTTGGGGAACAAGATAGTTTTTCATGTTGATCATCAGGCTTTGTTGTATTTGATCAAGAAGCCACTTCTTACTGGAAGGCTTGCAAGATGGATGTTGTTGTTGCAGGAGTTTGACTTTCAGATTGAGCATACTCCTGGGAAGGAGCATGTAATTGCAGATTATCTAAGCAGGATTGAAACAAGTGAAGCACCTACTGGGGTAGATGATGCACTTCCTGATGCTCAGCTGTTTGATGTGCAGACTGCTGTGACTGATTCTTGGTATGATCAGTTGCTGATGTTTTTGACTGATGGAACTATACCAAGGGAGTTCAATGCTGATCAGAGAAGAAAATTTGCACTGAAAACCAGACCCTATTTAGTTATTGCAAGGGCACTATATAAGAAAGGCATTGATCAAGTGATAAGAAGATGTGTGCCAGAATTTGAGCAAAGTGCAGTCTTGCAGGAAGCACATTCAGGCACAGCAGGGGGGCATTTCTCGGGAGATATTACAGGGAAGAAGATTTTGCAGGCTGGATTATGGTGGCCCACAGTTTTAAAGGATGCACATGATTATGCCAAAAGATGTGTAATTTGTCAGAAAACAGGTCAACCTGATTCAAACAGGGATAGGATGGGGGATCATCCTATTTTGCCTTTGGAACCTTTTCAAAAGTGGGGTTTGGACTTTGTAGGACCTGTCAAACCAACTTCCAAGAGGGGATGCAGATACATTTTAGTGGCTACAGATTATTGCACTAAGTGGGTAGAAGCAGTAGCATTGAAGGATAATAAAGCTTCAAGTGTGGCCAGATTTCTTTATCATAACATTATGACCAGGTTTGGGTGTCCAGTGGAGCTGGTAAGTGACAGAGGAACTCATTTTCTGAATGAAGTAATTTCAGAGCTAACAAGGACACATATGATTATGCACAAGAAGTCTACAGCATATCATCCACAGGCTAATGGTCAGGCTGAGAGCTCCAACAAAACACTGGTAAGGATTTTGAAAAAGATTGTGACAGAGAATCAGAAGGATTGGGATGATAAGTTGGATTTTGCCTTATGGTCCTTTAGAACAGCTTTCAAAGTCACTACTGGTATGACACCATTCAAGCTGGTGTATGGGCTGGAAGCTGTGGTGCCTATGGAGTTTGTGGTACCAAGTTTAAGAGTCTCAGCAGAGAAGCAGTCTCCAAAGTTGTCAGTACTACACAGGAACAAGTATCTGATGCAGCTGGAGGAGGATAGGTTGGTAAGCTCTTACATTACTGAAGTCATACAAAGAAGAAGACAAGCATGGGTGACCAAGAATGTGAAGTTCAAGATCTTTCAGGTTGGAGATTGGGTTATGTTGTACAACTCTAAGCTGGGACCACATCCTGGTAAATTATCATTGAGATATCAGGGACCATATCAGATTGTGCAGGATAAAGGACAAGGGACATTCATCATAGCTGATGTGTTTGGTACAAGAGTGGAAAAGGCAGTTAATGGTTTCAGGCTGAAGAAATTTCAGGGAAAGCCACCTCATTTGGACTGGCCAAGTGTAGCTTGTATGACTGTAATACCCCTACAGCCAGGAGATTCAGAATCAGCAAAAGGAAAAGGAAAAATGCTGGTTTGCATGGATTTGAGGAGGTCTTTTCATAGTATCCCATATAATTCACGGGTTGGAGGAAGTAGGCAGTTCCAAAGTGCACATCCGATTCAACATTGTAGATGTTGGAAGAGTACCTGTGTCGGAACTGACCAAGTCGGAATTTTTAATAAGAAATTATTAGGCCGGATTAATAACTTCGGGGAGTGTGCTGAAAAGAAGTTTCGTAGCACTTCAAGGATACTGGGTGGAGATATGTGTGCATGGTGCAGCGAGTATAATCATACATGCAACAAAAGTTCAGTACACATGCAGTAGCGCGGAGCATTCGGGTTTTCGCTTGAAGAAGCTTTATTCAGTCCTGCCATGCCGAAAGCAAAGCAATTGATGGCCATGCAACCACAGCCTGATGAGGAGCAGACCGAAGGTTCGGGGCGACGTTTGAGAAGCAAAGCTTTGCCTATGCGGCTTGACGTTAGCAGTGCAGACGAAAACAGTGACTCTGCAGAAGAGGAAACGCTAACGCCGACTCCTGTGTCAGAAGGTAAGGTGATGCAAGCATTAATGGACCCTTTTATGGATTTCAAAGTTGACATAGATTGTCAGGCAGAGCGCAACGCCATATGGTTGCAGCAGGTAGGATTGTATGAGTTTGCCATTCTGCCTTGGGAAGAATGTAGAAACAACGTATATGCAAAGTCTCAGTTGGAAATACTTAGGAAGACTAAGGGGAGAGTGTCACCGCATGTGGTACTCAATGTGGAGTTGGTGTCTGAGGTGTTCAAGCTGCCTTTGCATCCTAATACACCTATTCCAAAGTGTTCAGAGGAAGCACTGAAAAAGGAGTTTGGTCCAAGAGAAGGAGGCAGGCAGTATTACATGTTAAAGAATGTGGCATATGCTAGGAGAGAGCAGCTTAAGTGGTACTTGGAGAGGCTATGCTTTATTGTGAAGTTTGATTATATGTCAAAAGAAAACTTTGCACCATTAAGCTATGCAGAGCAGGGAGGAGAAGTGAGCTGGGCTCACTGGGTGTATGAAAAGTTGGCAGCAGAGATTCATTCTTCAGACAAGAGGAAGACACAGGCAAATAGTAGGTTATGTGGTTACTTGTCAGCATTGTTTTTTTTTGCACAGAGAGTACAGAATGGTGAAGCAAGGTGGCCTGTGAAAGCAGAAAAACTGGTGCAGGAGAAGCAGTAGCCAGTTCAGATTGAGCATCCCATCATGGTGCATTCTGAAAAGACAGGATTTGTGAAGTTTAATGCTAAGCATATGGAGGCTTATGAGGATTTGGTGAAAGCCAAATATACTCCAGGAGAGGCCTTTGAAGAAATCACAGCAAAAATGCAGTTTGCAGAATTTGGCACCATGGATGTTGATTCACCAATGCAGGTAAAAGCAGAGGAAACACCAATAAAGCTTGGTAAGGCTTTCACATTATCCAACAAGAGGAAGAAGTCTGAACCAGTCAGCAGAGTGTTTTCCAGATTAGACTTTAGTGCTGAGGAAGTCTCTGGAGTATCAGTAGATACTGGGAAATTGGACAGTGATAAAGTAGTTCAGATGCTGCAGCAGGTGCAAGAATTGTGAGGCAGCAGAATAATATGCTGAAGGTTCAGAGTATGCAAGCTGAAAGGAATGCAGAAAAATTGATGGAGTTTAAAGGACAGGTGTCACAGGTGAAAGAGTTTGAAGAGCAGATAGCTATGATGAAAGTAAAGTATGAGCAGGATATGGAGGAAACAGTGGGGAAACAGAAGATGGAGTTAGCAAAAGTGAAGAGATCATTGGGGGAGTTTAAGCAATGGACTGAGAAAGTGGAGGCAGCGGTTGCTTTGGAATTGGAAGACATGGCAAAGAGGAATGTAGAGTTACAGGTCACTGTGGAGATGCAGAGGTTGAGATTGGAACCTTTGCAGATACTAGAGCAACAGATGTTGGCACAGGAGGAAATTAGCTTGAGTGCAGTATTAATGAAAGAAGGAGAAGTGTCTATTCTCAAGCAGCAGATAGCTTTGGTTGCACAGGAGATGTGGCAAAAGACTAAGGAAAGAATGAGATTTGTCATTAAGTATCCATATGAGGTGCTAAAGGCAGGGTTAGTGCATGAGGTAGAAGCACAATTGTTGAAGGAAGTGGAGGAATTGCAAAAGGAGAGAGACTGTTTGAAGCAGCAGGTTCAGCAGATGGAAGAAAATAAGAGACAGCAGCTTGCAGAGTCAGAAAAGAAAGAGGAGAATTTTACTAATAGTTTTTTGATGCAGGATGTAGCTGAGGAGAAAGTGGCAGAAGAGCAGATTGATACTGTGATTGTAGATAGAGCACAAGAGGTGGAAATGGGAAAAGCTGATGCAGCAGAATCAGATGCAGTAAAGGAAGCAGAGCTGGTGGATCATAAAGTGAATGCTGAGGACCATAGTAAGGAAGAAGCTGTGCAGCAGAGGGTGGATTCCTGATCAAGGGATATGTGAATCCGCGTCAGATTTCTGCGAAATCTACCACCGGGGCGTGCCATGTGTTGAGAGGCACATGTTAGAAACTGACTCTGAATAGCTAAGTCGGATTTTGACTTATTGGATATTTACTGAGCTGTATTTTGCTAAGTCGGATGTAATTGTCTTTCAGTTGCAGTCTGCTGAATGTCTTGTGACTGGGTAGTTAAGTCGGATTTATCTATATAAGTGGGGAATGTATCTACGCAAGAGGTATCTATTCTCTGATATGAATGTGATGATGATGGTGCAGTGCAGCAACTATTCAGTGTATTGTCTCTGCTTACTCTGATATTTTTGAGTAGTCATGTTTACTGTGTCTGAATTGTTGTTAATGAAGTATGGTGGAGTAGATGGTTATTCTTGCTGTGTATGATGTTCATGTGTTGACCTAACCCACAACAGGTGGATACAGAATTACCCTTAAAATTGCTAGGGCAAAAAGGGGAAAATATAACCTCGTCCATAAGGAGGCGTCTTTAATAAATCTAATCTGCCGATTGGGTTGTCATGTTAATCTCGGACCTTAGCTCTTTTTTTTCAAGTCTATCATTTAAGTAGTGAGAAAAATGGCCCCGGTTAAGAGAACTCACTTCGGTGGAGCCCACGACCGCGAGGCGGGAACAAGCAATGTCAACGGAAAAGGAAAGGTTCCCATGGACGAGCAAATACCGGCCATCTCACGGGCTATTGACGAAGAAATGGAAGTGGTAGGTCCCAATTTCTATTCAAGTTGTTTAATTAACATTGCATACGATTAGTTAGGAATGAACATATCCCCGAACATGTTGGAGAAATCCGACAGAACCTCGGCATTGAAAGCATAGTACATTTAAGTATAAAGTAGGAAAGAAATGATTGATGGGTATGCTGTTTGCAAGAGGAAAGAATGTTTGCTAGGGAAAATTTAGCTCGGCATGTTCATTCTATTTCCAATGTTGAATTAGTCATGAACCCCCTCCTGATCACAGGGACAGCGTTCCTGGTTAAGGGCTCTTGAATCCACGACTGCTGGTTAAGCGGTGGATACCCACGATTGCTGGATAAGCGGTGGGAACCCACGTCTACTGGCTAAGCAGTGGGAATGTCCATGTCGTGCTTTCTATGCGGTGGACATACCTAGTTGTATGGGCAGCTAGGCGACAACGGGAGGAGTGAACTCTCGCTCGAGGGGGGGATGTTGTACCTCCAGAACATTGGAATTTTAATGAATAAATTTGAGTAGAATTTTTACTAGAATATTGTCTTGGTGTTGTTTGCAATAGTGGTTGAAGGGTTGTATTAACGAACAATGTGATTCGGAATTAAACAAGGAATCTTTATGTTGAACAACCTTTGTGGTAGTAATTAGGTCACACAAGGAAGTGTGAGTGTGGGGGTGGAAAGTGGGGGCTTGGCTCAGGTTTCCAATGCCTACGAGATGGGTGGTCCCGATTGGTCGGGAACTCTCTGTCCCCATAGTGCTTACTCGATATTGGTATTACTCATTGCCCCTAGAGTGGCGAATCCTCGGGAGTACGTGCCTCTGAAACATGGGGAAAAAGGCACTCGGGGTTTCTCTCTTCTTGGAAGGTGGGTCTTAGGATCGCTAGATAGTTAAGTACGCTTCCCCTGCGAGGTGGAGCTAGATCACGTTGCTAGTAGGCTCGAACTCGACTCACTTTGTGATGAGAGATCGTCCGCTAGTTGAACCCTGAACCATTTTTCTTGCTTCCGCTATAGATCTAGTGGCCACCAGGTTTACCATGAGATCCGTTGTTTGATACGACGGGGTGGGGACCTCACATTGTGTTTTTTGTGCCTTATCCTAGTGTGTTTTGAGGGGAGGATAATCTCGTGTAACTGATATGAAACTAAAACCCACATAGGGGAGGACTGTTGGAATGCAGGCTTTTGTTGCATCTCTTGTGCGAACAACCTCTTCCACCTAGAAAAGTGATGTGTCAATAACCCATGTGAACAACTCTTACATTCCATGTGTAAAGCATAGCCACTTGTGTTTGTGCAGGTCATTGATACTTTTGACCCGAACACTGGTGCTACTAAAATCAATGGTAGATTGGTACAAGCCATAGCAACAATCCTATCGCATGTGTTGAGATTGCCACTTTTCATCAAAGTGAAACCGTATTTAGCTAATGAAGTTAGTAGTTATTTGGAGGAAGATGAACAGGCAAAGAAGAAATGAAAAAAGGAGTTCGAGTAGCAGCACTGGAGCTCAAGCACTAGAGTTCAAGCTAGTAAACAGGTTGTCATAAAATCTAATATCTAACTAACCCAAATGATTTTCTCATATTAAATTAATCATTTAATATGGGATAATGAACGGGAACAAGAGCTAGAATATCGACACGTTGTCAAGAAGTTGGCGGTCTTGCCAGGAAGGCACCGGGGCTCTTGCTTTTAGAGTTTGTGAGGAAGCTCAAGGATTATGAGAAAGAGCTAGGATGTAGATAACATAGCTTCTAGAGCTAAAGAAGAAATGTAGCCAAAGAAGCCGCTCACTTTTCCTTACAAACACACACGTGATGGAGAGAACTTATGAAAGATAGTCAGAACAAAACAAAAATGAAAACATCGAGATTACGATCATATCGTATCATGGGTAGGATAAAAGGATTAATGGATGAGTTAATGATATTTAATCTTTGTTGTCCAAATAAGTTGCGGATTGCTCTTTGGAACTGTAGCTTTGTGCTTACTATAATGTATATGTTTTGTCTAGCGATTGGGATTAGTTGTGAGTACAAATCCTCTTGATTCATAATAAAATAACCACATTCACATCAAAAGAGAAGTCATAGTCAATAATAGGTAGTATGATGGGATCTGGTAAGAGGAGTATTTCGTTGAGCCTTTCAGGACCAAATAGAAACACTATGCGTTGCTGAAAGTGAATCTTTCGACTATTCCAAATGTTGACCCTAATAGATTTCGCTGAATGGAATTGAAATAAATTACCTCTATGTGTATTATGGTTATTCATCAATGATATACCTAGTATGTTCAAAGATAAAGGTGTGAAAGAAGTGAAAGGAGAAGAAGAAGAGAGTTTCTCTCCCAAGCCCTATTGTTGCCCTTAGGCAATAAGGATACTGCGGGGAGAGAAGTACCTATAGCAAGGAGATTCTAGATTTTGTGGAAGAGAATGAGAACCTTAAGAGAGAGAGATGCTTGTGGAAGATGAATATATGGTTACTAACCTTGTGCTCATAATTGTTTCCCGCAAGAAGGCTGTACTCATTACATTGACAAGGTTGCTGCTTGAATACCTTCAAATGAAACAATTAGGACACAACAAGAGAGATCAAAGGGGAAGTAAGATAGAATTAGAGATAGATCTAAGTGTGGTGATGGACGTATTAAAGATAGATAATGAGAGATAGAGATAGAGTTAGAGACAAGTATTGGACTAGATATGAAAATGAAAGTAAAACTAGCAACATATATCTTACATGAGAGCAATCGCCACCACCTTAATGGAGAGAGAAGATGAGGCAAGACTTCAGCCTTTCTTTAAGAGAAAGTGTGGCACTAAGATGAGTGTGTCACTATAGAATTGAGCTATTCTCACTCACTCATAACTTACCCGAATGAAGAGAAGGTTGCCCTTTTTATAGGTGAGGGAGCCATGTTTTACATAATCACTTGATTAGGCTAAAGAGTTAGCCCACATCAAATGTTCTTTGGATATTTCTTAAAATGGTCTATATTAGGACTCAATAACATGATGAAATTCAGCATTTTTGGTTGTTGAGACTCCATGTGGGTTCATGATGTATATGGGCCCCACCTAGGCATCTTCTGTGTGGCTCCAGCAGGGGGTCCCAACTTGTGTGTCTTGTCCTTCAAGGCATCTTTGAGGTGTCACATTCACATGCTTATGTCTTTTATCCTCCAAATATCTTATTTTATGGAAAAATACCAAGATTACCTCTTTTCACTTGATTCACTTGTTTACCATTTCTTCTTGCAGTGTAGTTGTGAGAGGGTTTTTCACTGGTTTCCCTGTAACTTTTCACCTGTAACTCGGATTGACATGCTTCAAAAGGAAAAATTGGCCTACTAAAAGAGCTTGACTTGGTTTTGGCCTTTTCTCCACGCCCTTAGGTCAGAATGTTCAAATTGGGATGGTCCAAGAAGCTTTGGATCTTCCTTTTCATAAAGTCTTCTAGTAGGCCCTTCCCTCTTGTATGTATCCAAGAAGGTATGCATTACTCAAGGGTTATATTATTAGATAAATGTGAAAAGAAGAAAATAATTTATATATGGTAGGGTATAGCTGAGATATTAGAAGAAATATACAAATGCTTTTCCCCCAGACAAAAAGAGACACAATCATTGATACTTGCTTGCAGTACTTTCTAATAGTAATGTATATTTATATTACTTCAAAGGTAAATACTAAGGTATGGTAGAAAGCTTTTATTTATGCATATGAGTATTATATGAAGTATACTTATGCGTCAAAAAGTCACAAGATAAATCGTTTAATGCGTGTTCCCACTATATACATGCCACAGCACGACATCCACCCCCTCTAAACCTGCACATCCTCCGGTATGTGCCATATTGTCTCTTTGTAAGATCAGCCCTCTTGTACATCTTCCTTGCTTTCTTCTTTACTAGATGATTCCAGAGCTTCATGTTCACTTTGATCTTCACCTGTGTTTTGCTCTTCTTCCTCATCAACATCTTCTAGATCATTGTCTCCTCTTCTCTTAAACATTTTGACCCTTTTTCCTGCAATGGGAATCTTTACTTCTATACCATCTAGTTCATACAAGCTGTAAGTAGCATTTTCATGCACATGCTTTACAACATACAGTCCAAACCATCTTTTTGAGAACTTACGCATGACTGTGTGCTGGTTATCAAGGCTACTATCATACACTAAAACCCAGTCACCTTTGTCAATTTCTTTGCTCCTGAGTCGATGTCGCTTATCAAAGTAGTCCTTGTTTTTCAACCTTGCATTTTTGAGTCGTTCTTTTGCAGCTTCAATGTCTCTAGGTCTTCTCTCTAGCTGCCTTATATGCGGTGCAAGGAGATCTTCCCTGCTAAGCCACTCTTGCCAAGGTAGTACATTCCATGTGGGAATTGTATCTTCAATCGGCATCACTGGCTTTTGACCACACATTAGCTCCGCAGGCATGTAGCCAGTTACTAAGCTATGTGTTGTACGATCAGCCCATAAAGAATACGGTAATAGTGTTGGCCACTCACCAACTCTTCCTTCACAAGCCTTGGCCAAATCTTTGATGATAGGAGGATGCCCTCTTTCACTCTTTCCATTTCCTTCAGGGTTGTAAGCTGTGGTAAGAGAAAGCTTGATTCCTAATCTGGTAAAGAACTCCCTTGCTTCCTCAGCATCCAGCTCACCTCTATCTGCAGTGATCTTTCCCACACAACCATAACGGCAAATCACCTCATCAAGAAGGAATTTGCACACAGCTTCTGTGGTTTTAGCTCTTAATGATTTTCCTTCAACCTGATTAGTTAGGTCCTCTCGTGCAAGAACCAAGTATCTCATCTGCCAGAGTCCTAAAGGCATTGTGACTAGATCCACAACCCATTTATAGTGCATGGCTAGTGGATATGTAGGGTGCAATCCATCACAATGTCGGACATTTGAATACATTTGACAAGTTACACATGACTCTACAACTTGAGATACATCTTTATATATACCCTTCCACCAGTATTTTTCTTTCAACTTGGAGAAGGTTGCCCACACACCCCTATGTCCAGCCCATAGACTCTCATGAAACTCTTGCATGAGCTTTACTTGAGTCTCTTTTTTACATATAACCCATTGTGGTGTAGCACCCTTTTGTTTAGGATGCTTCCACAAGTAACCATCCCTCAAAAAGTACCCATATGCTTTCCTGCGTATCCTCCTGAATTCTTGTTCAGACCAATCATCGTGTTTTTCTAGAGTACTCAAATAGCTTCCAATAAGAAGCCAATCACCTTCATAAAGATCTTTCAAGAACAATTCAAGTGTATTAGTCATGCAGACATAGTTACCTTTGACATGAGAGATGGAATAGAACTTTGTGCCCACATCCTCTCCCTCATCAATCATATGTGACTCATCTTCATACCTTGCCCTTGATAGCTAGCATATCTACCACTGTATTGTCTTTACCTGCAATGTGCTTGAACTCGGGATTTAAGGACTTTATGTAGGCAATCCACCGCAACATAGCAATGTCTGGCATTGAGAAACTTGTAATCATCCCAAGAAGTGGTAGACAATCTGTTTCTACAACCACACATGCACCAATTAGGTACTCTTTCCCACTTTTCAATGCTGTAACCATAGCCCATAACTCTCTCTTTATCTGTGGATAGTTTCTTTGGCGAGCACTTAGTACCTTTGCTCCAAATCTTACCACATACCTGTGTCCTTCTTTGTCATTTTTCCCTATTGCCCATCCAATCCCTGTAGGACTGGTGTCTACTGTCACAATTACTAGCCTTTGACACTCATAGTCTACCTTTCTCAAAGTCGTTGCTGACTAGAGCAACTCCTTTAGCGTTTTCATGGATTTTACATCTACTTCTGTCCATTTAAACTTTTGATTCTTTCTAAGCAGCTGATAAAGAGGATCAGCTACATGTGCATAATGTGGAATCCAAATAACATAGAAGACACATGCTCCCAGAAACCGTCTAACCTCAGTGATGCTAGTGCATGTTTCTTTCATTCTTTGGATGGCATCTGCCTTTGTTGGACAAGGTTTCCTACCATATGGCCCGCACATGTGCCCCACAATGAGCACTTCATTGACACCAAACATAGACTTTTTCCCTGACAATGTAAGATTCACTTCTTCCAGCTTAGACAAAATTTTATCACAATCATTTATGTGATTTACCACAAACCTGTGACATCCCTTGAGATCCAAAGCTTCATCTTTGTCACTTTCTTCACATCCTTTGATAGGCAAATCATCAATGAAAGGCATTGTGATTTGAGGAATAAAGTCACGTAAGACCTTATTCATCCCATTCATCATATGTGCAACCGAGTTGGTTGCTCCCTGTGGCAAGGTACACATCCTTACCAAACCCAAAGGTGTCCTCATGGTTGTCAAGTCTCTACTTTCGATTGCAAGCTGAAATTGATCATACCCTGAGTAGAGATCCCCCATTGAGTAGATTGCCCTCCCTGCAAACGCCTCTACAAACTCATCTACAATTGGACCTGTACCTACATTTCTAATTGTCACCTTTTTCACTGGTTACATATCTTGGATGAAGCGTAGAGAACCATTCTTCTTTGGAACTGTGAACCACCTGTTTGAGTATGGAGCACAAGAAGGCTCCAAGATTCCCATTTTGATTTTCTCATTCAGTAGCTCTAATAACTTTGGCAAATGAGCCTTTGGAACCAAAATAGGCCGCATATTCCAAGGCACATGAAGTATTGTGAAAATTACCATTGGAGCTACAATAGAAGGATCAACACATCCTATCTCATGTGGCTCAAATGCAAAAGCCTTACCATGCTTTGAAAGCATTTCTTTGAAGAAATTTGTCTCCTGCTATGTTAGAAACTCTTCGCAACCAATCTGCAACTCTTGAAAAGACTCCTTTGTGAAGGTATGCCCAATCTTTTTAGAATTCCTCAAACGTGGTTGTAAAGAAGCCTGCTCAATCTTTTCCCTGTTGTTGGGTGGTAAGGGTGAAGCTATTGGTTTCAACTTCTTTGCTACACTCTTGTGTTTAGTTTCAACATGGACTTCTGGGCCAACTGTTTGTCTTTCTTTAAAAGCTTCTATTACTTGATAGATTTCCATAGAGCAAAATTCAACAACTTCATTTTCAAGATGCAAATTAGACCCCATTATAGCATCAAGCTCACCCATAGTATCTACAAAAGAAACTTGTTCACACAAACCCAAAACATTTTCAGTAGGCTCTAGCAACCCACTCTTTTTCATGCCTATTTGTACATTATTCACATATTGCCTCTCACATCTCTTCAAATCTTCAAGTTTTGTAAAACATAGTGATCCATTCCTTGTTACCAAGGAGCCCGTTGAAAAAGTTTCACCTATTTTTGGATCAGGCGAGACCCTTTTTCTTTGTGTACCACTGCAATCTCGCTTTACAATGGTACTTGGCCAAAACCCATCATTTCTTTATGATCATGAAACTCTTTGCTCACCTTTGGTAGAGGATGTTCTCTGAGGTTGTCATGATTTCTTTCATGGTTTACACAAACTGTGAGAAATTGGACAGCTTGTTTACCATCTTTGCTACGTATCCTAGCATATGCTGAACCATCATCCATTACCTTTGTTTCCATTCAAACTCCCACAATGTAGGGTTGTCCAAGGATGAGATGATATGAAGATGTATCCTGTACAAAGAAGTTTTGGTCAATCTTTACATCACCTATTGTCACCTTCACACCTGGACATGTTGCATACAATTCACCGGATGAATTGTTTGCCACTTTTACCATCCAGCCATGATCTGGGTCCATCGGCCATTTGCACTTGTCGTAGAGACTCTTTGACATTATGTTTATTTCTAAACCATGGTCAATCAAGGCAAAAAATGGCTCTTCAAGATCACCTACCTTGACCAAAGTTTCTGTAGTAGCCCTTGTCCAATGACTTCGTGAATAGTAACTCCTAGAAATATCTTCAACTTCTTCATCATCATTTGAGAAATGCACTTTCTTCACTCTCCCACTAGATTGGTAGCATCCTACCACAGCTCCATCATCCTCCTTATTTTGCAGATGCATCCCTTGTGTCTTCGAGGTTTGCCCTTCAACCTGTGGACGAGAAAATTCAGCAAGGGTTTGCCTCTTCCTCTTGATGATGTCAATGATCTCCTCATGGAATTCACGCTTTGCAATGCCAAGAACTTCTCCCAGAGTAAACTTAATCTTTCTATTCAAGATCCTTTCCTCCAAGACTTTCTTTAAATGTGTAGCAACCTCAATATCAGATTGTAGTTTATAAGTTGGGCCTTTTGTCTTACTTTCTTCTTTCTTGTTGTAGAATCCTCCATGAGTACTTCAGGTGGAGATGCTCCTTGTGTTGAGGGTGTTTGAGAAGGCATTGAGTCACTTCTTCCCCCACTTCTAGAAGCTCTTTTTGATGGTCCTTCATCAGCATTCTCACGTCTGCGATTCTCTTCTACAATCGCCTCATTTTGTTGGCATTTTGTAATGTAGACATGCACTGACAATGAGTCCACTGCATCATTCCATCCTGTTTCTAGATGTATGCAATCACCTGCTTCATGTAGAATCTCTTTTGTAAGCTTTCCCTTTTTAGCTAATTGCAAGACATTTGGCCAAATTTGACCATGATGGTCACTCACATGTTCATCACTAAGATGCTCAATTTTTACTCCATAAGTAGCTGCCTCAACTGAAGAGGTGGCATGCTTAGTTGACATATCTTCAACTAAGGTTTGCATTCCCCCCTTCCCAAAGTTAGTTCTCAAGGGTAGACCTGTCTCTCATAAATGGATTTTACCATCCTTAAAAAAGAAAACATCTTTTGACAAAGCATCACTAAAATTATCACAATCCCTTCGTACATGGTCTATGCTATCACACCAAATACATCTATTAACAAACCCTTCTTTGGGCTGTTGTCTTTGCCTAAGAAGTGACCCTGATGGTGTGCCTTTTTCTTCAAGCTTTGCAAGTTTCACCTTCAAGTCACGCATTCCCTTCACAAGTTCATCTAGCATAGACTCATCAAACTTAGGAGCTATATAAGTAGGCTTTACCATTTTGTCAGAAGTTGAGGTTGAAGGACTTGTAGTGTTTACTACCATCTTGTCCCTTCTTCTTGGTCGTTTGGCAAGCAACGAGACAACACCTTCAACTTCATTCCAGTCGGTCTTTAGTCCTTGCTCAGCATCTTTATCTTCAAGGAGAAGCTCCAAATTTTCTTGAAACTCTTTACCTGCGGATTGTAAGAAAAGATCTGTCTTCTTTGCATCTAGTGTGGCCCTTTCTGTCCTGGTGTGTTGTGCATAGCGCCACTCAAATTCCCTAAGTAGCTCTGTTATTGATAGTCCTTGCTTTGGCTTGACTACCCATTCTAAGAATGTCCTTTTGGTCACTCTCTCCGAGTCCTCCATGAAATATTCCTCCTTTAAAGCTACTTTGAGTTCTTCCTAATTTCTCCCATGCCCATCTTTAATTGCCCTAACATGCTCCCTAATTTCTGGAGCAACAACTAGCTCAAACCTTTGAATCATCTCACCTTCTGACATGCGATGTAGCTCCATCTCTTTCACATACTCGCGTAAGTACTTGGTTACATCTTTGCCATTGAACTGATCCATTCTGTTGACGATCGCTTGTATGGCCTTCGTTTGCTAAAATCTCCCTTCTTTTAGAAGCATGTTGTTGTTGCATGAACATTGAAAATTCTTGAAACATTTGCATTGTTGATGGGTCAAAAGGCATACCCTGATTCTCAACATGATCACCCATGGTTACGTACAAACTCTCATCCTGGCAGTTTCGCGTTGGGTTCACCAAAAATATGTCAAGAAGTTGGCGGTCTTGCCAGGAAGGCACCGGGCCTCTTGCTGTGAGAGTTTGTGAGGAAGCTCAAGGATTATGAGAAAGAGCTAACATAGCTTCTAGAGCTAAAGAAGAAATGTAGCCAAAGAAGCCGCTCACTTTTCCTTACAAACACACACGTGATGGAGAGAACTTATGAAAGATAGTCAGAACAACAAAAATGAAAACATCGAGATTACGATCATATCATATCAAGGGTAGGATAAAAGGGTTAATGGATGAGTTAATGATATTTAATCTTTGCTGTCCAAATAAGCTGCGGATTTCTCTTTGGAACTGTAGCTTTGTGCTTACTATAATGTATATGTTTTGTCTAGCGATTGGGATTAGTTGTGAGTACAAATCCTCTTGATTCATAATAAAATAACCACATTCACATCAAAAGAGAAGTCATAGTCAATAATAGGTAGTATGATGGGATCTGGTGAGAGAAGCATTTCGTTGAGCCTTTCAGGACCAAATAGAAACACTATGCATTCTTGAAAGTGAATCTTTCGACTTATCCAAATGTTGACCCTAATAGATTGCACTGAATGGAATTGAAATAAATTACCTCTATGTGGATTATGGTTATTCATCAATGATATACCTAGTATGTTCAAAGATAAAGGTGTGAAAGAAGTGAAAGGAGAAGAAGAAGAGAGTTTCTCTCCCAAGCCCTATTGTTGCCCTTAGGCAATAAGGATACTGCAGGGAGAGAAGTACCTATAGCAAGAAGATTCTAGAGTTTGTGGAAGAGAATGAGAACCTTAAGAGAGAGAGATGCTTGTGGAAGATGAAGATATGGTTACTAACCTTGTGCTCATAATTTTTTCCCGCAAGAAGGCTGTACTCATTGCATTGACAAGGTTGCTGCTTGAATACCTTCAAATGAAACAATTAGGACACAACAAGAGAGATCAAAGGGGAAGTAAGATAGAATTAGAGATAGATCTAAGTGTGGTGGTGGTATTAAAGATAGATAATGAGAGATATAGATAGAGTTAGAGACAAGTATTGGACTAGATATGCAAATGAAAGTAAAACTAGCAACATATATCTTACATGAGAGCAATCGCCACCACCTTGATGGAGAGAGAAGATGAGGCAAGACTTCATCCTTTCTTTAAGAGAAAGTGTGGCACTAAGATGAGTGTGTCACTATAGAATTGAGCTATTCTCACTCACTCATAACTTACCCGAATGAAGAGAAGGTTGCCCTTTTTATAGGTGAGGGAGCCATGTTTTACATAATCACTTGATTAGGCTAAAGAGTTAGCCCAAATCAAATGTTCTTTGGATATTTCTTAAAATGGGCTATATCAGGACTCAATAATATGATGAAATTCAGCATTTTCGGTCTTTGAGGCTCCATGTGGGTGCATGATGTATATGGGCCCCACCTAGGCATCTTCTGTGTGGCTCCAGTAGGGGGTCCCAACTTGTGTGTCTTGTCCTTCAAGGCATCTTTGAGGTGTCACATTCACATGCTTATGTCTTTTATCCTCCAAATATCTTATTTTATGGAAAAAGACCAAGATTACCTCTTTTCACTTGATTCACTTGTTTACCATCTCTTCTTGCAGTGTAGTTGTGAGAGGGTTTTTCACTGGTTTCCCTGTAACTTTTGACCTGTAACTCGGATTGACATGCTTCAAAAGGAAAAATTGGCCTACTAAAAGAGATTGACTTGGTTTTGGACTTTTCTCACTCATAGAATTAAAGAGGTTCTCTCTTGGCAGTGTAATTGATATTTTGGCGTCTTGCAGGAAGAGCAGCTACTTGATAGAGAGGTTTGACTTGTGCCCAATAGTCCTCCATGTAGTACTGTGGACTTTCTTCAAGCACATCAATCCCAAAGGCAATATTATGGTCTATATCTTCTTATAATCTTCCAAATAAGCAATTGATGACTCACAACCCACTTGATTCACATAAGTGATTCTCGGATGTGGTGGTTGCGGTCCTAGCACTGAAGATGGTAAATGTGTTGTTTGTGTTTGATGTTTGTTCAAGAGGTGGGGCCGGCATCAATGCAGGCACTTGAGGTGTGTCTATCCATGCTAAGGTTGGTCTATTGGCCATCGCACGCTTAAATACTATGCAATCCTTAGCTTGATGACCATACCTCCCTTAGGCATTGCAATTCCCATTGAATTTTATTCTAAAAGTGGGGCATTCATTGGTATTATGCGGACCATAGCATACTCAGCCGCCATTGTTGCTCCCTTCTTAGATACATATGATTGTTTTGTGGAGCACAATTGTCTCTAAGACTCTCTTGAATGGCCTTGGTGAGATCTGCTAAAGTCACCTCAAATATCTTTGGCTCCTTATCAATACGCTTTAGGGTCATTGTTTGATGCCCCGATGCTTGCGAGCTAAGGCTCAACAGACACTCTTTCTCCTTGAATCATTAAATTATCCTCCAATTGGATCGCATTGGTGGTGATTGCCTCTAATGACTAGGCCATTGTAGATATCGTCATGTCGTAATCCTCTAATGAATCTATCAAGCAATTGATTATTATGGAAGCGCTCATTTGGATTACAACGAGAATTCAGATGCTTCAAGCGATTAATAAAGTCTCTCACCGACTCTCCTTCCTCTCGTTGGGCTTTTTCGAGTTGAGAGGCTACACCCCAAAGCACTCTGTCTCATATGTATTCTTTCAAGAATAGTCTCCTAAGAGTAGGGTAAATTGTTTTTTCTTCCTCCCTTAGGGTTTTCTTCCTCCCCAGCCTTCCCACTTAAGGTCAGGCTTAAATCATTACTCTTATGCAGGTCATTGTGTTCTCCTAAAGAATCACATATTTGTTCAAACACTTTGATATGATTTCTCACATCCCTATCTCCACTAAATTTTTGTGTGAGCTTGGCTATTTGTAATGCCTTACTTCTAGGCTCTCTATCAGGCATGTTATCCATATTCTCAGCAATAGATCGATCGATAGATTGAGAAAATGTTACCAAGTCACCCAAATGAGCAGGCACCGTGGGTGAAGGTGCCCTAGAGACTACATGTGGAGACGTACTGGCATTGGGCTTGGCGCATAAGAAGCCCTTGGGTTCCAAAGAGATAGGTTTTTGAGTGTAGAGGCTTTGGGACAGGTGTATCCTAGTGAGGGGATGGTGTTTCTTACGTTTTGTACAATTTTGGCATGGTTTAGTGAGTTTCCTTCCGTTTTGTATATGTGGGTAGGTGGTGTAGTTGAGAGCAGTGAGATTCTAGTAGGTTGTGGTTTAGTTGGCCTTCCAAAGTGTTGTATGTGTAGGATGGTCTCAGCCTAACAAGCTTAAGATATTTCCTTCGTGTGCCTATCATGTCATTTGTGACCTCTATTGACATTATGTTGATCGAGGTTGTGTTGCATGCACTTTATGGGTGGTGTGATTCGCTCCCACAACATTGGCGCCACTGCCGGGGATACAAGGACTTAGGTAGGTATTCCTACTAACACTTGTGTGATGGTTTCTTGCTTTAGTTTTGACTAAAGAGGCACTTTTGTTAAGTGGATCCGGAAGAGTTTATTTCGATATCAAGTGGATAGCTAGGAAGCGTGTGTCTTGCCAAGGGTCTTGCGACTAGCTAGATTTAGTTAGGATTTGTAGATTAGAGTAGTTGTTGGTGGTTG
Organism: Adiantum capillus-veneris; assembly: GCF_014529385.1. Classification (NCBI taxonomy): domain Eukaryota; kingdom Viridiplantae; phylum Streptophyta; class Polypodiopsida; order Polypodiales; family Pteridaceae; genus Adiantum; species Adiantum capillus-veneris. Next base: position 152,736,190 of record NC_140948.1, read on the forward strand.
AGTGGTTTGTGAGGTGATAAAATCGTTTGCTAGTCTGCGTGTGGCATTGAAGCGTTTTTATACTCATAGATGAAAAATCCCATATGATTTGTAAGAGTAGCTTTAGGTCAGTAATCTGATTTTGAACTAGTGCTATTCATCATTGATCTATTTGCTAAGTGATTGTTTGCGTTTAAAATCATAGAAAAGTCTGCTTTTGAAGGTAAAAATGCAATAAAAAAGCTTCTGTGGATGTTTTTTCATGACTGGTTGATGATGAGCATATAAAAGGGCATGTGCAAGGGTCCGTGAAGAAAATCTGAAATTTTGTAAACTTGGGCATCATACAGGTATGATGTCTCAAGGGGCATCTAGAGACCAAATCTAAAAAATGGACTACTCCAGAGTGTTCAAAAGGCGGGTTTTACCCTTAGTACACATTGAGACTAGAGTTTTGACCAACTCTTGACACCCAAAAGGAAAAAGACAGAGTGTTTGAAATGGAAACTAGACTCAAAATTGGGATTATGAGCACATTTCTGCATGAAAATTGGTAGGAGTTCTTGAAAGCTAGTGCTAGAGACTTGGGGATGCTTGTGGATGAATTCTGTCCAAAAGGTCATCGATAGACATCATACGCGTATGATGTCTGAGGGGTGATTTTGGCAATAATTATGAACTTTTGACATTATACCCATCTTCTGCATGTTGTGTTGAGCACATACACCAAATTTCATATCATTTGGGCTTATAGATTGAAAACTGGGAGGATTTTACTCTTTCAGGGGATTTCCTCATCAGAAGTGATGATTTTGTGCATTTTTGACATCCAAAATTGCTGTGAGCACATATTCTTGTTGTACACACCAAGGGGCGCCTCTGGTAGAAACAAAACTAAAATCTGAGCAAAAATACATTACATGCGTATAATGTCTTAGAGGCCAAATCTGGGGTCAAAAGGTGCATTTGAGTGCACCCTTGTGATCTACAACATTTAGAAGCATATAGGCCAAATTTCATCAAATTGAAGCAATTTTGGGCTTGTAACGACCACAGATAGATCTAGGAAAATTGTTTGCTTATAGTGGCCATAACTTGCACAAAAAGTGTCAAAATTCAATCATGAAACTTGTTGTGAGTTGCCAGTGTAGTGAGGAACCGCTGGAGCGAAATTCACTTCATTCTGACTAGTTAGACATCATACACATATGATGTTTAAAGGGCACTTTTAGAGACCAAAATGGAGATTTGAGCATACCACAGTGTTAAGCCCCACAAGACAAGCTCACAAACCAAATTTTGTCCAAATCTGAGCACATAGACATTATATGCGTATAATGTCTCGTGCCAAGATCTGAAAGTCAAATTTCACTTTTGACCACATAGGAGGGTTGGAAATGATTTTTTAAGCCTGTTTGCAAAATTTCATGTCATCCTGAGCGAAAAGGCATTATATGCGTATAATGTCTTAGTGACCAGATCTGGGTCAAAACAAATATTTGAGTATACCTCAGTGTCCTAGAGCATAAAAGAAGTCCCTAGCAAAAATTTCATTGCATTTGGAGCTCATTTGAGCTTGTAAAGGCCAGAAGACATATCTGGATAGATTCATGCTTGTATTCATCATAAGTTGCCCAAAAAATGTCCAAATTAAATTCTGAAATTTGATGAGAGTTTCTTGAGTGATAAGGAATTACTGGGATAAAAGCCACCTCATTCTGCTACAAAAGACATTATATGCATATAATATCTCAAGTGTCAAAATAAAGGGTAGAATCACAAACTGAGACTTGCACTAGGTAGAGGACATCAATGAGAGTCTACAATTTAAGTTTGGAGCAATTATGAGTCAGGAGACATATTACGCGTATAAAGTCTCCAGGCATAGGTTGAGTAAAAAAAAAAGTTTTGGCCATAACTTGAGCTTCCCGTATCGGATTCAATTTTTTTTAAAATCAAAACGAAGTTGTAGAGTAGCTTTACAGCTTTCAATGTCCACCCTAAACAGCTTTCAATGTCCAACCTAAACAACTATCAAAGACCCCCACAAATCAAAACGAAGCTGTAGAGTAGCTTTACAACTTTCAATGTCCACCCTGAATAACTATCAAAGACCCCCACAAATTATTCTTTGTTGGTCAGCGCCGCTTGAAAAACGTTGTTTAAGGCCTCAAAACTCATCCGAAATCTAGGGGTGTTTAAAACTGACAATTTGAGAGAATTGTGAGAAAATGATCGTGGTTTTGGACATAGTTTCAAGATTTCCCTACCCAAAGCACTTGAACACATCAATCCAATTCTACTTACATCAAGCTAGAGAAGTTAAGCCCAACGGATCTTTCAAACTTGCAATATATAAAGACCAATCTTGTTGAAAGGGTTTGGATGACAAGTCATGAGAGTGAAGCACTGTATAGATACATTGACAACAGTGAGGTCAACCTTTATAGGTTCTCAGAGCCCTAACCCAAAAGAGATGACAGATTACAAGCTCTTATATGTCTACACATACAGAGTCGACTATCAATGGAAGTCAATAGTTATCTCCACCAAACATGAGGATTCCTATAAGAATTCCTAAAAGGGAGCCACCTAGATTCCCTTCTAGAGCGGTAACAAGAGATAAAATGATCATAGAAATGACAGACATGCCTCCTCAAGCGAACTGCCTAAAGGACCAATCATCAACAGAATGACTAATCCCTTCGACGAAGAACCTAGGCATAGTAGAATGCCTGAAGCAAGAGAAGGATTGGGAGAGTCTATGGCTAGACTTATAGACAATCCGCAAGTTAGACCATCTCAGATCCAGAAATCGGTAAACAGAAAATACACCAAAGATAAAGATCCGAGAGATCACATAGCAGCTCTCAGAAGAGTAATTAGAGTAGAGGAAGTTTCAGATTTTGCGGCACAGTTTGCAAGATTTGTACTAACTCTGGAAGATGACGCGGGTAAATGGTTCAACTCAATGGAAAGATGTGATTTTGACACTCCAGAGGAGTTGCTTGAGGAATTCATCGAAGAATTCTCATAGAAAGGCATAGCTCACAATACAATTTGCAAAGTCACAGATTCAAACAAAAATAAGGTGAGTCAATATGCAAAGCAGCATTACGGCTCAAGAGATACATCAAGTTCTGTCCAAGAGAGGAACTTCCTATGCAAGCACGGTTAATGTTGATCTTTATCGAGGGAATGACACATGCGGGTCTTCAGAAGGATCTGCACATGATAAGGATCATGGCACAAAATGAATTGATCAATCTGGTGGATAACTGTAAGGAATGTAAAGAAAATGATTGTAAGAGTTAAGAGGACGACACATCCTCTCCATACAGTGATTCACAAATGAGTGAGTCCATTGCAAAACCAACAACACCTATCGATCAAGAAAGTTTTATCAACGAAATGGTCAAGAGGTTAGCTCCTCTTGTAAATTCTGATCCAAGGGAGCTTAAGTGGTGCAAAATTGAGAGAAAATGGACAAACCATATGAGAGAAGAGTGCTACTATAGCATGGAATATGCTAAGGAGAGGTATATATAACCTATTCCAGTAGAACCTCCTCCACTTAGATACACTATGGAGAATGTGCCAGGTCTAGTAGGAGTTTCAAGGCCACATCTTATCTAGGACAACAACCTCCACTACTAGGTGCTAGATTACCTATAGACATGAGATACACACAAATGATGGAAGCCTCTAATAAACAAAGTCTAGTACCGGCTACAAAATAACAAAAAAATCATGTACTTACCTTCAAAGCGATAAAAGATGAGAGAAACACATAGAATGGCGAGGCCAGTACAACCTCCATCTTCTGCGTTTTGACCTAAAAAAAGAAGGTATCAGATGGACAAAAGAACATTGCGGTTCATTGTCAATAGAGGCTTAGCTAGGTCAAAGCATGTTTACAACCAAGAGGAATTGCAAGAAGAAGCTCCTCAACAGGAGATAGATTGTCACAAAACTCGTGGCAACCATTGTAAGATCCCCAATTTTTGGGTCTCTAAAAAAACAAAAAAAGCTTTCAATATCTACTTTGCCAAATTTTTTACTTAAGACGCTTGATTGACAACAATGGAAGGTTCTAGAGTAAGAAGCAAGGTTGTTTTCATGTTATAGTAGGTTAGACGGACGTTTAGTTCAGTTTTGGAAAAATCCACTATTTTTAGTTTTTTCATGCTTTTAGGTGCTTTATTGCAAAAAGAAAGGTCGGATCCTTAATCTACATGCTCCAGGGAAGCTATGGTTCAATTTTATAAAAATCTGCTTTTTGAGTGCTTTTCACTCTATTTTTAGCTTTTCATGACCTTTAGTGCTTTTTAGTGAAAAGCGAGTCCGCATTCTTATTTCAGTGGGGACGAGGGGAACCCGTGGTTCAATTTTAGAATTTTTTTTGCTTTTTACGCTATTTTTAGCTTTTTGTGCTTTTCGGCGTTTTGAAAAGCAATGTGTTGTTCATGATGACCTAAGCCTAAAATTATTAATTTTTATCTCTGTCAGATCTAAAAATGATCACCCGGAGCAAGAACGGGACCATACGAGATTTTTACGGGAAATATTTTCATAAAAAGTGGTACCGTAAATACGTCGGGGCAGTACGAGAAAGTCATAATTATGTCGGGATATGGTGCAACATAGTCTTGCTACGGTTTTAGTTTGCCAGATACTGCTCATATGGACAATTTTACTATAAAAATTGAATGGTAAGTGGGGGAGTTCACCACCAAAAGCTGTGCCATGTTTTTAGAAAAGACTAGAGTATTTTCCCAAAAGTAGGAGGCTATTCAACGAAATGGTAACGAAATGGTCAAGAGGTTAGCTCCTCTTGTAAATTCTGATCAAAGGGAGCTTAAGTGGTGCAAAATTGAGAGAAAATGGACAAACCATATGAGAGAAGAGTGCTACTATAGCATGGAATATGTTAAGGAGAGGTATATATAACCTATTCCAGTAGAACCTCCTCCACTTAGATACACTATGGAGAATGTGCCAGGTCTAGTAGGAGTTTCAAGGCCACATCTTATCTAGGACAACAACCTCCACTACTAGGTGCTAGATTACCTATAGACATGAGATACACGCAAATGATGGAAGCCTCCAATAAACAAAGTCTAGTACCGGCTACAAAATAACAAAAAAAGCATATACTTACCTTCAAAGCGATAGAAGATGAGAGAAACACATAGAATGGCGAGGCCAGTACAACCTCCATCTTCTGCGCTTTGACCTAAAAGAAGGTATCAGATGGACAAAAGGACATTGCGGTTCATTGTCAATAGAGGCTTAGCTAGGTCAAAGCATGTTTACAACCAAGAGGAATTGCAAGAAGAAGCTCCTCAACAGGAGATAGATTGTCACAAAAGTCGTGGCAACCACTGTAAGATCCCCAATTTTTGGGTCTCTAAAAGAAAAAAAAAGCTTTCAATATCTACTTTGCCAAATTTTTGACTTAAGACGCTTGATTGACAACAATGGAAGGTTCTAGAGTAAGAAGCAAGGTTGTTTTCATGTTATAGTAGGTTAGAGGGACGTTTAGTTCAGTTTTGGAAAAAATCCACTATTTTTAGTTTTTTCATGCTTTTAGGTGCTTTATTGCAAAAAGAAAGGTCAGATCCTTAATCTACATGCTCCAGGGAAGCTATGGTTCAATTTTATAAAAATCTACTTTTTGAGTGCTTTTCACTGTATTTTTAGGATTTCATGACATTTACTGCTTTTTAGTGAAAAGCGAGTCCGCATTCTTATTTCAGTGGGGACGAGGGGAACCCGTGGTTCAATTTTAGAATGTTTTTTGCTTTTTACACTATTTTTAGCTTTTTGTGCTTTTCGGCGTTTTGAAAAGCAATGTGCTGTTCATGATGACCTAAGCCTAAAATTATTAATTTTTATCTCTGTCGGATCTAAAAATGATCACCCGGAGCAAGAACGGGACCATACGAGATTTTTACGGGAAATATTTTCATAAAAAGTGGTACCGTAAATACGCCGGGGCAGTACGAGAAAGTCATAATTATGTCGGGATATGGTGCAACAATGTCTTGCTACGGTTTTAGTTTGCCAGATACTGCTCATATGGCCAATTTTACTATAAAAATTGAATGGTAAGTGGGGGAGTTCACCACCAAAAGCTGTGCCATGTTTTTAGGAAAGACTGGAGTGTTTTCCGGAAAGTAGGAGGCTATTCAACGAAATGGTAACGAAATGGTCAAGAGGTTAGGTCCTCTTGTAAATTCTGATCAAAGGGAGCTTAAGTGGTGCAAAATTGAGAGAAAATGGACAAACCATATGAGAGAAGAGTGCTACTATAGCATGGAATATGCTAAGGAGAGGTATATATAACCTATTCCAGTAGAACCTCCTCCACTTAGATACACTATGGAGAATGTGCCAGGTCTAGTAGGAGTTTCAAGGCCACATCTTATCTAGGACAACAACCTCCACTACTAGGTGCTAGATTACCTATAGACATGAGATACACGCAAATGATGGAAGCCTCCAATAAACAAAGTCTAGTACCGGCTACAAAATAACAAAAAAAGCATGTACTTACCTTCAAAGCGATAGAAGATGAGAGAAACACATAGAATGGCGAGGCCAGTACAACCTCCATCTTCTGCGTTTTGACCTAAAAAAAGAAGGTATCAGATAGACAAAAGGACATTGCGGTTCATTGTCAATAGAGGCTTAGCTAGGTCAAAGCATGTTTACAACCAAGAGGAATTGCAAGAAGAAGCTCCTCAACAGGAGATAGATTGTCACAAAAGTCGTGGCAACACTGTAAGATCCCCAATTTTTGGGTCTCTAAAAAAAAAAAAAAGCTTTCAATATCTACATTACCAAATTTTTGACTTAAGACGCTTGATTGACAACAATGGAAGGTTCTAGAGTAAGAAGCAAGGTGGTTTTCATGTTATAGTAGGTTAGACGGACGTTTAGTTTAGTTTTGGAAAAATGCACTATTTTTAGTTTTTTCATGCTTTTAGGTGCTTTATTGCAAAAAGAAAGGTCGGATCCTTAATCTACATGCTCCAGGGAAGCTATGGTTCAATTTTATAAAAATCTGCTTTTTGAGTGCTTTTCACTCTATTTTTAGCTTTTCATGACCTTTAGTGCTTTTTAGTGAAAAGCGAGTCCGCATTCTTATTTCAGTGGGGACGAGGGGAACCCGTGGTTCAATTTTAGAATTTTTTTTGCTTTTTACGCTATTTTTAGCTTTTTGTGCTTTTCGGCGTTTTGAAAAGCAATGTGCTGTTCATGATGACCTAAGCCTAAAATTATTAATTTTTATCTCTGTCGGATCTAAAAATGATCACCCGGAGCAAGAACGGGACCATACGAGATTTTTACGGGAAATATTTTTATAAAAAGTGGTACCGTAAATACGCCGGGGCAGTACGAGAAAGTCATAATTATGTCGGGATATGGTGCAACATAGTCTTGCTACGGTTTTAGTTTGCCAGATACTGCTCATATGGCTAATTTTACTAAAAAAATTGAATGGTAAGTAGGGGAATTCACCACCAAAAGCTGTGCCATGTTTTTAGAAAAGACTGGAGTGTTTTCCCAAAAGTAGGAGACTATTCAACGAAATGGTAACGAAATGGTCAAGAGGTTAGCTCCTCTTGTAAATTCTGATCCAAGGGAGCTTAAGTGGTGCAAAATTGAGAGAAAATGGACAAACCATATGAGAGAAGAGTGCTACTATAGCATGGAATATGCTAAGGAGAGGTATATATAACCCATTCCAGTAGAACCTCCTCCACTTAGATACACTATGGAGAATGTGCCAGGTCTAGTAGGAGTTTCAAGGCCACATCTTATCTAGGACAACAACCTCCACTACTAGGTGCTAGATTACCTATAGACATGAGATACACGCAAATGATGGAAGCCTCCAAAAAACAAAGTCTAGTACCGGCTACAAAATAACAAAAAAAGCATATACTTACCTTCAAAGCGATAGAAGATGAGAGAAACACATAGAATGGCGAGGCCAGTACAACCTCCATCTTCTGTGTTTTGACCTAAAAAAAGAAGGTATGAGATGGACAAAAGGACATTGCGGTTCATTGTCAATAGAGGCTTAGCTAGGTCAAAGCATGTTTACAACCAAGAGGAATTGCAAGAAGAAGCTCCTCAACAGGAGATAGATTGTCACAAAAGTCGTGGCAACCACTGTAAGATCCCCAATTTTTGGGTCTCTAAAAAAAAAAAAAAAGCTTTCAATATCTACTTTGCCAAATTTTTGACTTAAGACGCTTGATTGACAACAATGGAAGGTTCTAGAGTGAGAAGCAAGGTTGTTTTCATGTTATAGTAGGTTAGAGGGACGTTTAGTTCAGTTTTGGAAAAAATCCACTATTTTTAGTTTTTTTATGCTTTTAGGTGCTTTATTGCAAAAAGAAAGGTCAGATCCTTAATCTACATGCTCCAGGGAAGCTATGGTTCAATTTTATAAAAATCTACTTTTTGAGTGCTTTTCACTCTATTTTTAGGATTTCATGACCTTTACTGCTTTTTAGTGAAAAACGAGTCCGCATTCTTATTTCAGTGGGGACGAGGGGAACCCGTGGTTCAATTTTAGAATGTTTTTTGCTTTTTACACTATTTTTAGCTTTTTGTGCTTTTCGGCGTTTTGAAAAGCAATGTGCTGTTCATGATGACCTAAGCCTAAAATTATTAATTTTTATCTCTGTCGGATCTAAAAATGATCACCCGGAGCAAGAACGGGACCATACGAGATTTTTACGGGAAATATTTTCATAAAAAGTGGTACCGTAAATACGCCGGGGCAGTACGAGAAAGTCATAATTATGTTGGGATATGGTGCAACATAGTCTTGCTACGGTTTTAGTTTGCCAGATACTGCTCATATGGCCAATTTTACTATAAAAATTGAATGGTAAGTGGGGGAGTTCACCACCAAAAGCTGTGCCATGTTTTTAGAAAAGACTGGAGTGTTTTCCCAAAAGTAGGAGGCTATTCAACGAAATGGTCAAGAGGTTAGCTCCTCTTGTAAATTCTGATCAAAGGGAGCTTAAGTGGTGCAAAATTGAGAGAAAATGGACAAACCATATGAGAGAAGAGTGCTACTATAGCATGGAATATGCTAAGGAGAGGTATATATAACCTATTCCAGTAGAACCTCCTCCACTTAGATACACTATGGAGAATGTGCCAGGTCTAGTAGGAGTTTCAAGGCCACATCTTATCTAGGACAACAACCTCCACTACTAGGTGCTAGATTACCTATAGACATGAGATACACGCAAATGATGGAAGCCTCCAATAAACAAGGTCTAGTACCGGCTACAAAATAACAAAAAAAGCATGCACTTACCTTCAAAGCGATAGAAGATGAGAGAAACACATAGAATGGCGAGGCCAGTACAACCTCCATCTTCTGCGTTTTGACCTAAAAAAAGAAGGTATCAGATGGACAAAAGGACATTGCGGTTCATTGCCAATAGAGGCTTAGCTAGGTCAAAGCATGTTTACAACCAAGAGGAATTGCAAGAAGAAGCTCCTCAACAAGAGATAGATTGTCACAAAAGTCGTGGCAACCACTGTAAGATCCCCAGTTTTTGGGTCTCTAAAAAAAAAAAAAAAGCTTTCAATATCTACTTTGCCAAATTTTTGACTTAAGACGCCTGATTGACAACAATGGAAGGTTCTAGAGTAAGAAGCAAGGTGGTTTTCATGTTATAGTAGGTTAGACGGACGTTTAGTTCAGTTTTGGAAAAATCCACTATGTTTAGTTTTTTCATGCTTTTAGGTGCTTTATTGCAAAAAGAAAGGTCAGATCCTTAATCTACATGCCCCAGGGAAGCTATGGTTCAATTTTATAAAAATCTGCTTTTTGAGTGCTTTTCACTCTATTTTTAGCTTTTCATGACCTTTAGTGCTTTTTAGTGAAAAGCGAGTCCACATTGTGATTTCAGTGGGGACGAAGGGGAACCCGTGGTTCAATTTTAGAATTTTTTTTGCTTTTTACGCTATTTTTAGCTTTTTGTGCTTTTCGGCGTTTTGAAAAGCAATGTGCTGTTCACGATGACCTAAGCCTAAAATTATTAATTTTTATCTCTGTCGGATCTAAAAATGATCACCCGGAGCAAGAACGGGACCATACGAGATTTTTACGGGAAATATTTTTATAAAAAGTGGTACCGTAAATACGCCGGGGCAGTACGAGAAAGTCATAATTATGTTGGGATATGGTGCAACATAGTCTTGCTACGGTTTTAGTTTGCCAGATACTGCTCATATGGCCAATTTTACTATAAAAATTGAATGGTAAGTGGGGGAGTTCACCACCAAAAGCTGTGCCATGTTTTTAGAAAAGACTAGAGTGTTTTCCCAAAAGTAGGAGGCTATTCAACGAAATGGTAACGAAATGGTCAAGAGGTTAGCTCCTCTTGTAAATTCTGATCCAAGGGAGCTTAAGTGGTGCTAAATTGAGAGAAAATGGACAAACCATATGAGAGAAGAGTGCTACTATAGCATGGAATATGCTAAGGAGAGGTATATATAACCTATTCTAGTAGAACCTCCTCCACTTAGATACACTATGGAGAATGTGCCAGGTCTAGTAGGAGTTTCAAGGCCACATCTTATCTAGGACAACAACCTCCACTACTAGGTGCTACATTACCTATAGACATGAGATACACGCAAATGATGGAAGCCTCCAATAAACAAAGTCTAGTACCGGCTACAAAATCACAAAAAAACCATGTACTTACCTTCAAAGCGATAGAAGATGAGAGAAACACATAGAATGGCGAGGCCAGTACAACCTCCATCTTCTGCGTTTTGACCTAAAAAAAGAAGGTATCAGATAGACAAAAGGACATTGCGGTTCATTGTCAATAGAGGCTTAGCTAGGTCAAAGCATGTTTACAACCAAGAGGAATTGCAAGAAGAAGCTCCTCAACAGGAGATAGATTGTCACAAAAGTCGTGGCAACCACTGTAAGATCCCCAATTTTTGGGTTTTTAAAAAAAAAAAAAAAGCTTTCAATATCTACTTTGCCAAATTTTTGACTTAAGACGCTTGATTGACAACAATGGAAGGTTCTAGAGTAAGAAGCAAGGTTGTTTTCATGTTATAGTACGTTAGAGGGACGTTTAGTTCAGTTTTGGAAAAATCCACTATTTTTAGTTTTTTCATGCTTTTAGGTGCTTTATTGCAAAAAGAAAGGTCGGATCCTTAATCTACATGCTCCAGGGAAGCTATGGTTCAATTTTATAAAAATCTGCTTTTTGAGTGCTTTTCACTCTATTTTTAGCTTTTCATGACCTTTACTGCTTTTTAGTGAAAAGCGAGTCCGCATTCTTATTTCAGTGGGGACGAGGGGAACCCGTGGTTCAATTTTAGAATTTTTTTTGCTTTTTACGCTATTTTTAGCTTTTTGTGCTTTTCGGCGTTTTGAAAAGCAATGTGCTGTTCATGATGACCTAAGCCTAAAATTATTAATTTTTATCTCTGTCGGATCTAAAAATGATCACCCGGAGCAAGAACGGGACCATACGAGATTTTTACGGGAAATATTTTTATAAAAAGTGGTACCGTAAATACGCCGGGGCAGTACGAGAAAGTCATAATTATGTCGGGATATGGTGCAACATAGTCTTGCTACGGTTTTAGTTTGCCAGATACTGCTCATATGGCCAATTTTACTATAAAAATTGAATGGTAAGTGGGGGAGTTCACCACCAAAAGCTGTGCCATGTTTTTAGAAAAGACTGGAGTGTTTTCCCAAAAGTAGGAGGCTATTCAACGAAATGGTAACGAAATGGTCAAGAGGTTAGGTCCTCTTGTAAATTCTGATCAAAGGGAGCTTAAGTGGTGCAAAATTGAGAGAAAATGGACAAACCATATGAGAGAAGAGTGCTACTATAGCATGGAATATGCTAAGGAGAGGTATATATAACCTATTCCAGTAGAACCTCCTCCACATAGATACACTATGGAGAATGTGCCAAGTCTAGTAGGAGTTTCAAGGCCACATCTTATCTAGGACAACAACCTCCACTACTAGGTGCTAGATTACCTATAGACATGAGATACACGCAAATGATGGAAGCCTCCAATAAACAAGGTCTAGTACCGGCTACAAAATAACAAAAAAAGCATGTACTTACCTTCAAAGCGATAGAAGATGAGAGAAACACATAGAATGGCGAGGCCAGTACAACCTCCATCTTCTGCGTTTTGACCTAAAAAAAGAAGGTATCAGATGGACAAAAGGACATTGCGGTTCATTGTCAATAGAGGCTTAGCTAGGTCAAAGCATGTTTACAACCAAGAGGAATTGCAAGAAGAAGCTCCTCAACAGGAGATAGATTGTCACAAAAGTCGTGGCAAACACTGTAAGATCCCCAATTTTTGGGTCTCTAAAAAAAAAAAAAAAGCTTTCAATATCTACTTTGCCAAATTTTTGACTTAAGACGCTTGATTGACAACAATGGAAGGTTCTAGAGTAAGAAGCAAGGTTGTTTTCATGTTATAGTAGGTTAGAGGGACGTTTAGTTCAGTTTTGGAAAAATCCACTATTTTTAGTTTTTTCATGCTTTTAGGTGCTTTATTGCAAAAAGAAAGGTCGGATCCTTAATCTACATGCTCCAGGGAAGCTATGGTTCAATTTTATAAAAATCTGCTTTTTGATTGCTTTTCACTCTATTTTTAGCTTTTCATGACCTTTAGTGCTTTTTAGTGAAAAGGGAGTCCGCATTCTTATTTCAGTGGGGACGAGGGGAACCCGTGGTTCAATTTTAGAATTTTTTTTTGCTTTTTATGCTATTTTTAGCTTTTTGTGCTTTTCGGCTTTTTGAAAAGCAATGTGCTGTTCATGATGACCTAAGCCTAAAATTATTAATTTTTATCTCTGTCCGATCTAAAAATGATCACCCGGAGCAAGAACGGGACCATACGAGATTTTTACGGAAAATATTTTTATGAAAAGTGGTACCGTAAATACGCCGGGGCAGTACGAGAAAGTCATAATTATGTCGGGATATGGTGCAACATAGTCTTGCTACGGTTTTAGTTTGCAAGATACTGCTCATATGGCCAATTTTACTATAAAAATTGAATGGTAAGTGGGGGAGTTCACCACCAAAAGCTATGCCATGTTTTTAGAAAAGACTGGAGTGTTTTCCCAAAAGTAGGAGGCTATTCAACGAAATGGTAACGAAATGGTCAAGAGGTTAGCTCCTCTTGTAAATTCTGATCCAAGGGAGCTTAAGTGGTGCAAAATTGAGAGAAAATGGACAAACCATATGAGAGAAGAGTGCTACTATAGCATGGAATATGCTAAGGAGAGGTATATATAACCTATTCCAGTAGAACCTCCTCCACTTAGATACACTATGGAGAATGTGCCAGGTCTAGTAGGAGTTTGAGGGCCACATCTTATCTAGGACAACAACCTCCACTACTAGGTGCTAGATTACCTATAGACATGAGATACACGCAAATGATGGAAGCCTCCAATAAACAAAGTCTAGTACCGGCTACAAAATCACAAAAAAACCATGTACTTACCTTCAAAGCGATAGAAGATGAGAGAAACACATAGAATGGCGAGGCCAGTACAACCTCCATCTTCTGCGTTTTGACCTAAAAAAAGAAGGTATTAGATGGACAAAAGGACATTGCGGTTCATTGTCAATAGAGGCTTAGCTAGGTCAAAGCATGTTTACAACCAAGAGGAATTGCAAGAAGAAGCTCCTCAACAGGAGATAGATTGTCACAAAAGTCGTGGCAACCACTGTAAGATCCCCAATTTTTGGGTCTCTAAAAAAAAAAAAAAAGCTTTCAATATCTACTTTGCCAAATTTTTGACTTAAGACGCTTGATTGACAACAATGGAAGGTTCTAGAGTGAGAAGCAAGGTTGTTTTCATGTTATAGTAGGTTAGAGGGACGTTTAGTTCAGTGTTGGAAAAATCCACTATTTTTAGTAGTTGGGCATCACTCTGAGCAGCTGCAGAACCTATAAATTGGCATAGAGTGCTTAGTTTTCAGTGCCATCTATTGCATCTACTACCGCAAGGCTTTACGTATCTATTATAGCTCTTCTCTTGAGAAGAAGAAAAAGAAGAAGAAGGACATGCTCTCTCTACTTACTTATTATCTTCTCACTCGTTTCACGGTGTACGTGCTCTCCAGAAGCTTTCTTGGTGGATACCTCTACATAGCTCTCATCACCGCTCTCTTGCGAAAAAGCAAGAAGCCTTTCGACAGTCCCTAATCGATTCTAAAGCACGGTGAGAATCTCTAAACGCCACAGCCATCATCTCTCTCTCTCTCTCTCTCTCTCTCTCTCTCTCTCTCTCTTCTGAGTTTCACCCTCTCGGTGATTGTTTTTCGCATACAAGTGCATGTATGGATTAACCGAGTACGTATGAAGTTGCTCCATGATTATTTTAGCATGTTTAACACGGATTTAGGCACATGATACGTTTATGGTCATGTCCATGCATAAAGCGCTTTTCGTTTCACATCATAAAGGCGGTAGGAACACTGTTTTGGTCATAAATCACAAACCGCTATGAATCAGCCCGAACCCTTTATACCAGAGAGAACACACATCATTTAGAACATTTTCTCTCTTTGGTGTCATGTGAAAAACATGCACGAGCTAAGAGATATGGTCAAACAACAACTTGCTACCCACTCAACCAAAATTTTTGACTCTAGGCTCGTTGGAGAACCACTATACAGATTCACCGAATGGGTAAACCCACTTAACCAGTTGAAACTTAATGAAACTCCATTATCACCTCGAAAATGGGAGTTATTAATCGCTCTATAACCGGTTTTACCTACATGCATAGGGGTGTTACCAAGGGGGGATATCATATGACGTCGTGAGTTACCCGAGTTGTTTTTATCCCGAACCACATAGACAGATATGAATAAAGTGGCTTTCTTTTGGGGTTACCGTTTGCTGTGTGAGTACCATATGGGTGAAGTGATGTGATAGAGTGATAGTCTATATTATGGAGCTGAGCTTGATGCATTGGTTTGAGGTCAAATACTTTCAATTGCATGTTTTGCATGCTCCCAAAAATGCCAAAAAGTTGTTTTCGCATAAATTTGAAGTTATGGTTTATGGTTGACCTAAAGGTCCGAGCTGTTTTGCATCATGTTTATGGTGATGGAATGTTATCATATGGTGGATGGGAGCTCATGGATTGATGTGGATGCCTCATATGCATGGTTGTTATTGCTTTCCACCTTCCTAGGTCAAAACTCGCTCTATGTGTTAGAAAGGTGAAGTGCAAATGTGATGCATCAACTTTACATTGTTAGATGTGTTCAAGATTGGATTTTATATCATGATTAGTTTTTGGTTGGACTCTTTTTATGCATGAAAGAATCACATCTTAAGGGTCACATGTGTGTATACTCCGATTGATTGCAGGAGATGTGTCAAACCGCAAGTATGGGAGTTGGTTCAGTGTGATTATGATTCATGGTTAAGGGATGAGATTTCCTTATGAATTATGGTTGATATTCTATGGTGTAAGCCGGTGTGGCTGATGGTCTTCTTTCTGGATTTGGTTATGCTGCTGAATTTTTTGCAGCCATGTTATGTTGTAAAGTGGTTATGCAGGATTGGTCATGCCTCACCCAAGTTGGGTAGAGTGCTCGCCTCTATGATGTGATTGGACTATGGTTTATGGTTTTGGGAGTGGATCATGAAGTGAATTGGATGGTTTATGGAAGACGTGTAAGGGTAGAGACCCTGTACAGTCTAACTGCTTGGAATAGATTGTTTGTGCATATGGGAAGTACTATTGTGATTGGACTCATGTGTTATGTTTCTCATGGAAGTGTCGCTACAAGACTAGGATCCCCTACATCGCTTAGCCTTAGACTAAAGGGTCGTTGACTTGGGGCTTTGCTAGATTGGGGGTGTTGCCTAGGTCTTCTTCTTTTTGCTAGGCTCATCTACACGGTTAGTGCGTCGGGGGTTGAATGACCTACACGGCTAACGTGTCAGGTATTTTTCCTTGGCTTTGTCTAAACACCCACTGCTAGGCATTAAAGAGGTGTGGCGCTTAAACTAGTATGGTTGGTGTTGATACCCTACCACCTACTGGTACTTGAGATCCTTTTAGAGCTCGGGTTCATGGAGAGAGGCGAAGCGGCCTCAGCTTATGTTTGGCTCAAGTAGGTTGCAGGTGTTCTGGCTCACTCCTGATGCAATGAAATTCTCTCTGTCCATAGCATAGCAAAAGTGGATGGGTGGACTGTTTGATCCCTACACAGGGTTCAGTGCTCTGCTAGTTGTTTTGTCATAAAATTTTTGATATTATGGTATACCCAGATTTTGTCATTGCTTGACTGTTCCATTTATATGGGCATTTAAAGATTCTCCGTTGTCATCTTTGGCATGTCTCTGTGCACTCTATTTCACCCTCCACTATATTCTCTCTCTCTCTCTCTCTCTCTCTCTCTCTCTCTCTCTCTCTCTCTCTCTCTCTCTCTCTCTCTCTCTCTCTCTCTCTCTCTCTCTCTGTCTTCCTGCAACGCGGTGTACACATATATTCACCCTCCACAATGTTATATTTTTCTTGAGTACGCTTTCATTCATAACACCCATTCAGAGGTAGCACTAATCGCTAGGTACCTCTGGATGCAGTCCGGCTCATGGCCTAAACACCATGCTTGGTCGAGTGTTGAGAACTCCTCCCCTATGAAAATGCTTCGACGACTCTGATGTATATTGAAAATTGTATATTTTTGTTAGGACACCGTCAAGGCCGGACTAGACAAAGGCAGGGCCGCGCTAGGCGGTGTGGAACGCGGAGTCCAACTAGGGCAAAGGGCCAGGGGCTTGCCTATATAATGGGTGGTTGGGTGGTGGACTCTTAGGCTCTAGCTTCCCTTGTCTTACACTACTGGATCCATGAAGGATTCCACTTGGGAAAACATTAGTGTTCTTAAGAAGAAGTTCCCCACTTTTGTTTTCGAGGACGAAAACTCTTGTTTAAGGGGGGAGTAATGTCAGGACACTGGCAAGGTCGGACTAGACAAGGGCAGCAGGGTCGGGCTAGGCGGTGTGGAACGGGGAGTCCTACTAGGGCAAAGGGCCAAGGGCTAGCCTATATAATGGGTGGTTGGGTGGTGGACTCTCAAGCTCTAGCTTCCCTTGTCTTACACTTAGGCGGTGTGGAACGTGGAGTCCAACTAGGGCAAAGGGCCAAGGGCTTGCCTATATAATGGGTGGTTGGGTGGTGAACTCTCAGGCTCTAGCTTCCCTTGTCTTACACTGGTATCAGAGCTCAAGGAGGAGGAGCCATGGAGGAGGGGGGAAGGAGATCGATTATGAGGTCTTTGTCTCTTGTCTACCACTCTCACTCTGTCTCTCTCTCTCTCAATCAAAACAAGGCAACCTCTCTCTTCCTGGTCGGGCTTGGAGAAGCACGGGCATGGCCTCTTGCAAGGCGAGTTCAACATTGCCTCTCGCAAGGTGGTTTTGACAGAGCAGTAAAGCCCGTGGGAAGCACGAATTCCCTTGGAGAGAACCTGGGGATCGATTGCATGTGGGAGCGGCCGCTTGCGGGGGGGGGGGGGGGGGGTATCGTCTGCGTGAACAGACCCTAGCATGCTCCATAAGCGAAGTGGCAATGACCACCATCTGCAGCATGCAGGGCCTCATCGGGTGCGCGATGGCCTACGGTGAAATTCCCGTCACGGAGGGCAGCACGGGGAGCACCACAACGATAGCATGGTGCAGTTTTCCCTTCGTGGCAGAGCCGCCATCGCTGTGCATGTTTTAATAAGACTTGTTTTTTATTTTTTTTTAGCATTAATCCTAAGCAAGGGTGCATGCCCACCCCGGGCACACACCCCTCCAGATTTTGGCCCCTTGATTATGCCAAGCTTGGGGAACCGAGGTCGATGACCTGCCGAGTTTCATGACGATGCCCCAACAATAGAACTTGCATGCAACCGTGGCCGCTCATGGCATGGAGTACAACCAAAAACTCAAATGATAGAATTCACAAATGAAGTAGAAGGTATAAGACATAGTTGTGCCATGCAAGAGCATGTAGGTAAGCATGCAATCCTATTGGTGCAACTCGGGCAAGGCCCTCTACAATCGGAAGTAAGGGATCTAAACACGATCAGGTATGTTGAGGCAAGTATTTCACAAGGACATATTCAGCAAACCATCCGACATCACATAAGGCATCGTGGTGAATAAAGTGCTTGACCTCGGATAGAGACAGAAACGGATTGTCAATTTCGCAATTTCAAGTTCTTGCAATTTTCATCAATTTATGTATCTAATTGTATTGCAAGACTATGTTGTTATGTTGATATCGGCCATGGCATCCGGAGAAATTACCTACGGGTCTAGTATGACCAAGGTCAACATATTACGTCCAATATTGGTAGTCATTATTATGATTTGGACTAAGGAGCATGGCTCCGATAGATATAACCTCTACACAGGCTTTTACAAGGCACAATTGTCTAGTACTAGACCCAACTCAGGCATGGCCTGCGCCTTATAGGGCATCAGTGAATGGCAAGGCCGATCATTCTTTCAATTCTAAGCAGCAGGAAACTCGAAATGGTGAAGTCGAATCCATTGTTGACCATGTCTATTAAACCAAACATCAGTATCTAGGAAATCCCTTCTTGATTTTCTTCCTGCGGGTGACTCATTAGATTCTTCTGGTGGCAAGCTCTGTCGGTAAGTATACTTAATAAGGTACGCAATTGATTTTTTATTATGAAGCATCTGCTTGATAGCTATGATATGCGATAGACATGTAGACACTTTAGGCCTGCACATCACAAGCATGGCTTGTGAAAATTACGGTAAGCACCAAAATTTTGATTGGTTTAAAGATTATCTCAAGGAGCAATTTCAATTGAAATTTCTTGACACAGTCGATTAATTTTGTCATGATATCTGCAGCCACATCCGTTGGCTCTTCACACACACATTTATGAGAAGCAAGGCTTCAATTTATGAATCTTGCATTGAGATTTTTTCCGTTTGGGTAGGCTATGAGCACACACTTTTGGGGAATTTCTCCATATGCCTGCAGGATATTTCAGGCCAACTTTCTCTCGTGCAACAGAGATGGTTATATCTACATTTGAGCGAGTTTTACTTTCCACGTCTCAAGACAACTGGTTACAGCAGGATGACCAGGTTAGACCATGTTGAATATTGTTTATTTTTTCCATGTTTATACATTTACATTGGAAACTAATGCTTTTTTACAAAGGAAAGTTCTATGACAATTTTTCATGAAGCAAGGCTTATCCCTTGTGCCAAGGTACTGCCCAAGGACTGGGAATCACGAGCAATGGCACACAAGTTTGACAAACTGGAAAAATAGGGAATATCACCTCACAACATCCCTACCAGTTTAGAATGTGATGGTTTTGGCTCTCACATTTCAGGCCATCACTCTCGCCAAGGGCTTAACAATCTGTGTGCACAGCATGCTAACCAGGTGGCATAAATTCCACTGCTTCAAAGATTACGCTTTCGCTATCACACTCGCAACTTTGTCAAGGAGAGACTAAGGATGGCTTGTTAATATGAATTTTGGTTGTTATCAACACACAAAAGCACTAAAAAGAACCTAAAATTTTGACTAGCTTCACCGGCAAAGTGTCCTATTCCAGTCATCCTCCTACAGTCACGACCCATACACGGTAGAGGGTCAAGATTTGAATTGCGTTTTTTGTTGCCTCTCTCGATGAGAGCGTCATACAAACAGATTGTTGTACGCTTATAGGATAAGCTGAAAAATAGGCATAAGATGCCTAAGAGCACACATTCTGGGCACACTCACACTAGAAATTTAAGGACATTTCCTTAGCTCCGCATGCTCTTCTTCTCTCTCTTTCTCTTATTTCTCTCAAGAATATTGAAAACTTTCTAAGAAGCTTTTGTTACATGTTTTGTTTGGGAGTTAGCATGAGCCAAGGTGCTCCCACTCTTAGCTAGAATTTGGCCAAGATGACATTCATATTAGTTTTCATCGTTTTATCAATTGAACACTAATTTCCATAAGAGCTAGGAGCCACACATAGGCTGGCTAAGAGCCATTGTCAAATTTTGGGTAGGATCCAACTATGGGCATTCCTTGGGTGACTGTTCTTATGATCGAACAGATCTGTCCAGTGGAGTACACATCAAATACACCGACGTTCATCAACTAGCTAGAGCCTGAAAGTCCACCACCCAACCACCCATTATATAGGCAAGCCCCTGGCCCTTTGCCCTAGTTGAACTCCCCGTTCCACACCACGTAGCCCGGCCCTGCCGTTGTCTTCTTTAAGGGGGGAGTAATGTCAGTACACCGGCAAGGTCGGACTAGACAAGGGCAGGGCCGGGCTAGGCGGTGTGGAACGGGGAGTCCAACTAGGGCAAAGGGCCAGGGGCTTGCCTATATAATGGGTGGTTGGGTGGTGGACTTTGAGGCTCTAGCTTCCCTTGTCTTACAATTTTTTGCATAGACCACTTGGTCAAAACATGTCCTCAAATGGAGATCACACAAGTAGATGCCTATTGTCTTCATTGTGGTGTCATTCACTTGATCCCCGAGTGTCCAAAAAATCCAAACCAAGTCATAAAGATCACAATGAATTTCTCAGGAATTGTTCAACTACCTAGTACCTCGGAAAATGAAACATCGTACCAGTTCAAGAGTTACAAGAGCACAAGCTCAAAAGGAAATTGAGGAGAATATAGAGACAAAGAAAATGAAACTGACACGAGTCCAGAGACAAGTGAGCCAAAGACCAACGCACCTAGTCAAAAAACCAAGAGCAAACAGAATAGTTGGAAAGCTAAAAAAGCTAGGATGAAAGCACATAGGGAACGAGAGCAGAATCCCTAGCTGATAAGCTTACCCAAGCTAAAGAGAAAATAAGACAACATGAGGAAATGGTTGCACCTTCTCTTATGCAGACGCCTGAACCTCCATAAGAACCATCCACAGATGAGAAACCAAGAAGTGCCAGTTAAGGAGGATCAGTATTGATCGAGAAGGTTAATTAACACTAGTTCTGTAATTGGACACTTAAGTGTCCTGTTTTTCTACCATGTTTTGGCAATTTATTTGTCAAGCTAGAAAGAAGTTTTTTACACCTTGCTTCTACCATAGATTGGTTATGAGGGAAAGAAAACACTGTATTTTTCTCCGTATCAAAATACAATATGTATGGAGAGAATTCTCGTAAGTTCTAAGACATAAATTTTAGTAAAATTTCAAGCTGTTTTGCCAAAAAAATCATAAAATTACTATATCATTTTGTAGAGATGGCCTTTTTTATGTTTATAAAAGCTAAGTGTTAGCATTTAGTGTTACAAAACAATGGAACACACTTCAAAGATAAATTTTCAAGTCACATGTAAGCCATAAACATAATTTCATACTTGAGCACGTGCTGAATAAGAGCATAATATTGGTCTTCCAAAGGTCCCCTCATGAAATTGGTACTATTCTAGTGCAATTTGACAACTACAAATGACTTTATATGTTTAAACCAAGAAACTACGTATTTTTTGGGCTCGTAAATCTTGTTGCTTGAACTCTATCTTCAATTCTTTATCGTTAAAAAACTCTTAAAACTCTTGAGTTCTCTATAATAACATTGAAACCAAGGTTTTAGGCACCCCAATTGTGTATGTACCACGTACTTTGATACATTTAGTCTATCTATATGAAAAGTTTGATATTATTTGAGGTTTTGAATGCTTATGTCTCAAGAATAAAAATATGAAAGTTTTCTCTTATACAGTTTTGAATATTTAAAATGATCCAATACTTTTTGCATACCAAAGCTGTTCTACTTGCCACCTTGAGTGCTCAATGAAAAGGGCAAGCAATGTATCACTTTCTAAAACTCACAAATACGTCAGAAACATATTTTTCTTTGTATACAACGATATGCTTAAAATGACCATATCAAACACATGGAACTTTCCATTATTTTATATACTCCAAAGTCATTTTTTTCACACATGAAACTTTCAATTATCTATAGAAAATTTTTGA
Organism: Adiantum capillus-veneris; assembly: GCF_014529385.1. Lineage (NCBI taxonomy): Eukaryota > Viridiplantae > Streptophyta > Polypodiopsida > Polypodiales > Pteridaceae > Adiantum > Adiantum capillus-veneris. Next base: position 152,758,226 of record NC_140948.1, read on the forward strand.
AAGAGTCACCTACAATTTTCTATAAGGTCGCTTCATTTTTTATTGAGCTTATAAAGGCAAAGCGTCAATCGCAGTCTTACGAGGGTCAACTTGATAAGTATAGTTCTTGATAGTGATAGATTCTAAAATGCAAGGTTATATTTTTAAAAGATCCTATAGATAACATATTTAAGCATATCAAGAGGGTTTTGTTAAATAAGCCGTCTAATGCAAGTAGCATTTAATTTAAATTTGTTAAAAAGGGACACTTAAATTGTCCTGTTTTGGTACCAAACTAGTGTTAACGAGCCATTAGACGCCCTCCTAAAAGCCTATGAAACACGACCCAAAAACAACCAAACCCAAGAACACAGGTGGATGGCATATCCATACATGGAACTAGAAAATGACATGCTTGAAATGTACAAGAAAATGATTCAAACAGGCCAAGCTTTACTAGAACCACTAGTTGGAAAACCTGAGGGTGTATTCCTTGTCTCACCTACACCAGTAATCCAACCTAGCCATGAACGAAAAGAGCTAGATTCCAGTTACGAGCATGGACAAAAGATCAAGGACCCAGCATCAGAACCAATGATATTAGTGAATACCACAGATAACTCTTCCGAGGGATTTCACATAGCTATACGTGATATTAGATGGTCTTGACGAATTGTGGAAACAAGTCAGAGAGGCCAGTGAAGCAAGTGAGATAAGAAGATGAGTAAACCAAACGGGTGATGGAATAGGAGTGTCTCTTCCACCAATAGAGGAATTTGAGGTTGGATCTCAAATGAATCTAGAAGTGGAATTGTATTGGGGAGACAAAGGATATGTACAGTCTATTGACTGTAAACCCCATTCGCTAAGAACACTACCATCCTATAAAAGAGAGCACGAGGCCAAGTCAAATGCTATTGCAGTCCCACAGAGATTGTCTCTCAATAAGGTCATCAATTCAAAAGTGTTGATAGCCATTTTGTCGACACCAGCCACCTGTACGATAACATTAGCCGAGTTTCTCAGAATATGACCAAACATGTGGGCTACTGTGGAAAAATTCCTAGAGAGATTTGGTGTTAAAAAACCAATGATACAAATTGAGGAAGGGATCAAAGAGCTAGAAGTGCCTCAGCTAAATACTAGACCAGTGTCATTATACAAGGTCAGAGAGTATTATGAGAGAGAAGATGGGAACACCACTCTTCCCATGGAATTACAAGGTGTAAAAACCATGGCAATCCTTAACAAGGAGCTACTGTTGCCATCGCAACAAAAGAGGTCTAGGAAAAATAGGAAAAGCCAGCAATGAGACAACCACTAGGATGAAACTGCACTTGCAGACGGGCACATGGAAAGGCCCATAGGACTGGTAGAAAAATTAGTTGCTACTTCTTGTGGCATTGAATATGAGCAAACCTTTGGTATTGTTGACTTTGGCAAGAAGAAAAATTATGATATCATTCTAGGAAGACCATTCATCAGACAACTGAAAATGGTCCAAAATTGGGGATGTGACTATCTCTACTTGAGACATATGGAAACCATGACAAGGATAAATTTGAAGGACCATAGTTATAGGTATGTGATGAGAACACATATGGTAGAGTTTGATTCTTCTACTGTAGCAAGATTAGAACTTCCAGCATGGTTGGGTAAGCGTAATGAACTATGGATGTGTGGAGCTTCACAATGTGGAAGTTTAAAGCAAGAGGAATACATCCTAGAAAGGGAAATTGAAGATAAGAATTATATTCACAACCCATTCCTGAGGAAGCTTTAGAGTCACTTGATGAATGAGAACACATCTTGGCTACTTTGGATGTGTGCAGTATTCAAGACGATCCAACAACAAAGCTTGTGATGAAGATGGCTATGATGTTGTTCCTTACTTTGCAGTGACTGTGATTTAGTCCTTTTTTACACAAGTTTGGTACCAAAACAAGACACTTTAAGTGTCCTTTTTTTTTAAATTTAAATTAAATGCTACTTGCATTAGACGGTTCATTTAAGAAAACCCTCTTGATATGCTAAAATATGTTAGCTATAGGATCTTCTAAAAATATACCCTTGCATTTTAGAATCTATCATGATCAAGAACTATACTCATCAAGTTGACCCTCATAAGACTCCAATTGACGCATTGAAGAAATCGTCTTTATAAGCTCAAGAAAAATGAAGTGACCTTGTAGAAAATTTTAGGTGACTCTTCCACAATTTTTCTATAGATAATTGAAAGTTTCATGTGCAAAAAAATTGGCTTTGGAGTATATAAAATAATGGAAAGCTCCATGTGTTTGATATGGTCATTTCAAGCATATCATTGTATACAAAGAAAAATATGTTTCTGATGTATTTGTGAGTTTTAGAAAGTGATACATTGCTTGCCCTTTCCATTGAGCACTCAAGGTGGCAAGTACAAGGGCTTTGGTGTGCAACCAAGTATTGGATCATTTTAAATATTCAAAACTGCATGAGAGAAAACTTTCATATTTTCATTCTTGAGACATAAGCATTTAAAATCTCAAATAATATCAAACTTTCCATGTAGATCAACTAAATGTATCAAAAGTACGTGGTACATACACAATTGGGGTGCGTAAACCTTGGTTTCAATGTTATTATGGAGAACTCAAGATTTTTAAGAGTTTTTTCACGATAAAAAATTCAAGATAGAGTTCAAGAAATGAGATTTACTTGAGTTAGGGAGCCCAAAAAATACATAGTCTCTTGGTTTAAACATATAAATTCATTTGTAGTTGTCAAATTGTACTAGAATAGGACCAATTTCATGAGGAGACCTTTGGAAGACCAAAATTATGCTCTTATTCAGCACGTGCTCAAGTATGAAATTATGTCTATAGCTTACATGTGACTTGAAAACTAATATTTGAAGTGCATTCCATTGTTTTGTAACACTAAATGCTAACACTTGGCTTTTATAAATATAAAAAGGCCATCTCTACAAAAAGATATAATAGTTTTATGATTCTTTTGGCAAAACAGCTTGAAATTTTACTAAAATTTATGTCTTAGAACTTACGATAATTCTCTCCATACAGATTGTATATTGATATGGGGAAAAATCCAGTGTTTTCTTTCCCTCATAATCAATCTATGGTAGAAGGAAGGTGTAAAAAAACTTCTTTCTAGCTTGACAAATAAATTTCCAAAACATGGTAGAAAAACAGAACACTTTAGTGTCTTAGGACACTTAAGTGTCCAATTACAGAACTAGTGTTAATGAGCTTCCAACACTCTAATCAAGTGGACACAAAAGTCATCCAAGAAACAACAATCCAAGAGAAAACATACAACAACTTTCCATAACCAGCTAAACCACAAAAGTGCTTTAATGCAACCTAGCTGAGGATAACAACGTCATTGACGATTCTTTTTTTTTCCCGAGAAAAAGGTCCTTCTATTAGTTAATGAAACTGCCCATAGGGCTACAACCACCTCTTCAAGAGAGGGCTACAACAACCATGATGGGGAGACTCTCCCAATGAAAAACCAACATATGTACAATGGGGCTAAATCATGAAATTGGGGGAGGGAAAATCCACACAGGTGGTCGGTAGTGCCATCGGAGGACACCCTGGACCATGGCGTAGAAAGGCCTAGGACGCCATAGTCAAAGGAAAGACTCTCTGTGCTCTTGCATGCAATCGGAGTTGCCCTGAATTCTCTCAAGCTGTCCTCTGAGAGTGTGGATCACCTCTAGCCAAATATCGTAAACAGTCTCTAATGGTGGCACAAGGCGAGCCTCAAACATGCAGAAGCAACGAGCCTGCCAAATGAACCAGAGTGTCAGGCCACTGATGAGCTCCCAACACTCCTCTCTCTCACTGTACCACTCCTGTGGAGTAATCTATGTGGCAGGGTGGAGTGTAGGTCGCCCCTCCTGCATCACTATCATCCTACTGAAGGAAGATAGCTCAAACTGAAGGGCCGTGCCCATGAGGGTGGACCAAGCCGCTGCTCCCCAAGTTCATCAGTCAAGCCGTGGAAAGAGCAGGCATTAGACAAAGAACTCTAAGCCACACTTGCTGTGCAAAAGGACAGTCCCAAAGATAGTGACGTTGACTCTCCACAAGATGGTCACAAGCTGCACATGCAACCGAGAGAGGGCCACTATGCACTAGCCATCTCCCAACTGTTGTAGCTCTGTGTGCGACCAGCCACTGGAACAAGGTGACTCGCCTCAACTATCTGGAGTCCCACAACCTCTCCCAAAATGCTACCAAGAACTCAACTGTGAGACCCTCCTCCTGCCAATGAGGTGATGCAGCGGGGCGGGCCTCTCTCTGTGCTGCTAGTATGTGACATCCCAGTCGAACAGTGTACTGAAAGAACGGGACACCTGGGTGGTCTACAGAAGAGAAAGGGTCCCTCCATAGCCACTCTCGAGGATCCCACTATACTCATGCCAGTGGATAGTACTCCCAAACCCACAGTCTCCAGTGTCCAGTCTCAAGAGTTGCTGGGTCAGGATCTATGTCATAAGTCCTCCCACAGATGCCCACCACTCGAATCCTCTAAAAACGGCACTCTGCACCTGCGAGGCCTCTAGTGAAACTCGTTGTAAGAGTCCCTCACCTTGTAGTTGGAAGAGAAGGGATGGAACAGTCTTTGAGTAGGCTCGGACTGAGATAAGAACCTCCAATCATGTGAAGACTCCCATCCACCTGGGTGCTACTGGCTTGAGCGGTGTGAGCCACTCAGCTGGAACTACCTCTAAAATGTCATAGCACATGCTCTGCACCCCTCTCATGCCCTGTAGCTCGAAACCCTGCACCTCCTCTGACAAGCATAAAAACTCTAACCAGTCACCTAAAGAGCGCGCTGGACCCACTGCCATGGGACCCCAGGCAACATGAGGCCGACTACCAACCAAGTGGCCTCTCTGAGTGCTAACCATGGGGTTCCAAACAAGGGGCTGTCATAGGCACTCCTCCGTGCAAGTAGGCTCTCGTTGCTCTAGGCCTCATCGCAAGTGCTTCCAAGATTGAAGCAAAATCATAGAGAAGGGATCCTCCAGTCTCCTGCTCAAACCAACTCTGCGCATCTCTGTGAAGATCCATCTGGTCGAATGTCACTAGGGGCCTCCAGCCTGAGGCACCCTAGCACAAAGCCGTTGTAGCAAGAACTCCTTCCAGGGCTCCTCACCTGGAAGAAGTCCTCTCCCTATGAACTTCCCAAGAAGGGCTGTGCTCTGCTGTGTTGGGTCAATGATCCCAAGCCCTCCCTGTGAACAAGGAAGAGTGATGACCTGCCAAGCCACTTTGGCTCGGGCTATCTAAGTGTCACGTCCTGACCAAAGGAAGTTCTTGATCAACCACTCTACCCGGTTGATACAAGAACTCAAGAAGATCCAGCAAGAAGTGATGTACCACATAGTAGCCAGCAACACCTGGTTGGCCACTACCACTCTGCCAGCCAAAGAAAGTCGTACTGAGCTCCTGTGTAACAACTTCCTCCTAATAGACAAGAGGAGGGGAGAAATTTTCTACTTGGGAGACAAGTCCAAACCAACCTGACAACCCAAGTACCAAACTGTAGTCCCTGGGGGAATCCACCTAAAACCCTTTCCTGGCATCCAATCGAGCACAGGAGTACTACCAACCGAGAAAGCCAGTGTCTTTCTCCAGTTGATCAATGTGACAGATGCACAATAGAAGGTCTCCAGAGCCTGCTCACACCTGTGAAGGTTGGCCTCCTGTCCATCTAAGTACACGGTTGAGTTGTCGGCAAAATCAGCATCCAGTAGCTCATCTCCCCGAATAGGGAGTGCTAAGACCCACAGACCAACCTGCTGTGACACCAAAAACCTACTCATCACCTCCACATAGAAGAGAAAGATAAAAGGGGCAAGAGGAAAGCCCTGTTTGATCAAACGTGTGAGCATGAAATGATCACCTCTACCTCCTGCCAAAAGTACCTGATTGTGAGTCTATCTGTACAAAGCTGACACCCCTATGATCCAAGCATCTAAGAAGCCCATCCTGCATAGAGTGCCCTCTAGAAAGTCCCAGTCAACTCTGTCGTATGCCTTCTCAAAATCGAGAAGAAGAATCAACAGGTCCTCACCACGGAGCCGCACTAGGGTAGAAGTCTCTCAAAAAGTAAATATGTTGTCAAGAATAATGTGTTCCTTGACAAAACCTGTCTGATTCCCATGTAGAAGTGGCTCGATCCTCAAACTCAAAGCCTTGGCAAGAATTTTGTAGGCTGAGTTGAGGATGGTGATGGGGCACCACTGTCAAATCTCATCGAAGGAGCCACCCTCCTTTGGAATGAGGTAGATCAAGCCCTCACTCATGCTGTCAAGCATCACTCCTGTGTGCAAGATGTACTGAAAATCACTACAGAGATCTGGGCCAAGCAAGTCCCAGTACTCCAAGAAAAAACTGGGAGTCAAACCATCCTCACCACTTGGACAACTACCACGGGGGAGGGCACTAAGAGCTATGTGCAGCTCCTCAAGATGAAGTGGCAGCTCAAGCCTCTGACGCATCTCCTCAGTCACAAGCCAGGGCATCTGTGCCCACACCTACTCCCTACATGCATCTAGTTGCTCTGACTGAGGCTCTGCAGATAGCAACTCACGATAAAAGTTAGTAGCAACTGCACGCATATCCTCGGGCTTAGAAACAACTGACCCGTCGGGCCTCCTCAACTGACTGACCTTGGCATGCAAATGCCGAGGTCCCACTGCCTCGAAGAAAGCACCAGTCACTCTGTCGCCCATATGTGTCCACTGAGATACCTCTATCGATGGAAAGCATACTCATGTCGCTGCTCCTCTATGCTAACAAGCTCCTGGCGAGCCTGTTGTAGCTGCTCCTCCAACCAAGGACTGTCTGGATGCTGCTCCTGCATCCTCTGTAATGAAGCAATGCCCCATCTGAGATGTTGCTCCTCCTCTCTCACTGTAGCCCGGCGAGCCAAAGACTCTTGAAGAAAGAAACGACTGGTATGAGCTAGTCCTGAGGCCACTCTGCCAGCAGGAGAATCCTGTCTATCCAATCTCTCTGTCTAGAGAACCTCTACTCGCTCTCTGAGTACAGAGTCCAGCAAGACCCTCTCTGGGATGCGAAGCATCATGCTCCCTCTCCTCTGCCTGTCTGCCACTGTGAGGATCACTGGTGCATGGTCCAAGAAGGAAGTCCCTGCCAGAATGCCAATTGTCCCTCCCAAGTCACTGAAGTGGTCACTAGTGTAGAAGCAATCTATCCGCGATAGATTCACTCCTCCCACTCTGCGGTCCGAACGAGAGAAGGGAAGGCTGTCTGGGGGCCTCACAAAACTAGAGTGCTGCCATACATCCGAGACCCTCATAGTCATATAAAACCTCTCCCAAGCTGCCAGCTCAACTCCATGTACAGTAGCATGGCTACCACCAATCATGTCAGAAGGGTCCTCCAACATGTTCAAGTCCCCCCCTATGCACCAGTGTTCTACCTGTGGCAGAGACTCAACTATCTGTGACCAAAACTCTACTCAAGCACTCACCACATTGGGTGCATAGATGTTCAAGAAGCTTACAAGGCAACCCTAAACGTGTATAGTAATCCATTGAGCCCTACCTCACACAATAATCCCTCTGCCCACGATGGCCTACTCCAGAGAATCCGCAAAAGTGATACATACCCCACCTTGGATGCCTGCAGGTCCAAAAGCAGCTGACCAAGAAGTATCATATCGTCCACGCAAGAGCTAACCACAACGTCTAATGCGGCTCTCAAACAGATGGTGCTCTTGACGCATAAGGAGATCAATCTCTCCTCCCACAAGGAAGCGTTGAATCTCCTGACGTAGTCGGCCCTGCTGACGCTGGAACTGGGGCCCACCAAGTCCCTGCACATTCCATGAGAGGATTCTCATGGGAAGCGAGAAGAACAGATGCTTCTGCAGCAGCTAAACGTGCTATCTTCGAGGCTGGCTTGGATGGGGAGTAATCTGTATCCGAGCTCCTCTAGATAGTCGTGATTGCAACAAGTGCCTGGCCCAAGCCCAAGTGGAGTGAGCCGTCCGTAAAACAACCTCCTCTGTCCAGGAGTCCTCATGAATGTGTACATATCATGGCAAGCACTGCATATCAGCAAACAAGTAGACCACAATGAGTCTACATCCTGTTGTACCTCAGGGGGTCAGGCCACAAATTCTGCAGCATGTCTGTAACTCCTAGTTCTCCCTTGTGGTGAGAGAACTCTAGGATCTGTGTGTGTAACCACCCCAACACTGAGTCAAGAGTCCACTTAGTCTGGTCCCTATCCGCAGAGGGGAAACAAGAATCCAACTACTGAGTCCAAGGCCTCTATCCCCCTAGCTACAAGGAACAAAACATGGACCCTGAAGCAGGCTGCCTCATGGTCTGCTGATGGGTCACCGAGAAAACGAGTGAAGTCATAGTCTAAGAAGTCCCATCGGTCCCGCAAGTCAATGCTTGTCAAACCACAAGGGATAGCTGCAAAAGGAGATGTCTGTACCTGTAGAGGGAGTCACAAGAAAGGCTGTCCCTGTATCACCAAGCGACTCATGGCAACGGCGCTGCCAAGAGATCTCCTAGCAGTCGGAGATGGACCTACCCCTGGGTCGACTGAGGAACTGGAGCGGGAGGGGGGGAGTAGGAGCAGGGGAAAGAGGTGGAGAAGAAGGGCGGGGGGAGCGGCAAGGGTAGAGGGACAGGGGGAAGAGGCGGCGGGAGTAGGAGGCGGGGGGGAGGATGATGATGAGGGGGGAACTTTGGGGGGGAGGGGCTGTCGACGATGAAGTTGAGGTGGAGACTAAAGTAGGGACCTCATCCTACTCAAGAGGACCGAAATGGTTCCCCGTGGGAACCCACTGCTACTGGGCAGGCGCCTCAGGACCACTCTGAGTGCCAGACTGTCGTTGTGGTCCTTGCCTTTGTTGACCACAGACCTGCTGCCATCCCTCCTCCACTGGAGCCCAGGCTTAGAGGGTAGTCTGCATGTGTGCGTTGTGTCTCTGTCTAGGGCTGCTAGCCAGCCCTTGCAGGCTGGGGATGAGTCTGTGGTGTAGGTTGAGGCCTCCTCCATGGACAACCCTTTGCAAGATGCCCATTTTTCGACAAATGAAGCACTGGTTTGGGAGGCCCAAATACTCCACGCTCTGTCTAAACCAACCCCCACTCACCCAAGGTAGAAGAATGACCTTCGGGAGCGTGTGAGTGTCCCTAACCAAAATGAAAACTGAGGGAATGCCAGTCGCCTTGACAGCTACTGAGGCTGTCGTGCGAGGTGTCTCCACGACAGTCCCAATCGCTGAGCCTATCCTGGACAAAAGTGGTAGGTACTCCCTCCGTAAACCAAGAAAGCAGACGGAGATGGATATGTTTGCCTCCTACCAGAACATCCGAAGCAGGGTCAAAACCATGTCTCCAGTGATGTCGAAAGTGGACTCAAGCTACTCGGATGGTCAATGGACTAATGGAGATGCCCTTGAATGCCATCTCAGAGGTCTCAAACTCGATCTGATAGTAGCCTTGTCCGAGTATTTGTATGTCCAAGATCTTGCCCACCTCTGCGCGAAGGCGGGCCTCGAGAAGGTCACGCAGCTCTCCTCTACTGGGTCAGGTGCCGAGAATCTTGCAGATGACAAAAGTCGCCTGCAAGCGCTCTACCTCTGGGGGCTAGGCTTGCTTGCTCTATCAGTGAAAGAGCAAGTCAAATGGTGGTCTTAGCGGGGTCGAGCAAGAGGGCTTTGGATGAGTCCCTCTGTGGCGGAGCTGGAGCCTCTATCTGTGTCTGCTACTATGGCGGAGAAGAAACAACAAAGATTTGAAAAGTGAAGCTCCTCTGCAACAGACCCTGACAAGCACTGCCTAGAAATCCAGCACGGCTGAGCCAGTCAAAAGAACATCTTCGTGGAGAGAAAGGCTGCAATCAAAATGAGCAGTGGGGGTGGGGGGGGTGGAAAATAAATAGCGGGAGAAGGCAGCGGGCACGGGCAATGGCGAGCAGTAGAGGGGCAACGGGGGGAGGGGGTTGTGGCAGGAAGTGGGGGCAATGGCGGGTAGAGGCGGGGTAGTGGCGAGCGCGTGTTGGCTGAAACGCGCAGTAGTGAAGGGGGGAAGGCGGCATGAAGGCAACAAGCGAAGGGGGACATTGATGATTCTTATGAAATTCCTTACCGGAAACTCAGGTCATCAGCCTCACTAGCAGCTTTCGTGAAAACCAAAGAAGGCCAAAAGAAAGGGACAACAAGTTAATACCAAAAAGTTCGACAAATCTAGATACCAAAGAGCCAGATTGGCGAAAAGCAGGTATGGATCAAGAAGATAAAAATCTCTGAAGAAAAACCACAAGATCCAATGCCAACAAAAGAAGAGGTGAAGCGTGCCACAGAAAATCAAGGAAAAATACAAAATCACAAGCTTTCTCAAATCAGATTTGGGTTCCAAAGTAGTTGACTCAAGCACAAAGAGGTCAGGAGTTCATTTGGATTTTGAAATAGTTAATTGTCAACTCCCAAAGTTTGAATCTTGTCCTCAACTAAGAGTACAAGAGTTGAAGCAAAGACCACTGAAGACTCACACAAAGACAAGGTGGATCCCAAAAAAGTCTCTTCAAACACAAACAAAACAAGGACAAGTACGGGTTCCCAAACAAGCAGCACCAACAAAATAGACAATAATCACAAGGAAGTGGGTCCCAAAGGAAACTATAACAGTGCTGTCATTGCACTGCCGCTTGAATTCTTTCAATTTCTCCTACGGCTACATTACAGTTAGAAGAGAACCCACTCTAAGGAACAATGCCAAACACGACAACCAACCACAAGGCTAAAATGGATCCCAAATAAGTATCAAATAGAATAGGAAGCTTTGCCAGCAATGCCAATAAGCAAATTGCTTATACCCACATCTTACACATCATAAACCTTTTCCATGCATTGACTGTGTATGCATAATAGGGTTACATTACAAGGCCAATTTTTGATTGCCCAAGCACAACCTCGGGGGGTTCACCATTCAGAACCCCCCTATATAATGTGTGTTCGGGGGGTATTTAAAAAACCCCTCTTTTAACATGTCTGAATAAATAAAATGACCCCTTATTTCAATTACATAGTGTACCCCCCAAGAGCACAACACATACCCTTGGAGATACCTTTCGTCAAGGAGGACTCCAAATAGGAGAGGGGGGGGCATTCTAAATGGGGACCTAATATTATGAATATTAGAGGGCAATGTTTTGTGAATTGCATTGAATTTTTGCGTTTGATTGTGATGATTTTTTGACAAAATTTAGTGTATATGCCCTCATAATAGCGTTACAGGAGAAGTACGGGGACAAAAGCCATATATGAGCCCCTAGGGACGTGTACACAATGTACATAGGGTTTATAATTTTATTAGAATGATTTTTCTTTTTTGGTTGAGTTAATTTTTGGTTATTTAGTTGTTTTCTGCGATTTCCTTTAGAAAAAAAAAATCCATAATCTAGATGAAGAAAGACTGAAGAGCTGTCGTGCCGTACAAAACGAAGAAGATCCAAAAAAATGATGACACTTCACAAAGAATGTCTCAAAATCCATATGCACAATCGATAATGTCAGAGCATGGCCTACAAGGACAAAGAAATTTGGTGATGCAACTAAACGAAAGTACCCATCAAGTGTAAAGTTGCTTTGTTGGACACTTCACACAATGACAAGGCCATATACAAGAAGTAGACCTTTATATTGTAAATCTTATATCTTGTATGTAACTTAATGAAGCCTCACAAACAAAAGGGACTAATAGTACTGACAAAAGAAATAAGGGTGGCAAAAATGAAATTCAATCATCTAGCGTGATAGATGTTTGTAAGAGAAAGTAGAGCTCAAGCCAAATTCAGGTCCAAATCAAGCCATACTGTTTTAGTAGGCTACAGATAGAGAATACAAGCTAAGGGTTAATTTATTTTAAAAATGGAGGGGGGATCACCCTAGCTAGAGATGAAATTTTTCCAATTTGAAGCCATGATAGACATCTACATACAATGTACATCATGTATATGAATTTTGGGGATAAATGGACAACAATGATAGCTCATAGATGGTCATCTATCACGCACTCTGTGTGTCTATCATGTCATCTGTGTCCTTGATTGACATTATGCTGATTTACACTTTATGGGTGGTGTGATTCGCTCCTAATATTATGAATATTAGAGGGAAATGTTTTGTGAATTGCAATGAATTTTTGCGTTTGATTGTGATGATTTTTTGACAAAATTCAAAGTATATGCCCTCATAATAGCATTACAGGAGAAGTACGGGGACAAAAGCCATATATGAGTCCCTAGGGACGTGTACACAATGTACATAGGGTTTAGAACAAAGAACAAAGAATGCATATGGAAAAAGGATCTCTAGCCGGGGAGGAAAAAATGAAGTCTAAACACCAAGAGCTTCAAAAAGAGCATTAGGAGCTCCAAGGACAATTGACTACACTGCAAGAGATGTTGGTGGACCAAGCAAAAGAGGCTACTAGAAGAGATGTGTTGGCTCAACAACAAATAACATAATTACTAAAAGAAATAGCCAAAGCAAGGACACAAGAAATGAAATCAGGACCAAGTGATCTAGGGACTACACCAGAGATGAGCCCATGGAAGTTCTTGAGGAGGTAGTGATGGCCGGAAATGACATGCCATATGGGGTGGCCTCTACGCCACACATAGCCTGAACATCCCCAAGCATCATCTCAAGGTAGGAGTAATCCTATAGGTAGAGAGGGGGAACCACCTAGGATAAGTGTGGCTAGGATGCAAACAACATGAACTAGGGTAGCAAAAAGTGAGATGCCCTCTAGGTAACCAACACGAAATGGTGATACAGCAAACGTCCACATGTAGGAAATTCCTACTCAACAGTCAGGAGTGTGTGTACAAGGGAGGTATGTGACAAGGTCGGAATGGAGCATACTGACTCATTGGAGAGGCCACACATGTAGAAAATGCCTACTCAACAGTCAGGAGTGTGTGTACAAGGGAGGTATGTGACAAGGTCGGAATGGAGCATACTGACTCATTGGAGGGGCCACACATGATGGAGCACAAGCAGAGTGATATAAAAGAGACAAAACATCCTGCAAATGTGGGAAAACAAAACTAAGGAGAACAAATAATGGACCCCAAAGATCAAGACAACATTGCACCCTTATATTGGTGATGATGATACTTACAAATGGTGGTCTTGATGGTTACAAACCTGGCTCTTGGCACTAGGGATGCATGATGGAATGCGAGCACGATATGATACATGGTGAAGTTGGAGTTAGTGGGGAGGTTAGTTGAGGACAAACATCAAGATGATGCAGCCACCGATGACGTCAATCACCAACATCAAGAGCGGCCCAAGGTAGCATGGTGTTCATGCATTCAATCCTAGCATGCTCATGTTGCCTTGCAGGAGAATAGTGACTACCTTGTGTGCATGGAGTGTTCGTGACTAGTAACTCAACCATGGTGTGGTGGAGAATGGGGAAAATGGTGATGTTGCCAATGCTAAAATGCCCAAGCTTGCAACCAAGCATGAGGCCATGAGCTCTCTATCTTGGGGGGTGCATTATGTGCTAAGTGGTGCTTTAAATGTAGCCTGTGCATGGATCTAGTGTGTTCCTCCTTCACTTGTGACTTTCTTTGTGCTTAGCAGAGGCCTCTTTATATAGGCTTGAGAGGTGATCCTTACCCAATGGTCCTTGCAAATATCCACTGGTTGCTGTAGAAGGTCTAGATGCCTCTCTAGTAAGAGAGATAGATAGAGAGAGAGAGAGAGAAGTTAGAGATAGAGAGAGAGACGAAAGAGTGGGGTGGGGAGAGTTTTATACAATCTACCAGCACTGGCTAGGTTATTAGGGAAGAGTGGAGTTTGGGGAATTTACAAGGGTTTTGTTGATGGTTTGGGTGGACGGTGTGAGGTTTAAGGCTGCCAGAACTGGTAGTTGTTGCGGGAAGCTGAGATGCTACGTGACACTTCCTCTCGCTACCGTCCGGGAGTGCCTTTGGCACCTTTCCTTGTTTTGGTGTTGGCGACGCACGAGTTGGTTGTTTTCTTTTTGTTGTTGGCGTTGATTCCTTTGGATTTTTTTATTATTCTCTGGTGTGTGTGCTTATATGAGTGTTGTGTACTTTGTATAGGTAATGTGTGAGTGTCGTATATATATACCATGGGTTGTGTGTGTGTCTAGAGTGTGTGAAAGTGTTTATATAAGAAATCAAGGGTTTTGTGAGTGTGGGAACAAGGGATAGAGTGATTTATATATATATTTATTTATTTATATGTATAAAAACAATAAAAAAAATATTACGTGCAGCTTCTTACAGAGAACGAGGGGGGCGGGGAAGGAGATGGCATGAGTGAGAGGGGGGGGAAGATGGTGAGAGAATGGGGAGAGGTGGTGTGTGTGTGTGTGTGTGTGTGTATGGGTAAGAGAGAGAGAGAGAGAGAGAAGAAATACCTGGCTACGCGCTTCGGGTTACACGCGGGGAGAGAGAGACAGAGCAGGCAGCTCTGTATCCGACAATGAGCGAGGGAAAGGATGAGGGGTATGGGGGGGGGGGGGGGGGGGTTAGTGTGTGTGGATATGGTGCATAGGCTGGGAGGTTATGAGAGAGAGAGAGAGAGAGAGAGAGAGAGACGAGAGAGAGAGATGTTTTACTACGCCTTCAGGCTGGTCCAACAGGGGAACGAGAGGGAGATGATGGTGTTCGAGGGTGAGGGAGAGAGAGTAGCACTATTTGTTTTGCATTCGGGCTGGTCAAGAGAGCACGCGAGAGGAAGAGAGATAGATAGATAGATTTTATTATCGTCCTCGGAGGTCAAATATGACCTATGGGACCAAAGTTACATGTGATGTAGTATGTGTATGGCTGATGAGTGACTCTCGATGCTCCAAAATTGTAGTGATGAGAGTCGCAATGGAGAGCCCACACTTTGGCTGGGAGAGGAAAGTGTGTAGGTCTAAGTTATGGCTGAAAATGTGAGAGAAGCAAGTTCGGATGTGATCAAAAGCTGAGCACTCTAGTAGTGTGTGGTACTCAGACTCTCGAACTTGCAGTGAGCATAATGTGCACAATCGATTTGACTCTTCTCCATTGCCCCAACGCCCTATCTCGCATCGAAGGAAATGGGAGCTAAGCCGAATTGCTGCGATAGTGCGTATCGCGGACAAGGGAATAGGCTCAAGCATGTAAGTGTGAGTACGGTTTCCTCTCTCAGCGAAGAACATGGTTTTGTAGTTGGGGGCAATATAGGTGGTGTAATGTATGAAGCGTGACCCACCGGATTTCTCCCAAGCCGTAATACATTGGCGTTGTAGAAAAGCTTCATTCACTTGAGAGTCAATTGAAGCATCATGTAGCAAGTGTAATGCATCCCATCTCCCAAACCACTTCTTTATGTCTTGCATCCATCCCGTGCTCAAGATTTTGCTTTTATGCGTCTTTTGAACTTTTTTGCTTGCTTCCCATGCAATTGTAGGAAGTCGATGTGAGGGGTTTTGACGCATCTTTATCATGTACTCCACAACCCTTTCCATGCCCATAACCTCAATTGGAAGAGATCCCGACTCAAAAAGTAAGAGCATATATGGTGTTTGTGTCTTAACTTGGAGAAAGTTTGTAAGAAAACGCTTTTGGACATTCTCAAACTCTTTCCAAGTAGATTTTGAGATGCTCCCGCCCCACACTTCAACTCCATAAAGAAGAACCGGTGTCACCAATGCATCAAAAAGATACTTCTTGAGAACCCAACACTTGATGTTTCCCGCATTACACATGTTCTCAAATGCATTCAAATGCCGGGCTAGAGGGCAGTGCGCCTAACCTGGTATCATTAGCCCTTCCCTAAGGTTATGGGCATTCATGCCTCTAACTCATCTGTTTGATCATTGTCGTCGGAGGTGGAGGTTGATGGTGTATCCTCATCAAGAATGTCGATAGGTGGAATCTGTTCAAATTGAAGAAAATAAGTTTAAGCCGCCAACCATTTACTATGGTCTTATGGAGCTTTCCATCGGGTTCCATAAGCTGGTAACTCCCATTGGCATACTTTTTCCTAATGATATAAGGGCCCTCCCATCGGAGTAGGAGCTTCTTATTTTTGCATGTGTCAAAGTGATTGTCGTAGCGAAGCACCAACATGCCTTTATTTAATTATTTGTGCCAAAGATGCTGGTTGAAACTAAGTCGTTTGTGCTCTGTGTTTGCAGGTCACCGCGACGGACGTCCATAGCATAGCTCTCAAGCATCAACATAAAATTATTGATACAAGGGAAGCCACTCGGATGAGGCATGGAAACTCATTAGGATGTCAACTCTAATGAAGTGAACTTGAAGAGATGCAACTACTAACTCTACAAGCAAATCAAACACACTAAAGCCAAGTAATCTGCCTATGTCCTTCTACACAGCTCTACAATCATCACGCCCGTTCACCATGCAAATCATATCGGAATCACACGAAACTTGAAGGGAAGCTATAGGGGACTATTAGGAACATATCCTATCACTGTCTCACAATCGTTCGTCCCACAATACGCAAAAACAGTAAACAGATGATCCTAATGGGTTGTGTTTGGGTACCTAAAGCCTCTCCTAGGGTCAAAACAACATAAAATACGCATATAAACACTCAAAACAATGATTTAAGGCCTAAAAGGATGCGTTTGAAACTTTCACCGAATCTTGAATGCTTACACTTGAATGAAAGAGCAGAGTAAGAGGAACACAATGCAAGAAACAAAACTGAATTTTGATTACCGTAGCCACAGAAGCGATGATTACAAGTTTGAGCAAAGAGGCAGCTCTCTGTGCGTAACGCAATAGTCACTTATCTTCAAAAAATTCTAAAGTGGCCGACGGCCAACTTCTCATGGACCTTTACATACATCATTGGAAAAATTACATCTTTGACTTAGACTTGACATAGACGATTGTCATTAGGCTTTTACAGGGTTAGATGTATTAAACATCGGGAAAATAATGTGACCACATCAAAACTTTGGCTGGCTGACCCAACGGGCGCCTTGGCTAGGTGGGCACTTGTATGTTGTTATCAGCTCCAAACACTCCCCCCTTCCTAGCTCGTGTCGTCCCTTGACACGACCATTTGTATTCTGGTCTTCTTGTTGATGTGACTCCCCCCTTCCTTGATTGAGTTATATCTGGCATGTTTTGCTTGTTCAAATGGGGTGCCCATTTGCCTTTGATGGATGAACATGTGTTCTTCGTGATTTGGATGTTGTGGACGAGGCATTTGTGCATGTTGTTGCACATCCTGCTTTACCTTTCCATTTGTGCAGTTGGTCCGCTGATACCTGCTTCTTTGGATACTTTGCCTCTTGGTGTGCAATTGACTTTTTATTGGATCTCGTATCTCAAAATTTTTGAGACTTCGACGTGTGTGAACTGGCATCTCCAATTTGATTTTCTTTGCCACTTTGTCAATAGAGCTTTGTTGGTATCTTTGAAGATAAGAGCTAATCTTGTCGAAGCGTAGTTGAGAACAATGTGGCCCCACTTTATCTCTTTGAAGATCGTGTAACAAATTCTTTATTGGTTTTATTTGATGGAAGGAATATATACAATAGAATAGTGATGGGTGTTTCTAAATTAGGGTCTAGAACCTGACTGACCAAAGGGAAAACCCAGTGGGAAAAAATGCCTTTGGTATACGCTCTTATTGGTGTTGAACCCATGGAAGTTGAGTACTTGTTCATGCAAGGTGAGTGCTTGGAGAAATAAAGTAAGAGTGCGTAATGCAAGTGACAATTATGGGCCACTCTATATGCACACAAGAGTTCTTTTAAGAAAATTATGTTGTGTGAAAAATGAGTTGTTGGGTGCTTCAAGGAACAAATGTAGCACATGTGATATCCAAGGACATCTCAATAGCTTCCACATTTCCAAGAAGGGTCTTTGATGTTGAAGCTTCCCCACTCATAACTCACTATGCATAGTGCGTGAGTGTCTTTTGGACTCTCTCCTCCACTTTACCAAACTTAAAATACATACACTTGGACTCTTATGCTCACCTATACCAGCATGAGCGACACAACGTAAATATGCTCAACTCCTCCACCTTGAGCAGTACCTAGAATAGCTAAGAATCTTAGACCACAGAGAATATTACTTGAAGCTTTGGGACTAATGCCTTGCTCATTTAGTGGCTCAACTGCCCGACTCTTGACTTTTATTCCATGTATTTTTAATGGTGACTTGGACTTACCTGTTCATGGCCTGAAACCCAATGCCATAAGTTCTTGAGATTAAGGCCTCTATCCTTCTGTTGGTCTTTGGATGCCACCATTTTGTCGAGTAGGTTGGCATATTTTGGCTCCTCTTGACTTGCTTGTTGTATGTTGATACTTCTTTGTAAAACAAGTCCTTCATCTCTGATAGGGCTTGATGTAGCCTTTGCATTAATTTCCATGAGAAGCGATTGTCGAGATGTGTGGGTTCTCTGTGATTGAGTTTCCACTAGCAATTTTGGAACCCATCTTGTTTTTGGTCCTTGTGTGACCGTCTTTGGCATTTTATCCTCTTCTATAATTTGATGGACACTAGGCTTTGGTATCCAAACTTGATGATTTCCGTTGTAAAATCCTTGCTTTTGTAATAAATTAAAAGGTATCCATCTGTAGATTGCAGCAGCCTTGGTTGTAATTGGCTTCTATTGGCTTTTGGTTGTCATTGCTTGCTTTGGGGTAGAAGCTTGTGCTGCATGATTTCTCTTCATTGTTCCCGATTGAGCTACAATTTTTGGTAACCATATTGGAGTGTTACCTTCATAAACTCCTTGTGCTTCAAGTAGCTTCACTGGAATCATTCGCTGATGTTAGGAAATAAGACGTAGCTAAATAGATAATTGAGTAGATTACTTAATGGAGAGAGACAGATTTACATACACGAGATTATAGAGTAGAGAGAGAGAGAGAGAGTACACACGATATACGTGGTTCACCCAATGTGGGCTACGTCCACGGGAAAGCAGCCACTCAATGGCTTTAGTACTTCAAAACAAGAAGTAGTTTACAAAGGGATTATACCCTTAATGGAGCTCCCGCCTTGCTTCACTCTCACCACCTCACACTCACCTTGTTGCATCAACTTCACTCTATGCAATGTGTGTAGAAATGGCCTCCTTTTATAGGCCAAAAGGGCTGCCCTCTCTTATGAGAGACAGCCATGTGTAGCCACCCTTGTGCGAATAAGTCCAAATCGGACCCTCCAATCCGCCCATGTGTGGCCACCCTTGAGAAGACAAGTCCGCTTTTGAATTCGGCCACTGGCCATTGACTTCCGACCACCGGCCATCGGCCATTGACTACCGGCCAACCGACCGGTTGTTTTTCGACCACTTTCCGGCCGCCGTCCGGCCATAATATTCCGGTGAAAAGGAATATTCCGGCGAAAAAAAGTATCGGGGGCCTCCGCCCCCCAGGCTTCTAAAGTTTCCCCTGATTCTTGTCCGTGAAAATTTTGGTTTCCGATGAGTGATTTTCCTTCACGCACGATGGCTTCTCCTCATAATGGGGGCCTTACAAATGTGCGCTTTTACCACAGAAAATTACAAGGGTAAATCAAGGCTCCATACTTAACAGCTGATTCACATGTTTGTGTTGGGTATCTTCGTTGAAGTTTGATTCGGTACCCAAACGTTTCGCGTTGCCCGCTTGGAAGGTCTTTTTGTTTGCCTTTTGTTGGTGTTCTTTCGCTTGCCTGAGTATTTTGTATTCCGTTGATGGCGCATCTTGTTCCTTGTAGAACTCGTTGGTTGAGGTGGGTAGGTCCAGGCTGTTACTTTAGGCTTTTTGGCCCAAACATTAGTGTTTCCTTGGAAGTAGCCTTGAGCAGTGATTGACTCATTTGATGCTATCCACCCTGTCACCTTTTATTGTTGTGGTTGAACCCGTGTTTCATGTATCCAAACTGGGTCTTTGACTTGGATGTGCTCTTTGGATACCAACACCTGCTCGACATTCTTCGGTTTTTTCTAGATGCTTTTTTGTGATGGAAACTTTGGTTGATAGACTTTTTGCTTTGGTTTCCATTGCATTGTTGATGGTGTGGCTCTTGATGTAGAGGCTTCATGGGAAATTTGATGGAAGCTCGTTGAAGGTAAAGTCGTCTGGCGAGGTTGATATAATTCAATGTTTACTTTCCGCGATGGTTGGCGATTTCTTCTCTGCATGGATTTGAGAAGCTTCATGGAGTCTTACCGTTGTTGTTGTTGAAGCTTTTGATTGTTGTCGAAAAAAGATGTTCCTCCAGCTTTCTGTCAGGACCTGACTCTCTTTGATATAATGGGAGTTGATTATGTGGAAAGTATCTTTATACTCCCCAGTACTCAATTTGAGTATCGCTTCTGCCACTCCAAAGCTAGGAATCGTCATTTTTGAACTTGTGTAAACTATTTCTTCTAGATCATTCATTGGTGGCTTTCCCATCATGATCCACGTGCCATAAGTCATTAGATTCTTTGTTGCTTCTGGATCTATTGCGGCCGAACATGTAACCTTGAGCCCTATTTGTCCGCATAAATTGAATTTGATCATCGTAGGAGATAGTCCATCTTCTTCCTTGTCCCTGTTCTTCTTTTGATCTTGCGTTTGTTGAAGATTTGCCGTTGAACTTGGAAGCTTTTCTCCTTCATCTACTTTCATTTGCACTTTTTCTGGAGTCGGCTTCTTTGAAACAACTTTTTTTGTTTCTTCAGGTATGTCAATAATGACATATTCTTGTGGTTTCTTTGTTTCCTTCGTTTTCAATTTTGCCTCATGCTCCAGGATGTAGCTATCTGTCTCACTTTTTCTGCTTTCACACTCACAAACTTCATTAGCTTCCTTCAACACTTCTAACATAAAACATGAAACTAGGTTGTAGCCTTCTTCATTACAAAACTTGGTTGGAGTTAGCTCATTTACACACACATCCAAGGTTTCCAATATTTGAGTCCATCCAAATGGCTCAAATAATTGCTCTGAAAAGGGTTCCGGTATGTAAGCTTCATCGTCCATTGATCTTTCTAAGATGCAATCCTCCTTCACTGAGCTTCCACACTTCGAAGCACCACACATCCAAAGTTCTTGTTTGGTTTGTAGCCGCGCAGATATCTCTTTCCCATTGACTATAGTAGAGTCAATTTCTTCTAAAGGAGTTCTATTCACATCTCTATAGATATGGTCTTTCATGCTTATTTTTGTGGTGATCTTTTTATGTCTCAAGTAGATATAGTCATAGCCCCAATCTTGAACCATCTTAAGTTGACGCATGAAAGGTCTTCCTAAAATGATATCAAAATTGTTCCCTTTTCCAAAATCTACTATTTCAAATGTATGTTCATATTCAATTCCACAAGAAGTCACAATAATTTGCTCTAAGATACCCATAGTTTTTTCCGTGTATCCATCTGCAAGTTGTAGCTTCATTCTAGTTTTCCTAAGCGCTGGTCTACCCCATTTTTCCCAAATGTATTTTGTGGCTATGGCTACTCCAGCCCCACTATCAAGTATAGCCAATGTTTTAACTCCTTTGTGTTCCACAAGTAAGGTGGTGTTTCCTTCTTCTCCTTCGCAATATTCCCCCACCTTGTTTATTGGCACAGGTTTAGCGTTTGCACTTTCTTGTTGAGTTTTGTTTGATTGTTCACTTGAGGGTAGATCTTGAAGAGGTATCTTTAATCCCATCTTCCCCAAATTGTTGCCTAATTCATCCCATACATGTGGTCTAATCTTAAGCAGTTCAGATAGAGTAATGGTGCACTGTATTGGAGCTGACATCAAATCTTGCATACTCTTTCTATCCATCATCTTGGATATGGCTTTCCTCTGAGATGGCACCACTCTAGTCTCTGAGTCTACCTCATGTTCTCCTATGTATGAGGGTAAGGTCTTCAAGGACTCTGGTTTGCTTTCAATTGAAACTTCCGTCCCTGCATCTCCATTTAGAGATTGAATGTCTCCCTGATAGACTTCATGCCCTGTATTGACCTCAGTTATGGGTGCAGATTGGAAAGTCGCACTTCCATCTTTTGCACTTTCAAACTCCCGCATTTTAGTTGATTGGTTTGGCTTCCAGTGAGCTACATGATCACTTGACAAATATCCAAGAGCCATGCCTTGAGGTTTGGCTTGATATGATTGAAAAGCCTCATGGTCTTGTCTCAACCCTCTTGTTATAGGTGTTGTAGTATTTCTGGCTGTTTGTGTAGGTGGCATAGCTCTGAGTTGAGTGGGAAACCCTAATGATGGATGAGTTGTCATGTTTAAGCCTCATTGAATACTCTCAAGATAGTCCTTGATAAGAACACCTTGGCTTAGTGCACACAATCCCTTTTTTGCCCCTGGTCAAGTCTCTAAAAAGTCAAGAATTTGTGACTTTTTTGGTCTCTAGAAATTGGTTCTGGGTACCCTAAAAGTTTGGAATTAGGAAACCTAGAAAAATTCAGCTCTAAAAGTCTAGGTGTGTGCTATTGCCCGCAAGCTTTCTTCCTAGCTATACCTAACTCAATTTGGAGTTGCCTATCAAAAGTTAGAGCGATTTTAGTGAACTGCACTTGAAACAACACTCAAAACAGTCTCAGGACCAGAACACAAGAACTTTGGCTTGTATCTTGGCTTCCAGAGGGTATTTTTCACTCGAACTTGAGATTTGGGATGTACTCAAGTAGGTCTACAAACTTATGAAGTCAGATACCCCCACTCTGTAGAGGTACACCGATCGCGATCGTTGATCCCATGTCACATATTTGGAAGATTTTTGCGCAGTAGCTAGCCCTTGATGTCTTGATACCAAGTGTCTTCTTATTTTTGAATTTGGAGATGTTTTGACCAATCAAAACCCAAATCCCAGGTGGTTATGGTGTTGCTGAGAGGAAAAATAGGTCACTGACAAAAATGGCACGATGTATGGTCAAAAGTCAAGCTTTGCCGCATTCTTTTTGGCTTGAGTCCATCATGTGTTCCACTTATGTACTTAACAGGTGTCCTACGAAAGCTTTGCAGTCTATTACTCCATATGAAGCATGGCATGATAGAAAGCCTTCTATTGAGCACATGCGTGTTTTTGGTTGTTTGGCATATGCTTTGGTGCCACAAGTGCAGCGCAGAAAATTGGATGATAAGGCTGTCAAATGTATTTTTGTTGGTTATAGTGCTGAAAGAAAAGGTTACAGGTCGTATCATCCGCAAACAAAACGTATTTTGGTTTCTCGGGATGTAGTGTTTGTGGAAGATTCTATTCAACCCTTGCTATCATGTACTAGAGACAATAATGTAAGCTAACAGGACATTTATGACACTTTGTTGCCTCTTTTCAATGGTGGAAATACGAATGTAAGTTCCAATGAGTCAAATGTACAGCCTATGGGAGTTTTTGAAAATGTTTTAGATCAGCCTATTACTGATGCAGATGTACATGATGTACTTGATGAGGAAAGGGATGAAAATGAGCAGGCTAGAGGTATGCCAAAATGGCTGATGCACACTTTGCATGACAGTAAATTGGATGCACCTTTGTCTAGTCATACTCATTCAGGATCTCGCCATGCATCTTATGCATTAGATTGTTATTATTTGGCTGTGTCTAGCTTACATGATGTTGAGGAGCCTCTGTCTTTTGATGAAGCACAGAATTCAGAAAATTGGATGGCTGCCATGCAATCAGAATATGATGCACTTATAGAAAATGACACATGGACTTTATGTGATTTTCCTCCTGGAAAAAAGGCCATTGGTACGAAGTGGGTTTACAAGTTGAAACGCAAGCCGGATGGTGAGATCGATCTCCATAAGGCTCGACTTGTGTTGCAAAAGGTTATGCACAGCAAAAAGGCATATATTATGAAGAGAGTTTTTCTCCCACTTGTCGTATGACTAGTACTGTATGTTTTCTATGTGCATTGTCAGCTCATTTTGGTTGGGATGTACATCAATCAGACATTGTTACTGCTTTCTTGAATGGTGACATATTTGAGGAAGTTTATGCAACGCAGCCTCGCGGTTTTGTCATAGAAGGACAAGAGGACAAAGTGTGCAGATGTAAGAAGGCTTTGTATGGGTTGAAGCAATCTCCTCGTGCTTGGTATGAGAAAGCTGACACTAATTTGGTTAAACGAGGCTTTCGTAACAGTCCAACAGAAATCACATTGTATGTAAAGTGTGAGGGTGATGTACTTCTCATTGTGGTTCTTTATGTTGATGATTTGCTAATCACTGGACCAAATGAGAGCCACATTCCTGAATTTAAGGCTGATTTGAATGCTACTTTCAAGATGAAAGATTTGGGGCTGTTGCATCATTACTTGGGTATACAGTTTAAGCAGTGTGATGGTGGTATTGCCTTGTGTCAGAAAAGTTACATAGAAACATTGCTATGTAAGTTTGGACTTGAGGATTGCAAACCTATTGCCACTCCCATGGAAACAGGTTTGAAGTTGAGTCTACATGATGCTGGCGATCCTGTTGATGTCACTCTTTACCAAACTACTATTGGCTGCCTCATTTATGTATGCAACACAAGGCCGGATATTCAGTTTGCAGTCTCACAGGTCAGCAGATTTATGCATAGCCCAGGGTCTAAGCATTGGCAGGCTGTCAAGAGGATTTTCCGCTACCTTAGTGGCACTTTACATCTTGGCTTGTTCTATCCCAAGGGGGGATCATTGCCGTCAGACTTACATGCTTTTTTGGACTCAGATTGGGCTGGTTGTTTTGACACGTGAGTGTCCACAAGTGGTTTTTGTTTCATGCTTGGCAGTTTATGTATATCATGGTTGAGCAAGAAGCAACCTATTGTGGCCACTTTGAGTTGTGAGGGTGAGTATAGGGTAGTCTTCACAGCTACGGTTGAGTGTGTATGGCTCAGACGCCTTATGGTTGATTGGGGTGTTGGACAGGACACTACCAACACTATCTACACTGACAGTCAGAGCGCATTGGCAGTTGCGAGGAACCCAATTTTTCATGCTCGCACAAAGCACATTGAGGTGCATTACCACTATGTCAGAGAGAGGCTCTGAGCAGGAGAGATCAGCTTGGCTTATGTGCCAACACAGGACAACCTTGCAGATATTTTCACAAAGGCATTGTCTCATGAGAAGCTTGAAGCTTTCTGCAAAACTTTGGGCTTACTCCCCTTTGTGGACTGATCATGTCCTCAGGGCATGGCACTCCCCTTTACTCATGTGCCAGCTCTCGTTCACTGCATCACTCTAGGGGGGATTTGTTACCATATACATGTGGTAGTGATGTGTGTGAGCACACTAGGACCGTCGGGGCATTTTTTTCCCTCTTTAGGAGGTTTTTTCCCCCATGCATTGTATATACGCCCATCACTCTAGGGCTATCTATCTTTCCATTACACACTAAGTAGCACACTCTCTATTGTGTGCCTTGAGCTTCCTTCATCTTCTCCAAGCTGTGTGTGTTTCTCTGCAACCCTAATTCCAACAATCATGCACACTGCTTTGAATGCAAAGTGAGCTCATCTTGTCGTCATCTCTCACGAAGCCTTGGTAGAAGGTATGAGGATTGGAGCAGGCTCCTTTGGTGTGTGCACATTGTACACCATCAAAGGCATCTCATTTTTTCCAAACCACATTACATATGTGGGCAAATGTTACAAGGGAGGAAGAGAGGCAAAATTTGACAGCTTTCAGACAGAGCAAGGAATGCAAACGCTTCACCCCTCCATTGTAACGTGCATTGGGTTTACTACCGAAGCTCCTTGGATCATGATATTCCCATACTACAATGGGGGTACCGTGGTGGGCGACATGATGTGTCGCATACAATTCGCTCACGGATTGTTCAAACGACACATGCACATGCTACAACATGGCTGGAGGTCATTGCCTGTAGAGAATCTTCCTGTAAGCGAGATAGACACGGAGCGCATCAAAGTAGTGATCTAGCAGGTGCCAGCCATTTGTCATGCCTTAATTGACGACGTTGCGGCTGCCCATTCGGCCGGTATAGTGCACAGTGACCTGCACCCGTTCAATGTAATGTTGGACTTTACTCGCGCCAATAAACCCTGCATCAGCATCATTGACTGGGGTATGATGCTGAGAACACCGACTAACCACACAACAAATAATTATCTGCATCCAAGTGCACAATCGAACGAAGCAGTTTTGTATGCACAGAGAGCATGGAATGCCAAGATGGCTAAGCGACCATGGATTGCTCTTGAACTATATGATCCACGGTGCACAGATGCATACACAAAAGGGAGCGGGAGCAACATTTATGCATTGGGCTACCTA
Source organism: Adiantum capillus-veneris (assembly GCF_014529385.1). Classification (NCBI taxonomy): domain Eukaryota; kingdom Viridiplantae; phylum Streptophyta; class Polypodiopsida; order Polypodiales; family Pteridaceae; genus Adiantum; species Adiantum capillus-veneris. The sequence goes on from NC_140948.1 coordinate 152,784,485, forward strand.
TTCAACATGCTAGCAGATTTTTGCAGTGCAGCCAGAAAAGTTTATTTTTCAGAAGAAGTTTTTTACCACCCGAATGAAGATGTTATGAGGTCTATTTGAATTAAAGTAGATTGTTGGATGAAGTTAAAAGCGTGGGAACAAAGAAGGAATGCTTCTGACATGTTGATATTTTTCAAAGAAAATTTAAAGACAGACCCTAACCCTGTCCAATGTCTCCTTGTTGAACTTGCACCATCATTTTATCCAATTTAACCATTTATATGATATACATATGTCTTGTCCCGGGTATTCTATTTTTTATTGAAGTGTATTATCTGGTTTGAAGTGTTTCACCTAATTGAGTCAATTATCTTTAGTCATTTCAAATTTTTCATTTAACTGTCAGTATTTCAAATTTGCCTTGTGGTTTAATTAGTCGCAGTTTTTGTGGTTTGATTTAGTGGATTCCGTGCACTTTTCCTGTGAATGAGAAATTGCTATATTCTGCAGTTGTGAGAGTGTTGAATCATGAGAATATATATTTGCCAATGATATTGAATATTTGTCTATCTGTTGACTGTAGCTCTAAGAGAAAATGGCCGATGAAGAACAAGATATTGGCACCCAATCACTACCCGATGATCAACAACAAGCAGGTGTTAATGCATTTCAACTCATGAAGTCTCTGGCACACGACATGTCGGCACAACAAGCGACGCGTACTGCTCGACGACTCTCAAAATGGGCAAATCCAAACCACATGCAATGGAAAGAGATCAATAAAGAAGTGACAAAGGATATGATCAAGACAATATGGCCATGTGAGGACGCAGAGATCAAGAAAGGAAGGTGGAAGGGTTCGAAGTGTAACCATGATGCGATCAAAGAAAACGTTGAGAAAATTTATTTGGAGGTTTATGGCCATCGCCTACACAATGCAGATTGTGCGCTATATTTTGCAAAAATGTTATATGTTCACTTTGTGCAACAACGACCAGTAGACTTCTCGTCAAAGGAGACAACTCTTGCCACTCATTATTTAAGGGAGAGTTGTGTCACTTTCACCCGAGATGAGCTGGCATTGATAGTGGAAGGCGTCGACCTACAATTAAAAAGAGAGAAGGATATTTACACGACACAATTGGCAGAGATAGATGCAAAAATAACACCGGCTTTCTATAGCCACCCAAACACCCCAACCCTCACAAGTTTGGATGGAGAAAAGCATTCACCTCTTAAGTCAGGACGTTCAAAATTTGACACGGTGAGTGAATCCAACACTTGTACAAGGGACACACATCAGCCACATGTACAACGCCAAGATACCCCTAGCACAATTAGAAATCTGTTTGATAAGCAAGATGCTACTTCAAGGCAACACAGTTGAGATCAACAAACTATGTACTATCGCGAATATGAAGCATTGTAATTACTCAAAAAACATTTGAATACAAGGTCTTTTACAATGGTTTTTGACATTTACTCGTTCTCTCTCAAGCAATACTGAATCTGTTGAGTTGTTATTTGGTTCTAAGTCTGAGTGTTGTGGTTCTCCTTGTAATTCAACCTCCATATCTATTATCAAATTCTCTTCTATTTCGTCTACAGTACATTGAGATACACCAACATTGAAATCTTCTTCATCTTTGTTTTGACAATCATACAACCAAGTTGGCATTTACTCCTCGTAGCTAGCACTTTCGATGTGATTCAATATCTTTTCGTTGCAAAACATATACACTATTTTTTTTTCTCTATCTGCTAATAGTCTCTTGTGAATAGTGTTGTGAACATACTTGTACATACTCCAATTTCTCTCTGAATTTGATTTTGCTGCACATTGTGCGAGTACTTTCATTGCAAGGGGACGTAAGGTAGAGTAATGCTCTCCACCATTCATCATCCACCACTTTCATGCAGGTTGCTCTTTTACCATTACCTGTACAAAATCATTTGCGACATTCTTTTAATCTAAATGCACTCATTTCTTTGATGCAATCAATTCAGTCTTGAACGTTGGAGTAGAACGTATTGACCATGTGATAGAAATCGCTTACCACCTCTGTATTGGACGTCAGATCTAAATTCCAATACTCTGGATCAAGCATGTAAGCAACACTATGGAGTGGACTATGAGCGCTCTTCCACCTTTCATGAAAATACTTAGCCAAAAAAATTTGATGTTTTCCAGAGAATGGTAATCGCCACTCCTTCTCTACTGCAGACTCTTTCAACTCTTCAAGATTTTCAAGACTCTGTTGGACTGACCACCATTTCATCGACACTTTGCCCAAGTTTGGCGCCCTTTGATCAAGATTGCGGATCACGAACATAACGGGCATCATTACATGGTATGCATCCATTACACTCCTCCACCAAGCAACCTTGTTTACATTGCCACGTAGACATGTAATTTTATCTTTTACTTTTTCTTTTTGCTCAAGCTGCCATTCATCAAAGGCCGCGCAATTGAATGTGTCAATTACAGCACATTTATTATGGAGAAGTGATTCCAAGGTATAAAAGTGTATGCAAAACCGAGTTTCAACAGGAAGTTTTAACATCACTGACATGCGCATCTTATACAAATGGAGCACTCTTTGTCGTTTCAAGATAAATTCACAACCTGATGTGCTGTATCAATTATTTTGGCGACCATGTGATTTCTTCGCTAGTGTACCAATCTTTCAGCACCAAGTTTAAGCTGTGCGTATTACAACCATTGGCAAAAATGTGTGGAAAACACTTCTTTATTAATTTACTAGCGTTTTTACAATTCTTTGCATTGTCCATGACTACTTGAATGGCATGTTTAGCACCAATTTCTTTAATTACATTAATCAAGACCTCATAAATGTATTTGTCACTTTTAATTGCACCAGAACTATCAATCGCCTTTATAAATGTTTCTCCCCTTGGGCAAACCAGCATTACATTGATCAGCGGTCTTCTCTGAACATTTGACCATCCATCACTCACAATGTACATCCTGAAAGCGAAATATTCTGAAGTATTATTTTGCCAACACGCTCTTTGACTTCGATGTAACATTTGTCCAAGAAAACATTTCTTATCGTATGATAAGAAGGAGCTAAAAATCCTGGACCAAACTCACCGATTTTCTTCCAAGCAGCCTTCCAATGATTGCTATCTATCATGACCAAAGCACTTCCAATAAATAATATTGCTTTGGGGAGTGCAGTTTGTGCTTCTTATAGAGACTGCACTCGAAAGCTTTGATGTAATGATTTTTGACGCATTTGACAAAGTCCACCTTCATTGTGACATTTGAAAGAAACACTTCCTGGAATTTTCCCTTCTTACGCAGGTTGTTCTTCAAGGTTAGTTGGCGTCACTAAAGATCTACGGAGTTAATATTTGGCTCTGGGAACTCTTGACTCAAAGCCACAAAGCTATGTATCTGTTGTCTCTTGCCATCCTTTTTGGCGAGCTCTTCTCTCAAACTCTTTGCAACTGCAGGTGCTTGAGAATGTTCACATTTCTTACAAGTCTTTTAGCGCTACCCAGAAAATGATCTAATACGTGGTGCACTGTCTGATTTTGTTGTGTGACAAAATTTACATTGCCACTCCATATATCGGCCGCATATGTTGTGAGAATAATCCCACTCTTTGCCAGGAGCTTTTTTATTCTTTGGCTTCTTCGTACCACTTGTGCCCACATTTTGCTCCATTGCTTTTAAATTAAAACTGAAAACAAAAGAACCTGATGTTCAGTTTTTGAAACATTTTTCTTATTTTCAATATATATTAAAATTTAAAAACCATCCAATATCAAAGTAACCATGATGCATAATATGAGATTTTCAATGCACGCTAGTCAATCAACATATCGATCACCTATATTGTGAGCAATTATACACATTGCAATGTAGTCTATGCATGGCATAATAGCTATAACAATGCTATGAATCTCTCTATGCAATTATTATTATAATGATTATTTATATGTCCACTTTGATTTGCAAACAACAAGACACAGTTAATTTCAATTGCTATGACACTTTGTAGTTTGCGAGCTATTTCCTGTTGTAATTAGAGGGGTTTTCTTGACTATTTTCCATCTAGGTACATTGTTTATAGACCTTGTCTATATGCTACCCGTGGAGTGAGAACTCAATTCTAGCATCTAACAAAAATCCTGATTATTTACTTGGGAACTCCCTTGACCCTTGCCAAATGGTCATCTAATGATATGAAAGTGTTCTACTATCTAGGGACATGCTACAATTCAAATCTTGTCCAATTCGGTTGAGCTGATAGGTCGCTATGGTCGTTTTTGTGTTCTAAGCTGGGATTCTAGGGTTTTTCTCGAGATATATACCTGCTATCCGACTGCAGAGACGAATTTAAAACTTACCCCTCCTATCTCGTGTGAAACGGTGCTGAAAATGGGTAACTGTGGACTCCGGAAATCACGTGCGAAGAAGGTCGAGAGCTCTCCTCTCCAAAAATTGCTAGTAGAAATGAGGTGATTTTAGGCTACCTAAGATATCTATACTCGAACTTTACAAACTACTTTTTCCCAGATTTTGCTATTAGTCCTGATAGGCCATGAAATCTACGTTAGACTTGAAAATTTCCTCAATCGGACTTCGTTAGCTCATTCTGCAAGAATTTGCAAAAACAGGCTCTGACGGCCTAATTTAGGCCTTTCGCGTTTGTTTGTAGTTTTGATCGGAAAAAAACTTTTCTTGTCCGTCTTGTCGTCCTGATCATCAGCGTATTTTCAGTTCCTCCATCTAAAATCATTTGCTATTTATTATTAATCTTTGACCTGTTTATTGAAAAAATCAAAGAAAATAATAAAATGCACTAAAGAAGCAAACTAAAGGATCAACAATTAAGAAAATCCATTGAAAAACACTATTTTATTACTTTTTGGTGGATTTGTCCATTTTTAAGCTCCAATATCAAGAAAAATTAATGAAAATAATAAAAGGGGCTATTTTTTTATGTAATTTTTGATAGTATATAGTGGTGTGTGGTCGTGTGGGTCATGTGTCCGACCACCTAGTGTGGGAGGACACTAGTACATTCTTGGCATGTAACCAACCTCTCTTGCTATAAGAGAGATGACGGATTAATGAATGAGGGGTCTAGTTTTGGTCTAGTCTCTCTCATGTAACAGTACATTACATTGGTGGAGTTGACGGGCACATGCATAGGCATAGGTAGTTAGGGTCTTCTTGATTTTCATCTTCTTGCTTCATTTAGTGATGGCATACCCCATAGAGCCCGATTAGGCTGGAGTGTCTCGTGTTGTGTGTGAGGTTCCGCAACAATCGTCGAACCCCTGATCTCAAGCTTGAAGTCGCCCCTCAGCCCCGCTAGCTAAACCTCAGAAATGATACAAAACGCTAAACCCCGCAGCTAGAGACGCCATGGCCACCTCTTCTTTAGGCGCAGCTACTACTGATGGAGGCTCCAGCAAGCTGTAGTTTGTCAGAGTTCGACTCTAACAAGGGCTCATCGTCACCATTTCCACCGAAGCCTTCGACCTCAGCTCTTGCATCCATGATGCCCATGTCCACTGTAGTCATACAAGAAAAACAGATTGATCGGTCATTGCCACCACCAGCCATGACAGCCCTGCTTGTTTCATGCAGCATATTCTCCTACACTGTCATCATCACCGCTTATGTTTTGCAGCTCCTCAGCCCTGATGATTCTTTTCATGATCTCACCCTTGCCCTCCTTGTGCTTCTGTTGTTTCATGCGCTGCAGTTTATGCTATTATGGTGATTTCCCATGGCACCCAAGTCTTAGGAATCCACTTTTGTGGAGTCAGAGCACAAGATCCAGAGGACCCCCACATCAAGAAAGAAGCCTGCTTTGAAGCATGTTGCTACTACAGTGAAAATTGCAGTTCCTGTTAAAGCTGCAGGTATTCAAATGCATTACAATTGGCTTGCATTGTTGGCCAGTTTGCTAGAGAAGGGCAGTGTGGACAACCTGATGACAAATGTCAGCATCTCTGGTGGTGGCACTCATAGAGCTGGCCAGGGAGTTTATGGCCAAAAGAGGCATGCTGTTGTTTCTGCCTTCGCTTCCTCTGTCATTCCTTCTCTTTTCCTTGCCCATGCACATCACATTACGCTGGTTCCTGAGCTTCCTCTTTTCCTTGGTGATTCTATCAACATTCTGGAAAAGACCTCCTCTATGGTTAAGGTGCTCAAGATGATAGCAGATCATGAGGTGGTTCCTCTCACTAAGTCGGAACTGAGTACTATTTCACCCAGCAAGGGAATGACAAGTTTGTTACTACGTTTGGATTTTCGTGATTGTTTTGAGCAGCGAGATCTTGAAGCAAAAACTTTTCATTGTGTTTAGTGATACTCTTTTCAACGTTAGATCTAGCATGTAGTTGGTTTTCAATAAAGCAAAACACACTCACACCAAACTCTAAAGTGGATTGGAGATTGTATGTCTTAGTCATTCCTCGTCTAGCCATTCACATTGGGATAGCAACCTAGTGTGTTGCCTATGGCGGGAGGTTTTCTTGTCTAGTCGAGTCTAGTCCCTCAGATGTACGTCCTTCCCCCCAGATGAGGCATTGGAAGTGACAGATCCTTAGTCCCAGGTAGTCCCAAGTCCAGTCTTAAAAAAGTGTCCATCTTTTTTCCCCTAAGGGGGGAGGTGTGGTGTGTGGTCGTGTGGGTCATGTGTCCGACCACCTAGTGTGGGAGGACACTAGTACATTCTTGGCATGTAACCAACCTCTCTTGCTATAAGAGAGATGACGGATTAATGAATGAGGGGTCTAGTTTTGGTCTAGTCTCTCTCCTGTAACAGTATGTTACAATATACACTATTTACACACATTGGGGAGATTTTATCTATTGAAATTTCCCTGTTGATTATTTTTAAGGGCATTATTAAGTAGCTTTGTAAAACAACACACATTAACATCCAATTTTTTTCTCCCTCTTCAAACATTGCCCTTAATTAATGAAGTTTCCTTCCACCCCTCCTAGATGGAGTATTCCGGGACAATTGTGTGCATGGGTTGAACAATCGTGTCTATGCATAACCGTGGTTGGCTTCACCATGCTTTGAAGTTCAATGCAATTCAAATCAGTATGTGCTGCAAGAGTTGGGTCTTGAAGTAGTTAACTCAAGGGTTTTCGTGGTCAAGGTATCTTGTTGATGTTTTCTAAATAGCAAATTTTGTAATTTATGTGCTCTTTGCCTGATTGTATAGTCTGGATGCTTTGGCAAACTAATTTCCTAAGTTGTAAGTAACAATGATGGTGGTTGTTGAGATTTAACTCTCCATTGATATTTTGGTTTTCGGTTGATAAACTGTTGTGGTAGAGTTTTTTGAGATTTATCTTTCCACTGATTCATCGGCTTTACAGTTTGTGGAGAAGATAAAGGCTCCTTTGGTTTCCAAACCCATCTAATTCTAGTTTCTCTTCCAAAAAAAAAAATTCTCTTAGTTGTTAGATCTGAAACTTCCTTCAGTATGGTAGATGAGTTTTTGAGCACCCAAACTTGAGACAGATTGTCCTTGATTTGTGCTTTTGGTACCCAAATCTTCCTGACTCCTTGCATGCTGCTTGTAGAATTTTTTTGTTCAGAGGTTGACTTAGATCAATTATTCCCTAGTTTCTTTTGTGAGTGACCTCTTTTCCATTCCTCTTTGCTTGGTGAAATTGCAACTAAGATTTTTTCTCCTTTAGGTGATATCTTAAGTTGATTGGTGTCCCAATCTGGTATTGCCTTGTATGTCCGCATCCATGAGATTCTAAGAATCATTGTTTCATTCATATGTTCATCTGGTATGCATATAAATTAATGAGAGCATGAAAATCCATTTACTATCACATTCAAGTTTACCACTCCCAATGCCAATGTTGGGGTTTTGTTGCATAGCAGATATTCCTGATGTTAAAGACTGATTCGTAGCTTTCTTGTAAGTGGAATAACTGACTGCATTAATTCGAGCTCCAGTATCTATTAATGCATTTGTGCTATGATTTTCAGTTGTACTGTGATCCGAAGGTCAATTCTATCCAACCATTCATCATCCGTCGATACTGCATCATTTTGTGATTCCCATAGTCGTTCTAGTTCCAAAGTGTAGTTTGGAAATAGGTGTTTGTTGATTTTTGAAAGCAGCTTTCCTCTTGAGTACTCAAAGTTGAGCTTCCTCATGAGCTTCATCCACAACCTGTTGTTGTTTAATCCTTCTCTGCTTTGCTGCGTGCATTTTTCTAGAAAATCATTGGTTAATGGAAAATGGTACTTCTTTAAGCAACATCCACTAATCCAGTTAGCCATTGGTTCACCATCTATAGTGGACAACTTAACTGCTCCACTTGGAGATACATCTTCAATGACAAACGGTCCATTTTCCTTTTTCTTGAATTTGGGAATGTGTTTCTTAAGGGAATAAACTAAAACCAAGGCCCCTTTTTTCAAGCTTTTTTTGACTAGATGTGAATCAAAAAATTATTTTTGCTTCCATTTTTGTGCATAGATGTGAGCTATAATTGTTAGCCTTTGTTCGTCAATCTTTTCTAAATCTTCAAGCCTCTCTGACAATTCATATCCGGTCCACTCTAGATCTTTAGCTACCCTTAGTGTTGGCAATAGAAATTCCATCGGTAGTATGGCATCAAGACCATAAACAAGATCAAAGGGTGTAGTATTCAAAGTTGTCTTGGATGAAACTCTATAAGCCCAAAGAGCAGCATGTAGATTCATTTCCCAGTCAGTTCGTCGTCCTGAACTAACCACTTTAGTCAATATCAAGCTAAGAATTTTATTTGCATGCTCAACTTGTCCATTCGCTTGTGGATGATATGGAGTGGATTTGTTATTGGATGACCATAAATTCATTCAATAGATACTCAATTACCTCATTGAGGAAATGAGTTCCCCTATCACTGACAATTTCTATTGGAATTCCATATCTTGTGAATACATTCTCATACAAGAATGAGGTTGTGGTTCTAGCATCATTCTTCCTGGTAGCCTTAGCCTCTGCCCACTTGGTCAAATAGTCCGTAGCTAAAATGATATTTTTGAGCTTGAGTTCTATAAGCAGGTGGTTGTATTGGTCCGCCAAAATCTATGCCCCATTTTGCAAAATCTCTAGCCCCCATCATTGGTCTTAAAGGCATGCTATCTACCGTTGTTGGTATTTTTGCTCGTTGGCATGCATCACATCTTTGAACATATTCTTTGGCATCTACAAAAAGTGTTGGCCACCATATGCCTACCATTAAAATTTCTCTAGCGGTGGTTTCACTAGAAAAGTGATCCCCAGCTAATCCAGTGTGTGCTTGTTCTAGAGTGGGTGTATATTCATCTTCATTTGCACAGAGACGCAAATGTTGATCCTTTCCTCTCCATACAACTAGTCTCCAATAAGTGGGTAACATTCCTTATTTACACTTCATGAGGAGTTCATGGATGTATCTCTTGGTAGGTAGCTCCCAAGATGGTGTGTTGGCTCCTTTGTGCAGACTGCAGCTTTGCAAGCAAACAATTTGGCGCTTACAACAGAAATGGTAGGAGTGGAATTAGGCTAAACGCTCTAACCACACTATAGTCCATATTGAGTTTTAAAAAAATCTCTTTGTATTTATCCACAAGATCATTATTATAGGTGGATTCTATCACCCCTACAAATCCGCCTGCAGACCTCCTGAAATTACTCCTACCTTTTAGGTACTTTTAATTGTTTTCTAGGTGGTTGTTGTAGAGTCCTCCAACGTGTATAGCTGATGATGTAGAGGTTCATGACCATCCAAGATGATGTCAAAGAACCATGCTAAGGTACCATGCCCTCATTCTACCATGTCAACGTTATTGACCCTTTGTTTCTACCTTATTAAAAAGGATGTGTTAGGCTTGAAACTTTAACAGTTTTACAGTTCACTCCCATGTATGCCCTCGTTTTTCCCTATTGAGGATGTGTGTGGTTGGCTCAAAAAGTTGGCCACACGCAAAGCAAAAGATCTTCAAGGTATCAAGCCATAAATGATTGAATGGACGGGAGATTTTACACATGAGTGTATGTGTGATATGTTCAATCTTTCATTTCAACATAGTATGCCTTGTGATTGGAGTACTATGAGTCAATCCTTTGCATAAAGGAGGGGATATAAAGAATGTAAATAACTACTGGATTATAATTATTGGGTCTCTTATGGCAAAGTTGTTTGGGTGCATAATGGAGGTAAAGTTTAGTGATTGGGTTGAAGATAATGGCAAGCATGCAAAAACAAGGGTATTTTTGTCAATGCTATAGCACCATTGATCATCTTGTGACTCTTTGTGTTCTCGTGGAGGAAATTTGATTGAAAGGCAAGCAGTTGTATTTTTGCCTTGTGGACTTTAAGAAAGCCTTTGATATGATTCCATGTAACAATTTGTTAAAAAAGGATGGAAGAACTCCATGTGCCAAGTGAGTTTATGCTTACAATTTCTTGAATCTATGAGATAGTGATGTGTTGATTGCACATGGAAAGAGGAATTTTTCAAATTTTTGCAAGCACTATTGAGTTTAAACAATAATGTTCATTGTCACCAACTCTCTTTGTTTTATGCATCAAATAACTAGAAAATATATACTTAAATTTATGCAAGAATGCATTGAAGAAGTCACCATTTGCAATGCGGTAATCATGCTTTTATTGTATGTGGATGATGTAGTGCTTCTAGCGCACTCTTTAGAGGATGCACAAAAGTATATGGTGTCCTTCAAAAAAATTTCTTGCATACTGGGCTAATTGTGAATGAATCCAAAACAAAGGTTATTCTTGTGAAACCCAATCATAAGGATGTACAACAATGAGACATTTCAAGCTGTTGAGAGCTTTAACTACCTTGGACTTGAGGTTCCGGCCAATCACATGTGGCATGAATGTGTTATGTGTTTTTTGGAAGCCAAAAAGAGAGCGTACTATGAATTTGAGAACATATAATGTGGAAAACATCAAGCGAGCATCAAGCATTGCGTTCTCAAGAAGTACCTTTTTGAGACATTGGTGAAACCGGCTCTTCTTTATAGAGTTGAAGTGTGGGGAAAGAGAATCCCAAAGTATAGTTGGAAAGAGTTTGAGAATGTCCAAAAGAGTTTTCTTGCAAAATTTCTCCAAGTTAAGACACAAACACCATATATGCTCCTACATCTTTAGTCGAGATCTCGTCCAATTGTGGTTATGGGCATGGAAAGGTTTTTGGAATACATAATAAAGATGTGTCAAAACCCCTCATGCTACTTCCTACAATTGCATAAGAAGCAAGCAAAAAAGCTCAAAAGGTGCATAAAAGCAAGATCGTGAGCACGAGATTGATACAAGACATAAAGAAGTGGTTTGGGAGATAGGATGCATTACACTTGCTACATATGCCTCAATAGAGTCCCAAGTGAATGATGCTTTTCTACAACACCAATGTATTACGGTTTGGGAGGCATTTGGTGGGTCACACTTCATACATTACACCACCCATATTTCCCCCACCTACAAAACCACATTCTTCGTTGAAAGAGGAAAATGTACTCACTTTTTACATGCTTGAGCCTATCCTTTTGTCAATGATATGCACCATCGCAACCATTCAGCTTAGCTTACACTCCGTTCAATGCAAGATAGGGCATTGGAGAAATTGAGAAGCTTCAAATTGATTGTGCACATTATGCTTACTGCAAGTTCAAGAGTTTGAGAACCACACACTACTAGAGTGCTCAACTTTTGGTCACATTGAAACTTGCTTCCCTCACATTTTTATCCATGACTTAGACCTACGCACTTCTCTCCCAGCCACAATGTGGGATCTCCATTGTGGCTCTCATCACTGTAATTTTGGAGATTGATGATAAGAAATGTAGCAAAATAGACTATAAAAATGGGTGCTCTTCTTGGTGTCATAATTTTCAGCCATACATAACATTTATGCTTATCATCTTTCACTATTGATGCAAAATCTTCCAATCCATTCTTAATCATACATACTATCTATCCTTGCCCTCTTTATTACTTGAGATTCGATGACCATATCCATGAATGTACATTTTATCCTCCAACCCATTAATCCTTTATATCGTGCTCCCAAGCTTCAACAAGAAGTACAACATTGTCTTTGCTTGTTAGTTCATCTATGCCAACCCCCACATTCCATGGGTATTTCAAAAGCATATTTCAATTATAACTCGGGCTCATAGGTCTTGCATTTCTATTTTCTCGAGGGACTTGCCTCCTCCTTGGGCAGCGAATCTTCCAAGCGAGGAGCTCCTTGCTTACCCAGTCAAAGTGGGTTTTGAAGAAATATTTGATAACAACAGAAAGAGAAGGAGGTGTCTCTAATTTCTTTGCATGAATTTTTAGGAATAACAATGTTCTTAGAATGTCGCTCTCGTTCCTTTCACTCTTCTACATCCAGATTCTCAAAATTATTTGTTTGGGTCATAGCTTGCATGAGAGAAGAATTAGGAACCACATTGTTACCACATACATCAGTCCAAGACTTGTTTGTTCTTACATGTTTCATGTCGCATACATCCCGGCTCATGGTGTCAAATTTCTCCTCTTTCAATTCATGGTCATACTCTACTTTGCTCATGTGCTCCTTCAAAGCATCCAACTCCACAAGAGAGCATTCACATTCCTTGACTTCCTCTTCAAATTGCATCAAACGCTTGCATCTCAACTGTCCTCTTGAGATTAACATTATCACAACAAGAACCCTTAGTGTATCATTATCCATTGCAAATGATTTATGTATGCACCTTGTTTATTTATAGTCTCTTGCAACGATACCAAGTATACCATAATCATGGTTTTCGGTGTTGTTGGATGAGTGGTTGTGTTGCTATCTCCACACTTGGGAGATTTTTTTCTACAATGGTTATGGACCTTGTTGAAGAAGAAGAACCCTTGTGAGTGCCAGAAGACATTGTATATAAAATAAGAGATGAAAGTCAACTTAACCAAACCTGTTTACTTCAAAAATGCTACTATAGAAAAGCCTTTATTTATTCAAAAATTTTCTATTTTACATTTGTGCTCTTTGATTGAAGCTATAGATTACCCAAATCAAAGTTTGGATAAAGAAGCCATGATCAAAAGAGTAAACTGCTATCTACTAAATCAAAAATTGCTATCTACTAGGTCAAAACTGACTGCATGAGAGAGAGAGAGAGAGAGAGAGAGAGAGAGAGAGGGGGGGGGGGGTCAGGGGGGAGAGGAGGGGAAGAGAGAGGAAGAGATAAAGATAGATAAGGAGAGGAGGGGAAGAGAGAGGAAGAGATAAAGATAGATAAGGAGAGGAAGAGAGAGAGAGAGAGAGAGAGAGAGAGAGAGAGAGAGAGAGAGGTATAAAAAGGAGGATAAGATAGAGGTAGAGAGAGAGATAGATATAGAGAGAGAGGGATTGAGAGAGAGAGATATATATATATAGAGAGAGAGAGAGAGACTGAGAGAGAGAGAGAAGATAGATGTAGAGAGAGGGATTGAGAGAGAGAGAGAGAGAGATTCAAAGAGTGGGAGATAGAGAGAAATAGAGATAAGAAGAGGTAGCGTGAGACATAAGGGGAGTGAGAAAGAAGAGAAAGAGAGAGGGGAGAGGAAGAGAGAGAGAGAGAGAGAGAGAGAGAGGGAGAGAGAGAGAGAGGGAGAGAGAGAAAAAAAAGGCTTGATCTAGAAGCTCGCTCCGAAAACTTTCTTTGAAGCAAGATTTTTCACTAGATTTGGTCAATTGAGCAATATCTATAAAAAGATTGCTCTAAAAGATCACTCCATTCCAATCCCCCTTAAAGAACTCTAGAGAAGCTTGTAGCAACATAGATGTCTGTCAGTGAGCACGCATGAACACAGCTACTTGAAGCACCTTGATCGAGGTGCAATGCAGATGGTAAGAAGTTGGAAGATGTGCAGGTTAGTGGAGAGGTAAAGGAAGTGGATGTGAGGGGTTCGACTTTGTCAATTCTAGAGGAAATGGGACGGCTTGGGGGCATGGTATGAGAGTTCTTCCATTGAAGGAGTTGAGGAGGTTGGAGCCATGGGCGAGGAAGCATGTGAGGTCCCCAACCATGAGAAGATTGGGGCAACTTGATAGATGGCCTTCGTTTCTTTTTCTTTTCCGTTGACGACACCCTACTCCATTTCCACATAGTAGAGATACGAGCAACAGAAGAGAGGGAAGTCCTCCATCCATTTTTTTGTGGTTATAAGGGTCATACACCATAAGCCAGGTCGATAAATCAAGGATTCTAATGAAAGTTGTTTCCTTACATAAAGATGAAATCCCATTAACAAATTTAGAATCCATAAACAACGTCTTTTCCCCTGTAAGGTTTCCAGTTTCTAAAACCTTAGAAATTGTATAAAGCCTAATCAAATTAATCTGTTTGTTAAGAAAGCAATGTAGAATTGTCCAACCATGGCAAATATTGGTATTTTTAGAACCGTAATCATGACTTTACTATAGTTAGAAATTTTCAAAACTGAATTCCAATAAAAACTGGCATAGTTATGTGCCCTAGAAGTTTACACTGTGGATTAAATTAATTAGATAAATTGTAAGGTTTTGGTAATCATTACTGCAAAAGACTTTTATCATAAAGTTCCTACATATTTGCAGATAATTACAGATATTTCCAAAATTAATCATGAAAAGGTCAGAAATAGCAAAAATTTGATTTTGTGTATCTGGGGGGACTGTGTGGGACATTAATGAACTTGCCCAGGCTGGAATTAGCAGTAGATGGTGCTAGGGGAAGGCTGGGGGCTCTGCCTTGATGTGCAAGTAACTGCCAAAAGCAGCCGGTGAACCCTAAAAAACCTATAAATAGGCCCTCCCTCTTCACAAAAAAAATCAGACTCGGAGTCCTGGCCATTTCTCTCTCACTTAGAGAGAACTCTACTCAAAAATCACTAGAGAGCAAAAACTCTAGTTGATTATCCACGGTAATTAGCTTAATCTCTTTTTAATTAGTAAAATTATGCTAATTTACCTATATTTTCTTAAGTAATCCAATTAATTAAGAAGATTAAACTTATTTGCACTCTAAATTACTCTCTTAATTCTTAATATTTTGCTGATTACTTAGATTAAGATTAGGAATATTGATCTAATTATTTATTAAGATGATGTTTTTTGATTACTTAGATTAGTATAAGACAATTATCAGAGCTGTATTAGACTCTCAAGATGGTAGGAAAATTATCTCTTAATTTTTTGATTAGTTTTTGTAATTAATTAGGCAGAAATTAGTTGTTTTTAATCAAAAAACTGATGGAAAACCTATTTAATTAGCTCAAAAATTCTAAAGTTAATAATCACAATTAGAAAATACTATTAAGAACACAGGGTAAACTACTTATTAACAGATAATTAATCTATGTATTTAATTAAGCTGAAATAAATTGTTTTTATCCCTAAATTAAAGGGGGAAATTACAAAAACATGTTAGATAATTATGTGCTATTTATCAGAACTAGTTTACATGTTAAAAAATTTGTGATAATTATCTTGAGGTTAGAAAAATAATATAGATATTTATCTAAGTTCGATTAGACTAATTTTAGTCATAAATTAAAGAGAAAAATTAGAAAAACATGTTTAGGTAATTATGTTCTATTTATCAAAGTTATTTTACATGTTACATAAGCCGTACTAATTATCTTGATGTTAGAAAAATAATATAGATGTTTATCTAAGTCAGATTAGACTAATTTTAGCCATAAATTAAAGGGGAAAATTAGAAAAACATGTAAGATAATTATGTGCTATTTATCAAAGTTAGTTTACATGGTAAAAAAGTTGTGATAATTATCTTAAGTTTAGAAAAATAATATAGCTATTTATCTAAGTCAGATTAGACTAATTTTAGCTAAAAAGTGAAGGGGGAGATTAGTTAAATTACTTAGATAAATATATAGTATTTTTTAGAGATAGAAATCAATGTTAGAAAGCCAGGATAATTAGGGCATGCACAAAAAATTACTTTATCTAGTTAATTAGACCAAAATTGTCTATTTTTTAGCATAAATTAAAGAGGAAAATTAGTTATTCTACTTGGATAACTACATAGTAATTAATAGAGGTAGAAATCATTGTTCAAAACCTAAGATAAATAGGTCATGTACAAATAATTAGTTTAGCTAATTATCCTACCTAATATTATCTGATTTTAATCATAAATTTGAAAGGAAAATAAGTAAATTAATTTATATAATTACATAGTAATTACGAGAGATGTATAGCAGCATTAAAAAGTCAAGATAATTATCTTAAGTCCATATAATCAATTTTGCTAATTATCTTAGCTAATATTATTTTATTTTAATCCTAAATTTGAAAGGAAAATCAGTGAATTAATTTTTATAATTACATAGCACAGATAAGTAATTCATAAATTACTAAAGCCAAATTAGGATTTTTTTGAAGAGAATTTAAATAGAGAAATTAGTAAAATAGCTCCGATAATTATGGGATAATTACGGGAGCACAATAATACTATTAGGAAGTTGAGGAAAAAATAACTCACCCAGATATTTTTCAAAGATATTTACTTAGTCCAAAATCCCTATTTTTGGGTAAAAGAAATAAGAAATATTATTCAATTAATTCTCTAATCGATTATGTATCCTTTTATAAGGCTATCACTATGGCTCCGAAGTGGACCCGAGGAAATCCTCAATCCGATGAGGAAGATACAACACACAAAAGGACTAGGGTATCCCATGACCATGGGGTTGGGCGTAGTATTAGGCCTACGAAGGAGAGTCTTCAGGCGTCAGTGTAGTAGCAGATGCGTGACCAGTCCCAGGTGTGTTTTCATTTATTCAATTAAGTCTTTAAATAGTTTAAGTTCTTTTATAAGTTAACATTGCATACGTCAAGAGTATGTAAGAATCAGAAAACAAATAACTGACCGAAAACGGAAGGCAACTTCCAAGAAACCAACGCGTATTGTTTGTAATTAGGAAAGAATTGTTTGGGCTAAGACTGGTTGATCTAGGAAAGAATGTTTGATCATCCTTAAGACAGCTTGTGTCAAAACACCTCTGATTCCTTAGAATATTTTACTCTAGGTGATGAGTAATGGCGAATCAACCATGGATGAGTCGGTTACCTCTGTGTACGTGGAGTCTTTATCCCGTGCATGTCTGTTTTTGTGGATTCTACTTAGGATATAGTTTTTATCCTAGAGGAACCGCCCAGTTGTATGGGCAACTAGTTGACGTATGGGCGCCCAGACTTTGGGTGATTTCTTTACCACCCCGGGTTTTATAAATAAGGAATGGGTGCCATTTTTCACCGCTGTATAGGTGTTCTTGAGACAAGCCAATACTGGTCAGAGTTACTTCAGATTGAGAGTACCTTGTCTTAAGTCTAAAGATGTCTATTTGCTAAAATAATGTTTTCAATACTCCTTCCAAGGGCTGTTTTAATGAAATTTTGTTATGAAGGATAAAAGGAATCATTATTTTAATTGTGATAAGAACGTGGTAGTAATTAAATAACAAAGTATCATGTGTGAGTGTGGGGTGGAAAGTGGGGATTGACTAAGGTTGTCAATCATGGACGGGTGGACCTAATTAGTCAGGTACTATCCATTCTCGCGCACTAAAAACGTTTAGAAAACTTCTCCACTTGGAAGAGGAGTCCACCAGTGGCTGTTCTCTCACATATGTTGAAGTCGCGGAGCGGAGCGTGGGTCGACTCTCTCACACACACACACACACACACACACACACACACACACACAGTGAGCTTACACAGTACAGTACGCAGAGAACTGTTAGAAGGGTTATCTCCCAATTCCTTAGTATTCACAAAGTATAAGTTAGTATATACAAAGAGTTAGAGGTAAGTGAGTTAGGCGGGCGGCCGGCCATATCCGCATAAGAGGCCACTTGGGCTTTAATCCCAACAACCTCCCACTTAAAGTCCAATGTGGCACTTTAAGTAACTGTAAATCTATGAACATAAATGTACAAAGATTTACATGGCTGCCATCTATCCAATGCCCAATAACTCACGACAATGCACAAAGCCCTCTCCTGGAAGTCCCTTTGTGAGTAGATCAGCAGGATTGTCCTTGGTGTGGATCTTCAGCAGTTGTATCTACTTGTCTTCAAGTACTTCCCTAATGAAGTGATATTTGACATCAATATGCTTAGTCTTCGAATGGAACATTGGATTCTTTGCCAATTGTATAGCACTTTGACTATCACAATATAACTCTGGCATATCTACTTTGATTCCCAAGTCTGCAACCAATCTACCAAGCCAAATAGCTTCTTTGCATGCCTCATTTGCTGCAACATACTCAGCTTCTGTAGTAGACTGCGTAACACAATCTTGTAATCGAGATCGCCATGATATGGCACCTCCAGCCAATGTAAAGACATAGCCTGATGTAGATCTCCTCTTATCCAAGTCTCCTGCATAATCTGAGTCAGTGTATCCTCTGACACTCAAATCCTGACTACCATAGCATATGCGCATACTCTTTGTATGTTTTAAGTATCTCATGATACCTTTCACTGCCTCCCAATGTTTCTTGCCGGGATTTGACATATATCTGCTAACCACTCCCACTGCAAATGCAATATCCGGACGTGTAGCAATCATTGCATACATCAAACTACCCACTGCAGACGCATATGGAATCTTATCCATTTCAGCCTTTTCTTCCTCAGACACAGGACAATCTTGTTTGCTAAGTTTCACATATGGTGGCAATGGAACACTCAATGCCTTTCCCTTCTCCATATTGAAACGTTGCAAAACCTTGTCAATATACTCTGTTTGAGATAACCAAATCAACTTCTTTGATCTATCTCTCTCAATGTGCATACCAAGTATATGACTTGCCTCACCCATGTCTTTCATGTCAAACGATTTTGCCATCTTTGACTTCAAAGCTGAAATTTCTTCCAAGTGTTTGCCAGCAATCAACATGTCATCCACATACAAAATAAGGATCAGCCAACTACCATCCTTAGCCTTCTTTGTATATAGACAGTGATCGAACTCACTACGTTTGTAGCCTTGAGAAAGCATAAACTGGTGGAACTTATGGTACCATGCCCTCGGTGATTGTTTTAAGCCATAAAGACTCTTTAACAACTGGCATACCAAATGTTCCATGCCTTTCTCAACAAACCCTTCTGGCTGCTGCATGTAAATTTCCACATCTAAATCACCATGCAAGAACGCTGTCTTGACATCCATTTGGTGCAACACCAAATCCAATATAGCAACCAATGCAAGAAAGCATCTCAATGTAGTCATCTTGACCACTGGAGAGAAGACTTCATCAAAGTCAATGCCTTGTTCTTGCTTAAAGCCCTTGGCAACAAGCCTTGCTTTGTACTTTGGCTGACTATCATGAGCGGTGATCTTATACCTGTAAACCCATTTACAAGGTAGAGCCTTTTTGCCCTGTGGTAATTTAACCAACTTCCATGTCTGGTTTTTATGCAGAGCTGTCATCTCTGACTGCATGGCCAACTGTCATTTTTTCGAGTCAACCACTTGTAATGCTTCCTTGTAACAAGATGGTTCTCCGCAATCTGTGAGCATGACATAATTTAGAGATGACACATAACGATCAAGTGGTTTGGAGACACGCTCAGAACGTCTCACCACAACTGATTCTGCCTCTCTAGCCACTATAGGCTGTTCTTGAGCCTGACCATGTTGTCCTTATGTGCTAGCACTAGGTCCATCTTCCCTGAAGACAACTCTTCTGATCTCCTCTGTCTTCTCTGGCTTAGCGTGAAACTTGGCTTCATTGAAATGCACATCATTGCTACGAATAATCTTTCTGGACTCAGGATCCCAAAGCCGGTAACCCATCTCGCCCGATTCTCCGTAGCCAAGAAATATACACTTCTTGCTCTTTGGTTCTAACTTATTTCTGAACTCCTTAGGAATATGGCTATAAGCTTCACAACCAAAGACTCTGGGATGCTTATACGAAGGTGCCTTGCCTGTCCATAGCATCTCGGCCACTGCACTCTTATCCAGAACCCTACTAGGAGACCTGTTGATCAAATGGACTGCTGTAGCCACTGCTTCCGCCCAAAATCCATCAGGCAACTCAGCATTTGACAACATGCTTCTGACCTTCTCTTGTATGGTCCTATTCATATGTTCTGCAACCCCATTTTGTGAAGGATTATATGGTGCAGTAAGTTCCCGCTTAATCCCTTTTGTTTCACAAAAGTCTTGAAAAGCTTTGGAAACGTACTCTCCACCATTGTCAGTTCTCAAGCAGTTCAGCTTCTGACCACTCTGATTCTCCACCAGCTGCAAGAATGTCTTAAAGACCTTGAGCACCTCATCCTTGTGCTTCAAGAAGTAAACCCATACTTTGCGAGAATAGTCATCTATGAATGTACAAAAGTACGCTGCTCCCCCTAGTGACAAACTAGGCATTGGTCCGCATAGATCACTGTGTACAAGAGCTAACCGTTCGTCCCTACGATTCCTCTTTGATCTGTGCGGTTCCTGTGTTTGCTTACCATAAACACAATGCTCACAAAACTCGAAATCTTGAAATGAAAATCCAGGCAAATAACCATAATGAGAAAGTATTTTCATTCCTCTTTTTGACATATGTCCCAACCTACGATGCCACAGTGACACACTTGGCTGCTCAATCACATTAATTACATGGTTTTTAACCTCTGAAACATGTAAAGTGTACAGAGTTCCTGACTTGCTGCCATGTGCTACAGTCATCGAACCTTTGGAGATCTTCCAAGCGCTGTTCCCAAAAACTGTCACATAACCCGCATCATCCAACTTCCCTGTACTAATCAAGATCTTTCGGATTGCTGGAACATGTCTGACATTCTTGAGCCATAAAGAAGAGCCATTCTGAAACTTCAACTGCACATCTCCCACTCCAAGTATGTCACAAACCTACTCATTGCCAAGTCTGACATAATCTTTAGTAGCCACATATGATGTAAACCACTCTTTGTGCGGAGAAACATGTAAAGATGCCCCTGAGTCGATAATCCAATCACTCATAGCATGTCCATCCTCTGCAGTCAAGAAAACAGAATCAAGATTGCTTGTAAGGAAGATGTCACCAGCTGCTATACTAGAATCACTGTCTGAACCAGATCCTGTGACATTCACCTCTTCAATCTTCACTGAACTCTTCTTTTCATCTTGCTCAGAACTCTTTGTTTTTCCTTTTTCTTGTTTCCACTTCGTACAGTCTCACTTCATGTGACCCTTCTTGCCACAATGGTAGCATTCTATGTCATCCTTTGACTTCGAATCACGAGACTTACTTCGGTTTTGTGCCTTCTTACCCTTCTTCTCTTTAAACTGTTGTCTCCCTCGAACGACCAAAGCATTATTGCCTTTGCCTTTGTCAATGTTCTTCCTGTTCACTTCCTCTTTGAGCAAGCTGCCTTCTACATTGGCACTCGTAAGACCTTCTGGCGCGACAGAATTACTTAACGCTGTACGAAAAGTATCCCAACTGTCTGGCAAAGTGATTAAGAGAAACATAGCCTTCACTGAATCTAGAAAGACTATCTCCTGTGCTGTTAACTGGCTGAAAATTGAGTGAAATTCATTCAGATGATTTGACATGGCTGTCCCTTCCTTCATCTTCAAATCCACCAATTTCTTGAGCCAGTAAATCTGAGAAGCAGCACTTTGTTTCTCGTACATATCACATAGCTTTTGCCATACGCCAAACGCTGTAGTCTCTTCTGCTACGTTGAAGTAAACATTTTCTGCCAGTGTCAGCATGATTGTGGAACAAGCTAACTCGTCAAGCTCTTCCCACTCATCTTCAGCCATAAATTCTGGTCTCTCCCCTTTGAGCTTCAGTGGCTTCACTTGTTTTTTCTGCACCAAAACCTGCCAAATCTGCTTCTTCCAGAATGGAAAGTTTGTGCCATCCAGCTTCTTTATGTTGTAAAGAGTCTCACTTTGAGAAGATGCCATATCTGCCAAACTGTTTACTCTTGAGAAAATTCCGGCAGAGTTTCCCCTGTAAACTGGCCTCTGTACACAATAAACAAGCTGTAATCAACAAGCTGAACACCTCTCCTCAGGAACTGTCACTATTTTGAAAATTTTTGACAGAGTCTCCCCTGTAAACTGAGCTCTGGGAACCAAAAGATAGCTCAAAAACAATCATAAATAGCTGACCAGTGACAAATCCTGTAAGCATACACTGTCTCCTCTCTGGGCGATGAAAGAACCTGTATCTGTCTCAAGACTGAACCCTGAACAATGCCTCAACGGCCTGACGCATAAGATGCAATCCAGTGTCTACACAAAGTCATACATCCTAAGGGATAAAAGTCACCGAAGAGGATGCGTGTAGAGGGGAACTCCAGCAACCTAATCCACCTCACACTGGGTAACCCAGCCCCCAGTGCTTGGCTTCAAAAAACCTCACACACGACCCTCTCAGATGGCTCAGCAAATTGCCCAGAACTAGCATACATCCTATAATAGACCAATCACTGTCCTATGACCGCTGCGGCGGTCTGTCTGCTAGTGTGACTCACAACTAGCAGACCCACAATCACAGTACATCAATCTGCAATACATGCCAGTGGTGTCAAGCCGTCGTATGGCCACACCTCCACTGGAACCTGGCAAGCACAAGAAGTAGCAATGCAGACTGCAATATATATATCTGATGATATATATGTGTACCTGGTCTATAGATGATGCTCTGAAGACGAATAAGTGATGTATGTCGATGTCGATATTGATGTCGACCACCTCCTGCTTGCCAATCTACACAAGACGGATTTCTTTGCGGCTGAAATCTATCTTCTGCTGTAGTGCTCAGAACGAAATTCTGAGGGCATAAACGGCTTCGAAAGGGGGGTAAAACCCCAGGTCGCCTGATGGAAACGTTCCCGGAACGCCGAGTGTGAATTTTCGAACTCCGGATCCAGAATCTGCCAGAAAAGTGCGCGCACGCGATTGCGCAAATCCGCACTGAACCAAGGCTCTGATACCAATTGAAGTCGCGGAGCGGAGCGTGGGTCGACTCTCTCTCACACACACACACACACACACAATGAGCTTACATAGTACAGTACGTAGAGAACTGTTAGAAGGGTTATCTCCCAATTCCTTAGTATTCACAAAGTATAAGTTAGTATATACAAAGAGTTAGAGGTAAGTGAGTTAGGCGGGCGGCCGGCCATATCCGCATAAGAGGCCACTTGGGCTTTAATCCCAACATATGTTAGGGGGGGAAAAGTGTTGGTTAAGGACACCTTAGTCCAAATTGTGGAAGTTATAGGGCCAGAATAGTTTTAGAAATTTCAAAAAATTTGTCCCGTTTCCACTGCGAGACAGGACTAGGTCTTCATCTAGGGGTATAAACCCAAGCCATTGTCAATGGTAGAGGTCTATTCCCTTGATTTTTCTTGTTTAGAGACTCTGACTTCTATTAGACCTAGAGACCTTTCAAGGATCCGATCCCACTTGGGTGTCGGTGGGTTGGGAACATTACAAGTGGCATCAGAGCATGAGTTAATAAGGTCTTGAGCCTAGGGGGAAGGTTGACAAAATGAAGGTTTAATAAGTAATTTTGCAATTATAAATGCAGTATATTTTAAAATGAGAATTTTCTTATCAATACAGGAAAATGTCCGCCTGGCTTACCAGAAGTTTATGATCTTCAATATCATGTTCGAGGCTGCTTGCAAATCTAGTAAATTTCTACTTTGCAAGAGCATTATGCAATTACTAGAGGAGATGTTTTTTCCTCCCTCTACGTGGGGAATCAGCTGGTCAAAGTTTGGCGGATTTTCTTTTATTGATGTGGGACAAATAAAGGGATTGACACTAAACTTGAAGAGACTCAAATGGGCTCAAACACTTTGAACCATCGTAGTCTACTTTTTCAGCAAGGTTGAAGATCAGGATCAGACCATTACTATAGATGGGATAGATGTGTCTCAGAATCAGTAGGTATTTGATCAGGTATCTAAAATTATATACCCAGGTAGGATCAGACCCATGAGGATAGGCCCTAAGTTTAGAGGACCAAAAGATGTTATATTTTTTGATCCTCTGTCACACCCACCAGTAGTTAAGAAGATTTTGGTATAGGAATGTTACCATCTTGTACATAGTATGAGTCAGTGATTGTATTAACTCTTGTATATACCATGGTTTTATGAAATTATCATGTTTTGTGTAATTCAATGGAATGATTATGTTGATTGCTGGATTTTTGTTTTGTTTTAAGTAACAAAGTATATACATAGATTAGAAATTTTCATGAAAAAACAAATTATCCTTTAACACTAAAAGAATCTCATTAATTAAAATCTCAGGGCAATGCAAAAATCCTTTACACTCCCATCTAGGAGAAGAAACTACAATTAAAACAGGTTCAACTCTTGACCTTCAAGGGAGAGGTACCTAACTTAGAACGTGATACCAAAGCATGGCTTGATGCCATGGACGACTATTTCCTGGCGGCAGGAACTGCTTCAAAACATCAAGCATGCTTGGAATGTTTTGACTCACTGGAGATGCTAAACTCTAGTGGAAACAGCATTGTAGGGATAATCCTTCCATTAGTCAGTCATGGGACAAAATGAAACAAGCAATAAAAGAGAGATATCTTCCTCCGGCACATCAAGCTATAAGAATGAATGAATTTTTTGCCCTCAGGCAGTTAGGGATTACTTTAAAAGAATACTATATTTGTCCTTATGGCAATATGCACCATTGATGACAACGGAACAACAGATTGCTCGCTTCTGGCAGGGCCTTAAGAAACCTTTAAGTACACGCTTAGAAGCTATGAGGATCACATCAATTCAAGATGCCCTTCTCAGAGCTAAACCGCTTGTGGTTGAAGGAAACCCCCCTATAAGGAACTATCATAACTACAACAACTTCAAAGAAAGGACGAGGGGAAATTTCAACCAAGGAAATCAACGAAGGGCAGTAACAACTGCAGAAAATATAGAAGAGACCTTTCCAAATATTAGATTTTATGGATGCAATCAAATGGGACACTACAGGAGCAGATGTCCTGAGGAACAAAACCCCAGAGTTGCTGTTGGGACCATTTCTCAGTCTCGCAGACAGGCCAAGGAAAGAATCAAAGAGGAGGAAGAAATAGAGGATGAGTAGAGAAAGAGGTAGATGTGCTAGAGCCTATGCAGCAGTGGGAGATCCAACCTTGATGAATGAAGAAGATGAAAGAGCTACTCTTTTTGCCGCCATTGATAACCCTGGAGCTCGGCTCGGGGGGTTCACTATGTGTAAAACTACCATATCACGTGTGTTCAAGACATGTTTGTAAAACCCCTTATTTGTGAATTTTATAAGGAATAATATGTACCCTTTTATTTTAAAATCTGTAAAGTTTTTTTCAAATTTGAAAAATAGTATCCCTTCTGTATATATATTTCTGTAAGTTTCAAGAACTTTAAATACCCTTCTGTTGAACTCACGTGATAGGTTACACTTTTCTTAGGTGACCTACCCGGGTAGCTCAGCAACAATATGCAGTCATCCAAACCAGTGCAAATAAACAAGGTGAACAATTTGAATTAATTATAGATTGTGGTAGCACACACTCTTTTCTCTCCCCTAAATGCTTAAGGAAGCTTAGATTAAACCAATACCCCACCAAGAAAGAGTGGTATAACTAGAAAATGGGAAGGAGGTTCTATCTCAATTTACATCTGGGGAAGTAGAATTTGAACTCGGAGGAACCCTCACTTCATCTTACTTTCGGACCCTACCAGTAGGAATCTATGACGGTATTCTAGGAATGGATTGGTTAATCAAAAATCAAGCTCACATTCATTGTGCTCAAGGAAACCTATCTTTTAAAAATCACTTAGGTGAAGAAACATTAGTACAAGGATCAAATGGGAAACCTAAGGCTCATTTAATTAAGGCTAGTCGACTTCTGAAAGGGTTACACAAGGGGCAGCAGATCTTTGTAGTAAAACTCAACAAGACTGATGATTCAAAGGACAACTCAACTCCATAATGACTTAAGGAATTTTCAGATATATTTCCGAAAGATCTCTCAAACTTACCTCCCCCAAGGGATATAGATCATGAAATAGAAACCTTTCCAGGTATTGAACCAATTTCAAAAAGACCCTACAAAATGTCTCCTTGAAGCTATTGAATTGAAAGAACAGCTTCGTCAACTTATTAAACAAGGATCCATATGACCAAGCATTTCACCCTAGGGAGCACCTATTTTATTCCAAAAGAAGAAGGATAGATGTTTACGTCTCTGCATTGATTATAGGGGACTTAACGAGGTGTCTATAGAGAATAAATATCCTATTCCTCACATCAACAAATTACTTGATAGATTACATGGGGCCAAGATATTCCTAAAAATTGATTTCAGATCAGGCTACCACCAAATCCAGATTAAAGAAGTAGATATTTATAAAACCGCATTCAACACCCAATATGGGCATTATGAGTTCATAGTGATGCCTTTTGGTCTTACAAATGCTCCAGCTATTTTTAATCAACTCATGCAAGATATATTCAGAGAATATCGGGATAATTTTGTATTGGTATTTTTCGATGATATATTGGTATACTCCAAAGATGAAAAAGAGCATGAAGTACATGTATGTAAAGTACTTCATCTTCTACACCAACATCAGTTGTATGCTAAGATGAACAAATGTGTGTTCTTTACTCCTAAAGTTAGCTATCTCGGGTTTATTATAAACCCTGAAGAAATCTTTGTAGACCCCGCAAAGATTAAGGACATAATAGATTGGCCACAACCCAAGTTGGTCAGCGATATTCAAGGATTCCTGGGCATTACAAGATGGTATATAATTTTGCCAAAGATTATGCAGTCATCACCACGCCTTTAAATCATCTACTTAAAAAGACAACCAAACTTACATGGCAGAAAGAACAGGAGGATTGTTTCCTCAAATTAAAACAAAATCTCACATCAGCCCCTATAGTCAAACTCCCTGACTTCACTCAAGAGTTTGAAGTAGTAACTGATGCAAGCAGCCTTACTATAGGAGTCGTCTTAAACCAAGAACTTTTGACTAGTCACCTTCACCTCTTGGAAATTGAGAATCCATGCGCTGAATTATCCAACTCATGATCTGGAACTCCTAGCCATCATCCACGCTCTCAAGCTCTGGAGGCACTATCTTCTAGGAGGAAAGGTTTAGTTAATCACTGATCATTAAATTTTGAAGTGGATTTTCTCTCAAGCAACACTCAACATGAGGCAACGAAGATGGATAGAACTCTTACAAGAGTATGATTTTGAAATAAAGTATAAACCAGGTAAGGAAAATGTGGTTTTTGATGCCCTTAGCCACAAGGTTTTTCTTGGGGCCATTTCCACAGTCAACAATCCCATTCTAGGCAAGGTTAAGGAAGCCTCTCTGGAAGATGAGGTTTATTTACAATTCCTACAGGTTATCAATCAAAAGGACCTAAAGGAAAAAGAGAAGGATAGAATCTTGATGGGCTTCTCTATTACAAGCAGCACTGACTTTACATTCCTAGGAGTTCAACCTTGAAGGAGTTGATCCTTTATGAAGGACACAATGCTTCAGCATCCGGCCATCCTGGCTATACAAAGACCCTTAATGCCATGAGGAAAATCTATTTTTTGCCAGGTATGAAAGGAGATATATTTTGCTACATCAAATAATGCATTTCTTGTGGAAGGATTAAGGCTGAACGGTTAATAATGCTAGGGAAACTTCAAACTCTTGACATTCCTCAAATGAAGTGGGAACTCATTAGCATGGACTTCGTAACAAGCCTTCCTACCATTCAAGGAGGTTACGATTCCATTATGGTGGTAGTAGACATGCTAACCAAGGTGTCTCATTTGATGTGAAAACAACTTACACTGCAGCATACATAAGCCGTCTTTTTGTCAAAGAGATCTTTAGATTACACGTACTTCCAAAAAGAACAGTCAGTGACAGAGATACAAAATTTACTTCAAAATTTTGGAAAGCTTTATTTGAAGCCTTAGGTACCCAGCTATGTTTCAGTTCACCCTATCACCCTCAAACTGACGGTCAGACAGAAAGAGTGAATCAGGTTATTGAAGACATCCTTAGACTTACTGTAGTAGAGAACCCCAGAAATGGATACAATTTCTTTCTTTGGTGGAATTCGCCTATAATTCTTCATTCCATAAAAGCATTGGGATGTCACCCTTTAATGCACTTTATGGGCATGAATGTATATCACCCCTAAAATTTTTTGACCCCACTACAAGAGTAGAAGCTTCAAAACAAATGCTGGAAGAGATGAACGCCCAAACTAGGGCCATACGACAGGACATTCAAGCAGCTAAGGACCGCCAAAAACATTATGCTGATAAAAAACGGTCTGATCGGTTTTTTAAACAAGGGGATAACGTATTCCTTCGAGTCCGGTCAAAGAGAAGCAATCTATCCTTGGGAAAATTCAAGCCCTAGATATTGTGGACCTTATGAAGTGATAAAGGTAATCAATGATCAAGCTTACAAACTAAAGCTCCTTGAACACCGCAAGGTTCATAATGTATTCCATATCATTCTTCTAAAACCTTATATCCCAAAACCCAATCACACTCTAGGCAGCGACGAACAGATTGTGATGCAAAAACAAGGAATTCTTGAACTCCAACCAGATTGTATTCTCAATACTAGGGAGAGAAGTCTACAAAACAGAGTAATTAGAGAGCATCTAGTAAAATGGAAGACAACCCCACTGAAGATACCACATCACAGGACGAAGTATCACTTCTCAAAGATTTTCCTAATTTCGGTTGAGATGAGGACATCTCATTCCTTAAGTTGGGGTAATTGTAAGGTTTTCAGTTTCTGAAACCTTAGAAATTGTATAAAGCCTAATCAAATTAATATGTTTGTTAAGAAAGAGATATAGAATTGTCCAACCATGGCAAATATTGATGTTTTTGGAACCGTAATCATGACTTTACTATGGAACTGAATTTTGATAAAAATTGGCATAGTTATGGGCCCCGGAAGTTTAAATTGTGGATTAAATTAATTAGATAAACTGTAAGGTTTTGGTAATCATTACTACAAAAGACTTTTATGATAAATTTCCTAGATATTTACAGATAATTGCAGATATTTTCAAAATTAATCATGAAAAAGTCAGATAATAGCTAAAAATCGATTTTGTGTATCTGGGGGGCTGTGTGGGACAGTAATGAACTTGCCCAGGTTGGAATTAGTAGCAGATGTCACTAGGGGAAGGTTGGGGGCTGCCTTGATGTGCAAGTAATTGCCAGAAGCAGCCAGTGAACCCTAAAAAACCTATGAATAGGCCCCTCCTCTTCACAATAAAAATCAGACTTGGAATCTTGGCCATTTCTCTCTCACCTAGAGAGAACTCTACTCAAAAATCACTAGAGAGAAAATACTCTAGTTGATTATCCACGGTAATAAACTTAATCCCTTTTTAATTAGCAAAATTATGCTAATTTATCTATATTTTCTTAATTAATCCAATTAATTAAGAAGATTAAACTTATTTACACTCTAAATTACTCTCTTACTTCTTAATATTTTGCTGATTACTTAAATTAACATTAGAGATATCAATCTAATTAATTATTAAGCCATATAGGACTAAAATTAATCTTTCTGTCATAAATTAAGGATAATTATACTGACTAAACTTAGATTAGTATAAGATACTTATCAAAGCTGTATTAGATGCTATGAAAATTATTTCTTAATTTTTTGATTAGTTTTTGTGATTAATTAGGTAGAATTTAGCTATTTTAAATCAAAAAACTAATGGAAACCCTATTTAATTAGCTCAAAACCTCTTAAGCTAATTATCACAATTAGAAAATACTATTGGAAACACAAGGTAAATTACTCATTAGCAGATATTTAATCTATGTATTTAATTAAGCTAAAATTAACTATTTTTATCCATAAATTAAAGGGGGAAATTACAAAAACATGTTAGATAATTATGTGCTATTTATCAGAGCTAGTTTACATGTTAAAAAAGTTGTGATAATTATCTTAAGGTTAGAAAAATAATATAGATATTTATCTAAGTCCAACTATATTAATTTGAGCTATAAATTAAAGAGAAAAATTAGAAAAACATGTTAAAATTTTATGTTCTATTTATCAGAGTTAGTGTATATGTTACATAATCCATCATAATTATCTTGATGCTAGAAAAATAATATAGATATGTATCTAAGTCAGATTAGACTAATTTTAATCATGTTAGATAATTATGTGCTATTTATTAGAGTAAGTTTACATAGTACAGAAGTAGTGGTAATTATCTTAAGGTTAGAAAATTAATATAGCTATCTATCTAAGTCAAATTATATTAATTTTAGCTAAAGATTAAAGGAGAGATTAGTTAAATTACTTAGATAAATATATAGTATTTTTTAGAGATAGAAATAAATGTTAGAAAGCTGGGATAATTAGGGCATGCATAGAAAATTAGTTTATCTAGTTAATTAGACCAAAATTGTCTGTTTTTAACATAAATTAAAAGGGAAAATTAGTTAAGTTAATTAGATAATTATATAATAATTATTAAGCATAGAAATCACTGTTAAGAACCAGAGATAAATAGGTCATGTATAGATAATTAGTTTGGCTAATTATCTTAGCTAATATTATTTGATTTTAATCCTAAATTTGAAAGGAAAATCAGTGAATTAATTTTTATAATTACATAGTAATTAGAAGAGATGGATAAGAAATTAGAAAGTCAAGATATTTACCTTAAGTCCAAATAATTATTGTAGCTAATTATCTTAGCTAATATTGTTTGATTTTGAAGGTAAATTGAGAAGGAAAATTAGTAAATCAATTTATAAGTTAGGAAGATAATTACCAAGGTTATAATACATCAAAATCTACCTGGGATAAATATTCCACAAGCAAATAAGTAATTCATAAATTACTAAAGCCAAATTATGGTATTTTTGAAGAGAATTTAAAAAAGAGAAATTAATAAAACAGCTCCGATAATTATGGGATAATTACGGAAGCACAATAATACTATTAGGAAGTTGAGAAAAAAAAATCTCACCCAGATATTTATCGAAGATATTTACTTAGTCCAAAGATCCCTAGTTTTGGGTAAAAGAAATAAGAGAGATTATTCAATTAATTCTCTAATCGATTAAGTATCCTTCTATAAGGCTACAACTATGGCTCCGAAGAGGACCCGAGGAAATCCTCAGTTGATGAGGAAGATACAACGCACAAAAGGACTAGGACATCCCATGACCATGGGGTTGGGCCTAGTAGGCCTACGGAGGAGAGTCTTCAAACACCAGAGCAGCAGCAGATGGCTGACCAGTCCCAGGTGGATTTTCATTTATTCAATTAAGTCTTTAAATGGTTTAAGTTCTTTTATAAGTTAACATTGCATACGTCAAGAGTATATAAGAATCAAAAAAGGAATACTGACCGAAAACGGAAGGTAACTTCCAAGAAACCAACGAGTATCGCTTGTAATTAGGAAAGAATTGATTGGCGTAAGATTGGTTGACGTAGGAAAGAATGTTTGATCATCCTTAAGACAGTTTGTCTCAAGACACCTCTGATTCCTTGGAATATTTTACTCCAGGTGATGAGTAATATGGCAAGTCAGCCATGAATGAGTCGGTTATCTCTGTGTGCGTGGAGTCTTTACCCCGTGGATGTCTGTGTTTGTGGATCTACTTAAGATATTGTTTTTATCCTAAAGTAACCGCCCAGTTGTATGGGCAACTGGTTGACGTATGGGCGCCCACACTTTGGGTGATATCTTTTCCACCCCGGTTTTCATAAATAAGGAATGGGTGTCGTTTTTCACCCCTATATAGGTGTTCTTGAGACAAGCCAGTACTGGTCAGAGTTACTTCAAATTAGCAGTACCTTGTCTTAAGTCTAAAGATGTCTGTTTGCTAAAAGAATGTTTTCAATACTGCTTCCAAGGGCTGTTTTAATGAAATTCTGTTATGAAGGATAAAAGGAATCATTATTTTAATTGTGATAAGAACGTGGTAGTAATTAAATAACAAAGTATCATGTGTGAGTGCGGGGTGGTAAGTGGGGATTGACTAAGGTTGTCAACCATGGATGGGTGGACTTGATTAGTCAGGTAACTATCCATTCCCGTGCACTAAAAACGTCTAGAAAACTTCTCCACTTGGAAGAGGAGTCCACCAACGTCTCTTCCCTCACATATGTTAGGGGGGGAAGAGAGTTGGTTAAGAATACCTTAGTCCAAATTATGGAAGTTATAGGGCCGGAATAGTTTTAGAAATTTCAAAAAAGTTGTCCTGTTTCCATTGCGAGACAGGACTAGGTCTTTATCTGGGCTATAAACCCAAGTCATTGTCAATGGTAGAGGTCTATTCCCTGGATTTTTCTTGTTTAGAGACTCTGATTTCTATTAGAGCGAAAGACCTGTCAAGGATCCCATTCCACTTGGGTATCGGTGGGGTTGGAGACATCACATCCCCCCCGTTTAAGAGGCATAACCGTTATCTATAATCCATAAATATGATATAAGACTTACCCTAAACTAACTAAAATCTTGTGAAAAGTACCTGACTAATCGGGTCCATAGCTTTCAGAGGCACGTATATTTGGGACTTCTTGTCTCTTGGCACAATGAGTCTTAATTTCGCTTCTCTTAATAAGAGGGAGTGGAGATTTTCTCGACTAATCAAGACCACCCATCCTTGACTGGCAACTTGAGCCAGCCCCCACTTTCCACCCCACACTCACACTTTTTAGTTTGCTTTCTAATTACTACCACATTGTTTTACATATACAAATAGTGTTCCTTAATTAATTCCAGACACAAGCTCTTTTGTATAGCCCTTCAAACAATACCAAAACAATTCAAACAAGGCCTAATGAAAACATCCCTATATATCAACAAATGGAACTTTTTCAATTTCTTATGAGTTTGCCACTACTCGTGGACTTTCCACAAATTGCGCAACCTTCCCATCTCGCTAACCGTGAGGCATCCCGCTAACCGCGAGGCATCTTGCTAACCGCCAGGCATCTTGCTAACCTCGAAGCATCTCGCTAACCGCCAGGCATCCTGTTATCTGCGAGGCATCCCACTAATCATGAGGAACAAAAGAGAGCGGATAACCTCAGCTTAATCTTCACTATCGCAGAATCATCTCGCTAATCGCAAGGCACAAAAGACATTCTTCCAATAATTTTTCTCTTAAATAATTCTTTAGACATGATCAACCAACTCTTCATATCAACTAGTATCAAATTACCAAACAGTAATAATTTATCAAAAGCAATAACAATTTAACAAAGAGTGACAATTTAACAAAGAGTGACAATTTAACAAAGAGTGACAATTTATCAAATAGTTCTTTCACTAATCTATGAAAACACATACAAGTTTCTTGTGATAGAATCACCTTTCTTAAACGGTTTAAGGGAATCCCTATGCTAACCTTCCCGAGTTAACATGAATAGCAATGCAGAATTATAAATTTGTCTTACCGAATTAGCGGCATGTTTGATTACCTCCCGTGATTGCGGTTGGACGATTTCACCTTCTTTCGAAATCGATACCTCCGCTTCAGTTATGATTGGAGTAGATGATACCTTCCTTTGCGCTATTCTAAGAGGTGAAACGACAGGAACATCCTTGGAGCTTTGTGTCACTTTCTTCGGGGCCATCGTATCACAAAAGGAAAAAGAAAAAAGAGAAAGAGAACTCAAGAATCCGAAGGCGAACACAACGATGGTAGAGAGGGAGTTGGAGATGGAGATAGGTTGAGGGTGAGAGGTTGAGGGAGAGAGGGTAACTCCGGCATTATGACAAAAGAACTTTCGCTTCTAAGAACTTATGTGCATGTGTGTGTTTTCTAAAGTGAGGGAAGAGGTGTACTTCATCAAAAGTTTAGCTTGTAGTAAAGCATCTTGTACAATGGTAGGTTTTAAAGCTTCTAATTATGGACTGATTGGTTCCTTAAACCTTGACAAAAGAGACCTACATGTTGCTCTATGGTCATTGACGGTGCGTAACGTCTAAGCCTTACAAAGTTTGAGTAGTACTTTCCCAAGGATAAGCTGTATTGTTTCAAGCTAAAGAACTCATTCATCTTTATCGCTTCATGGTCAGGGGGTAAGTATCTTTCCTTCACCACTTGTTTGATTTCCCACCAACTCTGAGAGTTCTATAATCCATAAATAAACTTGAGACTAATAAACTTGAATGGAAAATACAAGAGATGTGCGTAGAAACTCAATAAGGATAAGGGAGAAAACTTGTGAACTAGTAGGAGGGCCTTTTATACATTGGGAGGCAGAAGGTGACATTAGGGTATTTCCTAAATTAGGGTATAGTGAGGGCCTAGAATAGTGGGTGAGGCGATTGAGGAGTTCACTGCTATATCAAAAGCGGGTAAGATTGTTTCACAAGGGCTAGAGAAGGGGTTGTGAGCATAGGGGTCTCGGTTATGGGAATTTGCTTGCTATAGTTCTGATTCACAACCTTACAGTTGCGCTCGTAGTCATTCCCATGGTCCTACATGATGTATGTGATTGATCCTATAGGCACATTAGCAGCTCCCTTATCACCCACTTTTGCTCCAAAATGTGTAAAACCACCCTCACAACAAGTATAAGAGTTGTTGATAATTGTGTGGGCTTAGAAAACCTTAAAACCTTAGAGATGGTCCTAAGAAAAAAGGATCTTGAGGAGATTATGACAAAAAAGATGGGACATCAGTGATATAGTAGTCAGAGGGGGTAGTCATGGTTATTATAAAAGTATTTTAGCAATGTATTTTTCCTCAATTTAATTGGCCAACTGCTCAGCCCACCAACATTATTTGCAACCTGCAAGGAGGAATGTGCACCATGAGTTGTCATTTATGGATGTCCAACATGAGAATATGCATGGTTAGGACTCTAGTATTCAACTTTGATGATGAATGGTTTGACCACTGTAATGGAATTGGCCTATTAACTTGAGAGTAGTGGAAATTAAAGAGAGTACTTTTGTGAATTTACTTTGTGAGCATAATTGATGGTAGCAACATAAACATAGAATTTAGTTAACTTGGCATGAACAATATTTTGTCAAGAGAGAGAATTTAGAGAACATGACAACAGTTGAGGACCGTATTTATGTGGAGCCGGTGTTACCCCCTCCAATAGGCATTTGTATTATGGTTTCTCCCATCAAGAGAGACTTGTTACAATACAATCTTTGTGTTCCTTGTGACCTAGGTGATGCAATGAAGATGGAAAGCTTCATGCATCACAAGTATAACATAAAATTTGTGGAAAGCATTAACTATCCCAAGCCTCAGTCCCAAGACCTCAAAACCTTTGAAGGTGGAGAGAGCTAGCAGGGAATGAGAGTAGGAAAGAGGAAGAAGAAACATTTCATAGGAGAAAGAACTAGTTCCTCACTTATCATCACTCTTCTTGATAGCATACATAATAGCATAGTAATGAAGATGGAGAAGATGGCAAGCTTATGCATTGAAGCATGGCTCTTGGTGGGATTTGCATTCCATAGCCAAGATAATTAGTGTAGTCTCTCAACCTCTCTACTTGCTTGGAGAAGGAGAGGGAGCTCTTGCACTTTGCACTTCACACAATGAGAGTGTGTGTGGGAAAGTATACCCCCTAAGCAGGTCCCCTACTTGCTTTAGTCGACCCCCCCCCTTGTAGCTCATGCTTGAAGCTCATTGGACCCCTCTAGGCCAGCCAATCACAAGCAAGTGTCATACCAAGCAACAAGGGTAGCCTTGGGACAAGTGTCCCCCTTTCCCCTTTGAGAGAGAGGGCTTGATAAATGCTAAAAAAATTAATTAAATCCACTAAATTATGATTGAACCCCTTGGAAGGCTAACCAATAGACTTTAGGCACACCATGAGGGTAACCTAGCTAGGGGCTTGACATGTGTCCTACTTGCCCCTTGGGCAAGGGGTGGCATTTGGGAGAGAGGGTGGTCAAGAAACCACCCCCTCCTTGTAGGGATTCACTTTGACTTTTGTGCCACCTCAAGACCCCTCAACTTTGGGCCTAGTTCTCACCACAAGCTTGGCCCTTAAGCCCCTCAATCTTGGGTTGGGTTCTCACCTCAAGTACAGCCCTAACATCTCAAGAATGACAAGCACCTCAAGCATCTCAATCATCAAGCGCCTAAAGCATCTCAAGCATCTCAGTCATTAAGCATATCAAGCACCTTACTCTTGGACCGGGTTCCCACGTCAAGCACAGCCCTAGCTTACCTAAGGTCAAAGGACTTTCAACACTAACTATTGGAGGTCTTCAATGAAGCTAAACCCAAGGTCTTTATGCTCCATTGGTTAGCCTTGCTCTTTGATAGACCATCTCTCATTTGGGCCCCTTTACCATTGGCCCCGTGTTGAGATCGATCTATAGTACATGTCTATATCCCAACTTTTTTTCCCGTTTATTCTCCCACATTAAATGATCATTTTAATATGAGAAAATCATTTGGGTTGGTTAGATATTAGATTTTATGGCATTACCTCTCTCTTGAAATCATAGCCTTCCTCGACTATGAGTTAGAAGAGATAAAGCCTTAGTCATTAGTCAATCTTACTTAGTGGGTAGAGGATCCCTTTTTACCCTACGACATCTTTCCAAGATGGATGACTAATCCATTTGGTGCTTGGGAGACATACTACCGCAAGCATGTCTGCTCTTTAGTCCGTTTCACTCTCCCAAAGTAGAGTGACAGATTCTACTTGGTGTTTGAGAGACGTCGTCATCACAAACATGATTCTAAGCATGCATATTATTTAAATATGTGCACAATAAAAAGAGAACTTAGTCTTATAAGAAAAATAACATTGGTCATTTAAAAGAAATTTGTACATGTGCTTACTCTAATGTAGCATTGTAAGCATTGACAAGGTTCATACTATCCTTAAGTTGTATTCCTTGCATCCATCTAGCATCTTCAAGAGGATAATTTTTGAACTTAATAAGATAACGTCGGATAATCTTACCATGTCGTAGTACCTTGTCTTCATGCCAAAGGATAGCTTCGGGTTGTAGCACCTCTTCTTGGTCTTCAACTTAGGGCAGGTCTTCAATAATTGGCTCACTTGGTGGCTCTCCTTTGTAGGGCTTGAGTAGGCTCACATGAAAAGCATTGTGGATGAGCCAATGGTTGGGGGCAACTTGATTTGGTAAGCCATCTCATTGATAGGCTTCAAGACTTGGAAACGACCATAGTATCATTTTGCTAGCTTAGCATAATACTTTTGATGGCCCGTAGTAGGATTTTTGCCCGTCGTTTTTCTTAATCAAGCCTTAGGAAACTTAAGTAAGACCCAATCATTTTCTTTGAACTTTAAGGCCCTTTTGTGCTTGTCAGTAGAGCAGCTTTTGCCTTTGTTGAGAGATGGATATAGCCTCCTTAATTTTTTGAAAAGATACTTGTAGGTCATAGCTATACTCATCGGAAGTGAAGATCTTCCCATGTACTTTAAGTAGCAAGGGACTTTTTGATCTTCCTTCAATGATCTCAAAAGGTGATTTTCCCATAGATGTATGTACAGTATTATTGTAGGCATACTCTACAAGAGGTAAGTACTTTTCCCATTGTGAGCGTTGATCTACTTCTCTAACATAAGTCTTTAGTAGATCGAGTATCATAAGATTGGCTATCTCATTTGGCCATCCGTTTGTGGGTGAGAGGCCGAAGAGAAATTCAATCTTGTTCCTAGATTTTCAAAGAGACCTTTCTAGAAATTATTGATCATTCTAGTATCTCTATCTGACATGAAGGATGTTGGTAATCCATGGTGTTTGAAAATCTGTGACAGGAAGAGAGTTTCCATTTGGTGTGCCTTAATAGTCTTTTTGACAAGAATAAAGTGTGCTTGCTTGTTAAACCCATGGTTAGACTTGGTAATCCAAAGATGAAATTCATGGATATATTCTCCCATGGTGAATTTGGGATAGGCAATGGCTGGAGTAATCCAGGTTGCTTCCCTCTATCATTACTTAGTCTTTCGGCATACTACACATTTTAAAACATACTCTTGTATGTCCACTTTCATGGTAGGCCAATAGAAGTACGTTTCTACTCCTCGAAGAGTAGGTTGAATGCCTCTATGCCCCGCATAGGGGGGAGCATGGGATTCGTACATAACTTTCTCACGAAGAAAATGGGTAATACATAGCCTATTGCCGTGGAGAAGATAACCATCCTGCAAGGTGAATGGTTCCTCTTTATTCCCCAAAGCAAGGGATGACATTATGTCTCTAAAGTCAGGGTCAGTAGCATATACTCATCTATCATAGAAGATAGATCATTGTGAGTAGCTATAGACACTGCATTAAATTTTTGTAGTTGTGAAAGTGCATCGGCCACTTGATTGTGCTTACTAGCAATGTGAGCAATATGGAAACTAAATTGCAAAAGAAAATTTTCCCACCTCATTTGTTTGTCGGAAATCTTGGTTTGCATCATGAAATACTTGAGACTTTGGTGGTTGGTTTGTAGAATAAATGGAGTCCCCAATAAGTAGTGCTTCCATGTGTCTAGGGCATCTAGAACAGCTAAAAGCTCTTTCTCATAAATGCCCAAGACTTGTTCATTGGTATTGAGCCTTCAGCTCTCATATGCTATGGCATGCCCTTGTTGAAGCAAAACTGCTCCAAGGAAATCACCACAAGCATCACATTGGACCTCAAATGGATTTGAGAGACCCGAAAGCATGAGGGCTGGTTGGGAGGTAAGCTTCTCCTTGAGCTTGTCAAAAGCATTTTGCTCCTTAGCAATCCATACATACTTAACGTTCTTCTTAGTTAAGTTATGTAGTGGTCCTCCTATTTGAGAGAATTTTTCTATGAAGCATCTATAGTATGCGCACATACCAATAAAGCTTCTTAGCTCATGTAGATACCTTGGATTAGGCTATGCTTTTATTACCTCTAACTTTGATGCATCCATACGGATACCATCTTGCAAGATAATATGACCTAGGTATGAATCTCTTGGAGGAAAATTTTGCTTTTCTTTTGGTTGAGAAAAAGCTTGTTCTCCCTCAATGCTTGAAAAATCACTTGGAGATGTTGCTTATGTTCCTCCAAAGACTTGGAGCAGATGATGATATCATCAAAGAAAAGTCCAGTGAATTTGCGGTAGGGTCTAAAAATTTTCTCCATTAGACGATTGAACGTGGTTGGTGCATTAGTCAAGCCAAAAGGCATGACTAGATATTCATAAAGGCCAAACGTTGTACAAAACGTGGTCTTTAGGATATCTTCATCAACTATCCTTATTTGATGATAGCCACTTTTAAGGTCAATCCTACTAAATTAGGTAGAGCCTTGTAGCTTATCAAACAGATCTTCTACCCGAGGCACCAGAAATCTGTTTTTGATAGTGATATGGTTTAGTGCTCGATAGTCCACACACATACGGTATGTACCATCTTTCTTTTGCATTAAAAGGACTGGAGAACAAAAGGGACAGGAACTAGGCCTCACCATCCCTTTGTCTACCAATTCCTGTACTTGCCTCATAATCTCCTCTTGTTGAGCTTGAGAGACTCAATAAGGAGGCTTGTTAGGCGGTGAGCTTGCTGGAAGGAGCTCAATGCAATGGATCCCCTCGTTTTGGAGGTAAGTCCATAGGGATATCATTGATGAAAACATCTTGGAATCCTTTTAGAAAAATAGACAAGCCTAACTCTTCTTGATTCCTACCATTTACATTTGATGAAACGTTAGGATCTTTTAGAGACTCTTTGACAAAAATCATGTACGCAAAAACTGAGCTCTTCATTGATTTATCAAAAGCAGGAGGATTTACAAG
This sequence comes from Adiantum capillus-veneris, assembly GCF_014529385.1. Taxonomy (NCBI): domain Eukaryota; kingdom Viridiplantae; phylum Streptophyta; class Polypodiopsida; order Polypodiales; family Pteridaceae; genus Adiantum; species Adiantum capillus-veneris. The sequence continues at coordinate 152,824,304 of NC_140948.1, forward strand.
TGGTATAGTGCGACCACACTCACTAGCATCTATATACATGTTCTTTCCCCTATAGGTGAAGTAGATTCTCCTTTCAGGAAACTTCAAGTTGGCATCCATGCTATCAAACCATGGTGCCCCTAGGATAGAATCCTCGTGTTGGAGAGGAGAGATGAATAAGTCTTTGTTGACATAGCTTTGGACATGGAGCCTCAACTTTTTGGGATTAATGGAGGCCCAACTTGGTGGCCAACTCCATTGATATGAAGTTGTGAGTAGATACAGGGTCAAACAAGATGAAGGCATCATGCTCTCTTACCTCTCTTCAAACATAGAAGAGAGGTGCGCCTTTGCAATGAGCATCCTCTTTTGGAGCTTCGATGGTGGAAGCTCTAGGATTCTCATTGCCAACATTCTTCTTGGGGAAAGAATGATAACCATGTCCTTGCTCCCCACACTTAAAACACTTATGGTCCTTGCGAAAAGCTTCAAGCTCTTCAAGAGAGTTTTTTTTTCGCCTTTGTAAACTCCCTTCTTCTTGGACCGATTGTTGTTGTTGTTGTCGTTGTTGTTGTTGTTGTTGTTGTTTTTGTTGTTGTTGTTGTTGTTGTTGTTGTTGTTGTTGTTGTTGTTGTTGTTGTTGTTGTTGTTGTTGTTGTTGTTGTTGTTGTTGTTGTTGTTGTTGTTGTTGTTGTTGGAAATGCCTTGGGAAGAATTTTGGGCATTTGTTTTTCCCTTGGCATCACCTTTGTCTTTATTTTCCATGGGCTTGACATTCCATCTAGCCCCTTGTTGGAAGTTGATGCGCAAAGCAACCATGGTGTGGTGGATTACTTTTGTGATAGAACCAGGCTATTCAGAGTTTACGTCCTCGGCCATCTCTTCAGGTGATCCCGCTCAAAACTTGTCTATATACTTGTGGATAGACTCATGAGAGAGAAGCTTCAAGCTGCGCCATTCAGTAAGCACTTTTTCCTTTGCATCGCTTGCAAGGAATTGCTTCATGATGGAAACTCATAGAGTTTTCCATGTCTTTGGGCTTCTCCATTTCCATGAAAGCTAGCCCACCACTGACGGGCTGATTTTTGGAAGTGCATAGCTACATGGTGTAGCTTGGAGAACCTCGTCTCCAAAGGCCGCATCAAATTGCTGGATGAAGGCCAACACTTTGTCGGTAGCACCAAAGGTGACATCATAGGTGAGAAAAGAGATACTCTTTCCTCCCTTTTTGAACTTCTTTAATTTTTGTGACCTTCGCCATGCAGGGTATGATTTGTGATGTCCTCCCCTCCTATATTCTCTAGGAGAATATCCATAGCTTTCATCCAAAGAGGAGGAAGGTGAAGAAAAAGGAGAAGAGGGTGACCTCTGTCTTTCCCTCTTGTTCCTTTGTTTCCTCTCTTCACTTTTGGAACAACGAGGAGAAGGACTATGTGTTGATCTTTTCCTCTCGGGAGGGGTTGGCGATCGTTTAGACCGTTGTCTTCGTGGAGCCACATCTTTAGAGGAACTTAAAGTTTCATTGCTTTCTTGCTCGTTGGATTCCTTCTCTCGTATGGGAGAGAGTCTTCTTTTGGGGGTCTCTTCAAGAGGCCTCCTAAGCTCTCTCTCCTCTTGGAGAGGAAGGGAAATTCCATAAGCGCGGAGTTGTTGAGTAAATATGGCTTGCAAATCATGGTTGCCCATAGCTTGCTGCAACCTAGTAACGAGATAATTAACAAACATGGGGGCATCATCATTAGCACCTTCATGTGCAAAATCAAAGCTATCAATGTTCATTTTATTCTCTTGGTTATTGTCAACCATGTTAACAAAATTTGTGTACGTACTTAGTGTATTCTTTGGCAACACAAAACCTTAGTTGCCACTCCTCTTAGCCTTTGAAAATTGTCTCTTAAGTATCTACACCCACGACTCGAAGTGGTTAATTATAGAGAGTAGCGGAGTAGGTCTAACATACCAGAGCTGCCGAAGGCTAGATCCTTTCGGACTTCTTATGGTACAATAATGGTAAAGCCATAGGCAAGTCTAAAAAGACTCCATTATTACGTCCAAATCTCTCAAGATGCGCACCATATCCCACATAGTGGGCTCAACAAAATCGATAACAGATACTAGTTCCACTTACCCTAATATAATTAACAAAATCAATCATTTATAGGCTACTTCAGGAGCTCTCTTCTTAAGCAAGAAAAGAGAAACCAAATGCTTTGATAAAAATGTAATGGAATTGGCCTATTAACTTGAGAGTAGAGTAAATTAAAGAGAGTACTTTTGTGAATTTACTTTGTGAGCATAGCGGGTGAACATAGTTGATGGTAGCAACATAAACATAGAATTTACTTAACTTGGCATGAACAATATTTTTGCAAGAGAGAGAATTTAGAGAACATGACAACAGTTGAGGAGGTGGTTCCCCCTCCAATAGGCATTTGTATTATGGTTTCTCCCATCAAGAGAGACTTGTTACAATACAATCTTAGTGTTCCTTGTGACCTAGGTGATGCAATGAAGATGGAAAGCTTCATACATCACAATCATAACATATACTTTGTGGAAAGCATTAACTATCCCAAGCCTCAGTCCCAAGACCTCAAACACCTCCGAAGGTGGAGAGAGCTAGCAGGCAATGCAAGTAGGGAAGAGGAAGAAGAAACGTTTCATAGGAGAAACAATTAGTTCATCACTTATCATCACTCTTCTTGCTAGCATACATAATAGCATAGTAATGAAGATGGAGAAGATGGCAAGCTTAAGCATTGAAGCATGGCTCTTGGTGGGATTTGCATTCCATAGTCAAGAGTGTTGGTGTAAGCTCTCAACCTCTCTACTTGCTTGGAGAAGGAGAGGGATCTCTTGCACTTTGTGTAACATTTAGTGGCCTAGTAACGTGTGTGTAGTGGAAAATAGCATAAACATAGTGAGTGTTTCATTAGAATAGATTCCTAATGAGCATAGCAAGAGTGCTTGGATGGAGAGAGAAACAAAAATCATAGCACCTACTTAGATAGCCATGAACAATACTTCAAAAGAGAGAGAAATTAAGCTATTGACAATAGTTGAGGACCATATTTACATGGAGCCGGTCCCCCTTCCAAAAGGCTTTGTATTATAGGTTTCCCCCATCAAGGAAGACATTTTACAATACAATAATTTGTGTTCATTCAATAACTTGTTGGTGAAATGAATATGGAAGCTTCAAGCACCATGCACACACTTATAAAACACAACATCAATTCCCTAACAGTCTCAAACCAAAGACCTTGCACACCTTCGAAGATGGTGAGAGCTAGCGGAATATGAGACTACATTGAGATGAAGAAGGAGTATTCTTACGAGAAACAAGTATATCTCCTCTCACATAATCACTCATAAAAGCTTAGTGTAGCTTAGCAATTAGCATGGGAGAGGAGATGAGCATGCATTGGAGCTTGGCTCTTGGTTGGATTTGCATCACAAAGCCAAGAGTTGTTGGTGTAGGCCTCCCTTCTCACAAGCTTGGAGTAGATGATGAGCTTTCCATTAAAGCTTGAGAAGGAGAGAGAGTCTTCTTTGCTTCACACATGAGATTGTGTGAGTGTGTGTGTGATAATGTATAGCCAAAATCAGCCCCCTCTTTCTCTTGGTCGACCCCTCTTGCATTTTACTCATGCTGGCACCCCATTGGATGCTGCAAAGCTAAGCCAATGATAATTAAGAAGCATAAGTGATAGCCTTATGACATGTGTCCCCCTTTCCCCTTTTGTGAGAGCTTTAGGTAATTAAATAATGCAATTAAGCTCTCATTGGACCCCTTAGTCTTCTGGCCAATAGGAATCAAGCATGCCATTGGGCTGTTGAATGCTCATTGGACCCCTTGAGAGACTGCCCAATAGTCTTCTAGAGAGCTTAATTTCTATTGGTTCTTTTATCAAGTGTTTTAAAATGAATTAAACTAAATGTACTCTAGCCTAGTTATCATTGGTCCACATCTATGGCCATCTAATAGGAACTGAATGCACCTTGGGGGCAAGTGGCCTAGGGAGCTGACATGTGTCCCCTATTCCCTTTGTGTAAAGGGTAGATTGTGTGTGTGTCTGTGTTTCTCTCTCATCTCCTACTAAAAGGCTTGCCCCCTCCAAGATAGGGATGTAGGAAGACTTTTGAGTCTTCCCACAAGCATCCAATCTTTCCTAGGTTTTGGCCATTGCACCTAACCTTTGAATTTTGGAACCTTAGCATTTTGGAAGTCTTAATGGGCTGAACCTTAGGTTCTTTGAAGCCCATTGTTTCACATTGCTCTTTTGCAGATGGCCCCCCCTTTGGATCCCTATTTTCCCTCCTTTGGATCCCTATTGTGGCCAATCTGCCAGCTTAACCAATATTCTTGTTGTTTCTCCCTTGACACTTTCCCATATTAAATGATCAGTTAAACATGAGAAAATCATTTTGGAGAATTAGGTATTAGTTATTATATGGCATTACCTCTCTCTTGAAATCATAGTCGTCCTCGACTATGGGGTAAAGAAGATAAAGCCTATTCATTAGTCCTTTCTCTAGCGGGTAGAGGATCCCTATCTTACCCTATGATATTGTTCCAGAATGGATGACTAATCCAATTGGAGCTTAAGAGCCTAAGCTACGACAAGCATGTATGCACATTAGTCCTATCAATCTTCCATAGTAGAGTGACAAGCTCTACTTGGTGTTTGGAAGACGTCGTCTTCGCAAACTTGATCCTAAGCATGGATACTACTTAACATTTGTGCACAATAAAGAAAAAGAGAGTCTTATAAGACAAAAACTTTGTTCATTTTAAACATTTGTACCTTTGCTTAGGTTTAGTAAGCATTGTAAGCATTGACAAGGTTTAGGTTATCCTTTAAGTTTATGTCTTGCATCCATCTCATCTTCAAAAGGATAGTTCTTAAACTTAATAAGATACTGTCGGATAATCTTACCGCCTCTCAATACCTGGTCTTCATGTCAGAGAATGGACTCGGTCTGCAATACCTCTTCTTGGTCCTCGATCTCTAGTGGGTCTTCAATAGTTGGTCCTTGAGGTGGCTCTCCTTTGTAAGGCTTAAGTAAGCTCACATGGAAAGCATTGTGTATGAGCCAATGACCGGGAAACTTGAGTTGATAGGCCATTTCATTTATAGGTTTAAGAATTTGGAAGGGACCACAGTACCTTTTTGCTAATTTATCATAGTATTTTTGGTGACCCGTAGGATTCTTGCTTCCGTCATGTGCTTTAATCGATCCTTGGGAAATTTAAGCAAGACCCAATCATTTTCTTTAAAGGCTTGGCTCTTCTGTGCTTATAGAGATAGCATCCTTTTGCCTCTGTTGTGAGATAGAGATAGCATCCTTAATCTTTTGGAAAGATTCTTGTAGGTCTCGGCTATACTCATCTTCAGCGAAGATCTTCCCATGTACCTTAAGTAGTAGTGGACTTTTAGATCTTCCCTCAATTACCTTAAAATGTGCTTTTCCCATGGATGTATGTACAGTATTATTGTAGGAATACTCCACTAAGGGTAAGTACTTCTCTTATTGGGACCCTTGGTCTACTTCTGTTACATAGGATTTTAGTAGATCAAGAATTGTTAGGTTGAATATTTCACTTTGGCCATCTGTTTGTGGTGATAGGCTGAAGAGAAGTTTAGCCTTGTTCCTAAATTCTCAAAGAGACCCTTCCATAAATTACTGGTCATTCTAGGATCTCCATCCGCCACTATGGACATTGGCAAGCCATGGTACTTGAAGATTTGTGATATGAAGAGGGTTGCCATTTGATGGGTTTTGATAGTCTTTTTGACAGGTATAAAATGAGATTGTTTGCTAAACCTATCTACTATCATCCGTACTCTTGTATTTCCATGGATAGACTTGGGCAACCCAAAGATAAAATCCATGGATATGCTCTCCCATGGTGAATTAGGTATTGGAAAAGGTTTGAGAAAATCAGGTTGCTTCCCTCTATGAAACTTTGTCTTTTGGCATACCACACATTTAGAAACATACTCTTGTATGTTTTCTTTCATGGCAGGCCAATAGAAATATGGTTCAATCCCTTCTAGGGTAGACTGAATCCTTCTATGCCCCGCATAAGGAGGAGCATGAGATTCATACATTACTTTCTCACATAGTGAGCTAGTAACACATAGTCTATTGCCATAGAGAAGATAACCATTTTGTAAAGTAAATGGTTCCTCTTTCTTCCCTAATGCAAGGGCTGAAATCACATCTCTAAAATCGGGATCAATAGCATACTCATCTATCATAGAAGATAGATCATTGTGATTTGCTGTGGAAACCGCATTCGCTATAGGTCGTCTTGAGAGTGCATCGACTACTTGATTATGCTTGCCAGCAATGTGAGCAATATGAAAATGAAATTGCAAAAGGAAATTTTCCCACCTCATTTGTTTGCCGGAGAGCTTGGTCTGCGTTGTGAGCGGGATGAAAACACACACAGCGCCTCTATAACAACCCAACACACACTCTTGGGAAGATACACACACACACTATGGGGCACCACTCGGCTTACACAACACACCTGGCCGAGACAGGGAACACACCTCTGGAGTGAGAGGAGAGAGACTATCCACTTGCCCACTCCACACAGAGACACACACACACACACAAAAACTCAGCTCAAAAGAGGAGAACTTCTGATGTTTAGATACAAATGAGCTTGGGCCAACACCAATGGGGCAAACAGCTCACACAATATGGGTAAACGATACCAGATACAATCACAAATTGGAGAAGAAGCTTCACTCACCGGAGAAGATTACACAGAAAAATAGCAGAAAAAGAGTGAGGAATTTGGAAAAATGGACAGCGCCATCGCGTCCGGAACGGCCCAAAACCCCAGTCTACAATGTCAAAGTGCTCAAATCCGACCTCGGATGAGCAGTTTACGACCAAAACAGGCTCCAAAATGAGCAAAAACACACCTGCGGCTGTTCCTCCTCTCTTCTCCACGTTTTTTCTGGCCTTCTCTCTGTTTTTTCAGTTCCCACACTTAGCTTTATTAGTTGGGCACCCTTGGCCTTTTAGATGACCTCAAACGGACCCCGAACAGGCCAAAAACTGACCTCGCAGTGCATAGTTGTCACCTTTTTGCATCATTCGCACACCTGGCACTCAGCTTTTTTCCAATAATGCATCTCGCCACCACGTGAAGTGGCCCCAAAAAGTGGTCCTAATGATGACCTTTCTGCATAACTCTCACCAGAAAACACCCACGTTGTGTCCGTCCTCATTTGCGTGCAAATATTGACCTCGTTCGCCCTCCTGACGCCACTAGATGCCATCTGATGCACCTGCTGACCTCACGTCGTCGGCCCGCGGATAGCTTCCTCGAGAATTTTTACGCGCTACCAACTCCTCATTATTGTATAAAAAACACACTGGTACTGGTAATAGTGAAAATCGCTACACTATGTACATGCTGTCCTACCTGTACACATGTGGGCCCCACATAACCACCTGGCTAAGGAAAATGGGCAATCCTTTATTTGATGCACCATGCATGTATATGTACATATGCACAATCCCTTGCTCCAAAAAACTCCTGAAATAATTTGCCCATCCCCTAGCCTGCTAGATCATTCATGATCAGCAGCAGCAAAGAGAGATATGAGACTCGCCGCATCACAGGTCTCCTCATCCCTCACAGACATCACTCGCTCTTCAGAAAACTCATCTTGCTCAACCATCATCAACCTAGCATGATACAACTTAAGACGCAATCCATTTACCCTTGACGTATGTAAAATCCCATCCAGGTTAGCCAACTGATATGTACCATTCGGAAAACACTCCACTACCTTGAAAGGGCCTTCCCACTTAATTTGAAACTTCTTTTGAAAGGTGTTGTCCAGTTTTTTGTTGTAGCGCAAAACCAACTCATGCTTCTTGATACCCTTACTTTTGACCTTTTCATTTATCTTTGCCAAAGCCTTATCCTGCATCTGCCCATAATGCTCTAATGCGCTCATCCTATCCAACTGGACCTCTTGTAACTGCAAGAGCCTCTCTTTGAATGCATCACTAGGCGGCCCAAGCAACTTCTCTAACATCTTGACCGCAGGCAACTCTACCTCCACAGGCAATAGTGCTTCCTTTCCATACACCAAATGAAATGGAGTAAACCCTGTACCTGTCTTCACCGAAGTACGGTAAGCCCATAATGCACTAGGCAATTCCAAATCCCAATTCTTTCCTTGGTGCTCTGTCACTTTAGAAAGAATTTGTACCAACTCACCATTGAATCTTTCATTTAAGCCATTACACTGCGGGTAATAAGGAGTGGTATGCTAGTGCCTAATCTTCATCTTTGTGCATAAGAAGTCTAGCAGTTTAGCTCTAAATCCTGGCCCCTTATCTGAAAGTAGCTCTAATGGCACCCCAAACTTGCAACATATTTCATCATACAAAAATTTTGCCACATCCTTTGCAGTGATTTGTTTTACTGCTATAGCCTCTGCCCATCTAGAGAGATAGTCCACTGCCGTCAAGATATAGCTTTTGCCCCTGCTTGTGATAGGTAACGGGCCTATTGCATCAATCCCCCACTTTTCAAACACATCAAACGCCATAATGGTTTTTCGTAGCTCTGGCTTCAACACTCTCTTCCCAAATGCTTGACACCTATTGCAAGACCTACACCAATGGTGAACATCCTTGTGCAAACTAGGCCATACATACCCCTCTTGCAAAATCTTATGCAAGGTGATCTTTAGAGCAAAATGGCCACCACATGCGCCTTCATGATTCTCTTCCAACATTCTGTAAAGCTCCTCCCGCCAAGGTACACGTCTCAACACGAGATCAGCCCCTTTCATGTATAAGACATCACCAATCAATTTGTACCTGTATGCTCTACTCACAAAGCCATACTTCTTAGACTTCTGAATCTCCTTTGGAATGATTCCTGTTAGCAAAAATTCCTCTTCTTGAGCCAAAGTTTCCCGGCCATGATAAAGAGGTAAATTGGTCCTCAACACGAATAGCTCCCCAATCATGCCTTGAGCTGCTTCATGTGCCTCTCCATTTAGAGCACGTTCAATGTGTCTGATGCTCCATGCTTCGAACTTTTTTAACAGGCCTTTAATTCTGAAGCACATTTCCTTCAATGAGGTGTTCTTGCTCTTTCACACACCCAACACTTGCTTCACCACTAACAAGGCATCACCTTTTATGCTCAACCTTCGAACCCCATGCTTCAAACAAATGAGTAATCCGGCTTCCAATGTAGCATATTCAGCCTCATTGTTACTATGCGCATCCAATTTGAACCCTCTCTTGCATACTAGCTTCCCCTCTGGATCATAAAGTGCTATACCCCCTGAAGCTGCATCATGGCTCTTTCTGTATGAACCATCAAAGAACAACACATGTGCATTGCCGATCTGTGGCACTTCTTCAACTACCTTTCTCACCACCTCTTCCTTAACAATAAGGGGATTCTCCTTGTAGGTCAACAAATCAGCTAGGGTAGCCCTTGTACTATCTTCCACTAGAAAAGAGAACTCAAACTCTTGCAGCTCAATTACCCATTTCTTCACCACATTTGACATGTTAGTACCATTAATTAACTGTGGCAAAAAGGCATAACTCGTCAAGAAAACAAAAGGCCGTGGTAGCAAGTAATGACGAAATCGTCGACAAGCAAATATTACACTGGCCATCACTAGCTCTACTTCCGATAACTTTCTCTCCGCTACCAACTTCACTCGGCTTGCACAATACACTGGCCTCATATAATGGCTGCCCTTCCTCTTTTGCAATAGCATGGCTCCAATGGCATCATCCCCTACTGATGTATTTACATAAAAAACTTTCTCCCAATCAGGAGCCTGCATGGCTGACAACCCCCCTAACACCTCTTTCACCTCTTGAAACACTTCTTCACACTTGTCATCCCATTGCAATGGATCATGCTTTGCCACTTGCTGTAATGGATAAAGAAGCTGCGAAGATAATGGAATAAACCGTGCCATGTACTTCACTTTGTGTATAAAGGTTGCCAATTGCTTCGTACTCATAGGTGATGGAAGAAGAATAATAGACTTCACCTTATCTGGATCAGCCTCAATGCCATTTTCTGACACCATATGGCCCAATAACTTCACCCTTGGCTGGGCTAGATGACATTTCTTTGGATTTAGTTGTCCTCCACATTCATCATATCGAGCCAATACCATCTGCAGCTTCTCATGGTGTTCAGCCCTACTGCTATAGACACAGAAGTCATCCATAAAAGCTTTAACACAACTACCAATGAATGGTTCCAACACCCAATTTGCTCTCTCTTGATAGAAGGAAGGTCCATTTGACAACCCAAATGGCAATACTGTGTAGCAATAGCAGCCCCATGGCGTAATGAAAGTTGTCTTTGTGCGGTCTTTAAGAGCAATCTTCAATTGAAAATAGCCTGTAAAAACCATCACACACACTGTACCTCTCATAACCTGCCACTGAATCCAAGATCTGATCGATGAATGGAAGAGGATATGGGTTCTTCTTAGTGGCTGCGTTTAAGGGTTTAAAATCCACACAAATTCTCCACTTCCCATCCTTCTTTGGACTGACTACAACTGAACTCACCCATTCTGTGGTCTCCACTGGAACTATGAACCCTGCCTTCAATAACTTGTCCACCTCTACCCGCAAGGCTTCCATTTTCTCTTGACCCATCCTTCTTAGCCTTTGCCGCACTGGCTTAGCACCTTCTTTCAGATCTATATGCATCTCTTCACCCTTGAACCCTCTGATCTCTTCATATGAAGTAATGAACAAATCAGGAAAACTAGCCAGCATATGCAAATATATATCCTTCTCCATAGCTGAGAGGTCTCCACTAATCATTTGCGTCATTAATTCCTGCTTCTTTGACAACTCAACTTTGGTTTGCATCAGCCCTTCAATCACTTCATAAGGCCCTTCACTTTCATCTTCAACTTCCTTCGCAAATGCGACTAAACCACACTCCTGGATTTCTTTATCCATCAAAAGAAATGCAACATCAGCATCCTCATCACTACTGGTAGTGCTATCACTGTCCTCATCTGTCACCGTGGAAGAGTCTTCATCACTAGACTCATCCTCATCTTCATAAAGCTCCTCTAATCGTTTCCTTGTGTCCATATTATAAAGCTTCTTGGTACCTGTCTTTCCATAGAGGCTAATCGTACCATGTCGCCAATCTTGAACAGCTCCCACTGCACGTAACCATGGTCTGCCCAATATAATAGGATATGCTCCCAACCCTGCTGGCATCACATGAAAATCAACCACTACCTTTGCATCAAATGCCTCCACTTCTAAGCTCTTTATAACACCCAAGCATTTTACTTTTTGATGGTTTGCCAATCTGATCCGAAAACCTGACACCCCAGCCACTGTGAGACCCATCTTCTCAACGCATGAGTGTGTTATGACGCATATTTGGGCTCCGCCATCCACATAACCTTGTCCCAAATTTTTCCTTTTATGCCACACATCTACTATTGGACAAATGTCTGGTAGCTCGTCCATTGCCAACACCTTCACTGAACCTCTCTCTGGCTCTTTATCCATTGGGTTAACCATCCTCTTCCACTGTCGCTTTAGCTTAGGCACCATCTCTGTAAGCTGCCCAAAAGTAACATCTGCCTTCTTGCTCGTCAGATCCTCCTTCAAGTCATAGCTTAATTGCCCATCCCCTAGTGGAAAATCTGAAACATGAAACTTTCGACGAGCTCTCCTTTTCCTCTTGGCCTTGACATCCTCGCCTTCATAGCTCTTTCCTTTCTTCTTACTAGGACCTGGGGCACTTCTTCCTTCCTTATCCTCTGTGGTCCTCTTCCCAATAGGCATCACTAATGTATCCTCTAGCTTTGATGCCTTCTCCAAGGTGACTACACTTAGCACTTTTGTCTTTCCCTTTTCCTCCCGGGTCAGTCCACTGGTTCCTTCGTCTCCCTTAATTTCGATGCCATAATCATTTGACCTAGTTAACACCTGTCTTGGCAATGGATACATGTCTCCCCCCATCCTTGGTGGCTTATCACATTGCGGGCTGATGTGACCCAACTCTCCACAATTATAACATGTGGGCGTCTGCCTCCAAAACCTACCATTGCTTTGTCCAACACCATTCCTAGGCCTTTCTTCACCTCCTGGCTGATTTGCAAACCTCCCTCGACCTCGATTATTTCCCACTTGACCTAGCATGTTTAGGCTGAGATTCTTCATCAAATCTACCATTTGCCTCATGTCTTGCCTTAGCCCATCATCTTGAACTGCTGTAGTGACCACTGCTGGCATAACCTGAGTAGTAACAGGAACTATTGGTTCATGATGAACCCCTGACATGCGCCCTTGTAAAGACTCTATAGGCTGAAATTCAGACCTCATTGGCAAAGACTCCACCCCTAACTGGCTCATTTTCCTCAGCTTCCACTCTTTGTTCCTTGCTACCTCTAGTGCATCCTCATATGTCCTAGGCTTCTTTAGCTCCACTATCCAACGTATATTCTCCCAAAGACCAACCAAGAACCTGTCCTTCTTCATCATGTCAGGCGGGGGTACCTGTGGTGCTAAAGCCTTGCACATTCGCTCCCATGCCAATGAAAACTTACGTATGTACGCATCTACTGGCTCACCTTCCTTTTGCACCAAAGCCTGTACTTCTTGCCACACCTTGTCAGGATCTTCTATCTTCACAAACTCCACTTCCAACCCATGTCGTAGATTGTCCCAACTCAACCTTACAGGTGGATCAGCCATACGCAACTCCTCTTCAAATGCTTTGGACCAAGCTCGTGCATCACTCTTCAAACAAATTTGGAGAAGGCGTAACATTTGCGTAGGGTCAAGAATCTGGTTGCTAATGCAGGCAACCTCCATCTTTTCCAAAAATTCTTCCACATCTTCATCACTTCTTCCATGAAACTCTGGATAAGAGAAAGCCATGGCTACCCAAATTATGATGCTTTGAGAACCCCTTCGAACACACGTGCAAGAACCCAAAACTTTTGACTACCCAATCCCCAAAAACTTCAATGGAGCTCAACTTTAGATAAGGACAAACACATGCACATCAAATGAGTTTTCATAGTTGATCATCGGAATGACAACAGGCAAAGGACATTCCAGTATCTCCCTTAATCTTCTTGGCCCAAACATAAAGACTATGCGCTGCTGGAAAAAGATCTTCCTGGACACATGAACATTAATCTGAATTCTTTGAGTTAAATGAAAAGGAGTGAACTGAGGGCCATTTTGATCATCCATTAAAGCCAACCATGAAGCTCCCAAGAAGGCACACCTGACTCAACCTCTCATTTTGCCAAAATTTCAGCAACATAACAGCATAAATGGCTCAAAATACCAAAAAACCAGCCATCATAACTTGGGAAAATTTCGACAGAGTTTCCCCAGAAGTAGAGCAGTAGGAACCCAAAATATAGACTGTCTATGTATGCATAAACTGTCAACAATAGAACCCGAGCATCAAGTAGGACTCACTGGTACATAGCCTATGGCGAGGTCACAAAAAGGGTGCTCCAGCTACCTGTATCACCGAAAGGATCTCCACATTTGAGAATCCCCCAGCTCAATAAAAACCTCACGCTATCGACCCTCACACGAAGGCTAATGTAAATCGCGTATAGTCAAGTCTCAGAAATGACTATCTTCCAGACCAAGTCTCAGAAATGGCTGGGACTGCCAAATACAACCAAGTATGGCTCCATAAATGCGTACAATGGCAGTTTCCACAAGTAACGTACAATCCAGTAGACAATGCGCTCAAACAGGCGCCAAATGATGCATACCCACAACAACTGCAAGTGACATAACTGCTAGTATATCACTATACTCCAGCTACCTGTACCTGTGTGAATCACCTGTACCTGTACCTGTCCCTGTCCCTGTAACCTGTAACATGTAACCTGTAGTCTGTAGTCTGCAACCTGCAAACTGTAATCCCGAATCTCGAAGCTTGAAGCTCGAAGCAGAAGGTACTCGAAGAAGATCCTCAGTAGGGGCACCAAAAGAATGTGAGCGGGATGAAAACACACACAGCGCCTCTATAACGACCCGACACACACTCTTGGGAAGATACACACACACACTATGGGGCACCACTCGGCTTACACAACACAGCTGGCCGAGATAGGGAACACACCTCTGGAGTGAGAGGAGAGAGACTATCCACTTGCCCACTCCACATAGAGACACACACACACACACAAAAACTCAGCTCAAAAGAGGAGAACTTCTGATGTTTAGATACAAATGAGCTTGGGCCAACACCAATGGGGCAAACAGCTCACACAATATGGGTAAAAGATACCAGATACAATCACAAATTGGAGAAGAAGCTTCACTCACCAGAGAAGATTACACAGAAAAACAGTAGAAAAAGAGTGAGGAATTTGGAAAAATGGACAGCGTCATCGCGTCCGGAACGGCCCAAAACCCCAGTCTACAATGTCAAAGTGCTCAAATCCGACCTCGGATGAGCAGTTTACGGCCAAAACAGGCTCCAAAATGAGCAAAGACACACCTGCGGTTGTTCCTCCTCTCTTCTCCACGTTTTTTCTGGTCTTCTCTCTGTTTTTTCAGTTCTCACACTTAGCTTTATTATTTGGGCACCCTTGGCCTTTTAGATGACCTCAAACGGACCCCGAACAGGCCAAAAACTGACCTCGCAGTGCATAGTTGTCACCTTTTTGCATCATTCGCACACCTGGCACTCAGCTTTTTTCCAATAATGCATCTCGCCACCACGTGAAGTGGCCCCAGAAAGTGGTCCTAATGATGACCTTTTTGCATAACTCTCACCAGAAAACGCCCACGTTGTGTCCGTCCTCATCTGCGTGCAAATATTGACCTCGTTCGCCCTCCTGACGCCGCTAGATGCCATCTGATGCACCTGCTGACCTCACGTCGTCGGCCCGCGGATAGCTTCCTCGAGAAGTTTTACGTGCTACCAAATCCTCATTATTGTATAAAAAACACACTGGTACTGGTAATAGTGAAAATCGATGCACTATGTACATGTTGTCCTACCTGTACACATGTGGGCCCCACATAACCACCTGGCTAAGGAAAATGGGCAATCCTTTATTTGATGCACCATGCATGTATATGTACATATGCGCAATCCCTTGCTCCAAAAAACTCCTGACAGCGTCATGAAGTACTTAAGGCTTTGGTGGTCCGCTCGCAAAATGAAAGGAGTCCCCAGTAAATAGTGATTCCACGAATCTAAGGCATGTAGAACTGCGAGGAGTTCCTTTTCATATATTCCTAGAGCTTGATCAACAGGGTCGATCCTTCAACTTTCATAGCCTATGGCGTGTCCTTTTTGGAGAAAAAAGCTCTAAGGAAATCACCACAAGCGTCACATTGGACCTCAAATGGCTTTGAGAGACCCGGTAGTGTAAGCACAGGTTGAGAGATAAGCTTTTCTTTAAGCTTTTCAAAAGCAATATTCTCCTTGGCAGACCATGTATACCTAACATTTTTCTTTGTTATGTCATGTAATGGTCCCGTGATTTGTGAGAACTTTTCTATGAAACGTCTATAGTATGCACACATACCTATAAAGATTCTTAGTTCATGTAGATTCCTTGGGTTAGGCCATCCTTTTATTACCTCTCGCTCTGATGGATTCATTTGGATGCCATTTGAGAGATACTGTGACCTAAATACTGAATCTCTTGTAAGAAAAACTCACTTTTCTTTTGATTAATATAAAGTTTGTTCTCTCGTAAGACTTGAAATATTACCTGGAATTGTTGCTTGTGTTCGTCTAGTGAATTAGACTAGATGATTATTCATCAAAGAATACTTCAGTAAAGGTTCAGTGAGGCCTGAATAGCTTCTTCATTAAGCGATTGAATGTGGCTGCTGCATTAGTAAAGCCAAAAGGCATGATAATATATTTGTAAAGACCAAACATAGTGCGAAATGCGGTCTTTACAATGTGTTGATTAACTATTCTTATTTGATGGTAGCCACGTTTTAGGTCAATCCTACTGAAGTAGGTCGACCCTTGTAGCTTATCAAATAGGTCTTTCACCCGTGGAATGGGAAACCTATTCTTGATAGAGATCCTATTTAGTGCTCTAAAGTCGACACACATATGATATGTGCCGCCTTTATTTTGCAACTAATAACACGGTGAACAAAATGGAGATGAACTAGGCCTAACTATGCCCTTCTCAACTAACTCATGCACTTGCTGCATAATCTCCTCTTGTTGAGCTTGAGAAACTCGATAAGGAGGTTTATTAGGCGGTGAACTTCCTAGAATAAGTTCAATTGCATGGTCATCATTGCCTTGTGTAGGATGTAACATTTAATGGCCTAATAACTTATGTGTAGCGGAAATTAGCATGAACATAGTGGGCATTTCATTAGAATAGATTCCTAATGAGAATTACAAGAGTGCTTGGGTGGAGAAAGCAACAAAAAGCATAACACCTAGTTAGATAGCATCGACAATACTTTCAAAAGAGAGAGAAATTAAGCTATTGACAACAGTTGAGGACCGGATTTGCATGGAGCCGGTCCCCCCTCCAAAAAGCTTTGTATTATGGTTTCTCCCATCAAGAGAGACATTGTACAATACAATTCTTTGTGTTCCTTCAAGACTAGCTAGTGCAATGAAGATGGAAGCTTCATACACCAAGCAAAACACTTAATCAAACACAACTTGAATTATCCCCGTTCTCAGACACAAGACCTCACACACCTTCGAAGATGGTGAGAGCTAGCAGGGTATGAGAGTAGATTGAGAGGAAGAAGGAGTATCTTACGAGAAAGATGTACATCTCCTCACATAATCACTCATATTAGCATAGCTTAGCTTAGTAATTAGCTTGGTAGAGGAGATGAGCATGCATTGAAGCTTGGCTCTTGGTTGGATTTGC
Organism: Adiantum capillus-veneris; assembly: GCF_014529385.1. Classification (NCBI taxonomy): domain Eukaryota; kingdom Viridiplantae; phylum Streptophyta; class Polypodiopsida; order Polypodiales; family Pteridaceae; genus Adiantum; species Adiantum capillus-veneris. The sequence goes on from NC_140948.1 coordinate 152,841,205, forward strand.
ATCCACATGCCAAGAGAGTGTTGATGTAGGCTTCTATCTCACAAGCTTGGAGTAGGTGATGAGCTCTCCATTAAAGCTTGGGAGGAGATAGAGTATTCTTCCTTCACACATGGTCAAGTGTGAGTGTGTGTGTGTCAATCAAAGCAAAAATCAGCCCCCTCTCTCTCTTGGGCGAGCCCTAGCTGCTAATTTGGTCTGGCTTTTGCCTCATTGGACCTCCCCAAGTCAAGCCAATAGGAATTAAGCAGCATAAGTGATAGCCTTCTAACATGTGTCTCCCTTTCCCCTTTTGTGAGAGCTTTAGGTAATTAAATAATTAAACTAAACTCTCATTGGACCCCTTTGTCTCCTGACCAATAGAAATTAGGCAAGCCATGGGGCTTCTTAATGCTCATTGGACCCTTTGGGAGACTGCCCAATAGTCTTCTAGGAGACTTAATTCTCATTGGTTTCTTTTATTAAATGTTTTCAAATTAATTAAACTACATTTACTCTTGCTTAATTCTCATCGGTCCACTTCAAGGGTCTTCCAATAGGAATTGGGCACACCTTGTGGGAATCTGGCCTAGGGAGCTGACATGTGTCCCTCATTCCCTTTGTGTAAAGGGAGCCTGTGTGTGTGTGTGTGGCTTTCTCTCTCATCCCCTACCTTTGGGGCTCGCCCCCTCCCATGTAGGGATGTGCAAAGACTTTTAGGGCACACACAAAGCATCCAATTTTCCCTAGGGTTGACCTTTGGACACAACCTTTGAATTTTGGAACCTTAGCATTTTGGAAGTCTTAATGGGCTGAACCTTGAGGTCTTTTTAGCCCATTGTTGCACATGGCTCTTTTGCAGATGGCCCCCCCTTTGGATCCCTATTTTCCCTCCTTTGGATCCCTACTGTGGCCGGTCTGCTGGCTTAACCAATATTCTAGCTTTTTCTCCCTTGGCACTTCCCCACATTAAATGATCAGTTTAATATGAGAAAATCATTTAGGAGAATTAGATATTGATTATTATGACATTACCTCTCTCTTGAAATCATAGTCGTCCTCGACTATGGTGTAGAGAAGATAAAGCATATTCATGAGTCCTTTTCTTAGCGGGTAGAGGATCCCTATGTTACCCTACGACATCATTCCATAATGGATAACTAGTCCATTTGGCGCTTGAGAGCCTGAGGCTGCCGCAAGCATGTCTGCACATTAGTCCTATCAGTCTTCCATAGTAGAGTGACAAGCTCTACTTGGTGTTTGGGAGACGTCGTCTCCGCAAACTTGATCTAAGCATGCATACTACTTCATTTTTGTGCACAAATATAGAAAAAGAGAGAGTCTTATAAGACAAAAATTTTGTTCATTTTTAACATTTTGTACATTTGCTTACTCTTGGGAAGCATTGTAAGCATTGACAAGGTTTAGGTTATCCTTTAATTGTATGCCTTGCATCCATCTAGCATCTTCAAAAGGATAATTCTTAAACTTAATAAGATATCGTCGGATAGTCTTACCGCCTCTTAATACCTTGTCTTCATGTCGGAGAATGGACTCGGGCTGCAACACCTCCTCTTGGTCCTCGATCTCCAGTGGGTCTTCAATAGTTGGTTCTTGAGGTGGCTCTCCTTTGTAAGGCTTTAATAGGCTCACATGAAAAGCATTGTGTATGAGCCAATGATTGGGCAACTTAAGTTGATAGGCCATCTCATTGATTGGCCTAAGAATCTGGAAGGGACCATAGTACCTTTTTGCTAGTTTAGCATAGTACTTTTGGTGGCCCGTAGGATTCTTGCCCGTCGTGTGCCTTAATCGAGCCTTGGGAAACTTTAACAAGACCCAATCGTTTTCTTTAAAGGCTTGGGCTCTTTTGTGCTTGTCAGCAGCAACCTTTTGCCTTTGCTGTGAGATAGAGATAGCATCCTTAATCTTTTGGAAAGATTCTTGTAGGTCTCGGCTATACTCATCTGCAGCGAAGATCTTCCCATGTACCTTAAGTAGTAAGGGACTTTTTGATCTTCCCTCAATTACCTCGAAAGGTGCTTTTCCTGTGGAAGTATGTACAGTGTTATTGTAAGCATACTCTACTAAGGGTAAGTACTTCTCCCATTGGGATCTTTGATCTACTTCCGTTACATAGGCTTTTAGTAGATCGAGAATGGTTAGGTTAGCTATTTCACTTTGGCCATCAGTTTGTAGATGATAGGCCGAAGAGAAGCTTAGCCTTGTTCCTAAATTCTCAAAGAGACCCTTCCAGAAATTACTGGTCATTCTAGGATCTCTATCCGACACTATGGACATTGGCAAGCCATGGTACTTGAAAATTTGTGAAATGAAGAGGGTTGCCATTTGATGGGCTTTGATAGTCTTTTTGACAGCTATAAAATGAGCTTGTTTACTGAACCTGTCTACTATCGTCCATATCCCCATATTCCCATGGATAGACTTAGGCAATCCAAAGATAAAATCCATGGATATGCTCTCCCAAGGTGAATTAGGGATTGGCAAGGGTTGAAGCAATCCAGGTTGCTTCCCTCTATCAAATTTTGTCTTTTGACATACCACACATTTGGAAACATACTCTTGTATTTTCACTTTCATGGTAGGCCAATAGAAATATGTTTCAATTCCCTTTAAGGTAGACTGAATCCCTCTATGCCCCGCATATGGGGGAGCATGAGATTCATACATTACTTTCTCACGTAGTGAGTTAGTAACGCATAGTCTATTGCCATAGAGAAGATAACCATCTTGTAAAGTAAATGGTTCTTCTTTCTTCCCTAATGCAAGGGCTGAAATCACATCTCTAAAATTGGGATCAATAGCATACTCATCTATCATTGAAGATAGATCATTGTGAGTTGCTATGGAAACCGCATTCACTCTCCGTCGTCTTGAGAGTGCATCGGCTACTTGATTATGCTTGCTAGCAATGTGAGCAATATGAAAATGAAATTGCGAAAGGAAATTTTCCCACCTCATTTGTTTGTCGGAGAGCTTGGTCTGCGTCATGAAGTACTTAAGACTTTGGTGATCCGTTCGCAGAATGAAAGGAGTCCCCAGTAAATAGTGCTTCCATGAGTCTAAGGCATGTAGAACTACAAGGAGTTCTTTTTCATATATGCCTAGAGCTTGCTCAACTGGGTCGAGCCTTTGACTCTCATAGCCTATGGCGTGCCCTTCTTGGAGCAAAACAGCCCCAAGGCAATCACCACAAGCATCACATTGGACCTCAAATGGTTTTGAGAGATCCGGTAGTGTAAGCACAGGTTGAGAGATAAGCTTTTCTTTAAGCTTTTCGAAAGCATTGTTCTCCTTAGCAGAGCATGTATACCTAACACTTTTCTTTGTTAGGTCATGTAATGGTCCCGCAATTTGTGAGAACTTTTCTATGAAGCGTCTATAGTATGCACACATACCTATAAAGCTTCTTAGTTCATGAAGATTCCTTGGTTTAGGCCATCCTTTTATTACCTCTAACTTGGATGGATCCATTTGGATGCCATCTTGAGAGATAATGTGACCTAAATACTGAATCTCTTGCAAGAAAAATTCACTTTTCTTTCGATTAACATAATGTTTATTCTCTCTTAAAACTTGAAATATTACCTGGAGGTGTTGCTTGTGTTCCTCCAATGAATTAGAGTAGATGATAATATCATCAAAGAACACTCCAGTGAAGGTTCGATTAGGCCTGAACAGCTTCTCCATCAAGCGATTGAATGTGGCTGGTGCATTGGTCAAGCCAAAAGGCATGACAATGTATTCGTAAAGACCAAATGTAGTACGAAATGCAGTCTTTACAATGTCTTGATCAACTATCCTTATTTGATGATAGTCACTTTTTAGGTCAATCCTACTGAAGTAGGTCGATCCTTGTAGCTTATCAAATAGGTCTTCTACCCGTGGAATGGGAAACCTATTCTTGATAGTGATCCTATTTAGTGCTCTATAGTCGACACACATACGATATGTGCCGTCTTTCTTTTGCACTAATAGCACAGGTGAGCAAAATGGAGATGAGCTAGGCCTAACCATGCCCTTCTCAACTAACTCATGCACTTGCCGCATAATCTCCTCTTGTTGAGCTTGAGAAACTCTATAAGGAGGTTTGTTAGGCGGTGAACTCCCTAGAAGAAGTTCAATTGCATGGTCATCATTACCTCGTTTAGGAGGTAGCTCACAAGGGATGTCGTCAATAAAAACATCTTGAAACCCCTTGAGAAAATTGGATAACTCTAATTCCTTTTGGTTGCTTTTATTTGCTTTTGCTAAAGCATTAGGTTCATTTTGAGAATCTTTAACAAAAATCATGTACGCGGAAATAGAGCTCTTTATTGACTTGTTGAAAGCTGGTGTATGTACAATGGGGATGGTGTTACCCATCTCCTTAGCATCTATATACATGTCTTTTTCCCTGAACTTAAAGGAGATTCTCCTTTCAGGAAATTTAACATCGGCAGCCAGGCGGTCAAACCATGGTGCCCCTAGGATTACATCCTCATGCTTGAGAGGAGAGATAAAGAAGTCCTCTTTGTCCACATAGCCTTGGACATGAAGCCTCAATTTCCCGATTAAGGGAGTGGCTGAAGCTTCTTGCCCCTTGAAGGCACTGTCTGCGGGTAGGATATCTCCCATCTCGTAGGATTGTATGCCTAGCTTGGTGGCTAACTCCATAGATATGAAATTGTGAGTAGAACCAGGGTCAAAGAGAATAAAAGCATCATGTTCTCTTACCTTTCCCCAAGCATGGCATAGAGGAGATCCTTTGTGGTGAGTTTGGTGAATCTCCTCCTCTTGGATTTCAACCAAAGAAGCTCTAGGAGGATCTTGGCGGTTGTTCTTTTGGGGACAAGCGCAGTACGCATGCCCTTGTTCGCCGCACTTGAAACACCGGTTATCCTTACGATAACGCTCAAGCTCTTCAGGAGAGAGTTTATTCTTTCCTTTGTAAACTCCCTTCTCTTTAGCTTTGTTGGAATTGCCCTTAGGAGACTTTTGGACGTTGTCCTTCCCCTTAGGGTCATTGGAACCCTTGTTTTCCGGGGGCTTATTATTTCTTTTACCCCCCATTTGGAAATTGATTCGAGAGGCCACCATAGTATGGTGTATTACCGCCGATATGGTACGTGGCCTTTGGGAGTTGACATACTCCGCCATTTCTTCGGTTAAGCCCGCACAAAATTGTTGCTTTTGCTCTCCAAAATCCAACTTTTTGAAGACAGTGGCTTTGAGTTGTAGGTCCCAAAACTTGTCTACATATTTGTGGATGGATTCATTGGGAGAGAGCTTTAAGCTTCGCCATTCGGTGAGTAATTTGTCTTTGGCATCGGTGGCCAAAAACTGCTTCATAATGGAAGCTCTTAAAGCCTTCCATGTTCGTGGAGCTTCACCGTTGGCTCGTAGGCTAGACCACCATTGTCTGGCGGACTTTTGAAAGTGCATAGCTACATGGAATAGCTTAGAGGACTCCGTGAAGCCCTCATCTCCAAAAGCCGCATCGAATTGCTAGATAAAGGCCAAGACTTTGTCCGTAGCACCGAAGGTGCCATCATAGGTAAGGAAAGAGATGCTCTTCCCTCCCTCTTTGAATTTCTTCAGCTTGGACAACCTCTTCCATGCGGAATAGGATTTCCTATGGCCTCTTCTTTTTGATGGTTCAAAAGTTGCACCATCACTTTCTTCAGAAGGTGAAGAATTTGAAGAAGGTGGAGAAGAGGGTGACCTCTTTCTCGCCTTTTTCTTGTCTTGATCTTTGTCGTCTTCACCATAGCTTTCATAAGAGGAAGAGGATGAAGAAGATGGAGAAGAGGGTGTCCTCTTTCTCGCCTTTTTCTTCTCTTGCTTTTTATCATCCCTCTTTGAATTGTGGTGAGGAGAAGAATACGATGGTCTTCTCCGCTTTGGTGGTGATGGAGAGCGTTTAGCCCGCCGTCTTCGTGGAGCCATCTCCGTCGAGGTGGCGGGAGACTCGCTTCTTTCTCGTTCCTTCGGTGGAGGCTCTTGAGTTCTCCTTTGGGAAGGAGATGCATCATCAAGAAGTAAATTCTTGAGCCCTTCATATGGATTCTCTTCTTCTTCCCGAATCGGAGAGAGACCTCTTTTGGTAGTCTCACAAGGAGGCTTCCTAGGTGTTCTCTCGTCATGGTGATGAGCTTGGAGAATCCTGTGAGCACGGAGCTACCGTTGCACTTCACTTTGGAGAGATGGATTGCCCATGGCTTGTTGAAGCCTAGAAACAAGATAGTTAACAAGCATTGAAGCATCATTAGTAGCTTGCTCATGAGCAAAATCAAAGTTATCAACATTAATTTCACTCTCTTTACTATTGTCAGCCATTCTAACAACTTTTAGGTGTAAACTTTTTAGGTATACCTTGGCACTTCGAGCCCTAGTTGCTAATCCTCTTTACCCTTTTAGAAAAATCACTCAAGCTACTGTACCCGCGGCTCGAATACCATTAATTGCAAGGAACAGAAGAGAGGGTCTTTCGACACCAAGACAGCACCGGCTCCTGTCAAGCTTCTAATAGCTCAATAGTGGTTAAGCCGTAGGCAAGCCCCGTAGGACTCCACTATTAAGACCATAGCTCTCGACGGTGATGCCCCGTTAACTGCACAAAGGCAGGCGCACTGCAAGGCTGAAAAATCCCTATTCTACTTACTCACAGGCAATTAATAATACCAACCATTTGTAGCTAGCTTGAGGACCTCCCTTCTTGAGCAAGAAAAGAGAAACCTTAAGCTCTGATACCAATGTAACATTTAATGGCCTAATAACTTATGTGTAGCGGAAATTAGCATGAACATAGTGGGCATTTCATTAGAATAGATTCCTAATGAGAATTACAAGAGTTCTTGGGTGGAGAGAGCAACAAAAAGCATAACACCTAGTTAGATAGCATCGACAATACTTTCAAAAGAGAGAGAAATTAAGCTATTGACAACAGTTGAGGACCGGATTTGCATGGAGCCGGTCCCCCCTCCAAAAGGCTTTGTATTATGGTTTCTCCCATCAAGAGAGACATTGTACAATACAATTCTTTGTGTTCCTTCAAGACTATCTAGTGCAATGAAGATGGAAGCTTCAGACACAAACCAAAACACTTAATCAAACACAACTTGAATTATCCCCGTTCTCAGACCCAAGACCTCACACACCTTCGAAGATGGTGAGAGCTAGCAGGGTATGAGAGTAGATTGAGAGGAAGAAGGAGTATCTTACGAGAAAGATGTACATCTCCTCACATAATCACTCATATTAGCATAGCTTAGCTTAGTAATTAGCTTGGTAGAGGAGATGAGCATGCATTGAAGCTTGGCTCTTGGTTGGATTTGCATCCACATGCCAAGAGAGTGTTGATGTAGTCTTCTATCTCACAAGCTTGGAGTAGGTGATGAGCTCTCCATTAAAGCTTGGGAGGAGATAGAGTATTCTTCCTTCACACATGGTCAAGTGTGAGTGTGTGTGTGTGTCAATCCAAGCAAAAATCAGCCCCCTCTCGCTCTTGGGCGAGCCCTAGCTGCTAATTTGGTCTGGCTTTTGCCTCATTGGACCTCCCCAAGTCAAGCCAATAGGAATTAAGCAGCATAAGTGATAGCCTTCTGACATGTGTCCCCCTTTCCCCTTTTGTGAGAGCTTTAGGTAATTAAATAATTAAACTAAACTCTCATTGGACCCCTTTGTCTCCTGGCCAATAGAAATCAGGCAAGCCATGGGGCTTCTGAATGCTCATTGGACCCTTTGGGAGACTGCCCAATAGTCTTCTAGGAGACTTAATTCTCATTGGTTTCTTTTATTAAATGTTTTTAAATTAATTAAACTACATTTACTCTAGCTTAATTCTCATCGGTCCACTTCAAGGGTCTTCCAATAGGAATTGGGCACACCTTGTGGGCATCTGGCCTAGGGAGCTGACATGTGTCCCTCATTCCCTTTGTGTAAAGGGAGCCTGTGTGTGTGTGTGTGTGTGTGGCTTTCTCTCTGATCCCCTACCTTTGGGGCTCGCCCCCTCCCATGTAGGGATGTGCAAAGACTTTTAGGGCACACACAAAGCATCCAATTTTCCCTAGGGTGTACCTTTGGACACAACCTTTGAATTTTGGAACCTTAGCATTTTGGAAGTCTTAATGGGCTGAACCTTGAGGTCTTTTTAGCCCATTGTTGCACATGGCTCTTTTGCAGATGGACCCCCCTTTGGATCCCTATTTTCCCTCCTTTGGATCCCTACTACGGCCAGTCTGCTGGCTTAACCAATATTCTAGCTTTTTCTCCCTTGGCACTTCCCCACATTAAATGATCAGTTTAATATGAGAAAATCATTTAGGAGAATTAGATATTGATTATTATGACAAGGAGGTAGTTCACAAGGGATGTCATCAATAAAAACATCTTGAAATACCTTAAGAAATTGGATAACTCTAATTCCTTGTAATTATGTATATTTTTTTTGCTAAAGAATTAGGTTCATTTTGAGAATCTTTAACAAAAATCATGCACACGGCAATAGAGCTCTTTATTGACTTATTGGAAGTTTTCGTATGTACAATGGGTATGGTGTTACCCAACTCCTTAGCATCTATGTACATATCTTTTTTCCCTCAACCTAAAGTAGATTTTCCTTTCAGGGAATTTTACATTGGCAGCCATGTGATCAAACCATGAAGCCACCATGGTATGGTGTATGACTCTAGATATGGTGCGTGGTGTTTGGGAGTTGACATACTCCGCCATATCTTCAGTTAAGCCCGCACAAAATTTTTGTTTTTGCTCTCCAAAATCCATCTTTTGAAGACAGTGACTTTGAGATGTAAGTCCCAAAACTTGTCTATATATTTGTGAATAGATTCGCAGGGAGAGAGCTTCAAGCTTCGCCATTCGGTGAGTACTTTGTCTTTGGCATCGGTGGCCAATAATTGCTTCATGATGAAAGCTCTTACAGCTTTCCAGGTTCATGGATCTTCACCGTTTTCCCGTAGGCTAGACCACCATTGCCTAGCAGACTTTTGAAAATGCATAGCAACATGACGTAGCTTAGAGGACTTCGTGAACCCCTCATCTCCAAACGCCACATTGAATTGTTAAATGAAGGCCAAGATTTTGTCCATAGCACCAAAGGTGCCATCGTAGGTAAGGAAAGAGATGTTCTTTCCTCCCTTCTTGAGCTTGAACTCCTCTTCCACGCGGCATAGGATTTCCAATGGCCTCTTCTTTTTGGTGGTTCAAAAGTTGCACCATCACTTTCTTCAGAGGAGGAAGAATTTGAGGAGGATGGAGAAAAGGGTGACCTCTTTCTTGCCTTTTTCTTCCCCAGTCTTCCTTGTCTTCACCATCACTTTCTTCATAAGAGGAAGAGGATGAAGAACATGGAGAAGAGGGTGACCTCTTTTTTGCCTTTTTCTTCTCTTGTTTTTTGTCATCCCTCTTTGAATTATGGTGTGGAGAAGTGTGCGATGGTGTTCTCCATTTAGGAGGTGATGGAGAGCGCCGTTTGCTTGGAGCCATATCCACCAAGGTGGTAGGAGACTCACTTCTTTCTCATTCTTTTGGTGGGGGCTCTTAAATTCTCCTTTGGGAAGGAGATGCGTCGTCCAGTAGTAGATTTTTTAGCCCTTCGTACGGATCCTCTTCTTCTTCCCGAATCGGAGAGAGGTCTCTTTTGGAAGTCTCACTAGGAGGCTTCCTAGGTACTCTCTCTTCATGGTGGGGAGTTTGGAGAATCCCATGAGCACGTAGCTGCCGTTGCACTTCACTTTGGAGGGATGGATTTCCCATGGCTTGTTAAAGCCTAGAAACAAGGTAGTTAACAAGCATAGGGGCATCATTGGTAGCCTACTTATTAGCAAAATCAAAGCTACCAACATTAATTTCACTCTCTTTACTATTGTCAGTCATTCTAACAACTTTTAGGTGTAAACTTTTTTAGGTGTACGTTGGCACTTCAAGCCCTAGTTGCTACTCCTTTTTACCTCTTTAGAAAAGCACTCAAGATCCTGTACCCGTGCCTCAAATATCATTAATTGCAAGGAATAGAAGAGAGGGTCTTTCAACACCAAAACAGTACCGGCTCCTATCAAGCTTCTAATAGCTCAATAGTGGTCAAGCCATAGGCAAGCCACGTAGGACTCCACTATTAAGACCATAGCTCTTGATGGTGATGCCCCATTGCAAGGCTGAAAAATCCCTATTCTACTTACTCAATTGCAATAAAAAATACCAACCATTTATAGTTAGCTTGAGGACCTCCCTTCTTGAGCAAGAAAAGAGAAACCTTGTGCTTTGATACCAATGTAACATTTAATGGCCTAGTAACATGTGTGTAGTGGAAAATAGCATAAACCTAGTGAGTGTTTCATTAGAATAGATTCCTAATGAGCATAGCAAGAGTGCTTGGATGGAGAGAGAAACAAAAAGCATAACACCTAGTTAGATAGCCATGAACAATACTTCAAAAGAGAGATAAATTAAGCTATTGACAATAGTTGAGGACAGGATTTACATGGAGCCGGTCCCCCTTCCAAAAGGCTTTGTAATATAGGTTTCCCCCATCAAGGGAGACATTTTACAATACAATACTTTGTGTTCATTCAATAAAACTTGTTGGTGCAATGAAGATGGAAGCTTCAATCACCATGCACATACTTATAAAACACAACATCAATTCCCTGACGGTCTCAGACCCAAGACCTCACAAACCTTTGAAGATGGTGAGAGCTAGCGGAATATGAGACTACATTGAGAGGAAGAAGGAGTATTCTTATGAGAAAGAAGTATATCTCCTCTCACATAATCACTCATAAAAGCTTAGCATAGCTTAGTAATTAGCATGGTAGAGGAGATGAGCATGCATTGGAGCTTGGCTCTTGGTTGGATTTGCATAACAAAGCCAAGAGTTGTTGGTGTAGGCCTCCCTTCTCACAAGCTTGGAGTAGATAATGAGATTTCATTAAAGCTTGAGAAGGAGAGAGAGTCTTCTTTGCTTCACACATGAGATGTGTGAGTGTGTGTGTGTGTGTGTGTGTGTGATAATGTCTTGCCAAAATCAGCTCCCTCTCTCTCTTGGTCGACCCCTCTTGCATTTTACTCATGCTTGCACCCCATTGGACCATGCAAAGCTTAGCCAATGATAATTAAGAAGCATAAGTGATAGCCTTGTGACATGTGTCCCTCTTTCCTCTTTTGTGAGAGCTTTAGGAAATTGAATAATGCAATTAAACTCTCATTGGACCACTTAGTCTTCTGGCCAATAGGAATCAAGCAAGCCATTGGGCTATTGAATGCTCATTGGACCCCTTGGGAGACTGTCCAATAGTCTTCTAGAGAGCTTAATTTCTATTAGTTCTTTTATCAAGTGTTTTAAAATGAATTTAACTAAATGTACTCTAGCCTAATTCTCATTGGTCCACCTCTATGGCCATCCAATAGGAATTGAATGCATCTTGGGGTCAACTGGCCTAGGGAGCTTACATGTATCCGCTATTCCCTTTGTGTAAAGGGAGCCTACTAGAGTGTGTGTGTGTGTGTGTGTGTGTGTGTGTGTGTGTATGTGTGTGTGTGTGTGTGTGTGTGTTTCTCTCTCATCCCCTACTAAAAGGGCTCGCCCCCTCCAAGATAGGGATATGGGAAGACTTGAGTCTTCCCACAAGCATCCAATCTTTCCTAGGTTTTGACCATTGAACCTAACCTTTGAATTTTGGAACCTTAGTATTTTGGAAGTCTTAATGGGCTGAACCTTAGGGTCTTTGAAGCCCATTATTGCACATTGCTCATTTGCAGATGGCCCCACCTTTGGATCCCTATTTTCCCTCTTTTGGATCCCTATTGTGGCCAATCTACCAACTAAACCAATATTCTAGCTTTTTCTTCCTTAACACTTCCCCATATTAAATGATCGGTTAAACATGAGAAAATCATTTAGGAGAATTAGATATTAGTTATTATGACATTATCTCTCTCTTGACGTCATAGTCGTCCTCGATTATGGGGTAGAGAAGATAAAGCCTATTCATTAGTCCTTTCTCTAGCAGGTAGAGGATCCCTATCTTACCCTACGACATCGTTCCAGAATGGATGACTAATCCATTTGGCGCTTGAGAGCCTAAGCTACCGCAAGCATGTCTGCGCATTAGTCCTATCAATACTTGATCCTAAGCATGCATACTACTTAACATTTGTGCACAATAAAGAAAAAGAGAGTCTTATTAGACAAAAACTTTGTTCATTTTAAATATTTGTAAATTTTCTTACTCTAGGGAAGCATTGTAAGCATTGACAAGGTTTAGGTTATCCTTTAATTGTATGCGTTGCATCCATCTAGCATCTTCAAAAGGATAGTTCTTGAACTTAATAAGATAGCGTCGGATAATCTTACCGCCTCTCAATACCTTGTTTTCATGTCGGAGAATGGACTCGGGCTACAGCACCTCTTCTTGGTCCTCTATCTCTGGTGGATCTTCAATAGTTGGTTCTTGAGGTGGCTCTCCTTTGTAAGGCTTTCGTAGGGTCACATGGAAAGCAAAGTATGAGCCAATGATTGGGCAACTTGAGTTGATAGGCCATTTTATTGATAGGTCTAAGAATTTGGAAGGGACCATAGTACCTTTTTGCAAATTTAGCATAGTATTTTTGGTGTCCCGTAGGATTCTTCCCCGTCGTGTGCCTTAATCGAGCCATGAAAAATTTAAGCAAGACCCAATCATTTTCTTTAAAGGCTTGGGCTCTTATGTGCTTATCAACAGCAGCCTTTTGCCTCTATTGTGAGATAGAGATAGAATCCTTAATCTTTTGGAAAGATTCTTGTACTCATCTGCAGCGAAGATCTTCTCGTGTACCTTAAGTAGCAGGGGACTTTTAGACATTCCCTCAATTACCTTGAAAGGTGCTTTTCCGGTGGAGGTATGTAGAGTATTATTATAGGAATACTCCACTAAGGGTAAGTACTTCTCCCATTGGGACCTTTGGTCTACTTCCGTTACATAGGCTTTTAGTAGATCAAGAATTGTTAGGTTAGCTATTTCACTTTGGCCATCCGTTTGCGGGTGATAGGCCAAAGAGAAGTTTAGCCTTGTCCCTAAATTCTCAAAGAGACCCTTCCAAAAATTACTGGTCATTCTAGGATCTCTATCCGACACTATGGACATTGGCAAGCCATGGTACTTGAAGATTTGTGATATGAAGAGGGTTGCCATTTGACGGGCTTTGATAGTCTTTCTGATAGGTATAAAATGAGATTGTTTGCTAAACCTGTCTACTATCGTCCATATTCCCGTATTCCCATGGATAGACTTGGGAATCCAAAGATAAAATCCATGGATATGCTCTCCCATGGTGAATTAGGGATTGGCAAAGGTTGAATCAATCCAGGTTGCTTCCCTCTATGAAACTTTGTCTTTTGGCATATCACACATTTAGAAACAACATACTCTTGTATGTTTGTCTCCATGACAGGCCAATAGAAATATGTTTCAATCCCTTTTAGGGTAGACTGAATCCCTCTATGCCCCGCATAAGGAGGAGCAGGGGATTCATACATTACTTTCTCACGTAGTGAGCTAGTAACGCATAGTCTATTGCCATAGAGAAGATAACCATCTTGTAAAGTAAATGGTTCCTCTTTTTTTCCTAATGCAAGGGCTGAAATCACATCTCTAAAATCGGGATCAATAGTGTACTCATCTATCATAGAAGATAGATCATTATGAGTTGCTATGGAAATCGCATTCACTCTAGGTCGTCTTGAGAGTGCATCGGCTACTTGATTATTCTTGCTAGCAATGTGAGCAATATGAAAATGAAATTGCGAAAGGAAATTTTCCCACCTCATTTGTTTGTCGGAGAGCTTGGTCTGCGACATGAAGTACCTAAGGCTTTGGTGATCCGTCCCCAGAATGAAAGGAGGCCCCAGTAAATAGGGCTTCCACGAGTCTAAGACATGTAGAACTGCGAGGAGTTCCATTCATATATGCCTAGAGCTTGCTCAACAGGGTCGAGCCTTCAACTTTCATAGGCTATGGCGTGCCCTTCTTAAAGTCGGTTTGCTAGCTTAGTCAATATTCTAGCTTTTTCTCCCCTGGCACTTTCCCATATTAAATAATCAGTTTAACATGAGAAAATCATTTAGGAGAATTAGATATTAGTTAATTATGACACTTTGCACTTCACACAATGAGAGTGTGTGTGAGTGTGTGTGAGTGTGTGTGGAAAAGGATACCCCCTAAGCAGGCCCCCTACTTGCTTTGGTCGACCCCACCCCCCCCCTTGTAGCTCATGCTTGAAGATCATTGGACCCCTCTAGGCCTAGCCAATCACAAGCAAGTGTCATACCAAGCAACAAGGATAGGCTTGGGACAATTGTCCCCCTTTCCCCTTTGAGAGAGAGGGCTTGATAAATGCTAAAACAATTAATTAAATCCACTAAATTATCATTGGACCCCTTGGAAGGCCAACCAATAGCCTTTAGGCACACCATGAGGGTAACCTAGCTAGGGGCTTTACATGTGTCCTACTTTCCCCTTGGCAAGCGGTGCCCTTTGGGACAGAGAGTGGTCAAGCAACCACCCCCCCTTCTTGCATGGATAGCGCCCTCCTTGTAAGGATTCACTTTGACTTTTGTGCCACCTCAAGCCCCTCAACCTTGGACCTAGTTCTCACCACAAGCTTGGCCCTTAAGCCCCTCAAGCTTGGGCTGGGTTCTCACCTCAAGCACAGCCCTAGCATCTCAAGCATGAATGGCACCTCAAGCATCTCAATCATGAAGCACCTCAAGCATCTGAAGCATCTCAGTCATCAGGCATATCAAGCACCTTATGCTTGGGCCGGGTTCCCACCTCAAGCACATCCCTAGCTTACCTAAGGTCATAGGACTTTTAACACTAACTATTGGAGGTCTTCAATGAACTTAACCCCAAGGTCTTTATGCTCCATTGGTTAGCTTTGCTCTTTGATAGACCATCTCTCATTTGGGCCCCTTTACCATTGGCCCCGTGTTGAGATAGGTCTATAAGCACATGTCTATATCCTTACCCTTGTTCCCGTTTATTCTCCCATATTAAATTATCAGTTTAATATGAGAAAATCATTTGGGTTGGTTAGATATTAGATTTTATGACAATCACTATTTTATGCCTAAGAGTCATTCCAATGGCACACTATCGATATCTATGTTAAATCTCCTAGGAATGGTAAGTTATGAGGAGATGGATGTCAACGTATAGTAGCAATCATTGTGACTGAACCTCCATTCTATTTGTACTAATCTCACCTAAAGTGAAGCAAAGTATGTTAGATAAAAGAGTTTACTCTAGGTGATGGCATGATCATAAAATTTGGTTATGTAACAGTGTATAATAGAATTGTTTTTGAAATAGGGTAAACAAAACTAATTACACGTGAAGCTACACAACAAAGAAAATTTAGTCTAGATGATGGCATGATCATATAATTTGATAATGTAATGTCATAAAATAGAATTGTTTTTGAATTAGTGTAAAGATATAATTACAGCAAAATGCTAGCATGTCTCGACCTAAATCTAGTCTTCCTTTATATGGTGATATTCTTGTTCCATGTGCATTCAATTGTAAGGTGCTTTAGAAGCCATGAATAACATTTGGAGCCTGAACTTAGCTGAAGATGCTTTGCTTTTATGATAGTTGTGAGTGGAGATATTGAAAAATGTATGCTTATACACTTTTTGAAGTCTATGTTTATAGTATTTGAGCATTTTGATGTTGTTGATTGTTTCAAAACTTATGACCTTGGCATTGCTTGGCATGTGACTAAAGCTATATAATTTTGTTTTTTCCCTAAGCACCATAGAGAAAGTATGTTTCCAATCATCTACGTTGTTTGAAGTCTACTTTCTAAATATGGTTGTTTGTATTTGAATTTCTAGATAGCATATACAATGTGATTTTTCAATTATTGTGCCCATGTGTCAAAAAATGGAAGACCTATAGGTTCACTTTAATCCGAGCATTGCAATTTTGGACTCAAAAGGCATGTGTAACTGCAATTAATTATCCATGCTCATAGAAACTTTTTCATAGATATGGAAATATCAAACATTGTGATGTGCATTGTTCCCATTTTCGGAATAAGAGCTTACATAAGTATTTGTATTGTGTTGTTTTTTTGTTGCAATATCTTTTTTTTTTGCCATATACACAATTGTGATTGGATATGATATATTAATTCAACAAAGAATGTACAATGAACCTCACATTTCACAAAAGGGTTTGTACAAATTATCAGACTAGGCCACTAATACAACTTAATGCATGTTTCTATTCTTCAACTTGCACATTCGACTCTATTCTTGACTCTACTAGATATATAAACTCCTTGTTTTCACGCATGATGCCCATTTTGTCGCAATATCTTATTGCTTTCCTATGATTTTCACTTGTTTTTTTAATATATTTCTTCTTAAAATTGAATAGTCATACAAGCTATCAAATGTCAAACCTTTGATCTTGGATTATTCTTTTAGAATGCAATTCATTATACTTTCTTTTGTGAGGCAAGCCTCATGATTTTATCACTTGTTTTGTTAATATGTAAGTAGTTTTACACTAAGAGTGTCCAGCTTGGATTAGCTTAACCGTATGAAACATCACATTTTGATTTCTTAAATGTAAAGTTGTGTAGCAGTATGGACATCTTAAGAGTGAAGATGTTGGTCCATTAGAATGTGGAGTTAGAATTTTTTGGGAATGTGTTATATTCAGTTCAATATAATCTCTCCAGAGGAGAGGAGCGCCAATTCTAAGATTTACTCCGCATGTGGGAAGAAAATACGCAACACCAAACTTGTGTGTCACAAGCAAGCCTGCCGAACTGATCATTCACTTGACTGATTTACATTAGTATGTAAGCATTCCATGTTTTCCGACAAAATTGCTCCAAGAGTATGACCAATAAGTTCTGCTTGGGTGTGGCACCTCAATTGAGGTAGGCTCTTCTATTAGTTGAGATCCCTTTTGGCTTTTTAGAAGACAATTTGAAAGCATTCAAACAATTTTACAATGTTCAAACTTTGCTACGAACAGATAGACCAAATGTCATTATTGGCAAGACATTGGTGCTTTCAGAGCAAGATTTTTCATTGATGTTTTCTTGGACGAGAACGCTGAGGGAGGAATTTTAGGACGAGGGTAGTTATACCCTATGGGAGATGGTCCCTAGGCCAAGGTAGATAATGCCAGCTATGACTAGTGCTAAGTAAAGATGTCTCTTAAAGATAGCCGCTAGGAGCCCTATAAGAAGAGGTGGTTGGGTGGAGAAGAGCACGTTCACAATCAGTGGCATCACACATTCCCTATACGCAAGCCCAAAATGACACATGTTCATCAACTTTAGTTAAGTAGAGCAAGAATCGACTCTTGAAACACGGATTTTGTTACCTCATCTTGAAAAATAAATATAAAAAGCCCTAGATGGTCAACACAGTTGGCTCTCTTAACACGAACCTTCAGTATTTGGCTGGCTTTATAGACATCCAAAAGTGACCATTCCAAACTCAACTAATGAGCAGAGTTGTCAAGTGTATTAAATCCTAGTGTGAGATAGCCTCTTTACACACATATATACAAATGTAAGGCACAGACAACAGCTGATGCAAGGTGAATCTTTATTGAAGTCATCCATCTTCTGCCTTCATTCCCACCCCTCATCAGACTCATTACCAGCACTACCCCAATTCTCTTCCCATTCCTCTGCAGCATCGCAGCCATATTCCTCTGACGCATCCAACACCGCAGACTGCTTCCGTTCAGCTACTGCAGATCGTGACAAGGCGCTGTCTGTCTCCACGTCCGAATCATCCTCTTCCTCCGGATAATCATTCAGCGGATTGTTTTCATCTGGATTCAAATATGGAGCACATTGACTTCCAGATTCAGATTTGCAGGGGAGGGACATATCTGCAATGCCTTACCGTTCGAGTCCTCACTGTCATGCTGAGACTCAGAGGAAGCACCCCACATCAAATCTTCATCATCTACCACCTGTATCCTGTATCCATATCCAACCTTTCAACAAGCCCAAACATATTACATAATTAAGGAAAAGGCGGCCTTATTAATTACCACCTGTATCCTGTATCCATATCCAACCTTTCAACAAGCCCAAACATATTACATAATTAAGGAAAAGGCGGCCTTATTAATTACCACCATACAATGGATAGTCTGATGTGTCCGTATCACCACCTCCATTTGCTTCGTCTCCCAGTGCATAAACATCATAGACATATTCATCTGCACGAACTGCAAACGTCAGCAGCAAAGCACAAGAACAAGAGCAGCCCGATACACAGGGATTGAAAAACTAAACAGACACTGCTACACCTTCCTCTTTATTCATACAGCACATGGTAGAGGACTCTACTTCCGCAGCAACAGAGGGAAGATAATCCTTGAACAATGGAAGGAAATCCTGCAGCAGCCTATTCTCCGCTTCGCTGCAGACACATGAAGCCGCATCAGGAATTTTGGTTATGAGTAAAACCTGAAACTGTCGTGAATTATGTGAGTGTGCATGCCTCTCTTGCTTGTCGAGGATGTCTGCTTCCAAATCCACACGCACAATGTCATAAAGATGAAACAACTCAGATAAGTTGTCTTGCTTAGTGACTCCCTTGCGCTTCCTCCAAACTTGCTCAAAGCGAGCTTTCCTTGCCATTTTCTAGAAAAGCAAGCATAAAAACATAATGAGGTTAAATGTCCATGCATGCAGTAAATTGAGTGTTTGCCACAATATGTTTGAAAAGGGACATTTCCAAGAATCAACCACAAAATTTTACAGAAAACACCGTCTTTTATCTCACCTGATGCTTCTCTCTGGATGTTGATGCTGATAACTTGCCATGCTGCACCATCATCAAAGAGACAATATAAGTCCCTGCCTTCAAACTTAAAAGGCATATGCCCAGGGCTATCACTTTTCAAAACAAGTGTCATATCATGCGAGAGTTAGCTGGAGAAGATTATTGATACTAAAAAAAGTCTACTTTATGCATACATTAGAGGAGGGTGGGGTTTTTTTAAATAGGCCCATAGTATAAATATAAAATGTATATTGGGGTATTTTCAATAAACTCTTGAACCCACATGAGTGACCACCTCGGCCAAGGATTATACGAGCTTCATGACCCTTAAAAGTGGACCTACAAAGAGCAAACCGTTTTGAAATAAGTGTGAACGCAGTAACAACCTTACTTTTGGGCCAGATTCGATGCTTTTCTTTGCTTGACTCCTCATGAATCTCCCTCTGTTTCAGTTCTTAAAATAAATCAAAACACCCTTAGGCAGTAAGAGCATGTTGAACAGAAGTCCATGGTTCAGGAAGGTGATATATCATACAAGTAGGGAATTCACTTTTGTTGTCTCCTCCCTCCCGAAAGAATTGACGGTGTCCACATGATGAAAGAGTAGCCTGCTGGACTTGCTTTCAGCTTCTTCATCTGAACATAAATACATACAGGTAAGCTTCCAGAACCAGATAAAACAGATCAGTAATGGGGCTAAGCTGTAAGGTACATTATTGAATCTCAGCATAAGCACTGTTAAAATGAAAAGTCCATTATATAAGCAGAGACGACTGTAAATAAAACTGCAGATGATCCAGGAACATGAAGCGTATGTTTTGAAGCCCCATCTCGACTCTCAGCATTCACTTCCTATAACTGAAGCCAAAAAATACCAATGTTAAGGCCCCCTCACTGCCACCATCCATGCCGTGCCCCCCATCCACACATTTTTTATTAAATTCAAAAAAAAAAAGGGAAGCAGAAGCTTTTACTTTTGGATAGAGATGGGATGGATTAAAAACAAGCCAAGGGTACAGACAAACCTTTGTTGCATTTTTAGTGACCCCAATGTCATTCCGGAGGATTCTAAGTAACCAGGTAAATCCCTAGGGATTAACTTCGAGCAAAGACGAAAGAAGGGAACTCTAGAGTTTCCTAGTAAAACCAGATTTTCCTCCCGGTCTCATTCGCTGCGGTACTTCAAATCAAAATGGATATAAAAGTTACAAGCCACAACCTATCAAAATGGAGTAGAAATCTGGCATGCAATACGTGTTTGACTAAGAAGCCAACATGTTTGCAGATACAAACCCACAACCAAACACAGGTTGATCAGACCTAGGGATTGGCTTCAAGCAGAGACAAAAGAAGGGAACTCTAGAGTTTCCTAGTAAAACCAGATTTCTTCCAGTCTCATTCGCTGCGCTACTTCAAATCAAAATGGATATAAAAGTTACAAGCCACAACCTATCAAAATGGAGTAGAAATCTGGCATGCAATAAGTGTTTTGACTAAGGAGCCAATGTGTTTGCAGATTCAAACCCACAACTGTTTAGTAATGATAGCATACGTGGGCCTTGGATGTTCGAGTCATTGAGAGAAAAAGAGCAGAGTTCTGCCTCGAGGCGCTTGGTGGGTCTTTCAGAAACTTCCAACCCTGCATTTGAAAAGTAAAAAATTATACAAAGAGCCGAGAGAGAGAGAGAGAGAGAGAGAGAGAGAGAGAGAGAGAGAGAGAGAGAGAGAGAGATGCACACAAAGAGATTCAATAGGGAGCTGCAGACGCTTTCGCTTGATGCGAACCATTGGAGGCTTGGACATATCCCCTTCTTTATCACCGACTGTTGCAAGCAGGTGTGCTGATGAGAGGCTTGGCTCTATTTCCACCATCGTCAAAGTCTGGAACAAGCAACCAGAGTTCATCAAGGATACTTGCACAAGGAAGTTTTCAAAATACGTGCAACAGGCAAGAGGTTGGGATAGCAATACCTTAATGATAGTTAGGTGAGAATAACAATCCCTTCTAGCATTCAGTATAAATCATGATGATTAAAGACAATAGCATGCACACACATGCGCATACTTAGTGATAGACTTACCCAATGACCCATACACACTTGCAATGAACCAGTACACACCACCGTCACCGCGAAATGCGTTTCACCTTCCCCAAAACGTGCAATGTCTGACACACCTGCAACATTTCATGCTGCGCTGAAATGCCATGACTGAACTGCCCGAGGGGGAAATCCTTGGTAAGCAATTTCTTGTTGCAGCTTGTTTCAGAAGGTAGAACTTTACTTATCTTGTGGAACTAGAATCATTGTGACATTGGAAGTTACGCTCCCTACTGTCTCTTGTTTTTTATGTACTCCTACACTTAAAGAAACTGTGAGGAAAAATTTTGACAAAGCCGGGTAGGACCTCCTCAGGAATTGGGGCTGACTTAAAGAATCTTCCATATGTCGATGGCATATCTCCAACATTGCAATGAGATCTCGCATGCTCTGTCGAGCATAGCCTCCAAAGCAAGCCGACATGCTTCCTTTTCGGCCTTGAGAGCTAAGCACCGTTTTTCTTACTCCATCTCCTATTTCTGGCAATGCGACACTTCCTGCCATATCATCATATTCCATCATCATTTTCCTCGTGACTTCTAAGTTCTATGGAATCGGGCAGAGGTGGAGAGTCGGAGACGCCCTAATGGGACTGCTAGGTAAATCTTCTTTTCAATGCTCTCTATCTGATGAGGTTCCTTCTTCTAGAGATTTTAATTTCTCCCTCCATGTCGTTACACTGACAAAGAAAGAAAAACACGACCGAATGAGGTGGTAACAGCCTTCACTCCAAGGCACTATCTACCCCCTCGCAAACACACCACAACTCCAACACCCAATATACAGTGTTTGCTTTCACCTAAAGGTGTGTGGCCCTGCAATGGGCAAGTCCTACATTACCAAAAGTGGGAGAAGCCTTCCTTGGAAATCAGCTAAAAGCCAATATGCAAACGCAATAGAAAACAAATCTGGGTTATGGCTAGTGCAAGGTGAAAGGTATGTAGTGTACAGTACGGGTTTAGTACATACGTCCTTCTGTATTGATGGAATTTTAAGGTACCTAACAATAGATTAGCAATGAATCTACTTCATACATTACAGTGAACACTAGCACAAGACACATACACCCTTCTAGTCACACCCTACAACACTCTATACACCAAAGGTTATAGTAAACCAGAGAACGTGCAATGGGCTGAAAAAGCCCGTAAGGTTGCCAAAACCTTGCCCATGCTATCCATACACACGTGCTGTAGAAGAGTCAAAAAAAATTCTGTATGGTACTGTACAGATGTACCGTCCTGAACAGATCCATAGGTACGTATGGATGCAACCTTGGGCTAGTGCAATAATTAAGAGAAAGCTCCCAAAGAAAGAGCTCTGATACCAATGTCAACATCGCAGATGACAAGCACGACAATGAATCAACTCACTTTAATCCAAACACCCTTTCCATGCTTGAATGCGCTACTACTTAGTTCTTAGTTCTTTGATTAGGGAGAGTTCCTAACCATTAAAGACATTGTGAGAGAAATGAAATTAAATGAAATGATATATTAACGTCTTCAAAAGGCCAAAATGACCTATGAGACCAATCCATTACAAACTGGTGAATCTGATACCATGTCTGGGTACAAAAAACGAGATATGAAAATGAATCTAGAAGGGCTACTAGCTGGAACTGTGTGGGGTATGTGTGACCACTGACACAATGGGTACCCAATACAAGAGGGTGATATAATGGTGATGAATCCATCCTCATCTGTACTCTAGATGTCGAGATAGTATGGCTCGAATCCTCTTATGTTGTCTCCGCTAATGCTGTGAATCTCCTCTCCTCGGTCACGAGAGTCTCAACTCCAATGCTCTGTCAATGAAAGTACTGTAGCGTGGATAGTGTGTCGTGCTCTCTACAGTGGGTGCTCCTCAGTGCAATGTGCGAGACATCTCACTCAAACAGAATGAAAACACAGGAAACAATAGATAACAGCAAATCAACACAAAGACACAGCAACAGACCAGAACATATGGACTCAAGTGTCACAAGACGGGCACCACGTGCTAATAGAAAAGAACAAACTGAACAACTTTAAGCACGTCAAATAACAACTGAAAGAGAGAGAGACAACACCCAACACGGAGTGGCAGAATTCCACCCCAGAGAGTATTTCTTTATATTGCATCAACACAGTACAAGCCGGTACTCCAGACTCTACACCTTCTTTAGGAAGCATGCCAGAGAATGAGCCCTAGCCTCATATTTAAAGGCCCTTGGCTTGAAAAGCAATTATAGTAAAAAGCCTTTAAAACTCAAAAGCTTCTGGTCCAAAAGCAAAGCCAAAAAGTTGCCAGCGAAATTTACGAAAATCCGTACAGCCTGCCACATCATCAACCAACGCAAAACGTGGAAATCCGTACAACTTGCCACGTCATCATGTCAACGCAATTTTCGGAAATCTACCACGTCATCAGTTTTTGCGTGTGTGTGGGTCTTGCTTTATTTTAATCCCTTTATGTCACTGGGGCCCCATTGGACGGGGTCCCCATAAGTTGGTAGGACTTCTTCTTCTTCTGCTACTTGTTCTTCTTAGGGTTTAGGCCCCTCGGCCGGCATATGTAAGTTGGCTCCATTCTTTAGGCTTTGACACGTCAGCAGTTTGTTACATCTCCCCTTCTTGAAAGAGAGTAATCATCTGCGATTACAGCATACCTGCAAAACAACTCAAGTTAGCTCAAAAATTTCCAAGGGTCATAATATGAAGATGCACTAGAGGTAGCAAGGAACAAAGAGTGGAAGCTGAGGAAAATGAGCCAGTTAGGGGTGGAGTCTTTGCCAATGAGGTCTGAATTTCAGCCTATAGAGTCTTTACAAGGGCGCATGTCAGTGGTTCATCATGAACCAGTGGTTCCTGTTACTACTCAGGTTATGCCAACAGTGGTCACTACAACAGTGCAAGATGATGGGCTAAGGCAAGGCATGAGGCAAATGGTAGATTTGATGAAGAATCTCAGCCTAAACATGCTAGGTCAAGTGGGAAATAATCGAGGTCGAGGGAGGTTTGCAAATCAGCCAGGAGGTGAAGAAAGGCCTAGGAATGGTGTTGGACAAAGCAATGGTAGGTTTTGGAGGCAGACGCCCACCTGTTACAATTGTGGAGAGTTGGGTCACATCAGCCCGCAATGTGATAAGCCACCAAGGATGGGGGGAGACATGTATCCATTGCCAAGACAGGTGCTAACTAGGTCAAATGATTATGGTATCGAAATTAAGGGAGATGAAGGAACCAGTGGACTGACCCAGGAGGAAAAAGGGAAGACAAAAGTGCTAAGTGTAGTCACCTTGGAGAAGGCATCAAAGCTAGAGGATACATTAGTGATGCCTATTGGGAAGAGGACCACAGAGGAAAAGGAAGGAAGAAGTGCCCCAGGTCCTAGTAAGAAGAAAGGAAAGAGCCATGAAGGTGAGGATGTCAAGGCCAAGAGGAAAAGGAGAGCTCGTCGAAAGTTTCATGTTTCAGATTTTCCACTAGGGGATGGGCAATTAAGCTATGACTTGAGGGAGGATCTCACGAGCAGGAAGGCAGATGTTACTTTTGGGCAGCTTATAGAGATGGTGCCTAAGCTAAAGCGACAGTGGAAGAGGATGGTTAAGCCAATGAAGAAAGAGCCAGAGAGAGGTTCAGTAAAGGTGTTGGCAATGGACGAGCTACCAGACATTTGTCCAATAGTAGATGTGTGGCATAAAAGGAAAAATTTGGGACAAAGTTATGTGGATGGCGGAGCCCAAATATGCGTCATAACACACTCATGCGTTGAGAAGATGAGTCTCACAGTGGCTGGGGTGTCAGGGTTTCGGATCAGATTGGCAAACCATCAAAAAGTAAAATGCTTGGGTGTTGTAAAGAGCTTAGAAGTGGAGACATATGATGCAAAGGCAGTGGTTGATTTTCATGTGATGCCAGCAGGGTTGGGAGCATATCCTATTATACTGGGCAGACCATGGTTACGTGCAGTGGGAGCTGTTCAGGATTGGCGACATGGTACGATTAGCCTCTATGGAAAGACAGGTACCAAGAAGCTTTATAATATGGACACAAGGAAACGATTAGAGGAGCTTTATGAAGATGAGAATGAGTCTAGTGATGAAGACTCTTCCACGGTGACAGATGAGGACAGTGATAGCACTACCAGCAGTGATGAGGATGCTGATGTTGCATTTCTTTTGATGGACAAAGAAATACAGGAGTTTGGTTTAGTTGCATTTGCGAATGGGGTTGAAGATGAAAGTGAAGGGCCTTATGAAGTGATTGAAGGGCTGATGCAAACCAAGATTGAGTTGTCAAAGAAGCAGGAATTAATGACACAAATGATCAGTGGAGACCTCTCAGCTATGGAGAAGGACATATATTTGCATATGCTGGCTAGTTTTCCTGATTTGTTCATTACTTCATATGAAGAGTTCAGAGGGTTCAAGGGTGAAGAGATGCATATAGAGCTGAAAGAAGGTGCTAAGCCAGTGCGGCAAAGGCTAAGAAGGATGGGTCAAGAGCAAATGGAAGCCTTGCGAGAAGAGGTGGACAAGTTATTGAAGGCAGGGTTCATAGTCCCTGTGGAGACCACAGAATGGGTGAGTCCAGTTGTAGTCAGTCCAAAGAAGGATGGGAAGTGGAGAATTTGTGTGGATTTTAAACCCTTAAACGCAGCCACTAAGAAGAACCCATATCCTCTTCCATTCATCGATCAGATCTTGGATTCAATGGCAGGTTATGAGAGGTACAATGTGTGTGATGGTTTTTCAGGCTATTTTCAATTGAAGATTGCTCTTAAAGACCGCACAAAGACAACTTTTATTACGCCATGGGGCTGCTATTGCTACACAGTATTGCCATTTGGGTTGTCAAATGGACCTTCCTTCTATCAAGAGAGAGCGAATTGGGTGTTGGAACCATTCATTGGTAGTTGTGTTAAAGCTTTTATGGATGACTTCTGTGTTTATAGCAGTAGGGCTGAACACCATGAGAAGCTGCAGATGGTATTCGCTCGATATGATGAATGTGGAGGACAACTAAATCCAAAGAAATGTCATCTAGCACAGCCAAGGGTGAAGTTATTGGGCCATATGGTGTCAGAAAATGGCATTGAGGCTGATCCAGATAAGGTGAAGTCTATTGTTCTTCTTCCATCACCTATGAGTACGAAGCAATTGGCAACCTTTATACACAAAGTGAAGTACATGGCACGGTTTATTCCATTGTCTTCGCAGCTTCTTTATCCATTACAGCAAGTGGCAAAGCATGATCCATTGCAATGGGATGACAAGTGTGAAGAAGTGTTTCAAGAGGTGAAAGAGGTGTTAGGGGGTTTGTCAGCCATGCAGGCTCCTGATTGGGAGAAAGTTTTTTATGTAAATCCATCAGTAGGGGATGATGCCATTGGAGCCATGCTATTGCAAAAGGGGAAGGGCAGCCATTATATGAGGCCAGTGTATTGTGCAAGCCGAGTGAAGTTGGTAGCGGAGAGAAAGTTATCAGAAGTAGAGCTAGTGATGGCCAGTGTAATATTTGCTTGTCGACGATTTCGTCATTACTTGATACAACGGCCTTTTGTTTTCTTGACGAGTTATGCCTTTTTGCCACAGTTAATTAATGGTACTAACATGTCAAATGTGGTGAAGAAATGGGTAATTGAGCTGCAAGAGTTTGAGTTCTCTTTTCTAGTGGAAGATAGTACAAGGGCTACCCTAGCTGATTTGTTGACCTACAAGGAGAATCCCCTTATTGTTAAGGAAGAGGTGGTGAGAAAGGTAGTTGAAGAAGTGCCACAGATCAGCAATGCACATGTGTTGTTCTTTGATGGTTCATACAGAAAGAGCCACGATGCAGCTTCAGGGGGTATAGCACTTTATGATCCAGAGGGGAAGCTAGTATGCAAGAGAGGGTTCAAATTGGATGCGCATAGTAACAATGAGGCTGAATATGCTACATTGGAAGCCGGATTACACATTTGTTTGAAGTATGGGGTTCGAAGGTTGAGCATAAAAGGTGATGCCTTGTTAGTGGTGAAGCAAGTGCTGGGTGTGTGGAAGAGCAAGAACACCTCATTGAAGGAAATGTGCTTTAGAATTAAAGGCCTGTTAAAAAAGTTTGAAGCATGGAGCATCAAACACATTGAACGTGCTCTAAATGGAGAGGCACATGAAGCAGCTCAAGGCATGATTGGGGAGCTATTCGTGTTGAGGACCAATTTACCTCTTTATCATGGCCGGGAAAGTTTGGCTCAAGAAGAGGAGTTTTTGTTAACAGGAATCATTCCTAAGGAGATTCAGAAGTCTAAGAAGTATGGCTTTGTGCGTAGAGCATACAGGTACAAATTGATTGGTGATGTCTTATACATGAAAGGGGCTGATCTCGTGTTGAGACGTGTACCTTGGCGGGAGAAGCTTTACAGAGTGTTGGAAGAGAATCATGAAGGCGCATGTGGTGGCCATTTTGCTCTAAAGATCACCTTGCACAAGATTTTGCAAGAGGGGTATGTATGGCCTAGTTTGCACAAGGATGTTCACCATTGGTGTATGTCTTGCAATAGGTGTCAAGCATTTGGGAAGAGAGTGTTGAAGCCAAAGCTACGAAAAACCATTATGGCATTTGATGTGTTTGAAAAGTGGGGGATTGATGCAATAGGCCCGTTACCTATCACAAGCAGGGGCAAAAGCTATATCTTGACGGCAGTGGACTATCTTTCTAGATGGGCAGAGGCTATAGCAGTAAAACAGATCACTGCAAAGGATGTGGCAAAATTTGTGTATGATGAAATATGTTGCAAGTTTGGGGTGCCATTAGAGCTACTTTCAGATAAGGGGCCAGGATTTAGAGCTAAACTGCTAGACTTCCTATGCACAAAGATGAAGATTAGGCACCAGCATACCACTCCTTATTACCCACAGTGTAATGGCTTAAATGAAAGATTCAATGGTGAGTTGGTACAAATTCTTTCTAAAGTGACAGAGCACCAAGGAAAGAATTGGGATTTGGAATTGCCTAGTGCATTATGGGCTTACCGTACTTCGGTGAAGACAAGTACAGGGTTTACTCCATTTCATTTGGTGTATGGAAAGGAAGCACTATTGCCTGTGGAGGTAGAGTTGCCTGCGGTCAAGATGTTAGAGAAGTTTCTTGGGCCGCCTAGTGATGCATTCAAAGAGAGGCTCTTGCAGTTACAAGAGGTCCAGTTGGATAGGATGAGCGCATTGGAGCATTATGGGCAGATGCAGGATAAGGCTTTGGCAAAGATAAATGAACAGGTCAAAAGTAAGGGTATCAAGAAACATGACTTGGTTTTGCGCTACAACAGTAAGCTGGACAACACCTTCCAAAAGAACTTTCAAATTAAGTGGGAAGGCCCTTTCAAGGTAGTGGAGTGTTTTCCAAATGGCACATATCAGCTGGCTAACCTGGATGGTGTTCTACATAAGTCAAGGGTAAATGGATTGCATCTTAAATTGTATCATGCCAGGTTAATGATGGTCGAGCAGGATGAGCTGTATGTGGATCAAGGAGTGTTGGTGAGGGATGAGGAGACCTGTGATGCGGCGAGTCTCATATCTCTTTTTGCTGCTGCTGATCATGAATGATCTAGCAGGCTAGGGGATGGGCAAATTATGTCAGGAGTTTTTTTGAGCAAGGGATTGCGCATATGTACATATACATGCATGGTGCATCAAATAAAGGATTGCCCATTTTCCTTAGCCAGGTGGTTATGTGGGGCCCACATGTGTACAGGTAGGACAGGGTGTACATAGTGCATCGATTTTCACTATTATCAGTACTAGTGTGTTTTTTCTACAATAAAGTGCAGTTGGTAGCGCGGAAAACTTCTCGAGGAAGCTATCCGCGGGCCGACGACGTGAGGTCAGCAAGTGCGTCAGATGGCATCGAGTGGCGTCAGGAGGGCGAACGGGGTCAATATTTGCACGTGGATGAGTACAGACACGACGTGGGTGTTTGCTTGTGAGAATTATGCAGAAAGGTCATCATGAGGACCTTTTTTGGGGCCACTTCACGTGGTGGCGAGATGCATTATTGGAAAAAAGCTGAGTGCCAGGTGTGCGGATGATGCAAAAAGGTGACAACTATGCACTGCGAGGTCAGTTTTTGGCCTGTTCGGGGTCCGTTTGAGGTCATCTAAAAGGCCAAGGGTGCCCAAATAATAAAGCTAAGTGTGGGAATTGAAAAAGGGGAGAGAAGACCAGAAAAAACGTGGAGAAGTGCTCATTTTGGAGCCTGTTTTGGTCGTAAACTGCTCATCCGAGGTCGGATTTGAGCACTTTGACATTGTAGACTGGGGTTTTAGGCCGTCCGGACGCGATGGCG
The DNA here is from genome assembly GCF_014529385.1 of Adiantum capillus-veneris. NCBI lineage: Eukaryota > Viridiplantae > Streptophyta > Polypodiopsida > Polypodiales > Pteridaceae > Adiantum > Adiantum capillus-veneris. The sequence continues at coordinate 152,870,415 of NC_140948.1, forward strand.
CTGTCCATTTTGCCAAATTCCTCACTCTTTTTCTGCTGTTTTTCTGTGTAATCTTCTCCGGTGAGTGAAGCTTCTTCTCCAATTTGTGATTGTATCTGGTATCTTTTACCCATATTGTGTGAGTTGTTTGCCCCATTGGTGTTGGCCCAAGCTCATTTGTATCTAAACATCAGAAGTTCTCCTCTTTTGAGTTGAGTTTTTGTGTGTGTGTGTGTGTGTGTGTGTGTGTGTGTGTGTGTGTCTCTGTATGGAGTGGGCAAGTGGATAGTCTCTCTCCTCTCACTCCAGAGGTGTGTTCCATGTCTCGGCCAGGTGTGTTGTGTAAGCCGAGTGGTGCCCCATAGTGTGTGTGTGTGTATCTTTCCAAGAGTGTGTGTCGGGTAGTTATAGAGGCGCTGTGTGTGTTTTCATCCCGCTCACAACGTCCTCGATTGCATACCATAAATACACGCCACTGATGATCTTGTGCTATTAACACTCTTTTATCATCGCATGTATCCGAAAGAAAGGTCGTAACATACATAGATAAAAATGACTTAATGAGACCTTCATACTTTTGCCATTTCCATCTATGGCACTGAATTCATATGTACATTTGATGTACTAGCTCTATCATTACCCCTCCTTTGCACATGTTGGGTTGGGGCATAAGTAGGCTGTAACCCAAAGGCTTCAAGTTATAGCTGCAATACATTTGGTGACTCTAACAGTTCATGCTCTTCCATCCACTTTGCATCCATAGGCGGATAGTTCTTGAACTTCACCAAATAGCGTCTTGCAACCTGTCCTTTAAGTTTTCTGTCCTTATGTGCCAGAACTTGCTCAGGTACCAGGATCTCATCAAGTTCCTCAACTTCTCGCTGATCCTCAACTGGCATATCTTCTGGCACATCACCCACGAAGGGTCTTAGAAGACTCACGTGAAACGCATTATGAATCTTCCATGCATCAGGCAATTTCAGCCTGTAAGCCACATCGCTGATCTTGTCAAGCACTTGAAAAGGCCCATAGTAACGCATGCTGAGCTTAGGAAACAGCCGTTCTTTGCCCTTCATCTTCTTTAACCTTGCCTTTTCGAACCTTAACAGAACCCAATCACCAGGTGATAGTAGCAATTCACGACGGTGACGATCAGCAACCTTTTTCTGCTTTGCCTGAGTCTTCTCCAAGGCAACTTTAATCTTCTTATACATCTCATCCATGTTCTCAACATATCGATCTGCCTCAAAGATCTTGTCCTTTGTATGCAAAATGGCAGGAACCTTTTTGCCGCCTTCAACAATCTCAAAAGGTGCTTTGCCAGTAGACGAATGCACTGTATCATTGTACGCATACTCAAGCATAGGAAAATACTGTTCCCACTTGCCCTTATTATCTGACACATAGCATTTCAGCAGATCTAGGACAGTAGAATTAGCCTCTTCTGACTGTCCATCAGTTTGTGGATGAAACGAAGACGAAAACTTGAGCGTAGTGCCCATGTTCTCAAACAATCCTCTCCAAAACAAACTGGTCATGCGAGGATCACGATCACTGATAATTGATTGTGGCATACCATGGTACTTAAACACATTGTACATGAACAAGCGTGCCATCTGATCAGATTTTATCTTCTTCCCGACAGGGATAAAATGGGCCTGCTTGCTGAACCTGCAGATAATGGTCCATATACCATCATTCCCTGTTGGCGTCCTCGAAAGATCAAAGATAAAGTCCATAGCAATGCTTTCCCATGGCTTATCCGGAATCGGCAGTGGTTGTAACAACCCTGGTGCCTTTTGCCTGTCAAACTTGACCTTTCGGCAAACTATGCAGGCTTGCACAAAGGCATCCACATCTCTCCTCAAGGTAGGCCAATAGAAGAATGTCTCTACCGCTTCAACTGTTGCATCAATGCCACGATGCTCTGCATACGGTGGGACATGACTCTCTTCCATGACCTTATGTCGCAGTGGCCTAGTGACACGAAGTCTGCCATGCATCATCATAAAACCATCTCTGAGGAGGTAGTGCTCGTGATGTTGCCCCTCTTGTAACTGTTCAAAGATCCTTGCAAAATCTTCATCAGCAATATACTGTTCCTTCATGTCATCTAACTCATGATGATAAGGAATTGACACAGCTGAAATTTGTGGCTTTCTTGATAACGCATCAGCCACAACATTCTTCTTGCCTTCCACATGCATAATCTGGAAGTGGAACATGGAAAGAATGTTTGCCCATCGCATATGCTTTTTGGATAACTTTGACTCTGTCAAGAAGTATCGCAAGGTCTGGTGATCTGTTTGGACAACAAAATCAGCACCTAAGAGGTAGTGCTTCCAGCTAGAAAGCGCGTGAATCACGGCCAAGAGCTCTTTCTCATAGACTTGCATAGTCCTCTCTAGCCCTTGCAAAATTCGGCTTTCATAAGCTACTACCCGTCCGTCTTGCATTAGCACTGCTCCGATGCTACTGCCACACGCGTCACACAGGACCACAAATGACTTCCTGAGATCTGGCAAAACAATAACTGGATCTGAAGTCAACTTTTCCTTTAAGAGACTAAAAGCTGAAATCTCTTTTTGGGTCCATCTGAAAGTGACCTCTTTCTTTTGCAAAGCGTGAAGAGGCGATGCTATCTCTGCAAAATTTCTGATAAACCTTCTATAGTAGGAACACAATCCCAAGAAGCTTCTGACATCGTGCACAGTCTTCAAGTCTGGCTATGTTTTGATAGCTTCGACCTTTGCGGGATCCATTCTAACACCATCCTTTGAGACTATGTGGCCCAAAAAGTGGATCTCTTCGAGGAAGAATTCACTTTTCTTAGGATTGACAAGTAACCTGTGACTGCGCAGCTCTTCAAACACAATGGTCAAGTGACGCCTATGCTCCTCTTCATTCTTCGAATACACTATCATGTCATCGAAGAACGTTCCAACAAATTGTTGATGCGAGAGGAAAATCCGGTCCATCATTCTATTGAACGTGACAGGAGCATTTGTTAGCCCAAACGGCATCACTAGAAACTCATAAAGACCAAATGTCGTTCTAAACGCGGTCTTGTGCACATCCTCTGGCCTTATACGAATCTGATGGTACCCACTCTTACGGTCTATCCTGCCGAAAATTGCAGCAACCTCTAAACGATCGAGAATATCATCAATTCTAGGAATGGGGAACCTATTCTTGATGGTATTCTTATTCAACGCACGGCAATCAGTACACATGCGCCATGAGCCATCCTTCTTCTGCACTAGGAGCACTGGGGAGCAAAAGGGTGAAGAACTAAGCTGAATCAGCCCCTTCTCTAATAACTCCTCAACCTGGCCCATAATCTCTTTCTGCTGCGCCGCACTAACCCTGTAGCGAGCTCTATTTGGTGGGCTCACCCTGGCACCAAATCTATCCGATGGTCCTCAGGTCTCTCTGGCGGCAATTGCGACGGTAATGAATCAGAAAAACAGTCACTAAACTTTTGCAAAAATGCTGACCTTTCTTTATCTAACACAGATAAATTTGACTGATCACTATCTGAGACATCACGCGCAAAAATCAAGTACACAGAAAGATGATTCTTTATTACAGAAGTGATAGCAGAAGCAGATACAATAGGGACTAACTCTCCTTTAAACTTTACATCCAAGATGTGAGTTTTGTCCCTATGCTGTACAGTGATCTTTTTGTTGTAGGCATCCAGACTCCATGCACTCGGAACATCCACGGGATCCCCAACAAGGCGTCACAACCTTCCAACGGCATGATGTAAAACTCTTCTGTGTCCACATACGACTGAATATGCAGATGCAGCTTTCCAATGATGGGAGTAACACACTCTGAGTGGCCAGGACATGCCAACCCTGCCTCTGCTGTGTACCCCATCTCTTCAGCTCTGATACCCAGCTTCATAGCTAACTCTGGTGAGATAAAGTTGGCTTTGGCACCTGGATCAAAGAAGATGAGTGTTGTCTGATCCCTAACTTTACCCCATGCCCTACATAACTCACTGGCATCTGTGTTGGGCCTGTCACCCACCATGTCTGGCACTAAACCTGCCTTGGGTTTTGGCTTCTTGCCTTTCTGGTCTTCTTTATCCTTTGAGTCAGCTGGCCTTTTCCTTTGTGGACAATTGATAGAAAAGTGACCAGCTGCTCGCATATAAAGCATTTATTCTCAGCCATTAGGACCTTCTTTTCCTCAAGTGACTTGCGCACAAAAGGCTTCCTTTTCTGTTTCTTTGCCTGCGCTCCAGAAGTCCCGGCTGAATCCGTCCTCTCCTTTCAACAAGGCAAGACCAGTGTTCGCAACTTCCATAAGCTGAGTAAGTAAGGGTAGCCACTCTGTTCTTTGTACAGTAATCGCGAAGCCCTTTAGGCAGCCCACAACAGTACTTCTCTATCTGCTCTGTCAATGGCACAAATCCGTAGGAGGTCACTGAGAGTAACGCTTTACAAAACCTCCTATTGTACTCCAACAAGCTCTTGCACGAAGCTGAAGTAAGCTGGTGCCAATCTGTCATGACGTCGGCTTCAAATTCATTTGACAACCAAGCAGATGCAAACATTTAATTGAAGTAAACCCAAGTGGCGGGTGCCTGTCCTTGCATTAACAATGTCGTCCACCATGTAAGCGCATTGTCCTTTAAGAAAGTGGCAGCTTTCCTGACCTTCGAGGCCTCTGTAAAATTCCCTACCGCATAAGCTATATCAAACTGCTGGAGGAAAGTGAGGGCCTTTGTCTTATCCTCAAAACCACTGAAGGTACTGAACTTTACCGCTGCACCACCTTCTTTGTAAGCCTTCGGCTTCTCTAGTGCCCCCAAGTTGTCATACGGAATGGTCTGCAACATGGGCACTGTAGTAGGCATGATCGGCACGTGTTGGCCATTCACATTTTGCGTCAGAGGTGCGATATCTGGCTGCTGTCCAGAAAAACCAGCCATGCCAAAATGACCCTGTGGCACCCCAAACTGGCCTTGGTTGCAGTGGAAACCTTGCTGCATGCCAATACTACCATACAGGGGGTTTGGCATGATGCCTTGCATACCCCCGAACACTATTCCTGGCATGTACGGCTAACTTCCAGGCGCATAACCAACCATACTTTGGAACATTGATCCACCCCCGAAATACCCAGGATGTACTGTGGGTGGTGGAAAAACTGAGTGCATAGCCTCGTATCCAGCTCCCTGTCCATTCAAAACAGCATGCTAGTTCTGAAAGGTGGCGGGCTGAACTGGCATAACCTGTGGAATAGGCGTTCTAGCCACCTATTCAAGCACGGGAGGAACCTGCTTTGGAGCCCCCGACTCCGCAACATGCGAGTGTTCCCTTTCCTCCTGCACCACATGAAGTACCTTGGCTTGAGCATCAACAAGCTCCGTACGCGGCGTAGGTTGCCTATTTTGCTGTTGCACTGGTGACACTTGCAAGAATTCCATAAACCTCGGATTCTGCACCAGCTGCGAAAAGACATTCACCGCGGCAACTAACTGAGTCTTGAACGCATCATCCTCAAGTTGCCCAGTCATAAAGCCCTGTACTACTCGAGGGACATTTACGTTGACAGGAGGTATAGACTGACGTGGCCGTGAGCTCTCGCCAATCTCAAAAACCATAGGGATCTCCTGCCTGTCCTTTGAAGAGGAACCCTCTTCCATAATGCCCTTCCCCTAGTCGGCCATAGTGCAATCCCCACGTTCCTGCACTCTGTGTCTTTACCCAAAACAATCCAGGCTCACTCTTTAAGAAAAAAGTCATTGATCTCCCAGCAATGGAACCATGAAACCGGCCCCGTAGGGCGGTAGGCGTTGGCTTTCACCCAAAATTCTTTGCTTTAGACACACACACAGAGCACTTTGCAAAGAGAACCTGCGACGGGAATTAACACTTGAATACACAGCTCGGAAGCTAGAATGCTCCAAGCAGACACCGACAACCTGTAGGCCCCAAAATTGGCGCCCCTTTCGGTATTTCTTTATTCCTTAGGAGGGTAAAGTACAAAGAAGAGTCCTGGGAATCCTTTGACTGTATCCCACTAGATACCACCTGTTTTGGCCAAATTTCGGTAACATAACAACCCCAAAACTTGCGCGAAACCAATTCCCCTACTGGAACTCGCTTCTACTGGCGTATACCCTCTGATTCCTGCCCAAAAACAGTAAATTCAGCACGCTGTATTTACTGGTTTCTGCCCTGTTTTCAGCCCCAAATAGTCCCCTAACTGTCCTCTGCCAGTGGGGCACGATTCCCAACGGTCTTGGCATCCGTATGGCTGATAAACAGTAAAATTACAGCGCATACACAGCGCTGATTTTGCACCTGTATGGTGAGGTTATGACCCTCACCAGTGCCTGCTTTGGAGCAGCACCTAGCTACCCCTATTCCTGCTCAAGGAGGCTCTTGCCTCAGCACAAAAGCATGAACCCACACAACTGTACATCAGTCAAATGAGTAGCCCTCTTGTGGGGCATCACATAACTGCACATAGGGGAAAGAGAGAGCAGTGTGTAGTGTGCAGGGCATCACTCCTAGCACCACATTGTACATGAGAGGGAAAGGAAGCACTCCATAGCTCTTAACCTGTGACAAATTGCAAATGAAGCCTCTCCCTTCTCTAAATTCAGCGCCAATTCTTCTGCAAGAGGATAGTCCATGAAAATGTGACACTTGGCGCATTTACAAGCATTTTCCCGTTTCGGGTTTGCCGCTAAAAAATATCCTGACCGGTTGCCCAGTTGACTTCGCGGCAGAGTTATAAAATGTTCCCCTAGGCATACCGGAGATAATGACGCAAACACATTTCACGGCCCAAAATAGCAATTCCCTAAATTTTAGGAGATGCTTCCGTTGGGCTCCCACTGGTCTTCTGACCATCTATCCTCATTGGGACCGCATCCAAAAGTGCAATGTGGCCCAAGTATTGGATACTTTCTGTTGGTAGTCAGGCCTTTATTGAGTTCACTTCCTAGTATCCACCAACTTGCTAAGTGCGACGGGGGGACCTATATGATCTTGCTCTGAGCCTAGACATCCTCTTACCATACGAATTCCAGTGCCGACCACTTCCCGTCTGCGGGTGAATCTACCGTTCACATTGGCCATACAATGTCCGACCTTTTGCTACTTCAAAAAGAGGGTCTCAAAACAAATAAAATAAACCCCATTGGAAAGAAACCAACAACCAAGGTTAGCAGTTGCCACATCTTTGTGACATGGTTAATAACTGCCACGTCCTCGTGACACGCAGTCTTGTTTAAAAGAAGCGTGGACCACCAAGTTCGACCATTCCCCTTAAAATAAGAGGCAACTCTCCGAATCTTGGAGTGCTCTGAGTAGCGTCCTCCCGTGAAAGCGATGTCAAACTGCTGTATAAAAGACAAAGCCTTCGAAGCATCTTTTTTTTCCGAGAAAAAGATCCTTCTATTAGTTACTGAAACTGCCCATAGGGCTACAACCACCTCTTCAAGAGAGGGCTACAACAACCATGATGGGAGACTCTCCCAATGAAAAAACCAGCATATGTACAATGGGGCTAAATCAAGAAATGGGGGGAGGGAAAAGCCACACAGGTGGTCGGTAATGCCATCAGAGTACTCCCTGGACCATGGTGTAAAAAGGCTTAGGACGCCAGAATCGAAGGAAAGCCTCTCTGCGCTCCCGCATGCGGTCCGAGCTGCCCTATAGTCCCTCATGTTGTCCTCTGAGAGTATGGATCAGCTCTAGCGAAAAATCGCGAACAGTCTCTGCTGGTGGCACAGGGCGAGCCTCAGAGATGCGGAAGCAGCGGGCCCGCCAAATGAACCACAGTGTCAGGCCACTGTTGAGCTCCCAACACTCCTCTCTCTCACTGCCCCACTCCTGTGGAGTAAGCTCTGTAGCAGGTTGGAGTGTAGGTCGCCCCTCCTGCATCACTATCATCCTGCTGGTGGAAGATAGCTCAAATTGAAGTGTCGGGCCCGTGAGGATGGACCAAGCCGCTGCTCCCCAAGTGTACTGTCGAGCCGTGGAGAGAGCAGGCATCAGCCGAAGAACTCGTAGCCACACCTGCTGGGCCGAGGGACAGTCCCACAGACAGTGACGCTGACTCTCCACAAGATGGTCACAAGCTGCACATGCGGCCGAGAGACCACTATGCACTAGCCAACTCTCAACTGCTGTAGCTCTGTGTGCGACCAGCCACTGAAACAAGGTGACTCGCCTCGGCTGTGTAGAGTCCCACAACCTCTCCCAGAAGGCTGCCAAGACCTCAGTTCTGAGACCCTCCTCCTGCCAATGAGGTGCTGCAGTGGGGGGGGCCTCTCTCTGTGCTGCTAGTATATGACGTCCTAGTCGAACAGTGTACTGAAATAAAGGGACTCCTGGGTGGTCTGCAGAAGTGAAGGGGTCCCTCCAGAGCCACTCACCAGGATCCCACTGTACTCGTGCTAGTGGACAACACTCAGAAGCCCACAACCTCCAGTGTCCAGTCTCAAGAGCTACTAAGTCAGGACCTATGACACAAGTCCTCCCACAGATGCCCACTACTCGGCTCCTCTGAAAACAGCACTCTGCTACCTACGCGGCCTCTACTGCAACTCACTGTAGACGTCCCCCCCCCCCCCCCCCCTTCTTGAAGCTCGAAGAAAAGGGAGGGAACAGTCTCTAAGTAGGCCCTAACGGAGATGAGAACCTCTAGTCGTGTGAAGGCTCCCATCCACCTGGGTGCTATTGGCTCGAGAGGCGTGAGCCACTCAGCTGGAGCTGGAGATGTGGCACATGCTCTGCACCCCTCTCATGCCCTGTAGAGCTGGAAACCCTGCACCTCCTCTGACAAGCCTGTGAACTCTAACCACTCACCTAAAGAGCGCGCTGGACCCGCTGCCATGGGACCCCAGGGAACATGAGGCCGACCACCAACTAAGTGGCCTCTCTGAGTGCTAACCATGGGGTTCCAGACAAGGGGTTGCCGTAGGCGCTCCTCCGTGCAAGTAGGTTGTCTCTGCTCCAGGCCTCGCCGCAATAGCTCCCAAGAGCAAAGCAGACTCACAGCGAAGCGGTCCTCTAATCTCCTGCTCAAACCAACTCTGCGCATCTCTGTGAAGATCCATCTGGTCAAAGGCTGCCAGGGGCTCTTGCCTGAGGCACCCTAGCACAAAGCCGCTATAGCAAGAACTCCTTCCAAGGCTCCTCACCTGGAAGAATTCCTCTGACGATGAGCTTCCCAAGAAGGGCTCTGCTCTGCTATGCTGGGTCGATGATCCCAAGCCCTCCCTGTGAACAAGGAAGAGTGATGACCTGCCAAGCCACTTTGGCTCGGGCTATCTGAGTGTCAGGACGTTCCTAATCAGCCTCTCTACCTGGCTGATACAAGAACTCGAGAATATCCAGCAAGAAGTGATGTACCACATAGTCGCCAACAACACCTGGTTGGCCACTACTACTCTGCCAACCAAAGAAAGTCATGCTGAGCTCCAATGTAACAACTTTCTCCTGATAGACAGGAAAAGGGGAGCAATCTACTGCTCGGGAGACAAATCCAAACCAACCTGACAACCCAAGTACCGAACTGCAGTCCCTGAGGGAATCCACCTAAAACCCTCTCCTGGCATCCAATCGGGTACAGAAGCACTACCAACCGAGAAAGCCACTGTCTTTCTCTAGTTGATCAGTGCGCCCAATGCACAACAAAAGGTCTCCAGAGCCTGCGCACACCTGTGAAGGTTGGCCTCCTCGCCCTCTAAGTACAAGGCTGAGTCGTCGAAACTCAACGTCCAGAAGCTCATCTCCCCGAATAGAGAGTGCTAAGCCCCGTAGACCAACCTGCTGCAACACCAAAAACCTGCTCATCGCCTCCGCATAGAACAGAAAGAGGAAGGGGGCAAGAGGACAACCCTGTTTGACCGAATGTGTGAGCATGAAGCGATCACCTCTACCTCCCGCCAAAAGCACCTGACTGTGAGCCTGTCTATACAAAGTTGACACCTCTCTGATCCAAGCATCTGTGAAGCCCATCCTACGTAGAGTGCCCTCTAGAAAGTCCCAGTCAACTCTGTCGTATGCCTTCTCAAAATCGAGAAGAAGAATCACTAGGTCCTCAGCACGGAGCCGTGCCAGAGTAGAAGTGTCACCAGCGTGTGACTACTATCTATCCTTTTTGTTGATTTCTTTCTTATTATCTATTTACTTTCACTTTTTGGAAACACCCCTCGGGAAATCTAACTGCCCTGCATTGCATAGCTAGTGTGAAACTGTCCAGAGGGAGTCCAAGCCTGAGGGCAAGAGAGCACTAAGGTTGGACAAGGACTATGGTTAGCCAAGTGGGGTCATTGACTAGCCAAAGTGGAATCCTTTGCTACAGAGGCTACATTTCAGTTCTGGATGTGGCCACAGTGTAGAAAGAGGGTCGGATGACCTAGAAAGATACAATGGCAGCATCTCCTAAAATTTAGGGAACTGCTATTTTGGGACCTGAAAATGTGTTGACGTCATTACCTCCGGAATGACAAGGGGAACATTTTCTTACTCTGCTGTGAAGTCAACTGGGCAACCGGTTGGGAGATTTTTAGGCGGCAACCCCGAAACGGGAAAATGCTTATAAATGTGCCAAGTGGCACCTTCTAGTGCACTTGCCTCATGCAACAAGAAGTGGCGCTGAATTTGAAGGAGGGAGAGCCTCATTTTCAGTTTTGTCACAGGTTAAGAGCTATGGGGAGTGCTTGCTTTCCCTCTTATGCACAGTGCGGTGCCAAGAGTGATGCCCTGCACACTACGCACTGCCCTCTCTCTCCCCTTTGGCAGTATGTTATGCCCCTCTAGTGGGCTCTTCATTTGACCAATGTACAGTTGTGTGGGTTCATGCACGATTGCCGAGGCAAGAGCCTCTTGCATAGGTACTAGTTTAGCTAGCGGCTAATCCCCCCGCAGGTACAGGTGAATTCGGAGAGGTTTCACGCCAGAAATCTCGTCCGATTCAAAGGGCAAGTAGCCCTACAGGTGCGGGAGCTCGAGGACTTGCTACGGATGCGACCGGCTCGCGAAACGGAGCCCGAAACAGTAAATTACAGCCTGCTGTGTATTTTTGCAGGTTTAGGGTTTTGGCCCTAAACGGACCTTAATACCCCCAGGAGGTTCGGGGACGCAAGGGGACCGCTGTACAGGTGATCTGGCGCATTTTCAGGGTTGAAAACAGAGAATTCAGCGTGCTGCAGATTCTCGCCAGGTTTTGCAAAGTGCCCGTATGCGTCGAGAAAGTCGGTCAATGCGTGGGAATACTGATTGTGAAGGGTTCTAGTACAGTTATGCTGCCGAAATCGGGCTGGAACAGTGGAAATTCAGCCGAGTTTGTGCGGGGCAGCTTGTAGGGAACCACAGCGTTTATTCCCTCTTTTGAACAATAAAGAAATACCGAAAGGGGCGCCTAAGTTAGGGGCCAATATGGTGTCCGTCTTATCATACAGGTGCATTCTAGCATCTGTATCCCATTCCCCTCTCTTGTGTCACTATAGCGCAGGTAAAATAGACGACTAATAATGGGTGAAAGCTAAATCAAGGTTTAAAGTAAAGTCTACCGCCCTTTTTGGATTGAACAGGGGTTCCATCGACGGGATTAAATCACTTTTTCCCATAGAAGTGAGCCTTGGTCAGTTTTGGGCTCGAAGACACAGGGGATCATAGACCAAACACAGGGAATTGCAATTATGGCTGTCAGACCAGATGATGTGACTGAAGAGGTTTCCTCTTCGTAGGGTCAACAGACACATGAAGTGGGTGAGTCCTCAAGACCACCACAGACAGATGACGATATATTCAGGACCCAGTTGGCTACTGCTGTGGCTATGTTCACACAAGTAATGTAGAACCCGAGGTTTTTAGCCTTTCTGCAACCTCCTGTTCCGTCTCAGCAAGTTGGGTCACTGGATCATATTCAAAAGCCTGTTAAGGCTCGAGCACAGGTGATTCATACCGCACAATCAATGGAAACACCTGTACATTTGACGGAGAACATGCAGTCTCCACAACCTATGCCTAAGGTGCAAGAACAGGTGGCTGAGATGCCAGTCTTTCAGGCTGTACCAGTTTAGCCCGCCACCTTTCAGCAGCCTATAGCTGGTTCTAATGGGCAAGGAAGCAACCTGCAGGCTATGCAACAGGTCTTCCCACCACCTTCAGTACAACCTGGCTATTTTGGAGGTGGATCGGTATTCCAGAGCATGGCTGGTCATGCACCTAGAAATCAGTTTTATACGCCAGGAACAATGTTCGGGGGTGCTCAAACAATGATGCCTAACCCCATGTACAGTGTCATGGGTATGCAACCAGGGTTTCAGAGCACTCAGGGCCAATTTGGGATGCCACAGGCAAATTTTGGTATGGCTGGAATTACAAATCAGCAGCCAAATATGGCATTTCCAGGTCAAGTTAATAGCGGCCAAGGAACACAGATGAACCCTAATAGTGTTCCCATGTTTCAGTCACTTCCATATGACAATTTAACGCCGCTGGAGAGGCCAACTCCGTACAAAGAAGGTGGCAAAGTGTGTCATTCACGACCTTCACGGGGTTTGATGACAGGAAGAAGGCTCTCTCATTCCTCCAGCAGTTTGACAAGGCCTATGCAGGGGGAAACTTTACAGAGGCTTCAAAGGTCCGCAAGGCAGCCACTTTCTTGACAGGGAATGCGGGACAATGGTGGACAACTTTATTGCTTCAAGGGCAAGCTCCGTCCACATGGATTTACTTTAAGCAGATTTTTGCAGTAGCATGGTTATCTGATGATTTCGAAGCAGATGTCATGACAGAATGGCACCAGCTTAATGCTGCTACTTGCAAGAATCTGGATGATTACAATCGGAAGTTTTGGAAAGCTCTACTTCCAGTAACTTCCTATAGGTTTGTGCCATTGACAGAACAGATTGAAAAATACTGTTGTGGCCTACCCAAAGGATTGAGAAAATACTACACGAAGACAAAAGTCACTACTTTGACGCAGCTCATCGAGGTAGCAAACACTGGCAATGGTTTGCTCAAGGGAGAAGATTGTGAATTTAACACTGGCGTCAAGGGAGGATCAGGCAAGAAAAATTCAGCCAAGAAGCACGTTCCCAATGAGGCTCCTAAAGGGACTCTGGAGTCAGCCAACGCAGGGAAAGGCAAAGCTACGGCTGAATCAGAAAAAGGACCAGCAAAGAAATGGAAAAGACGTTTTCCTCGCAAGTCAGAAGAGCAAAAGAAGGTCCTGAGGACAGAGAACAAATGCTTTATATGTGAGCAGCCTAGCCACATTGCTTACAATTGTCCTACAAAGAAAAGGCCAGCTAATTCTGATGACAAGGAAGACAAGAAAGGAAAGAAGCCCATGGCTGGTCTAGTGCCAGATATGGTGGGCGACAAGCCAAATTCAGATGCAAGTGAGCTTTGCAGAGCATGGGGAAAGGTCAGGGATCAAACAGTGCTTATCTTCTTTGATCCAGGTGCCAAAGCCAACTTTATTTCCCCAGAATTGGCTTCAAAGTTGGGAATCAGACCTCAAGAGATGGGGTATACAGCAGAGGCAGGTTTGGCATGTCCTGGCCATACAGAGGCTGTGACACCCATCATTGGAAAGTTGCGCCTACATATCAAGTCCTATGTAGATGCTGAAGAATTTTACATCATGCCATTGGACGGATGTGATGTGTTGTTAGGTATTCCTTGGTTGTTTCGTGTACAAGGAATCATGGATGCCTACAACAAAAAGATCACTGTACAGAGCAGGGGAAAGACTCACATACTGGATGTAAAGCTTAAAGGGGAGTCTATTCCTACTGTATCAGCTTCTGCTATTACTTCTGTAATGAAAAAGCATCTTTCTGCGTACTTGGTTTTTGCACGTGAAGTGTCAAATTGTGATGAATCAAATTTATCTGTGCTAGATAAAGAAAGGTCAATGTTTTTACAACAGTATAGTGACTGTTTTTCCGATTCATTACCGTCTCAATTACCGCCAGAGAGACCCGAGGACCATGCGATAGATTTGGTGCCAGGCAGTAGCCCACCAAAAAAGCCTCCTTACAGGGTTAGTGCGGCTCAACAGAAAGAGATAATGGGCCAAGTACAGGAGCTGTTAGAAAAGGGGCTGATTCAGCCAAGTTCATCTCCATTCTGTTCTCCAGTGTTGTTGGTGCAGAAAAAGGATAGCTCATGGCGTATGTGCATCGACTCCCGTGCACTGAACAAGAATACCATCAAGAATAGGTTCCCTATACCTAGAATTGATGATATTATGGACAAATTAGAAGGAGTAGCTATGTTTAGCAGGATAGATCTAAAGAGTGGGTACCATCAGATCCGCATTAGATCAGAGGATGTGCACAAGACTGCTTTTAGAACGACGTTTGGCCTTTACGAATTTTTAGTGATGCCCTTTGGTCTCACAAATGCTCTTGCTACATTCAATAGGATGATGGACAGAATTTTCCGTCCACACCAGCAGTTTGTTGGTACATTCTTTGATGACATGATAGTCTACTCAAAGAATGAAAAGGAGCATAGGCATCACTTGGCCATTGTGTTCAAAGAGCTACGCAGTCATAGGTTGCTCATCAATGCAAAGAAAAGTGAGTTTTTTCTGGAAGAGATTCACTTTCTGGGACACATTGTCTCAAAGGATGGTGTCAGAATGGATCCTGCAAAAGTTGAAGCGATCAAGTCATGGCCAAATTTGAAGTCGGTGCATGATGTCCGAAGCTTTTTGGGACTATGCTCCTATTACAGAAGGTTTATCCGAAATTTCGTTGAGATTGCTTCACCTTTACATGCTCTTCAAAAGAAGGCAGTCACCTTTAGATGGACACAAAAAGAGATTTCAGCTTTTAATCTCTTTAAGGAAAAGATGACTTCAGATCCAGTCATTGTGTTGCCAGATCTTAGGAAGTCATTTGTGGTCCAGTGTGACGCCTGCGGTAGTAGCATTGGTGCAGTGCTAATGCAAGATGGCAGGGTAGTAGCCTATGAGAGCAGAATTTTGCAAGGGCCAGAGATGACCATGCAGGTCTATGAGAAAGAGTTACGGACTGTGATTCATGCGCTCTTAAGTTGGAAACACTACCTGCTAGGTGCAGATTTCGTTGTCCAAACGGACCATCAGACCTTGCGATACTTCTTGACACAGACAAAGTTATCTGAGAAGCATATGCGATGGGCAAATATCTTGTCCATGTTCCACTTTCAGATTGTGCATGTGGAAGGCAAGAAGAACGTTGTGGCTGATGCCTTGTCAAGGAAGCCACAAATTTCAGCTGTGTCGATTCCCTATCATCATGAACTTGATGATATGAGAGAACAGTATGCAAATGATGAAGATTTTGCAAGGGTCTTCGAGCAACTAATGGATGGACAACGTCATGAACACTATCTTCTTAAAGACGGGTTCATGATAATGCATGGCAGATTGTGTGTCACAAAGCCATTGCGACGCAAAGTTATGGAAGAGAGTCATGTCCCACCGTATGCAGGGCATCGTGGTATTGATGCTACAGTTAAAGCGGTTGAGACATTCTTCTACTGGCCTACATTGAGAAGGGATGTGGATGCCTTTGTGCGACAATGCCTAATATGCCAAAAGGTCAAGTTTAACAGGCAAAAGGCACCAGGGCTATTGCAACCACTACCTATTCCAGATAAACCATGGGAAAGTATTGCTATGGATTTTATCTTTGATCTTCCGAGAACACAGACAGGAAACGATGGTATTTGGACCATTATTTGCAGATTCAGCAAACAGGCTCATTTTATTCCTGTCAGGAAGAAGATAAAGCCAGATCAGATGGCACGCTTGTTTATGAGCAATATTTTCAAGTATCATGGCATGCCACAATCGATTGTTAGCGACCGTGATCCACGCATGACAAGTTTGTTCTGGAGAGGCTTGTTTGAGAATATGGGCACCACGCTCAAATTCTCTTCGTCATTTCATCCTCAAACAGATGGGCAATCAAAAGAGGCAAATTCTATTGTCCTAGATCTGCTGAAGTGCTATGTGTCAAAGCATAAAGAAAAGTGGGAGCAGTATTTGCCATTGGTGGAATATGCATACAATAATACAGTGCATTCATCAACTGGCAAGGCACCCTTTGAGATAGTTGAAGGTGGCAAGAAAGTTCCTCCCATACTGCATACAAATGACAAGATATTTGAAGCAGATAAGTATGTTCAGGACATGGATGAAATGTACAAGAAGGTCAAAGTGGCCTTAGAAAGGACTCGGGCAAAGCAAAAGAAAGCAGCTGATCGTCACCGTCGTGAAGTGGTATATTCACTTGGTGATTGGGTGCTTTTACGCTTTGAAAAGGCAAGGTTAAAGAAGATGAAGGGCAAGGAAAGACTGTTTCCAAAGCTTAGCATGCGTTACTATGGGCCTTTTCGAGTGTGCGACATAATCAGTGATGTTGCATATAGGCTGAAATTGCCTGACAGTTGGAAGATTCACAATGCATTTCATGTGAGTCTTCTCAAACCCTATGTGGGTGATGTGCCAGAAGATATGCCAGCTGAAGATCAGCCAGAGGTCGAGAAACTTGACGAGATCTTGATCCCGGAACAGATTTTGGCACACAAAGAAAGGAAAGTGAAAGGCAAGGTTACTAGGCGTTACTTGGTAAAGTTCAGAAACTATCCACCAATGGATGCTAAGTGGATGGAAGAAGGTGAACTTGCAGAGTCACCAACTGTGTTATCACTATACCTGGAAGCCTTCGATTTGCAACCTACCTTGACCCCTTGAGTTTCAAAGCTAAATGGATTGTCAGTGTGACAATGGCTTCTGAAACAAATGATGTACATGGTATTTAAAGTGAGCTCAAATCAAATACCTGTTACATGAATGTTAGAGCTGTACAGATTGTCAGTTTGGCAATTGCTCTTATGGAATGTCCAAAAGTTTGGTTAGTGCTATAGAAGTGAGTATTTCTTGTCAGTTTGTCAAGGATACAGTGATTGCTTCTATTAAAGAGTACATGTGTAACTGCATTCTTAAACTGTCGGTTTGGGTATGCTCGAAAGTGTTACGGGATCCAACGTGTACTATAAGACAGTGGCAAAATGTGCAGCTACCATTTTGTCATTGGAAAGTTAGTGACTCAAAGCAATGGCAGAGTGTGAAGCTACCACTATGTCATTGAGACAGGGTTCACACTCAGGCAATACATGAGTCGACGAGGTGTTGAATACACCAGGGTTGACAATGAGCATGTATGTGTCGTATATGTGTCGACAGGTGTGGAATACATCAGTGTTGACAGTAAGCATGTACCACATAGATGCAAACGAGGACGTTTGAGATTTCAAGAGGGGGGTATGTCACCAGCGTGTGACTACTATCTATCCTTTTTGTTGATTTCTTTCTTATTATCTATTTACTTTCACTTTTTGGAAACACCCCTCGGGAAATCTAACTGCCCTGCATTGCATAGCAAGTGTGGAACTGTCCAGAGGGAGTCCAGGCCTGAGGGCAAGAGAGCACTAAGGTTGGACAAGGACTATGGTTAGCCAAGTGGGGTCATTGACTAGCCAGAGTGGAATCCTTTGCTACAGAGGCTACATTTCAGTTCTGGATGTGGCCACAGTGTACAAAGAGGGTCGGATGACCTAGAAAGATACAATGGCAGCATCTCCTAAAATTTAGGGAACTGCTATTTTGGGACTTAAAAATGTGTTGACGTCATTACCTCCGGAATGACAAGGGGAACATTTTCTTACTCTGCCGTGAAGTCAACTGGGCAACCGGTTGGGAGATTTTTAGGCGGCAACCCCGAAACGGGAAAATGCTTATAAATGTGCCAAGTGGCACCTTCTAGTGCACTTGCCTCATGCAACAAGAAGTGGCGCTGAATTTGAAGGAGGGAGAGCCTCATTTTCAGTTTTGTCACAGGTTAAGAGCTATGGAGTGCTTGCTTTCCCTCTTATGCACAGTGCGGTGCCAAGAGTGATGCCCTGCACACTACGCACTGCCCTCTCTCTCCCCTTTGGCAGTATGTTATGCCCCTCTAGTGGGCTCTTCATTTGACCAATGTACAGTTGTGTGGGTTCATGCGCGATTGCCGAGGCAAGAGCCTCTTGCATAGGTACTAGATTAGCTAGCAGCTAATCCCCCCGCAGGTACAGGTGAATTCGGAGAGGTTTCACGCCAGAAATCTCGTCCGATTCAAAGGGCAAGTAGCCCTACAGGTGCGGGAGCTCGAGGACTTGCTACGGATGCGACCGGCTCGCGAAACGGAGCCCGAAACAGTAAATTACAGCCTGCTGTGTATTTTTGCAGGTTTAGGGTTTTGGCCCTAAACGGACCCTAATACCCCCAGGAGGTTCGGGGACGCAAGGGGACCGCTGTACAGGTGATCTGGCGCATTTTCAGGGTTGAAAACAGAGAATTCAGCGTGCTGCAGATTCTCGCCAGGTTTTGCAAAGTGCCCGTATGCATCGGGAAAGTCGGTCAATGCGTGGGAATACTGACTATGAAGGGTTCTAGTACAGTGATGCTGCCGAAATCGGGCTGGAACAGTGGAAATTCAGCCGAGTTTGTGCGGGGCAGCTTGTAGGGAACCACAGCGTTTATTCCCTCTTTTGAACAATAAAGAAATACCGAAAGGGGCGCCTAAGTTAGGGGCCAATCTGGTGTCCGTCTTATCATACAGGTGCATTCTAGCATCTGTATCCCATTCCCCTCTCTTGTGTCACTCTAGCGCAGGTAAAATAGACGACTAATAATGGGTGAAAGCTAAATCAAGGTTTAAAGTAAAGTCTACCGCCCTTTTTGGATTGAACACGCCGGTTTCAAGAAGCCTCCCAAAAAGTAAAGATGTTGTCAAGGATACTGCGTTCCTTGACAAAACCTATCCGAGTCCCATGTATAAGGCTCTCTAGAAGTGGCTGAATCCTCAAACTCAGGGCCTTGGCAAGAATTTTCTAAGCTGAGTTGAGGATGGTGATGGGGCGCCACTGTCGAATCTCACCCAAGGAGCCACCCTCCTTTGGAATGAGGTAGATCAAGCCCTCACTCATGCTGTCAGGCATCACCCCTGTGTGCAAAATGTACTGAAAAGCACTACAGAGATCTGGGCCAAGCAAGCCCCAATACTCCAAGAAAAAATTGGAGGTCAACCCATCCTCACCCGGACAGCTACCACGGGGGAGGGCCCTAAGAGCTGTGTTCAGCTCCTCAAGCTAAAGTGGTAGCTCAAGCCTCTGACGCATCTCCTCAGTCACAAGACAAGGCATCTGTGCCCAAACCTGCTCCTTGCATGCATCCTGACGCTCTAACTGGGGCTCTGCAGACAGTAACTCACGGTAAAGTCAATAGCAATTGCACGCATATCCTCGGGCTCAGAAGCAACTGACCTGTCGGGCCTCCTCAACTGACCGACTTTGGCATGCGAATGCCGAGGTCCCACTGTCTCAAAGAAAGCACCCGTCACTCTGTCGCCCACCTGGATCCATTGAGCTGCCTATCGGTGGAAAGCAAACTCATGTCGCCTCTCCTCTGTGCTAACAAGCTCTTGACGAGCCTGCTGTAGCTGCTCCTCCAACCAAGGACTGTCTAGATGCTGCTCCTGCATCCTCTGTAGCGAAGCAATGCCCCATCTGAGACGCTGCTGCTCCTCTCTCGGAGCAGCCCAGCGAGCCAGAGACTCATGGAGAAAAAAACGGCTAATCTGAGCGAGGCCTGAGGCCACTCTGTCAGCAGGAGAATCCTGCCTGTCTAAGCTCTCTGTTCAAAGAGCCTCTACCCGCTCTGTAAGTGCCGAATCCAACAAGACCCTCTCTGGGATGCGAGGCATCGTGCTCCCACTCCTCTACCTGTCTGCCACTGTGAGGATCACTGGTGCATGGTCCGAGAAGGAAGTCCCTGCCAGAATGCCCACTGTCCCTCCCAAGTCACTGAAATGGTGACTAGTGTAGAAGCGATCTACCCGCGATAGATTCACTCCTCCCACTCCTCCCACTCTGCGGTCCGAATGCGATAGATTCACTCCTCCCACTCTGCGGTCCGAATGCGAGAAGGCAAGGCTATCTGGGGGCCTCACAAAACCAGAGTGCTGCCAAACATCCGAGACCCTCATAGTCATACAAAACCTCTCCCAAGCTGCCAGCTCAACTCCATGCACAGTAGCATGGCTACCACCAATCCTGTCAGAAAGGTCCTCCAACATGTTGAAGTCCCCTCCTATCCACCAGTGTTTTGCCTGCGGCAAAGACTCAACTATCTGTGACTAAAACTCTGCTCGAGCACTCGCCACATTGGGCGCATAGATGTTCAGGAAGCCAACTAGGCAACCCTGAACCTGCATAGTAATCCATTGAGCCCTGCCTGGCACAATAATCCCTCTGCCCACAATGGCCTACTGCAAAGAGTCCGCAATAGTCATACATACTCCACCCTGGATGCCTCCACATCCAAAAGCAGCTGACCAAAAAGTGTCATATCGTCCACGCAAGAGCTGACTGCAATGCCTAATGCGGCTCTCACACAGATGGTGCTCCTGAAGCATAAGGAGATCAATCTCTCCTCCGACAAGGCAGCGCTGAAGCTCCTGACGCAGTCGGCCCCACTGACGCTGAAACTGGGGCCCACCTAGTCCCTGCACGTTCCATGAGACGATCCTCATGGGGAGCGAGAGAGAACAAATGCTGCCGCAGTAGCTAGACGGGCTATCTTCGAGGCTGGCTTGGATGGGGAGTAATCTGCATCCGAACGTCCTCTAGATAGGCGTGATTGCATCGAGTGCCTGGCCCAAGCCCAAGCAGAGCAAGCCGTACGTAAAGCAACCTCCTCTGTCGAGGAGTCCTCATGAATGTATGCATAGCATGGCAAGCACTGTGTATCGGCAAAGAAGTAAAACACAATGTGTCTACATCCTGCTGAATCGGGAGGTGTCACCGCAAACTTGGCCAATGGCCAAAGAGTCTGAAGCATGTTTGTAACTCCTAGTTCTCCCATGTGGTGAGAGAACTCTAGGACCTATGTGTGTAACCATCCCAACACTAAGTCGAGAGTCCACTCTGTCTGGTCCCTGCCGCAGAGTGGAAAGGAGAAGCCAATTGCCGAGTCCAAGGCCTCTGTCCCCCTAGCTGCAAGAAACAGAACATGGACCCTGAAGCAGGCTGCCTCATGGTCTGCAGAGGGGTCGCCGAGAAAACGAGTGAAGTCGTAGTCGAAGAAATCCCATCGGCGGCGGATGTCAATGCTCGTCAGACCTCGAGGGATATCTGCAAGGGGGGACATCTGCACCTAAAGAGGGGGCCGCAAGAAAGGCTGTCCCTCTCTCGCCAAGCGACTCGTGGCAAAGGCGCTGCCAAGAGATCTCCTAGCAGCCGGAGAAGGCCTTGCCCCCTTGGACGACTGTGGAACTGGAGCGGGAGGGGAGAGAGGAGCAGGGGGGAGCGGTGGAGAAGAGGGGCGGGGGGGAGGATGAGGAAGAGGGGGGGAACTCTGGAGGGGGAGGGGCTGTCGAGGGTGAAGCTGGGGTGGGGACTGGAGCAGGGACCTCATCCTGCTCAAGAGGACCAAACCGGTTCGCCGTGGGAACCCACTGCTGTTGAGTGGGCGCCTGAGGGCCACTCTAAGTGCCAGGCTGTCACTGTGGCCCCAGGCTCAGAGGGTGGCTCTGCATGTGTGCGCTCTCTGTCTGTCTGTTGGCCAGCCCTTGCAGGCTGGGGCTGAGGCTGTGGTGTAGGTCAAGGCCTCCTCCATGGGCAAGCCTTCGCTAGATGGCCCATCTGTTGACAAATGAAGCACTGGTTCGGGAGGCCCAAATACTCCACACTCTGTCTAAACCAACCCCCACTCACCCGAGGCAGAAGAATAACCTTCGGGAGCGTGTGAGTGTCTCTGACCAAAACGCGAACTGAGGGAATGTCAGCCGCCTTGGCAGCTACTGAGGCTACTGTGCGAGGTGTCTCCAGGACAGTCCCAATGGCTCAGCCGATCCTGGACAAAAGTGGTAAGTACTGCCTCCGCAAACCCGGAAAGCAGACAGAGATGAGAATGTCTGCCTCCTCTACTAGAACATCCGAAGCAAGGTCAAAACCATGTCTCCACTGTCAAAAGTGGGCGCGTGCTGCTCGGATGGTCAATGGACTGATGGCGATGACCTTGGACGCCATCTCGGAGGTCTCAAACTCGATCTGATAGTAACCTCATCCGAGTATCTGTACGTCCAAGAGCTTGCAAGATTCTCGGCACCCAACCTAGCAGATGACGGAAGTCACCTGCAAGCGCTCTACCTCTGCGGCTAGGCTCGCTTGCTCTGTCGGCGAGAGAGCAAGTCGAATGGTGGGCTCAGCGGGGTCGGGCGAGGGGGCTTCGGATGAGTCCCTTTGTGGCGGAGTTGGAGCCTCCATTTGTGTCTACTGTTGTGGCGAAGAAGCGGACGGTGAAGAGACTCTGCAACCGAGCACGCCAGCACTCTCCGAAGAAACAATGCTGCAGAGCCAAGTGCAAGAACCTTCGGGAACGACGAAGACGCGGGGGGGCAAGAACGGATAAGGCAATGAGCGAGATTTCAAGAGGCAGCGGGCCGGGGGGGGGATGGCAGCGCGAGAAGGTGGCAACGAACGGGCTGGGGGGCAGCGCGAGGTGAAGGCAGCGGGTTGAGGCACGCAAGGGGGGCGGGCAGGCTGGGCTGGGCGGGCTGGCTGGGCTGATGCGCGCGGACGGGCGGGCTGGGCTTGGCTGGGCTGAAGCGCGCAAGGGCAGGCGGGGCCGGGAGACAGCGCGAAGGGGGGGGGGCAGCGATGGCGCAGCAGGGGGGGAGAGGCGTGCAGCAGTAGCGAGCTCGTCACCAACTTCCTTTCAATGTTGTTCATTCTTCGAAGCATCTTTGTATCCTGAAAAATATTTGATAGACTGTCCACCTTTCTTAAACTCTCGGACTTTCTTGCTTTTATCTTCTAGAAAGTCATACTAGTTGGCTTTATAAAAATTCTTCTTGTTCGCATAAAATTTTCCGTCATCGGAGTCTGAACTATCTGTAGACGAGTCCTCTATAGAACTGTCACTCACTGGGTGAGATTTAGACTTCTTTGCCTTTTTCTTGCCCTTTCCGAAGCGTTGTTTCTTGCTTCGCTTTTTGCCTTTTCTGTCTTCTTCGCTCGAATCTAAAGAGCTAGAAGAATTGTCAGAAGAAGAAGAAGAAGAACTCGGTACTTCTTCAAATCGAACACGCTTCATTTGTTTCTTTGCTTTATCAAATGTCGACTGACGACCCAAATAACCCGGGAAGTCAGTGCCTTTCTTCTGCTTTTTGCCGTGCTTTTTGGCTTTCTTCTGCACGGCAAAAAGCTGAGCAATACGTGCATCAACCACCTCTTCTAATTCCTTCTCTGAATATTGCTTGTGATCAGAAGGTTTCTTGAGAGCGGGTTTCAGGGGTGGTGTTGTGGTTGCTCCGCCTGAGTAGGCCGAGGCGGGCCATACTCTCTGCCGGAATCTTCGTTGTGATCCCTGCCCGCATCTCCAGATGCAGAGGGAGTCGACTGATCCTTGCGTGAAGCCATAGGTGCCGTGGAAAAAAAATTGGGGATCAGATTTCCCGTAGAAGAGAAATCGGCCGTGCTCTGATACCACTATAACAGACTTGGACACTCCAAGTCCAGAATCAATCACAACAGCACCAAATAACCACTTCAAAACACTTCACAGTTCACAATAGATTTGCACTGGCCCGGCGGAGTTCCGTGCCTAGAGATATTGGCCCCAAAGACTGGTGCCCCTTTCGGTATTTCTTTATGTATTAATCAGTTCAAAGTACAAGAGAGCGGTTAGGGTTTCACTCTCAAACTCTGCGTCCAGATGCCCTGCAGAGTGGGAGCCCTCACCGCTTATTTATTGTTTACAAGGGTTGCCAAAAGCAAAGCCCCAAAAGTTTCAAAATAAAGCAGAACTCTTTCTCTCACAAGCTCTCTCTGTAGGGCTTTTAATAAAATAAAAGCAAAGTCTCTCTCTCTCTCACACACACAAATTGCGTAAAGAAAATAAAGCAAAAGCTGCAAATTCAACGCCACAAAATCCGGGTCTAGCCGTACAATGCCACGTCATCAAGTCAACGCTTTTCACGAAAATCACAACCTACTGCTAGGGTTAGGGTTAGGGTTAGGGTTTATGACAGTTTTTAGGGTTAGAATTAGGATTAGGGTTAGGGTTAGGGTTTATGACAGTTTTAAGGGTTAGGTTAGGATTAGGGTTAGGGTTAGGGTTTTTGGCAGATTTTAGGGTTTGCAAGTTTTAAATTTAGGGTTTGCATAATTAGGGTTTTGAGCAGCTCGGCTCCCGGGCAGATACGTCATCACTTTGTGACACACATGCTGCATTACCTCATGGTTTTTGGACAGAAGCTGTGCAAACAGCTATTCACTTGAATTAATCGCTCACCGAGTAAGACTTTGGGTGGAAAGGTGCCTGAGGAGGTGTGGTCCGGCAAGCCACCCTCATATGCACATTTGCGACTATTTGGTTGCGAGGCCTATGTTCAGTGAACTGCGCACCAAACTTGAACCAAAGTCTAGTAAATGTATTTTCCTAAGATATAGTGAGGATGGTGAAATGGGGTATAGATTATGAGATCCCACATTGCGGAAAATCATACGCAGCAATGATGTCATCTTCAATGAAAATTGCATGCATAAACAGCCCATAAGAGTCAAGGAAGTGCGGCGGGTTGTTTTTCGTGAAGATGTGACTTATGGACAGCCAAGAAGGCCAATGTTCAGCAGCAAATGCATGTTGTAAATGGTGCTGAAAATCAGCCCCAAGAAGTTGCCATTGATGCACCACAGGTTGGGGAAGAGGTTGATGGCTATAGGCAGCCCATTGATGTGATGCAACCGGTTGAACAGCCTGCTGTTTTTGATGACTTACAAGCTGAAAATCCACATGTTATGGATCATTGGGTGCGTAGGTCTACTCGGGTGACAAGGCCTCCCGATAGATATGAACCGTCTTTGGACTACGTCATGCTTATTGATTGTGGTTAGCCGTCTTGTTATAAAGAGGCTATGCAACGTGATGACAGTAAGAAATGATTCAAAGCAATGGTTTCGGAAATGCAATCTTTGGAGAAGAACCATACATGGGATTTGGTTGATTTGCCTAAAGGGCATAAGGCTCTGCCATGTAAATGGGTTTACAAGACAAAGGTCACATCTGATGCATCTTCTAAGTACAAGGCACGTTTGGTTGCTAAAGGGTACAAGTAAAAGCATGGTGTTGACTTTGATGAGATTCTCTCTCCTCTCGTGAAGCTTGCCACATTACGCCTTGCTTTGGGTCTAGTTGCTTCTCAAGATATAGAATTAAAGCAAATGGATGTAAAACAACGTTTTTGCATGGTGATTTGCTTGAGATAATCTATCTGATGCAGCCAGAAGGTTTTGTGTCGAAGGGACAAGAGAAAAAAGTTTGTAGACTCTTGAAGAGCCTGTATGGTTTGAAACGGTCTCCACATGCATGGTATCAAAAGTTTGGTACATTCATGAGGTCTCAGGGGTACAGAAGATGTAATTCCAATCACTGTTTGTATACCAAAAAAGCCAGTGATGGCAGTCTTCTACTGCTGATTTTGTATGTTGATGACATGCTTATTGCGGGCAGAAATGTCACTGAGTTGAATGCATTACAGCAAAGCTTACGGAAACGCTTTGACATGAAGGATCTTGGTAATGCTAATCATATTTTGGGCATGCGTATCTCTCGAGATAGACTATACGGTGCAGCGGAATGAATGTTTGAACTTTGCTCAAGATGAGTGCTCCGAACTGTGCTCAAGGTTCCTTTTTGTTCTTATGGAAGGGAGAGCCTTTCGTTCTTAATGAGAGTGAAATGATCACAAACAAGTGAATGGACACTGTGCGTGCAAGTGTATGAGACTGAGAGATAGAGAGAGAAGAGAATAAGACCCCAGAGACGTTGTAAAACCCTCCTCCGAAGGCCCCACTCTCTATGGCGAGAGCGGTCTACTTATGATTGCACAAATCTCTACAATGCTTGGACTTGCCGACGATGTCGACGACGATGAGGACGACGACAAGACGGGCTGATATCTGAAACTACTAAGGGCTGAAATCTGCAAATCTTTATCTGCTGAATTCTGACTCTATGTCGATGACAATGTCGATGGCGACGATGCAATGACGACGCGTCGGGCCGAAACTGCAACTTTGCGGGATCTGAACGTGCGGCGAGGATCTGCTGTGGGAAGGTGAGATATGCAAGGTTCGGGACTTCTGCTGCGGGTCTAACTCTACTGAAAACTGAAAACGCTGATGTTCCTTGATGTTCCGTCGTGGTAAATCTGCAAAACGCCGGGGCTGATCTGCAAACCAAAAACGCTAGGGCTGAAAACTGATCTGCTGTCATCGGATGTCCTGCAAATGCAAAACGCTAGGCTGATCTATGGTTCTGTTGTCGCCGGGAATCTGCAAATGCAAAAACGCTGGCTGATCTGGGGTCTTGATGCAAAACGCTAGCCTCTGCTGTGTAGCAAAAACGCTAGGCCTTGCTGGGGGTTCCTACTGAGAAGGTGCCTGTTGAGCGGTGCTCCTGCAGCTTCTTCTGCCAATTAGTGCTAGTCTAGGTTTGCTTATATACAAACTTACTCAATTTTCCCTACCTACTTTCCAACAAAAGTCACTTAAAAATAATAAGTGAAAAATGTCAAAAATAGGGAAAATAGGCTAAATGCACTGGAAAATTCCCCTAAAGGATTCCGATGGATTCTGATGGGAATGCTTATGATCATGCTATGTGCAACCAGAGGATATGCATCTACACTAAGTCCCTGGGCATGCACGGTCTGCGAACATAAAGTACCAGAACACTTCTAATCTAGACTAACTGGACTGACGGAACCCTTGTTATGAAGTAGCTTGTCCACGGACACATAGGGTTGGATGTGTCACGTGACATCCCCTCCTTTTCAAAGTGAGGTACTAGTACCGAACTGTATGGCGTCAAGGGAGATCGCCAATAGCATCCGGAATCCTGGAAGGGATTCTTCGCCGGCCCACTCTGATGTGTGGGTCGTACAGTACTTGAACTTCATAAAGGTCTGCAACGCTTGCTTCTTTGGGCCGCGCCGAAAGCGACGAGTCTTTTGTGGCTCCTTCAATGCTTCAACTTCGTCGAGAGTCGTGCTTCTTTCTTCTTCAAGAATCTCCATGGCTGAAAATTCCTGAAACCATTTCCAACACAAAACCATGAATATACCTATTCCATGTAAAGTGAGTGGAAAAAATATTGTCTTTCTAAAAGACTGTGCATGCAATGTAGATGAACAAAGAGACGGAGTGCCAAACCGTTCACCACAGACAAGCAAACAATGAGATCGAATCTTTCTCTTCTAATCTAAATCAATCAACTGTGGCAAAACAGAACAGAAATGCCCACGCTTGGTGCTCATACTTTCATGTGCTCTTTCTACAACTGTGTCGTGCCAAGGAAGAGACATGGAATGTGACTTCAATGAATGCATACTTTTCAGCTTTTCATGAACAATCCGTATACATTCGTGCTCATTCATGAGTGAAACGTGCTCAACGTACAATATGTCATGCCTAGGAAAAGGGATCACATAAAGACACTGACTAAAATACAGGAAACGATCACGAATGAAACACTCGAACAATGCGTGCGTATGAATCATGCGAACACATAATACTTCCTGTGAGGGTTCTTTGGACCGAGGCTCGAGAGCCAAGATCGGTTCTTCCTGAAAGGGTTCTTTGGACCTCGACTCGAAAGCCAAGATCGGTTCTTCGTGACTGATCAAATCTGCAATGAGGTTAGCTTCACTAGAGAAAGTATCAACTAACACATCCTCCTTATGAACAATCACATCATCTTCATGCAACTCATCATGCTTGTGAGAAATCACATTTGATCATGCAAATCATCATGCTTGTGAGAAATCACATCTTGATCATGCAAATCATCGTGCTCATCATTAACATCCAAATCATCGTGCAAATCATGTGTCATGCTTTGGAGAAGAAGAGATTGAGAGAGTCTCCATCTCCTGAATCTCTTGCATCTGTGTCTACACTTGAGAAAAGAGTCGAAGAACTCTTGCATGTGTCGATCGCTCTGTTCTTGTCTTGCTTTGGCTGCCTTTCTTTCTGCTTTTCTTTTTGCGTGTCTGCGATCCATTTCTGCTTTTCTTTCTGCGTGTCTTGCTTCACGTTCTAACTTTCTTTCCATAAACATATGGTCCAAAGCCTCCATAGGAGTTAGTGCAATCCTTGACGTAGATGGGAAAGGGGGAGGGTCGGAAAAACCTCCTGGTGACGAAAATTCTTCTTCGCCTCTCTCATGCTCATCACCTCCAAGCGAAGTATCCATTCCGCTTCGAGTGATGACCATGCACTATAATCTTTGGTTCTTAAGTTCACGAGGAACTTGGGTTCTTGAGGGTATTGGGTTCCTGGATTCTTGAGGGTCTTCAGGTTCTTGAGGGTCTTGAGGATTTTCTTTCGCTTGCAATCTGTGTTTGAAAAGGATCTTCTCTTCACCCAAGTTCTACTCTTTTCCGCGGGCGCACCCCTTGGTTTGGTTCTTAAGTTCACGAGGAACTTGGGTTCTTGAGGGTCTTGAGGTTCTTGAGGTTCTTGAGGATTTTCTTTCGCTTGCAATCTGTGTTTGAGAAAGATCTTCTCTTCACTCGAGTTCTACTCTTTTCCGCGGACGCACCCCTTAAGTTCACGAGGAACTTGGGTCCTTGAGGGTCTTGGGTTCTTGGGTTCTTGAGGGTCTTGAGGGTCTTGAGGATTTTCTTTCGCTTACAATCTGTGTTTGAGAAGGATCTTCTCTTCACCCGAGTTCTACTCTTTTCCGCGGGCACACCCTTTAGCGGCCTTGCGCTCACGCCAAGGTTGCTTTTTCCCATCTCACATCGATTGGCCAGCCGCTAAGTGCATGGTCCGCTCTCAATGAGTGAAAAGAGGCACAAGGGGAGGCTGGACAAGCCCTTCTTTCCTGGGATTCCTGTCACTCTTCAAAAACACAATTACGAATCGACACGCCCAAGCGAACTTCGGTTCGTGCGACCCTCAACAAGCAAAAAAAATTCTTGTGATTCTTGTGGTTCTTTCCTTGAGTGATACAAAACACTGCCAAAGCTCTGATATCAATGTTAGGTGCAGCGGAATGAATGTTTGAACTTTGCTCAAGATGAGTGCTCCAAACTGTGCTCAAGGTTCCTTTTTGTTCTTATGGAAGGGAGAGCCTTCCGTTCTTAATGAGAGAGTGCAATGATCACAAACAAGTGAATGGACACTGTGCGTGCAAGTGTATGAGACTGAGAGATAGAGAGAGAAGAGAATACGACACCAGAGACGTTGTAAAACCCTCCTCCGAAGGCCCCACTCTCTATGGCGAGAGCAGTCTACTTATGATTGCACAAATCTCTACAATGCTTGGACTTGCCGACGATGTCGGCGACAATGAGGACAACGAAGAGATGGGCTGAAACCTGAACCTGCTAAGGGCTGAAATCTGCAAATCTTTATCTGCTGAATTCTGACTCTATGTCGATGACGATGTCAATGGCAACGATGCGATGACGACCCGCTGAAAACGCAGATGCTGAAATCTGTGTTTTCCGGGCTGAAACTGAGAACTTTGCGGGATCTGAACGTGCGGCGAGGATCTGCTGTGGGAAGGTGAGATCTGCAAGGTTCGGGACTTCTGCTGCGGGTCTAACTCTACTGAAAACTGAAAACGCTGATGTTCCTTGATGTTCCGTCGTGGTAAATCTGCAAAACGCCGGGGCTGATCTGCAAACCAAAAACGCTAGGGCTGAAAACTGATCTGCTATCGCCGGATGTCCTGCAAATGCAAAACGCTAGGCTGATCTGTGGTTCTGTTGTCGCCGGGAATCTGCCAATGCAAAAACGCTGGCTGATATGGGGTCTTGATGCAAAACGCTAGCCTCTCTGCTGTGTAGCAAAAACGCTAGGCCTTGCTGGGGGTTCCTACTGAGAAGGTGCCTGTTGAGCAGTGCTCCTACTGCCTCTTCTGCCAATTAGTGCTAGTCTAGGTTTGCTTATATACAAACTTACTCAATTTGCCCTACCTACTTTCCAACAAAAGTCACTTAAAAATAATAAGTGAAAAATGTCAAAAATAGGAAAAATAGGCTAAATGCACTGGAAAATTCCCCTGAAGGATTCTGATGGATTCTGATGGGAATTCTTATGATCATGCTGTGTGCAACCAAAGGATATGCATCTACACTAAGTGCCTGGGCATGCACGGTCTGTCAACAGACTCACAAAAGTGTCAGAACACTTCTAACCTAGACTGACTGGACTGACAGAACCCTTGTTATGAAGTAGCTTGTCCACGAACACACAGGGTTGGATGTGTCACATGACATAGACCCAACAGGCGTCTGTATCTATCTAAGCGAGATTACATTGATAAGGTGTTGCATCGTTTTCATTTGGAAGGGGGTAAGGCAATTGATACTCCGTTGCCTCTATATGTAAAACTTACGGGACAGGATTGCCCAAAGACAAATGATATGCGGGCTGAAATGGCCAAGATTTCTTATGCATCAACCGTCGGCAGTTTGATGTACGCTATGGTTGCTACACGTCCCGACAATGCATTTGCGGTGAGAGTGGTGAGCAGGTACATGAGTAACCCTGGCAAAAAACATTGGGAAGCAGTAAAATGTATCTTGAGATACTTGAAAGGTACTAAAGACTTATGCATTGGTTTTGGAAAGAGTGAGACATCTGTGCATGTCTTTACAGATGCAGACTTTGCTGGACATCCAGATTGCTGAAAGTCTACCTTTGGATATGTGTTTACTTTCACAGGAGGTGCAGTTTCTTGGATTTCTAGACTGCAAAAATGTGTTGCTTTGTCTACCACTGAGGCTGAATATGTGGCTCTCACTGAGGCAAGCAAAGAAGCTTTATGGCTATGCGTTTGGTAGAAGAGCTTGGCATCAAGTCACGGGTTCCTGTGCTACATTGTGATAGTCAGAGTGCTATTATGCTTGTAGGAATCCTGTTTTTCATGCCAAGACAAAGCACATAGAGGTGAAGTATCACTTTATCAGGAGTGTGCTTGAAGACAAAGCTATCACCCTTGTCAAAGTGCATACAGATGACAATCCTACAGATCTTCTGACCAAGAATCTCCCAGCAAAGAGGTTTGCATATTGTCACCAGATGATGGGGGTTGGATGAGTAAGTGTATAGTCAACTGATGTACCCCAGTTAGCTGATTCTTTCATCTCCCAAGGCACATTGCCTTTAGGTGGGAGGTTGTTAGGGAATAATGTTTACAAAGGCATTTAAAGCCTTGAGTCCAAGGGCCCAAATGTGAATGGCCCTTGGACCCTTAGGTCACTTACTTATAATAAAGAGAAAGCCCCAAACTCAACACACGGGCTCCTCTTTCAAAATCGAACGCCTCTCTCTCTCTCTCTCTCTCTCTCTCTCTCTCTCTCTCTCTCTCTCTCTCTCGCCTGCTCTTGCTTCACTCTCCACCCTTCTTCTCCATCGCCATCACAAGAGGCACCAACTAGGCTTCTTCTTCACCTCCCCCACAAGATGAACACTATGAATGAAGGTGCTGAGACTGAGAGATAGAGAGAGAAGAATACAACACCAGAATGTTGTCAAACCCTCCTCCGAAGGCCCCACTCTCTATGGCGAGAGCTGTCTACTTATGATTGCACAAATCTCTACAATGCTTGAAATTGCCGACGATGTCGACGACGATGAGGACGACGGCGAGATGGGCTGAAATCTGAAAACGCTAAGGGCTGAAATCTGCAAATCTTTATCTGCTGAATTCTGACTCTACGTCGGTGATGACAGCGATGACGACGATGCAGCGATGACGCGCTGAAAACACACATGCTGAAATCTGTATTTTCCGGGCTGAAACTATAAACTTCGATGGATCCCACCGTGCGGCGAGGAACTGCTGCGGGAAGGTGAGATCTACGAGGTTCGGGACTCCTACTATGGGTTCTGACTACTGAAAACTAACAACACTGAGTCTAGGGCTGAATATGTCGCGATGGAATTGCAAAACGCTGAATGTCCTGCTGCTCCAAAAATGCTAGGCTGAATTCTGTTGTCGCTGTGGAATCTGCTAACGCTAGCGCTGATCTGCTATCTGCGGGGGAATTTGCTAATGCTAGGGCTGATCTAAGGTCATACTGTCGCCAAGCTGCAGCAATGCAAAAACGCTGGCTGATCTGGGTGCAAAACGCTAGGTCAATGGTGATGCAGAAACGCTAGGCCTGCTGTCTGTGGGGTCGTGCAAAACGCTAGGTCAATGGTGATGCAGAAACGCTAGGCTTGCTGTCTGTGGGGTCTTGCTGAGAAGGTGCCTGTTGAGCAAGTGCTCCTACTGCCTATTCTGCCAAAAAGTGCTAGCTCTAGGTGGCTGATCTAGGTGCAAAACGCTAGGTCAATGGTGATGCAGAAACGCTAGGCTTGCTGTCTGTGGGGTCTTGCTGAGAAGGTGCCTGTTGAGCAAGTGCTCCTACTGCCTCTTCTGCCAAAAAGTGCTAGCTCTAGGTTTTCTTATATATTCACTTAGTCAAATTGCCCTACCCAGTTCCCAACAAAAGTCACTTAAAAATAATAAGTGAAAAATGTCAAAAATAGGGAAAATAGGTCTATGCACTGTCTTGATGGGTTCTGATGGAAATTTGATGATCATGCTATGTGCAACCAGAGGATATGCATCTACTCTAAGTGTCTGGACATGCACGGTCTGCGAACAGACTCACAAAAGTGTCAGATCACTTCCTAATCTAGGCTGACTTGAATGAACTGAACCCTGGTCATGCTGTAGCTTGTCCACGGACACGTAGGGTTGGATGTGTCACATGGCACTGTCACAAGCTTGGACACCTCAAGTTGAGAATCTGACTTCACAACTTTAAAACTCGAGTCGACACGGTCCGGCGTAGATCCGTGCCCAGAGGTATTGGCCCCAAAAGCTGGCGCTCCTTTTGGTATTTATCTTTATATTGATGCTTGAAGCTGGTACAACACCCGAGGGGTCCTCTGCTCTCAGACTCTGCGTCTAGTGCTCTGCAAAGTGAGGCCCCAAAGGGTCTATTTATTCTTACAAGGGATGCCCCAAAAGCATATTCCACTTCTATGTTTGAGTCATGTTCCCGTGTGATGTTTCTTCTGTTGGAGTGAGGTTCAATGCATACTGCATTGAGGAGCACCCACTCTAGAGAGCACGACACCTTTTTCTCGCTACAGATGCTCTCATTTTTGACACGCCCGGTGGGACCTCATATGAAATCTCACTCCGTGGGAAGTCCAGTCGAGGAGCTATCGGGTTTCACCTCTCTGTTTTGATCTGTTGGTTTCGACTAGGTTAGGTTGCTTCAGCTTGGTCCAGTTTAGTTTCACCTTGTCCTGCTTAGTCTAGACCTGCTGGTCTAGTCTCTCATCCTGATCTAGTAGTCTCTCAACCTGGTCTAGTCCTCTCTCGTCCAGGTCTAGCCAAGTGGTCCAGTCACTTGCCTTGGTCTAGTGGTGTTTGGGCCAATGTCCAGTAAGTTACAGGTCTTCGTGCCCAAGGCTTGGGTGGGCTTCTGGTTACTGTATGACACATACAAGTCCTACCATAGGAAGCGTCAACCCTTCGTGCCAAGCAAAAGTCCACCAGCCCCATTACCCCTACTTTTCATCTCAACCAGTTCTACACCTCCCCAACCACCCCCATCAATAAACTTCTCATCCCCTGTGTTACAACAAGCTCCAGTGCAACAAGCTCCTGCACAGACAACCATGGAAAAGCTCACAAGTGTTCTAGCTAAGGTGAATATTAAGTTTCCGACTTTCAAGGGTCTCTCCACAGAGGATGTTGACGACCATACATGGAGGTTTGTTTCTCCCTGCAGAGGTCGTGGCCTCAACCGAGAAGACGCCTACTTAGTACTCTTTCCATCCACCTTGGATGGCTTAGCCGACAAATAGTACAGTCAGTTTGCAGAGAACCACTTTACAACTTGGGCCACGTTAAGACAATAGTTCTGTGAAGCTTTCAAGCCTGGGGACTTCTGAGAGAAGGTTCTGGATGAATTGGCTAATCTGATGCTCCAGCCAAATGAGACTTTTGCAGAACTCATGACCAGAACCAAGTCTCTAGTCGCTTAGCTTCCTCCGCAAGGTGAATTTATGGTTAAGAAGTGGGTGAAGAAAGCTCTTTCCAAAACCTCTCAGCAAAAACTCTGAGAGAGTCTCCGACTTGACGCCACTCTAGAGGAATTTGTCGCAACGGCTACTCGGATAGAAGGAGCTAGGAAGTTGTTCACCAACTCTCCTCAAGTAGAGACCACCTCAATCTTTTTAGAAAGTCCCTCTGATCCTTTAACCTCTTTACGCAATTTGAACCACTTAACTATGAATGGAGCTCCGAGTATTTGTTGAAAGTTGGCCAACTCCAAAGGAGACAACTTCAAAATCCATGATGAAGAGAAATATACCTTCATAAGTTCACAATAGTCGTAACTCACGAATTATAAGAGGGGATAAAACACTCACAAAACTACAAAAGCAAGGGATACAAGAAAAAAAGAAAAAAAGAAACCTAACACACTTTATTTTCTACTAAACAAAACTAGATAGAACAAACCATTATTCACTTAAAAATGTTTTAGAAAAGGCATAAGCAAAATAAGTTGAAGGAGCTTACTTGACCAAAACTTAAAACAAGTAAACTTTAAACTAACAAGGATAAGACATCTCAAAGACTTAATCCTAGAAATCAATCTCCACACAACAACTTCTAAAGAAACAAATTCTTAAGTCCTAATGTGAGCTTAATACTAGAGATGAATATTATTACAACCTACAAAGAAGACACTGAAAATAACCAAAGAAGTACAAAGATCCAAACTTGACAATATGTGACCTCAACTTCGATGCTTGTTTAAACACGAAGAATAAGATTATCACCTTTATCATGCATAACTTGGACATCAGCTATGACATCCCTACTCACGTCGTCAATACCCAAGAGTAGGTGTAGGTTTGTATAGAGGTTATTCATGCTTTGAACGTACTCTATAAAACCAACGAACTGAGTTTCTATCACCCTTTGGAGGTGATGGGCATACTTAGCCATGATAAAGGCTAGCAGTAATCCAGCAAGAGCAAAAATACTAGAAGCACTAAAGATCTAAACATCAAAATAGTGTGTTAACAATAAGTGGGCTTTTAAGCTCCCTACTTTTATTGAATATAATATTGATTATCTTATACATTTCAAAGGAAGCTACTTACTACGATGCATAAATGAACGAACCTTTTTCATGATTCTTTTGAATGAGTATCCTTTCTTAAGGAGTAAAGAAATAAGATGGCACGAATGAACAACAAAGAAGATTTACTAGAAGAATCCAAAAAGTTAGCTAATAGAGAATCGTTCGAAGAAATGTAAGACATACTGACAATATTTAGATTGGCATATTCCGGTTCAAGGCGTTTATCATAGATATCTATTTCCAATCCCAAGGGAGGAGTTAGCTTGTCCACGTGCACATAGGGTTGGATGAAGAGAAATCTCACCTCTGCTAAGAAGTAATGTGACACCAAGTGCGACCCGAGCGTATTGATCATGATGACCCAATGCGATTCCTCACCAATAGAGCTGCTTACCAGAGTCTCAACCTAAAAAGCTCATTACCCACCAACACCTTGTAACACCCACGTTATACCACCAGACCTCTCTCTCTCTCTCTCTCTCTCTCTCTCTCGAGCGGCTTACTAGAGTCTAGAACCTAAAAGACCCATAACACACCAGCACCGAGTAACACACCACAACAAGAGGAGTTTCCTTTCTTTTCAAAAGTAGATAATATGCCCCTCTCTCTCTCTCTCTCTCTCTCTCTCTCTCTCTCTCTATCGCATACTCTGACGTCTACTTCATAAGTACAAGAGCGTTGCTGACGATTATTGTTACCTCCAAGTCGGTAGCAGAATAACTCCTTGGATTTCTTCAGCTGACCATTCTTGAAAGACTCGTTAATTTCGGATCAAATTGTTACTCTTCCTTCTTCCGTAGTTCCATAGTTCCACACATCAGTTTGTCAGAGTACGAAATACATCGTGTTGTGGTCACGCAAGGGCTAAAGCATAGTTATGTGTTATATTCTTGGAACTATGCCTTTTACACGGTCATGTCCACATGGTATGTGGATTTTCACATAGTTCATTGTAATTTACATTTGATCTCTACCATGCTATTTGGTGTAGGGAATGGTCACTAGGTGACCATTCCCATTAATCAAGGGCGACCGGCCGGGAACTTTGATTACGAGAATGGTCAGTAGGTGACCATTCCCGTCCGTCCAATCCAGGGGAGTGGGGGCCATACAGCTTGCGCAGACAACACAACTGCTCAGACCGCTAAGTTGCAATGATTGGTTGCATGGAGTCAAGTTTTCGTGTCCTGACATGGTGAACGCTCGTGAATATTCTGGATGTTGACGTGCGATCAAATCATTTGCGAAACCTGGCAATCATTCTCCATGCTGATGTGGCGTCCATCCAAGGACTGCAACAACTGAGGATTTCGGCGTGGAAATTGCAGTAAACGAAGGGCTGAGATCTCCCATCCCCGACCCTGCAATTGACGGTCAGATAACGACCTCCATACGCCAATGCCGCGTAAAGCTACACCCTCACGTGATCACACTTGAGAATTTTCTACACACTCCTATTTATGAAAAGCATGGTTAAGCATAGTAATGCTCCATGTGACCACCATCGTCACGGTCAGGGGTCAGGGGAAACGCGAAAAATCATACTGCAGATGATGGATGACGAACACATCAGCAAAGCAGCCGTACTGGAAGTCAAGCTCCTCCAATGACAGTGTGACAACTTAGCAGTTGGAACTGCTATCACCTCAGCGCACGAAATGTTCTACTGTTGTCGGCACTGTCAATGCTCTATCGTCTTGCCACCTTAGCAGCTGACCATTCCCTACACCTTAAGAGAGAAAAATTCATCTTCAACCTAGCTAATGAAAGAGTCAAATCCCAGTTCTAGCTTACATGTGTTACCCATTATTGAATGTGTGTATGACATGTATGACCCACTATTGAATGCCCCCCATTTATAGAAATAGGGAAACCAATGCAACTATCTCTCAAAGTGGCGTACATGTACAAAAGACAACACTTAGTTAATGCCTCTCACAAAAGAACAGGAAGAAAAGAAGGTGAAAAATCTCAATGGCCTGTATAGGAGGATGAGAAAAAGTATGTGTGACCCACCACTCATGTCCCTCTTTATAGAAATATGGAAACAAATGTGAAGTATCTCTCACATTGGTCAACATGTACATAAGAAGCTGCTTAGTCAATGCAACTCTTACAAGAAAAAGGAAGAAAAAGGTTTGCCATCATTAACTTGCCATGTGGCACTAATTGAGAAGTTTTATTTTTATTTTTGGGGTGGTGGTGGAGTGGGGTGGTAGTGGTCAAGACTAGGGTAGCTAGTCCTTGTTTATAAGTGACATGCCGAAAGTAGTGGGATCTACGGTGAGGGTTTAACCCACCATTGATCCCATCTACACAGATTAAAAAAAGCACTCCCCATCGTCGCCGCTCGGGTCTCGAATCCCAGACCTGCCCCTACACGCTCCCACGCCTTATTTAGCTCGCCTAGCGCGATCAATAGAAATGAATGCGACTCTTGCGCTATATAAATCTTGCCCCCCACCCCCCCCTTCCTGCGTCGATCCAATGGCCCCAATCGCTCGTGCCGCGGAAAAAGCTTCACTACCTCGATCCCTCTACTTGGACCCCGTGTCACTTATAAACGAGGGTAGCTAGTGCTTGGTAGCCATCATAGCCAACACCTTAGGCATCACGACTTTTTAGTGGCGAGGGTTGTCTTGATAGAGAGGTTGGCTGGGGTGTTGTGGATTAGAGGGCTGCCAGGGCTTGAGAAAGAGAGTTGGTCCCATGGGGTGGTGGCGGAGACATCGATTGGATTGAATGAAGGAGTACGAGCGGAAGTGCGACGCGAGAGAGAGTGCGAGAAGAAGAGCATGACGATATGGTGAACTCACTCTACTGTAATGTGTAGAGCATAGTGAGTTCTTATTAGGTTTTTACAAAAGAATATATGTACATACCTGGCGGCCCGCCCACTTACCTGGGCGACCACATTGGGCTTTATACCCCAACAACCTCCCACTTAAAGTCCAATGTGGTACTTTAAGTGTGAGAGAAGCTACTATACAAGCTACGAGACTGATTCCTCTTTCCACCTTTGTACTTTTCATTGGTCCTTCCCCTGACAACTAAGGCTGTTCCTTTGCCTTTGTCCATTGTCTTTCTATTGGTTTCTTCAGTAAGCAGACTTCCTTCTACACTTGCTATGTTCAAACCATCTAGAGGTGCAGAATTACTCAAAGCTGTGCGAAAAGTGTCCCAACTTTCCGACAATGTGATCAACAGGAACATAGATCTAAGAGGTTCATCAAACTTGACACCTTGAGCTGACAACTGACTGTAGATTGTGTTGAATTCATTCAGATGATTGGACATAGGTGTCCCTTCTTTCATCTTCAAGTCAACAAGCTTCTTAAGCCAGTATACCTGTGAAGCTGCACTCTGCTTCTCATAAAGATCACTCAGCTTTAACCATGCTTGATAAGCCGACATCTCGTCTGCTACATTGAAGTAAACGCTTTCTGCCAAAGTCAGCATAATGGTAGAAAGTGCCAATTCATCCATTTCACTCCATTCATCTTCCTCCATATCTTCTGGTTTTATCCCCTTGAGCTTTATAGGTTTTATCTGCTTCTTTTGTACCAACACGTGCCAAATCTGCTTCTTCCACAATGGGAAATTGGTTCCATCCAGCTTCTTGATATTGTAAAGAGCCGTGTCCTGTGATCCAGCCATAGCTACGCTTCACAGTGGTTTACTTTCCTGGGAAAAATTCGGCAAAGTTTCCCCTGTAAACTGACCTCTGAACCAATATCAACCTGTCAAATGAACCAAGAAAGCTTCAGATTCTGCATAAATTTCGGCAGAGTCTCCTTTGTAAAATGGCTCTGGTGTACTCAAAAACAGACCAAAAACAACTCAAAAAACACTGTCTCTCTGACACTGTAAGCTGCGGGTAAACCTGTCCTGCACATGTACTGTCTCTCACTGTCCTGTCACTGTCCTATAAGCATAGACTGTGACAATGCCTCAACGGCAGTAAAGCAAAGATGCAATCCCAACTGTCTAATTCACAGTCAATACATCCTAGCTGCCTATCTAAGGGTGCTCGAGGGATCGCTCCAAGACCTGTATCACCGAAAGGATCTCAACATTTGAGAATCCCCCAGCTCAATAAAACCTCACTCGACCCTCAACAAAGGCTGCAGTAAATTTGACAGTACATAGACTTCCCACAAAGTCATACATCCACAAATTTCCCACTGTATGTTGTAACCGCTGCGGCGGTTGTTTGCTGCGTGACTCACAGCCAGCAAACCCTCAACAGACATACATCATCTCTGACAATACATCCCATGTGGAAGTACCTGCAATGTCAGGATGAAATCTGGAATATCAAGCAGCAAACACAAGCTACCTGATGAACTAGTGGATGTTGCCTGCAGTCTGTGTGTAGATGCGCCCGTGTTGTATGTGACACGCCTCCAAGAACTGTGAGCCGTCCTTCGATGTGTAGACAGCCACAAATCAACACTCTGGGAGTGTCGATATCCTCAACACCTACAGTCGTAGGCCGAAAAACCCCAAATTTGCAGAGTCGGATCTGCACTCGCCGAGACCACGTAGTCGAAAATGGCCTGCACAGACCTTTGTCGAAGCCGAACGGTGACCGAGATGACCTCAGAATGAAATTCTGAGCACACCATGCCCTTCGGGCTTTCCCACGAGATTTGGGGCCGTGTCTTCGCCTATCGAATTTCACTCCAATCTGAGCTGGTGACTCTAGCCTCCTGCAGTGCTGCCCCGAGCGTGAGCTCTGATACCAGTTGAAGGAGTACGAGCGGAAGTGAGACGCGAGAGAGAGAGTGCCAAAAGAAGACCACGACGATATGGTGAACTCCCTCTACTGTAATGTGTAGAGCATAGTGAGTTCTTATTAGGTTTTTACAAAAGAATATGTGTACATACCTGGCGGCCCACCCACTTACCTGGGCGACCACATTGGGCTTTATACCCCAACATTGAACATGGTTGTATGCAAAAAAAAGCTAGATTTCTCGCAAGCTTCATGCCACCACCTAAATTGCATCATTAACATAACTATCAGTACCTCTGTCGTAAGCACTAGATTTTGCATCTTTTGGAGGGATCGCACCTTGAGAGCCTTCAAGTTGCATGTTTTGACTAGAGATATTAGTTTCTAATGGATGGTTGTTGTGCCCCCTGCACACGGAAAGTGATTATTGGAGGTCTGAATTCAATGAGTCTTTAGAGTTGTTTTTGGATCTACTCAAAGCACGGGACTCACGGAAGTTCAGAAGCAGACGCTCAATGCAGAAAACAAATCTATTGCTCTTGAAAGTGAGATCGTTGTCAAAGGCATCAAATAGATCTTTTACAATTGTTTGTGACGAGCTTGAGTATACCATCTTTATGGCAAGAAGAGATAATTGCTTACCGAAGCAGCTTACAACACACACACACACACACACTGAGAGAGAGAAAGAGAGAGAAGGTAATATTGATCAGAGGACATAGAACATAAAGTTACATCTGCGTGTTTTGTGTATGGCAGGGAGGACATATATTGACAACACTACACGTTCCAATTGCACAAGCGCGACTCCAGCTCGACAACATTGCAAGTTTTGTTATCTGGATCCAATTTCCCATGCGCACGCGTTTACTTGGCGCAACACATAAACGCTACAGGGTAGGCCACGGCTCCCATTTCTTATATTTTTTGGAGAGACCACAGTGCCAACTCTCCACCATACTTTTGTATGGCACCTCTGTATGACGTGCACTATATTCATTGCACTTTTAATCTGTGATGTTTTATTGCAAGACGATATGTTTAACTATTTACATTGCCAAGACTCAAATATCGGCATGTAGATTGGACAATTGAAAGTCACCAGTACAACATTGCAGGTCAGTAAAGAACCTCGTTTATTGTTGCAGCTCATTCATGCTTTATCTATTTGCTTGTTTTAGAAAAAATTTCATTACTTCCTTTGCTTCAATTTATTTGGATCTCCTTTTCAAGACTATACACTTGATGTTGATCAACATCTGCACATGTTAGTTATACACGCAGCTCTTCACATGTGGTTGCTAGCCAATGCATGTGATGTATTACAGTACTGAATGCATGTGGTGTATCACAGTAGTGTTTTCACGCTCTAAATTATTGATACCATACTAGGTGTCAAAATAATTGATGTCATACCATATATGTTGTAATGGAATTTGCCTTAATATGTGAGAGTAGCGGAATTTAATGAGAGTACTTTCAAGAAATGATTTTGTGAGCATAGCGGGTTGACATAATTGAAGATAGCAACATAATCATAGCAATTAGTTAACTTGGCATAGACAATACTTTTGCAAGAGAGAGATTTTAGAGAACATGACAACAGTTGAGGACCGGATTTATGTGGAGCCGGTCCCCCCTCCAATAGGCATTTGTATTATGATTTCTCCCATAAAGAGAGACTTGTTACAATACAGTCTTTGTGTTCCTTGTGACCTAGGTGATGCCATGAAGATGGAAGGCTTCATGCATCACAAACATAACATAAACTTGAAGAAAGCTTTAACTATCCCAAGCCTTAGTCCCAAGACCTCAAACACCTTCGAAGGTGGAGAGAGCTAGCAAGGAATGAGGGTAGGGAAGAGGAAGAAGAAACATTTCGTAGGAGAAAGAATTAGTTCCTCACTTATCATACTCTTGTTGCTAGCATACATAATAGCATAGTAATAAAGAAGAAGGAGATGGCAAGCTTAAGCATTGAAGCATGGCTCTTGGTTGGATTTGCACTCCATAGCCAAGAGTGTTGGTGTAGGCTCTCAACCTCTACTTGCTTGGAGAAGGAGAGGGAGCTCTTACACTTTGCATAGTACACAATGAGAGTGCTTGTGAGTGTGTGTGGGTGAGTATACCCCCTAAGCACCCCCCTAGCTTGCTTGGGTCGACCCCCCCTTGTAGCTCATGCTTGAAGCTCATTGGACCCCTCCAGGCCTAGCCAATCACAAGCAGGAGCCATTACAAGCAACATGGGTAGCCTTGGGACAAGTGTCCCCCTTTCCCCTTTGAGAGAGAGGACTTGATAAATGCAAAATCAATTAGATAATTCAAGTAATTTATCATTGGACCCCTTTGAAGCCTAGCCA
Source organism: Adiantum capillus-veneris (assembly GCF_014529385.1). NCBI lineage: Eukaryota > Viridiplantae > Streptophyta > Polypodiopsida > Polypodiales > Pteridaceae > Adiantum > Adiantum capillus-veneris. Next base: position 152,912,758 of record NC_140948.1, read on the forward strand.
ATAGGCTTCAAGCAACACATGAAGGTAACATGGGTAGGGACCTGACATGTGTCCTTGCTGCCTCTTCAAGCTGGGGCTTCCCTTGTGAGTGTGAGTGTGTGTTCTCTCTCTCTAATCCCTAGGAAAAGGGCTCCCCCCCCCTCTTGTAGGGATGCTTTTGACTTTAGGAGCTCAAGCACCTTAGTCATCAAGCATGACAAAGCACTTGAAGTAGGGGGTGTTCCCACAAGCATCTCAGGCAAGCTTCTCAAGGCACCTCAAGCACCTTAATCATGCACCAAGTCAAGCACCTCAAGCATGGAGCCAGTCAAGCACCTCAAGCATCTTAATCAAGCACCTCAAGCATGACAAGCACCTCAAGCAGGATAAGCACCTCAAGCACGACAAGCACCTTGAGCTTGGGCCGGGTTCCCACCTCAAGCTCAGCCCTAGCTTACCTAAGGTCAAAGGACTTTTACACACATTATTGGAGGTCTTCAATGAAGCTAACCCTAAGGTCTTATGCTCCATTGGTTAGCCTTGCTCTTGATAGACCATCTCCCATTTGGGCCCCTTTACTATTGGCCCCGTGTTGAGATAGATCTATAAGCACATATCTATATCTTAACACTTGTTCCCGTTTATTCTCCCACATTAAGTGATCAATTTAATATGAGAAAATCATTTGGGTTGGTTAGATATTAGATTTTATGACATTACCTCTCTCTTGAAATCATAGTCGTCCTCGACTATGAGGTAGAAGAGATAAAGCCTTAGTTATTAGTCAATCGTACTTAGCGGGTAGAGGATCCCTTTTTTTACCCTACGACATCTTTCCAAGATGGATGACTAATCCATTTGGTGCTTGGGAGACATAGCTGCCGCAAGCATGTCTGCTCTTTAGTCCATTTCATTCTCCCAAAGTAGAGTGACAAATTCTACTTGGTGTTTGAGAGACGTCGTCATCACAAACATGATTCTAAGCATGCATACTAGTTAAATTTGTGCACAATTAAAAAGAGGACTAGTCATATAAGACAAAAACATGAGTCATTCAAAAGAAATTTGTACATTTGCTTACTCTAATGTAGCATTGTAAGCATTGACAAGGTTCATACTATCCTTAAGTTGTACTCCTTGCATCCATCTAGCATCTTCAAAAGGATAATTTTTGAACTTAATAAGATATCGTCGGATTATCTTACCATGTCGCAGTACCTTGTCTTCATGCCGAAGGACAGCTTCGGGTTGTAGCACCTCTTCTTGGTCTTCAACTTCGGGAGGGTCTTCAATAATTGGTTCAGTTGGTGGCTCTCCTTTGTAGGGCTTAAGTAGGCTTACATAAAAGGCATTGTGTATAAGCCAATGGTTGGGCAACTTGAGTTGATAAGCCGTCTCATTAATGGGCTTCAAGATTTGGAAAGGACCATAGTATCTTTTTGCTAGTTTAGCATAATACTTTTGATGGCCCGTAGGATTTTTGCCCGTCGTTTGCCTTAATCGAGCCTTAGGAAACTTGAGTAAGACCCAATCATTTTCTTTGAACATTAAGGCTCTTCTGTGCTTATCAGCAGCAGCTTTTTGCCTTTGTTGAGAGATGGCTATAGCCTCCCTAATCTTTTGAAAAGATTCTTGTAGGTCACGGCTATACTCATCGGCGACGAAGATCTTCCCATGTACTTTGAGTAGCAAGGGACTTTTAAGTCTTCCCTCTATGATCTCGAAAGGTGCTTTCCCCGTAGAAGTATGTACAGTATTATTGTAGGCATACTCTACTAGAGGTAAATACTTTTCCCATTGTGAGCGTTGATCTACTTCGGTAACATAAGTCTTGAGTAGATCGAGTATCGTAAGATTGGATATCTCACTTTGGCCATCCGTTTGTGGGTGATAGGCCGAAGAGAAATTCAATCCATTTCCTAGATTTTCAAAGAGACCTTTCCAGAAATTACTGGTCATTCTAAGATCTCTATCTGACACGATGGATGTGGGTAATCCATGGTGTTTGAAAATCTGAGATATGAAGAGAGTTGCCATTTGATGTGCCTTAATAGTCTTTTTGACAGGAATAAAATGTGCTTGCTTGGTAAACCTGTCGACTATTGTCCATATTCCTGTATTCCCATGGATAGACTTGGGTAATCCAAAGATGAAATCCATGGATATACTCTCCCATGGTGAATTTGGAATAGGCAATGGCTGGAGTAATCCAGGTTGCTTCCCTCTATCATACTTGGTCTTTTGGCATACTACACATTTTGAAACATACTCTTGTATGTCCACTTTCATGGTAGGCCAATAGAAATACGTCTCTACTCCTCGGAGAGTAGGTTGAATACCTCTATGCCCTGCATATGGAGGAGCATGGGATTCATACATAACCTTCTCACGAAGGGAATGGGTAACACATAGCCTATTGCCGTGGAGAAGATAACCATCCTGCAAGGTGAATGGTTCCTCTTTCTTCCCCAAATTAAGGGCTGACATTATGTCTCTAAAGTCAGGGTCAGTAGCATACTCATCTATCATAGAAGATAGATCATTGTGAGTAGCTATAGACACCGCATTAACTTTTGGTCGTCGTGAAAGTGCATCGGCAACTTGATTGTGCTTACCAGCTATGTGAGCAATATGGAAATTAAATTGCGAAAGAAAATTTGCCCACCTCATTTGTTTGTCGGAAAGTTTGGTTTGCGTCATGAAATACTTGAGACTTTGGTGGTCGGTTTGTAGGATAAATGGAGTCCCCAATAGGTAGTGATTCCATGTATCTAGGGCATGTAGAACAGCTAAAAGCTCTTTCTCATAAATGCCCAAGACTCGTTCATCACTGTTGAGCCTTCGGCTCTCATATGCTATGGCATGCCCTTCTTGAAGCAAAACCGCTCCAAGGCAATCACCACACGCATCACATTGGACCTCAAATGGCTTTGAGAGATATGGAAGCACGAGGACTGGTTGGGAAGTAAGCTTCTCTTTGAGTTTTTCAAAAGCATTTTGCTCCTTAGCAGTCCATACAAACTTAACGTTCTTCTTTGTTAAGTCGTGAAGTGGTCCTGCTACTTGAGAGAATTTTTCTATGAAGCGTCTATAGTATGCACACATACCAATAAAGCTTCTTAGCTCATGTAGATTCCTTGGGTTAGGCCATGATTTTATTACCTCTAACTTTGATGGATCCTTACGAATACCATCGTGAGAGATAATATGACCTAGATATTGAATCTCTTGAAGGAAGAATTCACTTTTCTTTTGGTTGAGAAAAAGTTTGTTTTCCCTCAAGGCTTGAAAAATCACTTGGAGATGTTGCTTATGTTCCTCCAAAGATTTGGAGTAGATGATGATATCATCAAAGAACACTCCAGTGAATTTACGATATGGTCTAAAAATTTTCTCCATGAGACGATTGAAAGTAGCTGGTGCATTAGTCAAGCCAAAAGGCATGACTAGATATTCATAAAGACCAAATGTTGTAAGAAACGCGGTCTTTAGGATATCTTCATCCACTATCCTTATTTGATGATAGCCACTCTTAAGGTCAATCCTACTGAAGTAGGTAGAGCCTTGTAGCTTATCAAACAGATCTTCTACCCGAGGCACGGGAAATTTGTTTTTGATAGTGATATGGTTTAGTGCTCGATAGTCCACACACATACGGTACGTACCATCTTTCTTTTGCACTAAAAGGACTGGAGAACAAAAGGGAGAGGAACTAGGCCTCACCATCCCTTTGTCTACCAATTCCTGTACTTGCCTCATAATCTCCTCTTGTTGAGCTTGTGAGACTCGATAAGGAGGTTTGTTAGGCGGTGAGCTTCCTGGAAGGAGCTCAATACGATGGTCATCATCCCCTCGTTTTGGAGGTAGGTCCATAGGGATATCATCGATGAACACATCTTGGAATCCTTTTAGAAAAGTAGACAAGTCTAAATCTTCTTGATTCCTATCATTTTCATTTGATGAAACATTATTAGCTTTTAGAGACTCTTTGACCTAAATCATGTACGCAGAAACTGAGCTCTTCATTGATTTATCAAAAGAAAGAGGATTTACAAGTGGAATAGTGCGACCACGCTCACTAGCATCTATATACATGTTCTTTCCCCTGTAGGTGAAGTAAATTCTCCTTTCAGGGAACTTCATGTTGGCAGCCATGCGATCAAACCATGGTGCCGCTAGGATAACATCCTGATGTTGGAGAGGAGAGACGAAGATTTGATACCAATGTAATGGAATTTGCCTTAATATGTGAGAGTAGCGGAATTTAATGAGAGTACTTTCAAGAAATGATTTTGTGAGCATAGCGGGTTGACATAATTGAAGATAGCAACATAATCATAGCAATTAGTTAACTTGGCATAGACAATACTTTTGCAAGAGAGAGATTTTAGAGAACATGACAACAGTTGAGGACCGGATTTATGTGGAGCCGGTCCCCCCTCCAATAGGCATTTGTATTATGATTTCTCCCATAAAGAGAGACTTGTTACAATACAGTCTTTGTGTTCCTTGTGACCTAGGTGATGCCATGAAGATGGAAGGCTTCATGCATCACAAACATAACATAAACTTGAAGAAAGCTTTAACTATCCCAAGCCTTAGTCCCAAGACCTCAAACACCTTCGAAGGTGGAGAGAGCTAGCAAGGAATGAGGGTAGGGAAGAGGAAGAAGAAACATTTCGTAGGAGAAAGAATTAGTTCCTCACTTATCATACTCTTGTTGCTAGCATACATAATAGCATAGTAATAAAGAAGAAGGAGATGGCAAGCTTAAGCATTGAAGCATGGCTCTTGGTTGGATTTGCACTCCATAGCCAAGAGTGTTGGTGTAGGCTCTCAACCTCTACTTGCTTGGAGAAGGAGAGGGAGCTCTTACACTTTGCATAGTACACAATGAGAGTGCTTGTGAGTGTGTGTGGGTGAGTATACCCCCTAAGCACCCCCCTAGCTTGCTTGGGTCGACCCCCCCTTGTAGCTCATGCTTGAAGCTCATTGGACCCCTCCAGGCCTAGCCAATCACAAGCAGGAGCCATTACAAGCAACATGGGTAGCCTTGGGACAAGTGTCCCCCTTTCCCCTTTGAGAGAGAGGACTTGATAAATGCAAAATCAATTAGATAATTCAAGTAATTTATCATTGGACCCCTTTGAAGCCTAGCCAATAGGCTTCAAGCAACACATGAAGGTAACATGGGTAGGGACCTGACATGTGTCCTTGCTGCCTCTTCAAGCTGGGGCTTCCCTTGTGAGTGTGAGTGTGTGTTCTCTCTCTCTAATCCCTAGGAAAAGGGCTCCCCCCCCCTCTTGTAGGGATGCTTTTGACTTTAGGAGCTCAAGCACCTTAGTCATCAAGCATGACAAAGCACTTGAAGTAGGGGGTGTTCCCACAAGCATCTCAGGCAAGCTTCTCAAGGCACCTCAAGCACCTTAATCATGCACCAAGTCAAGCACCTCAAGCATGGAGCCAGTCAAGCACCTCAAGCATCTTAATCAAGCACCTCAAGCATGACAAGCACCTCAAGCAGGATAAGCACCTCAAGCACGACAAGCACCTTGAGCTTGGGCCGGGTTCCCACCTCAAGCTCAGCCCTAGCTTACCTAAGGTCAAAGGACTTTTACACACATTATTGGAGGTCTTCAATGAAGCTAACCCTAAGGTCTTATGCTCCATTGGTTAGCCTTGCTCTTGATAGACCATCTCCCATTTGGGCCCCTTTACTATTGGCCCCGTGTTGAGATAGATCTATAAGCACATATCTATATCTTAACACTTGTTCCCGTTTATTCTCCCACATTAAGTGATCAATTTAATATGAGAAAATCATTTGGGTTGGTTAGATATTAGATTTTATGACATTACCTCTCTCTTGAAATCATAGTCGTCCTCGACTATGAGGTAGAAGAGATAAAGCCTTAGTTATTAGTCAATCGTACTTAGCGGGTAGAGGATCCCTTTTTTTACCCTACGACATCTTTCCAAGATGGATGACTAATCCATTTGGTGCTTGGGAGACATAGCTGCCGCAAGCATGTCTGCTCTTTAGTCCATTTCATTCTCCCAAAGTAGAGTGACAAATTCTACTTGGTGTTTGAGAGACGTCGTCATCACAAACATGATTCTAAGCATGCATACTAGTTAAATTTGTGCACAATTAAAAAGAGGACTAGTCATATAAGACAAAAACATGAGTCATTCAAAAGAAATTTGTACATTTGCTTACTCTAATGTAGCATTGTAAGCATTGACAAGGTTCATACTATCCTTAAGTTGTACTCCTTGCATCCATCTAGCATCTTCAAAAGGATAATTTTTGAACTTAATAAGATATCGTCGGATTATCTTACCATGTCGCAGTACCTTGTCTTCATGCCGAAGGACAGCTTCGGGTTGTAGCACCTCTTCTTGGTCTTCAACTTCGGGAGGGTCTTCAATAATTGGTTCAGTTGGTGGCTCTCCTTTGTAGGGCTTAAGTAGGCTTACATAAAAGGCATTGTGTATAAGCCAATGGTTGGGCAACTTGAGTTGATAAGCCGTCTCATTAATGGGCTTCAAGATTTGGAAAGGACCATAGTATCTTTTTGCTAGTTTAGCATAATACTTTTGATGGCCCGTAGGATTTTTGCCCGTCGTTTGCCTTAATCGAGCCTTAGGAAACTTGAGTAAGACCCAATCATTTTCTTTGAACATTAAGGCTCTTCTGTGCTTATCAGCAGCAGCTTTTTGCCTTTGTTGAGAGATGGCTATAGCCTCCCTAATCTTTTGAAAAGATTCTTGTAGGTCACGGCTATACTCATCGGCGACGAAGATCTTCCCATGTACTTTGAGTAGCAAGGGACTTTTAAGTCTTCCCTCTATGATCTCGAAAGGTGCTTTCCCCGTAGAAGTATGTACAGTATTATTGTAGGCATACTCTACTAGAGGTAAATACTTTTCCCATTGTGAGCGTTGATCTACTTCGGTAACATAAGTCTTGAGTAGATCGAGTATCGTAAGATTGGATATCTCACTTTGGCCATCCGTTTGTGGGTGATAGGCCGAAGAGAAATTCAATCCATTTCCTAGATTTTCAAAGAGACCTTTCCAGAAATTACTGGTCATTCTAAGATCTCTATCTGACACGATGGATGTGGGTAATCCATGGTGTTTGAAAATCTGAGATATGAAGAGAGTTGCCATTTGATGTGCCTTAATAGTCTTTTTGACAGGAATAAAATGTGCTTGCTTGGTAAACCTGTCGACTATTGTCCATATTCCTGTATTCCCATGGATAGACTTGGGTAATCCAAAGATGAAATCCATGGATATACTCTCCCATGGTGAATTTGGAATAGGCAATGGCTGGAGTAATCCAGGTTGCTTCCCTCTATCATACTTGGTCTTTTGGCATACTACACATTTTGAAACATACTCTTGTATGTCCACTTTCATGGTAGGCCAATAGAAATACGTCTCTACTCCTCGGAGAGTAGGTTGAATACCTCTATGCCCTGCATATGGAGGAGCATGGGATTCATACATAACCTTCTCACGAAGGGAATGGGTAACACATAGCCTATTGCCGTGGAGAAGATAACCATCCTGCAAGGTGAATGGTTCCTCTTTCTTCCCCAAATTAAGGGCTGACATTATGTCTCTAAAGTCAGGGTCAGTAGCATACTCATCTATCATAGAAGATAGATCATTGTGAGTAGCTATAGACACCGCATTAACTTTTGGTCGTCGTGAAAGTGCATCGGCAACTTGATTGTGCTTACCAGCTATGTGAGCAATATGGAAATTAAATTGCGAAAGAAAATTTGCCCACCTCATTTGTTTGTCGGAAAGTTTGGTTTGCGTCATGAAATACTTGAGACTTTGGTGGTCGGTTTGTAGGATAAATGGAGTCCCCAATAGGTAGTGATTCCATGTATCTAGGGCATGTAGAACAGCTAAAAGCTCTTTCTCATAAATGCCCAAGACTCGTTCATCACTGTTGAGCCTTCGGCTCTCATATGCTATGGCATGCCCTTCTTGAAGCAAAACCGCTCCAAGGCAATCACCACACGCATCACATTGGACCTCAAATGGCTTTGAGAGATATGGAAGCACGAGGACTGGTTGGGAAGTAAGCTTCTCTTTGAGTTTTTCAAAAGCATTTTGCTCCTTAGCAGTCCATACAAACTTAACGTTCTTCTTTGTTAAGTCGTGAAGTGGTCCTGCTACTTGAGAGAATTTTTCTATGAAGCGTCTATAGTATGCACACATACCAATAAAGCTTCTTAGCTCATGTAGATTCCTTGGGTTAGGCCATGATTTTATTACCTCTAACTTTGATGGATCCTTACGAATACCATCGTGAGAGATAATATGACCTAGATATTGAATCTCTTGAAGGAAGAATTCACTTTTCTTTTGGTTGAGAAAAAGTTTGTTTTCCCTCAAGGCTTGAAAAATCACTTGGAGATGTTGCTTATGTTCCTCCAAAGATTTGGAGTAGATGATGATATCATCAAAGAACACTCCAGTGAATTTACGATATGGTCTAAAAATTTTCTCCATGAGACGATTGAAAGTAGCTGGTGCATTAGTCAAGCCAAAAGGCATGACTAGATATTCATAAAGACCAAATGTTGTAAGAAACGCGGTCTTTAGGATATCTTCATCCACTATCCTTATTTGATGATAGCCACTCTTAAGGTCAATCCTACTGAAGTAGGTAGAGCCTTGTAGCTTATCAAACAGATCTTCTACCCGAGGCACGGGAAATTTGTTTTTGATAGTGATATGGTTTAGTGCTCGATAGTCCACACACATACGGTACGTACCATCTTTCTTTTGCACTAAAAGGACTGGAGAACAAAAGGGAGAGGAACTAGGCCTCACCATCCCTTTGTCTACCAATTCCTGTACTTGCCTCATAATCTCCTCTTGTTGAGCTTGTGAGACTCGATAAGGAGGTTTGTTAGGCGGTGAGCTTCCTGGAAGGAGCTCAATACGATGGTCATCATCCCCTCGTTTTGGAGGTAGGTCCATAGGGATATCATCGATGAACACATCTTGGAATCCTTTTAGAAAAGTAGACAAGTCTAAATCTTCTTGATTCCTATCATTTTCATTTGATGAAACATTATTAGCTTTTAGAGACTCTTTGACCTAAATCATGTACGCAGAAACTGAGCTCTTCATTGATTTATCAAAAGAAAGAGGATTTACAAGTGGAATAGTGCGACCACGCTCACTAGCATCTATATACATGTTCTTTCCCCTGTAGGTGAAGTAAATTCTCCTTTCAGGGAACTTCATGTTGGCAGCCATGCGATCAAACCATGGTGCCGCTAGGATAACATCCTGATGTTGGAGAGGAGAGACGAAGATTTGATACCAATGTAATGGAATTTGCCTTAATATGTGAGAGTAGCGGAATTTAATGAGAGTACTTTCAAGAAATGATTTTGTGAGCATAGCGGGTTGACATAATTGAAGATAGCAACATAATCATAGCAATTAGTTAACTTGGCATAGACAATACTTTTGCAAGAGAGAGATTTTAGAGAACATGACAACAGTTGAGGACCGGATTTATGTGGAGCCGGTCCCCCCTCCAATAGGCATTTGTATTATGATTTCTCCCATAAAGAGAGACTTGTTACAATACAGTCTTTGTGTTCCTTGTGACCTAGGTGATGCCATGAAGATGGAAGGCTTCATGCATCACAAACATAACATAAACTTGAAGAAAGCTTTAACTATCCCAAGCCTTAGTCCCAAGACCTCAAACACCTTCGAAGGTGGAGAGAGCTAGCAAGGAATGAGGGTAGGGAAGAGGAAGAAGAAACATTTCGTAGGAGAAAGAATTAGTTCCTCACTTATCATACTCTTGTTGCTAGCATACATAATAGCATAGTAATAAAGAAGAAGGAGATGGCAAGCTTAAGCATTGAAGCATGGCTCTTGGTTGGATTTGCACTCCATAGCCAAGAGTGTTGGTGTAGGCTCTCAACCTCTACTTGCTTGGAGAAGGAGAGGGAGCTCTTACACTTTGCATAGTACACAATGAGAGTGCTTGTGAGTGTGTGTGGGTGAGTATACCCCCTAAGCACCCCCCTAGCTTGCTTGGGTCGACCCCCCCTTGTAGCTCATGCTTGAAGCTCATTGGACCCCTCCAGGCCTAGCCAATCACAAGCAGGAGCCATTACAAGCAACATGGGTAGCCTTGGGACAAGTGTCCCCCTTTCCCCTTTGAGAGAGAGGACTTGATAAATGCAAAATCAATTAGATAATTCAAGTAATTTATCATTGGACCCCTTTGAAGCCTAGCCAATAGGCTTCAAGCAACACATGAAGGTAACATGGGTAGGGACCTGACATGTGTCCTTGCTGCCTCTTCAAGCTGGGGCTTCCCTTGTGAGTGTGAGTGTGTGTTCTCTCTCTCTAATCCCTAGGAAAAGGGCTCCCCCCCCCTCTTGTAGGGATGCTTTTGACTTTAGGAGCTCAAGCACCTTAGTCATCAAGCATGACAAAGCACTTGAAGTAGGCAGTGCTCCCACAAGCATCTCAGGCAAGCTTCTCAAGGCACCTCAAGCACCTTAATCATGCACCAAGTCAAGCACCTCAAGCATGGAGCCAGTCAAGCACCTCAAGCATCTTAATCAAGCACCTCAAGCATGACAAGCACCTCAAGCAGGATAAGCACCTCAAGCACGACAAGCACCTTGAGCTTGGGCCGGGTTCCCACCTCAAGCTCAGCCCTAGCTTACCTAAGGTCAAAGGACTTTTACACACATTATTGGAGGTCTTCAATGAAGCTAACCCTAAGGTCTTATGCTCCATTGGTTAGCCTTGCTCTTGATAGACCATCTCCCATTTGGGCCCCTTTACTATTGGCCCCGTGTTGAGATAGATCTATAAGCACATATCTATATCTTAACACTTGTTCCTGTTTATTCTCCCACATTAAGTGATCAATTTAATATGAGAAAATCATTTGGGTTGGTTAGATATTAGATTTTATGACATATGTTCTCGTTTATCTTGTACTAGATGTCACTATGAATTTCTCAAGACCTAGAAGATTACAGTCCAAGCATCAATAAGCTAGGGAGCACTAGGTCATGGTTTAAAATTACTGCATTGTATAAGATTGGAGCATGTAATGTGACATCTTTGCTCACAATCTATAAATATGTCCCTCCTGCATGACGGCATACCTCACATATATGCAATAAACGAGGTCAACAGACAAATGAAATAGACACTGCTGCTGCCCTCACTTCTGTATTATTGTTGGGTGCTTTGCCATCGAAGCGAGCACAACAAGACTTAGCATCATTGCATCTAAAATCCATTACCATTTCAAGATACCAACCACGAATCAATAGTAACCCCTCTCTATTCGTGAGACCAATGAGTGATATTTGGACATAAATGAGGCAAATATTATAATTATAGAGGAGCTATCCATGTTAACTCAAACAAATTTTTACCTTATTGTAAGACAAAATGTCAACGTAACAAGCAATACATTGGTAGATCCCTTCAACAACAAATTTGTTCTCTTGCTTGGTGATCTTGCCCAACTACCCCCAATTTGTAGTCACGCACGGGAGCTTTGTAACACATGCCATATCACAAGCTTGATCCACTGTCTACATGCAACTTTCTACAGGATATCATGCTCTGTAAGAGATGCAACAGACCCTGAATTACTTCAGTTCTTGACCATTATTCATGAAAGAAAACCAGTTGTAGATGAAATCAATTGTACCTTGGGTGCATGTATTATAGATGAAGCACATATGCATGACTACATCAACAACCCTACTCCAATAATTTGTACTCGCATATCAGACGTCCAATACTATAAGAACTTGGACTTGAATAAGTTGTACAATCAAACTGACATTACAAAAGTTGAAATGAAGATGCATGGGAGTAACATAAGTGTTCTTCAATAGTGGCTCCTAGACCCTAAGTTCAACGAGCTAGATTTGATCACAATTGATGTGTGTTGCATGATCACTGAAAACACCAACTTGACAATCGATGTGGAAAACGGTGCAACATGTATTGTCGATTCCATAACACAAAACACAGAAGGTATGGTTACATGTATCACTATCCTCATTCATTGTACTGATAATACGTACAAAAGAAGAAAGGGAAAAACACAAATAACTACAAAAGCAGAAAGGCAAAACACACTCGACATCCACCTTAAAAAATGCGAGCCGACGTCCTGTGTTGCCAACCATTCGATCAAAATTTTCTCTTTGAAACGTATATAAGAAAAAACATTGATTAATAGACAACCTTGCTTGGATATAATCTCAACTGTAACCATCCCTATAATCTTGGAGAATCGATGCACTTAACTTTGTTTTCTCCCATAAACCTTTATCATTTTTCAAATGTATATCCCTTTCACGCAATGCCGCCCTTGCCAAATTAGTCAAGCTCTTGTTCCCTTCAGTGCTAGATAAAGGAGTACGAGCGGAAGTGCGACGCGAGAGAGAGTGCGAGAAGAAGAGCACGATGATATGGTGAACTCACTCTATTGTAATGTGTAGAGCATAGTGAGTTCTTATTAGGTTTTTACAAAAGAATATGTGTACATACCTGGCGGCCCGCCCACTTACCTGGGCGACCACATTGGGCTTTATACCCCAACAACCTCCCACTTAAAGTCCAATGTGGTACTTTAAGTGTGAGAGAAGCTACTATACAAGCTAATATACAAGAGATGTAGAGAAGTGATGTACTACCCTACACCTAACTGCTTGCGAAAATGCGCAAAGCTCTCTGAGGGAAGTCCTTTTGTAAGTAGATCAGCAGGATTTTCTGTGGTGTGAACTTTGACAAGCTGAAGTTGCTTATCCTCGAGCATTTCCTTGATGAAATGATACTTCACATCCACATGCTTTGTCTTTGAGTGATAAACTGGATTGCGAGCCAATTGTATAGCACTTTGACTATCACAATATAACACAGGCATCTCTTCTTTGATTCCCAAATCTGTTACTAGTCGATTAAGCCAAATTGATTCTTTGCATGCCTCTGATGCTGCAACATATTCAGCCTCTGTAGTAGACTGAGTAACACAATCTTGTAATCTAGAACGCCATGATACTGCTCCACCAGCCAATGTAAAGACATTCCCTGACGTAGACTTTCGGTTGTCTAAGTCACCTGCATAATCTGAGTCTGTAAAACCCTTTACACTTAGCTCCTGACTCCCATAGCATATACGCATACTCTTTGTAGCTTTCAGGTATCTCAATATTCCTTTCACTGCCTCCCAATGTTTCTTGCTTGGGTTTGACATGTATCGACTTACTACTCCCACTGCAAATGCAATGTCTGGGCGAGTAGCAATCATTGCATACATCAAACTACCCACTGCAGACACATATGGAATCTTATCCATTTCAGCCTGCTCTTCCTCAGACACAGGACAATCTTGTTTGCTAAGTTTCACATATGGTGGCAATGGAACACTCAATGCCTTTCCCTTCTCCATATTGAAACGTTGCAAAACCTTGTCAATATACTCTGTTTGAGATAACCAAATCAACTTCTTTGATCTGTCTCTCTCAATGCGCATACCAAGTATATGACTTGCCTCACCCATGTCTTTCATGTCAAACGATTTTGCCATCTTTGACTTCAAAGCTGAAATTTCTTCCAAGTGCTTGCCAGCAATCAACATGTCATCCACATACAAAATAAGGATCACCCAACTGCCATCCTTAGCCTTCTTTGTATATAGACAACGATCGAATTCACTACGTTTGTAGCCTTGAGAAAGCATAAACTTGTGGAATTTATGGTACCATGCCCTCGGTGATTGTTTTAAGCCATAAAGACTCTTTAACAACTGGTATACCCAATCTTCCTTGCCTTTCTCAACAAACCCTTCTGGTTGCTGCATGTAAATTTCCACATCTAAATCACCATGCAAGAACGATGTCTTGACATCCATTTGGTGCAACACCAAATCTAATATGGCAACCAATGGAAGAAAGCATCTCAATGTAGTCATCTTGACCACCAGAGAGAAGACTTCATCAAAGTCAATGCCTTGTTCTTGCTTAAAGCCCTTGGCAACAAGCCTTGCTTTGTACTTTGGCTGACTATCATGAGCGGTGATCTTATACCTGTAAACCCATTTACAGGGTAGAGCCTTTTTGCCCCGTAGTAATTTAACTAGCTTCCATGTCTGGTTTTTATGCAGACCTGTCATCTCTGACTGCATGGCCAATTGTCAATTCCCGGAGTCCTTCATTTGCACCGCTTCCTTGTAACATGAAGGCTCATTGCAATCAGTCAACATGACATAATTCATAGATGGAACAAACCTATCAGGAGGTCGCATGACACGTCCAGATCTACGCACAATAGGTGGCTCAGGCTCAGCCACAACCTGTGGTTCCACTCTATCCTGTCCTTGCTCCTCTTGAGCTCTGACATTTTGTCTTGCACGTGTAGGTCCATCTTCTTGGAAGACAACTCTTCTAATCTCCTCAACCCTCTCTGGTTTAGAATGATATTTGGATTCATTAAAGTGAACATCATTGCTGCGGACAACCTTTCTAGATTCGGGATCCCAAAGTTTGTACCCCATCTCACCAGAATTACCATAGCCTAGAAAGATGCACTTTCTACTCTTTGGCTCAAGTTTGTTCCTAAATTCCTTTGGAACGTGAGTATATGCCTCACAGCGAAAGACTCTGAGATGCTTGTATGAGGGCATTTTGCCTGACCATACCATCTTTGGCACTGAATCCTTCTGCAAAACCTTGCTAGGAGATCTATTTACAAGATGAACAACTGTTGATACAGCTTCAGCCCAAAACCCATTTGGCAGTTGTGCATTAGACAACATACTTCTAACCTTCTCTTGTATGGTCCTATTCATCCTCTCAGCAACACCATTTTGAGGAGGACTGTAAGGAGCAGTAAGTTCATGTTTTATACCTTTTGACTCACAAAAGTCCTGAAAGGCCTTTGAAACATACTCTCCACCATTGTCAGTGCGTAAGCATTTAAGCTTCTTGCCACTCTGATTCTCCACAAGTGTCACAATTGTTTTGAAAACACTAAATGCTTCATCTTTGTGCTTGAGAAAGTAAACCCATACTTTCCTCGAGTAATCATCTATAAATGTCATAAAGTAAGAAGCTCCCCCTAGAGATAGGTTAGGCATAGGTCCACACAAATCACCATGAACAAGTGCTAACTGTGTATCTCTTCTACTGCTTCTATGCTTATGTGGCTACTGTGTTTGCTTACCATACAAACAATGTTCACAGAATTCAAAATCATTAAATGAAAAGCCAGGCAAATAACCAGAACGAGACAAGATTTCCATTCCCTTCTTGGACATATGTCCTAACCGGCTATGCCACAAAGAAACGTTCGGCTGCTCGGTTACATTGATTACATTTTTAGAGACATTTGATACATAAATCATGTAAAGTCCTCCTGACTTTACTTCATGTGCTACTGTCATAGAACCCTTGGATATCTTCCACATGTTCTATCCAAAAATGATGACGTAGCCAGCATCATCAAGTAAACCTGTGCTGATCAAACTCTTTGTAATTGCGGGAACATGTCTCACATTCTTTAGCGTGAAAGAAGAGCCATTCTGAAACTTCAATTGAACATCTCCAACACCTAAGATCTCACATGTCTGCCCATTGCCTAGCCTAACATGATCTTTAGTGGTTACATAAGAAGTAAACCACTCCTTGTTTGGAGACACATGAAGTGATGCCCCTGAGTCTATAATCCAGTCACTCAGTGCATTTCCATCAGATGTTGTAAGAAGAGCTGAGTCCATTGTATTCTTCAAGAGGTAGATGTCTCCTAACACTAGACTGTCATCCTCTGCAACAGTGTTTGTCACATGTATTTCTTGAATCTTCACTAAGGACTTGTTCTTCTCACCATGGTCTTTAGCGTTTTCTTTGCCTTTTTCTGCTTTCCATTCTCTGCACTCTCTTTTCATGTGACCCTTCTTGCCACAATGGTAGCATTCTATGTCACTCTTGCCTTTAGCACTGCGGGACTTGCTACGAGACTGATTCCTCTTTCCACCTTTGTACTTTTCTTTGGTCCTTCCCCTGACAACTAAGGCTGTTCCTTTGCCTTTGTCCATTGTATTTCTATTGGTTTCTTCAGTAAGCAGACTTCCTTCTACACCTGCTATGTTCAAACCATCTGGAGGTGCAGAATTACTCAAAGCTGTGCGAAAAGTGTCCCAACTTTCCGGCAATGTGATCAACAGGAACATAGCTCTAACAGGTTCATCAAACTTGACACCTTGAGCTAACAACTGACTGTAGATTGTGTTGAATTCATTCAGATGATTGGACATAGGTGTCCCTTCTTTCATCTTCAAGTCAACAAGCTTCTTAAGCCAGTATACCTGTGAAGATGCACTCTGCTTCTCATAAAGATCACTCAACTTTAACCATGCTTGATAAGCCGACATCTCGTCTGCTACATTGAAGTAAACGCTTTCTGCCAAAGTCAGCATAATGGTAGAAAGTGCCAATTCATCCATTTCACTCCATTCATCTTCGTCCATATCTTCTGGTTTTATCCCCTTGAGCTTTATAGGTTTTATCTGCTTCTTTTGTACCAACACGTGCCAAATCTGCTTCTTCCACAATGGGAAATTGGTTCCATCCAGCTTCTTGATATTGTAAAGAGCAGTGTCCTATGATCCAGCCATAGCTACGCTTCACAGTGGTTTAATTTCTTGGGAAAAATTCGGCAGAGTTTCCCCTGTAAACTGACCTCTAAACCAATATCAACTTGTCAAATGAACCAAGAAAGCTTCAGATTCTGCAGAAATTTTGGCAGAGTCTCCTTTGTAAAATGGCTCTGGTGTACTAAAAACAGACCAAAAAACAGCTCAAAAAACAGTGTCTCTTTGACACTGTAAGCTGCGGGTAAACCTGTCCTACACATGTACTGTCTCTCACTGTCCTGTCACTGTCCTATAAGCATAGACTGCGACAATGCCTCAACGGCAGTAAAGCAAAGATGCAATCCCAACTGTCTAACTCATAGTCAATACATCCTAGCTGCCTATCTAAGGGTGCTCGAGGGATCGCTCCAAGACCTGTATCACCGAAAGGATCTCAACATTCGAGAATCCCCCAGCTCAATAAAACCTCACTCGACCCTGAAAAAGGGCTGCAGTAAATCTGACAGTACATAGACTTCCCACAAAGTCATACATCCACAAATTTCCCACTGTATGTTGTAACCGCTGTGGCGGTTGTTTGCTGCGTGACTCACAGCCAGCAAACCCTCAACAGACATACATCATCTCTGACAATACATCCCATGTGGAAGTACCTGCAATGTCAGGATGAAATCTGGAATATCAAGCAGCAAACACAAGCTACCTGATGAACTAGTGGATGTCGCCTATAGTCTGTGTGTAGATGCGCCCGTGTCGTATGTGACACGCCTCCAAGAACTATGAGCCATCCTTCGATGTGTAGACAGCCACAAATCAACACTCTGGGAGTGTCGATATCCTCAACACCTGCAGTCGTAGGATGAAAACCCGAAATTTGCAGAGTCGGATCTGCACCCGTCGAGACCACGTAGTCGAAAATGGCTTGCGCAGACCTTTGTCGAAGCCGAACGGTGGCCAAGATGAGATTTGGGGTCGTGTCTTTTCCTGTCAAATTTCACTCCAATCTGAGTTGGTGACTCTAGCCTCCTGCAGTGCTGCCCGAGCCTCGATCTGAGCTCTGATACCAGTTGAAGGAGTACGAGCGGAAGTACGACGCGAGAGAGAGTGCGAGAAGAAGAGCACGACGATATGGTGAACTCGCTCTACTGTAATGTGTAGAGCTTAGTGAGTTCTTATTAGGTTTTTACAAAAGAATATGTGCACATACCTGGCGGCCCGCCCACTTACCTGGGCGACCACATTGGGCTTTATACCCCAACACTAGATACTAAATTTCAATTTGCATATGTCCTATTGTATTCTACAGATGTTATAATAGCAAGGCCCACCAAGCAAGACTCGTTGTATAAGTGGGCAGATGTTTGCCATCTATACGCTAAACAAAATGCTTTTCTCCTACAAAGACTAGTCTCGACCTGGAAGGCAAGGCCTACAAGTGGTGGATGTCTCTTCCACCGATACAAAAGACGATAACATGGACACAATTTAAGGTTGTGTTTCAAAGTGAATTTTTACCATAATAAAAGCTAAAAAGAATTGGAAGGCGTGGGGCAATTGTTACATGCACAACAATTCTTCTCCAACCAATTATATCTCCAAGTACAAAGAGATTATCCTTAAATTAGAGAAGTTGGATGAGTTTCACAAGGTTTAAAGTTTTCTTTGTGGTTATATCCTAACATCAAGGCTATAATTACTTATTTGCACCCAAAGACACTGGAAGATGCAACTGCACAAGCTTTGGTCTACGATACATATGGAAAAGATTTACATCAATGAAGACTTTTAGTCTCATATACCAAGCCTGCCACACGAGGTCCACCAACTCTAGAGGTTCTCTATCTGCTGGTGATTTTGAATGAGGGAAGAGAAAGAATTTCTATTTGCGTTGCTTGTCAGATTCACATACAAATAGAGATTGCCCTATGTTCAAGGCCATAGAGCATAATCATGATCAAAGCCTAGTTTATCAACTAGAGTCTTCATAGATATATGATTCCTTTTGTGTTTTGGCCATACTTTGCCTCATTCATTCTCTATGTGCCAGCCACAAATTAAATAGATGCTACTTATTTGTGCTTTTTGTTTGTGATGCTTTTTTATATAAACTTGTAGTTTTAAACTACGAGGGTCCAAATCGGGTTAGCTTGATCATATGATGGCTCGAATTTTTCTTGAAAGTGTTGTGTAGTAGTATGGGCATTGATTCTTTAAGAGTAAAGATGGTGTTCCATTAAATTGTGGAGTTTGCTTCTTTTTAGGACTCCGTTCAGGCCAATTGATGTAGTCCACACCAAGTTCTTCTTCTTTTTAAGAAAATAGCACCAATTTTGGGGCTTTACTCCACATGTGAAGAGTAAATGTACCCTTGGACTTAGATATAGAGTGCCAAACTTTTTTATGTCTCACAAGCAAGTCCAACTATTAGACATTCACTTGTCTAATCTACATCGGTTTGTAAGCATTCTAGATTTTTGAAAGGAACTAAGAGCAATAAGTTTTTCTTAATTAGGGCATCTCATTTGAGATAGTCTCTTACTAGTCTAATATTGAGTTAAAGATCCCTTTTGGCCAAAGGGACAATCTCTTTTGAGTTTTAAGTTGATAGTCCGATTGCCATCAAATAGTTTTATACTTTTCAAGCTTTGCTACAAGTAGATAGTCACCCCCACCTTGGTTTATATGTGAGATGTTGATGATTTTAAGAAAAGCTTGTTCACTGTTGTTTTCAAGGAAGAAACTCTCTTTTAAGGGGCAAATAATGTCGGGGCTAGGGTAGCTAGTGGGAAAGAGTTCTAGGCCAAGTGATAAGTGGTAAGCTTAGGGGTGTCCTAAAAACTAGTGGCTGGAGGAGGAGGTGTTTGATACCAGGACGTCAGTTACCTTGGTCCTATAGGGGGCCTCAACCACCCCCATACTAATGAATCACCATCAAATTGAGTTGGTTCAATTCTTTGAGTGCCACACACCCGTAGCAATCAACTCTTGGAAGCTCATCGTATTTAGAGGAGATGAATGGACCTTCATACTGACCACCCTTTAATGGGTCTACAAAGGGGGCTCTAAAAAGTGAAAAGAAAAGGGTGATAGTGATACTGATTGGTAAAGAAGAAATGGTAATGTTGATGCCATATTCAGGCAGCCACAATAGCCCTTCCAAAACTCCCTTGGTGTATTAGCGTCGAAATGATTGTCACCAAGGAAACAAAGTTTGCACATGGAAGGTTGTGTGTATCCATAGGGGCTCCCATTTCATTACTAGAATTAGTTTATGGGTGAAAGTAGAAGAAAATAGCAACTACATGGGCCATGTGTTATTAGCCACACATAGAAGATTTATCACTAAATTTACTACGTTGTAAATGCCACACGGATGGCCTCATAGAGCATATAAGTGCAAAAATACTCTTATGCTTATGTGTAAAAATTAGGTTGCCCCACTATTGATTTAATATAAAGCAAATTTTTCTTGCATTGACATTTCATTTCATGATTAATATGGCACCCAAATAATGGAGACATTTTTTTTTAATTAAAAGGTTGTGGAGGAAATTAGACATTGTTAATAAGGGGACCTAGAATAGCAGTACGCTTGTCTAGAATAGAGATGCCTGGACAAGAGCGCATCCATTCGGTCAAGTCTAAATTTTCTTGTGTCGATAACATAGAGTGGAGAAAGTTTCAAGAACTCATTCAAAGTGAGCTTGAGTGTTATACATCGCCGTTTTTACCCCTCGCAAGATTAGGCAATCCTTTCATGTTTTTCTCAAGAAGCTTCAATTGAAATTGAATGAGTCTCCTAACACAACTCACTCTTGAATATCATGCTTTCATTGAGTTTTGATTGCATAATCATCTATTGTAGTATTAAAGGAACTCACATTGCAAGGAACTAATCAATGTTAAATTGCCAAAAGTTGGTGATTTACAAAGTAAAAGTGATTTCAAGAGTCTTCTCGTGACAAAGTGGAAAATCAAGATGTTACTCTTTCTTTCATTGAACCTCCTGCCGAACCGTGTTCTGGTCAACAAACAGCTGGATCCATGAAGGATGCCACTATGGAAAACATTGATGTATCATTAGTCTTGTTTTCGAGGACGAAAATGCTTCTCCAAGGGGGGAGTAATGTCATGCCAAGGGTAGGACCACGCAAGGCCAAGGGCCAGGATGGACATGCAATCAAAGGGGTCTCTATGTTTAGCAGGCCAAGGGCCTATATAGAGCATGTCTGGGTGGAGATTAGCATGTTGCAGTTACCTATGCCTTTCACAGGATCCCACTGCACTCGTGCCAATGTACAACTCTCCCAAGCCCAAATCCTCCAATGGTATGTCTCAAGAGCTATTGGGTCAGGATCGATGACAAGTCCTCCCGCAAATTCCCACTACTCGGATCTTCTGAAAACAACACTCTGCAACATGTGGAGCCTCTACTGAGACTCTATGTAGTTGACCCTCACCCTCTCTGAGCAAGTCCGAACTGCGATGAGGACCTCCAGTCACGTGAAGGCCCCCATCAATCTGGGAGCTGTTGTCTCTAGATGTGTGAGCTACTCAGCTGGTACTACCTCTGTGATGTCGTGACACATGCTCTACACCCCTCTCATGCCCTACAATTGGATGCTTTGTAACTCCTCTAGCAAACCTGAGAACTAAGCCAGTCACCTAGAGTGCGTGCTGGACCCTCTGCCATGGTACCCAAAGAAACATGAAGCCTACTACCAACCAAGTGGCCTCTTTGAGTGCTGACCATAGGGTTCCAAACAAGGGGCTATCTCAAGTGCCTCTGTGCAGGTGGGTTGGTGCTGCTCCAGGACTCCCTGCAGCTGCTCCCAAGAACGAAGCATGCTCACAACAAAACGATCCTCCAGTCTCCTGCTCAGACCAACTCTGTGCATCTTTGTAAAGATCCATCTAATGGAAGATCTCCAAGGGCCTCCTGCCTGAGGCACTTGAGCTTTAAGTCGCTAAAGCAAAAACTCCTTCCAGGGTTCCTCCCATGGAACCAGTCCTCTAACAACAAACGTCCCAAGAAGGGCTCTACTCTACTATGTTGGGTCTATGATCCCCAACCCCCCCTGAGAACATGGTAGAGTGATAACCTACCAGGGTAGTTTGGCCCGGGCTATCTGAGTGTCGTCCCTTGACCAAAGAAAGTTCCTGATCAGTCTCTCTACCTGGCTAATGCAAGAGCTCAAAAAGATCCAACAAGATGTAATGTACCACATACTAGCCAACAATGCCTGGTTGGCCACTACAACTCTGGCTGCCAAAGAGAGTCGTGCCAAAATCCAATGTAGCGACTTCCTCCTGATGGGCAGGAGGAGGGGAGAAATCTGCTGCTCAAGAGATAAGTACAGGCCAACCTGACAGCCCAAGTAGCGAACTGCACTCCCTGGGGGAATCCATCTAAAACCCTCATCTAGAAACCAATCAGGCGTAGGAGCACTACCAACCCAAAAAGCCATTGTCTTCCTCCAGTTGATCAGTGTGCCTGATGCACAACAAAATGTCTCTAGAGACTGCTCACACTTGTGCAGGTTGGCCTCTTGGGCCTCCAAGTACGAAGCTGAGTCGTCTGCAAACTCAGCATCCAATAGCTCATTGCCCCGAATAGGGAGAGCTAAGCTACGTAGACCAATCTGTTGTGAAACCAAGGATCTGCTCATCACCTTAGCATAAAATAGAAAGATGAAGGGGGCTAGAGGATAGCCTTGTCTGACCGAGCGTGTGACCATGAAATGGTCCCCTCTACCTCTTGTCAAAAGCACCTGACTGTGTGCACATCTGTAGAGAGCAAACACACCTCTGATCCAAGCATATGAGAAGCCCATCCTATGTAGAGTGCCCTCCAAGACGTTCCAGTCAACTCTGTTGTAGGCCTTCTCAAAATCAAGAAGAAGTATCGATAGATCCTCACCTCGAAGGCGTGCAAGAGCGGACGCCTCCCAAAAGGTGAAGATGTTGTCAAGGATACTGTGCTCCTTGACAAAACTTGTATGGGTTCCATGTATAATGCTCTATAGAAGTTGTAGGGTGAGTTGAGGATGGTGATGGGCCACCACTACCAAATCTCATCCAAGGAGCCACCCTCCTTGGGAATGAGGTAGATCAATCCCTCACTCATACTATCAGGCATCTCTCCTGTGTGCAAGATGTACTAAAAAGCAGTGCAAAGGTATGAGCCAAGCAAGTCCTAGTACTCCAAGAAAAAACTGAGAGTCAAACCATCCTCACTGGGACAACTACCTCGGGGAAGTTCTCCGAGGGCCACGTGGAGCTCCTCTAGCTGAAGAGGTAGCTCAAGCCTCTGGCACATCTCCTCAGTCATAAGACAAGGCATTTGTACCCAAACCTGCTCTCTGCATGCATCCTGATGCTCTAACTGAGACTCTGCTAATTGCAGGTCACGATAAAAGTCAGTAACACAGCTTCATGCATATCCTCTGTCTCCGAAGTAACTACCCCATCAGGTCTCCTCAATTGGTTAACATTAGTGTGCACAATGATAGGGTCCCAGTGCCTCAAAGAACACCCAAATCACTTTGTCACCCAATTGGGCCCATTGAGATGCGTGTCAATGGAAAGCAAACTCATGACGCCTCTCCTCTATGCTAGCAAGCTCCTAGTGAACCTACTGCACAACTGCTCCTCCAACCAAGTACTGTCTGGGTGCTGCCCATGCATCCTCTACAAGGAAGCAACACCCCGTCGGAGACGCTGCTTCTCCTCCCTCATTGTTGCATCCAGGCGGGCCGTATACTCTTGGAGAAAGAAATGACCAAGGTGAGCAAGTCTTGCATGTCCAAGCCCTTTGTCCAAAGAGCCACCACTCGCTCTCTAAGCTCTGAGTCCAACGTGATCCTCTTAGGGATGTGTAGCATCGTGCTCCCCCTCCTTTGTCTATCTATCACAATGAGGATCACTTGTGCATGGTTCAAAAAAGATGTCCCAATCAAAATGCAAACTGACTCACTCAAGTCATAAATGTGGTCACTGGCATAGAAGCGGTCTATCCGAGATAGATTCACTCCTCCCACTTTGCGGTCAGATCAAGAGAAGGCCAAGTTGTTTGGGGGTCTCACAAAGCCAGAGTGATGCCAAACATCTGAAACCCTCAAAGTCATACATAGCCTCTCCCAAGCTACCAACTCAGCTCAGTGCACAGTAGCATGGCTACCTCCAATACTATCAAAGGTGTCCTCCAACATGTTGAAGTCACCCCCAATGCACCATTGCTTTGCATGCGACAGATACTCTACAATGTGAGACCAAAACTCTAAATGTGCACTTGCCACATTGGACGCATAGATGTTCATGAAGCCCAATAGGAAGCCCTGAACTTGCATAGTAATCCACTGAGCCCTGCCAGGCACAATAATACGTCTATCCACAATGGCCTGCTTCCAAGAGTCTGCAATAGTCATACCTCTCCTTGGATACCACCAGGTCCAAATACACCTGACCAAAATGTCTCATATCGCCCACGCAAAAGATGATCACATCGTCTAATGTGGCTCTCACAAAGATGATTAACCTACAACATAAGAAAATCTCTCCGCCCACAAGAAAATCACATCGTCTAATGTGGGCCCACCTAATCCCTGCATGTTCCATAAGAAAATCAACCTTGCTCACGCTGAAACTGGGGCCCACCTAATCCCTGCATGTTCCATGAGACAATCCTCATGGAGAACAAGAAAGACTGATGCTGCAGCAACAACTAACGATGCTATCTTTGAAGCTGGCTTGGATGGGGAATAATCCACATTCGAGCATCCTCGAGATAGGCGTGACTGCAAAGAATGTCTAGACCAGGCCCAAGAATAGTGTGGCGTGTGCATGGCAAGCTCTCTGTCCAGAGGTCCTCATATATGTATACATAGCATGGTGGTCTTTGCGTGTCAACAAAGAAGTGTACCACAATGTGTCTACATCCTGCCAAGTCTGGAGGTGTCACTGAGAACTTGGCCAATGGCCACAAATTTTGTACCAGATCTGTAACCCCGAGGTCTCCCATGTGGTGAGAGAACTCGAGGGCATGTACCTGCACCACTTCATCACTGAGTCTAGAGTCTACTTAGACTGGTCCCTACCACATAAAGAAAAAGAGAAGTCAACCACTCAGTCCAGGGCCTCTATCCGTCTAGCTATAAGGAACAATACATGAACTCTGAAACAAGCTGCCTCAAAGTCTGGTGAAGGGTCGTTGAGAAACTGTGTGAAGTCGTAGGTGAAGAAGTCCCACCTACGACAAATGTCAAAGCTTGTTAGTCCACAAGGAACTACTGCAAAGTGATACGTCTGCACCAGAAGCGGGGCTCAGAAGAAAGGTTGCCCCTTTCTTTCCATGCAACTCGTGGAAAAAGTGCTGCCAAGAGATCTCCTAGTAGTCGAGGAAGATCCTACCCCTTGGGTCGATTGCGGGGTAGGAGCGGGAGGAGATGTAGAAGTAGGGGGGGTAGTGGGAGAATGAGGAGTGGGGGGCGGGGAGCGGTAGAAGGAGAGGGGCGAGGCAGAGAGGAGGAAGGAGGCAAGGGGGGAGGGGCGGAGGAGAACTTGGGGGGAGGAGGGGATGTCGAAGGTGAGACTGAGGTGGAGGGTGGAGCTAGGATCTCATCCTATTGAAGAGGGTCAAAACGGTTCCTTGTGGGAACCCACTGCAGCTGGCCTAGAGCCTGGCGACCACCCAGAGGGCCAAGCTAACATGGTGGCCCCTGTCGATGCCGACCACGAACCTAGTGCCAGCCCTCCCCTGCCTGAGCCCCAGGCTTGGAGGGTGAGTCTGCCTGAGTACCCTGTGACTCTATCTACTCCTGTTGGCCAGCCCTAGGAGGTTGGGACCGAGCCTAAGGTGAAGGTCGAGGCCTCCTCCATGGACAAGACTTCGCAAGATGGCCATCTAACAACAAATAAAACACTGATTTGAGAGGCAAAAATACTGCACGCTCTGGCGGAGCCAACCTTTACTCACCCGAGGTAGTGGATGTCCCAAACTAGAACACGTACTATGGTAATGCTAGCGCCCTTGGTAGCTACAGGGGCTGCATTGCGAGGTGTCTCCATGACGGTCCCAATCTTTGAGCCTACCCTGGATAGGAGCAAAAGGTACTACCTCCTCAGGTTGAGGAAGCAGACTGAGATGGGTAGGTCTTCCTCCTTGACAAGAATGTCGGTAGCTAGGTTGAAACCACGGTGCCACTGTTGAAAGTGAGCTTGTGCTGCATGGATGGCTAGGGGGCTCATTGCAATGACTTTGAATGCCATCTCGGAGGTCTCAAACTCTATCTAATAGTAGCCACGTCTGAGGAATTGAGAGTCAAGGATCTTGCCCACCTCTACAAGAAGGCGGGCCTCGAGAAGATCACACACCTCCCCTCTGCTAGGCCAGGTGCCAATGATCTTGCAGATGATGGAGGTCATCTGGAGGCGCTCCACCTCTGCTGCAAGGCTCGCTTGCTTTGTGAACAAGAGAGCAAGTCGAATGGTGGGCTCTGCAAGGTCGGACAAGGGGGCTTCTTCAAAGTCCCTTTGGGGTGGAGCGTGAGCCTCCATCCATGTATGCTACTGCAAATAAGTCGGGGATAGGCATACTCCCGTTGGCATGGATGGCCTCCAAGACAACAAAATAGGACGTCAATTGGCAAAGAGGATGGTGCAAAATTGGGGCGGGGGGGGGGGGGGGGGGGGGGGGGGGGCTGCAAATGCAAGAGGGGAGATTGTGGGTTGGTTACGAAGGGGGGGGAGGAGCAGGCTGGGGTAGGACAATAGGGCGCAATGTGAGGAGGAGCGGACTGGGACAGAGAGGGCTGGGGCAGGAGAGCTAGTCGCGAGAGAGGAGGCAGTGCACACGAGGTGGGAAGGGGGGGGGGGGGTGTTGGCGATGGTGGGCAAATAGTAGCAGCGAGCGCACCCTGAGTAATACCTTGGTTGATCAAAACTTGTCTAAATCCAAAACGATTTTGGGGTTAGCCTATCATTACTTTCATCTATGAGTGATTCAAATTTGGGATCAAAATCTCTCAAAACATGGATTGCGATCCATGCACCTTTCCCAAATTTTGAAACCAAAACCTAGATACTATGCTCTACATGCTATTTCTAGCATGCCCCTAAAGTTTCATCTCATTTGGACACCAAAACCCAAGTCAAAATCCCAAGACTGTCCAACTCTAAGACAATGAAAACATTGGCTTAATTTCCAATCCAGAGATCCAAACCCAAAAGGTTTGATAGCATAGCATCTACTAATCATGTTGATCCTAATGGTACTAAGAAAACTGAATTTGGCCTCCATTTATCAATCGTGATCCATGTACCTATGGTGACAACTAACCTGAAACTTTCCCAAATTGTAGTGCATACACAAGGAAACATATCCCCAAGCTCAATTTTGGAAAAAATCAGGAAATTTGGATCAAAAGGTAGCAAAACAAAAGACACACTGAAAACCACAGAACAAACCTAGGGATGGGTATTTGACCTAGCAAAACAAGTCCAAAGTCAAAAAGATTTGAGATATAGCTTGTGGACATAGTGTACGTTTCATTGTTTGTCCCTAGAAGTGATTAAAATGTTTCACCTTCTATTATAGTTCAAACATTTCAGCAGCATCACATTGGCTATAAGTATTGGTAAGGATAGTCATGCATATACAGGTTCGGATCTGGTTTTTGCTAAATGCATGCACATCAGGTGTTATGGGCCCTAGTGTTTAGCAAAGGCTGATTTGGAGCGGCATGCATATTCATCACCTTAGTGCTATGAAGCATTTTGCACTCTATGTGCAGTATCTCTATGAGATTATGTTTGGATCTACCAATCACCAATAGAGGTCATGGATCGGTTTGGGTGCTTGTGGATCTTTCCAGTTAACCAAGATGGTTATTCATGACATTATCATTTTCTTAGCAATGTTGTACGACATTGTGATCCCTATTTACCAGTCATTTGGAAGACTCTCTGTAAACCATGGGGAATCCCAGACACCTCACTACTATCTGTATCCAAGGGGATAGGTAGATTACAACAGTTATGCTACTATCCGTATCAAAGGGGATAGGCAGATTACAACAGTTATGCTACCGTCATTATCCAAGGGGATAGGCAGACTACAACAATTATGCTACTGTCAGTATCCATGGGGATAGGCAGATTAGGTAGATTACAAAGCGTAATCTTGTACTAAAGGATATGCAAAGTGTGTACGTTAGCACTAAGCAATCCAATTAGTAAGCATGTATTGCCCTAGTTGGAGTTTGCTTACTATAAATTAAAGCAAGTTTGAGACTAGGTTTAGTCTCTTCCAGTATAATTCAGGTTCTCAACCTTAACCATCGGTATTAGTGCAGTTGTTTACTGATACAAGAAGATAACAAGTCAATGACTTAAACTTAGCTGATGAGTTACGTCAGCAAGTTACTTTCATGAAAACAGAAAGAGGTACTCTTTTGGGTACATTTTAGTTGTAATTACTCGTCATTTAGCATACTCAACTGAGTTCTAAATAGAGTTATCACAACTAAGATGTACCCGAAAGAGTACCTCTTTCTCTTTCCATGAAAGTAACTTGCTGATGTAACTCATCGCTAAGTTTAAGTCCTTGACTTGTTGTCCCTGTAAAAAATTTCTAGAGGAAATCTTAAATGAGAAAACAACAATTCATCTACCATCTTGTGTTACCGATTCCTATCCAAGCATAGTGTGTAGACTCCATTTAGAACACACATGAGCATGCTAAACAAGTTATCACACAAAGATGTACCCGAAAGTACCACTTTTCACGTTCCATGAAAGTAACTTGCTGACATAACTCATCAGCCAAGTTTAAGTCCTTGACTTGTTCACAAATTTCATTAGTAAACAACCCCACCATAACTAGTGTTCAAGGTTGAGAACGTGACTTAAGCATGAAGGGACTAAACTGAGTCACAAACATGCTTTACCTTGCTGTAAGCAACACCAACTAGAGTGATACATTCTTGCTAATTGGATTGCTTGGTGCTAACGTACGCGCTTTCCATATCCTTCAGCACAAGAGTACACTTGTAACTTGTAGTCTGCCTATTCTCTTTGGATTCTGACAGTATTGAAATGTGTTTTTTCCCACAGTTTACAGACAATCATTCCAGATGACTGGTAAACGGGGATCACAATATTATACAACATTGCTGAGTAAAAACCAATGTCCCGAAGAACCATCTTGGTTAACATGAAAAATCCACAAGCACCCAAACCGAGCCATGACCTCTATTGGTGATTGGTAGATCCAAAAGTAAGATCATAGAGATATTGCACATAGAGTGAAAAATGCTTCATAAGCAACTAATATGATGAATATGCATACTGCTCCAACTCAGTCTTTGCTAAAACTAGGGCCCATAACACCTAGTGTGCATGCATTTAGCAAAAAAGAGATCCGAACCTATATATCCATGATCATCCTTGCCAATACTTATGGGGAATGTGATCCTCCTAGCATACATTAGAGAGGAATGTAAATAGTTCTGAAAGAAATTAAATCCTTTCAGTTGCAATTATTTGCAAGCTTGCTGAAACATTTTAACCACAATAGAAGGCGAAACAGTAATCACTTCTAGGTACAAACAATGAAACCTTTTCATTAATAACTCATAGCCTTGCTATATGCATAAAAAACCATATGTCATGTTGTTTAGCTGCACTTGTACTTTAACAAGTCATTCTAAGTATCCGACAATTTGTGGCCACCGAAATTGCTTCTGTGCTGAAAATGGTATAGAAAACAGGTTTTGACCAACACCTAGGGACTTTGTTGTGACACATACTTGAAATAGTGGGCGACAGGTCAGTCTTAGAGACTCATATTCTCCACATGTGGAATATGTCTCATGTAAGGGTGTCTTAAAAAAGAACATCCTTCAAGTACAAGATGTACTTGTGTGTGGTGGTTAGTGCAAACACTCTACTACTGGAGTGAGAGGGACCCTCATTAGCGTTGCTCCACACTGGCTAAACCAAACTCCTTGAGTTCCTAGACCAGGTTGTATCCCATGTGACAACATGTGCCAAATAAACCCTACATGTGGGTCTATAACTTCTTGGCTCTTACATGACCTTGTCATTTCCCTTAAGAGCAAAAATGGATGATAACATAGTGTGTGCATCCTATGTGGAAAAAGCAAACAAAATGAAACAAAACCAAATGAGATGTGTACCTGAAGGTTGACATAGTGTTCACTAAATCGTAATGAAAAAGAACCTGCCCAAATTTTCCGCCTACAAAGCCCTAGGAACATCACTTGAAAATTAATGAAATGCAAGTAGTATTGCAGATGTAACCTTGGGTGTTGCCTTTGCAGTACAGACCCCTTGGTTAAAATCAACATTGTCAAACCCCTTGGTTAAACTTTGCAGGAAAACTATTGAACTAGCAGCCGGCCCTTGGCCTATGTCTGTGACCCCTCTTGGGCTTGCCCATGGCTTGACATTCCTTTGGAATTTGAAATTTGTCCACTACCCCTTGGCAGTCTATGGACTTCTTTCCTTGAAAATGCAAGTGTGAAGGTTCCAATAATTGACCATCAACACTGTAATAAGTTATTAGTAATCACGAGTTGGGTCTTACCCCAAAACTGTACTCATTTAGACACTCTTAGTGCTATAAAAGATCCACTTAAGTTTGAATCGTATTCACCACTGTATTCGCTCTAAACCCAAAAATCCATCTTGGCTTTTTATGAACAGTCGTGCTAGCTGAAATGCTTGCTCCATCTATACACCATAGTAGAGAGAAGCCTTTACGAGTTTAAGTCTTTCAAAAACTCAATGTGATCTTCACATTGAAGGTATAGAGTGCAAAAATATTACCCAAAAAAAAAGTAATGGCAAGACTCTTGCTTGTCCATGAAAAGCAATGGGTGCTCAACTGAATAGAGTTGGTCAATTTTGAAAGTAATCACTGATGGATTACAAAAAGATGGCTCTTAGCCATTCCAAAATAAGTGGCAATAGAGGACTCTTAGCCCTTCCTGTTTACTGTATTGACATAGAAAGATGTCAATGAAGGCATACCTAGTTTCATGCCACCTTTCCCGCAAAGAAGTTGGAAAGAGAGAGAGGAGAATGTTGGGTTGAGGAAAACCCCTAACATATGATTCCGTGTAGACCATGTATGTGGCTTATCTTATCCTATAAGCATACAACTACACGCCCTCCTAGAGAGAGGCTTAGCTTATCCTATAAGCGGACAACTATGTACTTGTACCGCGCCCTCGTAGAGAGAGGTACTATAAATCACATCTTAACGCACTGACTGTATATGTGATTATGACTGTATCAGGGTGCAAATGTATGGCAGGTTTCCTGTGAATAAGCATGAAAACAAAATGTTTGAAAACACCAAATACTGAGCTCGTCCTTACTAGAATAGCTAGTGCTATAGCGGAAGTGTTAAACAGTACTGAGGTAAAAGTTGATCTACTCACAGGCATGCCAAGCATGCAGAGATATTGCCCTTGGAGACAATGACGGTCTCAACCATGTTATTCCCTTGTATACGTGCCTTGCACGATTACATTGGCATGGATACATCACAGTGCAGCATTGCAAAAACTGTGAACTTATATCTACGTGGTGCTAAAGATGTGTGCCATTATCATTGATCGGAAGTCAATCGATAATACCTTGGCACATAAGAGAAGCCGTGCTTCACATGAAGGCAGGCAAAACACTTTGCTTTATACAGTGGCTTCGTATGGAGTCTGCCCAAGCACTTTGCTTGGTGCCCACTTGTGGCCAAGGTTTTAAGAATTCACTCGAATCTGCTCGAGTGAGTTAGCGTATGTATCATATGCACCTGGATGGGATGGAAAAACCTGCAACATCTTGGCAAGTTTTCCCAAGAGCGTATGCTAAGAGCATATTCCAAACGGTGGAAATCGCGATGCCAAATACCAAAAGGAAAGCCTTGCGTCACTCAAGGAGTTCTGGTGCACGTAGTGACCAGATAATCGTGCCAATTTACAATGGCATAGCAAAAGAAAGTCGATTGATTGAAGCATTCACAGATAATGAACCTTGTCAGATTGTACACTGTATTGAAAAATAGAAAAATACTTGCAAGAGATGTACCTTGTATTTGCATGGTGTGAGTATTGGTATCCTGAGGATTTCTAGATGGAGCCTTGCTTCCATGATGTCGAATCACGCTTGCCGAAAATGTGTGAATCATGTCATTGCCTGATTGCATGAATGGTAGAAAACTGGCCTAGAAGTCAAGCCCAAGCAATTTGCTTAACAGCTGCTTGGACTTGCAGTTAATGATAGGTATTGCTGAGTACTTTGACCATACAGTCAGAGTTTTATCATTCAAGACATAGGCCGTGCGTGTACATGCATGTATTGCTAAACCACTTTGTTTGCACTTAGTGTCGGTCATACTTACACCTTGACGTTTGTCCTTGACAAACATCTCTTGGAACAAGCTCCCCTTCCACCATAAGGAATGGTCTCGAACCTTTTGTTGACTAATGCAAAAGCTTCTGCAAAAGTGAAATGAATAAGAAACATCAATTTCAAGTTTATTGTACTTAACTGGCCATCGAAAACGTCTATAATGCCATCTCCATCAGATATGAAGCGATTATTGATGTGAAGGTCATGGCTCCACATTGTTGGCAATGGCAGATAACCAAAAGCCTTGCTTTCCTTGAAGCCATTGTTGGGTTGAAGCCGATAGATCGACAAATGTTTGCATGTCGTGGTTCTCAACAACCCCTACCATTACGTGAGTTGTCGATCCTTTTTTGTGTGAACCACACAATTCCAAAGTCTTCATCATCTCGTGTATCTGCGACTCAGAACCAAAAAATCTGATTTGCCGAGGCTACAAAACCCCAGGGCTTCGCATCGATGCTCTCCTTCAATCGGCCAATCTAGGTCTTTGCCATGGGTTAAGTCCCTTGTGGTTAGGGTGCCCAACTTTGGGCGCCTGCTTGTGGACCCCCAAATAAAAAAGAAAGAAAAATGGCGATGGCGTTCACAATAGAGCTGTCGAGAGAGAGAAAGACGGAGGGTCGCCTCTGTGTTGCTCTATTGCGCCTGCCACATTGACTAGTTTCCTTCAGCTTTGCCTCGTGCTCCCATCAAGCTCTACAGCGCGTGATTTGGAGCCGATCGACACGCCACCTCCCCTTGCCTCAAGAGGCCGTACACACGGGGTCACCGCTTTGTCTTCGTCCCCGCTTGTTAAGAGCTTCTGCACACTCAGTGTGCCTTGACCCCGCCCTCTTGCTTAGCCACCTTGCACACCACGGCTTGCACTCACATGCAAGACCATGCACGTTCTGCTACTGAAAACGAGGGGGAGAGAGAAGACTCTGAAGCGAGAGAAAGGCCATGCCTCATACTGAATTCTAGAGAGAGAGAGAGAGACCTAAAGAGAGAGAGTCCTTCCCCCTCCTCCATAGCTCTCCTCTCCCTTGAGCTCTGATACCAGTGAAAGGCATAGGGAACTGCAACATGCTAATCTCACTCAACCATGCTCTATATAGGCCCTTGGCCTGCTAAACATAGAGACCCCCTTGACTGCATGTTCGTCCTTGCCCTTGGCCCTCCCTGGTCCTACCCTTGGCATGACATTGTAACAATATTTCTTTATGTGGCCCTTTTTACCATAATAAAGCATTCCACATCCTTCTTCCTATTTCCTACACTTGCTTCTAAACATATTCTTATTTTTGGATTTCTATCTATCTCAAGAACTACCTCCCACAACCATAGCATTAGTAGACTTAAAGGTTCTTGCGTTGCTTTTGCGGTTAACCTCTTTTGTAAGAAGAATAGAATTGCCATTAGCACTAGTAAATTCACCTGTAAGAACTGCATTACTTATGGTTGTCCTGAGTGTGTCCCACGATTGAGGTAAGGTGACAAGCAAGAATATGTCTTTCGCATTGTCAACAAAAACAATATGTTGAGCTACAAGCTGGTTGAAACTAGTGTTGAACTCATTTAGGTATGTGTTCACAAAGGCACCTTCCTTCATTTGCAAATTAATAAGCTTCTTGATCTAGTAAACTTGTAAAGCAGCTGAATGTTTGTCGCACATATCACAAATATTCTCCCATAAAGCATATGCTCTACCTAAATCATTGTTAACATTGTGAAAAATAGACGCTGACAATGATAGCTTGATGGTAGACCTACACATCTTATGTCTTATCCCAATCATCCTACGATACACCTTCACGTTTCACACCCTTACCATTGATAGGAGATATCAATTTCTTTTGCACCAAGATTTGATCTTACAAAATACAAGAAGTTGGTGCTATCTAACTTTTCTATGTTGAAGATAGTATACTTTGCAACATTGTCTATGGGTGGGGAATGAAATATTACAATCTATAAGGATACATTAAAAAATACTCCTATCTGCAAGCTAGGTTACTAGTGAAGGAGTGAGTAGGTTTGACAGAGGGGTGAAGGCTTCAAAAGTATCACTTGATGAAGAAAGGCATATAGAAAGAAAGAAAATAGTGTGTGCAAAAGAATGAAAATAAAGAGAGTAAATTGAAATCTTTTTAATACATGGTATAATTAGTCCAAACTTTGCATGATCATGCGTGAAAACCAATAACTGGAAATTTCTATTAAGCACTCATTCTTCACGCAAAAATCCATTTTAAAATCATGAGTAGTGGAGGGTGGCTGATCTTCTTGATGACAAACACAAACCAAGGTTATTTCAAGTAGGGCACCCTTGATAGGGGGTGGGGGGGCACTTCATTTAATGACCATCAATTCTTGTAATATAGTTGCAATTTGAAATCATTTACTTGGACATGTTAAGCAAAGTAATTGTTTTTTATAGCTCCAACTGCATCAAGAACTTCAAATGGTCCTCTCCATCCTGTCTCCATTGTAGTGTTAATTTATTAGGACACTTATTTAGCTAGTAGAGACATATCAAACACATGCAGCATGGCTAGAGGTTGAAGCATAGCTCACACAAGTAGGAGTAGGTTTCTAGGTAGAGGTGGCCCTTGGGGTGGAGATTGCTCAAGTCTAAATTTTGGTGTCATCAATATATGTTGGAGAAAGCTTCAAGAACTCATTGAAAGTGAGTTTTAACCTTACACCTAACCATTTTTAGCATTGCAAGATTAGCTTGTCCTTCTATGTTTTTCTCAAGAAGCTTCAATTGGAATTGAAATATTCTCCTACCACAAGTTACTCTTGAACATTACGTTTCATCAAGTTTTGACTACATAATTTGAAGCAAGTGATATCAAAATGCACAAATCAAAGTAAACTACCAACCTATTAAGTAAGAAGGTGTCTCATATGAGTGTGTGATGCCAAAGATGGTGTTTTGACAAGCCACAACTAAAACCATGAGACTAGTTAAATTTCTCATCATGACATGAGGAAATGACACAAACTATAGACCACATAAACTACCAACCTATTAAGTAAGAAGGTGTCTCATATGAGTGTGTGATGCCAAAGATGGTGTTTTGACAAGCCACAACTAAAACCATGAGACTAGTTAAATTTCTCATCATGTCATGAGGAAATGACACAAACTATAGACCACATAGTGCAAGACATACAAAAGTGTCATATAGAATAATGGTGGAGAGTTGGCACTGTCTCTCACCAAGAAATATAGAGAAAAAAAGCCATGCCCTGCCTCATAGTATAGTGTGCAATCCAAGCAAATGAATAAACATGGAAATTTGGATGCAATAACAGACCTTATGACTTATCAAAGTAAAGATTTGTTGTTTCCTTTGTTGGAGAGGTTGCCACTATCTAATTTGCAAGGAATGTTGTAAATGTACTTAGTGTTTGCTCTAGCAAATAGGACATGGGGTCAAGATTAGAAACAAAGACAAAGGAACAACATTAACTTTAAATGAAACCGTTAACATCATACATAACATTAATTAATTAGCCACCTTAATGGCCACTCTAGGGGGAAGATCAACTAAAATTTATGTTGTGTTAGAACATGGTAGATAAGTGTGAGATCCTAGTCTTAGACCTTGGCTATTATCATAGGTCAAATAACATGCAAGATTGCTTCAACAATAGCCATGTGTAAAAGCACATTGATGGACTTGGATGTTTAGCAATTAATTTAGTAAACATCTCATAGTGATTTTCATTATGTAGTGCAGCCCTCTAATGTGAGTTTCTTTCAATTGACTATGCTCCAATGTGCTAGAAAAGGCTAAGCTAAGGATCCAATAACACAAAAATGGCCAAGTGTCTCCCTCTAGGAGTCTCTAGTCATGCTTGGTTAGCAACTCACATTAGAGGGCTGTGTAGATAGCCCCTTGCTCCTTGCTAACTTTTGACCAGTCATGATCAACCTTTGGGCATGATGGTAGCACTCAAACACTCATGCAACATGATGGTGAGCAAAAGAAAGAGAGAGAGGGAAAGAGAGACATTCTTTCCATGGAAATTTTGACCTTTTCATGCCTTGTAGGTAGCTAAAAAGGGTCAAACGGTCCCTATCTGACTTGAAAAACCTGCTCTTTTTTGTCAACAAATGTCTATTTCTCTCAAGGCCTCCAAAAAATGTTATGTGTAGATAGCATAGCAATAATAGTTAAAATCAATCAAGATCCACATAGTGACTAGCATTCCTTATAAAAGAGTTTCCAAAGGAATCTCAATCGTTGCCACTCCCAACTTTGTCTCAAACCCTTCAGCCTCATCCAAAGCTCCTAAACTAGAGAGTATCTTGAGCTATAAATTTGTATTGCCCAAATGTTTTCTTTGAATTTTAAGGAAAATTGCTGATAACATTTCATTTCTCTACACACTCTTTGTGTATAAACGATAGCACTTTCACGGTCCCATTCGGCCTGCTTGCCCTAATTGTTGCTTTGCAGAAGCTTGAGAAATGGGCAGTATGACAAGCAAATCTAACACAAGCTTGTGATTTATACATTTTTTAAAGAAAAATGTGGATATACTAAGTAGTAGATTCCATTGATCATTAAAGAAGCCTTAACGATGTTGGTTGCAACCACCATTCTTCTTATTGTTAGTGGTGCTAGGTCAAAAAGTCATGTCTGCATTTCACAAGGAAGGGCACTATAAAATGGGAGTAAAATCATCTTTAGAACATTGGGACCCAACCCCTTCATTCTCTCATACAATGTTGTATAAATTTCCTCTTGTCTTGCTAAAAAGAGATCAAAGCACCCAATAGGACAACAATCTTGTCCTCTTTGAGCATACCACAATTCCCATAGGTGAGTTTTGTGATCATACTCTTGAGGTGGTGGACAAGGCTCACTATATCTTCATCGGGCTTCGTTTTTAATCTATAGAGGTCCTTCTTAAGGTTAACCCTACTCTTCTTCCTCCTAGCCACCACAAAGATCTTTTTTAAAACATTCCATGTGATTAATGAAGTCTCACAATCATCTGTGAAGTGTACATACTTGTCATGCAATGATGTGAATATAATTTCTAGTGCTTGCTCATCCTTTGCTTGATTATGTGCACTCATGGCCTGTGTTTGTACTTGTGCACCATCACTTTAATTTTCCATGTGTGAAATCCATCCCTGTTGAATCTCTCAATCTCCTTATCTCCCATTATGCTATAGAGGGGTCTTAAACAAGGAGACTCTCCTTTGGTCAGTGTCCATCATGTATATTTTTGTTTTGGTAAGCTTCGCTCGCTTAGTTTTTAATTTTTCCAACACCCATGCATACGTACAAACACATAGATGTAGACATGAATTTGTAAGAGAATGTAAGGGATGGAGATGGTGGCCAAATTTTACACACACAAAACATGCTAGAGAAGGAAATAGGAGACATACAACTAATGACCTAAATCTAGCCCCCAAAGACACCGTGTCGTGTCACATTGGGTACATTATGTGAAGAAGTCTGAAGAAACTACTTTAATTTTGTTATTAGTGTGGTGGTGATTTGGTCAGAATGTATGCCAAATGTGGTGCCTCACTATAGCTTCTAGAGCCTTTTGTTGAAATCTAGATCCTTGGCACCAATGTGTCCACTGTCTATCTCTGTGCTTTATTTGAATTGAATTTGGGCCAAAACGGATGGGTTTTGTGGAAGTTATGGTAGTTTTTTTGGGTGTAATGTATGATAATTACAAAGCATTTTTTATTATTTTGATTCTTTCATGTCATTTGTAGACTGTAGGTTCGGTGTAAAAGCCACGGCCTTGGAGTTTGGGCTCTCGTCAAGAAAAATTTCATCAACCTTTGGTACTCGGAGGAGAAGTTATGTAAGAGAATTTTTGAAGCAAAAGGGGAAAGGCTTGAGGAGCTACCATGTAGCAAGGGGGGAAATCCCACATGGGAGCGAGCAAGAGGGAAAATGGAGAGTAAGTATAGTGTTACAACTCAAAAGGAGAACGCTCTCGGGGTGACTCCTTGGGCGTGAGGGGGCCCACTTGGGGCGCCTTTTTTAGGTCTCTTACCCATGTGGAAGGGGGGGCCTTGGTGCCTCCTTGGAGGCCGAGTAACATCATAGTGTTGTGATTGTCCAGTTGGAAGGTGTTCATGCATGAACAAGCCCTCAATGATACATAATAAATTAAGACCAACTTTTTGTTGTTTCTATGGGCTTTTTTAGAAATTTAGAACTCGGCTTGGAGAAAGGGAAATCAAAGGAGGAAAGGAATAGTTTTTGGAGTATATTAAGAGAGTTTGATGGACATAAAAACCTTTATCGACATAGGAGAGACTTGGAGACTAGATAGGTTGTTGGACCATTGGCTGTGAGAGGAGTTAAGTTAGATTAATTAAAGAGTGTAAGATGGTGATTTTGTGTAAGGTGTTTACTAGGACTTGAGAAGTTTATTTTTAATCAACTTCTTCTTTTTAGTTGGGATAGGAGTGACAAGCATCTCCTTCTTCAATCATCGATTTTTTCTCATTAGACATAGGAAAGTAACTTAGAGTAGGTTGAACATTAGCTTCTTCTTCTACTGGTGCATTGCATATGTCGAGATTAGGGAGGATAAAAGAGATAACCATTCAAGGTATTGACATGCTAATCACAACTTAAACACACAATGGAGTTATAGTAGAGCGTAGACACAAAATGATAATTAGTTTGATTGAAAGTGAGTACAATGTCATAAAATCTAATATCTAGCTTTACCCAAATGATTTTTTCATGTTAAACTGATCATCTAATATGGGAAGGTAAAAGGGGAACAAGAGCTACAAGATAGATATGTGTTGTTAGACCTAACTCAGCACGTGGCCAAAAGGAGATGGTTACATCTCGACAGGGACTCAAAAGGAGATGGTCTAATGAAGGACAATGTGCTAATATGGAACTTAAAAATACCTTAGGGTTAGCTTCATTAAAGACCTCCAAATTTGAGTGTTAAAAGTTCTTAGGCCTTAAGCAAGCTGGGCACGTGCTTGAGGTGTTCAAGTCAAAGATGAGCCCTAAAGGTATGGGAATGAGAGAGAACACACACACACACACACACACACACACACACACACACACACACACACACACACAAGGCAAGCCCAAAGGGCATTAAGGCCACATGTCAGGCCCCTAGCAATATTGCCCTCATAATATGCATGAATCCTATTGGATGACCCTATAGGAAGGTCCAATGAGAATTTAGATTCAATTAAATAATTAAGATTTTTCTCTTAAAAAGGCGAAAAGGAGGACATTTGTCCAAATGCTACTCTTAAGAAATTAAAGTCTTTCTCTTAAAAGGGGAAAAGGAGGATATTTGTCCAAATGCCACAATTAAGAAATCAAAGTCTTTCTCTTAAAGGGGGAAGGAGGACATTTGTCCAAATGATACAATTAAAGTAACTAAGGTCTTTCTCTTAAAAGGGGAATGGAGGGTGCTTGTCCAAAGGCTACATTTACAAATAAATAAGAACTTTCTATCAAAAGGGTAAAGGAGGACTTATACACTCCACTTAGTTAATGTTTTTGCAAAAGTAACGGGGCATGGGAGATTCTATTATACAAAAGCCTTTTGGAGGGGGGATTGGATCCATGTAAATCCGGCCCTCAATTGTTGTCAATTACTCTAATTATCTCTCTTTTACAAGTATTGTTCATGCCAAGATAAATAGATATAATGGTTATGTTGCTATCTCTAATCAAGTACTCTTCTTATGTTTATGATGAATTCTCTTAAAGAAATGCTCACTACAATCATCTTAATTCTGCTACTCTCAATGTCATAACCATATACCATTCTATTGGTATCAGAGCTATTGGTTTCTCTTTCTTTTTTAAGAGGAAAGGTCCTTAAGTTGTCCATGAAAGGTTGGACCTGTTCATTGCAAGAGGGTAGGTGGGATAGGGATCTATTATCTTGGTTGAAAAGGAATTAGTTCAAGGTACACCATTGGGTACTACAAGCTTAATGATGGAGTCTTTTGAGGTTTACCTTTGGCTTAACCATTATTGAGCTACTAGCAAGCTCAGCAAGAACCATAGTCAACCTAGCAATGTTAGACCCTCTCCACTACTCTTTGCAATCAACAGTCTCTAAACCACGGGTGTGGCTGCTTGAGAGCTAATTTTCAAAAGTAA
The DNA here is from genome assembly GCF_014529385.1 of Adiantum capillus-veneris. NCBI lineage: Eukaryota > Viridiplantae > Streptophyta > Polypodiopsida > Polypodiales > Pteridaceae > Adiantum > Adiantum capillus-veneris. The sequence goes on from NC_140948.1 coordinate 152,953,003, forward strand.
AGAAGAGTAGCAAATAAGGTTTTTGAGGGTACCTAAGCACAAAGTAGCATATACATAACTTTAATTAGCATGGCTAACAATAATAAAGAGGGAAGAATGAATATTGATGACTTTGATTTTTCACATGAAGGTGCTACCAATGATGCCTCCATGTTTGTGAATTATCTTGTTACTAGGTTGCAACAAGCTATGGGAAACCCTTCTTTGCAAGCCAAAGTTACCCAACAAATTCATGCTTATGGGATTTCCCTACCTCTCCAAGAGGAGAGAGAGAGTTCAGGAAGCCTGTTCTAGAGACTTCCAAAAGAAGACTCTCTCCTATGAGAGAAGAAGAAGAATCCAATGAATGAGAATGAAGTAAATCTTTAAATTCCTCCCAAGAGGAAAAGATCGCCCTAGAGTCCTTTTCCTCATTACTGCGAAAGGGAAGAGAAGAATCAAAGGAAGATAAAGGCGAGAAAGAGGCCGCTCTCTTCTCCATCTTCATCATCTTCCTCCTGTTTTGATGAAAGCAAAGGTCTTTCTTCTAGAGAATACAAGAGAGAGGACATCGCAAATCCTATGCTGCTTGGAAAAGGTCTTACAAGCTTAAGAAGTTCAAGGAGGGAGGAAAGAGCATCTCTTTTCTCACCTATGATGGCACCTTTGGTGCTACCAACAAAGTTTTGGCCTTCATCTAAAAATTTGATGCGGTCTTTGGAGATGAGGGCTTCTTAGAGTCCTCCAAGATACGTCATGTAGCTATGCACTTTCAAAAATATGCTAATTAATGGTGGGCTCGCCTTTGTGGCAATGGCGAATCTCCAAAGACATGGAAAACTCTATGAGTTTCCATCATGAAGCAATTCCTGGCAAGCGATGCCAAAGATAAAGCACTCACCAAATGGTGGAGTTTGAATCTACTCTCCAACGAATCTATCCACAAATATGTGGACAAGTTTTGGGATTTACATCTCAAAGCTACAGTCTTTCAAAAGATAGAATTTGCGGAGAAAAATCAACAATTTTGTGCGGGATTACCTGCAGAAATGGCCAAGTATGTCAACTCACAACGGCCTACTACTATCACCAAAGTCATCCACCACACTATGGTTGCTTCGCACATCAATTTCCAACAAGGGGCTAAAAGGAATGCCAAGCCCATGGAAAACAAAGACAAAATTGACTCAAGAGGGAAGAAATATGCTCAAAGTTCTTCCCAAGGAAATTCCAACAACAACAACAACCAGTCCAAGGAGAAGGGAATTTACGAAGGTAAAAATAGACCCTCTCCTAAAGAGCTAGAGGCTTTTTGCAAGGACCATAAATGTTTCAAGTGTGGGGAGCAAGGACATGGCTATCGTTCTTGCCCCAAAAGAAATACTCCCAATGAGACTCCTAGAGCTTCCATGGTTGAAGCTCCAAAAGAGGATGCTCATTACAAGGGACTCACCTCTTTCCCATGCTTGGGGAAAGGTGAGGGAGCATGATGCCTTTATCTTGTTCGACCCTGGATCTACTCACAACTTCCTATCATCGGAGTTGGCCACCAAGTTAGGCATTCAAGCTCATGAGATGGGAGATGTTGTCTGGAATTGGAGCTGATCTCTTTAGATAGCTGATTCCAGTGTTCGAATTTACAGCTACTAGTGAGTCGTTAGTTTAGTCAGTAGAACCGGAAGAGAAGATAGAAACTGAATTGGAATAGTTACATGAACTGAAATACATTTGCTGAAGCAAGAGACAGATGGAACAACTAAAAATAGTGTTTAGATTCAGAGTTCATGAAGAATGAATACAAGGTATATCTGACTGAAGTACACTCGACTACTGTATTAAGGATTACAAGTGAAGATAGTGTAGGTCAAGAACAGCTTCAGGACTAAAACCACACAACTAAGAGTAAGAAAAAAAATAAGCATCCCAAAAGTACAATCAACCCGATTACAATGTAATGGGTCCTATTTATAGCCCCTTAAAGTTACTGTGGTAACTACCATGATAATTACTGACTGGTCCGCTGTTCGGCTTCCAGGAGCCAGTTCCCACCTATTGAGAATGTCTCTGCCATCTACATCCTTCCTCTTCCTTGAACTTTGGTAAGACTCCAAAATTTTTGGAAAAATCCATCGTCTGATTCTTCTGAAGTGTTGAGGAACCTTGTTGCCTGCTTGCTGAGTTGGCCGATGTTCCTCATGAGTCGGCCTATGTTCCCCATGATCGTATTCTTCTGATGTTTCTGGCTATGACAGTATTGCTAGCTTTATGCCATACTTCATGCTTGTTGAGTGCTTGACATCCCTATAGTTGTAATTCCATTGGTGTCTAGCCAAAGAGATACCAACACCTGATTGGAAAAATCCACTGTCTAATTCTGAAATTTCTTGGAAAAATCCACTGTTTGATTCTGAGAATGGTTGGAAAATACCTCCATCGAATTCTGAGATGGAACTACCCAGTATCCTTCCACTGAACCCGCTTCCTTTTGCCCTTTGGTCTTGATGGTGTCTCACAAGTCCCAGTGCCAGCATTGTCCTTCTAAATGAGTTTGTAAATGGCCTCCTACTCAAGCTGATCCCGCCTTTTTGAGGTCATTTCGACTTCATAAGGCATGAGAGGATGATAAGTTTTGGTGTCGGGATCATAGAGCGTGCGTTTGCCTTTTGTTAGATGAGTTCTGGCCAATTTGTGACAATGCGAAGCTGTATGGTAAACCTAAAATTCACTTATTCTCTCATTTGTGCAATTGAAGAGTGCTCTTGCTCCATCTCCATCTTCTTCTTATTCATCTCCTTGTGTGTGTGTATGCGTGAGAGAGAGAGAGAGAGAGAGAGAGAGAGAGAGAGAGAGAGAGAGAGAGAGAGAGAGAGAGAGAGAGAGAGAGAGAGAGAGAGAGAGAGAGAGAGCATTGCGACGGCACGACGGCGGCGAGGCGGTTGAGCGTGGCGTAGCGGCATCTCCCTCTTCTTCGCGGTGAGGAATCCTCCACGACAGCAAGCGTAGAGTGGTGAGTGACACACCATCGCCATCTTTGAGCTTACTAGTTTAGGCTAGTTGAGTGCTTGGAGCCATTTGTGGCTCGCACATAGTGTATCAGCAAGTTCCTTGCATTGACAGGTGTGACAGACGCGCACAATGGCCTTTCTCTTTTTTCCATTCAGGGCTAACAGGTTTTCTGGGGATTCTTTATTTGACGATAAATCCACATTGCTGGTGACTGGAAATGGCTTCTAGCTCCAAGCCATTCTTACCTGGGCATGGGCGCCTGGAGCAGTTGCCCAGTAAAGAAACTGCCAAACATACCAAGCTTTGAAGACATTCTGAGACTTCAACTTGGCAGTCTGCTGACGCACATTATGTGACAATATCTGACAGAGATTGATAGAAATGGTAGAGTCCAATCTTTTGTTGGGAGCATAGAAAATAGTTTCTCTGACACATAAGTCGGATTGTTTTAAAGACTCACAGCTTCAGCTACAAAGCGATAAGCAGCAGGAATGTCCAAACCTGCTACTGGAACCCCTTGCGCACTGGCTCTTCATTTCTTTTTGGCAGCATCATCTTCTTTCAGGGCTGCACTGATTTGCTCTGCGGTTGCCACAGATGGCTTTGGTCCATTTGGCATTTGGAATGCGAAAGCAATATTTTATGGAGTGACTGACACTTTCCTACCATAGACCATAGCACTTCCGTCTTCGGCATTGAAGGAATCCAGAACCTGCCTTATAATAGATGTGTCAAACTCTATTCTTATGGCTTGCACAATCACATGCAAATCCCACAGTGTAAGTAAGGCCTCGACTTGCTTAGTAAACACATATCTCTGTATTGTACTGTGAGGAATAAGCGGAAGAGTTGCTTTTGCAGTAGCAATAAGGGTTTGAGTTTCTTCTATATTTCCTGCATCTTCTTCGACATTTTCTTCCTACCCATACATCGTGAAGACGATGAATCAGTATACGAAGAAGAAGAGGACTTACTTGATTCGTCAAACCCGTATCCTGGTGTGGCTAGCAAGGATAAGCAGCAATCCATAGTCTCCTCACATGAAGAAGTTTGCGGCTGTAGTGAGGAAACTTTAGAGCTTGGCGATGGCGAATGAACAACAATAGGCAGGTGTCGTGCAGAAGATTTGCGAGCAAAAATGCTTACTCGCCTGACTGTTATACATGTTCTCGTCATAAAAGCTCCACCACTTACCATTCCTAGAGTTCTGTGCAGCGCAATTGACGTGGCAGACATACATTGGACAAGACTCTCTCTTGTCTTTGAAATGACTACAACTGATAGTCCTTCTGACTGTTGTTCCATAATAATTGATATTGGTTTCCATACTTTTCTGTTTTTGGTATAGACATGGTTTGGTCGTATTGGTACTGTTCTGACTTTTTGACTGGCAGTGGAACTAGTTGTACATGAAAAAGACCTGAAATAGCCGATTCTGGAATTTCCTGGTCTTCAGTTCCCGGACCATCAGTACCCTTTTCCCAGAAAGTTTCTCTGGCTTCTGAATAATAGAGCTTGATTTTGGTTCCATTATATACCCCTGGCAACAATAATCCAGACAAATATTTCAATCTTATCGTGCCATTGGAGAACACCCAATCAACTTCAAATGGTCCTTCCGAGGCTATCTTTAAGTTTGGTTTCTTAGGGCCTAGTTTTGATTGATATAGGAGAACCAGGTCGCCTTTCTGAAACTCCTTGACCTTAATTCGTCTATCATGCCAGTGTTTTCTTCTTTGCTGAACAATTTCTTCTTCCAGCATAGCCCTCTGTCTCAACTCATCTAGCTGTGTTAGCTCTTTGAGTCTCTTTTTCAGATTGTGATTAAAATCCAAGCCGTGCTCTACTGCCATCCTGAGACTGGGTATGCCAAATTCCATAGGTACAACAACATCAGTGCCATATACCATTCTAAATGGTGTTAACCCCGTAGTGACTTTATAAGATGTTCTATATGCCCATAGAGCAGCTTGAAGTTTCAAGTCCCACCGCTCTGGCTTTTTCTGCACAATCTTAGTGAGGATAGTCTTGATAGTCTTATTGCTGCTTTCGGCTTGCCCATTGCATCTAGGAGAATATGGTGTTGATTTCCGATGCTTGACTGAAAGCATATCCATGAGAATATCCATAGTGTCATTTATAAGTGTGTACCTTGGTCTGACACAATCTCCACAGGACATTCATATCGGCAGACAATATTCTCAAATAAAAACCTAGCAGTGGATTTTACCGTGTTGTCGAGAAGAGCCTTAGCTTCTACCCACTTGGTCACATACAGGTAGCCATCAATATATACCTATTCTTCCTTTGGGTAATCTTCTTGAATGGGCCCATAAAATCCAGACCCCATTTCATGGAAACACCCAGTGACTGGACTGGTGTTAAAGGAGTCATATCTGCTGCTGTGGGTCTGCCCATTCTTTGACATATATCACATGTTTTACAAAAGCTTCTGACATCAGATATTAAAATTTTCCACCACAATCCAGCCTGCAGAATCTTCTTGAAAGTAATATCAGTAGAAAAATGTCCACCAGATTCCCCATTATGTGCCTTTGAAATAACTTGCATTCTTCCCTCCATAGGCACACATCGACAAAGAATCTCATCGACACCCAATCTGTAAAGTGAGCCACCAATGATAGTGAACTTTAGACTTTTAATAACCTGAGCCTTCTTCTAATTCTGAGTCCAGTCATCTGGGAACCCACCCTTAGAAAGAAACTGATATACTTCATTGTTACCATATACATATGGTAGTGATGTGTGTGAACACACTAGGACCGCTGGGGCATTTTTTCCCTCTTTAGGAGGTTTTTTCCCCCGAGCATTTTATATACGCCCATCACTCTAGGGCTATCTATCTTTCCATTGCACACTAAGTAACACACTCTCTATTGTGTGCCTTGAGCTTCCTTCGTCTTCTCCAAGCTGTGTGTGTTTCTCTGCAACCCTAATTCCAACAATTGGTATCAGAGCAGGTCACGTCCTCCTGGGTTTAGTCGCCAGCTGTTCCAGCACACGCTTGCTCACTTTCTCTGATTTCAGTGAGCTTTGGCGAGTGTTCGCAGGTCGACAAAAATTTTGGGCAAGCTCGAAGAGCTTAGTCTGCTCAGAATTTTGATTTGGGCTCATTTCGGCCTCCGTTTCCACTACAGGCAGTACTGCACAGGCTATTTTGTCATTTTGTGCAGAATTTCTGTCAGTGCTGTTTTACGCATAACAGGTGCCTTATAGTCTTCTACGGTTTGTGCTATATAGCTCAGGTTGTTCCCGCTCCGTTTCTCCTATTTTCAGGCAGTTTTCACATCAGGTGCAACATTTACCATGGCTAACAACAACAACACAGATGTGTTCAAGATGTTTGTTGCTGAGGACAGGTTGGATGGGGACAACTACCCTATGTGGGCTTATATGATGCAACCTGTTCTTGTGTCAAAGGGTGTCTGGAACATTGTGCAGGGCATTGATGTACGTCCTGGTTCTGAGGATGTAGGCGATGTTGAGGATGTTGCAGGTCTTGCTACAAGGATTGCAGCTGTTAGAGTTGTTTTGCCTACGGCAGAACAAGCTCGTTGGGATGCTAAGGATGCGCAGGCTCATGCATTGATTGCGTTGTCTGTGAAGCGCACCATTGTTCCTCACATCCGTTCAGCAAAATCTGCAAAACAGGCTTGGGATATTTTAGCAGGTCTTTATGCAAGCCGCAATGAGGCTAAAATTGCTTTGCTGTGTAAAGAGCTGGAATCGAAGATTATGCATGAGGAATATGATATGGACACTTTCCTTGCTAGTGTCAAGGATATCAATGAGCAGCTTATTTCTGCAGGTGAAGTCATTTCAGACAGTTCCCTTGTGCAGACTGTTCTTGATGCCTTACAAGATTCCTACTAGACTTTTGCTAGTACTTGGAGACTGATGACCCAAGGAAATCAAGAAGTTGTCAAGTTTGATGCATTATGCACATTGCTGTTGTAGGAGTCACTGTCCAGAAAAAACAGGACTAGACAACGTGCAGTTGAACAGGCTTTTATTGCTTCTCAAAGAAAGGGTGGTAACAAAAATGCAGCCACTTCTTATGGTTCTGCTGCGAGTGGCAAAAATTATGTTCCTAATGCTTCTGCTGGCAGTACTTCGTCTGGCAATTCTGGTGATAAGGGCAAAAAGAAGATGCGTTGCCATTATTGTAAAGCCAATGATCACTTGATCAAGTCGTGTCCTAAGTTGAAGGCCAAAGAGGCTAAGAAGAAAGAGGGTGGTTCCACTGCAAATGCTGGTTCCACTACAAATGTAGCCATTGTTGAGTCTTCTGTGAAAGGAGACTGTGTTGCTGATGTTGATGCAGAATGGGCTTTTAGCGCAGAGTGCACTTACAATCCTGCTGTCCATGATGCATGCTTGTCAGTTGCTGCAGATTCACATGTGTGGTATTTCGACAGTGGTGCTACAAAGCACATTACCTCACATCGTGAATTGTTTACCTCTCTCGAGTCTGTCCCTCATGGGAATTCAGTCACTTGTGCCAACAATGCCTCTTATCTAGTTCAAGGAGTTGGAAAGATTGTGCTCATTGTTGCTAATGGCAGTTCCTTCACACTTGTTGATGCACTTTATGTACCTGGGATCAAGAAGAATCTCTTGTCTGTATCCGCACTTGCTAGACTTGGACTTGTAGTCAAATTTGTGGATGACAGATGTACAGTTCATGATCTCAGTTTTGGTGATGAAATTGTTGCATCTGGGCTTCTGTGCCGTGGGCTATATAAGCTCACTTTGTATGAAAAGTGTGGAAAAAATTTTGCAAATGCTGTTGCAGATTCAAGGGCTATTTCAGATGCAAAACTTTGGCATGCACGTTTTGGTCATCTGAATTTTGCCAGTTTGCTGCGTTTGTAGAAATCTGATATGGTTGCTTCTTTGTCGCCTCTTGAAGGACCTGTCAAACATGTTTGTGAAGGCTGTATTTTGGGTAAGATGCAGTGTTCTAAATTTCCAAAGGATGGTTCAGTTCGGGCCACATGCAGGTTGCAGCTTGTGCATAGTGATGTTTGTGGGCCCATGCAAACTCCGTCCTTGGGCAATTACCTGTACTTCGTGACTTTCATTGATGATTACTCCAGGCATGCATGGGTATTTCCGCTTAAAGCGAAGTCCGAAGTTTTTATGTGCTTCAAACAATTTCTAGCTATGGCTGAAAATGTCTCGAAATGTACTATGGGCACCCTCCGTTCCGATCGAGGGGGGGAGTACATGTCTCATGAATTTAATGCATTTCTGGCTAGTCGTGGGATAAAACACCAATGTACAGTGCCTTATACACCTCAGCAAAATGGTGTTGCTGAGAGGAAAAACAGGTCACTGACGGAAATGGCACGATGTATGGTCAAAAGTCAAGCTTTGCCGCATTCTTTTTGGCTTGAGGCCATTGTGTGTGCCACTTATGTACTTAACAGGTGTCCTACGAAAACTTTGCAGTCTATTACTCCATATGAAGCATGGCATGATAGAAAGCCTTCTATTGAGCACATGCGTGTTTTTGGCTGTTTGGCATATGCTTTGGTGCCACAAGTGCAGCGCAGAAAATTGGATGATAAGGCTGTCAAATGTATTTTTGTTGGTTATAGTGTTGAAAGCAAAGGTTACAGGTTGTATCATCTGCAAACAAAACGTATTCTGGTTTCTCGGGATGTAGTGTTTGTGGAAGATTCTGTTCAGCCCTTGCTGTCATGTACTAGAGACAGTAATGTAAGCTCACAGGACATTTATGACACTTTGTTGCCTCCTTTCAGTGGTGGAAATACGAATGTAAGTTCCAATGAGGAAAATGTACAGCCTATTGGGGTTTCTGAAAATGTTTTAGATCAGCCTATTTCTGATGCAGATGTACATGATGTACTTGATGAGGAAAGGGCTGAAAATGAGCAGGCTAGAGGTATGCCAAAATGTCTGGTGCACACTTTGCGTGACAGTAAATTGGATGCACCTTTGTCTAGTCGTACTCGTTCAGGCTCTCGCCATGCATCTTATGCATCAGATTGTTATGCTTTGGCTGTGTCTAGTTTGCATGATGTTGAGCAGCCTCTGACTTTTGATGAAGCACAGAATTCAGAAAATTGGATGGCTGCCATGCAATCAGAATATGATGCACTTATAGAAAATGACACATCGACTTTATGTGATTTGCCTCCTGGAAAAAAGGCCATTGGTACGAAGTGGGTTTACAAGTTGAAACGCAAGCCGAACGGTGAGATTGATCGCCATAAGGCTCGACTTGTTGCAAAGGGTTATGCACAGCAAAAAGGCATAGATTATGGAGACTTTTGCTCCCACTTGTCGTATGACTACTGTACGTTTTCTATGTGCATTGGCAGCTCATTTTGGTTGGGATGTACATCAATCAGACATTGTTACTGCTTTCTTGAATGGTGACATATTTGAGGAAGTTTATGTAACGCAGCCTCGCGGTTTTGTCATAAAAGGACAAGAGGACAAAGTGTGCAAATGTAACAAGGCTTTGTATGGGTTGAAGCAATCTCCTCATGCTTGGTATGAGAAAGCTCACACTCATTTGGTCAAACAAGGCTTTCATAACAGTCCAACAGAAAGCACATTGTATGTAAAGCGTGAGGGTGATGTATTTCTCATCGTGGTTCTTTATGTTGATGATTTGTTGATCACATGACCAAATGAGAGACATATTGCTGAATTTAAGGCATATTTGAATGCTACTTTCAAGATGAAAGATTTGGGGATGTTGCATCATTATTTGTGCATACAGTTTAAGCATTGTGATGGTGGTATTGCCTTGTGTCAGAAAAGTTACATAGAGACATTGCTATGTAAGTTTGGACTTGAGGATTGCAAACCTATTGCCACTCCCATGGAAACAGGTTTGAAGTTGAGTCTACATGATGTTGGCGATCCTGCTGATGTCACTCTTTACCAAACTGCTGTTGGCTGCCTCATTTATGTATGCAACACGAGGCCGGATATTCAGTTTGGAGTCTCACAAGTCAGCAGATTTATGCATAGCCTGGGGTCTAAGCATTGGCAAGCTGTCAAGAGAATTTTCCGCTACCTTAGTGGCACTTTACATCTTGGCTTGTTTTATCCCAAGGGGGGATCATTGCCGCCAGACTTACATGCTTTTTCGGACTTAGATTGGGCTGGTTGTTTTGACACGCGAGTGTCCACAAGTGGTTTTTGTTTCATGCTTGGCAGTTCATGTATATCATGGTTGAGCAAGAAGCAACCTACTGTGGCCACTTCGAGTTGTGAGGCTGAGTACAGGGCAGTCTTCACAGCTACGGTTGAGTGTGTATGGCTCAGACACCTTATGGCTGATTTGGGTGTTGGACAGGACACTGTCAACACTATCTACATTGACAGTCACAGCGCATTGGCAGTTGCGAGGAACCCAGTTTTTCATGCTCGCACAAAGCACATTGAGGTGCATTACCACTATGTCAGGGAGAGGCTCTCAGCAGGAGAGATCAGCTTGGCTTATGTGCCAACACAGGACAACCTTGCAGATCTTTTCACAAAGGCATTGTCTCGTGAGAAGCTTGAAGCTTTCCGCAAAGCTTTGGGCTTACTCCCCTTTGTGGACTGATCATGTCCTCAGGGCATGGCACTTCCCTTTTGTTGAGATGTAGAGAGAAAGAGAGAGAGACGAGACAAGAGACACACCATATACGCTCCCAAAGACTGATTCATATTGAGGACAAGATACAAATATATAGGTGAGACCAAGTTGAGTAGAGTGAGCCATATATAGCTCCAACATCCACACTCAAACAAAGGTCTCTAGCTTTGGATGAAAAAACCCTTGGGGAGTTCAAGGGAAAAACCCAAGCCCCTATACAATGTGAAAATATGAACCAGCGATTATGATGTGAAAGTGAATTGTGCATCTATGTACAAATATTCAAGTGACTTAGAGATCACCATGTGTAAATGTAGAGTGTGCATAGTGCATGGTACCTAAAAGATTACAATGTCATATGTACAAAGCTATTACAATAGCAAAGAAGCTAATATAGAAAGAGTGAGGTCGAAGCAACTCCAAGCTCCGAGCGCAAGAGGATGAAACGTGACTCGTTGAGGCCTTTGGTCAAAATGTCTGCAATCATCTGGTCACTTGGACAGTGTTCAACCATAATGGTTCCTTTGCGTACTTCATACCTGACATAATGATAATGGATAGCAATGTGCTTTGACTTATTATGTTGAACATAGTCTTTTGCAAGACTAATAGCACTTTGGTTGTCACACCGCAAGGGTGTGCTAGAAAGAGGAGAGTGACCAATATCAACCAGCATTTGTCGAATCCAAATCAACTCACGAGCTGCAAGTGATGCCGCAACATATTCTGACTCAATCGTAGAAACTGCAACACAACGTTGTTTCTTGCTGGTCCAAGAAACAAGACAACCATTTATAAAGAAGCAATTTCCACTAGTAGATCGCATAGATAAATGTGAGCTTGCCCAGTCTGCATCTGTGTAACCCAAAAGAGAAAGAGATTGCATAGAATCTGATGTGAGTTGCCGTCGATAGACTAAACCAAAATCTGTAGTGCCTTTCAAGTATTTCAACACACGCTTTGCAGCAGACCAATGCTTAAGAGAAGGACATGCAAGATGTTGTCCAAGATAATTAGCAGCAAACAGAATATCAGGACGAGTGTTCATGCCAACAAACTGAAGACATCCAATCAAGTTAGCATAAGGTTGATTTGTGAAAAGTTGACCGCCATTGTCAGAAGTGTTCTTCATAGAGCTCGCAAGACAAGGTGTGTTGGCTGAATGTGTAGATTCCATATCAAATTTTTGAATAGTATCTACAATAAACTTTAACTGTCGAAGGAATAAAATACCTTTTGTACGGTTCCGTTGGATTTGAATGCCAAGACACGAGTGAATCTCTCCAAGATCCACCATATCAAATGCAGAAGACAATAACTTTTTTACTTGCTGAAGAAATCCCAAATCATTGGAAACAAGGATGGTATCATCCACATAAAGAGCAAGAATCACAAAACTGCTACCTTGGCGTTTTATGTATAAGTTGGGGTCTGACGAGCAAGAGATGAATCCTTTAGAGGTGAGAAAAAGATCAAATTTTGTATACCAAGCTCGCGAAGCTTGTTTGAGACCATATAGTGCCTTATGGAGTTGAGCAACAAGGTCTTCTTTACCTGGAATAACAAACCCTTCTGGTTGTTCCATATAAATTTCCTCTTCCAAGTCACCATTAAGAAAAGCAGTTCGCACATCCATTTGATGAGCTTCTAAATCAAATTGAACAGCAAATGCCAATAAAACTCGAACACTTGTAATGCGAACAACTGGTGAAAAAGTCTCTTGATAATCAACACCAGCTACTTGGGAGTAACCTTTTGCAACTAAACGCGCCTTGAACTTGTCAAAAGATCTATCTGCTTTTACTTTAGTCTTATACACCCATTTACATATAATAGCTGTACGACCTGGAGGTAGTTCAGTTAGTATCCATGTACCTTTAGAGATAAGAGATTCGTACTTTGCTTCCATAGCCTCTTGCCATTGATCCTTCTGTGGTGAAGAGATAGCTTCATCATAAGTAATGGGATCTTTGGAAGTAGAAAAAGCATTATCAGCAATATCATCATCATAAACATGACATGAGCCATGCTCAAAATCAATAGGCAGATCAACAAAAATATCAATATCATCATTGGAAACATTCGGAATGGATGGTTGTGAAGAGGAAAGTTGCTCTCTAGGAAGAGTTTCATCCTCTGAAAGAAATGGAAAAGCCTGAAGCAATGATTTAGTATCATCAGAATCATCCATGGACCATGAGCCTCCCATAAGCTGTTCTTTAAAAGTAGCATCTCGATTCACAATTACTTTCTTGGAGGAAGGGTCATAGAATTTGTAGCCTTTGGAAGTGTCAGAATATCCAATAAAAATAACTTTAAGACCAGGAGCATCAAGCTTTGTTCATGTTTCTTTGGGAACATGAATATAAGCAATACATCCAAAGGTTCGAAAATGAGATACAGAAGGAATGTCACCTGTCCATGTTGTGATGGATATCTTACCAGAGGGTGCAGTAGTAGGAAGATGATTCTGAATAAATACTGCTGTCAAAATAGCTTCAGCCCAGAAAACACGAGATAAGCCAGAATGAATTAGCATACATCTTACAACATTGAGAATAGTGCGATTCTTTCGTTCAGCAACACCGTTCTATTGAGGCGAATATGGAATAGTGTGTTCATGATGAATTCCACTGTCAGCACAGTAACTCACAAACTCTCGAGAAACATATTCGCCTCCATTGTCACTACGAAGCTTCTTAAGGCGACGACCAGTTTGAAGTTCCGTAGCCTTGTGGAATTGTTTGAAAACAGATAAGGCTTTAGATTTTTGTCTAAGTAGAAATACAGTCGTATACCTTGAGAAATCATCAATGAAAGTAATGAAGTAGCGATATTGTGATCTCGAAGAAGGTAGAGGTCCACATATATCAGTATGAACAAGATCCAATATGTCATGAGAATGAGTTGTATTTGAAAGAGGAAAGGGTTTGCGATTGTGTTTCCCAAGAGCACAAAATTCACAAATTCCCATATGGGGATGGGCTTTAAGATCCATGCCATGAACAAGATCACGACATTGAAGATCAAGGAGTTTTGAGAAATCAGCATGAACAAAATAGTGATGCCATACTTTGCAATCATGATCACCTGGAGCAGTGACAACATTTGCTACAACATCGCTGAGAGAGAGTTCAAACAAATTACCATTTCGAAGAGCAGTGGCTATAGTCTGTCCATCGTTCTCAATTCGGCATTTGGTATGATCAAATCCAACAAACAGACCAAGATCAACAAGTCTAGCAACTGAAAGAAGATTACATTGAAGATCTGGTACATGTAATACTCCTCATAAAATTCGAGTGGAAGAAGATAAGGTACCAAGATGTAAGTCTCCAATACCCTTTACTTGACAAGTAGTATCATCAGCAAGATAAACAACACGTTGAACTGGCAATGGATGATAGTTATGGAGCCACTTAGACTGATATGTCATATTTCCTGTAGCACCAGAATCGACAATAAAAAGTGATCCATCGCGTACATGAAGTATTCTGTCTGGAGCAACTGAACATAGGACGTAGCTTGTTTCTGGCACAATGTTGTTTCGATATTCAGTAGCATATACTCTATTCCGATCTGTGTCGAATTGACGCTTATAGCACATATGAGTGGGATGATCAGATCGTCCACAATATTCACAAGAAGAAGAAGAAGAGTCTCTAGATAAACGTGGTTGTTTTGTGGTAATATTGTGTTCTTCATCATATTGACGTGCCCAACAATCATCTTCAGTATGGCCATTTCTGTTGCAGTAAGAACATTGCTTATTAGGAAATTTGAGACGAGAGAAAATATTACCGCGACGGCCACCTCTGCGGTTTCCTCGTTGAAATGGACGCCTTCGAGCATAAAAAGCCCATTCCATCTGTTGTGACTCAGTCTCCTCTTGTGAAATCATAGCTATATCATGACCAGCATTACGACGTTCTTGACGTTGAGAGTATTCAATTAAAGACATGCAGGCTTGGTCGAAATCAAGACCATCTTTATTAGAGAGAATAGTAACAATGTTATCATAAGAAGAGTCCTTCACCGTATCAAGGAGAAGTGTAATTAGTTGCTTTTGTGGAAGAGGATCACCGACAGCAGCAAGTTGATTAATAATAGATTTGAAAGATTCAATATGTCCCGTCATAGCAGTACCAACTTCATATTGTAACTTGTTAAGCAACCCTCTCAAATAAAGTATTTCTATGACAGATTTCTTCTGAAAGTTTGCAATAAGGTACTTCCATACGTCGTGGGAAGTAGGAAGTTCATACATATCAAGCAAAAGGGAATCAGTAAGAGCAGAAAGAATATACCGACGAGCTGCTTTATCACGTCATTGCCAATCCGTATAGGCAACATTCCAATCTTCAAATATAGGTCCTTCAGTGATAAGCACGTTATCATTATCCTTATCAACAGGCTGAGGCGGACAAACACGATTTCCAAGAACAACATCGGAGAGTTCATTGCCTTCAAGAATTAACAACATCTTTGCTTTCCAGCCTGGAAAACCTTGACCTTGAAAAGGAGGAACAGAACGCTGGCCAGAAGGAAAGCCGTTGACGAGAATATTCATAGCCATATCTTGTTGCGAGAAGATGTATAAGATAAGATCATAGAATTTGCACACCATATATGGTGAAGGCCGCAATTGAGAATGAGAGAGATATGAGGACTGCGTTCTGTCAATGATAAACGTAAGAAGGATGCTCAAGGAATGTCCAAAGATGTGAGAGACGTCATCCAAAAAAGGTAGGATAAAGGAGATGTTAATAATAAAAGATTCCTCAAAATAGAGTGGCGTGAGACGCAAGATTGACGGCCACAATATGAATAGCAAAAAGCTAAATCTTCTCGAAAAAGTTAACGCCAAAATTAAAAAAACGATCGTGGACACTTCACGAAGAAGTAGGACGAAGAAAGCTGCGTCAAGCTCAATTGCAGTAAAAACAGCATAACTTTCTGCTGCGAACTCCGATTGACGCAAACCTAGAACTCAAATCGAAGAGCTTGAGGAGATGAACAAGTTTTGGATGAAAAGTGTTATTGCGCTTTTTCCGTTTCTCCAAATTTTGAGCAGAACAGCAAGAACAATTGAGATGAAGTTCAGGGTGTCATCAACAAGAAAACGTAATCAATGATTAGATTGATTAGCAATAAACGCCACACAAAACACTAATCATATTCTTCTTAACACAAAACAACCACAGTTAACAAGAATCAATGCTCAAAAATAGAATTTGTAGCAATTTTAAATCTTACATGCAAATCGCATACACATACTGTTTTGTCACCATGAATTGAATCGGCGCGTGATCGTTACTGCTTTGATACCATGTTGAGATGTAGAGAGAAAGAGAGAGAGACGAGACAAGAGACACACCATATACGCTCCCAAAGACTGATTCATATTGAGGACAAGATACAAATATATATGTGAGACCAAGTTGAGTAGAGTGAGCCATATATAGCTCCAACACCTTTACTCATGTGCCAGCTCTCGTTCACCGCATCACTCCAAGGGGGATTTGTTACCATATACATGTGGTAGTGATGTGTGTGAACACACTAGGACCACCGGGGCATTTTTTCCCTCTTTAGGAGTTTTTTTCCCCCGAGCATTGTATATACGCCCATCACTCTAGGGCTATCTATCTTTCCATTGCACACTAAGTAACACACTCTCTATTGTGTGCCTTGAGCTTCCTTCGTCTTCTCCAAGCTGTGTGTGTTTCTCTGCAACCCTAATTCCAACATTCATACAATTCTAAATCAATTGATTCTACCACTTCTAGCTGAAATAATTCTGCATCTACTGACTCGTCTCTTAAAAACACCTCAGAGTAGCCCTCCGTACTCCTAGAGAGGAAATCAACACCACAATGGTTTTTGCCAGGTTTATGGAAAATACGAAATTCAAATTCCATAAGGAACATCATCCACCGTATCAGCCTGCCTTGAATAATGACTTTATTAATAAATAATAATAAGGCTTGATGATCCACATAGAAATGAAACAGCTTGCCCAGCAAATGATTTCTGAATTTAGTAGCACTCAAAACCATCCCTAAGGCTTCTCTATCAGTAGTTGTATACACTTGTTCAGCCTGACTGAACCTGCAACTGGCAAAGTATACTGGATAATCAGTTCTTCCTTCTCGCTGAGCTAGTATTGCTCCCATCGCCAGTCCTGAAGCATCAACATGTACATGAAAAATGACATCCCAATTCGGTTGTTGAAAAACTGGTTTACTGATAATGGCATTCTTTAATTTCTGAAAACTTTCCTCACATTTAGTACTACAACTGAACTTGATGGTTTTCTTAGTAAGTTCATACAATGGTAATGCTTGGGAAGAAAACTTGTGCACAAATCTTCTATAAAAATTAATATATCCCAAGAAAGAACTTAATTCTGATGCATTTCTAGGTGCCTTGGCCTGTTGAACGCACTGGATCTTGTGATTGACCATTTCTATTCCATTTTTGGACACCACATGTCCCAGTAGCTGTCCTTTCCAGACTAAGAAAATAGATTTCAATGGATTCAGACAAATCTTTTTTTCCCGACATCGCTTAAAAACCATCTCCAGAAATAGTAAATGCTTTTCCTCTATTGAATATACAGTGAAGTCATCCATAAATATGGCGAGGAATTGATGAATAAATTCACTAAATATTTCCACCATACATTATTGAAAAGTGGCTGGTGCATTGCAAAGGCCAAATGGCATTACCAGATACATAAATGCTCCCCACTCCGTAATAAAAGTGGTCTTACCTTGATCCTCCGGAGCAATCTGTAACTGGTTATAGCCACTATAACCATCCATAAATCTATACATCTCATATCCTGCAATTTCATCAAGTAATATGTATATGAAGGGTAATGGAAATAGATCTTTAATGGTTTGAGCGTTCAGTTTCCTATAATCCACACATACTCTCAGCTTCCCATTCTTCTTGGGCACAACCACAATAGGAAACAACCAATCACTACTAGCTACTTCAGTAATGAACCCAGCTTTTAGAAGGTTGTCAATCTCTTCCTTGACCTTCTTAGCATAATTTGGATTCATTCGATATCGCTGCAGTCATAGTGGTCTGGCATCTGGTTTCAATGGTATTCGATGTTGACATACCTTTGGATCCACTCCTTTGAGATCAGTATGTTCCCATACGAACACATCTTTATAGTCTTGGAACATATGTTGTGCCTTCTCTTTCATCTTAGGATTCAGATGTTTATTGACCTTGATCAATCTAGGGTTTTCCTCAGACCCAAATTCCATTCCTCTATCTCCTGTTTGATCTGGAAGCAACCAGTTAGGCCCTCCGCCCTTTCTCTTGGTTGACTCCTCAGCGTAATCCCAAGACGGTCCTCTGA